>NW_026535790.1:2941666-4412500 GCF_028551555.1 Melozone crissalis
AAATGCAACTCCACAGCATCAGGTTCAGTGCAAACAAAATAATGCTCTTTTCTGCAGGTTGTCATTGACCCACAGACACAGTCATGCGGGGCTGGGGGAACAGAACACCAGCTGGGTTCAACAAAGAGCGAGAGAAGCCACCACAAGAGACTGCTGGCTGCCAAACAAGACCATTTGGATGCAAATCCTTGTCTTGTGAAGCTTCTAATTCAGGGACTGCCAGGAACTGGGAATTTGTGCCAGAGGAAGGACAGCTCTGAGTGTGTCCTTTAAAAATCTCATTAAATATATGCTGTAGCTGCTGCTAGAAGGAAATCTTGTGTCTAGATGGGGCTTTGGGTTGGCCCAGCATGGCCAAGCTCATCTCTGGTGAAGCAACAACCCTTTCCCCATACAGACATGGTGAATTTAAGTGCCTCTCCCTCCGGAAGAGCAGTTTGCTTTGGCTGCTCTGCACGCTGCCTCCCTCCTGCCACCCCAGAAAGCTGATCCTGACTGCTGCAGACCCAGAAAACCTGCTTCACTAACTGTCCCACCCCTGGTACACTGCAAAGACACATCCCAAAGCCTCAGCCCTGGGGAGCCAGACACCCTCAGGGTGAGCACAGCCTTCCCCTGTGGCTGCTCCATCCCCATCCCTCACCGTGGGCAGCCCTGAGCTGCACTCCCACCTTTGCAGTCACCCTGCAAAACCTGCCAGAGAAAAGGAGCTCCCCCCTCTGCCTGCAGCATGGAAGGGATGGAGGAATTCAAATGGCCAAGGCAATGCAGCCAAATGGCTTTTCTGGGCAGAGGGTGCCCTACCCTGGAGAACATCCCCTTGGGACTCGCTGCAAGGGCAGCACTGCAGTGCCCACTGCTTTGTCAGGAAGAGAAAGGAGCCCTTCTGAATGGGTCCAGCCTTGCAACAAATAAGGTAGGGATTTTTGTCCTCTCATAAACACCTTAAGAGAGCTGTTTCTATTACCCAGACCTCGACATACAGCCCTAACACCCAACTCCAGGTGAATGGAGAAGCAGACCAGCAGCTGCAATTTCTAAGCATCTCCACTGCTTTAAGTAGCAGAAAATCTATTTTAGAACCAAGGTCAATAAAAATCCTGGTTAGAGAGTGTCTTTCAGTACCAGATCAGAGATAAAAAGGACTCTATAAAGGTTATCAGGGCATATCCATTTCTGAAGAGGAAGAGCCCTCAAATGACATCCCAGCATAAGCTCCCACAGGAAAAGGCTGAACTGCTGTTTCCCTGACATGCTACAGCCTGTTCATGGAAGAGCTTCCTACAGAAGTCATGGCTTTGGGAATCCCACTGGGTGTTCCTTGACTCACCTGTAGCCTAAAGAGTCCATGGGGACAGGGGCCATGCCCAAGTTTTCACTGTAGTTTCGTGACTTTGTTGCATAGTTATGAGAATCTACATTCCAAGCAAAGCTGTTCTGCACTCGCTGCGTGGCCTCAGCCTCGATCTGCTCTTTTGGTTTCATCATGCTGTGGTGGTGGATGTGGTGGTAGACATGTTTATGGTGGTATAAGTTAGCTGCATCCAGTTTCATTCCTGATTTTGTAGCGTGCTTGCCATGCCCTGGAGGAATTGTTCCCAGAGTCCCTGGCAGCTTTCCTAAGTGGCCACTTTCTGGGGACCGTGGCTTGGGAGAGTGACGGCCAGGTCCTGGAGATTGGCAGCCTGGGGTTTTCATCACACGCTGCACGTGCTCATCCAGGATGCTCTCGGGGTTCTCCTCATGGGCATCTCTCATCTGCATCCCAGCACAGCCCATCTCAGCATAACGAGGAGCAAAGTGATGGAAGGCTTGGGCAGAAGGCATCTTGTGGCTCATGACTGAGGGACCAGAAGAGATATCTGCATCCTCACCTTCTTCTTCCTGCAAGAAACACAGGGACACTTAGAGAATGACAGCAGAGTGGTGGAAGGGGCCCCTAGCCCCACCTCTTCTTCCCACTACTGCTAACCTTAGGCCAGGCCTGCTTTAGTCCAGTCAGATCTTGAAAACCTTTAAGATGATGGAGATCCACCATCCCTCTGGATGTCCCGGACTGACAGCATGCTCAAGCCAAGCCTGTGCAGTCTGGGTGCCACTGAGCAGAGCAGCTCAGGTCTCTGTATCTGCTGCTGGAGTCCCCATTAGCAATGTTCTCCACACACCACCCAAGGAGCTGTGCCAGGCAGCCCACACATCACAACCAGCCTTACAAACACAGCTGACAAAGATAACAACTCAACTGGAGCAGGCACAGCTTTACTCCAAGTCCCCTGAAGGTGGTTCTGCAACCACCAGCAGCAGAAACAAAACTTACCACAGAGCACCTCCAGCTTCCTACGTGCCTTTGGTGAGGCACTGCTTCAAAGCCCATCAGATAAAGCCCACAGCTACAGGATATGCAGCAAATCAGTTCTGAGTCAGGTGAGACCAGGGGGGTTTTCTCACCCAAATGACTGTTTCACAAGGCAAAGCCAAGACAAGGCTTGTAACAGGAGGGAGCAAGTGAAGGTCGACAGCTGCATGAATGGTTTTGGAAATCAAACATTGATTTCTCCCGGGCATGCTAAGGCTGGAGTGAAACACTTGGTGCAGATAAAGAAATGGGTTGGAACTAACTGCTTGTTCCCGCAGCTCACACTGGTCTGGGACATGCTGCTAGTGACTCTTAAGTCCTTGCCAGGAAGAATTAAACTCCTCCGTGCTGACAGCCACAGTTTTGATGCTGACGGACTACTTCACACTCCAACACAAACTCAGGTATTTATGAAGTTTCTCTATTGGAAGTCAGGATTCGTATTTGTTTTAATTACATAAGCAGGATTCCAGTCAGTCCTTTAATCCTGCTCTTTTCCTCCTTTGGCCCAGTAAAGAAATCAGCTGCAGCCAGGGTATCTCTGCCCTGCCAGATAAATGCATCTACAGGAAAACACTGACTCCCATCAGCTCTGCCTGTCAGATGCCATCACCCAGCACTTGCTAACCAGCTTCAAAGTCTCAGCTGCCAACCACACAGCAAGAAAGCAAATAACAGGCTTCCTCCCAGTGTCACACCTGGGGGCTCAGGCCTGAAGCAGGGACAATGCCAGGCTTTGTAAGCCTGGGGGTGTGACACGATGCTGGTGTCTGGAGGGGACACAGCACTTACAGATCACTCTGAGGAGCTTCAGAGGCACCTTTCATCTACAGCCACAGGCCACAGCTTGCCAGCCAGCAGCCCTGGGCACTCAGCTCAGGGACAAGGCATGGTGAGGGATGTGCTGATTACATCCCTGCCACTGAGGAGAGCATTTATTAGCACTTTGTGATACCCAGTGACACCTCCTCAGCACTTGGGAGGCTTTAGGAGCTGGTACCTCCCAGGTTTAAACATCACTGATGTGCAGGGCAGGAGCTGACCCTGGCACAGATCCCTGAGGAATGGCAGCATGTCCTTTCAGCTCAGCCCAGAGCTCTGGCAGTGCTGTCACACCTGAGCAGGATGGCATGAGAGTGAGAACCTAGGCTGGTCCACCCAAATGGGTGCCTGGGATTTGGGAAATCCTCTGGCTGCCCAGAACTCCATTTTGCAGGTAATGTGGACTTTTGCTTCAAGACTGAAATCAGGATGAGCTAAAGGGAGAAAAGGCTCTCTCAGTTCATGTTAGCTCAGCTCATCTGTGTCACTGAGCAGATCAGGACCCCAAGTAGGACCACAGGCAGGAGCAGTTGCTCCTGGGGTGGGTCTATGGGGACCCCCAGGACTGGCTTGACTCCCATCAAGCAGGAACACCCCAACAGTGACACAACAGCAGTGAATGAAGGAATCGGGGCGCTTATCCCAACTTGCTGTCTTTCCTTGAGCAGGACAACAGTTTGAGTCAAGGTTGTAGGAACCAATCCTGCTGAATCTTTTCACTGTGCTCAGGCTGCAGTGAGAAAAACAACATAAATGGTGTGGGCTCTGGAGCTGTGTTCTGGGACCTCGCTGTGGTGAGCTGGCAAGGCCTGGCAATGAGCTGGGCAAAGCTTGGTGGGGATCTGGGCAAGGCCTGGAAATGAGCCTGGTGGAGATTTGGGCATAGCTTGACAGTGAGCTGGGCAAGACCTGGCAATGGGCAAAGCTTGGCAGTGAGCTGGACAAGGCCTGGCAAGAAGCTGGGAAGAGCTTGGCAGGGAGTTGGGCAGAGCTGGACAGTGACTCTGGCACAGCCTGGCAACAGTGCTGGCACAGCTGGGCAGTGGTGCTGGCACAGCTGGGCAGTGACCCTGGCATAGCTGGGCAGTGACCCTGGCACAGTTGGGCAGTGATGTTGGCACAGCCAGGCAGTGATGCTGGCTCAGCTGGGCAGTGATGCTGGCTGGCACAGCCTGGCAGTGATGCTGGCACAGGCTGGCAGTGATCCTGGCACAGCTGAGCAGTGATGCTGGCACAGCCGGGCAGTGACCCGGGCGGCCAGGTGGCACTCGGGCGGGCACGGAGCCCCGCTGCCATCGCCACTAGATGGTGCTTTGTTGACGCGCTATTGTCACTGAGCGGCTCCAGCAGCTCCCACGGGCAGAGCTGCAGCTCCAACTCCGCTGAGTGCTGAGCTATTTTTACTCCCAGCAGGGCTGGGGGTGCCCTTCCCTCTGAACCAGGAGCCGAGAGCTGCTCGGATGAGCCACAGGCAGCGATTCCTCGCTGGAATCCTCCTCCTCCGCCTCCCCCCGGTCCCACCCATCAGGCTGCTGCTGCTGGGAAGGGAAAACAGCTCTGCTGAGCACCACAGCCCCTTCCATCATCATGCCAATGATCTCCAGTCAGGCAACGTTTCATGTTCAAATACTGAGAATCTCACTGGTGGCTTTGCTTCCCCCTGGCTTATTTTCCATTTGTTCATCTCAGAGTGATCTGTACGATCCAATACTGATCTACGTGACAGCAAATTCCATTCATGGACTCGAGGCTGAAGAGTCTCAAAAACTAATATGGGAACATGCACATCCTCTAATCCTCTCCCACGTTTCTCAGAATAATTAGTGAATTCAGCATTTGCTTTTTTGTAAAGCAAAAACCTGACAGTCTTTTCAGTAAAAGGCATTTGGCTTCCAATCAGATGCCTCCTCTCAATGTTACTGCATGATGAGGCTTTGAAAGGGAACCTGCAGGCTGCTCGTTAGAGGGGAGAAAAATTCCTTTCCCCTGGCTTTTGTAAAATATTTCCAGCTTCTCTGTTAGGCTGGTAACTGCCCAGTGTGACTAATGCTCCTGGTTTTCTCTGTGCTGCTGTGCAGTGAGCCATGCAGACCTGAGAAGAGGTTACCCTGCAGCCCTGGTGTTCAGGTCACAGAAAAAAGCCCTGTGATCTATCAGGATTCCAGTTCTCCCTCTTGCTGATACCAGCAGCTCCTGCACCTTGAGTGCTGACCTAAAAAAGCTACAATTGCTTACTCTGAGTTTTTCCTGAATGGCTAATGCCAGATGCCAGCCAGTCAATGAAATACATTCTGGAGACAGCAAAGAGGTTTAATATATAGCATTAGTGGGAGTCCTGGGTTTAAAAATAGATTAAGTCACACAAAAATGTGTTTAAACAGACTTAAATATATTCTCTGGCACATAGGTATTTGCTGATTTTATGGTATTGCTACTGGCAGCTTCTTCAAGGAGGCAGAGGGCTGGGATAATGTAATTTAGTGCCGGTGGGGGCTGCAACAGAGCCATGGGAGGAGGAGGAGGAGGAAGTGAGTTCTAGGACTGTGTTAGCAGAAAATGCTGCTGATTACACTGCCTTTGTCTAGAAAGCAATAACCAGACATGAGAACAGTGCAATTCCAGAAGAACAGGAATCTAATCCCAAAATAGCACCTGGCTGGCCTTTTCTGGCTGGATGCAGACGTGGAGGGAGTTTGCTGGAAAACACCTGCAGAGGGATGGGACCTTACAGATCCTTCTGCCTTCCTCTGTTCTCTGCATTTGAAATGCAGATGCAGTTTAAAGCCAACACTACAACCCACAGCTTTTTCCTGTTCAAAGAGCTACCAGATGAGCATTTTAAAATACTCCAACAGGGCTGAAGGTTCTTTCTTGGAGCCCCAGAAGCTGAACCTCCCTGAAAGCACAGAGCCAGCTGAGCCAGGCACCAACACCTCTGCTTTAAGGGAGGGCTGCAGGTTACAGAGCAGGTTACACTGAGCTAGTGATGCTCAGTAACACCATGGTGTCCTCTGGCATCTCTCCTCTGTCCCCATCACAAGGTGTGCAGGTACCCATGACATGCAGTGCCTCAGAAGAAAAGCTATGGTGTGTGAACTGCTCAACAAGGGTCTCACACAGGGAATTCCAGATAACCAGGACCTCACTCTCTCCCTCCTGGAGCTTTTTGGGGAGCTAAAGGCCTTGCACATTTCCCATGGTTCATCTAACAAATCCTCAGGCTCTGGGGCCCCAGCAGCAGCAGGGCTCAGCACTCAGTGCCACTGCTTAGATATCCCAGTGGAGTCAGTGTGTTTATTCTGCCCAGGAGAGTTGTTCACTGCCACACCTGACCACTTCCAAAATTTCTAGGGTGTGCCAGGCACAGATGGGCAGAACCCTTTTGGCTGTGGTAGAAATGGCCTGATAGCAGACACAAACACCCCCAAGCATAACATCATCTGGTTACTGTTGGTGGGGGAAACAGGGAATCACAGAGGGTGAACCTCTCTACACAGTCCCCAGGGATTGCTCACAAACTCAGGAGAGCCAGGGTACCAAAGAAAGTGATAGAGAACGTCCATCGCCCCTGAGCGATGGCAGAAATGGGCACTGCTGTGCCATGGCTGGGATTTTACACAGGGAGGGAGCACTGCAGCTCACAGAGCCCTGCATGGATGGGGGAACAGCACTGTGGAAGCTACAGGAGCCTCCAGGAGCCCCGTGCCACCGATGCCCCCAGCAGTGGAGCAGGGAATTGGCCATCCCAGCTGCTTGCCCAGCAGCTGGAAGCTCCCAGTGGTACAGGGTAGGCAGAGTGCCAGGCTGGCAGGGGAGATGAGGAGATCACTGACCGCTCGGACGCGTTTCAGGCGCTCCTCTAACTTCTCCTCTGCTTCACGTTCCTTCTGCACCTCCTCCAAACGGTTGATCAGCTCTGCAGCAAACTTCTCTGGCTCCACGTGGATATCCTTTGGCATTCGGTAGGTTCGCTGCAGGGAGAGCACAGCACAGGATCAGGGAGGAATCCCAGGTTTCTGGGGAGCCTCTGAGAACTGGAAATGCTGGTTGCTCTGCTGGGAGCTGGGGGAGGACAGGCTGGCAGGCACTCAGCTGCAGCTCAGCACCTGGGGGCTTGGAAGCTGGGCCACCACCTCCACCGGTTCCTCAGCTGGCACCAGCTCCACACACCACCCTGTCACAGACATGCTTTATGAAAAATCCTTTCTTCAGGATTTTTTCTCTTGAGAAGCTGAGAAGCTTCAAGAACAAAATGTAAACATTGATTATCTGCTGCTGTGGAATGCAACAGGTGCATCTTTGATTAGTCCATGTTACTTGTTTCTAATTAATGGCCAATCACAGTCAGCTGGCTTGGACTCTCTGAGAGTCAGGAGCTTTTGTTATTATTCCATTATTTCTCCTTTGCTTTCTAGCCTTTTGATGAAATCCTTTCTTCTACTCCTTTAGTATAGTTTTAATATATATATATAAATATATATATATATATATATATAATAAAATAATAAATCAGGCCTACTGAAATAGGAGTCCTGGGTTTAAAAACAGATTAAGTCACACAAGAATGTGTTTAAACAGACTTAAATATACTCTCTGGCACACAGATATTTGTTGATTTTATGGTAGAGTCAGATCCTGGTCCCTTCCCTAGTCCTAAGACCCCTAAGTCCCTTCCCCCTAAGACCTAAGAAAACCACCACACCACCCCATCTAAGGGAAAACTTTTCTGGAGCTGCAATTCAAAAAGCTCCTTTGGGCACCAAATTCCACTCAGGGATAGAAGTGCTTGCTTTTCTCCCAGTGGACACATGGTCAACAGGAATATCTGGGTCTCAAAGGGTGGCAAAAGGATGTACAGACCTTTCAACCTCTCAAACCTACTGTTTATAGCAGCTATGCTTTCAGTTTGGTAGAAGGGAGGACTCTGGTCCTCCTCTGGTCTGGTGCACACTTACTCAGTTTATTGCAGCAGAATCAGTGTGTGCCAGCCAATCTCTGCAAATCCAGCCCACAGCCCAAGGTCCCACTTCCCACAAAGCATCCTCTCCTGCTGGAGGATCCTACAGGATTGCATCTCAGCTTTTCAGAGCTGTGCAATGATTCCCTGCTTGCTTTATCAATATGCACCTCACAAGCACTGAGGTGCCATTTTTTTGCCTGCTCTGGGTGAATAAATGAATATTTATGGCAGTTCAAGGACATTCTTGATTCATTATGATGAGTTACTTTATCCCTAAATTCCTGGGTTCTGGGATAAGAAGTTTGTGTAGTGAAGTATGAAGCTATCAGCTGCTGCATTCTCCCCCTCATTTTTATCCTTTCCGTATTACTTTTTTTAAAGAGTAGAAAAAGTTAAATGACACAGCAGAGATAAAAATTTAATTTGTAGGAAAAATAGTTGGAAATTCAACAGCATAAAACTCTGCATTCAAATACTTCAATACTAACATGGGAGAAATATACACTCTATAAGACCAGAGACAAAATTAAATGTGAAGATGTGAGATAATTCATAGCAAAAGAACAAATGCAGCATCAGAAGCAGACATTGAGCTTGAAAACTTTAAAGGAGGATGACAGACCACCCGAATTTATCCCAGGCCAGCCAGAAGATCAAAGCAGAACACTAAAATGCTGCTTTGCCTCAAAATCTGACAAAAGTATGCAAATCACATTGGCTTTTCTGTCTCTGCCAGCTGGAAGGCAGGGATGAAAACCAGAGGCAGCAAGAACCCACTGATGGCACTGAGGAGCTGAAGACTTTTTCATGACACCCAGTTGGGCTGCAGAGGTCCCAGTTAAAGCACTGCTTGTTCTGTTTGCCAAGAGGGAAGGGTCTTCCTGAGCCTGCCAGCAAATCTCAATCCCACTGACCCATGTGAGCTGGGAACAGCCCCAACCAACCATTCCCTTCATCCTTGCAGCCACTGGAGAGGGCACAACATGAGGGAGGAGATGTCACCACCCTGATGACATCTTTAGTGCCACCAGGACCTCCAGCTCTGCAAACCAAAGGCCTGTATCAAAAAAAAAAATCAACAAAAACAATGTTCAGTCTGGAAATACTGGAAGAGGGGCCAAAGCAGCATGTTTCACCTCTGTGTAGTGCAGAAACAGGCTCCAGATGTGCTCCAGCACAGGGGAAGATGTGGCAGAGCTGGTTCCTGCTCTGTTACTCCCTGAGGAGCTTCTCAGGATGGCTCCCTGCCCCTGCATAGCCCTGGGAAGCACTTCTGGCTAAGAGATCCTGTTTCCTTCACAAACCCCAATCCCGTGACCACCACCACCACCCTTCCTCGTGAGGCCACGGCAGCAATTCCCCAGGAGGGAATTCTCTCCCTTGCCTGACAAGTCCCAGCCTGCTGGGTGATGTGTTCCCTCCCTCCTGCCACCTCAGATGCCAGCTCTGCACCCTGTGGTTGTTTATGGGTGGCACCACCAAGCCCTGCTCCGTTAGACATTTATGAGCCTCACAAGAGGCAGCTCAGAGCTCAGCACTTACAGTCCTGGGCCTCCCTGGTGCAGCCACCACACACAAGCACAACTGGGAAAGAATTATCCTTTGTCTCCCTAGCCCTTGAGGCAGGGCAGCACCCCAAACCGAGTCTCTCCTGAACCTGTGGTAGCAGTGGGTGCAAGGGCTGCAGTTTGCTCAGAGTGTCTGAGTCCCGTCACCATGAGGCGGTTCCCTGCAGGCCCAACCATGCTGTACCCAGGGAACTCAAAATAAGGTGATTCTGGGTCTTTTACAACTAATACCTCAGCATGTTTATCCACAGGCTCTCAAACTCTGGAGGTGACTGAAGCTCAACCACAGAAATTACAATAACTGAACCCAAGAATCTTTAGGATCAACTTGTTTTCTTCTCTCTGTTGCAGCTGCAAAACACACTGCCCTGTCATTGGAGCTTCCCACTCAGCACAAGAGCTCACAGAGGGCCTCAGCAGCCTGTTTGAGGGTGCAATATGCAGCCCCCTCTGCAAGGGTCTCCCTGAGCATTCCAGATCAGTGCAACTGAACTAAACCTCACTTCACCCCATGGATACCAGCTGCACACACCCTGTGCTGCCCTGGTGGGTACCTGTGAGGGTGACTCAGAGAGCTGGTGAGCAGGATGATGCTCTGAACGTCATCATGGGTCTCACTTTATTCCTAGCTCAAAGGATGAGCTACACAGGCTTCCCCAAAACTAACAGTATAGCAGAATAATGAATGCAAATTCCTTGTGCTGAAACAATACAGATAACTGCTGAGGGCTCTCTCTGTGCCTCCCTAGACAGCAAACATGGATTGCACTGACCTGGTTCAAAAGACTTAAGACAACAAAGTGTCTGAAGCCTTTATCAAATGATGGGCCTGACTTCAGAAGGGAGACAGGGGAAATATGCTCCATCAAAAACCAACCAGGCTGAGCCTGTACCCAGAGCAGGATCCTTCAGGGCTTCAGGATTTTGAACCTGCCCCCAGCTTCCCATATAGAGTCCTGCCAAGGGACTTGTAAATAAGCTGCTTATTGTTCTGAAATCAGAAGGGCTCCAAATGCCTTTGTTCCAAGTAAAGGGTGCAGCTCTGTCCAAGAGCTGGCTGGTTTTGAGGATCCAGCCCTTCAGTCTGGACCAGAATGAGGTCTCTGGACATTCTACATCAACAACTCAGAAAGGAAGTGCTTCATTTCAAAGTACTGTTTAGTTTAATGTTTTATTTAATTACCTACCTACTTTTATTCAATAGCATTAGTTACATAGGTCTGTCCAGACCCACATGGAGTTGGGGAGGCTGCAGAGGACAACAGACAGGAGGCTGAATGCCAGGTGGATTGGGAAAAATAGAAATTGCTTGACCTGGTTTAGATGGAACAACCTTTCCTTGTGACAGCTCTGAAGAAGGATTTCTTGGGGTACCTATCACTAGAACATTGTCCTTGACACATGAAGTGTCTGAAGCTCTGGTACCTTTGTGAAGAAGCAGCCTGCTAAGAACATGTGAGACACACAAGCTCTCCAGCAGCTCCACTAGGCAGCTGCCCTCACATTTCCCCTTTTTTTCTTGGAGCTGATGGAGTGGGAATTCCATGGATTTTGCTTCCTGAGGCAGATGCAGCCCTTGGGTTTTGATGGATTTCACCTTCCTTGAGAAACACAGGTTTAAGGACCAAGCTCCACATCAGAACACACTGGCATCTGAAATGTGAAAAGGCTGAAAGGGAAGAATCTCACTGCAGTTTGCAGGTTCCCCTTGGGAAGCATCAGCCTCAACTGCTCTAAGATGAAACAGGAAGCTTTTCAACATTACACTGGGTAGAGGTTCCTTAAGCACCTCCAGGGATCTGTGGTTTGGGCTGAACTGTTTCTGACAGATGTGACTGGGCCAAAGAATTCTGTGCTGGTAAATTTCCCTCTTCTACAAGAGGTTTGATGCCTCCATGATGCCTGAGGGGCTGTTGTTAGATCACAAGTCAGTCTTGGAAATGAAAGGAAGATGACAGGCTAGAGAAGCCAAGAGAAAAGAACTTCTGAACCTCCATGTTTCTTAGATTAATGCATTCCTCTGTGACATAAATTTTTAACGGATAAATGGTGTTTCCATACCAGAAACACTAGTGGCAGAGCTCACAGATAGCTGGATTTCAGCATCCAGTCTAGCAGCATTCAGGGATTAGCAAGGAGTCCTGCTGGGGGAAGGCGTTTGAGGAAAATGGCATAAAACAGCCGATGGGAATTCCGAGCAGGTTCCCAACTCACAGGAGCAGAAAGCTCATTGAGCTGCAGTTATCCAGGCAGCACGAGACCAGGCTCCTCCTGTGCACTCCTCACTTGTACAGCACAGCACAGTGGTCACTCACAACCTTCTGCTCCACTCAGGAACGCTGCAGAAGCCACCCTTCAGCACCCTTGATTGTGCGGCAGGACAGGAGAGCTCCCATCCCATGACCAAGCTACAGCACAACATCACAAAATGGATTCTTTATGCAGTTAATAAACCAACCAAACACCAGCTCTTAATGCTTGAGGTCGGATTTTTCTGAATTTGCAGTGGAAAAGGAGGATCTCCCATCCCCTCCTGGGAAGGGATGAATGCCAGAGCCAGGTACAGCCCTGCATGCTCTGGGCTTTCTCCCTTTCTTTGGGAACTTGCTTGCTCTTTCCTTCCTTGGTGCTCCAAGACTCTGCTCAAATCCAAGAGAGAGATGGAAAACCACATGAAAGCAACACTCACTCTCTGTGTGATGTGTTCCTGCCAGAGGCACAAACCAGAGGTCTCCCTGCTTGCTGGAGAGCCTCCCCCACTGCATTCCTGGGCAGAGCGCCACTTCACAGAACACAACTTTTCCAAACTTAGAGCACTGGTGACTGGCTAAGTGTGGAAGATGTGAGCTGCTAAGTGTGGAAGATGCAGATCAGGGCCATCCACACACATCCTGCTGCTGAAGAGGGTGTTCCACATAGCTAACACACGCTGTCACTACTTGGATGCAGCACGGCTGCTGGGACCAGCGGGCAGCCTCCTCTGAACATATAATCACTGCAGTTTATAGCTTCTGGACTTAACTACAAGTGCTGCTATTAAAAGCAATGTAAGTCCTTTCAGAATTTTGCATAATAGCCCCATAACTCATTTGTCAGGGAACGGGAAGGTCTGTAAAGGACTTCTGCAATGACTTTCGGAAGTAGGAGGTTCCCTGTTATCAGTAGGAAAACATGCTGTGCATTCTGCAGGCACTATCAGCATGGACTCTGGCTATGCTGCAGATAGGAGTCCATAAAGACCTCCACTCAAAGGTTGTGATTTCATCACTGCCACATGTTTGGAAGCAGCTAACCCCAGGTCCAGCCTGACTCAGCCACGGGCTGTGGGATAGCCCAACCACTGGCTTCAGAAAGCAACACTTGAAGAAACATTTGCACGGCTCCTTGCTAATTTGTGCTGTTTAATTCAAAGAGTGTGCAGTTAGAGCTGAATTTTAAAGAGTAACTTTATAACATTTCACACTGGTGTTGTCAAAACACATTGTCTAATTACCTTCTCCTTTCTTGGCTGATTGATAAGAGAGGGCAGAACAGTGCCTCTCTGAAGTCGATGCCAATTCTGTGTCAGTAATTGGCTGGCAGGAGGTGCCAGAGTGTCTGAACTAAACTTTTATTCCCTGGAGAAAGACTAGAACTAACCCAACTTCTCAGTCCTCAGCTCCCATATAAATATGTGTCAAGATGCCTTTTTCCCTGGGACTTAAAATTACAGTGCAGAACCTAATGGCAACAGTGGATGTTTCACAAAAAAATCCCTGTGAAGCGTCTGTGTGTAGTTTAGGAGGAATATGTAATTCTAAAAGACTGTGTAGGTAAGGAGGATAATATAAAAATTTATAAGCAGCAGGTGGGCAATTGAAACCTTGTTTTTTACCCAGTTTTTAAAGCTGGTTTCCAAAAGGGTCGATAAAATTTAATGCTAAGTAAAACTAATTAGCCTGCAAGGAACTGCTGCTGGAATGACACTTATTCAGTTCAACAAAAGAAATGTTTGGCAGATGGAAGTTCGTTAAAGTAGAGCTCACTATACATATTTAATGCTCCATACTCTGAGTTTATAACCTGCAGTTCATGGAGGCATTGCCAGTGCACACCATCAACAGAAAGCCACTATTATTTTTATCCAAAAGGTAAAGCCACTGACAAGCTTTGAAGTCAGAGAATATTCAGTCAGTAGTTCCCACTGTTGGGGAACAGCAACAACAATAACAACAAAAAATAAAGGCCAAGCTTTCAAACTTCAACTCTAACAAAGCCATGCTTACAGTAAAAACGGCATCAAGTGAAATAAAAAGGCACCCAGCCAGCCTTTTCAACAGCAACCACACTGTGAAAGCAACTGTGTGAAAAGAGAGGTGACTGAGCTAGGATGGCTATGAGCGTCTGCAGCCAGGGCTTTTATTGTCAACCCAGTGATCAAAGCACAGGAGACCCTCTTAAATCTAAGGAAAATAATCTAATTTAAAAGGCAAAACAAAGAGTGGTGGTTTTGGTGTGGATTTTTTTTCTTTTAAATCAGATTAAAACAAGGGTGTATTTCTGCTGGTATTGTGCTGCTTTGAGTAGGCAGGATGGGAACAGCTGCGTCAAGTTTGAAGACACTTCTGCAAAAAACAGATGGAGGCTTTTTCTCTCCCTATTTGATTTGTGCTGGAGTCCAGCTGTCCAAAGGGGAAAGAAGCACCTTTATTCCCTACTAGATATTAAATGTCACCTGTAACTTCTCAGAAAAAGAAAACAATAACAAGCAGAGCTGCAGATGGTGATGCAGAGCCCTAGCAGTTGTGCCCATCTTCCAAAGGCTGTTTGCTTACCTGGAGCAACCAAAGAGACAGTGTCAGAGAAATGAAATATTTAATCCTGCACCTTTTTTTTCTTCCTCCTGCCTTGTGTCCCCAGGTGAGCTTAGCTGAGTCCTTGAGAACAGGTTACAGCTCCTTTGGCTGCTCAGTGCAGAAATACTGCTGGGGACCATTGCACTTCTCCCCAACTGACCTTGTCTGAGAGCTGTATCAGCCTCCACGTCCAACAGCCTCCTACACCTTCCACAAACACCTCCAGCTCACCTGAGGGCATGGAACTGCTTGCAGATAAATGCCAGCCAGTGCTTCCACTCTCACCCAGGAGAAACAATCAGCTACTGACTGAATGGTTAAGAAAAATTCTGTGTTTTGGCAGCCTGGAATGGTGAGTTTGGCAGAATGCTCCAAACCTTTTCTTAGCACAATGTATGTCATCTTGAAGCACCCCCAAGCGAATACAGCACTAAGGGGGATTAAACTCAAGCACAAGCAGAGCAACTGTCTGCTAGAGATCTCACATATTTTGCATATTTACCCCTGGGAAGGAGATAGTGCTACTTACAGGAATGTGAGGTAGTGGCACGCGTCCATTTGCTTTGGCACTTTCTTGCATCTCTCTGCGATGCTGCTTTCGGAGTCTGTACGGTGGGATCCCATCTCTGCAGGAATAAAGCAACAACACACCCTGCTTTAGTGCCTTTCACTGCCATGTTATGTTCATTCAAGCCTTGCTGACACAGAGTGGCCCCTAGGAAACCCCTCCATGTTTGCATGCCCAGAGCACGAGGAACCCATGCAGGGAACGATGCTCACACAGGTCCCCAAACCAAAAAAGTTCTGGCATGGGGGGCCAGGATCACTTACACAGCATCCACCAGGAGCAGAGTGAGGCAGGGCTCCTGCCACTGCTGCTCAAGGCAGAGGGCAGGGAGAAGGACTTGGACTGCATCCTGGTACCTTTTATAGTTGGTTGCTTTCTATAAAGAGCCTGTAATGTACACATTAAACCACAGGGCAGGCTAAGAGAGGGGGGAGAAGGAGAGTGGGAGCTCAGTGAGCATCTACTCCAAGGGGAGCTCAAGCAGGGAACAAGGTATATATTTTTAAGGGAGCGTGACAGCTGCTCAAATGGCTTATCAAAGGAGGTCTAAGCTCCACTGCTCCCAAGGCAATCTCTAGCTCAGTCTGAAATTATGGGCTTGATACTGCAGTTGCTGGAGGGAAGAATCAGCCCCCTCCCCAGAGGAGGCTGGATGAGGTTAGGACGGGATGTCATGGGCAGTCACATCCAAGTGAACCAGCTCTGCTTGGCCTGGTGCCTGTGCTGAAAGAGGTGGTGACAGAGGTCTGTGCAGGGGAAGGACACAGTGGTGGCCACAGTCCTTGGTACACAGGGGTCAGTGGGTCAGAGGCACCAGGCTTTGCTAAGCACCCCAAATGGCAAAGCACCACTGCCTAAGTGTGACTTCAGGCAAAGAAAGGAAATGCATTTTCTTTCTCACCACTGCCACCATCCTGTTCACACCCAGGGACCAGGAGAAGAGGAGTGAGTGGAGCCCAGTTATGAAAGGACACAGACCCACCTCCTGGTGACCTTGTGTTATTTGGGGAAAATCAACTAATTCAAGAACAAATGCCAGCCTGGAGCTTGGCAATGTTGAGCTTTTTCATTTTACACATTTCCCTGACTCAGCAGAGGTAACTGCTTGGGAAGGTCATGCAATGCCACAGAGGTGGGCAGAAATGAATGGAGGGATTTGGTTTGTCCCAGCTACCATGCGATTCCCAGGCACATCTTCTACCAACCCTGCACCCCTCTGAGCTGTGAAAACGAGCCAGTCCTGACACATCTCACAACACAAGATGTTTGCACAGGCCAAATGTCCTTAACACCTATTCCCCTCCCCAGCTGCTTCCCCAGAACATAAAACAAACAGTTTCACCCACAGATTTTTGAAGTCAAGGTGCCATTTGGCAAGAAAAACACAATTTACTGTGGTGTATAGCCTGCAAACCCCCTGAGTTTCAAGCACCAGCCTGTGTGAGGATGGCCACCACCAGCTTTCATTCCCATTCCCATCATGCTGGCTGCCCTGCTGGCTCCCTGGAAATTCAGGTGCAGGCAGAACTGCCACCAACCTACATCAGAAGAACCTAATTTCATGCAATAACCCAGGCATTCAAAATGAAACACCATTAAAATAAAATAAAACAAACCCCATGATTAATGACAAGTGCTTTTTAGCAGGAAGACAAACGAGGGAACAGAAAATGAGCCAGGCTAATTACAGCTCTGGTGAGTGGCTGCAGGTAATGCAGGAGGAGGAGGACGAGTGTGTTGGGAGCATCATCTCTGCTGTGCCTGCAGTGACACGGCCTGGGAACAGGACAACTTCCCCACGTTGCTGTGCAGGCATCATGACAGTGCTCATTAGGTGCCTTAATTTTCTTTAATGATGAGAATCACAACGGTTAAAGAGTTTCACTGCATTGTGACGCAGCCTTTTCTAGACTGGATGGTAACAAAACAACTGCAAGTTTTCAGAGGGAAAAATAAAAAAACCTGGGGGATTATTTTAGCCATTGCTTGTCGGCATCAATAGTCAACATTTCAGCTTAACCAGTGCACAAAACCCGGGTGCCAGAACACAACTCGCACACTAAAGCCACACGGCCATTCGCAGGGAACGCGGCATTATGTTAGAAAGTGCAATTTTTCTTTCTTTCTCTCTCTCTCTCTTTTTTTTTTAATTCTCCCCAGCAGCAGTCCCAGCGGAAAGAGCGACTTTTGTTCCCAGCACAGTAGCGAAAGGCTGATAATGGCCTCTAATCTATCCGGCTTCAAACACATGTTCAGCCCCGCTGTGCTGCCTTTGATGTCATTTTAACTAGATTCCCCAATGCCACCTCTGAACTTGGAACATTCCTTCGTTCAATGTACTGTGCCAACTCAACCAGAGGAAGCAAATTCAAAGATAAGCACTTTAATTTTATCCCAACAAAACCTTATTCAATAGATGGGGGGAAAGCAAGGAAAACCAATACCATACTTTTGTTTTCCTTTTGTCAGGTAGCTTGCTTTGAGATATTTTCAATAGATAGAGAAATAATATATATATATATGAAAAAAATTAAACTTTTTTTTTACAGCACATCTACTTTTAAAATAAAACTTTCCCAAACTGTTTTTTCTTGTTTCATCACGTGATTTTCTTTAGCACCAGAAAGCTCAGAGCTGAAATTCAACGAGGGAAGAAGAGTATTTCTGTTGCTTATTTAATGATAATGCACTGTTGGGGAAATGTGGAGGCTTCCTCCCTTCTCCAAACTGACCTGCAGGAGCCTCTGGTGAGCAGTGGTTTGGCTGTGGCTCTGCACGTTGGACTCTTCTGGCAAGAGGTGTCTTTGCTCCTCTAGACAGGCTTCAAACCCACTCATTATGCCTAACACATTGGAAATCATCATTTGGGATATTTTAAATTAAAAAGCTGCTAAACTTGTTTAAATATAGGAAAACTTGGGGTAATTCTGGATTACTAGCCTTAGGAAAGACAGGAAACAAATACAAAGGCAAACTGGTATTTTCTATCAATTACTCTTATCAAAGCACCTCTGTCACAAGAGACTTTTCTCACATAAAAAAGCATGATAGGAAAATCACCAGGCATTGTGATTAAAGGCCAGTCACCCAAGGAATAGCATTTAATCTGCAAGACTTTTTGAAGGAATAACCACTGTCCTAAACCCCTTTGTTCGGGGGATTGGCCATCCCTACTCTGGAGCAGGTTTGACAGGAATTGGGGAAGGAGCATCCCTCTGGCCAAGCCCACAGGCACCAAGGGCTTCCCAAGTGCCCGGGGGAAAGCAAAGCTGTCTCCCAACTAAGATAAGCCAGGACACCTGATAAGACCAAGAGGAAGGAGTATTGTTCAGCTGGAGCACAACACTGAAGAGGAGACATTATCTCCTGTTTACCGTGTAAGCTCTTGAAGAAATCAAGATAGATATGGACCTAAAGTGTTTCTGCATCTGAATTGGAACATCACATGGAGATTTAATGGTTTCAGCTGCTGCCTTCCTACCTCCAGTTGCCTTAACTTGCCTCAAGCATCTCTGTTGTGACAACCCCTCCCACCCACAGACTCACCTCCTCCACCTGGGAAGATGCTATCCTCAAGAAGGGTTATCTGAGACAGCAAGAGCAGTTTAGGACTGTGCTGGAAATGCTGCTGCAGGTCTGGGGCAGGCTCTGAGCAGCCCACAGGGCAGGCAGAGCCCCAAATCCCTGACTTACCACTGACCCTACAGGGAACACGAGCGGTGAGTGACTCGACCCCACCTGTGGCCAGGCCAGCGCTCACCAGAGCCTCTCACCGTGTCCTCCCCAGACCTTGCCTCACACAAACCAGCTAAAACAACACAGCTGCCCTGCTGATTATAAAAACAGGTTTCAGCAGAGAGGACCAGAGCTGTTTTGCCTACAAGGGCAGAGGAATTCCTATGACACAGGAAGGCTGAAAAATAATCAGCGGAGCACAGGCATTTAAGAGCAATGTTTTTTAAGCCACTCAAAAAGCAAATTACTCAAACAACAGGGACTGATAACATACTCGTTATATAAATTCAACCCATTACAACAATATTTAACAGTGCTTGGAAAGACATCCTGCTGAAAGCTGGCCTTTTAGGTAAGTGTGCTTGTAACATCACAGTTTTACAATCTGTTTGCTGAGCTGGCTGCTCCCAAAAAATCTCCCCAGCTCAGGAGCTGAGACAGGCAGAGCATCACTCAGGTCTTTGGGAGAGGCTTTGCATGCAGCCACTTCCAAACCCCACATTGCTGGAATCAATCCAACATCAAAGCTTGGAAGGGAACTGGTGCAGCAAATGCTCCGTGCCTGCTTTCTCCACTGGCCTGAGCTGGCCAGCACTGAAGATCTCCTGGTTTATTAGCATTCCTCAGTTAGACAGTGTTTGCATCCCAATTGTCCAGACAGATTTTCCTCTGATGGAGGGTCTGAGCCTTGGATTGCACCTCATTCATGTGCTGCCTTGGAGCAGAAGCCAGATTTCTTCATTATTGAGCGTGACTGCTGTGTGTAAACAGCACACAGAGGGAAGAACCTCGCTCATCAGCAAACGAGGCTTTTATTGCCATTTTCCTCAGAGAAGGCCTAAATTCAAAGCACTGAGACATGTAAGTCTTGTCAAGCAGCAGGAGTCCCTTCTTTAACTTCATCTGGTTGTTCTTCATTTTTGCTGCCTTGAGCAATTCTGCAAAAATTCCTTTGAAACTCAAGAGGAAGATAGGTTCAGCAGTGCCATGTAAAATCTGAGTAAAATCTAGTGCTGGAGTTTTAAATCATGTAATGAAGAGCAAGTGCTGAAAACAGCCAGAATCTGTGTAAGCCAAAGGTCAAGGCTGTACATCCAGAATCCTAATTCTGGATTCTGCATGGATCCAGTTTGAGAGGCATAGAAAGAATGGATCACCTTTATGAAGTTCAAAACTTACTTAAAATGAACCACTAGGATCGGGTTAGTTATTAGCAGAAGGCAGTGCACATATTGGTGGTAATTAAAGTCCTAAAGGCAGCCTATGGTGAGCATAGGAGGGATAAAATGCCTAAAGTAAAAAGAAGCATAGGATGGTCAGTAAGAAATTATCCTGCCTGTGAAAAAACCAAACTGTGGCTAGTGAAATAAAAATTCGGAGGGTGAAGAACTCTGGCATAAATGATCACAACTTATCACAGGTATAATCATCAGTGCAGTCCCATGAGCCTGCTGGAGCAGTGGGAGAGGAAGTGCTAAAAGCTAATTAATTTTGAAGAGTTCTTACATCTGTCTGTCGTGATAACAAGAAGTTACACGACTCCTGCTAGCTTCAGAGCACTCCTCCATATAAATTGATGCATATGAAGAATTGCAGAAGGATGTGGCAGAGCAGCTGGATCTGTATCAAATGGAGCCTTTAATTAGTGGTCGTCTACAGGGTTCTGTCCTGGGGGCATCCTCCACCTCCCAGGCCCCTTTGGCCAAGGGCTGCCTCATGCATAATGTTTGAGGAGCTGGTGTCAGGGTGCAGAATGAACTCACAGCTGCTCCTACATGGCCCTGAGACTCTGTGGAGCCAGAGAAGAGCAAGCTACTGGCTCAGGCAGGGTGACCACCACAGACACAGAGACCCCCTGGCCACACTGCACACTCCCTGTGTCACTGTATGAACTGTGGGCAGGTGTGGAACTGTGGCAGCACCCATTAACAGCATCCATGGCACAGGCTGGAAAGTTTCTCCAACAAGGTCTGACAGCTGCTGACGCTCACAGTGACACTAAACGAGCCTCTTGGAGGACTCTGTGTTTACAGCACTGCCATTAATAAAATCTTCTCCTAATTCTGTAAACCTGTCATCTCTTGCCTGAAGAATCAAAGGGTTTCTACTCTACAGAAAGACACTTTGCATTTGCACTACTAAAAACCAGACCAAACAGTGAATATTTTTCCCCAAATCCTTTTTTTCATATCACAGAGATGCAGTCACAACAAAATCTCACAGCCCCTTTTTTCTTTCTTTGCAGACCATGTTTAAGGAAGGCATCTCCTGGGTGAGATACAGGGTGTTGTCATGAGAAACAGAAAGGGAAAACATCTGGCTGGGGCTTATCAGCACAAGTTGTGTTAAAGTGCAGTGGTCACCAGACAAACTAGAACTGGTCAGTCACCGATCCTACCGCAGAGCAATCACAGACAGAGCTGTTACTCCATCTGCTGTGCTGTGCCCAGTTCTGAGCTCCTCAGGACAAGAGAGACACAGAGCTGCAGGAGTGAGTCCAAAGGAGGGCAATGAAGGGACTGGAGCATCTCTTATGAGGACAGGCTGAGGGAACTGGGCCTGTTTAGCCTCAAGAAGAGATGGCTGAGAAGGGAACTCATCAATGGCCATCATCTGCAGGGAGGTTTCAGAGAATGGACCAGGCTCTGCATTGTGGTACCCAGCAACATGACAAGAGGCAATGGACAGAAACTGAACATGAGGAAGAACTTCTTCACTCTGCAGTGACTTAGCACTGGAACAGATTGTCTAGACAGGCTGTGGAGACTCCCTCACTGGAGGTATTTCAGAACTATCTGGACACAATTCTGTGAAATCTCCTCTAGGATGACCTGCTTGAGCAGGGAGGTTGGACCAGATAACCCACTGTGATCTCTTCCAACCTGACCCATTCTGTGATTCTGAGAATTTGGCAGCATAAAATCTCAAGAAAAATACCCAGGTAAGTAGAAGGCTCTGTCTAACATTCAGAACTTAATCTATCTCAAATCAGTTACTATGAAGTCATCCAATATTACCAGTTCTTGCACCTGGCTTAAGAAACATCCCAGAACCTCTGACAGAACACTATTTAGATCACTCAAAAATATTTTTAGATTGCTCAAAAATTTTTTTAGATCGCTCAAAAATATTTTTAGATCGCTCAAAAATATTTTATGTTGCAAATGCTCACAAGACTGGCAAGGGTGAGTATCCTGCACAGTGACAAAGTTGTCACAGATATGTTTTATGAAAAATCCTTTCCTTAGGATTTTTTCTCCTGAGAAGCTGTGAGGCCTCAGGAACAACATGTAAACAATGATTATCTGCTGCTGTGGAATGCAACAGGTAGATCTGTGATTGGTCTCATAGAGTTGTTTGTAATTAATGGCCAATCACAGTCAGATGGCCTCTGTTATTCATTCTTTCTTTTGCTATTCTTAGCTAGCCTTCTGATGAAATCCTTTCTTCTATTCTTTTAGTATAGTTTTAATATAATATATATCATAAAATAATAAATCAGCCTTCTGAAACATGGAGTCAGATCCTCATCTCTTCTTCCCTCATCCTCAGACCCCTGTGAACACTGTCACACAAAGTAACTGAAAAGAGTGAGAATGACCTTGTCACGGTCTATTCAGACATTCCTCCCATCCCAAGCCTCTCTCCCAGCAGAACCCAGGAGCAGCAGTGCTGAAGGCACATGTGGCTGTCCCCCAGGTGTCACTTACACGCTGCTGTCAGTCAGAGACATGGTGTCGGCGTCGCTGGACATGCTCTGCTGCTCGCTGTCGTTGGCACTGGTGGCTGGTGCCAAAGCATAGCCCGTGTTGACATAGTAGGGGTTAACAGGCTCCCTCCATGAGCCATGCCTGTGAGAGAAAAATGAGAGCCAGGTTAGAAGGGCACAACCTTGACCATGGTCTGCATCACTAGGCAGAAGGACTCTGCCTGGAGCCCCAGCCTCAGTGATGGGCTACAGATTAAGCTGTGTTCACACTAAGTTGCACTGACAGAGCCATGAACAATTTGACTCATAACTGGAAAAAAAGGGAATTCATGGAGTAATGAAGATGAGAGTGTTAGAGATAAGGGAGGGAATGAGACTATATGCAAGAAGTCCTGTTTCCATCAGGGCTTATGGAATCCATGGGCTAGCTGCTTAGCATTGTCACTCGATGAGAATCTAAAAGCAATCCTTAGACAGTAAAACAGCATTTTTCTTAGTCAAAATAGGATTCTGCTCTTCCAACAGGGAGGGATATGTAGCAGAGCTCACCCATTCTATGCTTACTTTAACATCCCACCAACATGTTTGCAGACGGAAGGAGGTGAAGCAAGAAACAGCTGTTGCACAGCACCTAAAACTCACCTCCAGTGTTGCACTGAGGTACATTGGACACTTGTAAATTCCACCAGGATGGACCACCTAATCACACCAGCTGTTCCAGTGGACAGTCTGCTCGGGGATCTATGAAAGCTTTGTAAACAACCCATGCCTTGTTATTCAAGTACACAGGCAGGTCAACCTCCTTCTCTTCAGCAAAGGTCAGGAAGGGAGGCTGCCTGCAGGAGCTAACCTGGGAAATGAGTTCTTGCTCAGGAAGATGATGGTGAAGCAGCCTGGGAACCAAGCAGGCACAAATGCCTTCATGCTCACTCTGCCTCCATCATAGAAAAGTCAGTGCTGCAGTGCCTCCAGCTCTGCCACCCTGCAGGACACACAGGCCATGCAGGCATCTTGTTCTCCTGCAAGTTATTTTGTAATGTGCCAGAACAAGGAACAAGCTAAAATGTTCACATAAACCAAAGAGCACTTAATCCCCTGCTTTCCCTGCCTGCCCCTCTGCATGAAGAGCAGTATTTTTAAGATATCTTGAAGCTGATGAATTCCTGAGTTTTCCAAGCTCTGAAACTCAGAGTCCTGCTTCAGTTCATATCACAAAATTCATCAGCATTATCCTTTATTTAGTAACTCAGTAATCAGCACCTGGTGGAGGTGATTTGCAATGGGCCCTGTGCAAACACCTCAGTGGAGGGCACACCATGCAATGTGCGCTTCCCTGTTCTGCCAAGAAAAGTGATTCTGGTTCTACTGTAGTAGTTAAAGTCCTACAGACAACAGAAGCAATGAGTTTACATTTAGACAAGACAAGGAAACCCATGAGAAACACACAGATGGAGGGACCAGAGGTGAGGAAGACACCAGCAAAGGGTAAAGCTGGCAGTTTGTGTATATCTGTAAGGAGTATAAATGCAGGACAGGCACTGCAGGAACTGGGACTGGCAGAGAGCTCGTTTAAGGCAGAGGTTTGTGGATGCTGTTATGTAAAATATGGCACATAGTGTACCACGATGGAAGAATTACCAAAGTATTTTAAATCCTGAAGTGGACAGGGTTACAGCCTTCAGCTAATGCATTGCTCAGCCAGCTCCTAATTCATCTGCTCCTTGGGTCCTCAGCATACAACCTGCTTTCCTTGTAATCCAAGGGGTCATGGATATTCACTGGTCACTAGAAAAATCATATTGTTTCAGGTCCATTATGGAGTTGATTAGTAACAAATTACTCCCCCACTCTCAGAAAGAGAAAAGTATTCTGTGTACCACAAACCAACCAAAACTCCAAACTCTTTCTCCTTGGATGATGAAGCTTAGCATAGTTGCAGAATGGTACAAAGAGCATTCAAAACTGAGCCAGCTGAGGCTTTTCATGGCTGTTTGACAGAAGGGAGCCTTGTGAGGTTTCTCTATGCTCAGGTACAATACAGAGTCAGTTGGGGATGAGCACAGGGATGCCTTGGGATGGTGAATCACCACAGACACCCTCTAGCATGCAAACTTCCTGTCAGTCGCTGCAGATGTGCACTGGAGCAAACTCATTTCTATATTCCATCAGATTTCTGAACAGCTTTCTAGGGCAAGTACTGGAAATAATTGGAACAAGTTCACCCTAAAAAGCAAGGGATAATAAGTGAAAACCTTCCCAGCCCCCTTCAGCCGTTCTCCCTGTGCAGAACGGTCAGTTCTGAACATTAAAGGAGAGCTGTGCAGTGCAACCCTCCTGTCAAATCCAACATGACAGCAGTGTGATGGAGGCTGAGACAACCTCTTAAATTGAGGCAGGAATGATGGATAGCTCAGGCCTTCCCTGAGGGCAAAGACAAGGATGATTTTTGGACAATCCAATTAAAATATAGCACCAACTTCTACTGGACCTTTTGCCAGGACTCTCTGCAAGAGAGGTGTGGATTATTCTAGCAGTATACTAAGAAAGCACTCAGGTACACAGAATAAAATGCAGGGCAATCAATTTCCCCTTTGTATCTGTTGATACAAAGAGCAGCAGAGAGCACCTGAAGATGTTGCTGGGTGTGTAATTGTGATGGCTGAAGGAAGCAAGAGTGAGCAGATGGGCCCTGGGAGGTCCCTGACACCTCTGGAGGAGCTGGAATTGCTGGGCTCTCCCACAACACTCCCCAGCTGTGGTCTCCTCACTGAGGATGCAGGTTTGGTCACAACTGTTGTATTTAGCTAAAATTACACACTTAAGCATGTATACAACAGGGATTACTTCCATTTTAGCTCTGCCTCTAATACATCAATGCAAATGTAAACTTTTGGTAAGCGTAAGGAGATGGAAAGGGTATAGGATTTCAAAGCAATCATAACAGGTTACATTACTTTTGAGGAATCCATCTGTATTCAATCCTTCTCCTAATGTTCTCTCTCCCTGACAACTCTCTTCAGCTGGCTCGTATCACTATTTGAATGTTTTGTGCCGTGCCTCTGAAGAACGCTTTCAACATCTATTAGGAGGAAAACATTAAAGGAACATGGAGTCTAACAAAAAAAACTGGTCACTTCTGATCTGGGAGGGGAGGCTGCTTTGAAAGGGATTCAGGCACCCTCAGAGTGATTTGAAATGTCAGCTAAAAACCTCACATAGTGAGCTCTATGCACTGATAAGGGCGATAAAAGGAAAGGTGAGCATTTAAAGTTAGACTTCACAAAAATTCCTGCAGCCTTCCAGAATTTTATTTCATTTTTAAGACAGAAAGAGCAATGAGCATTTTTGAAATGAACAGAGAACATTTCATACATTGCAGAAATAAAGCTGCATGTCTCTTCTGCAGCTCTCAGTTGCTCAACCCTCAAAATAATCACATAGGGAACAATTATAACAGAGATCACAGCGACCCGAGTAAGTCAGCCTGACCAGCTGCCTTTTCTTTGCATAAAGCCCTCTGCTGATCACTGCACATTCTGCTAATGCTGACAAGGGCCTAAACTGCTGTAAAAAACCAGCAGGAATTTCCTTAAGGCTTCCTTTTACCTGTTCTGGGTTTATTTTGCATATTGCCTTGGCTGCATCGCATCCATCCCCAGATTTCTCACTCCTCTGACCAAGCACCCAGCACTTGGGACCTCAGCACCATCAGATCTTGGAATCTCAATGCAAGCAAGCAGACAGGTGAGGTCCTCTTCAGCACTCTTGCTCTATGTGGAGTTCCCAGTGCATCCTGAGTCCCTAAGGGCATCCTTTTCCTTCCAGCCTGGGAACACCAGTCTCTCTCAAACAACTTCCCCCAATGGCTATTTCAATTTTAAATCAAAGATGCAAAGTCCCCAACCTTTGCCAAACATGCTACTCTGCTCTATGCAAAAACCCCGGGGTTGGTGTGCTCTGGGGAAGAATTGCATCACCTTCAGCACCCACAGTGGGAGGAAGAGCTCACTGATCCTGCCTCCAAAGCCAAATCTGAGTGGCACTCCCTTTGGTTCTCACCAGCTATGTATCTCCTTCACTGATGTTCTTCATCAAGCATGGGAAAAAAACCACTAAGGCAAGAAGAAAACTTCCTTGAAGATGAAAAGCCTCTAGGCAACTAATTTCTGTAGAATTTAAATTTCCACTGGAGGGAATAAGTTGCACAACACTCTACAGGCAGGTCTGAGAGCCATGGTCTTCCCAAGCCTGCTAGCAGTTCCAGCATGGCTGGAACAGCTCCCAGTTTAACAGGGAAGATGATCAATCCAAAGTTTTCATTGCTACCACCTTCTCCAGCTCCAGCACTAAATGTTTATGGCACTGACATTTTCTGGAAGAAAATTTTTCCTCAAAAGAATTGAAGCTGTGATAGAATCCAGGCAGGCCTTGTTTTGCAAGGGTGCCCCACCTCCCTGATCTGGAAACTCTAAAATCCCTGGTGGCACGGGAAGCTCCTCCAAACCCCCGCACTACCAAGGAAGCAGCTGTTTGAGACACAGTATTAGCAAATCAAAGAGATAATAAAAACTCATTAAGCTGACCATAAAACTCCAATGCACTCTTCCTAAACAGCTCTTGCAGAAGTTTTCATCTCATGCCATAGTCTGAAGCTTTGGTCACCAGAGCTTTGGTGAGCAGCTCGTTTTCAACATGGGAGAAATCCCATTTTCCAGATGCCATAACCACCCAAACTTCATGAGTCACTGTGGAAAGTTCTGAGCTGCAGGAGTTCTGGGGATGTTGGCAAGTCCCACAGAAGGACACCCCAAAATGGGCTCTGCACAAACTCCAGATGTCTCACCACAGCTAATGGCACGTGGAGGAGCTGAGATGCCCTCCCTCCTGCACTGTGGTGAGCAACCTCACAGCAGGAGACAATTCCTCCTTTCCTTTTCTGGTAGGTGGTGTTTGAGATAGTGCCCTGAGACCACAGATCAGGATGCAACTCAATGGGACCCAACTACTCATTCTGTGCTCCCTCCTGCTTTTTCACACCAACTTCTGAAAAATTAGCTCAAGCTTTTGCAGTTCTGTGTTTCTGAAGATGATTATTTCTAGGAAACCAGCACTAAGCATTACTCTTATTTGGTGTCTTGGTCATTTTGCATTTTTGACTGGGAGGGTGCAGTCCAGCTCGTTATTTTGACATGTTCCATTTATTCAGTGTGGAAAAAAAAATTAAAAAGTTATTAACTTCCATGCAAGAAACAAAAAGTCCTTCTAGAATCACAGGTTGCTGACTCTCCAGCTGGCCACTTACTTCCCAAACTTACATCTACCAACAAGCAGGTGACTGTCATATCCTTCATGCAGTTCCACATTTCAATATCACAACCAATCAAATGAAAAGCTGCACATCTTGGTTTATGATGTACAAGCCAAAGCAAATCCCTTCAGCATGTCTAAACAGCATGTGCTGACAGGAGTGTCCCAGCAGCAGGGTCCCCTTTAAAGGGATTACAGCAGCATCCACCACAGAGTCCAGCTTACAAGATTACATTAATTCACCACCTGAACAGAAAAGTCTGTTTCCAATCCGTGGTACCAACAACTATCACAGAAGTTGCACCATACAGCTTCTCCCAAACCATTATCATGGGAATGTTTTGGAGCTAAGAACAAAAAGTCTATGAAGATGCAAAACTGAAAACCTTCACTCCTGACTGGATTTGATCTATGCTAAAGATGCAAAGCTGGCTCAAGAGGTTAAAACTGGGGATTTACCTGACAATTTGATTGCAGATTGTTGGGGTTGCTCCACTTAACACTCTTCCCAATTATTCTGGGTACTCAGACAGCGCTGTGCATCTCAACTTTATCACTGCCAATGTCAGGCTAATCACATGTGTTCCAGGCAAGGGCAGCTTCTTCAAAGATCACATCAATTCTGGACAAGTTAATCTGTTCTTTGAGGTCTCCAGATGGCTCTTGCCAAGAAAGTTCACTTCCAGCTCTGCAGCCGGCGAGCGCAGCAGCCCCAGCGCTCTGCAGAGCATTACAAAGGAACCAGATCAAAGTTGTGTCTTACAAAAAAATGAAATCTGAAGTTTGAAAAGCAACAGCAGCCTGTCACTTGTAGGCTTAAAGACGACTTCTGCATGCTCCAGCTATCAGGGAATTTATGATTACAGTCTGGCTTTTAAAAGCTGATGAAAAAAATGACGCTCTTTAGCACTCCTTGCCTTTGCAAATCTGTATCTTCTTCCCTGTGTATTCATCCTCCCACACCAGAGGAAGAAGGGAAATAAATAAAAATGTAACTAAAAGTACAGATAAAGGCTCTTCTTTTTTCTTCTAAGGCACTCAACTCCATTTTAGGACTACATGGAGATTATTTTATGGGGAGCTTCAGCAATTATTGTGAAGTATTAAAGCACAGTTACAAAAGCTAAATCCAAGATTTACCAGACTGAGTTTCCAGTTTCTAACTCCTTTGCATTTACCAAGGACATGCTACTTCTCAGGCAGGACTAATTTACAGAGGATGCATTAATTGCAACCAGTAATTAAGATCATAGGATACAGCAAGGTGGGGGAGAGGATCTAGGAAGGAAGTTGAAATACAGGAAATAAAATGTTTGCCTTAGGAGGCAAATAAGGACTAGATAGGCTAAATATTGTGGCTGTGCTGCCCTATCGCCACCCTAACCTTCTTAGGAAAGGCTTTCAGACAACAGGATGAAACCACAGTGTTCCAAGGAAACTGCAGAACGAGTCCCTCAAGATTTCATCTGACTGTGCATCTCCAAACCAGCCCTCCCAGCTCCTCCTTCCCAATGGAGGGCGAGGCTGTGCTCACTCATCACCCCAATGTAATAAAGGATTTTGTCCTCTAGTTACAGATTTAAAATCAAAACTGCAAAAATCTGAGTCTGACAAACAATAAAAGCAAGTCCTTCCTGAAAACAATGCATGTCTTCCCTAGAGTAAGACCACAAACCTCATTTATTTAATAGCTCAAAGCACAAGATATTCATTAAAATGAAAAAAAAGAAATGGGCAACACAATGTCTGCACAACAATTAACAGGACAATTGGATCATCTTCCTAAAATAAAGCAAATGTTGCAGAACATTCTGTTCCATATCTAGCAATAACAGGTATCTGCCTAGATTAATTTCAATATATCAGCCTGAGCTTATACCATAACATAGTAGTTTTGTTTGGTTTTTAAAATGATGACATGATTCATATGAAACCTTATCCATCATGAAATGCTGACAATATTAGGGAAATTTTCTATAAAATATACAGGATATTTGGCTGCATTAACTGCAACTGAACAAGAGCCTCACTGCTTTAGAGCAGCCAGGCTGCATCAGCCATCCAAAAGCTGCTGTAGTGACTTCAGAAGCTACAAAATAACGGGCAAACCCAGCAGTGTGTGTGCATTTTGGATATCCAGGGTACACAGCTGCCACCCATGAGCCACACTCACCTCCATGTCCTGCCTCTGCCAGACAGCACATCACAGGAGAATTGTTTTTAGTATTTTATTGGAAGGGACAGAATCAAGCTTGTGCAGGGATGTGCTGAACATCCAAGCATGTTAACCCCTGAAACGAGTGGGACCTGAGTCCTCATCCTCGATTTTTTGACCCTCCAAACGTGCTGTCCCTGGGGCACCAGGATCACTAGCATGGACACAGGTAGAGAGGGCTGATAATGCAGCCTCCTTTCCCCTGCTCAAACTGAGAGCTGGGGAAAATTCAGCAAGAGGCTGATTGGCAAGAGCTCTCCACTCTGCTAATTGGCTTCTCAGACTGAAATGACATCTATGTTTAATACAAGTGATTTCATATATATACATATATATGTGTGGTTAAGTGGATGAACGACAGAGCAGGCATTTCAGACAGCATTTCAGTGCCAGCTCCCTGCTCTCTGCTTTCCTTGGTGACTGTCCCAGGTAAATTGGGGCTGGTGGAGAGGGGGAACACTTTGCAAAGTGCTGTGGGGGTCTCAGCTTTTAGCCCCATGGTTTCCCTTCCCTGGGAAGGCAAATGGGAGACATAAAGGAGGTCCAGAGAAAACAATCCTTCCCAGAAGGGGCCACCATGCCACAGATGGAGTAACAGCAGTGACCCTCCTGAGGTTCAGAGCCCTCCATGCCATGCCAAGGCAGCTCTGTCCCTGCCTGCAGCCCGGGTTGTGCTCCCTGAGAGGACGGAATGGGCAGCCCGAAGCTGTCCCGCATTCCAGCCCGGCTGTGCTGACACCCACGCAGGCACAGCAGCTCCCAGAGCCCCCTGCCTGCACCGACAGGGCCTTCGTGGAACAAATTACTTCCAAATGCCTGGCTCTGAGGCACAGGGAAAGAGGGAAGCCCAGGTTTGTACCTGGGTCTGCTCACAACACAAAGAAGGCAGCAGCTCCACTTAAAAACACAACTGCCTGCAAACTATCAAATTAATCCCAGGATTTCAACAGCTTTTCTTCATTATTTTTTGTCTCAACCAAACCACAAATTTACTTAATGACTAAACCAGGCGAGCGAGCACTTTGTTTTCCAGACAGCAGGAACGTTTCTAACGGGATCCAGGTTTTCAGAACACACGCTTGCCCGACGTCAGGCAAGGAGGGAGAGGTTCCATTGCTCAGATGTGTTTGATGCTTTTTTTAACTCCCCCAAACCTGCCAGCACTGGGGCTGGGGCATCTCCGAGCCCTGAGCCCGAGGAGAGGCACTGAGCGGGGTGAGGAGGAATACAATAAGAACACTGTGTTCCAGGAATGACTGAATAAAGGCAAGAGCATGCTTTTGGCCAGCAGGATTCAGCACTGTAACTCCGTCTGCCACTTTTCTCCTCTGTCTGAAGCAATGTTGTTTGTCCACGCTTCTCTGAAATGGAAAGTATTTCCTCTTGCCTGCTTGTTCCAAGGAAAGATCTGAGGAGGCCTGGTATAACCAGGCAGAACTGGGGATTCTCCAGTGACTTGATTCTTCTTTGCCAAAATTTCCGCTCAACAAGAAAAGGCTTACAAGAAAGAAATTACAAGCAGATTTCTCTGCAAGTTCAGTAACTTAAGACCAAGGTCTGTAGAATGAGTAAGTTTTTGCATGGAAACAAAGCATCCAGCTTTGGCCAATGACTCCAGATCATTCCCTGCCTTCCTACATAGCTGTAGAGCTTCTGAAGTGTTCAAAAAGGTACAACAGGGCAGGGACATCCACAGGTACATGGAGCACACTGGGGAATGGGAGGCACAGGAATCCAAGGGCTAAAAATGACCATGGGTGCTCAATCCTTCCTTGGGCCACCAAAGTTTTTCAGGAGGGCATCAATCCCAGCACTGCAATTGTTGTATTGCTTTCAGGGATAAATTTCCCAATACTTCAATCACAACAGTGGTATTGCAGATGGCTGAAATGCAAGGGGAAGATATGCAGCTCAGGGGGGCTCTGTTTTACAAGGACTACTCACAGCTTTGACATTAAACTGCCTGCCTGTACCACTGGGCCGTGTAACATAAGCTGAGCTGCACAACCACAGACTTGCTAGCCTCACTTGAATTCCCCTCAAAACAATGGCATGAAACTCAATACTCACTACCAATTCATTGCCAACAAACTTGGAATTTTAATGAAATTACAAATTTGGATGGCAGGGGAAACCAGCTGAGGTAGTATTTTGAATGCCTATGAGGCACCTAACTCAGCACCTCAAAACCACTCAGCTTTGCTCGTGAAGACCTTTGACAAAGCCCTGCTAATGATGAGGTGGGCAGAATTAGCAGTAATCCTGCACTAAATAAAAGACTTTATTTCACTGATTAAGGTCTAGCTCACAAGGCACATGAAGAGAAGGGGTCTGCCTCCAAGCAGAGCTGCTCGCTGGTGTCTTAACTCCTACAGAAATGATCCAAGAAACTTCCCCCATTGAACAAGAACCTTTGAGGTGAGTGAACTCTGACCTCAGCTGTTAACAAAACCAAAACCATGGAGGGCTGGCAAAACCTGGCAGAGATAAAGCTGAGAGTCAAGATTTAATAGTGCTCCCAGAGGGGAGATTCAGCTGATTAGAAGCATCCTAATCTTCTCTCTCAGTGTATATTAAAGGTCAAGAAGTGGGATCAGATATTGGCAGCACATGAAAAAACAACTCAGTCAAGCAAAAGACCTTCACAAAGACGTTTCATACCTTCACATTAAAAATTCCTGCAAAGTCTTATTTAACTTTACTTCCCTCTAGGGAACACATTCAAGATTAAAGTCAAGAGACCATTAGATTGGGACAGAAAAGAGGTACCCCTGCAGAAGACTTCTGCCTCCAATCAGTACTTTATAATGAGCAAGAGTTCATAAGCATCAGCTGATTGCAACCATGACAGATAAGTAGGTCTCAGAAGCACAACACCACAAAACAGAGCTTCTCTAGCAGCGCTCTGGAGTCTCACAGGCTCCCCAAATGGGGTCATTAAAGGATACTTGTTAGATGTTAACAAATGGCAGGCTGTATCAACAACAACATACTGGCAAGCTGCAAAAAGCTTTTAAACTTGCTCTATTATTTATTGCTCAGCTCCAAAGAGATGTCAGCATCACAACAAAAGTATAAATTCTAACTCAGTCTCCTGGTCACTATTGGGAGCTCATAATCTGACCTTCCCTCCACAGCTCAAGCCGACCTGGCCAATATAATGCAGGGGCTGGGGCAAGAGGAGGGTGGGCTAAGTCATGGTGTCCTTCTGACAAGGTCTATTAGAGGTTGACAGCAATGACAAATCCTCAGAAGAACTGTAATAACAACCACCAGAAGGAATGTAAAACACAGAAACTGTGTTTAAGGGAGACAGATGCTGTTAAAAAGGGTATTTCCTTTTCTAGAGATACTTATTTTATTTCTTTTTTAAGAGTTTAGCAGACTAGCAGGAAACAACTTGCTGTTGCTGTTGTCCCTGGAAAATAGGCATATAGAGGGAAGACAGTCTTGTGAAGCTGCTACAAACATCCGTCCTTTTAAACAAAGATTAAAGTAACTTTTCCTTAGATGGTGAGCATGAAGTATTTCACAGTCCTAGTTTTGGGACAGTCACCAAACCTTGCATCTCCAGCCAGACCTGGAAGCCAAACCATCAATCGCTGCACCGAGGTCAAACAAAGTCATATTTAAAAAGGAAGAATGAAGTCAGTGGACTCAGTTTCCCATTTCTCATGGCTGCTCTTTTACAAATGGATCTAAATTTGGTGTCTGACTGGCAATCCAAAAGCAAAGAATTTCAGAGCAGTGAGAAAGATGGAGGAGATCAGCATCCAAAGGGAGCCAGGGCAGGTGGCTCAGTGACCCCTTGAGTGTAACTCCAAGGTTGTGTGCTGAACATGCTCTGCTGCTGAGGGTGACACACCTCCAGAGACATTCTAAATAATCCAAGCTGCAAGAACCAGCTCATCTCATTGAAACATGTATTAAAATGTTGAGAAAATCAGCTGAAGAAAGAGGGGAGGGGGAAAAAATTAAAAATAAAAGAGCTGCTCAAATTGCACAGGAGCTCACAGGGTCATTCCTGGGACACAGCAATACCAAAGGGTCCAGCTAAACTCCAGACCTGGGGGGAGGTAAAACACCTTTAACTGTTTGGGAGGTTGATACTTGTGGTCCATCCCCTTATGAGGTTTGGCCACTGCTTGGGCAGATCCTGTGCTTGTTTTTCCTGGGGGCACTTCACAGCAAGTGAAATTTGACTTCAAGAACTGTGCTGGGGTTTGTTGTTATTTTTGCCTTCAAGATTTTTTCTGTTTTGGTTCTCATCCACTGGAACAGGCAGATATATGGGCTTTTACCTTTATTGCACAAATTCCACAGTATCTTTTCATATGTTATGCATTATTGTGGTATATAGATGAAGTACCACGTCCACTCCAAGTGCTATAAAAGAACTGTTTGAAGCCTTGTTCCATTCCTGTTTATCTTTATACAATTAAAACCAGTTGATAGCTCCACATAGGAAGAATAAGAGACAATGCAAGCAATGTGCTTTTTGTTCTAAACAAATTAACCACTGTTCAGATAAAAGATGACTATATTTGGTTTTTACCTCAGCTTTTTAAAGACACAAGGCTAGATGAGCAAACTCTGTGTGTTCCATTGATGCCTTTTTAATCCCTCCAGAAATTCTGAGTACAAGGTGCTTGCTGACACCCAATCAAATTCAATATGGGAGGGAGGCCCCAGAGACACTGAGATAATTAGTGAAAATGGGGAAGTGTGGAGAGACTCTTAAGTGCTCTGAATAACTGATCTCAGCAGAAAACCTGCTTGGAAAGAAGACCTTACAATCAGTTCAAATGCTCCAGCTCCAGCTGACAACTCTCCAGACACTGAATACAGCACAGGACCATTGCAAAAAGCACATTTTTGTAGCTCCAGAGGTGAGACCTGGTTTAGTTCTGCATTTTGGATGGCAGTGTGTGGGCCAACAATCACTCTCAGTTGACATGATGTGCTGCTGACACCATTTTCTTCTTCTACAGCAGCAGCAGAGCACTGGAGCTTGTCTGACCCAGTGCCACATTGCAATGATGCCACGTGCCATAACCAGAAATGAAATTCCACAGGTGAAGGGAAAGGCTGTTTTCTGTGTATGGCCTGGAGCACAAGAGCTGTGAGACACTGGAGCCCATCTGTGTGACACAAACCCACCATCTGTTCCTGAGTGCACATGGGCCACACCACACAGACAGGATTCCACTGACCAGGCAGGTACTACAGGAATGCATCACTGCTCTAGATGTTTTCTCCTTAAGACAGCAGGGAAAAAGCAATCTATAAGTAGGAAAAAATTTATCTTCTGCTCAAAACATATCTCTTCTGCTCATGTATCTCATCTCCTCTCTGCAGAATTTCATCTGCTCAGGGCATAGGATAAATGGATTCATATCCTTATTTTTCCCCCTCTTTGTACTTTAACATCACCCAAATCTTATGTTGAGTGCAGCATTACTCACTTTGCTGGAGATTCCTCTTGGCAATTTCCACAAGTGTATCTTGTATTTATTTGTGCTGCTGTTCTGGAGGGAGGAAAAGCCATTATTCTCTAATGCACAAAAAGCCAACTGCAATGCTAAAACTTTCACAACTTTCTCAAGACATGGGTGCTCAATGTGAAATGCTCTGGGCCTAATACTCAGTGTTTTTAAAGAGTTCTGCCTTGATGCATGCTCAGCACATCAGCAAGTCTGATCTGGGTCTCAAGCAGCAGACAGAAAGCTGAGGCACACACAGTGACTCTCTCCCAGGGAGAAGAGCTGTTTTCCAGCATTGCTCTGGCAAAAGCCAGCACAGAAGAACCTCTGTTTTCCTGCTTGCATCTTCTGTCTCTGCTACTACAGGGCCTTTCAATGACACAAAAAGCAATGCAGATGTCCTATGCACTTTCCTTCCTACCTGCTCTGCTGGCTGCTCTGGCTCAAGAATGGAAAAAGCAAGAAGGCGGAAGTACAGGCAGTTTTGGCTACACCACCCAAAAGCTCTGGGAGGGACTGGAAAATCCCTTCCCAATTCCAACACCCTGTACAGTTTGTCTCTTGCTAGCTCCCAACACCACTTGCTCACTGCTGGAGGAACTCCCCCTCTTCACCTCCTCCCCATCACTGCACAAAAAGCCTTTTTTTTTGTGTGAGTTCCTTTTTTGGAGGCTGTGAGGAGAGAGCTGGCTCACCTAACAATGAGTGCTGAAGGCTCCATGATCAGCAGCAGCAGGAATTGCAGTTTCCTGTCTCTGAAGTCTTAGCCACGAGCACCATCACAGTAAATACACTTTTTGGATACTCTGACTGCCAAAATTTTAAACCATCTTCTATAGAGCTTGTGCCATTTCACAAGCGTATAATTCAGTCATATTGAATAAATTCTCACATGGATGGCAAAATACATGTTCAAGCTGCCAGCATCCCTCCCACCTCCAGCAACCCACTTGCCAAACCCCTGCTTCAAAGTGGGAAAACTGGAAGGTTATCAATGTAAAATAAATTGTAAGACTCTGACATGAACAAAACAACGTAATTTCCTCCCCCTCTGTTTTTACTAAAATTTGCCAAAATAATTCAGCCTGAGGCACAATCTCAGCATGGAAGAACACCAAACAACACAGTCTGATAAAGATATGAGCAACTACAACAAAGTTCTATATAATGGGGAATGTTGGGCAACCATGACTACAGCCACTGCTGCCAGCTCTGCCTATAGCATAAATGAGCAGTATTATAACATCCCCATTAATCCCCTCTCCAAAACTACGAGTGAGTCTGGAATATGACTCATAATATCCTTGGCACACATTCTGATCACAAAGTTGATGAAAGCACCCGTCCCTGAACCCATGTATGAAAACTGCAGATGAATTAATCACAACATGCAGGAGCTTGTGACACCAATGTCTGTCTGAGCCTGCACATCTGCAGCGGTGGGACATGATGTGACAGCAAAGTGACACTGCTGCCAACCTTTGCTGCTGGAACTTTGTCACATCCAGGGAAGAGAGGACAGTATTTGCCAGTGGTTTTTATTCTAGTGGTGACCTTGCTGGGCTCTGTGTACATACAAGGGTGATGTAAAACTCACACTGTAAGGCAGTGAAGAGGCTGCTCTGTTTTGTGTGTGTGCTGTTAACACTCAATGGCATCATCTCCTCGCTCTAGATGATAACAGATATCTGTATTCTGCAGATGCATTTGCAGCTTGTAGCAAATAATAAAGAAATTTATGAATTCCACTGTTGGAGACTTGGTGCCATGGATTCTCCATGTGCAAGATCACTTTGTTCCTTTCCTGTGAGCAGGAGGGTGACTGCCTGGTGGGATTGCCTACCTCAGTCCAGGGGAGCAGTCAGAGTAATTTATCACACTGGTTTATCCAAAGTAAGGAAGAGAACTTCCCCAAGCAGCTATTTCCTGACACTAACCTTGCAAACCCTCCTCCCTGCAGGCTGTATTATCTGGGAAAAGTTAGGGAACTTTGGAGCAAAGAAATATCTGCACAATTCCTTGATGGGGCCAACCCCAGGAGATGAAAGGCCATGCATGTCTGCAAGAAGCTGACTCTGGAATGAGCAAGAATAATCCTCTTCTACTGTTGGAAATGCAGTTGCATTAAAAAAAAATGTTTTGGGGATTTTGTTTTCTGCTGCAAACAGAGAAGAAACAGGGCCATAACAGCTCTCAACGACTTGGGCTTCATTTTTGAGGAGAATGCCATTGCAGAGGAAGACTTGTGTCCTGCTGGTGGTTTAGGGCAAGTTCACAAAGTGACAAAACTGTGACCTTCAGTAAAAATGCGGTAAGAATCCAGGAGACTGAATATACCCCCAGAACTGTGCCTGCTCAGCTCCTCACCTCAGAGAGAAGACATTTCTATCAGTCCTAAAGAGGAACCAAGGGCCATGATTCCCTGAGCAGGAGAGGATGTGCTGGAGATCATCAGACCCTAGAAAATCTGATCCTGATCAACAACACTTTCCCAAGTGACAAGAACTAGCAGGGCAAGGTCACCTGTCTGGCTGAAATTCAGCCCAGGAGGGCTGGCTGAACAGCAGTAAGAGAGAGGGCTCTTCAAACTTAAGTCTAAAACGTGTGGAACTTTTAGTTCTAAAGCAAGAAAAGATTTTGACCCAGTTTCAGATTTTAAGTCCATCTCCTAAACAAAAGCAGCTGAAGTTTAAATGAGCCAATTCTGCAGATCATTATGTTGCTATTACACAATTCCTTCTAATCCCTGAAGTGTGGAAGATGTGCCAACGCCAGCCCAGGCACATCTTTGTCATTTCAGCTGGACTTCCATCCTTTCCACTAAAGATTTTGTTCTGCTAAACCATTCTTGATGAATGCCAACACTAAAATCTCCCAAATATTTATTGCAATTTCTTTGGCCACACTATCACAAGTGCCTAAATTCCCCTTCTCAGTTGGAGAGCTATCTAGACCAGAGGTCTCCAAATCTTTCAGCCAAATAAATATCAAAAAGGCTCACAAGCTCTATGAGTAGTAAGGCAGAGATTGTTTGTGCTACAAAAGGAACAAAAATGACCAGCCATCCCCTGCTGGCTATTCTCCTCCCCCAAGAACTTGGTCTAATCCCCTCTACCCTAGAGTCCTTAAAAAACAATGTGCCAAGGAGAGGGAGCAACTGCTCTGCATACTGATTCCATGCAGCTTGGACATGGCTTGTGGAGGACCACTGCCAGCCAACTGCTGAGAGCAGCCCTCTCTGAGATGCTGTGCTAAGGAAGAGTTGCTTTTCATCCCTCTGTCTTAGGGACTGCCCAAAGAAACTGTCAGGACAGCTTGCAGCTCTCCTGGGATCATAAAACAGCAGAGCACTTCCCACATCATCTGTGTGTCTCCTAAGCCCAGCAGGTGAAAGGGCTGTGGAGCCCACAGCCGCTCTCTGTGACAGTCCAAGAAATAACCTGGCCTCATCCAGACACTCTGGGGAGAGGAGGATGAAGTGCAACACTCCTATTTCTCATCCAGGGGCTGCTGACACAGCACCCTTTAGGTGAGGAGGTGCACACACTCACTGATGAGCCATGCAGGGAGCAAGAGGCTGAGCTGCCAGGGAAAGGGGGAGATAAGCCACAAACACGGGCTTGTGGCCACCCCTGTGTGCCCCAGTGTGCCAGGGCCAAACCTGGAAGCACTGCTGCATCTAAAAGAAGCCACAGTTGGGAAGGTAACATTATAAACCTATAAAAATAAGGTTTTACTGCTGCTGACTAGCTGGGACATGCAGAACATATGTTGCAGGGCACATAGCATGATTTTATTAGCAAACACAAAGCCATTCATGCCGAGTGGCCCAAATGGGGTGGGTTGAATTAAGAGAACAATAGCAGTTCATCAGATGGCCCTTTCTTTCACATATGTGTTCAACTTACTGTGCTAGCAAATACTTAAAGCAACTTGGAAATACATTTTCATTTAAAGAGATGTTATTAACACTGAAATCTGACATTATTAGACTGAAATCAAAATAATTCAGAACATAACCTATTCCTGATGCATTAAATGACTAAATGTACACCATTAGCACTCAGGCAACCCCCTCATTGTGGAACCTCACTTTGTGACCAAGGGACTGTTTGCCTGATTTAGCCCAAGCCAGCACTGTGCAGCTCTTCTGAGACTGAATGGGATGGTCTTTCAGCAGTGAAGCCAGTGAGAGCTGCATCACTGCCCAAGTGTGTGGGTCACAGGAGAGCTGTGCAGCCTTCGAGTTGTCCAGGGGAAGATGTGCCCAGGCTCAGACCAATCTGAAAGGTAAAAACCCATCCTGCTGCATCAGAGGCTGATGCTAACCACATTTCCAATTCAGTCATGGATTCCAGTCCCCCAAATAAGAAAACAATAGACACCAAGAGGAAAAGTGGAAACTGCTGCTTGGGGAAGCTTGCCATGACATGCTGGCTGGAAGTGAGCTGGGACCAGATCCTGCTACAGCCGGGCTGGGGCTGAGCACACCAGGGCTGCCTGCTGGAACTGCCTGCTGGCCATCTGCCCCTTCCCTGCTTCCTCTCCAGCTCCCCTCCAATGCACAGTATCTGTGCTGCTCACTCACCCCAGGGTGGGAGGCATGAGAAGGGCTGGGACAAGCCTGGAGAAGGACAGACTTCAGAAGTGACAGTGGGCTCTGGCTCTGACTGTCCTGTGATGGGCACTCCTGCAGTGACAAGCATCTAGAGTTGCCTCAGTCTTGTTTTATGCCCATTTTTAAGACTTTTTGCAAAAAAACCGAGCTAGGTGACTAGAGATACTGCTGGTTTAGGAACAACCTGCCTGCTTGAATTACAGATTTGCCACAGGACACCATACAAATGATAAGACAGTATACCCTGGCTCAACCTTTGTCAAAGGATTCCTAATCTTCTCCAAGATTAGATTTTTGTTCTTCTTAACTGCCAGCTAGACTGCAGGGGGCCAGGCCCACAAACACAAATTAATTACATCAGCTGTAATTCACACCTCTGGATGTGTTTGTTAAGTGCTTTTTCATAAGGCAGCTGAGGGAAAAAATCTTATAGTGTATCACACTGAACTATAGATTTCTGTTATGGAAGGAGCCCAAGATGAGTTAGGGTTAGGGTTTGTACCCCAACAGGTGAATCCAAGCAGACAGTTTATTTCAGTGCAGGACTGAGTCCATCAACTTGAAGAGTTCAACCAGACACCTCTAAGATCTGCAACAAAACAGCAACAAAACAGCCACAAAGAGAGCTCAGCTCATCATCATCAGTGTGTAGCCCAGAATTCAGGGCCTGTCACACACAAGGCCCAGCCACTGCTGAGGGATGTCCCTGCCCACCATCCAATCGCACCAAAGGAAAGTTGGAACGTCACCAAGGAAGATGCTGCTCCTCAAGGGCTGGAAAATCACCCATCCTAACACAAGTCCCAGCGTTTCCCCTCCTCAGCTGAGCGAGCAGGGGCCTCCAAACACCAGCACTGTGCAAACAACACAGGAGTGTTTTGGCTGTGGCAACCTTTGCAGTATGACCTTGAGGAGCACAGGGCTGCTGGTGAGTCTGTGGACAGCCAGCTTGGTGTCCCACTGCACCCAGAGGTGACAGACCTGTGTGTAGGGCAAGGCCAGGTCAGTCATTCCTACTGCCTAGCACCCTGCAGGGACACTGGAAAGCCAAGGTCAATCCTACATTGGTGCAGGAGGTATCCAGATGGTGAAAAGCTGTGCTTCAGCCACACCAACACCTTTTCTTTGGGTTTTCCCATCTCCTTTCCCAAGGCATGGCCGGCTGTCAATGTGAGGAACCACATCCATGAAGCCCACAGCTTCCAACAGAACTTTGACTATAAACCAAACCTTAAAGGTGATGGATGTGAAGGACCATATCCTGTTAATGTCCCAGGGCTTCATGCTTGCAGAGCTGTCCCATGCCATTCCTTGAGTTGGTACTGTCCCCTGAGCAAGAGAGGCTTACAACAAGCACCAAGAGCCTCAAACCTCACTTTGGGCTATTTAATGCAAGTGCCACACACTTTAGTACCTCAGGCCATCCTGCCCCTATAATTCACCAGAAAGAAACTGCAGAGTGGCTTGGTTTGCTCAGAGAAGAATTCCCCAGTGCACAGGGTGATGGCTGAGCCAGGAGGAGACCCAGCCATGCCTGAGGAGTCCAGTTAGTCCTGCCTAACCCACACTGTGGCAACACCCAAAGGGAAAACTCCATACTTCTGTCCTCTCCCCAGTTCCTTCCTGCTCCTCCATCCTGGGGACTGCAGACAGAGAAAACCACCAGCAGCCCAGCGATGGATGGGCAAAACTTTGATGAGTATCAGATGATCAGCACCCCGAGGCTGATGAGGAGATAGTGGCCCCAAGCTCATCCTGCTGGAATGGCATGTCAGCAATGCCCTGGCTTTCTGCTTCCCAGGGTGGCAGGAGCAGTATGGGGTAGGGGAGCACAGGTTTTAGGCATTTTTTTAGTTCAGTATTCCTACAGCAAACACATGCTGCACAAGAACAGCTTCCAATCCAATTAGAAAATGAAAAAAACCAACCAAACACTAAGGACTAATTGCTTAAGATAAAAACACCTTATCTCCCAAATGACTTCCCTGACCTTCTGATGCATGGCAGTTCTCCTCTGAATAAAAACATGAACTATTTACTCAGGGTGGGATTTTCATGAGGGCCTGTAGGTGTGTCAAGGCAAGGTCAGTAAGGAGAGAGGATTTTTTTTTTGTTTTAATTTTTTTTTTAAGGCCAACAGCTACTGCTTGGAAAAGCTAGCAAGGAAATGTCCAGGCCCTCAGATTACCCTCCTGGTCTTCAAGAGTAGTCAGAAACTGAAAGTCAAACACAGGCTGAGAGCAAATGTTCCAAGTTAAATACGTTAATCAATTAGATAATTGGAATGAAAATCCTGCTCAGTGCCCCTGAAAAGGCCAGGAGACATTAGTGAGGGGAGACATGGCAAAGCTGCAGAGAGGACAACTGTCCTCCAGGGACATAACTGAGGTTATGTGGTGGTGAAGCACTAAGACAAATAAGAAAAGAAATATTTCTTCAATTTGGCATTTTTACAATCAAGCAGAGAAATGCAGCTTCCAGGCTTAACATCAGAGGCATCTCCTGGACCTCCATGAGAATCAGAGCTGCTCCTTCCTGCTTATCCCCCAGAAATAACAGTTTGCAACAGCCAGGTGGGTCCCCGTGCTCTGCATCCTTCAGACCTCCCAAAAGCAAGCTGCTTTTGACAGAGGGGTTTGTTTGGGATGGCAAAGCCCTGCAGGTGTGCAGGGATCCTGCAGCACCAAGCCTGAGCAAGGATGGTGCCCACCTCTGCCTGCAGACCTGCCTGTGGACCATGGCAGCTACAACACCACCACGGGGCTGATGCAAACCCAAACTTCCTTTGCATAGCCTGGAAAGAATCCCAGCAATTCCAACGACAGGGCAGACTCCCTGCCTGCCATCTCCCCTACATTTTCAGCACAGCTCCTTGAGGCTGCCAAATGCCAGCTCCATACACAAGTGAGTTATTCCAAACATTTTCAGCCCTGTGTTGTTGTGTGCTGAGGTAGAGCTGGGCGTGAAGAAAGCATTCATTGAGTTAACTCTGTTTTACTCGGCAAGTGGAACAAATTTCATCACCCCCTACAAGTCCATTCTGTTTTCTATTTATACCGCAGCCATTTGGTGCAGGACTCAGGAGCAGCAGGAACAGGTGATGTAATGCACTGTACAAACAGCATTCTGTTCATACAGTGGGAAAATAAAGTGCATTCTCTTGGTTTCTTTGATCACACTTAAAACAATCAGATTAGAAGGCACAGATAACCCAATACATGCTGGAGATGAAAGGACTCTGGAGAAATAAATCAACCAAAGTTAGATATTAAGCAAGATTTCTCTCTCAACAATCAACTTATCTGCAGAGAGAGGAGGAATGACCATGTGGTTTCAAAATCCTGCCAGGCATTTTATTTATTTTTATAATACCATAAAGCTACTCCACCCACTTTTTCAGAATGAACGTTGCATTACACAACACATCAAAGGGACTTTATGGCCTAAATTAAGCAATAAAATAGTTGAGATTGTGTGTTATGCTGAAAATTGGCCTGCTCCTGGTGCCTGGGAGATGGGAGGTGAACACCACATGTTCAGAGCACCTGAAGAAAGCTTGGGGCAGAATGGCCTGAGGTACTAAAGTGTGTGGCACTTGCATTTAATAGCCCAAAGTGAAGTTTGAGGCTCTTGGTGCTTGTTGTAAGCCTCTCTTGCTCAGGGGACAGTACCAACTCAAGGAATGGCATGGGACAGCCCTGCAAGCATGAAGACTTGGGACATTAACAGAATATGGTCCTTCACATCCATCACCTTTAAGGTTTGGTTTATAGCCAGAGTTCTGTTGGAAGCTGTGGGCTTCATGGATGTGGTTCCTCACGTTTAACAGCAAGCCATGCCTTTGGAAAGGAGATGGGAAAACCCAAAGGAAAGGTGCTGGTGTAGCTGAAGCACAACTGCACTTCTCACCATCTGGCTACCTCCTGCCTCTCCCACTTTGATCAAAATGACAAAAAATATTTAAATAATTAAAGCCTCTCTTAAAGCATTTTCTGGCTCATGTGCATTTTGAATTAAAAAATAACCAGAAGCTGGGATACGTAAGAGTGGTGTGTTCATGCTAAGGGTTTATTTTCCAGATCTGCTTCAATGCCCTTACAAAAGAGAGGTGAGAAATAAGAGGATATCAAGAGAGGAGAAAGTTGGCAGATCCCATCACTCCAGAGCAGAGAAGGGACTAGGCAGAGTTTCCATTAAAACAGCTTGGGAGGCCCAAGAAAAGTCAACTTGCAAGGACACATGAGCTGGCAGGTCCCACACACCCCAGTGCATGTGTGGTGTCCTTTCCTTCCCATTACCAAAACAGGGTTTGGAAAAAAAAAATAAGGAAAAAAAAAAAAAGGAGAGTTTAATTAGTTTGGGCCCTATCATGATTTTCTGTGGCCTGACTCAGAGCGTTTGATCTCCCAAGGCTGGTGAGAGGTGTTTGAGCCTGCCCTCAGAGCCCCTGGCGCTCCAGCCAAGCACCAACAATGACTAGACAGACTTGAGGGCCACTCCTTCCATCTATCAATAGAGTCACTGTTGGGCAAGCTGACTCACTGCTTTCCCTGAGAACTGTTCGGCACCGGATCACCATCAAAAGGGCAAAACTAAAATTAAATAATTCTGTGTTTGCAGACAGCTAATTTAGCAAGAAGATGGACTTTATTTAAGGTTTTGTTTTCAGGAGGTTCCTCCAAAGAAAGCTTGTGCTGCTGCTTTTGCGTGGCAGAATTGGCCAGGAGCTCCTGGAGGGCACACTCAAGTGGCTTTCACTTTTCAGTCATGCTCTGAAGGCACAGAGAGGAGGATACTGAAACCCACAGACTGCACGTAAGGAAAACACACATACAAAAAAGCTCTGGGAACCCCAGGTAGAGAAGCTGCTCATAAACCAGCCTGCCTTGGCACAGCACATCCCAGGCCTGCAGTGGGCAGTGAGAGGGCTTCTAATTTCCCTTTGTGTCTCTGCAATCCCTCACACAGAACGCAGAGCCCCAGCCTGGATGTGTCAGTCTATGTTACGTCTCCCTGTGCCGCTCCCCAGCGCTGCACTGGATCAACACAGCCAAGCCCAGGTGGAGATAAAGGAGAAGCGAACATACCTGGTTCTATTCCTGCTGTAAAACACAAAACCCACCCAGAACTTCAAAGAATTTCCCAGTAAGTTCCCAGACTCATTTAAGTTCAATTAAGTAATAACGTTTAATGTCCCCGCCAGGACAGATGCAGCTTGGGAAGATGACAACAACAAAAGCCTGAGCAGACTGTGCATGGCACAGAGCCAGGGAGACAAGAGTTTAGACCTTGGTCGTGTGACATATCCCCCAAGCCCAGGTCACCCCAGGATCCAAGGCGTTCCCACACATGCCCTCATCCTAGAGGAATGCTGCCACAGTTGGGTCAAGGGCAGCCAAGCAGCAATGGGACATGAGGACCAATTGCCCGAGCAGAGATGTCCAACTGGGGTCAGACATGCCTTTAGTCTGCAGCAAACCAAGGCTCAGTACAACCCTACTCTCTACATCCAGGTACCATCACATACCAACAAAGATTGGGATTCTCTGTCTCTATCAGCTTCCTTCAGGCTGCTAAGCTTTAATTAACTGACTTCTCTAAGGTATTCATGAACATCAGCAAGCTCTGCAATTTCTTCTAATTAACTACATTTAAGAAATTAATTCTAAATCAGTCTATTCCTCCTGAAACTTCATGCAATATGACTGAATAAAGTGATGCCACTACCGTGCTAAGAAGACAGCAGCTCTCTGAAGACAGTTTTAGCAAAGTACAAGCCAGACTTCTGCACGACAATATATAAAGATGGTATTTAAGGTTTCCAGATTCTTTGAAGAACTCCAGGACTTTACAGGAGAGACCAGTCCCATAGCAAACAGGTCATCTGATGCAATTACTAGTTGTGGTGGAGTCCCCAAACTTATCTCAATCAGACACTCTTGATTTCCTGTTTGCGGCATTGACAAATAAAAAGCTCTACATTACAGGTAATTACACTTCACAGAGAACAACAATTAAGAAATAGCCAATTACATTTTACAAGCGCAGGATAATCAAAAGCTTCCTCAAATATCTAGAGTTGCAATAAGTACTTAGAAATGGCAACTCCCAACAAATTGCAGGTAATTTAGAGCAATTTACACAGATGACATATCTCCCTATCTGTGCTCAAAACCTGCAAACTTGGTTCTGAAAAATACTGCAGGAATTCTCGGAATGCAGCACTGCTGATTTCTAAAAATAGTTCATTACCTATTTCTACCTTCACTGGCCTCGAAGGTGAGATGTAGGACTCTGGTCACCACAGTGTAAAGATAAACTAACTACCAGAACACATTTCAGCTCATTTAAGGAATGGGAGGATCATAACATGCATACCAAATCTAAGCAACAATTTAAAATACCTATTCCTTTTATTTATGTTATTTGAAAAATATGCTTGATTTAATAGTGCATAACTTGATTTAAGCCTTATAGTTTTTAAAAGAACTGTCATGTCCTTTATTTGCAACCCAGTACTGTGGCTTGCACACAGTCAAGGCAGGAGAATCAGGATCAAACAGCAAATTAAAAACCATTAAATGATGGAGAGGAAAGGAAACATGCCTTTTTAATTTACAACTTTTAGACAGGAGATCTAAAAGCATCCCAAGAGGAGCTGAGGAGGAGAGACAGATAAAGATGCAACCTAATGTAGATAGGTTGATATAGTACAGCAATTTCATCCCTCACTTTCAATGCATTTTTTGGGGAAGGGGGGATTTTTTTCCTTGCTCATATGGGTTGTTGGAACTGGAATTTTACCTCAGAGCAAGGATCTTGTATTGTATTTCAAGGTTCTCTGCAGTGATGGCTCCCTGTCTCCTGGCCACCAATTCAGCTGCTATGGCCATTACTTAACCACAGGAGCATATGAATTTCTGCAGGGCTGGCTGCATAAAAACTGTTGGAAGTCTCTCACAATTTCCTTGGCAGTCAATTAAGGACTAAAATCACAGAGGTATTCATTGGAAAGGGGCTTTGGAGGAGCAGAGCAGTCTAACCTCCAGTCTGAAGTGGGACTACTGTCTATGCCAGGTAAGGTGACCACCACTGATGTTCTTACTCAGAATTGAGTATTTTGAGAAATCTGATGAGAGAGGTAAAGCCCTGATTAGCTATGGCCAGATACTGAAACAGCCTTTTGGGATCTTGCATTACAGACACCATGGGAAGAACAAGGAGGAAAGATTAACTCAAGGGAAGCCATCAATTTGTTTGAAAGAGCCTGGGACAGGCAGCAGCCTGACAGGAATATAAACCATGGCTGCAGTGTCAGCTGGAGAAAGGGCTTGGTGCACAAGGGTTCCCTGTATCAAAGGGAGACCTCATGAACTCCTTGGGAAGGCATGAAGGGGTTGACAGCTTAATACAAAGTTTAGATCTGCAACACTAACAGGAGATCCTAAAAGAAGGAAAAAGTTATTCTCAAACTCTATCTCTACCATAACTGCGTGGTAACAATGTGGTTAGAAAGAGATCCCTCAGCCATTCTCCTGAACTGTTTTCCTTGTCCTCTGTGCCAAAGGCAGAGCAGCTCCATGTTCTACACCCTGTTCACACTCAGCTATTACTCAGGACTGAATATACCCCTGTTTGACAAACTTGCCTGTTTTATTAAGTCAGGTACTACACTGGTTAGATGATTTCAGACGCTTGCTCTTGCAACCCCAATTTTGTCTACTTGGTATATCAATGTGCGTTCATTAAATTAAAAAAGAATAACTATTTTTAAAATTCAAATTTTAAAGGAACCACATTTTTCTTCTCTGCTAATTGCCTTCTGTGGCTTGGAAACGTTTTTGTGGACAATAGGTGTTCCTGCCACTACTGTCCCACCTGGAAGGAGGTTTGGCTCCAGTCCCACCCTCTTTCTTCAGCTCAAGCTTCTCGGATGATTTCAAAAGCTGGGAAGTGAGAGGATGATGCCACTCTGTACCACCCGAGGCAACATACTACACCCGAGCCCACAGACCAAGATGGGCTACTGGGAGGGTTTCTGACACTGCTGGTGCCAAGCCACAGCCAGCAATTAACAAAGAAAAAGAGTTGCTTTTAGCTTGACTGCTGGCAGTGCGGTTGATGGCTCTGGACAGAAGAACCAACACCAGGTGAGAAACACAGCAATTCATGTGGAGCTGACTCAGGGCGTCACCAGCAGCGACCAAAACCCAGGTGACCTCGCTGAGGCCAAGCAACTGCTGCCTCTCAAGCGTATCCTACTTCTGGGAAGGCAAATCCAGTGAGCTGCAGGATGCATCCAGCCCTCTTAGCATGTGGAATAGCTGTGGGCAGGCCCTGGAGGACTGCAGGGCCAGCACCCTCACTATAAAACCAGTGGGATATCAGCACCTTCTCCAGGAGCTCCAACAAGCACTGGAGCAGTCAGGTGGGGAGTGCCCAAGTCAGTGATATTTGGAAAGAATAGTCAGATCTTGAGGAAAGAGGCTACAGCATTGCATTTAGAAATGAAATCAGACCAAGGTAGGGCCAGCTGACCTTTCTGCCTAGGCTGCTGCCGGAGATTAAAAGCATCCTTGAGCTCTTGACTAAAGCTGGAGCTGCTGGCAGCAGGCTTTTGCAGGAGAGGGGCTAAAACAAGCCCTGGAGTCTCTGCCTTCCTCAAACTTGCTCATCTATTCCAGCCACGCAGCACGATGGAGCAGTGAGCATGACTGGTGAAGTGTCCCAGGGACCAGGGGTGCCCTGCTGATCTCGGAGCAGAGACACAACTCGAGATGCCCATCATGAGACCCTTCCCCTCCTCTGCCAGCTGTGCTGGGTGCAGCAGTGCCCGTGCCGCGCCTCTGGCTGCAGGAAAGCGCACCCTGAACCTGATGAAACTGCAAGGCGTTGTTGCTCACAGTGCCACCCACTGCGGTGCCAGCTGCCCTCCCGGCCACGCGGGCATGGGCCCTGCCCTGCTGGATGTTATCTGGGCCGCTGAGCCGGGCACAGCGCTGGCTTAGCACAAAAACAACAACAACAACCCCCAGCTGCTGTCAGGTCAGTGCAGCACTTCCGACTTCTTGGCAATCACCGAGAAGCATGTGACAAATACCCCTCTACTCAATAGCATGGGCCTGAATAAAATAAAAATACTGAAAATAAAAATACTCAGTTTTGCCCAGTTGGGCAGAAAACACCAGCACTTTGCAATAACACTATCAGAGGAAAAGCACCATGACTTCCAGCACCTCTACAACAAGACTGCTGCAGCTGAGATGGATCATGCAAAGGAATTCCCTCCCTTCTCCCCCAGACTCCTACAATTCACACAACAGATACTTCTGGAAAAATGTAGAAAGAGGAAAGCAGATGCAGCTTGGCTGTCGTGGTTGTGGGCGCACAAAGCTGCTCTCCCACCACCTCTCCACCAGTCCATCAGTTTGTTTGTGCCATCCAGCCTTTGCCATCGCCTAAACCTACAGACAACAAATCTACAACAAACATTAGAATGGTGTGAGCCTTGTCTCTCTGCCCATCCTGGTGCCAGCCACTGCTACAACAGATTGCACCTCACCAGTGAAAAGCCTGGAGACAGTAAAGCCAGCAGAGACAAAGGTGTGCTGAGTTCACCTCTGAAGGGATTTAGATCTGGAGCACTCAACATGGACAAACTGCTGAGACGGGCATTTCCTCAGGTGTATAAACATCACGGGCAGCAAACGCCAGCCTTGCAAGAATTCTCCTCCAAAGCTTAAGAATAAATTCAACATGTTTTTAAATAATTATGGATGAATCACTTGAAAAAACTTCCTCCATTTTATCTTCAGTTGCTGACACTGATCGTGCAGCTATTTTGTTTATAATGTAATTACACATTCCCACCTACTTGCACTCTCAGTGTGCAGCAGAGTACCTCAGGTAGCAGAAAACCTCAAGGCTGACATTTCTTCCTGGCCTTTGGAAGTGACAGAACAGTTAGCACAAAACTTAATTTATTTGAGGTGGAGGGTGGGGGGTAGAGGGGGGTAAAGAGAGGCTGCAAGTTAATTTCCCTTAGAAGCCCGATGGTCTCCACCCAGAAACCTGCGCACAAAAGAATACTGCCTTTAAACTGGTAGGTTAGGTCTGAGACCAGAGCGAAGGTTTGTCAACCATGACATGCTCCAGCTTGTTTAACAGTCGACCGGAGGGTTGAAAAGTCTAATAAAACCAAAAGGCCTTCCATAACAAAGCTGCTGCCACTTAAGGAGAACATTCACACCCATTCAGCAGGGCTTTTTTCAAACATGCAGAGGTTTTTGGAGCCTCCAAAGCCAGTAAAGAACACCAAAACAGAGCAACTAGAAACTGAAGCTGGGAAAAAAAAAGTGAGCAATAAGGAACACAACTGGGAACACTGAGTAACTAACCACGGGAAGAGATAACAAAAATGCTGCATGACCTCCCTCCCATCACTTGGATGCCTTTCTAAAATAGACACTTCAGCCTGACCACAAGTTATTGTGCAAGGATCACTGGGTGAAGCTGCATGACCTGTTATCTCCAGGATTACCAAAGGAAAGTTTTTCCCATGCCCATTTGGAAAGCTTCCCCTCTTCAGAAAGAGGAAGGTTTCGTTTATGTGGACCAGTTTTGCCAGGCTGTGCCAGCCCTGGCTGGGGAAGGCCTGAAGCCAATGCTTGGGGGCAGTGGGATGCTCTGCCTTCCTAAATTCTCCACTTGGGCTGATTTCCCCAGCCGGCAGCACTCAAACCCCCCGGGTCACAAACTTCACTGCATATATCCAGAGGAGAAAATCAGCCCGGCTGTTTTACAACGTGACAAACCCTTTGCTGTAGTGACACATCCACACATCCTTTGCTGCCCATTTCCATCTCGTTTTGCCAGCATTGGTCTGTCTTAAAAGTTCAAGGAGCCTTTTCAAAGTAGCTTTTCCCAAGAGAAGAAAGCCAGCTTCCACTGAATGTGCAGATGTTCAGAGACACACGAAATCTCAGTATTTCCACAACAAAGAAGGCAGCTTTTCTGTCACTGCTTTTCCTGGTAGAGTCATGGACCAAGCAACAAAGGACTTGTGGTGATGGTCTTGGTTGAGCACTAGATGAGCAGGAGACACATGCTGCACACCTGAGGCTGCCAGCCTACCCAACAGCTTCTGTCTGTGGCTTTGCTCAAGAAGGAACAACTTTCATTTCCTAAGAATGAAATGTTACGACAGTCACATGGACTGAATTAAAAGTACAAAGACCAGACCTCTTATCCAGAGACCCCAAATTTTATGAAAAAAATTAAAAAGTACATGCCCCTTGGAAATCCAATCTGAGCAGGGCCATAAGGAGAGTAAGAAGGTTCCAAGGTCATGTTTTACAATCTTTTGAAGCAGGAATGAAGCCGATGTCCAACGGAGACATTTCGTGCTGCCATCTGTACAGAGCTTCCCTTTCTCCAACACACTGCAAATGTTACAGTGCAAGAACTTGCTGTCTTTGCTCAGGCAGTCTTTATTTGTACACAATAAAGGCCTTGTGCAGGAGATTAAGGCTGTATTTCATCGATTTGACACGATGGTTAACCTGTGAACTTTGCCCCTGCTAATAGAATAATTTCTATTTGTTGATTCCTCTTTTGGGATCCTCAAGGGTAACAGCAGCTTCACCCCAGCTCTCATTGGCATGTCTAGTGCCAAATGGTTTTACAGCTCTTACTTCTGTGGAGCAGAGCCAGGACAAAATTGATCAAATGCAGTAACTACAGCTGGATCCTGAGTCCCCACACCTCCCTCCACGGATCCTACCTGTATTTCCTAGGAGCTCTCCAGTGACTTGGCTCTGATTCACACTTTGCTTGTGAAACCTTGGAGAGGTTGATAGAATCATGGAAAGGTTTGGGTTGGAAAGAACCTTAAAGCTCATCTCGTTCCACCTCCTGTCATGGGCAGGGACACCTTCCACTATCCCAGGTTGCTCCAAGCCCTTTCCAACTTGGCCTTGGACACTTCCAGGGATCCAGGGGCAGCCACAGCTTGTCTGGTCCTTGGCTATCCAAGCAATCAATCCCACAGTGGCCCCAAAGCAACAGCCTGGACTTTCTCTTCCAGATAAACCTCTCCCAGTCCAAGAGGCTGACTGCCAGACAGGAAAACAACTAAAATTTGTGACCCAAAAGGGCAAATCTGTTAAACACTAAAGACATGGTTTTCCAGCAGACCTAACCCAACCTAAACACGGAGTGCCGGAAAAAAGGCAATCCCACCTGCCCAGTTGTACTGCTCTCCTCATTCCAGAACCAGAATTCCTGTAAACACATGCTGGAGATAAAGGACAGAAAACCGAACCTTCAGAAAAGGAAAATGAAGATGGAGAGAGGGAGAGGGAGAGGACTGACTCTCTGGTCTACAACAGGACAGGGAATATGTGGGGGTCAGAGGGATGAAAGATAAAACCTAGCAGTTTCTGGTCATTAGTTCTGCAGATAGATCCAGGGACTAACATGAGGCTGTGCTGCTAACCAGGAGGACTCACTCAGGTATTTCAAAGAGGTTTTTCCCTCTAGCTATAGCTTTGCCCCCCTCCACTGCTTATCATCAGGATAGATGAAAGCTCTTCATCTATTAGCGATTTAGATCAGATGAAGACCTTCAAAAAACTGCTACTTTGAGGACAGGTTGTATCTTGGGAGCCAGGGGACCAAGAAATTCCAGGTCTTACCACAAAAGTGTACTCTGGAGTCTTCAAAGGTAAAATCCAATTTCCATGTGGGTTTTAGAGAATTTGGATTATCTGACTTAAAACAGCAATGGTTCTACTTAAATTCATTATTGGCTTACAACAGTGAGGGATCCACACCAGGGCTGTGAGGAACGATGGTTTTTGCTTTTACACACAAGTGTGACCTGCAACAATTTAATTTCTGAGTGTGATTTCAGGCAAAGCAGCTCACTCTGGTAGACAGGAGGGGAACGAGATGTGTGTCTCCAGAAGTCAGACCTTTCCTGAAGTTCCCTGAGCTGGGCATTCAGGGCTGCACCAGTGAAGGAAGGGGCAGCTTTGCACCTGATGAGTGGAGATGGATACTGCAGTCCCCCAGAGGAACTCAAACCTGAGCCATGTGTGTACTGCAAACAAGGAATAAAATGAGCCTTTTCACAAACCAATCACCTCAAAGCCAGCTGACTGCTGTGGGAATGTGTATTTCCAGGAGCATGACCTTTGTAGAGTCCAAAGCTGCACTACCAAGTGAAGCAGGCATTAATTAGCTAATTTATAGCATTAGGATAGATGGTGTTAGACATACTTTGTATTTGATAAGTTCAAAATTGTAGCTTTCATCTGGCATTGTTCCACTTCCAAATCATCTCTACTTAACCCTGCAGCAGAGCTCCAACATCCCATTGCCATGGAAGAGGTGGATGATAAAGTGGCACCAAGGACAATCAGCCTCACCCACGCTGGGGTGGCACAATAGAGGCTGCTCCACGCTGCCAGGCCAGGCTGAGCAAACCCCTGCTCTCAACCAAGCGTCACATCTTTTCAGAGAGATGCTCAGAATTATATTCACCAGCAATTTGACTTTTTAATCATTTCAATTACTGTGACTAAAACCCTTCAATCGGAACAAAACCAGGGAAAAATAACCCCTCTCCTTCTGAAGCAGCCTGCCTAGCTTAACAGACCATACCAAATTGTGAAGGTTTTTGCTTTTGTGGTCTTCACATATTTCATTTAATGCAGATAATTAACCTCAGTTTCTAATTTCAAATCCTCCACATAAGGAAGCAAAGTGACTGAATACATTCACTGACAGATGGAAAATTAAAATATTACTACAGCTTCTGCACGGCTCAAAAGACAGGGCCTTGCAAAAGATCTTTCTTCTTTTATTTGACTGATTAACTATAATTTGCTTAATGGATTTAAGGATGAGCCTAATAATCCAATGATATATCCAGGAACCGATTTAGGATATCAGCACCTCTGTTCCGATTTTTTTTTTTTTAAACATAGCAATTTTCTGCATTACACACAGTCACTTCTGAAACCAGATTTTTCCACGAATTGTAATAAAACCAGGTCCATGATTTATTTTAAATGGGTGGTGACTGCATGACTGACCTTGCACCAGGCAGCCACAATACTATAAATTCTTGGAGCACCTTCTGAAGCCCTAAATCTAGAGATGACCCAAAACCATAACATATTCTAGCAGCCACTGACCCAGTTCAGGACACAGCCAGGACTTCTTAGGAAGGTGGGAAGTCAACAGCTCAAACCTAAAATGGGGCCAGCATGTGTTCCCCCAGCACCCCCACACCACTCTCAGTCCCTTTTCCACCAAGAAAGTCTGCCCTAACAGGATTTCACAGTCTGTCTCAATAGTTAATAAATCCAGAATCTAACAGACTATTAAAGGAAAACATCCAAGAGGCAGTCATTTTTAAAACATCCAATGGCAACTAATTATTCAAGGGATTAGTCCATTATAGTAACAACAAAGAAACTCTTAAAACATAAAGCCAAGTTGAACGGCAGATCAAAACCAAGGTGTTCCCACCCCGTGGCCACCTCCTGGGTGCACTTCTCAGCATCCTGGCATTGGTTCAGCTCCCACTCAACCTTTTAACATCCCATTCTTTCTGAAAGCAGGCAGAACTCAAACCAGTCTTCTCAAAATATAGAATTTCATGCCCTGTGCCATCATTGTAAGCACACAACAAAACAGGGCATCCCCAGGACTGGACCAGGCAGGCCACAGCTCTAACCCAGCTACGACGCTCTCCAAGGACACAGATTCCCTCCCCTCATGCTCCCAAGATATTTTTCAACATGTCCAACCTGAATCTCCCCAGGATCAAAAAGGAGAACATAACTTCCCTCTTGGGCTTTTAAGAGAAAATATTCTGTAACCCAAATAAAGCTCAATCACAATAAAACAAGGCTTTGTTTGCTGGAGGAGGGAAGAAAACACTACTCATTTATCAAATTAGAGTGCTAAAAGCTTAACTACCTGCCTTTAAAAAGAAGCCAAAGTACTGATCTATAACCAAACACAAACACACCACTTCTTCATCTTGATTTGTGTGGAGGCAAAGCTACGGGCACAAAAGGTATTCTTCTTCAAATAAAATCTATTTTAAAACTTGGCAACCACTAGCATAAATACTTTACACTGCTAATGTAATGTAAGCATTTCCATGCAGAAGTTTCATCAGCTTAACAATATATTTTAAAAAGCTGGCATTAACTTCTGTGCAAAAACACCATCAGTCTCTGTCCTGTATATCTTAGAGTGCTTCAGCCACTAAATTACCACTTAGAGCTCTTAGAACCAGATCCCCTCCCTGCTGGATTCACTGATTTCTCTCAAGAACAATGCAGAACCCAAACTACTCTTCTGCAACTTATTTTCTTTAAAACTGGAAATAGCCACTGCTCTACAAGGATTCCAAACAGGCTTGTACTGATTACAAATTATACTGTGGGCCCAGCAATTTGCATTCAAGACAAGCATTCCCAACTTTACATATGGCTCTAACATTCAGCAGCTGATTTCTTCCTGCAAACAAGCTCCCAGGAAGCTCCAACAGCCTAAGTCCAAGATGCATGTGCTGCCTCTCCAGGTAAAAGAAGCATCAGTAAGAGGGTGACAAACCTTTGAATATTCTAAATACGACTTCTACTGCACTAGCGTTTGATTTTGCATCCTCAGTTTTCCAACCGGTCAGTACAATTAACACCAATTCCTTCAACACCACACAGTCTTGAGTCAGAGGTGTGCAATTTAATATTTAATTATGAACGAAGCTGCCAACCTCAAAATTAGGGCTGCCAGCTAAACTTCAGCCAGCTCCTTCCTGCTGCAGCCCCAGCTCCTGACCGCTGGACCGTTTATGCTCCCTAAGCCACAGAGAGATCCTTGCTTTCCCTGAACCAGCCTCTGCACGTTAGTTTGTCATTGCATTGTCCCACACCAGAGGTTGTCACATCCCTCTAGAGTTTCTCCAGCTTTTCTCCTCTTGCCTCCTCTGCACATCCCATGGTGAAGTGCTGGCTGTGTGTTTTGGGGAGAGCTGCTCTCCCACGTGTCCAGAGAGGCTGCCACTGCGTGGGCACAGGCACAAGGACTCTCCTGGTGATTCCTACCAGCCTGGAGAACCACATCACCCACCCTTTTCATCTGAACCACCAACACTTGTGAAACGCGGTGAGCTTAGTCAGCTCAGCACTGTGGAAATTAAAGCTGGGAGCCAACTTCTTTAAAAAAACAAACAACCCCCTGTGTATATCAAATCCCAGGCTGAGAAATTTCTCCATTCGTGTCCAGCAGCTCCACCACCAACACTCCTCAAAATCCAGCAACTGGAGACTTCCCCCACCACCACGTGTCCTCTAATCACCATCATCTGGGCTTCCTCTTCAATACGATACACATCATGGAATGGGTGAAAACCAAAACAATTGTCAGAATTAATGTAAATCTCTCAGTTTGCCTGGTTTTCAGGAGAGATGACAACTGTTGGAAGGTAACACTATATGCTGTTCCCACCACAGAAGACAGCAAAGGCAAGGCCTGTGAGAGTGCTGCTCTCCAATGCTTTAGGAATGGGACGGGAGTCCCTTCCCACATAGAGCTAAACAGAAAGCATGAGAAACCCACCCCAGCAAAAGACAGGAGCAAACCACCGAGTAGCCCATTTCCAGCTGTTTCAGGGGCTGAGTGTTTTCCTGGAGCGCTCCAAGAGCAGGCTGCAGGCGGTTCTCAGGCACAGGTTTAATTTCTGCTCCCCAGCTCCGAGGAACGCTGTCCCGGCGTGTCGGAAGAAGGTTAATGAACGATTTAGCCGCCCTCACAACCACGTTAGTGTCACTTTCGGAAGCTGCAAGTTAATGCCCGAGATCTTCGGGGGTTGCCCTCTTTGAAGTTCACTGATCCATAACCAATGTCCAATTAATTTGCAGGAGCCTAACGATAATGACTATTGGCCTTTTCCGACGCATACAAAAACACAGTGGGTAACAGCGATGCTTTTGGCTTCAGGGTATTCTCAAATCTGCCTGCACATTTGCACACCTTCAAAAATATCCAGCGCTAATAACGGGTTGTCTTCTGCCATTTGAGGAATTTTTTACATTTGTTCTCCTGAGAGCAGAGCTACTGCATCAAGATTTATGAAGTTTCTGCTGAAAAAAAAACCTGGAGCTGATTCAAGATGCTCATTTGCTAACAGAGAAATACTTCTGCTGCATTTGCTTAGATTCCTCTTTATTTAGGGTTTCCATGGAAGCCAAGGAATAGAAGTTAAATCTTGGGAAGATTAAACAGGCCCTGAGATATAATGCAAAACAGCTTATTTCAACATTCCCCAAAGAAGAGAAATGAGAAATTCTTCCACACATATGCCAAAAAAAGAGGTTTGTGGAAATTTTCAAAATAAATTGGGACCCAGTTTTTCAAATGCTGCACACAGCCATTGCTTCCTGCTGCAAGCAGCTTCCACAGCTTCCAAAACACTTCCTCAGGTGAGAAAGTAAATGAACAACTCCCTAAAAACCAGCTTCTTCAAGAGAGTTATTGCTATACAACATCCAGGAAGAAGGTTAATTCAACCACAAGGTCTTGCTCAAAGAGGAACAATCACCTCATAAATTAGTATCTGAGCAGTCTTTAGAATTAAAAAATGCAGAACTTATGCAGTTCAGCAGCATCTTCCACGGCAATGCTCTGGACACCACACAAGCTGACAGACCAGCATTCAAAAAATAAAATAAATCCCTTATCTTCAGCTTCTCCAGGCTGAGAAGTGATTCCTGCTCTGGTGAGAAGGGCAAACATTTCCTTGCCTCCCCACCCCACAGGTCAGCAGAGTGTCAGTAGCCACAATGACAGGCTGTTGGACACTACAAATTAATAGCCACACATTTTCTCTGATCTCCATCCTCCAGGTAAAGATTTATTTCACATTGTTCCAATCTGCTATGAAAATGCCCCAGGACTGATGAACTCTACTTCAAAACACTTTTATTTCACAGCACATTTCTTACACCATTTTACAACCTGGCACAGATATATTCAGATAATAGGTGAAGTGCACCTTTTTCTTGAAGCTGGAGCTAAACAGCTCAGTGTCACACACAGGAATTACTTACTACCTGGTCTGGTAAGGAAACTAAACACAGCTGACCCGCAAGCAAGTTATTTTCAGTTTTAACACCATTATTGCTTAAATAAAAAGATACTTAAATCAGAGACTTTTCTAATCCTTCATTTATGGTGAGCACCCAACTGCTCAGTGGAATGCACTTCAAGGTTTTTATTAATTCCATGGGAAAGTCCCAAGACACTGGGATATTTTTTTTCTGATTCTTGATTAAAGCAGCGGGAGCCCACATGAATTCCCTTTTTCCCCCCTCCCCAAGAGTTTCACATGCAACATCCCCTCCTCAAAATCTGTAAGAAAACAAGAATCAAACCGAGAACATTTTGCCATCTGAAAGGCGCCGAGACCTTGCATGGGGCGGGATGCGCTTCCAGCTGCCAGCCTAAAGGGACGGCTGAGGGAGATTAAACACAGAAATGCTTTTCATAAGGCAGGAGCCTTTGAAGAGGACAGTTCAGCTACTTCATTTCGTAATCTTCACAAAGCGTCAGATTTTAGCCTAAGCAGGTCTTAAAACAAGGAGATTTTATTTTAAAAAGGGGGGAGAAAAAAAGTAGGAATGTGTTCTGGCTGGGTTCTGTTGATTCAGCAAGGGTTAGACACACACATGCTTATTGATCGCAGAGAGCTCCCTGCTAAGTTAATTGTCTGGAATTTTAACTGAGCTCTCAGCAAGTTTCAAAATCCATGTTGGCTGGAAGTGGGTGGGGGACCCAGAAAAAAACAGGCTGCAGAACTGTGCCAATCCTACAGTTAAAAAAACCCAGCAATTACTTTCATGAAGAGAAGAGCTTCAGCAGGGCATGGTTTTAACTGGATTTGGGGATTCTGACTCTGACACCGTTAGAATTCAGTGCTGGAAATGGCATATGCAAAGCAGTACCATTATCAGGGAGCACCATCAATGCTGTTTCACTCCTACCCACATCACCAAGTGAGGGTATCTATCTCCTGTGAGCTCCCAGTTGTGGCTCATGACAATTTCTACACAGGAAGTGTCACCACCAGCTTACCTGCCCATGTTACCTGAACACTGACCTTCTGCTGGTGCAGGCTACAGCAAACCCGGCACTGCAGCTTGCCCAGCCACCTGCACATGCATGAGGGCTACCCATGGCTTTGCACTGCCCACCAAGCCCTACCTGCCTCCTGAACACCTCCAGCAGCAGTTTCTGCAGGTGAAGAACATGCTGCACGGATGATTTGGCACTATCAGACAGAAACAGCCAAAGACACCTTTAAAACAACCTGTGATTAGTTTCAAACAAAGCTCTGCACTCCATCAACCCACTGAGCAATGCCACCCCGTACCAATGTGGGTGCTCCCCATGCTTTTCCAAGGTTTCCCATGCCACCCATGCCGTTGGCAACTCCCTGGCCCACTCCCCACCTACCTGAACTCCCTGCCCTCGCTGTAGCGCCGGGCTGAGGCCGCACGCTGCGTGGCCGTCTCCAGAAGCAGCTTCTGTGTCAGCCTGCTGGAAGGAGCCGAGTCCCTGCTGGCCTCGGGCTCGGCCTCTTGGTCACACTTCCACTCCTCATCCTCGTTCAGAGTTGGCAGATAACCAGGTAGCCCTTTACCTGTCCCAGACCCCGAGCTCGGATCGCTATAAATTTTTGGACTTTCCCCACCTGTCCTTGTGTATTCCAAATAAATATCCGACTTAAGGAACAAAGGGTAGGTATTGTCTTCTATCATGCACTGAATCTCCGTTTGGGCCTGGTCAAACATGTCAGGGTCAATCTGCAGTTTCATGACACAGTCTTTGATGAAGCTTTTTGTGGCCGGTTTGATCTGCCGGGACACAATGCCATTGTTGTCGAGGATGTATTTTTTGTAAATGGCTTTTGCCAGCTTGAGTCTTTTTTCCTCATTAGACACGCACGGCTCCAGCTTCCTGAAGCCACTGCAGGCAAACCAAAAGTCCAGCAGATCTGCACAGTCCTCCTGTTTCAGGAAAGTCCTGAAGAGGTTGATGCCATCTTGATCATCCAGCAAGGAGTGCAGTGACTCGGCCCACTTCAGGTAGGGTGGAGTTGGGGAAGCACTCCCCTCGGGCTCGTACCCCAAATCCAAGTCGGAGCGCCTCGGTGTTGCCGTGGATGTCTCGTTTCTGACCACGTCACTTTTACCAGAGTAGAAACCATGGCTAACAGGCCTTGGGTCTGTGGACACGAGCTCCCCCTCCTCACCAGGAACTGGTGGCCTTGGAGCATCTTCAGTGAAGCTTCCTCCGAGGTCCAAGGGGAAGCCTTTCCCCTGGATATTCATTTTTCTGGTCCTCGCTTGCGTGGGAGCAGTGGGGGATGAGCGCCAATCTCAAATCACCAATATTTGTAGCTCCAAGGTGAACAAGTTTGTTTGGCTGAAACAGACGAGGAAAAAGTAAGCTTGTATCACTGGAAATAAACACTCTAAGACAACAAACTAGTGGTTACGCTCTGCACCATTACTGTTCTAACACCTCTTTTTCAGCAAATCAATGTCTTGGTAACTTCTGAGAGCACAGAATCGAGCTCAAACCAGGCAGAGGCTAAAAATGACAGTTACAGAATATCACAAAACTTTACATCCAGAATTTGGCATCACTGACACAGCTGACACTATGCTAAAACACCAGCCAATTTCCCAACAGCAGTGGTTTATACATGACCCTGGCATGTGGCAGCCCACATCCAAGAGATCCATACCCAGGTAGCACAGGGCACATGCCATCTTCTGCACTGCCACCAGTTCCTCTGCTCTGCCTACCTGGACAGGACTCATACCAGATCATACTAAGGCAACACATTTTTATCTGGCTGTGGATCTAGGAAATTCTTATCCTTAAACAGGAATTTAAGGCTTGTGAAAATGATTATTAAAGAACATCCAGTTAGTCCTGAAAGCAGGGCTGCACCTTAATCAAACACAGGTGGCTTTCGTACGCTCAAGTGACATACCAGCGCCACATTCCTCACAAATCTCTGCGTTTCAGAAATACGCCGCGTCGCCTCGTCTAGCTCTAGGGGAATCCAGATGCATCGTTGACCCTAATATTTTGGGCATCTGGACTGCATTCTTGCTTCAGATGGGCATGTTAGTACAGGAGCTCAGTTCTGGCACTGCTTTTTGTAGGCAAGCCGTTGAGAAAAGGTTCATTTACGCTAACAAAATTGCATGCTACGAGCCTGGGAAAATTTCAGGTCATCAAAGGAAGATGAGAAAACCACCTTGACAAGGAAACCTGATCAAGTAAGATGTTTTTAAAGAAGAGCAACGAGTCAATATGGAGGATGGAAGGTATGGGGAAGGCAGGGAAGGAAGAAAAGGGCAATCCTTGGGTTGCTACTTCTGCTGCTCAACAAATTAACCTCATCATTTAAAGCGAGTAGCAAAAGCCTTGTGTTACAGAACAGCCTCAGCCTCTAAGCCCCAAGTACTGCAGAGCACCAGCAGCCTCACAAATTACTCCTCGCACTGGATTAACTCAATTGCATGTAAAAACACAGCAGGAAAGACACATTTTAGCTCGCCCTCCCTCTCAAAGCAAACTCCACACCAACGAACATCTTTGGGATGCTTTGCCATTTTCCCCCCATTTCCTGATCCTGGCTAAACCAAGAACCGCCGATGCTGTACCTTACAGCCCACCTGTCCATCGTGAAACAACAACCAGGAGCGGCCAGCGAGGATGGCTGGGCCCCGCCAGGAGCCAGCGCCGCGCTCACACCCGGCCCGAGCCCCCGGCACGCAGCCCCTGCCCTGGCACCGCGGGACGGGGCCGGGCTTTGGCACCACGGGGCGGCTCTGGGTGGTTTTCACCCCGCGTCTGGAAGCGAGCGCAGGACTCGCCCCCCGTTTGCGGTGCAGGTCCCCGGTGACCCCCCGCCGGGTGCAGGGGACCCCCGGGGCAGCGGCACGGCAGCCCCAAAGCCACGCCGGGCATTGTTGCGGCGGGGCGGCGCTGGCTCCTCGCCCCGGCCGGGGCAGCCCCGGGGAGCCACCCGGAGGACACGCGAGGCGCCCGGCCGAGCCGCCCGCCCGGCTCCGGAGGGGACCCCCGGCCGGCCCGCGGGAGGCGCGGGGCCGGGTGGGCTCCGGGGCGGCCCCGCCGCTGACAGGGCGCCGCGCGGGGCCCCCGCCGGCCCCCGGGCAACTTCGCGGGACCCGGCCCGCGCCGCCCCCCCGCCGCCGCCCCCGGCCCCGCTCACCCTCCCGGCCCGCCCGGCCTCCCCCCCGCGCCCGGGGCGGCCTAGCCCGGCTCGGCGGCCCCGGCGCGGCCCCGCGCTCCCGCCCGCGGCGGCCTCGGCGCGGCCTCGGCGCAGGGCCTGGGCCGGGGCCGCCTCACTCACCCGCGCGGAGCGGCGGCGGCGGCCCGGGGCGGCGCGGGGCCCGGCCCATGCGGCTCAGCGGCGGCGGCGGCCCGGAGGGGCGGCGGCGGCACAAAGCGGGCGGCCCGGGACGCCCATGGCCGCGGCCGCAGGCGAGTGGCGGCGGCGGGGAGCGAGTGCAGCAGCAGCAGCAGCGAGCCGAGCCCCGCTCCGCTCCGCTCCGCCTGCGCCGCTGCCTCCCAGCCCGGCACGGCGGCTCAGCCGCGCCCCCCGCGCCCCCGCCCGGTACTGCGGGACCGGCGGCCGGAGCGGGGCGGAGCGGGCCCGGCACGGCCCGGCTCGGCCCGGGGAGGCGGCGCGGAGGCACGCGGGGCCCGGGGCGGCTGCAGGCCCCGCACCCCTGCAGGGGCGACCCGGGGAAGCACGGAGGTCCCGGCTCGGGGAGGCCTCGATTGCCGGGAGCCTCAGCACAATGTGACGTGCACGGGCTGAGCTCCCCGGACAGCTCCGGCACATGGCCGAGGCTTCGGGCTCGGCTTCCCGCAGAGCCCCGGCACCTTAGGGGGTGAATGGCTCCGGGGCTTCGTCCGGCCCTGGATGAGGGGAGCCCGTGAGCATCCCGGGCAGAGACGGCCCCAGAGAACCTTCGGAGACCTCCAGGATCTCGTCGAAGGGCTCTGCTCAGGAAGGGCATCAACCCTCAAACACCGCCAGCCTCCACGGCTCTGTCCGTGTCGAACACCGTGACCCTTCTGAACTTTGTCCAGTTAGGACCACGCACCAGGGGCCTGGGGATGTAGGGGCACGGGTCCACCAGCCACACTTGCCTCCAACACCTAGGGCTGGTTTGGAACCTGCCATGTGTGTCCTGCAGTGTGTCCTGCCATGTGCATCCTGCAATGTGCGTCCTGCCATGTGTCTCCTGCCATGTGTCCCCTGCCATGCGTGTCCTGCAGTGTGCATCCTGCCATGTGTGTCCTGCAGTGTGTGTCCTGCAATATGTGTCCTGCAGTGTGTGTCCTGCAATGCGTGTCCTGCAGTGTGCATCCTGCCACGTGCGTCCTGCCATGTGTGTCCTGCAATGTGCGTCCTGCAATGTGTGTCCTGCTTCTCTGAGCCGGGCAACCGCCGCGGGGAGAAATCAGGGGCTGGCCAAGAGGTGGCACTGCATGGACTGGAAAGGGTCACACCACGTGGAGACTCCCCAAATCAGGCGTGTTTGGTTGGGTGCAGCAGGGTGCACCAGCTCTGAGGCTGCAGTGCTGGGGACGCTGAAGGGAGAAGAAGTGAATTGCCAGATGCAGAGATCAAATGAGAGTAGTGTGACAGGGAAGTGCAAAAGCGAGTGTCTTCCCTGGAAAGCAGTGATAGACTCAGAGCCAGGCAGACCCTAGATACCATCCTAAAAGCTGAACATGCAAACAAGCCAATAGACAATCCTCTGAAAATCAGAAATAACTCAGAATAGTTTCCAATAGGGACTGTTTCTGCTTTCTTATGTGATCACACTGCCACAGCTGCCTACCTCAGTGCATTTAGGGAACACTTTTGGAAATGTAACATTTTTTCCAGCTTTGTGAAGCTCCCAAATATTCACTCTGAGCAGTGACACTCCCCATCCCACCCCAGCACAGAGCCTGGTAGGATGATGTGGCTCCTTGCTCTCTCTCATGTGAACGATGCTCGGAGCTGATTTACATGTAGCAGTGCAATGCTGATCTCAGGCGTAATAATAGAAAAGCTGGTGTGGGATTCAGCTGGTAAAGAATTAAAGGATGGGAATATAATTAATGCAATCAGCCTAGTTTCCAGAAAATAGCTCTTGTCAAACTGTGATGTCATCCTTTGAAGAGATTACAAGTTTGGCTGATAAAGGTTATGGCATAGAAATAATAGACCTAGGCTCTGTTCAGGCATGTGACTTAATCCATATACTATTCTGATTAAAAATTAGCACAATACAACATCAAGAGGGACACCTTAAAGGGGCTGGGAGCTGGCAAACCGACAGCCATCAATGGGGAATCCCTGCAGAATGGGAGCGCGCTCAGTGGGTGTCCGGGCTTGGATGGGAAGCCCAGTGCTATTCAGTATTTCCATCAATGGTCTAGAAATAGATTAAAAAGCCCTGCTGAGAAAAACGCTGGGGCGAAGGAAATGAGAGGGGCAGGAGACATGGACGAGGTCAAGACAGCTGTAGAAAACTTCACAAGCCGAGTCCCTGGCAAATAAAACGTGCTTGAATGCGAGCAGCTGTGAAAGGGTCTGTCCACTGAACACAGGGCCCTTCTGCTGGAAAGCCGGGATCTGGCAGGGGTGGGGGGAGTTTAGGAGGCAGGAGGGACAATGTGGGAGCAGCAGGGGGGGTGTCCAGCTGGGACAGGACTGGGTGCCACAGCAGGAGGGTTTCTGTGTCTGTGTTGTGGAAAGGATGCTGGGGAATAGAGAGAAGGTGGAAGAGAGTTAAAAGTGCTTTGCAAGGGAGTAGCTGAGGCCTGCAGCCTCCCCAGCAAGTTTAAAGGAGCCCCAGAGGTGCCTCCAGTGTAGCACTTCAGCCACTTCAAGGGTGAGAGAAGATCAGGTGTTAGAGAGCTTTTATCTCCCAGAAAAAGGCCCAGCAAGATTCATGGCTTGAACTGAGTTCATTTGAGAAACCAGAGCAAGATTTCTCCATGGCAAGGGAGAGCCTGAGGTGGTGGGCAATGAGTTTGGGTGCAGTAGGATGCAGCTGGTTGAAGTGCTGGGGCTTGACATGCCCTCCCTCATGCTGCCATCCTTCCCTGACCTTCCTTACTGCTCCTCGGGTTGGGCTGGGCCTGGGAGGTGGGAGAAGTGCTGGAGGCTCATCTTGCTCCCACCAGCTCCTGGCACATTCCCCCAGCTCAGGGGACGCAGCCTGGAGTGAGGACCAGCCCCTATCCCACCCCCAGGCACACAGAGAGGCAGGGGACCTCCAGAGCAGCTGGATGTCCCTTCCAGCAGTGCAGGATCACTCTGTGCACGCTCCCAGGGAAGGCAGAGCCAGTCCTGCCCTGCTCCAGCAAAGGCAGCCAGGCAGCTGCCCCTTCCTAGGCCACAGGAAGCAAAAATTCCACAGATGGATGCCAAGCCCTCATGGTGCCTCATTATTTTCTGGTCCTCTGGCAGGGATGCTTGGGGCTGAGAGGGCCATGGGCTCCCTCTGGAGCCCCTTCCCTGCCTTTTACCCCTCAGGTGGTTCATGACAAGGAGGCTTATCCCTGCACTCTACCAGGGGCCCAAATAACTTCCAGATTTATCTGAGGGCATCAAACAAGTGATAAACCACACTGAGCATTCCTGGCTGTGTGCTGGAGGAATCATACTGCAAGGTCTTTGAGGCCAGTGAACCAAACCTGCTTATTTTTCCTTTTTTCATCAGCTGGCCATGAAGCTCTCTCTGCCTTTCACCCCAAATATCACCCTTACATCAAAACTGCCACCATTGAGACAACCAGTGGTGTTTTGTGCAGCCCTGGTGTCACCCTGCCACTGAGACTGACCCCATGTGAGCCTGGGGTGCTGGACACTTCCCAGCTCCCAGTGCACACATTCCTTTCTGCCTGGAAGAAACAAACAGCAAACACAGGAGAAAAGGAACTACTCTGAGCCTTTGGTCTAAGGAGTCTGTGCTGCATGCAGGCAGCACTGGTGCCATTCCAGAGCCTCCTTGCAAAGGGATGTGCTCTGTAGCAGCCTCCCCTCCTGCCGAGGTAGCTTGGGACCCGCCAGCTCTCCAACACCCCATCTGCAGAGCCTGAAACCGCTTGGATCAGCCTCAGCACTGACTAGAGCCCTCCCAAATGAATTCCCCTCTTTGTAGCGGCTCGCTGGCTCCTGCAGGGCGAGGTGGGTCTGAGCGGAGCCGGGTGATGCCTGGTGGGCTGCCAGGCTGCAGCGCTCCCTTCCAGCGCAGGGATGTGCGTGGGTGTAGCCGGCGTCCCTGTGGCGCTGGCGGATTCGGGAGGGAGCGCACTAGATGGTGCTGTTCAACCTTTGGCTGCCGTTTAAAAGGCTCCGGCAAGGTCATCAGCCATGCCGAAATTCGGTGGTTTTATTCAAAAGGCTTTTTGGAACTAGGGGATAAATAGAAATACTCTGAAATATGAGGTTTTACGCTGATCACTGACAGAGGCAAAGGGATGTGCTGCCTCCCACCTCGGGCCTGCAGCACCCTCAGTGCTGAGGCAGGACCCAGGGTTTGACTACATGACCAATAATGAAAATAATGATTTAAAAATTTAAGAATTTAAAGAAAAAATTTATGCCAAGAAAATAATGTTCTGGGGTGCAAGAGGTGGCTGACAGCTCTCTCCTGGATATTGGCAAGATGATGTATACAGAATAGGAGGAAGAAAATGTATTAGCATTCTAGATAAAAGTATTGGAACCCAGAGCATCCCAAAGAGCCTGACTGGGATGAGGCACCAACAGCCCAGTAGCACTGCCACTGAGGGGACAAGCAAGCAGAGCCACAGGATAGGCTGGGAGGAGAACAGAGCAGAGAAGTGGCCATGGATGGGGCTGGGGGCTGGATGAGAGTGCCTGCCTCACTGGGAAAGAGGGATGGATGGAGCAGATCTCAGTGTAGGCAATGAGATGCCTACAAACAGCTGTGCCAGGGCTGGGGGCAAGAGTGGAAGTGAGTTGTGCTGATTTCAACCACCACAGCATCCCTTCTTGCAGGGTATAAACACACCTGCCCACCCTGGCCATGCCAGCCTGCCAGAGCATCCATGGAGCTGCGGGTGCAGGTCCCACAGTGCCTCCTTCTTTGGATTACCCAGGTCAAGGAGGCAAACACATTGCTTCTAATGCTGGGTATAAAGGATGAAGCACTGTTTGGACACCAAGTTTATGCCTTTTCATTCAGATCCCGCTCTTTCATAAAGCCCATGGTGCAGCTGGTTCCAGGCAGTGGGAAGGTTGCAGGGCTTGGCTGCTCTGGGCATCCAGATCCTTCCCCTCCAGAAACATCATCCCAGTTTCCCTGTTCACTCCTGTTCCCACATGGGTGCTTGCTTGCAAATCCACTGTTTATGCTGGGGTACAGGCCTGGAGCTGGTGGATGGGACAAGACCTTTACTGCTCACATAAAAATAACAAAAACTGTAGCCAGGGTGACCTTCTTTCAGGAATGTAGGGGGAGAAGGGCCTGGAGCAGCTAAGGCAGCTGTCTGAACTGGGTTTTGCAGCTGCCAGTGTTTGCCCATGGTGGTGCAGATGCCCAAATGGCGGATGGAAGCCCCAGTACATAACCCTGAGCCCCTGCAGTGTCCCAGCACCCTGGCCTGTTCTCCCAGGGGTTTGCTCTGCCTTCATCTCCAGGTGTTCCTCTTTGTGCCTGCCGTGGTATCAGCTTCTTTCCCTCAGCTTTGCTTTGCCCTTCCTGCTGGGTTACAGAGGCCCCAAACCTGATCCCCCCAAAAAAAGATTATGGACAAGCTCATGCCATGGCTTGAGAGGCTGCTCTGATACGCTGCTCACCCAGCACCCTCCTCACAGAGGAGCTTGACATGGCCTTTTCTTATCTTCCCACACTTCTGTGACCCTCCTGCCACCAGCCCTCAGCCCACCCCAGCTCCTTTCTGACTGTCAGCCCCCTCTAGCCTCATGTTTGGGCTCAGGACTGGAGTTTTGGTCAAAGGTTTCCCCATACTCCTTCTCCTCCATTCCAACCAGCCCAAGGAGAGTCACAGCAGGTCATGGCCACTCTCCTCTGCTTGGTTTGCACCACTCACAACCCCAGCAACAGCCAGTGACCATATCAGCTCATGTTCCTCTGCCCTGGCTGGGCAAAGCCCAGTGTGTTCACGTGAGCTTCTCTTCTCACTCCTGTCTCACCCCAGATAAGCCCTGGGCTCCCATCCCAGCTCAGGGCTGTGGCACAGAACTGATAAGGGTGGCAGGCCCTTGGTGTGTCCCCCAGCCCTCCCCTCCCTTCTTGCTGCTTTTGGGGAAAGGTTCCCATATCTGGCAGAGCACAGAGAGCCTCACAGACCCCTGCTATGTCTGAGACCCTGCCATATCCACGACCCTGAGAGATCCCTGCCACATCCCAAACCCTGCAGCTCCCCTGGTTTTGGTCAGCCTTCTCTGCCCAAAGCATGGCACAGGAGCTCAGCCAGCACCACCAATGCCCAGCGCTCCTTATCCCCAGGCAATGAGGATGAGCACCCCAGGGACACCCCACACACCTTCCTGCACCCACCTTTGGGGTCCAGCCCGGGCCTGTGCCCTGCACTGCTGCCTCTCCATGCTCCAGACCACCAGGCTCGCTGCTCCTCTCAGGTTGCCGGGGCTGGGGTGCCATCCACACACATCCCAGAAACGCCGCTCTGCAGAAAGAAGAGATGTCAGCTCGTCCCTGCTGGGAGCACCCTGCCCAGGAGATGTTCCCAGGGGAGCTGGGCCGGGCAGGGACACCCTGTGCTCCCCACTCACAGGAGTGGATCCTGTTCCCATGGTCCTGAGGGACACACTTCTCATCTTGCCTCTGTGTCAGAGGGAGATGTCTGGGCAGGGTGTGCTCTGTCTGGAGCACCATAGGGGCCTCTGGAGGGGTTATCCCTGCTGGAATGGTCCCAGCTCCTCACAGAGCTGGGGCAGGAGGGAGCAGCAGTGGCAGGGAACAACCCTGTCCCTGTTCCCAAGCCCCACTGCAGATCCAGGGCCCCCCACATGCCCAGGCCATTGCTTGCCCTCTGCTCCAGTGTCCCCATGGTGGGATGGAATAGGATGAGAAGTACACAAGGAGCAGCTCCATGGAAACACCTGGTTCCTGCAGCAGGGTTATCCCAGAGCAGCCTGTGATAATTCAACCTGCTTAATTCTGTTGGGAAAGATGGATTTCCTTCACCCAGCCATCAGTGACTGTGATCTGGGCTGCTGGAAGGTGAGGGAAGGATGGTCAGTGCAGAAATATTGGCTGCTCTGCTCTCACAGACCTGATTTGTAATGCTGGGCAAGACCTTCTGGCTTAACTGTGGTCACCAGCTCGGCTGGCAAGAGCCCCCTCAGTGCTGGGTGGTGCCTTGATGTGTGTCCTGCAGCCTCAGGATTTCCAGTGTGACCCTTTGGACACGATCTCCATCACCAGAGCAGCTTGGAGAGCTGGTCCCCACGTTCCTGGCTCACTGCTAGAGGGTCACCTCTCCCAGGGAGATGACAATTTTTGTGACAAGCAAGGCCTGTGACTATGTTTTGGCTAATTTTCCACCTCTGGCGGCCAGGCAGTGGCCAGTTGGACACGCTGCTGTTTCTGTGCTCTCTCCTGGGATGACTGTCGCTGACGAGGCTTTCCCCGAACATGAGGCAGACGGTCAGGGAATTGCTCTGTCCCGCAGTTCTGGTTTGCTGTGAGTCCACCTAGTGGCCCACGGCTTTATGGTCGGCTTTGCTGGGCGCAGGGAGGCTTGCGAGGACATCTCAGAAACGCTTCTGCATCCAGGGCAAGCTCTGGAAAGAATTTTACCTCTGCATTGTGCCTGAGGTCCCCGTTTTTATGGTTTAGGTCCCAGTTCACCGTTGTCCCTCACCAGGAGAGCTCTGAGCCCATGAAGTGACAGCAGCAGCTGAGGCTGTGGGCGCTTTGCTGAGGTCCAAACCCAGCCAGCCCTGGGCAGAGGGTCCCTGCGATCACAGTGGGCACTGCTGAGGGAGCCCCACAGCGTTTCCACCCCTTAATTCTCCTGCAGAATGATTTTCTCAGCCTCGAGCTCCTCAGACAGGGCAGTGGGTGCCCCAAACACTCCCCTGACTGATCGCGTACCCTGGGGAGGCGCTGGCTCTGGGTGCCCAGGCAGCCCAGCAGCCAGAATCTGATTGCCACTGGCAGCTGATTGCCAGGAGCGGGCTCCTGGTGGCTGTTGGTGCCGGGCAGGACAGCTGTGCTGGCAGGAGGTCACAGCCTGCCAGCCTGAGCCCTCACTGGGCTCTTCTGGGGCACACCACGCTGTGTGTGCTGCAGGACCATGTGTATTCCAGGCCAGGGGGACTGGCCAGCCCCAGCTGGGGGACCCCCAGTCCTGGCAGGAACTTCTGGGAGCCTCTGCTCCTTCAGCTCTCTGGTAGGAGAGCCACAGACCCTCTGGGATCTCTCTCTACCCACACGGAGACTCCAGCCTCCATCACACCTCTCCCAACCTCCTGCTTCCCAGCTGCACCTTGGAAATCCCCAGCTGCTCTCCTTGGCTGTCTTCCCTCTGAGGCGGCCCTTCCTTGAAGCAACCATCCTGTGCCACCTCCCCAGCAAGGGCCACCCCTCCTGGCTGAGCTGGGACCCCTGGTGTGTCACCAGCACCCAGTGAGGTGGCCAGGGCTCAGCACCAGCCCCTCCACCCCCAGTGCCCTGCCCAAGGGTCATTGGAGCTTTCCCTGGAGGGTTCCTCCTCCATGGTGGGAGTAGGTGGGACAGGAAAGGCTCAGCACTGATGGACACCAGCTGAGGTCCTGGCCAGCCAAAATGCTGGACACAGCCCAGCAGTGCCTGGGGCTGACCTGCTTCCTCCTGCAGGGAGCAGTCCTGCCTGATGAGCTGGGGGTGACATTTGTCCACACACTCAGGGGAGTCTCCAAACTCTTCTGCTGCTTTAACTGCCCTAACACAAGCCCAGCCCAGGGCTTGGCATTGACTCATCTCAAGGCTTTCCAGCATGAGGTGAACAGATATGGAAAGTGTTGGTCTTATTCTGACAGAAAACTGGAGAAATTGCTCACAAAATCATTTACTGTTGGAGGAAGCTCAGAGAATTGGGGTGTCTCTGTATTTGGAGGGATCCAAGACTTTCTCCACAGCCAAGGCAAACAGGCACTGGATGTCAGCCATGGGGTTCCCTGTCCCCTTCTGCCGGCACTTCTGGCCTGTCACCCATGCTCACCACTTGGCAGCTCTGCCTGGCTGCCTCTCTCCTAAAATCCCCCCTTCCTGTGCCAGGCAGGTGAACCCAGCAGAGCCAAGTCCTCCCCAGGACAGAATGTCTGGGATCTGAGGGAGTTGTGGAACTCTGATCATGAGCATCCCATGGCATCCCACTTCCCTGGGGAAGAGATTACCAGAACTGCCCCTTGGAGATGTGAGCATCAGGCCAGGCAGCTCTGAGTGCCCCATCTCCTCCAGAAGCCAAGCCTTGGGCTGTGTTCCACCGCCTGATGTCCAACCAGGTCGTGTGCAAGCACCTCATGTCCACCCATGTCACAGCCCTTGTGCTCCTACTGTGTCCCTCAGCCTGGGCAGCTCAGTGGGACCTGACAGCAGCCAGACCCCTGCAGCCTTGGCCATCTCACCTCAGGGCTCTCCTGGTGTCCTCCCAGAGAACAGATTCCCACTTTGATTGTCCTGCTGGGTATTCTCTTACCAGTGCACCTCCTGTCAGGAGTCCTCCCATGGACACGTGCTGGCTGGCACAGTGATCAGCCTCCAGACAACCCATAGCTGGCAAATGTGAGCAAATCCAGCCTTGTATTGTATTTCATCCTGATTCTTTATAGTTACAGAGGCTCAAAACAGGAGAAAACACATCTGGAAGCAGATGTACAGCTCCAAATCTTGTAGACATTGTAGACCTTGCAGAATCTCCAGACCTTGGACTTGGACTCTTCCTATTGGCAGCATCTTCCCTGGTGTGCCAAGGCCATGTCATGGAGAACATGTGTCACAGAGGACTTTGGTTCCTCTTCCCACTTCTGTGACTCTCCAGGGCTGTGAGGTGAGTGCCCATGGTCTTGGGTGATCACCTTGTGGGCAATGTCCCACGAGACACCAGAAATGTGAGAAGTTATCCCAGCCCACCTGAGCTTTGGCCTGCAGTGGGAAAGGGAGCAGAGGTGTCTGCCCAGGAGGTCCATGCCTCCCTCTTCCCAGCAGAGGGGTATTTTCAGGTCTCCAAAGCTGAATATCTTTAGCTCAGCCTATTTATCTTAGTCTTGCACTCAGCAGCTGCCCAGAGACCCCTGCCATGACGATTCTGCCGGATGGAAATGAACGATTCAGCCTGAATTCTTGTCCTCAGCCTCCCAGGTGGTTTGTGCTCCTCACGTGTCAATGTGGGACTGGGCAGACCCCTGGATGGACCATGTGGAGCAGTTGGGAACTTTGGGAATGTCTTGGTGATGATCAGAGCAGCTGTCTGGGTTGGGCAGCGAGGCTCAGTGAGCCCCCACTGCACTTCAGCCTTCTAAAGAGCCTCTGCTTCAGGATAGACCCACATCCCCGACTCCTGTCCCTTGGATGCCTTGGTGGATCTCAGGATGGGCTGGTGATTCACAGCTTTCTCAGCTTAATCACTGCTTGTGCATCCATTCCCTGCAGGAGCTTCTGGCACTGGCCATTTTAACTCTGCTGGAGGAGATCTGGAGGATTCCCAGTGTCTGTGAGTGCAGCAAGAGCAGAGCAGCTTGACCTGGAGCTCGCAGTAACAACCAAATCCCTGTGAGGCTGTTTCCTCCCTGGGTCACTTGTGTCAGTGCCTTGTAAGCACTGTCCCAGTGGATGAATGCCTGTGCCCACCTCAGAGAGCATCTGGGGGTGCAGTGAGCCCCCCACCCTCTGGAGAGGGACTGCTGTCCCTTGTCATGAGGACAAAACCCTGGCAAGCCCTCTGAATTGCTGTTTCCTTTCTGTGTTCTTACTGAAGGTCCTCATGGCTACACATGAGCCACAGGCCTTGGGTGGCACTGAGCTGCCCACAGCAGCAATAAGGACATTTTGGATTCAGTGGCACCCTGGAATGGCCATGGGCTCCTGAGTGAGGTCACACCCACTGGAGACCCCATTTCCTTGCTGTGCAGAGTTCCCTGCTGGCTCAGCCCCATCCCACGGCCACCAGTTCCTGTCCAGCCATGCAGCTCAGAGCTGTTTTCAACCACTGTGGGCCCTCCTGCCCTGCTGTGGGCCAGGTGTGGACCCTCACCCAGCGCTGCCCCAGGGGAGCCCATTGCTCAGCACAGGCCATGCCCAGTGCCTGGAGGGGTGGCTAGGGTGCCCTGCTCGCCTCCAGCACCCGCAGCTGCCACCTCAGCCCCTCTCAGCTCATTCCCACCAGCTCCCACCTCCTCCTGCCCCAACACCCCCATCAGCCGGGCTGTGGTCCCCACTCGTGTCCCACCTGCCCTTTGCTGCTGCTGGGTTTGTTTCCTTTCCAGGTTCCTCGGCTCTGGTCTCTGCTGTGCCGTGTTGGGAAGACAAGGTGAGTCCAGGTGTGATCTCCACTTCTCCTCCCCAGCAGTGCTCACTCTTCACAGTGTGGACACTCCTATTCCCACGCCAGTTGTATCCCATGTCCTTAGAGGAAGGTGATTCCCCCATCCCAGGGCAACAGCACCATCCCAGGGTAAATCCCAGGCCATGGCTAATTTAAGGGGAGCCACCCCAGCTGCCAGCTCCCCATGGGAACCACCACCCCAAAACCAGGCCTAGAACCAACCTGGCCTTGCAGCCCTCTGTGCCACCGCTGCCCGGGGAAGGCACTGAGGGGCGAGGGTCCCACTGAGGTCCTGGCAGGATCCCGGTGAGGTTTCAGGGCTGGCCGGAGCTGGGAACATCCCTGCCCTCTTTGTGCTCCCCTGGTAAGCAGCGCAGTGCAAATATCAGCCGCGTTCTTTGAAATGAAAATAAAACTGATGAAAGTCGGGCAAATCCTCCTGCTGGCCCCTGCTGCTGGCCCGAGCAGTGGCTCTTTCTGCCGCCGAGCCGGCTCCCGCAGTTATCAATACATTATGTATGCCGGTGTCCGTCGGCCAGAGCCTTTTGTTGATGCTGAATATGTCCTGGCCAACAAAAGTGGACTGGATTAGCCACAGTGGATTAAAAGATTTTCTTCTTGGAGTTTACCTAATAATATAACAATTGACATTGAAGGTCTCTTTGAACCCTACACGACTCTCTTATTTTACCATCTGTGAGTTTGCTCTCGGTGCCGCTGATGGGGCTGCCGGTGGTGCCGGTGGTGGGAACGCCGCCCGCAGCCAAATTTATCACTGAGCAGAAGAAAGCAGCCCGTGTTTGAAGGGAAGCAGTGGGAAGGGAAAGTGGCACAACTTCTGTCCTCCTGCCTTTGTCCTCGGCCCTTCTGCTGGTGGCTCACCAGGCTGGCGATGCTGCGGTGTGAGGAGAGACGAGAGCCAAGGAGTGGGCTCCAGCGGTGGGGAAGCCACCCGCTCATCTGCAATTCGAGGTGTCTGGAGAGGTCCCGGACGGAATAAGCTCCTTTATTAACCATGAATTTTGGGAGAGTTGTCGAACTGTGAGCCAATGGAGTTCGCTCGTCTCGGTTCCAGCTGTTGGGATCTGGCCACTGTCCCTGGTCTCCATTGCAAGATGGGTCAGGCAGCAGCGGCAGCGACACCGGGAAACATGGAGGGCAGCGGCAGCAGGGGAGGAAGGCTCCCCCCAGCATCCTGCGGCGCCGCTGGCCCTCGCCCCCTCCTCCGGCACACCCTGGCGTCCCAGCCTCGGGCTTTGATCTCATCCGGGGGGGCTCCATTCACAAGTCTTTCATTGCAGCCTTTGGAAATATCCGTCCTCAGAAGTCGCCAGTAATGAGATGGGGAGACGATGAGCAATTTAGGCGCCGTTCTTTCTCGCTTGCGTTTTTTATCTCCATATCCCCCCCCTTTTTTTTTTCCCTCCTTTTTTCTTTTTTTTTTTTTTTTTTTGCAAAGACACTTCTGGAGCGGTGCCGACTTTGTATGGGATCACCCCACCACCCCAGACCTGCCGGGGGGGCAGGAATATGGGGGCTCGTGCCTCTCAGCCGGGGGCCTTTGATGAAGCTGCTTTGCGAAATTTGATTTGAAAGGCCTACGATGGCAATTTGGGGAGAATGGTGGAGCCTTTCTCCACCCGCCTCTCTTTGTCTCCCACCCGAAGGGGGGTTCCATTGTGGGTGCCGGGGCGAGGGGGTCGGGGCGGCGGCGTGGGTGGGGTGGGGCAGCGCGGGGAGCGCGGCGCGGGAGAACAATGAGCGGGAGATGGGGAGAGTTGGATTCTCACCTGCCCGGGCGTTCGCAGTCCGCCATGACGGGAGCAGCCGCCCTGCCTGCCTCGCGCCGGCCGCAGCACTTTTTTTCCCCAGACTCTTGAACCTATTTCCCTTTCTTGGCAAGTGCGTGGCTGGAAGATGGGAATCTTTACTTTATATTGCAGCTTGGGCTTCCCAGCCTGATTGGCTGCAGCCAGGACCAAATGCTGGTCCTTCCATCCCATCGTCACTATGGCAACCGGCCCCGTTAGGCACCACCGATTTACTTATAATTGCTGGGTAAATAGTCAAGACAGGCCGCTTTCATCCCGCACCCAGAGATTGCTCTTCCTCATCTCCTTTTTTCCCTACTTTTTTTTTTCCCCTTGGAGGAGGAAGCCCTGAAGAGCAGCAACACTTAAGGAAACTCTTTGAAGGCTGTTGCAGGAACGGTGCCTCCCTTGGCCAGCCTTTCCCATCGCTCCTGCTGCACAATGCCTCGGTGCCAAGGCTTTCCTGAACCTTCATGGCTCATCACCATCAACCCTCATCATCCTCCTCCTCAAGGAGCTCACTGGCTGCAGACACACCATGCCCTACCAGCCGTTTCTTCTGTTTCCCATGTGGATTCCACATTGGTTCATCCCAAGAGTGAGGATGGGGCCAAACTGTCCTCCATGACCTCTTCCCCCCTTCCCCACTGCTGCCATCATGATTCCTGCTCACAGCAGGGGTGTTTCCTGACAGGGAACTGGCACTGCCTGCATCAGCCATCCCTTTTCCTGGCCTTGTGGTGCTGGCTGGAATGAGGAAGTGCTGCCTTTGGCCATGCTCATCCCTGGATGCTTCCTGCCTTCCTGCTGAGCTGCTCCGAGCCAGGTCTGTGAGGCCCAGAGCCTCCCACTCCTCTGGAGGGTTTTAACCATGATGGGCAGAGCACAGGGCTGGACAGCAGTCCTGTGATGTGGGCATGGGCTCACGCTCATGGCTGAGTGGGCCCTGCAGGCGGGAATGTGCTCCTGGCTCCACCCTCATGGTCCAGGGATGGATGTGGCAGCCGAGAACAGCAAACAGCCCAGCCGAGCCCTGCTGGCTGGAACACCAACGTGGCACCTGCAATGTGCTTCTGTTCCCATGGTCATTTCTGGCACCAAACAGCAGTTCCAGGAAAGTGGGGGGAAAAGGGGTCTTAGGAAGAATCTAAAGGCTGAAGAGATCTGAAGAAAAAGGACAGCAAGGCAAGAGATGATAATGTGGGCTTGAGGGAAAGGAAGCTGAGGTCATTTTCCCTTTTCCTCCTCAAATCAATCCAGAGAGTGGAGTCCTTCAGGGCAGCTGCAGTAGGAGCATGAGGAGACTCTGCCCAAGCTCATTATTTTGTTGGGAGAACTGGGGGATTCCCACCCTGGGGAGCAGAGAGGAGACAAAGGTGACCACAGATGTCAACACGAACCCAGTTGAGAAGGGAACAGAAAGAAGCTGTGGAGCTGCAGGTGTGTCAGGGGCTTCTGAAGGAACTGGGGGAGAACAGCTGATCCTCAGCCAGATCCTACCCACCCACTGCCAGAAAGAGTTGTCTGGAGCCTGGCAGATGTGATAATAAATTTCTTTTTCACACATCACAGGGAGAGCCTGGAAAGGGCTGGTCACTGACCCCCACAGCAGTACCAGTGAGTTGGCAGAAACCCTCCTGGAAATGGAGTTTGTGGGCACCAGGATAAACACCCTCCATCTGGGAAACTGGGGGGATTGTAAAGGGAAGCCTGTCTCCTGGAGCAGCAGCATTGGATGATGCCCACAGTAAAGCTCCCATGCAAAGGGCTGCTGATAATGTGGTCACCAAAGGCTTCCAGAGAACTGGAAAAGGGCCTGGCTGGTGCCTGGAGCAGCTGCTGCTGACAGTGCTGGTCCCAGTGCTGGGCAAAGAGCCCACCTGGGGCCAGGGCAAGCAAAGGGAGGCACCAAGGGTGGGCTCTCCCTGCCCACACTCATCAGCAGCCGGCTCAGGGTGGCCGGGAAGGCTCAGCTCAAACACTCCAGCCGAGCACTGCATCCCCCATTGCAGCGAGAGGGGCCGCACCAAGGACGGTGTCCCAGCCCCAGCCGTGCTCTGGGCCAGGGATGGCTGCTCCGGGCCCTGCTGGGCACGGGGGGCAGGTCTGGGACTCGGAGATGGGACTCGGCACAGCTCGGGGGCTGTTCCAGATCCTGCCTGGGGCTGCTTTCCTGCTTGTGCTTTCTCTGTCTGCTAGGGGCAGCGTCTCTCTGAAGTGCTCTGGGTTCATCTGGGCGGGGGTCGCTCCCTGTGCCCTGAGCACACGTTGGGACTCTCGGGAAGCTGCCGGTCCCCAGCAGGGGCAGCTCCCAGCGGCGCTCGGGCCGTGGCGCCGAGCCCGCGCCGCCCTCCGAGCATCCTCCGAGCATCCTCGGGCCGCTCCCGTTCCCATGGCAACTCCCGGCTCGCACTCCGAGCCGCGGCTTTGGCCACGGCCATCACGGCTGCAGCCACTGCCGGCTCCCTTTACCAGGGCCCTCTCACCTCCCAGCCTCTCCTGCCCCGGGACCTGCTGCTCCCCCACAGAGGAGCCACTGCCTTGCTCCCCACTGCACAGGGGCTCCACAAGCCCCTCCTGTTGGAGAAGATGGAACAGGAAAGCCTTATAAATATGATTGTCTGGCAAAAGATTTTGAGAATATAGAAACTATAGATGAGATTGAAATGAAAGCAAGCTTTGAGATACCTCAGTTGCTGAACAACTGGAAAACAATGGTGTGGCCGGCTGAAGGTAATCCCCTTTTAATGGAACAACACCCTCTGCTTGCAGACAGGCCCAAGGGTCAGAGCAGACCCTACAGCTTGGCAGAAGGGGCCCAAAGAGGAGTTTATAGGGTTTAAAATGTAACACAGGATGGTTATGTAATGATTCTTATAGGCTGTATGTAAATGCTATAGGATTTGTATCTTGTACTAGGTTGGTTAGTGAGAAGTAGAATATTCAGCACAGAAGAAGATTTATTGTATTGGAACGGGAACCTCGCTCTCTTACCCTTTTACTCTCTCACCCTCTCTCCCCCTCTCTTCTCTCAGCCCGCTCTGAGCTGTGGCTGCAGCTCCCAGCAGGGCCCTGCCCCCAGGCCCTGTGCAATGAACCCCAAGTTCCTGACCTGGCTGCAGAGATCTCTGTCTCCGTCCATCCCAACTGTCCTACCCCCGATGCTCCTACATCTTCAACTAAGTATCTTTCACAGAGCCCTACAAAGGCCTGAATTCACCTTGTTCTTCAGCATATCATGCACAAGACAGGAAAAAAACCCCAATAAAAGGTGACAGAGCTTTCAAAGGAGAAGGGAGCTCAGCAGGACAAGTGGGTCTGGGTATGAGCAATTTTCACAGTACTTTCAACTCTGCACATCCCAAGACCAAGGTGATTTCAACTCTGCACATCCTCTGCATCCAAGATTTCCCTCCATTTTTGGTGCTGGCACACAGGTTCCACACTTTAAAACACTGGTAGAGAACTGCTGTGAAAAGAAAGAATCACAGCTAATGACTTCTGGAGGAAAAGCCTTGAAGCAAGACTTGAAGCTCAATAGAATGAGAGGATAAAGTGTGAGAAAGAGGAGAAAATCCCATGGATGGCAAAGTCCTGCACTGGGAGCAGAGTATGACAAGGCTCCATTCCCAGAGGTGGAGCAAGGCAGCTTAAAGTTAGGAGTAAAGACTTTCCACCCCTTGAAACCTTCCAAATCCATACATGACTTTTAGGGAGAAGGATTTAACAAGCTCAGGTCCTCCAGCAGCCTCAAAAGTCAAGGGACAGCATCGTAAGGAATGAAATGAGCAGCCATAGACAGTTATGGGCTGTGGGGGCAGAGTCACCTCACATCCAGCTGGGCAGGTGAGACTCACCTGGGGAAGTCCACCTGGGTCTCACAACACATGCAGGAGGGAGCTGACAAAGAATTTAAAGGGCTGTCAAGGAAATTAAAACACCTTGGAATGTGCGAGCAGTCTCCATGGGAATAAATACCTGGCCGAAGCACAGAAATCCCAGCCCCATCCATGCCTGGAGCACTGGCAGAGAAATCCCCTCCCCACTGCTCCCTTTTCCCTATCATGTCCCATCCTGTTTGCTCCCTCCACCTCATTCCACCTCTGCTTCTTGGGGGACACATCCCTGGGGGCACCAGGGCACAAGGACCAGCTCAGAGCAGCCCCATCCCAGGGTTCCCAGAGGCCCTGTGAGCAGAGCCCATCTCAGAAATGCCATTTTCTGTGTCTGAGTGCTCTGGCTGGCCTGAGCCAGCACCATTTCCATGTTACCATGGCAATGGCTGCCTGCAAATGTGTGCAAGGGATGCTCAGAGCAGCAGAGTCCAGCCAGGCAAAGGCCTCTGTGGCCAGCCTGGAGCTGCCACGGCCACCCCCCTCAGCTCCTCCTCCTGCAGCCAAGGAGCCCAACCTGAGCCCATGGGGTGAGGCAGGGGAGGGGAATGGAGGGAACTGCCCCTGTTCTGTGTGCCCAGTGTGCCCAGTCCAGCTCAGCCCACAGCTGCAGGAGAGAGGGTGGCAGGAACATGGCAGGGAGCTTTTGGCAATTCGTTTGCATATGGAGATTTTATTAGCTTTTTGTTTCTTTGTTTGTTTGTTTTTTGATTGTTTTTTTCTTTCTTATGACTCCTTACTGGAACAACTAAGCCCCAATGTCCCTGTCCCACTCTGCTCAGGCTCTATCAGACCCTGCCTGGCTGCAGGCTGGTGTCACCCCAGGGAGAGTCCTCCCACCACCAGGCCACCGCCCTGCCCTGACACACTGGCCATGCCTTGTCCCCTGCAGGGCTGGGGCAGCTGGGCAGGATGAGCAGTGTGTCAGGAGCCAGCAGGGCTGGAAAAGGCAGTGGTCACTCCTGAGAGCCACCAGGACCTTGTGCTGGCCACAGGCAGCAGCAGCCGAGGCTGGCAGCCCCAGGGATGCTCACACTGAGCCAGGCTGGTTCTGCTCCACTTCCCTGGGCTCCAGGTGACCCAGCACATGGCCGGTGACTCCATGCTGCCATCCCTGGCTCCTGGAGGGGATGGTTTGGCACTCCAGGCAGTTCCTTGGGAGGCTGGGAGAAGACAGAGCACAGCACATGGCAGCAGGAGGAGCTCAGGCAGGAGGGTGACTGCCCATAGCCCAGAGGAAGAGGGAGCAGCTACTGGATTGCCTCCCCTCCAGCCAGCACCTGGAGCTGCTCTTCCTCACACTCATCCTCTCCTCTCGGGCTGCCTTGCAGGGAGGAGCTGCAGCACAGAACAGTGAGCTTGGGAGGACCTCTGGAGGTCTCAGCCCAGGCTCCTGCTCCGACCAGGGCTCCAGGGCCTCACCCTGTCCTGAAAACCTCCACCTCTCCAGAGCCTGTCCCAGACCGCACCACCCTCCTGCGGAAGATTTTTGTCCAGTCCAGCCCATGGGTGTCTCACTACCCATGGGCTCCTGTTCTTCCCTCTGCAATGAGCCCAGCTCCATCTTGATCCCCAAAATCCAGAATGGTTTGTCACTCACGTGGTAAATATCCACCAGGACATTTGCTGCCATTTCCTGATCCCCAGAGCAAATTCCAGGGAGAGAGCAAATCTGTGGGGGGTAAGCGCAGCCCATACTTCCACCTCCAACAGCCTGAGCATCCCAGACCAGCTGTCTGGAAGGAATTGAGTCCTGTGGATCTGAAAACAAACACTGCAGTGACACTTGAAAGGGTTTGCTGGAATTGTCCAAGCCAGTTTCTAAATCTCATGTCTCCTTGATTAATGCCATAGGATGGGGGATGATTTCAGGCTACATTTTGACCTCTGCTGACACCAAGTTTGGGCTGATTCACACCCCTTTGCAACAGTGATTCCAAACCAAGAGCCTCCAAGCCAGGAGGGAAAGGCAGGCTCACCTTTGAGACCAGCAGGAAAGGACATGCTGCTCGTGCTGTTGCTCCCAAATATCCCTTTTGTTTGATTATAAAGGGGTTTGTTGGAAATTTACAAGGAAAATCTGTTTAATTCATGAAGGTAAACAGGTAAGAAAATGTTTGTTGAGAAGCAGAGCCTTAATCTCATGCTGGTTTTTGGATCAGTGACTGCAACTTGCTGGGAATAACAAGTGAGACAGGAAAAATCCAAACATTGCTTCAAGACACCAGCAAACACCAGAATTCAGAACCAACCAGTCCCAAAGAGCAGGATTAGTCCAGCCACCCCACCCAAGGCCTTTCCTGCTTGGATGCTTTTTCCCAATTAACCTTTTTCTCTGCTTTATGACTTTGCAGTGTTGGGTTTGGGGGTGATTGTTCCTTCACAACTGGAACAGGGTGGGCCCAAATTTCATCTTCCAAGGGTCAGTTTCATTTTTGTGGCTTGCTGGGACTATTAAAGAGAGTGGCATGTTTTTGATACCTGAGGAATGAATTAAACAGATGGATTGATGTCCCATTTCCCAGTGCTGGTGGCTGACACAGCACACGTGCCTCTCCCAGCCTCTCATCCATCATCCTTTCCCTGCTGTCTAGATGAGATCATTTTTCACCATTCCCCTTTCCAAGCACTGCTATTCCAGCCTGATCCAAGGTGACCCTGGCAGGGCTCTCAGGCAGTGTGCTGGGGGCTGTCACATCCTTGCCAGCCTGCTGTTGGATCCTCCCTGTGCTCCACGTGCCTGTGCCTGGCTCTGGGCCAGCAGCAGAGCCTGGTGCCCTTTGCAGAAGGCCAAGGCAGTGCTGGGCTCTGAGCAGGGCTGGGCAGCCAGGCCCTTCCCCTGTCCAGGGGTGGATTTTGAATTTCAAGCTGACAGCACCCTATTGCATCCTGGGTTTGTGGCATCTGTGGCTTCCTGGGAACTGGAAAACTACCAGCTCCTCTGATCCCCCTATCAGGGCAGCAAGGGAACCATTATCTGCCAGACTGAGCCCACCCAAACAGGGAAAACCATCCCTCAAGCAGCACCAAACTCTCCAGCTGCAAAATCAGGACAGGACTAACACTGAGCCCTGAGCTGTTCCTCCACCTCCTCAAGGCCACCTGGCTGGGGGGTTTGTCGCCCAAACTGCCCCAAATGCTGCACAGGGGACATGCCCCACCTTGAGACATCTGCTGCTGTGCCCAGCAGCCCTGTGTGCTCCAGCTCTGCTTCCCCTGAGGCTGCAGCTTCCCTCAAGGTAGCAGAGGAACCTATGAGCACATCTCTGGGCTTCATCCAACATGGGTGGAAGGAAAGGAGCAAGGGGAAGGTTTCTTCACAAAGGCAGGATGACAGAAAATCAGAATTCACCACATTCCAAATAGACTCCCCCAGAGAACCTCCTGCAGCTCCAGCTGTGCTCATCAGTGCCCCCCTTGAACCTCACCCCCAGCAGGATCAGGAGCTCTCCCCAAAAGCTCCTGCTACCCCTTGTCACCCACCAAGCAAAGCCTTCATCCACCCCAGATGGTTGTGCCCCAAAGTGTGACCCAAATCCCTCAGCAGGTGGACCTGAGCTCCCCAGCACAGCTCACTAACCCCTGGGTAACAGCCCTGTTTGTGTTTGAAGGTGGTGACTCCTAAATCTTATTTTGTAAAGATGTAGCTGAAGTGGGTGTTGAAGTCTTTGCTGCCAACATGCTGTGCTCATGCAGTGCCCCCCTGAGAACCCTCACCCCCAGCAGGATCAGGAGTTCTCTCCAAAAGCTCCTGCTGCCCCTGGTCACCCACTGAGCCCTCCTGAGGCAGCAGATCCTGCAGGTGCCCAGCGAGAGCTCTGCAGCTCAGTCAGGGTCCAGCCCTGGGAGGACACAAAAGCTCCACAGAGCCAGAACCTCCCACCCCTGGGACACACCAGCAGCTGCTCATTGTCCCCTCAGCCACTTGCAGCAGCTCCTCAGTGCCCAGGAGCTCTGGGGCACCCGGGCACGTTCCAGAGCAGGGCCAGGACAGAGCCATGGGCTGGAGCTTTGCTGGGAGCTGCATTAAAATGCATGAGCTGAGCTGGCCCTAATGATGAGCAGAGCTGTCAAACAAGGAGCTTGTCCCAGCTAATTATCTCTAACGAGGGCAGAGTGTCAGGGTCCCCGAGGAGCTGGGCAGCAGCTTCCCACTCAGCTCAGCTGCAGCAGAGAGAGAAGATAACCAAATGTCATTGTGCTGGCCTAGCTGCACTGTCATTAATTAGGCAAATATGACCTTCTGTGCCAGTTTGCTCTTGAGAACCTGGACTTGCTGGGGATGGAACACACAGGCAGGCTGGAGACATCCCAGCTCCTGCCACCCAGCCTGTTCCCCCTGTGCCCCTGCAAGAACAGCACAGCCCTGCCTGGCAGCCCTAGCCAGCCCTGCCAGCCTGTGCCAGGCTCCTCTGCAGGCTCAAATACCCCTTATGGGGACTCCAGCCCCTTCTCTGTCCTGGTTTTCATGAAATGTTGTTGTTCAGATCCCATTCAAGTCCAGCACCTCCCTCACCCAAGCCCCAGCACTGCCCTGTGAGGCTCTGTGCTCACCCAGTGGCTGCTTCTGCACCACCCACAAACCTTGCAGGCACTGCCAATCCCCACTGCCCTGGGGTCCTGCTCCATTCCAGCACAGAGGGCAGAGCCACACTCTGCTCTACAAGCCCAGTTTCTCTCTTATCAGTCCTTATCACAAACCAAGGCAGTGCACCTGCCCTGATGTGCCAGACAGGGGGAAGGCAAAGTCTCTTCCACAGAAATGAGCCACACAAGGTTCAGCCTGCAGGCTCTGTGCTTGCCCCTCACCTCAGAGCTGAGGGGAAAAGGGCAGAGGCTGATTTTGATCCACCCAGAAACTCACTGCACCACCACAAAGCTTCCACACAGCACCAGGGACTCCCAGTGCTGCTCATCAGCCTGTCATTATGGCAAGTGCTTTGCAGCCCCTTGTTGCCAGACAGCAGCAAAGACTTCAACACCCACTTCAGCTAAATCTTTACAAAATAAGATTTAAAAGTCACCAAATTACAACACAAACAGGGCTGTAACCCAGGGGTTAGTGAGCTGGGCTGGGGAGCTCAGCCCAGGGGTTTGGGGTCACACTTTGGGGCACAACCACCTCAGGAGGATGAAGCTGTGGATTGATCTAAGTTACACTGTGTCTCAGTCCCTGCTACAACACACGAATAAAACAAGTATCAGAGAGAAGTTTATTGATACCAAAATGTGTATTTTGTATCACAGGTGGGCTCTCAACAGCAGCCAACTGCTTGTACAGGCACAAGCTCCACAGAGTGAGTCTGACAAGAACTCTCAGAGCCACAGCACAGAAACTCTTTCCTCAGCCCACAGGAGCAGGTCCTCACTGAATTTAGGCTCTCATGACACTTCAGCAACGTGGTTTTCACGTGGCCCCTTCCCCAGCAGCCTGGTTGAGGCAGCAGAGCCCCTGAACCCCACTGCTTTCTCTGCAGCAGGGGTTTTGCTGCCAAGGTTTCTTCCTTCTACTGTTTCTGCACTGCCTGTTGCTGCTCTCTCAGCTGGTTGACAAGCTCCTCAGCATACACCTTGAAGAGGGGAACAGGGTCCTGCAACAAAGCAGAGAATAAACCATGTGAAAGGAGTGAACCTGAGTAGCAGCAGGGGAAGTGCAACGGGGAGCCCAGGGAGTGCTGGCAGCTAAAACCAGAGGAAGATGTGACTGGGCTTTATTCAGGGGCTGAACAAGGCAATCTGCTGTGCCACAGCATCAGCTCAGCTCTGTAGCCCTCCCTCAGAGAGGGCAGGCACTGTGTGGGGCACTCAGGGGCTTCCCCAGTTCTGAGAGCAGATGAGGAGCATCACTAGCTCCCAAGGATATCTCTCCCTTCCCTTCCCTCCCCTCCCCTCCCCTCCCCTTCCCTTCCCTTCCCTTCCCTTCCCTTCCCTTCCCTTCCCTTCCCTTCCCTTCCCGGAACCTTCCCTTCCCTTCCCTTCCCTTCCCTTCCCTTCCCTTCCCTTCCCTTCCCTTCCCTTCCCTTCCCTTCCCTTCCCTTCCCTTCCCTTCCCTTCCCTTCCCTTCCCTTCCCTCTCACACTGCCATCAGTGTCTCCTGGAGCCCATGGAGAAGCTGCACTGCAGCCACAACACCTCAGTGCTGAGCACTGCCTCAGGAAATCACCTTTTTTTCCAGGAGCCTCTGTTTTTCTATGGCTTCTTCCAAACTCAAGCCAACCCATTCAGCTTCTTCCTCTGGGATCACAAATTCCTGTGATGAAAGGAGGAGAAGGCAGCACAGTCTTTGCAGGTGACCAAGATACAAATCCTCTCCATGCCCAGTGTTGGAACCCTGGCTGCTGAGAATTTCAGACTTTCTGTGCTCACAGGCACTGACCCCCAAGAGAACACTTGCATTTGACCTGAAGTCAAGCAGAAAACTTCCAAAATTTAATGACAGAACTAAAATGATAAGTGTGTAGCTTAAATAGAAGTGTATAATATCACATAGTACAAAACTTAAGAGTTTAAAGTTTTAGATTATAGTAATATACATAAAACAAGATAGAAGTTTTAGAATTTAAGTTAGTCCTTCTCCTTCATAGGTTTGGGTGGTATTGTATAATATATATATTATATTTTATAAACAATGTTATTATAAATACTATTTTAAAAAATATTATTATAATTATTAAGTGTTTTTTTGTTTATCAGTTTTTGTTACATTATATTGTAAATGCTTTAAAGCTAATTATTTAAAATTAGTCTTTATGGATCTTATAATGTATTTTTCATAGTTTTATTTTTCTAAAGAATTTAGAAATTTAGTATATTTTTATTTGTAAGGCTATCTTTTGAAACTTGTTTTTAGTTGTATTTCTCTTACCAATGTTTCTTATTCTATGGTATTTTTAAGCTCATGTCTCTTATCTTGTCACCGTGATATTTTCTGAAAAATCCCTTTGCCAGGATTTCTTCTCCTGGGAAGATGAGAAGCCTCAGCTTCTCCATGTTTTGCTGCTCTGGAATGTGGTCTGGAGATTCTTTATCCAAACATGTGAATTGTTTTTAATAAATGACCAATCACAGCCAGCTGTGTCAGACTCTGAGGAGTCAGTCATGGAGTTTTTTTATTAATTCTCGTTAAATCTTCTGATGTATTCTTTCTCTTTAGTATAGTTTTAGTATATAGCATTCTATATATTATTATAATTATATATTATTATTATTCTATATATTATTATATATTATATCTATTATATTAGCATTCCGTAATGTAATGTAATGTGTAATGTAATGTAATGTAATGTAATGTAATGTAATATAATATAATATAATATAATATAATATAATATAATATATCAGCCTTCTGAGAACATGGAGTCAAATTCTCATCTCTCACCTCGTCCTGGGGACCTCACACCACGACACTTATCTTAAGGTGTATATTATGTGAGCTTTGTATTAGGCCTTGAGAATTTTTAAAAATTTAGTTTTCACAGATTTATTTTTGGCATTTCCCCCTGTCTCTTGAGCAGAAGCACATGAGGAATGGCTGGCCAGGAGCCGAGCCCACCTTGTACTTGTCATAGATGGCCTCTCTGCGGGCTGGGTCGTCGGGGTGCAGCGCGGGGTCGCGCCGGGCCAGGCGCAGCAGCATCGTCCTCTTCAGGTCCATGCCCAGCTTGGAGCACATGTCAGCCCTGGGAGTCTGCAAAGGTGTTACACAGGTGTCTCTCTGCCCCTCTGCTTGGGGGGAAACCCTCTTGTAACAGTTTGGTGTTACACGGGACTCTGTTAGTCTTCAGCGTGTTGTTTATTGTTATCTCATCTAAAGCTTTGGCACACTGTCTGTACCAGACTCAGCACACAGGGAAAGCACTGCAAAGTGGTTATAAGATGTACAGCTTCAAGGTGTTTTAAAGCTGTTTCATCTAATTAACTCTTAAAACATACGTTATTTTTACTTTTCTACTAATAACTCATCTCTCGTCTCGTTGCATTGTGGTTTTCCTCACTGTGAAAAATGTGTATTTTATGATTGGCTTTTTGCAAATACTAAAATGAATATAATATGTGTTGTGTTAGAAAGTTATGCTGTTTTAATTTTCTTAAGTAGTGTGTTAAATATAGTTTTAGGTTATAACAATGTTAAAATAGAAACTGTGCTATGTAAGATACTTTTTTAAAAGGAAGTACCCGCAGTGAGACAGCAGCCACAGGACACCTGAATCTTTCAGAGAAAGAGAATTTATTGCTCTCTTATCAGAAGAAATGAACTTCTTCCTGCCTTGCTCAGCCCTGAAGACACTGTCAGGATTCAGAGGAAGAAGCTGACACTGCCCAGACAGAATCCTGTGTTTGAATGGAATTTATGCATCATGTATGAGGTGCATGAATATGCAACAGGCTGTTGTTTTTAAGGGTTAATCCTCTGTTATGTGGGTTCTTTTTTGGGCTTATGCTGCCCAGAAAAAGGTACCTGGACTGTCTATAACTCTTTGTTTTTATTGTCTCATATTGTCCTAATCCAAATTGTCCAAATTATTATTACTCTAATTATATTGCTATTTTATAACCATTTTATTACTATTAAACTTTTAAAAATTTAAAAACAAGTGATTGACGTTTTTCACACTCACCTAATTATTTTTGTTGTACTAATACTGTGGAAAATGGGGTAGATGAAGAAGAACAAGACAGAGACAATGCCCACGATCTTCCATTTTGCTTTGGTCTACATCTATACTAAAAATCTCAAAAGCTAAATTTCTCACCCAGTGACAAACCATACTACTCTCTATTATCTATTTCACCTTCACTACTCTCTATTATCTATTTCACCTTTGCCCATGGAGAGAGAGGGCTTGCAAGGCTTTGAGATTGACTGGAGACTACCAAATAGTCAATCTCAAAGCCTTGCAAGCCCTCCCTCTCCATGGGCAAAGGTTAAAGGCAGTGTTTCTCTGGGGGTCAGAACCCCTCAGAGCAGAGAAATATTCCCTGTTGTGGAAACCCAGGGCACTGAGAATATTTCCCTGTCTGCTCTGGGGTGCTCTGACCCCCAGGGGAGCACTGACTTTGACCCTCATTCATGGAGAAAGTTTCCTAAACTCCAGAACAGACCAGAACCCACTAAGGTGTGAAGTAGATTATAGAGAGTAGTGTAGGTGTATTATTTAAGTGGGAAATTTAGGTTTTGGGATTTTTAGTATGTTGTGGATAGAAGCAAGATGGAGGGCACAGGGTGTCATCCTGGGTTTCTTCTTCATGCTCCTTCCTTCTTCTTCATGGGTTTGGGTGGCAGTTTGTAATTGGGTGGAAAAATCCGCATTGCAGATCTTTGGGATCAGTTATTGGGTTAAAAGGGAAATAATCTAGGTGTCAGCTCTTAATTTGATAATTTAGCTTGAAAAGACCTTGTCACAACAGATTGTTGGCCATTTTTGTGGTGCTTTTCCAGTGCGCTGAGCCTGGTGTGGACAGCGTGCAAAACTCTAAATAAGATAGATAAGATAATAATAAACAAGAACCTGAAGACCAAAAAAATCCAGTGTGTTTCTTTTCTGACACAAAACCACTCCAAGAGGGTCTCCCAAACAGGGAAGTCCCCTGAGAGGGCCGAGCCTGAGTCCCAAAAGTTGGGGGGATCAGCAACAGGAACGCCAACACCCTGTGCCCTGGGGTCCCACAGGGATAGGGAGCAGCTGCCAGGGGCCACAGCAGTGCCCAGGACACTGCCAGCTCACCCACAGCCAGCACAGGCTCTCAGGACACACGTGGGGAAAGATCTGTTGGATTTGTTCTGACAATCTTATCACAGCTCTGAGTTTTTGTATCAAGGGCTGCAGTCAAGAGGGAATTGAAGGCTGGGAGCATTAGAGCTGTGCTAAAGCACTGACAGCAGCAGTTGTTCAGCCTGGAGAGAGGACACTGAGGGCAGAGCTCAGGGGGGGCTGCAGCTCCTCTTGAGGGCAGCTCTGGGACAGGGAATGGCTGGAGCTGGGCCAGGGCAGGGTCAGGCTGGATTTTGGGAAAGGTTCTTCCCCCAGAGGGTGCTGGCACTGCCCAGGCTCCCCAGGGAATGGGCACAGCCCCGAGGCTGCCAGAGCTCCAGGAGTGCTTGGACAATGCTCAGGCACAGGGTGGGAGTGCTGGGGGGTCTATGCAGGGCCAGGGGCTGCCCTGGATGACCCCCGGGGGTCTATTCCAACCTGGGATTGTCTGTGCCCAATTCCAGGACTCGGTGCCTGCCAGCTGAGGCTGAGAGCACTGCAGGCACAGCCCGGGAGATGTAGAAATCGGTACCTTGAGGATGTACAAGTCGGTACCTTGAGAATATAGAAATCGGTACCTCGAGGATGTACAGTCGGTACCTTGAGGATGTTTTAGTCGGTACCTTGAGGATGTAGAAGTCGAAGCCGAAGGCGGCGTCGATGAGGTCGAGCGTGCGCATGGTGACGGTGATGGTCAGCGTGGCGTCCAGGATCTCGCTGTAGAACTGCCGCTTGAACAGCTGCGGCTTCCACGTCTTGGGCAGCCTGGTGGAGAGCTGGGCACGGCGCGGCCGTCAGGGGCTGTCCCGGGGGAGCCCCGGTGGCACCGGCCCGGCCCGGGAAGGGCGCAGCGCTCACCTTGTCGTTGCGCGCGTAGCGGAAGCCGCGCACCCATCCCTCGCCGCCCCAGAGCCCCTCGTTGGCGGCGGGCGGGAAGTACACGGGCACCGGCACGTCCTGCACGCGCTCGCGCTGCCCGGTGCGCGGGTTCCGCCGGTAGCGCAGCCCGTGCGGCTCCCAGTGCACCGGCGTGGGCGGCGTGTCGTCCTGCAGCGAGGCCAGGTAGTGCTGCGGCAGGCGGGCGTAGATGCCCTCCCGCATCCGCATGGCGGCCCAGAGCCGCGGCGGGAAGCGGTGCAGCGGCATCGCCCCGGCCCCGCGTCCCGGACCCGCGTGCCCGGCCCCGCCGCCAATTCCGCTTCCGCCGCTCCTTGGCTGGGGCGGACGGACCGCGACGGTGGCCGGGAGGGGCCGCGCCGCGCCCGCGTTTCGCCCCGGCCAGCCCTGAGGGCGGTCCCGGCTCCTCCCGGCGGGGCCCGAACCGGGACGGAACCGCTGGAATTCCACCCCAATGGACTCGGGGGCACGGCTGGAGCTGGCCAGGGCAGGGTTAGGTTGGATTTTGGGAAAGGTTCTTCCCCCAGAGGGTGCTGGCACTGCCCAGGCTCCCTAGGGAATGGGCACAGCCCCGAGGCTGCCAGAGCTCCAGGTGAGCTTGGGCAATGCTCAGGCACAGGGTGGGAGTGTTGGGGGGTCTGTGCAGGGCCAGGGGCTGCCTTGGGTGATCCTTTAGGGCCCCTTCCCACTCAGGCTATCCCGTTATCCCGTGAGGAAGAACACACGGAGGGAGCAGAGCGCTGGAGCAGCCGAGCAGGGCAGCCCTGGGCCAGCCCACAGCCCTCCTGGACACGGCCCTGGGGCTCCAGGTGACCCTGCCTGGGCAAGGGGGGTGCAGGAGATGCACCCCTTCTTCTTCTTCCACCCCTTCTTCTTCTTCCAGCCCCGGTGCTTGTGTGATTGCAGTCACCACCATCTGCCCGCAAATACCGTCACCTTTATTAAATTATAAAACTGTAAGCTTTAAAATTTACTGTATAAAATAATCACAGGTATTAACAGCAAAGAAAAAAATAACTTTTTTTTTTTTTTTTTTTCCCCCAGACGCAGGAATTTGCTCAGATTTTACCCAAAATAATTAACCCTCCCTCCTCCTGCAGGCACCAAGGCCAGGTCAGCAGGGAGGGGGCAAAGCAAAAATGGATGATACATAAAATAAAAATAAAATAAACAATCATGTCAGCGGGATTTCTTGCCCCAAAGCTTCTCCTGCTTCCAGCACAGAAATCCCTGAAGGGAAAGGCCCGATGAGGAATTATTGCTTTCTATGATAACCGGCAATACCCGGCCATGTCAGTGGCATCAGGTCACACTGGTGGCACCTGGGTCACACTGGTGGCACCTGGGCAGCACCTGAGTCACACCAACAGCACCTGGGTCACACTGGAAGCACTCAGGTCACCTTGGCAGTACCCAGGTGACACCAGTGGCACCCAAGTCACACTGGCAGCAGTCAGGTCACCCTGGTGGCACCCAGGTCCCACTGGCAGCACCTGGGTCACGCTGGCAGTACCCAAACCAGTCTGGTGGCCCCCAGATCCCACTGGTTGCACCCAGGTCCCACTGGTGGCCTGGCATGGACGGCACGGCTGTGAAGGAGCAGTGATCCCCTGCCACAGTGCTGGGGCCTCAGCACCGCTGTGCAAACAGAGACAGGGGACAAAAAAAGTGCCTAAAAGTGGTAAAAGTTGGAGGAAGCCCTGAGGGCCCCGTGTCCCCCTTCCCAGTGTGCTGCCCTGCATGGCAGCAGCACAAGGACAGGCAGGGGACATGGGTGGCAGGGGGATGACATTGCTGGGTGTGGACAAGTGTCCCTCACTTGTCCTGAGCCTGCTTAAAAAGGGGGACTCTGCAGAGGAAGGGGAGGCAGAGGGATAAAGTGCACAGCTGAGCTGGGTGCTCTTCAAAGCAGAGAAAGAACCCCGAGGAGGCAAATCCTTCATTAACAGCTCTCTCCTCCCCAAAGCCACCTGAGGAGGGGCTCCAGCAGCACACACCAGGCTGACACAGCTGCAAGGATGGAGTTGAGCCCTTATCTGTAGAAGAAGGATGGGCAAAGAGAGCTTCCCTGGTTGCCAAGTTCTGCCCTTGCTTTCTGCGTGCCCTGGAGTAAGGCTAAGGTGGGACACGCTGCAAAGGAGACCATGGCCACCCAGGGAGCCCTGGTGATGCTCCTGGCTGGGCTGGGACTGCTGAGGCCTCAGAGCCTGCAGCACACCCAGGCTCTGGGGCACAGCAGGCTGGAGGAGCAGCTCAGGCACCACCCCAAACCACCTGTGCTGCCCCAGAGAGAGCCCTGCCCACGCCAAACCCCCCAAAAAAGGAACACAGTGAATCCCTGAACACCATCAGCCTGGCTCCTTCCAGAGCTGAAGTTAAACTCAGACTAAACCCTGCACTGCTGTGGGTGTCACATGCTGCTGCTGCTGCCTCCTGCATGTCCCCACGTGGGGTTTTTCACATTCCTGCCAGGTCTGATCCTGAATCCAGGGCCCAAGTCCCAGCCTCATCCTTCCCCCACAGAATCAGGACCAGGTAAGAGCAGCAGCACCTGTTTGAGAGGGAGAGAGGCCCCAGACCCCCAGGGAGATGGCAGCCAAGGGCCCAGCACGTGCTGGGATCAGCTCCCTCTCTCCCTCCCCATCAGCACCAAGGGCACTCGGCAGCATTTGCTCCCCAGAGCAGAAGAAACTTCTGTTCCTCTCTCGGGTTCAAGTGCTGGCTGCAGGATGGCAGGGGTGTCCCCCATCCTCTGCCAGGACGGGGTGCAGAGAAGAGCCCGGCAGCCAAAGCCTTGGCTCCAGCTCAGTGTGGGCTAAGCCCAAGCCTTGTGGATGCAGCAGCAGGGGAAGAAGGGTTGGCCATCTCCCCCAGGGCTATGGGGAAGTGGGGAACAAGCTATTCCTTGATCTGGAACCACAAAGAGCCTGCCCCACCCCAGCAGAAAAGCAGAGGTGGCCTCAAGCTTGCCTCCACAAAACCAGCCCAGACCACCTTCACCTTGAAACCCAGTCCATGCTGCGCCCTCCTGCCCAGGGATGAGCCCATGAGAGGAGTGACCATGTGCCAGGGGCAGCCACGGGCAGGAGCAGCCTCCCCATCCCTGCAGCCAGGCCAGGCCAGGCCAGGCCAGGTCAGGTCACAGCATAGAGCTCCTCACGGTCGTTCTGGCAGATCTGATAGCGACACGTGAGCTTCTGGGGCCAGGCCCAGGGCTTCTTATGCTTGTCCCGAGGAGGGAGCAGGAAAGCCACGCTGCAGGCCACCAGCACGTGCCAGATGCTGTGGGTGTAGTAGTAGTTCTCATTGGTTTCCATGAAGGCGTACACTGAGATGGCAATGAAAGCCAAGGTGATCCCTGGGAGGAGGTAGAAAACCCAGCGCTTCCACGAGGAGGGGTAGCAGTGCCTGCGCTTTGCTCCATGGTGAACCTGGGGGGTCAGAGCACACTCTGGGGGTTCAGCAGCCCAGCAGAGGTGGGGAAGGGGGGAAGCAGACCCCAGAGCATCTGCCAGCCTCCCAGGGTGTGGTGTTATATTTTATTTTTATGATATGCTCTCTCTCACCCCTCAAAAATATAGAGTTTATTCCAAGCCTTGAAATATCATGGATCTGTAATCCCATTGGCCCAAGTCTTATTCTGTACCTACTTTGAATCTCTCTTTAGGCTGTGGGGGCCCTTTTCTCCCTAGGCTCTTCCTCTCTCTCCCCCTTTCCCCCTTCTCCCTCAGGAACCATGCTGCTCCCAGGGGTGGGACCCCAATAAACCCTCACCTAATCAGCACCCTCAGAAGCTGTGTGGAGTCTCCTTGCCTGCCTGCTGCTACCAGTGAACACACAGCTTGGGGGCCCCCAGGGACCCCCCCTAAATGAACTGCTACACCAGGGTGCTTGCTGTCCCTGAGGAATTTGCCCCCCCTGCTGCCTGGGCCCATCTCTGCTCTGCAAAAGCCCCCCAAGAACCCACCAGAGCCTAGCACAGCTCCTGCCCAGGGCCAAGCCACAGCCCATGTTTTGGGACAGCACTGCAGCTCCAGGTGTGAGACCCAGAACCAGGGGTTTCTCAGCTACTGCAGGGCTGGAGGGTGAATCCCTTGCCCTGCTCTCTCCACCTGGGTGTTTCAGGGTTTCAAGCCATGCCTGGATGTGCTGGAGCCTTGGGTCTGCTCTACCACCACCATTCCCCACGGGGAGCAAAGGGCAGCAGGTCCTGCCTGACTGCCCTCACTTACCCAGGCTGTAACCATGATGAGGAGGGCGAAGAGGCAGGGACCCATCATGTTCCACACCCCTCTGCGGTCCAGCTGCAGGGACATGGCAATTAACAGGGTCCCCAGGACGAAAAGGACCTGGAAAAGAGACACCCCCACTACTGGCAGGAGCTCATCTGTTGAGAGAGCACAGCCAGATGTGCCAGAGGCAAGGAGAACCTCTTCTTCTGGCTTCCCAGCTCTGCATCCACACAAGAGTCAGGAAAAACACCTTCAAGGAGGAGAAACCACAGAAGCCACAAACCTTTACCCCAAATCTCAGAGGAAACTTTCAGGCCCAGCCCCTACAAGCACACAGGCTCACAAGCCAAAGTGCTGGGACAAAACAAGCCATGGTGGCACTGGGTGACAAACAGGCTTTGTCACCCGGCTGTGTCATTAAACACAGAGGTGAGAGGGCTCAGTGTGGTCACTTGTGGCTTGGCTGGGGTCTGGCTGGGCCACATGGGGACACCTGACACTCACGTATTTCAGGATCTTCTTGAGGCGGGCCATGCAGAGGATGGTGACCCAGATGGACACCACGGAGCCCAGGAAGTCGCAGTACTGCAGGGTGTCATAGTCCATGATGCACAGCACGGCCACGCCCGGCTGGTCGCACGCGTGGTAGAACTGCGCCCAAAGGGGACAAAAGCAAAGGTCAGCATGGAGCCAGCAGCACCACAGGGCTCTCTGGGAAGGGGAGGCAGGAGAGGGCTCAGCCCACAGGCAGGATCCCTCCTGCAGTGGCTCCTGGAAGCTCCACCAAACCACTGTGGCATTGTGGAAAGAGGGTGAGAGCAGGCACCCAGCAGCTCTGACAGGCGGGACACAGAGCAGGAGCAGGGCCAGAGGAGGGACGTCACAGACATCTTTTACGAAAAATCCTTTCCTTAGGATTTTTCCTCCTGAGAAGCTGTGAGGCCTCAGGAACAAAATGTAAACAATGATTATCTGCTGCTGTGGAATGCAATAAGTGGATCTGTGATTGATCTCATGTGGTTGTTTCTAATTAATGGCCAATCACAGTCAGCTGGCTTCGACTCTCTGTCTGAGACCAAAGCCTTTGTTATCATTCTTTCTTTTTTATTCTTAGCTAGCCTTCTGATTAAATCCTTTCTTCTATTCTTTTAGTATAGTTTTAGTGTAATATATATAATAAAATAATAAATCAAGCCTTCTGAAACATGGAGTCAGATCCTCATCTCTTCCCTCATCCTAAGACCCCTGTGAACACCATCACAGAGGGACAGCTGACAAGGGGACTGAAGCACCTCCTCTGAGAAGACAGGCTGAGAAAACTTGGCCTGATCAGCCTGGAGAGGAGAAGGTTGCATGGAGAACTCACAGAATCTGAAGGGGGCTACAGGGAAGCTGAAGAGGGATTCTTCTCAGGAACTGGAGTGATGGGACAAGGACTAACGGGTACAAATTGAAAAAGGGGAAATTTAGGTTGGATTTAGGGAGAAATTTTTTACTGTGAGCATGGTGAGACACTGAAAAAGGTTTCCCAGGGAGGTTTTTGATGCCCCTGGAAGTATTCAAAGCCAGGTTGGATAAGGCCATGGATAACCAAGTCTAGTGGGGGTGTCCCTGTCCATGGACCCAGGTGATTTTTAAGGTTCATTCCAACTCCTTAACATTCTTGGATACTACAAGAATGCTAAGGGGTTGGAATGGACCTTAACATTAACATTTAACATTCTTAGATACTACAATGTGCCCATGGAGGTGCTTGTCCAATGATCCCAGGACCTCTCTGTGGAGATCAGGGATGGGCTGCTCCACCAAGGACTCCATTCTGGCACAGCATTCCCAGAGCTCAGGGGGAGGTGAGGGGACACAGGGCAGTCCCTACCGTGGAGAAGAACATGGTGTAGGTGTAGACAGAGGCCTCCACCAGGTAGAAGCGATAGACAGCGACTGCAATGGCGGGCAGGAACATGAGGTTGCTCAGGGTGAGCAGCAGCGTGGCCAGGTTCTGTGTGCCCACGGTCTGGGCCTTGCTGTCATCTGTGCAGCTCCAGCCGCCCCAGCCTGCGGACAGAGAGGCTGCTGTGGATCTCCAAGGCCCTGCCTTGTCCTCCCACAGCAACCAGCAGGAGCTGGGGTGCCTGGGAAGGAGCAATCCCACACCCAGACATCCCTGAGCCTCTTCTGCATCAGCCTCTCACGCTGCTGCTCTCAGGGTTTCATAACTCTGCTGTGGGAAGCTGGGAAAGCCCAGCAGAGCCCTGTGGCCGCCCTGAGGACATTCCCCAGGTGGTCCCCATGTAGCAGAGGCCATCCTACATCCACACTGGTGCTTTCCATCCCTGCAGTAACTCAACACATGTGCTGCTTGCTGGTGGAACATCAAGTACTCAAGGTTCAGATGCTTCATGTGATGGTGTAAGTTGGGTGCAAGATCCCTGAGGAAGCCACTGGGTTCCTCTCCTACCAGCTGTCATAGCAGGGCAGACCCCAAACCAGGTCAAGCTGCTCTGGACCTTCCCCAGCTGACTTCTGAAGATCTCCAAGGATGGAGACCTGGAACCTGTGCAAAAACAAACAGCTCTGAAGGGGAGAAAAATGTGTCTTCTTCAATTTAGGTGACAATTTCCTTGCTGCAGCCACTGTCTGTGGCCTCTTGCCCTTTCCCTGTGCTCATCCTGCACAGCTGGCTCCAGGGTCCCTGGAACCTCTGGGCAGCACAAAGTGTTACTGGTCCCACTGCAGCTCCTCTTCCACTGGCTGAACAAACTCACTGCTTCAGCCCATGGTGACATCCAGGGCTGCACAGGAGTGAAAATTTCCTAAAGGACAATGCCTGACACAACACAAAACTCTCACCCCTGACTAGATACCAAGGACTGAACTGAGGCAATCTCTACAAACACAAATCTGCCTCTTCTTTTTAAAAGCTATTTAAATTATTTAAATTAAAGATTAAGGTGCCCATGCCCTCCTTTTGAAGAAAGGAGGCCAGCCACAGGGCAGCTGGGGTATGTGCAGGCACTCCATGGTCAAGAAGCAGAGTTAACAGTGGCATCCATCTCATTCCAGAGTGACTGGAAGCCACAGCAGCAGCTCTGCCCCGAGTGCTGGCTCTGGGCCAGGCAGAGCCCAGGGAACCTACTCTCTCTGCTTTATTTCTGGGTCACCAATGTGCAGATGGGGCACTTTGCTCGGGGTGATTCAGCAGAAAGCTGTCCTCAGCCTGATTCTCCAGTTCCCTTCAGGTGCTCTGTGCTTCCCAGAACCTGGCAGCCTTGGGGAAATTGGGATGCTGCTCTCCATCTCCCTGCTCACCCATCAGCAGCACTGCAGCAGGGAGGCCCTGGCTCAGGCCCAGAGCAGCAGGGAGCCACATTCTGCCTTGTCTTTCTGCTGAGAACAGGTGCACAGACCCACCCAAGCACGGCAGAGCTCTCCTTCCCTCCACCACAGACTTCCCAGGCCATTAAGATAATGAGGAGCTGACACAGATATTCCTCCTCCAGGGGCACCTCTGAGTCTCAGGCTCTTGGCAGGAGACACAGGGACTGCATCTCATCACATCTCGTACCAGGAGCCCACACAGCAAACCCTGACGGGTACAGGCTCTGGCACAGGCATTTCAGGCACCCTGATCTCTCTGGAGATGCCCACCAGCACTGCTCCAAGCCCTGGGGTGCTCCAAGCTGTCCTCATCCCATTCCCCATCACCCCTGGGCGCTTCCCAGACCCTTCCTTCCCCGGGCACCGTGACAGTGCCACCCAGAGCAGACCCCAGGCTCCCCCACCCCAACCCCACGCCCTGACCTGTGCTGTGCCCTCGGGGAGGGTGGCAGAGCTTCCCAGGAGCGGGCACTCACCGGCCTTGCAGCTGCAGCCGGCGTAGAGGAAGCCGTGCCTGCGCAGGAGGCTGCACTGCCCGTAGGGGCCGCAGTCGTTGAAGCAGGGGGTGAGGTAGGCGAACACCGACACTCTGCCTTCAGCACCGGCACAGCCCCTGCAAGGACAGCACATCCCCTTGCTGCCACAGCCCTGGGGACAGCCCCCTCCCTGCTCCCCATGGCCAGGCCGTGCTCCTGCCTGGTATTTTGGGGTTTGCTCCACCCCTGAGAGAGCCAGGAGCAGAGCCTGCCCCTCGCCCCCTGGGCTGCCAAACTGATGTGCAGGGGGGTGGCAGCTGTCCCCAGACCCCATGGCAGTGCCCATGACTGTCCTCAGGACCAGTGTCACCAGTGGTTTTTTGCATCATGCACTTGGCATGGTTTCCTTACACAGGAGACGGGCAGGAAGGCAAATTGCAGGAATTCTGCACCTTAGAGACCTCCCAGAAGGGCAACAGCAGCGATCATTTCCCAATTTATCACCTCTGAATGCACCTGGGGAAGGGGAAGCTCCCCTAGGCAGGCTCTGCCATCTGCAGTCCATGTGAGCTGTGCCAGCTCAGCATCAAATGAGCTGCAGGGTGCTCACAAGAGAGCAGGGCCACCCCCTCCCTGCCCTCTGCAGCCACAGGGCAATGCCACCAGCTGAGAGAAGCCCACAGCCCAGACAGGGGGTCAGGTTTGCTCACACAAGGGCAGTGGGAGGCATGAGGTGACATCCAGACTCACCCCTGTGCCCTGGGGCAGAGGAGCTGCAGGGACAGGAACCAGTCATCGGTCTGTGGGTACAGGACAATCAGCGTGGCTTCTGCAGAGGACGTGCTCACACTCAGAGGGTAACCCTGGGAGAAAGCTGGAAAAAGGAGGGTGCTGTGATGTGCCAGGGCTTGGGGAGAAGGACCCACAGCAATGCCAGGCTGAGACTGACCACACAGGGACCAGCTGCCTCCTGTGGCTCCTTGCTCCCATGCTCAGGAGGCACCAGGGGCATGGAGAGCACCCCTGCTCTCAAGACCCTTTTTCTTGAGATCTCAGTTTTTTATCTCATCTCAGTTCCTGGAACATATCTGGGCAGCACAGGGCACCTGGAACAGCCTGTTGTCTTGGCTGGTCCTCCAGTGCACAGCTTAACTGCTTTGCACACCAGCAGTACCTTCACCATCCCCAAACCTCCTGCCAACAAGGCTGGAAGAGCCCCAGCTGGTAACCAGACCCTCCTTTGGTGGAGGCTATCTCGTGGTGCCAAGACACCACCTGCACCCCAGCACCCTGGGAATGTGCCAGCACAAAGACCCCAGGAGGGTTTGTGCAAAAACTGGATTCTTTGGGACACACCATGAAGTCCTGAGTCAGTTAACAGCCTGCCAGGCCGAAAAGCAGAGCCTGGGATGACACAGCTGAGCTGGTGGCAGTGCCAGCATGTCTCCTACCTGTGCTGCAGTTCTGTGTGGCGTTGAGGGACAGCACTGGAGAAGCAGCACTCACACAGGCTGCCACGGTGGCATTGGCCAGGCTCACAGATGTCTGCAAACAGAGCAGTGCCCCACGTTAGAGTGCCCCAGTGCCATCCCCCTGCACCATCCCTTTCCCACAGTGCCCAGGGAGAGTAAAGCCTTCAGGTCAAGTCACCCATCAATCCAGAAGGTTTCTGTTTCACTGGACCTTGTGCTGCCACTGTGTTGTGTCATGGATGAGAGGCAAGAGACCCTCATGGGGGAGTCTGCCCCAAAGCTGGGACACCCACTCATCATTTCAGCACCCACACAGGGGAGACACAAGTCAGAGTCTGCAGAACATTTAATGGAATTTCAGGGGGCTGATTTTGGTGGTGGTGTGGTGTCACTGAAGGAGCCTGGGGATCAGTGACTTGGACAGGAACGTCCCTGGGTTCCCCTGCCCAGCCTCCTCTGCTGGTGGCAAGGTGCCAGGCTCCCATGGAGAGGACAGCACTGCAGCTGCTTTCCATTTTGTCTCCTCTGCGTCACTGCCACCACACACCACAGGCTGTGCCATTGGAATCGGAGCTGGCAGGTGGGACACGCTGCCAGCAGCTAAAAAAGGCTTGGAGTACTTTGCAACAACAACAAGAGAAACAGTCCCACCGTGCCTACACCCCCTGGAGCCCTGCCAAGGGGACACGATGCCGTTCGTCCCCCTGCTCACCTTGTTGAGCAGCAGACTGACCACGAGGGATCCCCCGCTGTCCATGCCCGTGTTGAGGTTGAGCAGGAGCAGGGTGGGGGCCAGGGAGCTCACGGGCACGCTGGGGCCGTTCAGCAGCCGGTAGCGCACGGACACCACGTCCAGGTCCTCCCTGACCACGGGCTGGCTCTGCAGGCACGAGCTGCTGCGCTGCCCAGACGTGTTCTGTGCAGCCCCTGCTGCAGCCACAGCAGAGCTGCCTGCTGCTCCTGGCCTGTGGGCACCAGCCTGGCTCTGGTTCAGGCTGATGAAGTTAAGGAAGGAGCTGCTGCTTCCTGGTCTGCAAACTAGAGTGAAAAAGGAGAGGAATCAGCACAGCCAGGTCTAGCACCTCACCCAGCAGATCCAGCGCTCCAAGGGGCAGCACAAACTGGGGGTTTCAGGTGGTTCATGCCCTGCACAAACTGGGGGGGGTTTCAGGTGGTTCATGCCCTGCACAAACTGGGGGTTTCAAGAGGTTCATGCCCTTCACAAGCTGCAGATTTCAGGTGGTTCATGCCCTTCACAAGCTGCAGGTTTCAGAAGGTTCATGCCCTGCACAAACTGGGGGATTTCAGGGGGGTTTCAGGTGATTCATGCCCTGCACAAACTGCAGATTTCAGGAGGTTCATGCCCTGCACAAACTGGGGGGGTTTCAGGTGGTTCATGACCTGCACATACTGCAGATTTCAGGAGGTTCATGCCCTGCACAAGCTGCAGATTTCAGGAGGTTCATGCCCTGCACAAACTGGGGGATTTCAGGTGGTTCATGCCCTACACAAACTGGGGGATTTCAGGAGGTTCATGCCCTGCACAAACTGCAGGTTTCAGGTGGTTCATGCCCTGCACAAACTGGGAGGGTTTTGGGTGGTTCATGCCCTGCACAAACTGGGGGGTTTCAGTGGTTCATGCCCTGAATGAACTGTCCCTGAGGTGCCTGAACCTGTCCCTGAGGTTCCATCTTTGCAGGAGGAGCACCCACAAGCTGGGATGCTGCAGTGGTACAGTGGGTGGAAGCACTCTGGAGCTGCAGGGAAAGGGGAACAGAAGAAGGGATAACACAGCACCGTGAAGGTGCCCAGGGAGTGCTCAGTCACCACTAGCAGAGCTCAGTACTCAGCTGTCCCACAGGCTGCACAAAAGTCTCTCCCAGCTATGTGAGCAAACAAAGCTGAGCAGGAGGGAGAATCCAACCCAGTGGAGCTGGGCACACTGTGGCAGATGGAGCTGCATGGAGTTCCACTGCTGGAGACTGTCCATTGCTCCCAGAGGCTCCAGTACCACCCTCTGACAACATCTCTGCTGTCAGTGCCAGGTCTTCCAGCACACAGGACGAGGCTCTGCTTTGAAGAGGAGGTGGCAGAAGCCCCAGCAGAAGAAAACTTTAAAAATGTACCTAATTGGCGAGCTTCCAGCAGTCAAACAGGGATTATGGTCATGTAATAGCTGCAAATGTGCCTATCACAGCCACAAGGACCTTGTGACCACCTGAGCCACATGGTGTCACTGGAAATGGTGACATCCCCTTACAACAACTCCAGACACTTCCCCAAGTAAACCTCTGTGGGGTGGTTTCCTGCCTGTAGCCTGCTCTTGGCCAATTCGTAGTCAATACAGCCGTAGTCTGGTGTACCACAGAAAAATCTTTTCCCCACCAAATTTTAAGCCAGCCACTGCTTTCCAAACAACCTTTAAGACAATAACATTGAACTTTTCAGGTGTTTCCAAACAGGCAGGTCTAGCAAATGCCTCTCTGGGGTGAACACCAGAGTTTTCAATTTTATCCCCAAAGCAAAAACTATGCTGTCCAAGAGGAGGCAACCAGCATGATGGGGAGCATTGGCCATCACAGCCAGGCACCCAAACACCCAAGGGGGACACACCACACACAGAGCTCCCTCTGGTCCTTCTCTTATGCCTGAAGAACATGGAATCCCACCTGTGAAAGAAGCCAGCATCTCCACCGACACGCTGGCGTTGGCAGAGCCCAGACTCTCCACCATGATCTGCAGCCACTTCTCCCAGGGGGGCGACTCCAGGGCCAGGCTGCAGTTGGTGCTCCCCGTGCAGGTGAGGCTCCTCTGGAAGGACTGGGGCAGGGTGATGGAGCCCAGCAGCACCCTCACAGTGCAGGCTCTCTGCTCGCTGGTGACGCAGCTGCTCAGCTGGAACCGCATCGCCGCCGCGTGCTTGGGAACGAAGACCCTGCAGGGGAGGGAGCAGCAGTTGGCAGGGCTTGTACTCTCAACACAAGGTCCCCAGGGCTTTGTGACAACAGCTAGACTGCCCTGCTTCATGCTGTGAAAATCCTTCCCAAGGCAAACATCTGGAAGAACTAAAACTCCTGCAGTAGAATCTGTGACCACCTGGGAAGAGCTGGAGAAGGTGCTCGTGTGCTCCCCGTGCAGACCCTAGCACTGCTGCAGGGAGCTCAGCAACAGGCTCACAGACCCCTCAGCTCCAGCCCCACGTGGGAACAACTCTGCCTTCCCCTCAGCAGCTCGTGTGGGGAATCCCACCCTGCCATGCCCTCGGTTGCCCACCCGCTGCTCCCACTCACTTGACATGCAGTGGCTTAGCAGGCGAGACAACGGTGTGAGGCATGGGCACACCAGGCTCCAGGACAGGCATATCAGTGAGTCTGAGCACAAACATATCTGCCTGGAACATATAGGGGCATGGAGTGGAGAAGCCCTGCAGGAGGGGAGAGCACAGGGGTCAGCTGTGGTTGTGATGAGACACGAGGGGCAGGGCACTGGGCAGGAGCCTCACCTTGACCTCGATCCTGCCCGCGGCCTGGGGCAGGTGGGCGGCGATGAACCAGTCCCCAGCAGCGGGGGTGGTGACGTTGACAAAGGTGGTGTTCTGCACAGCACTGCTCAGGGTGATGCTGATGTTGTAGGAGGGACGGACGGTGGCGTTGGCAGGGAAGCGGGTGCCCAAGGGGTTAATCACAGGAGGGGCTCCGTGCCGAAAGTGCCTGCGAGAGAAACCAGGCAAGATCAACTGGGACACAAACTGGCCTGGGACTGGAAAGGGAGCAGGCTGGAAAACCCCACATTTTCAAGTGGAGTCATCATTTTCATTTAGGGAGGATTGGCTGCTATTAGCTTATCTGGGATTTATTTAGAGATTGGTTTAACTTGGCAGCTTATTAAGATTTACATGGTTCCGTCAAGCCTGGGAGCAAATTTCCAACACTTGCTAAGGCTAAGCCCCACCCACAGAATTCTGCTTTAAAACCATCAGCAAATTCCCCATATAGGGAAAATCATCTACAAAGAACTTTAATTTTCTAGCTGAGATCTGCATCTTCCCATTTCCTCTTTTAAGGAAGGCGAACAGACAGACTAAAAAGACACTTTCCAAGGAATGCCCCTATTACAGACTTCAGTACAGCAGCACTTCTACTTTCTAGATAAGCCCAGCATTTGAAGCAGCAGGAACACGCATGGCTGAGGAACGTGGGAGATATTTACCCAGTCAATTTGGCATTTAATTTGATTGCTTTTGGACTGCACTGCAACAGGTCCAGCAAGCAGACATGACAGGTGATATGTTATTACTCCTTGGAGCTTATCTGGGTTAGCCATCGTTTCTTGGATTATTGTTTAGCTGCTGCCTTGTCCCTCACGTCCCCAGACTGCTGGAAACCTTTCTGGGCAGCAGAAAGCAGGCAGATCATCTGTGCCAGGCTGCTCAGGAGCAACTAAGAGTGCCAGTCTCCCCAGGACAGACCAGGGAGGCACAAGGCAAGCAGCTTCAGTCACTCCCAGATCTCTGTGCAATGGGTGCCACAGACCCGTGTGACTCCATGGGCACAGCTTGCTGAGGAAGCTCGGTGTCCTCCAAAGATAAAGCTCAAAATCTGCCAAGTTTTGGACCTCAAATCCTTCAACAAGTCAAGCACTGTTTTAAAAGCAGCATTTCTCTCACTGGCATTGAGTTTGCAATCTCCTCATGCTCCTGTATCACACGACACCACATTCCTCTCCTATCTCTGCTCCACGCTCGCCCGCGCCCCTCACAAAGGGCCCCCAAATCTCCTCAGTGCTTCTGCATTGGGCAGTTTGCCCATCTCCGGCCTCTCTGGGTCTGCTCAAGCCCCTTGTAGCCCTGCCACATCGTTTGGCACCATGTGCAGGTTCTGCCAGGCCAGGAACAGCTCTGAGCAGCACACCTGCCCCGCTGTGCAGCTCTCTAATGTCCTAAGGGCTCTCTTGGACAGCACAGCTGACAGGCAGCCCCAGAGCCGCTGGTAACATGAACACCAAACACTCCTACAGGTTTAAACACAGACTCACTGCTGCTGCATGAAGAAACCACATGAGGAACTGCCCAGCCTCCACAACCAACCAGCCCCACCACGAGTGACCAGGACGAGGGGACAAGAAGCCCACAGGACAAGCCCTGGCACGGGGACACAGGACATACATACACAGTGATCTCCATGCTGGTGCACTCAGGGCCCTTCCCCCGGGACGCCTGCAGGAGCCAGCGCAGCAGCACGGTGTCCTCGGGCACGTGGAAGTGGAAGAGCTTGGCGTTGCCATACCAGCTGTAGAAGGAGAGCTTCTGTGCACTCTGAGAGAAGTACTCGGACACATACAGGGAGTCTGCGAGGGAGAGAGCACAGCAGTTGGTGGGGGAGCTGCTGGGGGCAGCCTGCAGGGCTTTATCCACCCACAGAAGCTCACAGGAGGTTTAATGTTTCTTGGAACAGTGCACTCTGTGTCCCTGATTTCTCATTCCAGTCCCATTAGATACGTGGTGATCCGTGCACCTCCAGCCAGAACCACCCACGTGCCTACTATGAAACCATCACCCTGAACCAGAGAGCACTAACAGATGCCTAAACTTCACCCTGAGAAACGTGCCCTGAAGATAAGAGATCACCAGAGACACCAAGGGGGAGGAATAGGTCAGGAGGAAAGGCTGATGGCAGGAAGAAAGGTGATGGAACACCAGCAGGAGCCCTGGGCACAGCACGGAGCAGATGGGTGCAGGCAGCACAGGGTGCCCTCTGCCCCAGCAGCAGCTCATGGTGCCAAGACCTGTGCCCTTGTCTCCTGCTGGGCACAGAGGCAGATGTTTTACATGGGCAGAGAGTGAAAGGATGTGGGATGATTTTAAACTAAAGGAGAGGAGATTTAGATTGGGTGTTAGGAGGAAATTCTTCCCTCTGAGGGTGAGGAGGCACAGGTTGCCCAGAAAAGCTGTGGCTGCCCCATCCATGGAAGTGTCCAAGGCCAGGTTGGATGGAGCTCAGAGCAACCTGGTCTGGTGGAAGGTGTGTCCCTGCCCATGTAAATGTCCCTTCCACCCCCAAGCATTCTGTGGTTATCCATTAACCCAGCTCAGGACACACGGTGCTGCCTTCCTGTGACACACAACACCATGCAAATTCATGTGCTGTGAGTGTAACTCTTTCAGACATACCTTCTAAAGCCTGGTGATTTTCCTAGCTAGAGGAAAGGCTGCTGGGACAGTGAGAGCAGCCCCAGGGCAGGATGAAAGGGGACAACAAGAGGACAACAGCTACTCAGCCCAAGTGCCATCAGGATGAACCAGATCCTCCATCCCTCTCTCCAGCCACACACCTAGAGATCACCTCCAGAGAAATCCACATTACCAAACCAGCCAGACTGCAGCTCAGGGCTGGGAAAGAAGCATCACACCAGCTGAGAAAGGGATAAACTGCACAGAGACAGCGGAGCCAAGGCCATCCAAAACCAAGGTTTGTAACACTCAGCAAGAGGGCAGAAGGTTATGCCTTCGTGTGTCTGTGGAGATGATGGAGCATCTTCTTGGTGCTCCTTTCCTACTTCGGAATCCCCAGAGTGGGGAGAAGCTGTGGCACCTTCCAGAGGCAGATTCCTCATTTCTAGCACGGAATAGCAGTGAGGGTGAGTTAACCTGGCCTTCCCTCAAAGCTGCACAGGGTTGTGCTGCAAACACAGAGCTGTTATACACAACTGTGCGTAAGAAAGACAGCTAGGAAAGAGGAAAACAATCCTTGGGCAGGAGCAGATCCTTGGGACGCAGTTCCTGCCGGGAGGAACCTAATCCTAGCAGGAACAACGATTCATTCATGCCCCAAAGGAGGACGCTGCACCCACAGCGGGGCCGGGAGACAGGAACGGTAATCATGGCTTAAACTCCTTGGCAACTTCCCAAGGCAGAGCCTGCGGGCATCCTGCGAGCCCGGCAGGGAAAGGAGGAGACAGGAAAGCCAGAAATTCCAGCCACACGAGGCAGCTGGAGGATCTGCTCGGGAGGAAGAGCGTGGCTCTGACCTTGCCGCAGGGGCTGCCCCAGGGGACAGAGCTGGCAGCACCTCCGTGCACAGAGCCAGGAAAGGCCACGGGGAAAAGTGAGCCTTGAGCAGGGCAGTCAAGAGAGCACAGCCCCTGGGCAGAGCTGGGGTCACACTGCTCTCCAGCCAGCAAGGAGCAGAGACCACAAAAGGGGCTTTCAAACCAAATCTGCCTGGCTGAAACGCCAGCACAGTGCGTGGGTACTGTGGACAAGAGCTGGCTGTGATCCCTGCGAGCCCAGGGACATTTCCCTCACTGGGGCTATGGAAAGGAGCAGGCTTTCATCAGTGTGTCTGTACCTCCAGCACACTCCACACACTCTTGGCACACTCGTTTCTGGCAGCCTATGGGGACATTTGGGCACAAGAGGAGGGCAGGCAGGGACACAAAGCATCATTAGAGCTGGGAGAGCCTCAATCCTTCTCCACACAACAGGTTGTCCCATCAGACAACCTCCTACCTGCCCCAAGCCCACCAGCTGTCAGCCACGGCCACCACCCATCCTGCACATCCTCACCGAGCCAAAGCTGCCTTTGTGTGGGTTTGGGGGAGGACAGGGCAGGCCAGCTGCAAACTTAAAACCTCCAGCAATCAGCAGTGCTCTTTATTAAGGACTGGTCGATTCCGTGGAGCGAGCTCAGGAGCATTACCAGGTCAGAGCAGGCAGCCCTGCCCTGCCCACGCACTGCCTGTCACCAGGTGAGCACCAGCTGGGGCTGTGGGCAAAGTCCACTGACAAACAGCTGCTTGTGGTGACAAGGGCTGAGCCCCTGCTCACAGCCTGTGCTGGGCACCCGGAGCCTGGTATGTGCCTTCATCCACTCAGGGTGACAAGGAAATAACACAGATAAGCGGGACATCAGCACAGGAAAGCCTGAAAGACAGGTCTCTGCAGCCCAATGTGTGCTCGGGCAGTCCAGTGTGTGCTCTGGCAGCCCATTTGCATCAAGAGAGAGTTCTCTGGCATGTGCTGTGCTCTCTTTGTGTCCATCCCTGTCTATTCAGTCTGCTGGATGCCAGCGTGGCAACACCTGGAAAGTCCCACTTGACAGTTCCATGATGTGAAACAAGCTTTAAACTGAGCGAGAGACCCGTCCAGTGGATGCTGTTTCCCATCTTCTTCCATACAGATCTCACATAAGCAGATTTCAAAGGTACTGTGCAAAAACCAGAAGTGTTTTAAGACAAGGAACAGAACATGGTAGAATCCCCGACGCACAGAGGAGACACATTATTTCAATTTCAGAGTAAAGAGTCACCTGCCACAGCTTGGGTTTGTTTGTCCAAAGATGATCTCATGGTAGTTTTAGGACATAATGCCTTGGCTGTGGGTTTCACAGGGCACCCCATCAAAGGGATGGAGCCCTCATTTCAAAGCAGACACCGAATAAAGCTCCAGAGTTGATGAGCCTGACTCCAGCAAAGGCTGGGCTATGTTGCAGGATGTTTCCCCACTTACAATGTAACAGCAATCCCGTTCCTTTATCCCGGCTCTAAAATCCACCTGCAAATGTTGCAGAGCAGGGATCCCCTCGCTCCCGGGGGAGCTCCCAGCTGATCTCTGCCAGCTCCCAGCCGAATCCCCACGGAGCTTTTCCCTACAGAGCCATTCCCACAGGCGGCGGGACGGCGCCGGGACAGGGCCGGCCCCACACCTGAGGCGCAGGGAGCTCTCCAGGCTGGAACCCAGCGAGCAGGATGCCAGAGCAGGGTGGGCCTGGGGCACGGGGCCACGTCCCCGCGGCTGCCGGAGCCTCACGCTCTGCGGACCGTGAGGAAGCGATAAGCAGCATCACAGGACAGCCACGGGCACAGCGAGCCCACCTCCGAGCAGGTGAACAACCTCAGCTCCCCGAACCTCTCCACCCCACAGCAGCTCAATCCCCGCCGGACCCCAGACCCACCGCTGTCCCAAAAGCCCCGCTCCCATCCATCCGTCCGCATGCACTGGAAGTAAAGTAACCTGAAAACAAGGCAACCCCAAGGAGAACAAGAGCTGCGAACACAGCAGAGCCCTCTGCGAGTGGCCTGACCTGCCGCTGCTCCGCAGGGCCGGCACAGGCGCTGCTCCCCGGGGATGCTCCGGAGCCCCCGGCTCCCTCGGGAGAGCACGAACCGCCCCAAAGCCACCGCACATCCCCCCCGACAGCAGCTGCGACACCCGGGGCAGCTCCCGGGGCTCCCCTCGACATCACCCTCCGCCGTCCCAGCGCCGCTCTGCCCCCGAGACCCCGCGGATCGCCGCTCTCCGCCCCGCCGGGACTCACCGGGGCCGGCGAGGCTGGCGGGCAGCGCCAGGAGCTGCAGCAGCAGCAGCAGCAGCAGCGGCGGCAGGGGCGGCCCGGCTGCCCCGGCCATGGCCGCCCGCCCGCCGCTGCCCCGGCCCCGCCGCCCGCCCGCCCCGCAGCGCCGCCGCCGCCGCCGCCGCTTCCGCCGCCCGCCCCGGGCCCGCCCCGGGCCCGCCCCCCGCCGCACCGGAGCGACGGAGCGGGGCTGGGCTGGGCTGGGCTGCCCGCGGGGCCGCCGCTGCTGCCGAGGCTGCCCCTACCGCCCCGTTCCGCACTGCCCCGTTCCGCCCCGCTCCGCTCCATCCTGCGAGCCCCGGGACGCGCCCGGCCGGTCGCAGCATCCCGGGCACGGCGCCGGTGCGGCTCCCGGCTGTGCTGCTCAGCGCCGGGAAGGCCGGGGAATGAGGTAGTTGGGTACTTGGAGATCAGTTGGAGCTGGAATCACAAACACGCACATGGCTCGATCATGACCGGGCAGCCCCCACCGTGCCCCCGCTCAGACGGGGAATCACGGAGGAGGCTCAGCCCTGCAGCTGATGGGTGATTTAATGTTCGTTCCTGCAAAGTCCATTGCTTTCTCTGCTCTCACGGATCTGCCATGTTCATAGGACTCACGGGAGATGTGGCTTTCATAGGCACGGTCAAGTCATTCTCTGATTTTCCAGCTGATTTCAAGAGACAAGGATTTTCTTTTACCTGCGTTTTCCTTGGGATACCTCTAATGTGTTCCCAGCTGAAATCATGCAGCTTGGGGACAATCTCAGAGTCCTTGCTCAGGCAAAAATCCCACCACTCCCTTACGAGTCAAGTCCTCCTTAGCTGAGGACTTCAGACCTGTTTCCAGTCAGCCACAAGCTCCCTCGAGGTGGAGTTTCTACTTCTGGAGCTCAAAATCTTTGCTGCTTGCTATCACAAGACTTTACTCTTTGTAATAAATTCTTGGGATGTGGGAAGGAAGTCCCCTGGGGAAGTGCCTGTCATTTTCCAGGAGCTCTGACATCACCAAAATCCCAGTCAGAGCAGGCTGTGTGCTCAAAGCTGGCAATGTCCTCACCTGATTTAGGAGAAGACTTCCCTGAAGTCAGTCCACAAGCTGAGCACATACAGCTCAAGGGATGGGAAAAGACAATTCTGCTAATTTCCAGCTTCAATTTGCTCACTGCTTGTTCATTTCCCCTTGCCCCTGTGTGATACTATCCTTGAATTTTCAGAGCTCTCCTTCTAAGTGGAAAACAAATAAACCCTTCTGTCCCCATTCTACATTAATTTAGCCTTCAACTTCACTTTTAAAGATATCAGCTCATCTCCAATCAGCCCTTATGAATTACTTTCTTGAAATGCCATTTCTAGTTATTTTCCTCTTAGAAGAGAAAAGAAAAAAAAAGTCAAAGACCTGAGCATAAATTAAGCTTATCTAACACAATTTAGAGCCAGATCCAGAATGTGTTACAATATCCATTTTTTTCACAGCTTGGGTCCCTTGGAGTTGCTTGTTCCCAAGAGAAGCATTCCAGTGTTCCCTGTAACTGTGTGGATGGATGCTGGGATGGATGCCACCTCCGGAGTGACAGCTGCTCCAAACACATGGGGACATGCAAATGTTGTCATTGGCTCAGGGACTGTCTGGGCTGCTCCTTTTCCCTTTGGCTGAGCAGCCTTGCGGCCTCAAAGGGGTGAGTTTGGGCCAGGGAGGGTCTCCTTTGGCTGCAGAGATGGAATTGGGGCTGGGGCTGGAGCTGGAGCAGGGAGCGTGTCCTTTGGCTGCAGGGCTGGAGCAGCTGAAGCTGGAGCTGGAGAAGCTGAAGCTTCCTCCACCTGCCCAGTCAGTGCATCACAAAGACCCGCAGCCAGGCAGGAGGTACAGCTGCAGTGGCATCTGCCCCATCCTGTGTGGCATCAAGAGCCCAGGGGATTCAGAAAGTCACAAAGGGGGTTCTGTCAGTGCTGCAGCCTCAGGGACCGTGGCTGTGCTGGGGACAGGGTTTCTGTCTGAGTCAGTGGCACTCTGGAAGTGGTGTCGGTGTCCCTGTGATGGTCAGGGCTCACCACTTCTGCTTCCTGCTCTGTGGTCCATGAGTCCTGAACACACAGCCCCTCCCTTCAGGAACTCAGACAAAAGAGGAGGACTCTGTTCTGGAGAGTGTGTTTCCTACAGTGTTTCAGACAGGCCTGTGGAGAAGTCTGGATTAGATACTGGAAGTATCCCTCTTTGAGGCAACAACCTGGAAAAATAAATAATGGTGGCCTGTGCAAATTGGATTTATGGAGCTTTAACAGTGCTGACCCATGAATTTTGATAAATACATTTATACTATTAATAAAGGCACTGAGCTGCTCAGCTATTGAGGGATGTCTAAAAGCTTTCTGGATGAGCAGCTGCAATGCACATTTTGCTGTATTGCTTTCCATAAATCCATAACTGGGATCCTCCTGGCCATGTGCAAAGGTCTCTGGAGAGCACAGAGCTGGCACAGTCTGCTCCCCTCTCTCTGTTTGATCCTAGTGCAAGGAATGAAAAAGGTGTCACTGACTGGAAAACTCTTTTAAGTATTAAGTTTTAAGTATTTTCAGCTAGATCTTCATTGAATTGTGTCCACCCAGCAGCTTGACTTGAAGTCACTGTGACAGGGGAAGGAAGAGAATAACGAGGAGCTGTACCCCAGGATTAGGGACCAAAACTCTGCTGTTGGAGTTGCACAGTTTCAGCTTTAGACAGAAAAGTCAAATGATGCTCCATCACTGCAGGAGGCTGCTGAAAGGATATTTGATGTACTCTGTGGAACTTTGCTATGTGCAGCTCTCAGTGTTACTCACAAAAGGAAAAACAGAAGGTCAGTCCTTTCAGTGCAGATAAAGAGGGTGACCTGGATAGGGAAATGTGATCTAAAATAGGGGAGGCTGAACTTAAACTGGCTATTACAGCTCAGGAAAAAGATGCTGAAGTCCTCACTGATGGTTTGCCAAAATTGTAGCCTTGATGTGCAGATTAAAAAAAAATACAGTGGTGTCATCAGGAAGGGCTTGGGCTTGCAAAATAACGAAGAGAACATCTCCTGCCTGTTGTGTAACACCTTGGTGCACCCACATCTGTGCAGGTCTGCCTCTGATCATGGAATCCTATAATCATGGCATAATTTGGGTTGGAATGGACTTTAAAAGGTTGTCTAGTTCATCCCCTCTGCCATGGACAGGGATGGCTTGCACTAGGTCAGGTTGCTCAGAGCCCCATCCAACCCTGGTCTTGAAAGTTTCCAGGGATGGGGCATCTGAGCTACTCTCTGAGTAACCTGTGCCAATGTTTTACCACTTCCACTGTGAAAACTTCTTCTTTACATCTAATCTAAATCAAACCTCTTTGTTTGAAACCATCACCTCTTGTGCTATGGCAACAGGACATCTTAGGATGTGAGAACATTCTGGATTTACAGCCCTGAGCAGGACAATTGAGATCAAGGGGAGGGGGTAGCTGCAATACAAAGGGTTCTGGGGAGGCTGGGATTTTTCTCTGGAGAGCAAAACATGCCAGCCCTACAAAATCATAAAGAGAATGTGGACCTGGTGCTTGATGAGAGCTAGAGGCCATTGATCAATCTGGTGGATTGATTTTAAATGGATAAAAAGGACTTTATTTGGAGCAGGTGGGAGAATGAATTTCTGGAACTCACTGCCACAGGAGGCTGTGGAAACAAATAGGATCAGCAGGTTTATAAAAGGTAGAGCAGATTCATGAGCAGCAGCAGGCCAACAGACAGATGCTGAAGGTAACAGGCAGGAATGTAGCCTCTGGAATTGTTATTACTGCTTGTGTGGGAGCTGGAGGAACACAACCAAAGCCGGGCCCTCCCCAGATGGCATCTCCTGCTGCTGAAAAATGCAGAAAAACAACACAAGGAGAGAGGAAGCACTGATGTCACCAGCAGAGCACTGCCTGCATCTCAGCTCCAAGCAAAATCAGATCTCCCAGGTGGTTGCTGTGTGGTAGGAAGACAGAGCAACCAGCAGGAAGAAAGATTTTGCATTTCTATTCAATTTCCATCTCTGTAGTGAAAATCTAATCAATGCTCATTTTCTGTCTTCCACCACTTTTCCTTTTTCCACTGGCAAAACAGCCAGTGGAGGAGGTGGGGGGATTCCAGAAAGTTTGAATTAAAGTATATTTCAATCATTCCTTATTTTCAGACTGCTTGCCTGAGGAAAAAAATCCCCTCAAAAACTGATGGAAGCCACCTCCAAACATTCAATATCTCTGGGAAAAGAGGGAGGGGATGGGGTCACAGGGACAAGACCTTAGTGTCCCTTATTGTTAGCAGGGTAAATAAAAGGAGGAAACCAAGGAACTACAAACCAGTTGGGTTCAAGTAAAAAAAAACAACAACAAAACAAACAGTGGGACTTTTAATCAAAGAAAGAGATGAGTAATAGTTGTGGCCTTTGCCAAGAATGAATCCTTTCAGATGAGTCTGTTTTCCTTCCATGACAGATTCCAGTCCTTTGTTTACCATTATTATTTACTGTTCTGTCATCAATAACTTGTTTTGTAGTGGAGAACATCCTTATTAAGTTCTCAGATGTTCCTGAGCTGGAGGGGCTGCCAGCACTGGCATAAAATTCAAAAGGATTCAGACAAATCAGGGAGGAAAAATCTCTTTTCAGCAGGAAAAATCTGACATTTAGGAAAGACTGGCTGTCCAAACACACAGCAAAGAAGCAAAAGACCTATTGGCTGCACCACTCATGGGTTACACTATTGCCATATTGAATTCCAATATGGGATGCATAAAAAAGAACAGTCTGTAAAACACATGATGTTTTCCCTCCTCATTCCAGCAAGAGGATCTCTCAACTGGTCTCCTAAGATCAGCTTCCAGCGAGAAATAAATTCTCTATCTTCCCACTGCTTGTTTTCTAGATTCCCCTTGCCGCTGGGAAGATAGAAAATTCATGGAAAATTCCCATTAAACTCCCCATGGATGCTTGACCTCCTCCAGGAGTGTGTGTTTCTGTGTCCCTCTCCAGGACACACTCCTCAGGGACATGACTATAGCCAACATAATAAGATTAGAATCCAACTATCTGGACAATGCTGTTTGCAGCCCCTCAAGAGCCTGGTGGAAGTCCTGTGATCAGGTAAGTCATTATCATCAAGCTCATTTCCTGATGTTGTTGACTCCTCTTTCAATAAGAATGAGCTCTGAGATGCCACTTGCCTTGGTGTGACCACAGAACAGAGCACTGGAGGTATCTGAACCTTGGGTGCTTTGTCCATCAAGAATAAATGAGAGCTGAGAAAGGCCTGCAGAGAGTGGAGACATCAAAGCAGGCATGACCTGGAAATATTAATCCCCTTTCTTCTGCTGAAGCAGCCTGGTGTGATTCAGCTTCCTGAGCGCTGCCATGCCTGGATCTGAGGGCTTTGTGCCCAAATCCTCCTCCTCAGCATCACCTGGGGCTGTTTCTGTGGCCATGCAGGAGTTGCCTCCAACTCTCTGCTCAGCCCTGGAGCTGCAGCAATGCCAGCTGCAAAACCAGCCTGGGCCAGCACCAGGGAAATATTTGACCTGCTGTGCTCCAGAGCTTGGCTGCTGTGTGGCTGATGGATCCTGAGGCAGCTGGGCAGGGATGCAGCTCAGGGAGTGTCAGGACCCAGGACATCCCTCTGGCTGTCCTGAGCAGCCCAGACCCCTGCCAGGGGGCTCAGAGACCCTGGCACAGAGCCCAAAATGCCCCTGTGGGTTTGATTATGACCCATGGAGCAAGTTACCAACCTTGTGTGAAGATCTGCAGGCCACAACAGTTCAAGTAGAACATTAGTGAAGTTATCATGGGGTGGAAAAGTAGATTTTAGGGTTTTTGGTGTGGAGGTTCAGGAGGCAAGATAGAGGGATTGGGGCATGTCCAGCCTTTCTCCTTCTTCTTGGCCTCCATCTCCTGCTGTGATGTTGGCTCTCACAGATTGGTTTAGAGTAGAAGCTCACTGTCTAACATAGATGACAGGTATTGGAAAGTAATTGTAAACATTGTATATGTAGTTTTTAGTATAAACACATAATACCACCCCGGGGCAGGCAGAGTGCCTCTGGCTGTCCTGCTGAGTGGACTTCAGCAGAACAGGAGAAAATTTTTTATAGGTAAGATAAAATAAACAACCTTGAGACCAAGAAATTAAGAGCTCTGACTCCTTCTTCAAGCGCCAGGCTGGGAAAAGAGACTTTGAAACTTTTCTCGGGGTCACTGTGAGCAGCTACAGACCCCGACAAGGGAGTGCCAAGCTGTGGTCAGTGTGTCTGTCCCACGGGGCTGGCTGTGTCACACACCCACGGCCACCAAGGGATGCCCAGCGAGGGGACCCCAGTGCTCTGAGCCAGAGCAGGGGGCTCGGGGCTGGAACTCTCAGCAGGGCACACGGGTGATGGGGAGGGGTCCTGCACCCCCTCCAAGCTGGCACCAGTGTCCCCAAAGCCCTGGGGCTGGCCGGCAGCCCCGCTGCTCCCAGCCCTCTGCCCGGCCCCGATAAAGCACCACGGCTGGAGGTCCCCATCTTGTGGCAGCAGGGACAACACGAGCCTGGCGGTTCCCCGGCCAGGCAGAGCCCTGGCCAAGTGCTGCAGAGGCAGGACACTGCCACTGCCACCCAACGTGTCCTGCCTGAGGGCACAGCACGGCTCGGCAGCAGTCAGAAGCTGAAGCAAGCTGGGAACAGCTCTCACCCCTCACATACACACTGTCCCCACACTGCTCTTACACCTTCTCTCCTGTACCCACCATGCTGGGGACCATGAGGACCCTCAGTGGCTGGGTTTGGAGGAGTCCAAGTCCGTGCTGGATTTGATGGTGGCCCTTCCCAATGCTTTCCACACCAGTTCACATCTCCGTGCACACCTGTGTGCCCTGAGTCCCCACTGCATCCTGGTTCTCCACGAGATCCCCAGGAAGTTGTGCCTACGCTCTCCCTGGGTGATGTTCCTGGCTGGAAGGGTGGAACCTGCTCCAACACCTGCTCCATACAAAGGTAGAGGTTGGCCAGTGATGCCCTGACTGGCTTTCTCCTCCCTTCCTCACTGTGCTCAGGAACAGTGGATGCGTGGGTTCATGACATCTGTGGTGCTTTGCAGAAGAGATCCTTAAGGGCCTCCTCCTCTCTTTGGAGTTTCTCCTGTCTCTGTGCATTCACTGACAGCACCTGGAGGCCATGGGATTATGGAAGAGGCCATCCCTGCCAGTGCCAAGGATCAGAGGAGCCTGTGGCAACCTTGCCTGGCTTTGTGAGCCATCCTGGGTCTTCCTTGATCCTTCCCCTCCTCACTAAGGACCTCCCAGCCCTTACTCAGCACCTGGCAGCTTGTAGCCTCCTGGGACTATCTGTTGCCCAGTCTCCTGCCACACCCACAGCTGGAGGAGAGCCCACACGTTCCTTTATCAGCCCCCACCAGGGCCACCCTGCTGTGGGGTGTGATAAGGGCTGGGGGGTGCAGACACCAGCACAACTCCTGGGCTCCTTTTTGTGGGGCCCTGACACCTCCCCACACTGCTGGATCTGGAGCTGAGCCCCATCTGCTCCCCTTGCAGCTCCCCAGGGCCCCTCCACAGTGACACCCAGCAATGGGCCATTTGGTGGAGGCAGAAGAAGACCCTGTGTGCTGGCTGTGCAAGGAAAGATGTCCTGGCACAGGGAGGCCCTCAGGCTATTCCCACTCTGCTACCAGGCAGAGGGTCACAAGTGCCAGGAGCTCCTGTACTCCTGTGTAGATCTTCAGGAGATGTCCTCCAGCTCTGTCCTGAACAAAGGTGCACGGGGCTGATGGTGCAAGAGGGGATCCCAGTGTGGAATTCTGGTGGGACAGCCTGGGGCTGCAGGGAGCCCCAGATCTTCCATGAGTCTCTCCCCTGCACTGGTGCCCAGAAATGCTCTGTTTCCTCCCACGGCAGCAAGGCAGTGTCTGCCTGCTGGACACCACCCCCCAAATGCTGCCTCCTCTCAGAGACAACAGAACCAGAGCCCTTTTCCTCCATGCACCCACCTGATGGGGAGACCTCCAGTCCAGACCCCCAGAGCACATCCCTCCCGCTCCCTTCCCGCGGGCAGCACACAGAGCAGGACACCGGGGGTGCAGCACAAATGCAAGAGATTTTATTTCAGAACATTTGACTGCTGGCTGTCGGAGGGCTGGTGGGGTGTTGGCTCCAGCTCTGGCCACAGCACACGCCTTAACGGTACTTGGCAGTCAGCACGGTGCCCACGGCACACAGGAACTTGTCCAGGGAAGCGTGCACCTCTGGGGTCAGCAGACTGGGGTTGCGGGTGGCCACTGCCACCAGGAAGCACTGGCCCAGCAGCTGGAAGGCAAAACGATGTGGTGAGCAAGGGAAGGAGGCAAGGGAGTAGCCAGGGGGTGCAGGAGGGAAGCCGGGCTGGTCACCCCTCCCCAGACACTCACTTTGAAGTTGACAGGGTCCACACGGAGTTTTTGGGCGTGGAGGTCGCTGAGCTTGGAGAGGGCACCAGCGAGGTCATCGATGTGGTTGACAGCTTCCACCAGGGCGCCCGCCACCTTCTTGCCGTGCCCCTTGACCTGGGCAGAGCCCTTTCCTAGGTCGAAGTGGGGGAAGTAGGTCTTGGTGGCGGGGTAGGTGGCGAACATCCTGCAGAACAGAGGGGTTCAGAGACAGGTGAGACAGGGACAGGGTGGCAAAGGATGGGGACAAAGGGGGCAGATGTGAGGGTGGAGACGAGAGACAGAGGGTCACACAGGGGACACCCACGATACCTCTCCAGGGCATCGGCGCCATATTCGTCGGCCTGGCCGCCGATTTTGGCGAAAACGCCCTTGACGTTGGTCTTGTCTGCGGCGGACAGCACCATGGTGTCACCTCCGAGTCGGCAGCGCCTGCACGGGTGTCCCCGCTGCCCGCCGCCGCCCTTATATGCGATGCTGGGGCTCCGCCCGGCCCGGGGCTGCTGGAGCCCGGCCAGGAGGGGCCGCCCTGCCCTGCCCTGCCCTGCCCCGCCCCGCTCCGCTCTGCCGGGCACCGGCACCGGCACCGGCACCAGCCCCGACAGGCACCGGCACCGGCACCGGCAGGCGGCTCTGCCTCCGGGGGCCGGCTCGGGGTTACGGTCAGGGCTTGTTCCAGAGCGAGTGGATGGTCTCTGCCCCGCGGACACAGGCTGACAGAACAGCAGGGTTAGGCTTAGGACTAGGCTGGGGGTTAGGATGCGGTTTAGGTTTAGCCGTAGTGTCCGGGCTGCCATGGGTTGTGGTCAGGGTCTGCACTGGCACTGGCGGAGGAGCCCGTGTGTGTCCCTTGGCATGGGACTGGCACAGCCTGGATGTGTTCTGGCCAGGTGTTGGCACAGCAGCGTGGGGGAGTCTGTGCCCCACACCCCCACACAGCCCCGTGTGCACCTGCATGCACAGCCTGACCATCCACCAGCCTGAACACACCCCCCGAGCTACCCCAGGACACACAGAGCACCATGTGCACCTGCATGCACAGCCTGACCATCCACCAGCCTGAACACACCCCCCGAGCTACCCCAGGACACACAGAGCCCCTCCACGCACTGCCAGCTGCCGCCTGCACGTCCTTGTGCTGTCCCTGCTCAGCCCTCTGCCTCCAACACATCCCTGTGCACGGCTGCCCCACTGCACTCCCTGCTCTGGCTCCTCAGCACACCCCACACCCGTGTACCCCACACCACCCCACAGTGTGTGTCCTCTGCAGCCCCTGCTCCTTGAGCCACTGCCAGGCCGGCAGAGCCCGGAGCTCCCCTGCCCCAGCCCCCGTCCTGCACTGCCCTGCTGCTCTGGGGCACCGGGGGACCCTGACTTCTGGGCAGGGGGGACACTGGGCAGAGCCATGGGATCAGCCCTGGGAGCTGCTCCAAGACCTTTGGGAAGATCACTGTGGTCTGTGGTGAGCCCCATTTGCTCCGAATGATGAGGAATGTAACAAGGGCAAGGAAGATGAGGGTGGTGAGGAAGGCAGGGAGGGTGAGGGGGCTCGCAGAGCTCGCAGTGGGTTCGGCAGGTGGCGCAGACCAGTAGTGACAGCTCACACCCGTGTTTCCTCCGCGGCTGAGGTTCTTATCATTTGTGTTTGGGGGAGATTAGCTCGGTCTGGCACTGCTTCAGAGTGGGGAGGGAGGGCTGGGGGGGCTGCTTTTCTGGGAAACAGCAGCGGGGCAGTGTCTGCTGCATGTGTGTGCGTGGGGAGAGCTGCCAAGGCAGCAGAGCCCTTCAGACCGGTGGCACAAAAACAAACGGGTGCAAATGCACATGAGCCCACTGGGATGTGGACTGGGATGTGTTTGGAGTGCTGCGGGTTCACCTGCAGGTGCTGCTGCGTTCAGGGACTGCCAGGCCTGTTTGTGAGCAGGCAGGGTCCCTGCATGCCCCCGCCTGCCCACACCTGGACACTCAGGCACCTCTCTCCTGCAGGATCTTATCTCCTCCTTCTGGTGTCACAGCACAGAGCAAACCCAGGGCTAATTTTGTATCTTGTAGCCCTCCACCTGTGATCACTGATTCTTTTAAAATTCAGGCTCCAAAGTCCTGAAACCAGTCCTTATACTGGACTGCAGCTTTGTCCATCCCATTCCTACCCCGCCCAGGTCCCAGGGGACGAGCAGACACCTGGGGCAGGTGTGGAGGTTCTTCCCTGGCACTTGACTGGGATTTGTGGTTCAGGAGCTTGAGTCCCAGAACACTCTTTGTGCTTAATGGTCTGCGGTGGACTTTTTTCACTCCATGAATTCTCAGATTGCTTCTGGAGCTCATGCAAGCACTTAGCTCCTGCAGCACTCCTAATAAAGCCTTAAAAAGCCATCTTGATAGATGGAGACAGGCAGGATTTACCCTACACCCCCCAGGAATCCTTCAGGGGAATGCAAAGATCACATTTGTCTCGGTGCAGGCTTTGTCCTTCTCCCTGGAGGATTGCAGGCACAGCTTCATTCCCTGGGTGCTGCCATCAGCTGCATCCCGTGCTGGGGAGGGCTGGAAGCCAGCAGGGCCCTGGGGACACCCAGGGAGCCCAGGGCTGGTGCTGCCCTTCCCGTACCTCATCCATCACACCCGCAGCCCCCTCCCTCCAGCAAGAACACTCCAGCCCAACCCAGTCCAGCCCAGCCCCCGGCCGCGGCACAAACGGAGGCGTTGCTGCAGCAAAAGAATCTTTTTTTTTATTGATGGTACACAGGCACGGCTGACAGCTTATCTGTACTTCTCAGCCAGCACGCTGGCCACGGCCGACATGAACTTGTCGACGGCAGAGTGCACCTCGGGGCTGTAGTCCTTACCCAGGCGGGTAGCCAGCGCCACCTGCAAGCACTGCGACAGGAACTGCAAGGAAAAACGGGGCTTAGCACCAATGTCCCCATCCCTGTCCCACACCCCCCGGTACCCCATCCCCTGCTGTCCACCCTCCCGCATCCCCTGTCCTCCATCCCCCGGCTCCCATCCCGATCCCTCAGTCCCCATCCCCTGCTCCCTGTCCCCCCATTCTGATCCTGTCCCCATTCCCCATTCCTCATTCTCCATTCCCCATTCCCCATGCCCATTCCCCATTCCCCGTTCCCCCTGCCTGCCTTGAAGTTGACGGGGTCCACACGCAGGTTGTAGGCGTGCAGGTTGCTGAGCTCAGACAGAGCCTGGCTGAGGTTGTCTATGTTCTTGATGGCAGTGCTGAGGGCAGCCACCACCTTCTTGCCATGGCCACGGATCTGGTCAGAGCCCGGGGACAGGTCGAAGTGGGGGAAGTAGGTCTTGGTCGGGGGGTAGGAGCAGAACATCCTGGCAGAGTGGGACAGTCAGTGGTGCTGATCCCAGCTGGACCCACCGCGCCAGCCCCTCCGTGGGGCTCCCACCCTCTTGTCCCCTGTCCCACGGGGTCCCCAGGTCTGTACCTCGTCAGGGCCTCGGCTCCGATTTCCTCCTCGGCGCCGCCCAGCTTGCCCCACATCTGCTGGATCAGCTTCTTGTCCTCGGCGGTCAGCATGGTGGCGGCTGCAGGAGTGGCCAGGGATTGGTGGCAGCAGCACTGCAGGGACACCTTTTATAGCTGCTGGCACCTCCACCCAGCCTTATCTTATCACACTGAGGGGCGGGGGGATGGCCGGGCCCTGGGAGCGGCTGCAGCACTGCCTGGGGGGCCCCAGATGCCTCGGGGGGGGGCCCTGCCCTAAGGAGGCCCCTGGGGGCCCCAGCGGCCTGTCCTGCCCCTCTGCACCAGCCCAACACCACAATGGGGCAGGGGGCAGCACCCCACCAGGCTGCCTTGTGGACAGCAGCAGCCCCAGGCGTGTCCCAGGGGTGCCACAGCCTTGTCCACCCTGGCTGGCATGTCCTCAGACCTGTTAGTGTGATCCATTATTCTCCATGGATGGGCCGGGGTCCTCCTTGGCTCTGTGGGTGTTGGGGTAGGTCCCACAAGTGTCCCGTGTCCCCTCCAGACTTTGGCACATCCAGCCCCTCTCTGCCCCAAGAGCCCCATGGTCTCTGAGTAGGGGCCATGGACAGGCCTTCCCAGAGAATTCCAGGCAGGGAACAGCCTTCTCTTTGGGTTCACAGTCTTTCCAAAGTCCATCCTGTGATGCTTGTCAGTCTTGGACTCGTTCCCTTCTTCCCACCCCAACATGTGCTCCTGACTCTCCCCATAAATGCTGGGAAATCCCTCAGACCCCATGGTGTCTGGTCATACAATGATAGAATGTTAGAATAATCAAATTATTCATGTTGGAAAAGGTGTCTAGGATCCTTGAGCCCAACCATTCCTCCAGCGCTGCCAAGGCCAGCACTAAACCAGGTCCCCAGGAGCCACATCTACACATCTGCTAAATCCCTCCAGGGACAGGGACTCCACCACTGCCCTGGACAGCCTGTGCCAATGCCTGACAAGGCTTTCAGTGGAGAAATTTTTCCTAATATCCAACCTAAGCCTCTCCTGGCACAACCTGAGGCCATTTCCTCTGACTCTCACACCCTTCTGTCAGCCTCTGCAGGAAGGAGTTGGTGCAAACACAGGGTAAGGGACACCCCAGATGCTGACCTGGCACATAAGTCATGGATTTAAACCTCCAGCTTACCTGATACCAATGGATGCAGAATGCTTTAAAAGCTGCTGTGTGACATTTTGATGTTTGGAGCCATTTGATGGCCTGAGAGCTTCCACATCATGTCACCCTGGTTTTTTCTAAGCCTTCTGATGTTGACATTCTTGTAGTGAACTTTCTCACACACTTTCTGTAAATAACTCATTGTTTTGCATTCCTTTATGCAAGAGGAGAGAATTGATGGACTGTTGGTTCGTCCAGTGTCATTGGAGAGGTGGCACTGTCACCCTCCAATCCACTGTCACTTTTGTAGAACTATAAATATTGGAGTCAGAAAATGAACTTCCCTTTTTTCCTTCACCTTGAGAACGGTGGTGAGCTTGTGTTCTTTCATGTCCTATAGTGACAACATCACATTTCTCCCCCATGCCCAAACACACTCCCTAAATCCCATGGATGAGATGAGGACTGCCACGTGCAGTGCTGGCTCAGGGTGGCCATCAGAGCAGGCTAAAGGCTTTGACCCCACTGTTTCATGCCACAAGTCTCTGAGACAGGAGTTGACATGGTCCTGTGCTTCAGGTTTTTGGTCAAACTGCCCCAGTAAAAGGCTGATGTTCCAGATTTTGTGTGAGCAGCATTTGCACAGCATCGAGACTGTCCCTGCTTCTCACTCTGCTCCCACCCAGGGAATAGATTTTGAGGTGCTGGGAGAGGACACAGCCAGGCAGATAGGCCCAACTAATCAAAGAGTTATTTCATACCATATAACACCATGCTCAGCAATGAAAGGGAAAAGAAGGGGTCTGAGGGAGTTTTAGGGGGTTATTTATGGGTTTTGCTCATGAACTGGCTGAACATCAACCTGCCTATGGGATGTGGTGAGGGATTGCCTTTGCATCCCTTGTTTTGTTTTATTCCCTGTGCTTCCACTTAGTCCTCACTTACTAAACAATTATTTCTGTGTGTTTGTTTGATCTCGATCCCCAATTTTTCTTGTTTTATCTTCCTTTGCCCTTCACCTCATCCCATTGTGGGGGGGAGGTGAGTGGGGGCAGTGGGGCGCAGTGGCTGCACAGTGGGGTTATCCCACAGAAGAAACACATCAGATACCACACCCCTACTCCATGGAGAGAGGCACAAGGAGAGGACAATGCCCTGCATTGCAATGCAGGTTTCGTTCCAACAGGCTGGGATGGGTTTTGGATGGGTCCTAGCAGGGTAAAAGACTTTGCTGGTCAGTCTGGAGACAGACTGTGGTGGATATACCTTGGTGAGCAGCTGCAGTCACAGGGCTTAAGCCCATTCTGGGCTTCTGCTCAATGTTATGTTGCTCCCACTGAATGTTTATGTTATGTTATGTTATGTTTGTTACATGTTATGTTATCCCCACTGAATTGGCACATGAACGTTCATTAGTATATGAATTAGTAGAGGAGTTTATAAAGTTTAATATTTCCCCCTCCATATTGTGTAGACATTTCAGAACACCCCTGCTTGAACAGTCAGGTGTGGGCACAACATACTGAGAAGAAAGCACAGAGACCATAGCTCACATTTGAATTGTTTATTGGGTTTTGCAGATGACTGAGCCCCTGCAGCAGGGATTTAAAGAGCTGCCCAGGAAGGGGTGATATCCCAGAGCCTGGCAGCAGGGCTGGGCTGTGGATGGGCCTCCCTCACCCTCTGTTGAGGTGATTTATCTGTACTTCTCCGTCAGAACAGAGGAAATACTGGACAGGAACTTGTCCCATGCAGCATGAACTTCTGGGGTGAAGTCACTGGGGTAGTGGGCAGCCACGGAGCACAGGATACAGTGGGAAAGCAGCTGTAAGGGAAAGCAGCATGAAATCCATCACAGTGAGTGCCAGGTATCAGTGTAGGGGTCTGCAATGGACCTTGGGCCCAGTGTGCCTGGGGATGACAGCTACATGTCCCAGCCAGGCAGTGCTGCTGCCTGAGATGGGAGTGAAGAAGCACAGTTGTCTTTTTTATAGGGCAAAAGGCACTGCTTGATCCCCCTCCCTCTCCCATGTGTCCTTTCCTTCCTCAAGTGCAACAAAGTGGGACTGCTTATAATTTATCAAAACTTTGTTCAAGACAGGTGATGTAGTTTGATGTGTGAAGCAGATTCATGAATTACAGAAAAACCAGCAGATTTGAGTCTGCCTAACACAAACCACAGGAGCTCCCTGAGGAGTTCTTTGCGTGCACTGGGCCAGAACTTCCATTAAAAGACCCAGTCTCAGGTTAAAAATCATATGAGAAACCAGCACAGTCAGGGATCAAGCTGCCTTTAGCCCACAGGACCTGTGGTCTGTAATTTTGTGATGGCAGGACCATCTTTGTGATGGCAGGGCCACCTTTCCACCCCTGAAAGCCTCTGTGCTCACTCACCTTGAAGTTCACGGGGTCCACCCTGAGGATGTAAGCGTGCAGCTCGCTGAGCTTGGCCAAAGCCTTGCGGATGTCATCGATGTTCTTCACGGCCTCCCCGATGGCACTCATCACCTTGGAGCCATGGCCACGGAGCTGAGCTGAGCCCTGGCTCAGATCAAAGTGAGGGAAGTAGGTTTTTGTCGGGGGGTAGCTGAAGAAAAGCCTGGAGGAGAACATGAGGAGCAGGGTCAGCAGAAAAATGGTAAGAGGTGGTAAAACCTCAGAACAAGAGCAGTGTGAACCTTCTGCAGCACATGCAGATGAGACAGCAGGTTTATCTGTATGTACTAGAGAAGAACTAAGTGTTAAAACTTATTAAAAACTTAATGTAGTTATATGTTTGGTTTGGTTTGGTTTTGTTTTAATAAATAAAAGCCCCAGCTTGTCACCAAATTTCCTGTATTATATTATAACGAAGTTTCCAGGACCTTCAAACAAAAATGAAAAAACAAGAATTTATATAAATGGTACTCAGAATCCTGAAAGGAGGATCACAGTACTTTATACTGAGCTGTAAAGAGCATTTAAATCACTTTGAATAACATAAAAATGTCTGATAATTCCAAGAGCCTTTTATGCCATCTTGCTTAATTGGTATGGACTTTGAATTACTGTGCCATGCTTCATGCAGGGGGTCCAGCTGTCTTGTTTCCTAACAGTTTGTTACCTAACAACTGGAACAATGAAAACTGAGCATCCAGTGAATTTAGTGGACAGCTATTCTCTTAATGCATAAAAACTGCAAGAGAAAGTGCATCACTTGTATAATAAACCACTTCAAGTTTATCCCCTAACAGGGATAATGGTGTTTAGGACACCGAGTATGAATGGCTTTGAATTCCTCACCAGTGCTTCTGGCTATGAATTCTTCTGTATGGCTATAAAGAAAAAAATAAACCTATTAAATTGTTAAAAAATAATGGTTTACTGCTAGATTGTGAAGCATTTAATAGCACAGATATAACTCCTGAAGATTACACATCAAACAGCACAACTCTTCATCAAGCCTCCCTGGTCCCAGCGTGCTCTCACTCTCCCAGGTTCTACATGAGATGCATCCCAACAGCAAAGCCCTCTTTGGGGGCCTGCTGGGGCCTTACCTCTCCAGTGACTCTGCCCCAATGGCATCAGCCTGGGTGGCCACCTTGGCCCAGACGGTGACCACGGCGGCTTTCTCGGCTTGGGTCAGCGTCATTGTGCAGGAGCTGCTGGCTCTGTCCCCTTGCAGTGACCGCTCAGAGCAGGTTTGGAGTCCCCTCCTGGCAGCCCTGGTTATAAAGGGGAAGGGGGAGAGGGCCTTGGTGGCTGTCCACACTCATTGGTCACTCCAGAGGCCCACTGTGGACTGGGGGACACTTATCTCCCGAGAAGGAATGGCTACCGTGGCAAGGGTCAGCACGCTGTCCTCCTTGCCTGCTGGCCTTATCAGCTTCTTGCTTCTTAACCTAGAGGCTGTGTGGTCCAAAGAAATTGTCTGGACACGTATTGATACATGAGCAGAGAGATAATGCTGCAAAATTCCATTGATGAAGCTTTAGGAGACATGTCTAAGCTGAGGAGCGTGTGGGCTCCAGCACACTGAGGAGCCTGGAGAGAAAACTGCATTTCCCCCCTTGGGTCACAGATGTGAACACAAGACTCTGGGCCTTGCTGACCCAGCCACTTCCAGCATATGTGCAACATTTCACATAAAATGCTTTGGAGGTAGTGGTAGGGACAAGCTGGGAGATCTGTAGTGCAGCTCAGAGGAGAAATGAAATCCTGAATTTTAAGAGTAAGTGCAGATTTTGCCATTTGCTTCAGGACTTGACTTTGCCAGCCTCTTGCCAAGAATTAGGGACTCACTTTACGATTCCTGCCTGTGGTAACACTGGTAGTAAGGATTACTTTGGGTACAGGAATAGAGAGTTTGTGAAATTGAGTATCGTGCTGGGAAAGTGTGTGTGAGAAAGCTCAATCAGATTTCTTTTTTTTATAATCCTCAAACTGCACATCTTTGATTTCTAATGGTGTGATCTTACTGTTAGTTGGTCCCTCACTATAGGACATGGAATACTATGACGTGGACATGCTGCTCTTTTCAAGGTAAAAGAGAATTTTTAAATTTTAACTCTAATATTTATAGATTTCTAAAAGTGACAGTGGATTGGAGGGTGACAGTGCCACCTCTCCAATGACACTGGATAAACAGTTTATCAAATTTCTTCTTTTCTATAAAAGAATGTAAAACAATAAGTTATTTACATAAAGTGTGTGAGAAAGTTTGTTATATACAAGAATATAAACATCAGAAAGCTTAGAAAAATCTTAAAAAATCAGGGCAACAGTTCCCTGCACTGTAAAAGAGCCCTCAGCACTCCAGTTAGTGCTGGCTGTGTTGTGCTGTGTGCTAGACATGCACAAGAGCTGCTGGTCCCACAGCAGATGGCTGGTACCATCAGGGCACGGGCCCTGGCTGGGTGAAGGACCAAACAAGCAAAACAAAGGCCAGCACAGGTCTGTAATCACAGATAAGTCGGCAAAGTGTCAAAGAAATACCCTACTGGAGATGGTTGCTGCAGAACCTCTGGGAGTAAATATCCTGCCAGCACATAAAGCAGAGGTAAATCTCTTTGCCACGCTGATAAACGGCAGCAGCCTCAGACATCAGACACCACTGAGAGCTGGCAGCTGTGCAGAGAGCACTGCCTGGTGCAGCCACAGGGGTCAGATAATGCTCTCTGCCCAAGCAGCCCTGCACCCTGGTGTGGAGAAGGTTGGTGTGTCTCGGGCAGAGATGTGTCTGCATTTCACAGCAGCACTACCCCCTGCCACAAAGGGTGTTCCCAGCCATGCTAAAGGGAAAGCCCTTCCAGGGAATAATGATCTCTGGGTGGTGCATGGACTGGGGCATGCCCAGCCTATGGGTACCTGTACCAGAGCACAGGTGTCACACAGGAGTGTGCCCTGGAGCCCCTCAGGAGCCACAGGGAGTTGTGCTGTGCTGCTGGAAAGGTGCGGGGTTTGAGGTGGCACCCCTGTGTGTGTGTATGGCAGGGATCTCTTCTGTGCTGTCACATGGGCAGAGGTCTCTCCTCTCTGGGTAGACTCCATAGCCTGGAGGAGTTGATCCATACTCTACAGACACCACTTTCCTGGGCTGTGCCTCTGGCACTGCATCCTAGGCTCAGGTGGGAATGAACCAGTGCTAGGGTCAGAACCAGGGATGGGGTCACACAGCAATTTCTGTATCCTCTGGTGTCCCCACTTTGCTGGGCAAGTGGCACTTGCAGAAGGACTCTGACCCACCTCTTGTATTCTGCACTGGGCTCTAATCTAAGCTTCTCTGCATGCCATCTGTCACAAAAATTAGAATAAACCTTGGGTTTTCCCAAAAGGCAGGCACAAAGCACTTGGGGCCCTGGAGTCTGCAAGCCTGGCTGGGTTTGGGGATCTTGAATTATCATCCCCTCCATGGAGGCCAACAACTCCTCTGGGATTTAATTTCAGATTGTGTTCAGTGCCACAGCTCCTCCTCAGTCCTCCTGACCACAGGCTGGGTAATTCACTCACTTTAAGAGGGGATATGAAAGCAGACACATCTGAGACACAAGAAGGACAATTGTTTTACCACAGGGAATATTATCAGAGGGCTCTTTGTATACCTTCCCTTTGACAGTGCCATACACATCCCCCGAAAACCCAGAGCTCACTCTGGCTACACAGGTGCAGAGCAGTGCAATCTCCAGTTCAAAGTGCCACTGGCAGAGCCAAAGCAAGGGAAACATGGCATTTAAGTTTATACAACTGAAATGGATGGCAGTACCAAGAGAGGCTGTATTCATCATCCCTGGCTACACACATTTCCAAAACCTGCAGTTTTCCCATAGAAAATTTACTTAGAAAATATAGATGTTGTTGTGAAATATCCATTTATATAATGTTTTTGTCTCCTCCCCAAAGTGCTGCCTCTTATGTGTCGTGTTCATGGCAGTGCTCCAAGCTCTCCTCAGTGAGAGTGCATTTAATCAGGGGTTACTCAACCAAGCTGTGACCCAGATAAACATAGGGATAAGGCACAGACCATGAGGATTCCTTCCTATTCTCTGTAACCTGGGCACTGCTTCTCTGTGACTGCAGGATTAAGGTTTGTGTGCACACAGAGTGATGTCTGCACAGGAGGATTCATCATCACTGAAATCATTATGGAATTTGAATTATTTTTCAGAGAGTTACTCAAATGCCAGAGCAGCCAAAATGTGACAGTGGTTTGCTAGAAGGAGCTCATTGCTCACTCAGGATCAGGGCTGTGCTGGGGATTGCTGTGGGAACAAGCCTGGTGGGAGAAGTCTGCTCCTCAACACAACGTGACATGGAAAATGACCTGGCTTTGCATGGACCTCTCAGCCAAATTCCTCATTCCAGTGCTCCAGCAACCCATGGGGTAGTGAGACAAGGGGGTCCTGGCCTCAGGAGTGCAAAGAGCTGGACAAGATGATTGCTGCTGTTCCTCTGTCACAGGGCCAGTAGTGAAGACATTTCCTCTGGGAACACGGGGAAAGCTCATGGGATTCCCTCATGGAGAAACCCCACCAAACCTGCCTTCCTCTCCTGCTGCTGCTTCTCATGATGATCCACAGCTCCACTGCAGAATGTCAACCTTTGGGCTGGTCATGAATGTTTGTCAGAAAATCACCAAAGGGGATTTTTAAAAAAAAAATTATTGTAGGTTCTTTTTAATCCAAAATCTGTTCCAAAAGCTGGCTAGCAGAATTTCTCATTTTAAACAGCAGAAGCAAGCAACAGACCTGTTAGCTAATTGTAAAAGTGGGATTCTAATTTCCAGCAGCCCTGATTGTAAATCCAATTGAATGGCATCACTGTGAGATCAGGGATAACTTTCCCCACGGGCCTGTATTATCCACAGGAATTGCCTTCCCCTCAAGGAGAATGCTGTGGATAAGGAGGGGACATATATCTGCTCTAACTCTGAAATATTTGAGGCATATTACATTTTGAAAGTCTGGAAAGTGGAGTCTAAATCCTGGCTTTACTCTTTAATTTCCTACCAGGGCTTGAAGAACATGCAATCATTGCTTTAAATGACAAGGCTAACTACAGTTAAATGTCCAAGAGCTGGGAATGACAGATAGGCCTATAATTTATTATTTAAGAAAGTAAAATTATATTTTGAAGCAGGCACAGTGAAATTTTAACATGACAGCCCAGTGCTGGTGTACAAGGAGTGCTCTGCTGTGATAACATGACTAGTCTTTAATCACCCCAGGACAACTCTCTCCCCTCAGCATTGCCTTCTCTTGCTCAATTGTTATCACTGGCCTTGTGCAGAATGGCCCTGCAGATTATGCCCTGCTGGGGCTGCTCATCTTCAGCCACCCACCTCTGTCCTGTGTCCCTGGGGGGACTGCAGAGCAAAACCCAGAGTGGGGATAGCTCAGAGTGTCCAAGCATCTAAGTAATGCCATGAAATACAGAAAAATTTGCATAAAACCCCAGGGCATCCTCAAATATAATTGCTGATAACTTCTGATCTTGCTTAAACACAAAAAAAATGAAGGCACCAAGACTGCTGCCAGGGGAGTAATGTCACCCTTCCTAAAGCAGAGGCAGGATGAAAGCACAGGAACCATGAGGCAGGGTGTGTCAGAGCTGTGAACATGAGCAACAAGCCCAAGGCAGCCTTTCCATGAGCACGGGGAGCCCACAGGTGTGACTTCCACAGCTGCCCCCCTGCAGGCACCCTGGTGTCACAGAATCATGAGGGTTGGAAAAGCCCTCTGCAATCACTCGTCTGCAATATTGACATGCTGGATTTGGCAGCTCTGATGGAAACAATCTACTGCCAGATGGTGGAAGAATGGAGAGGGACTGGAAGGGAGGACAGAGGGATTCTCCACCTGCAAATCCACCCTCAGTGGCACCCAGGCTGGCACAGGGAGGGTGGAGATGCACATTCAGCTCCTGCATCCCATGTTTTGTCCATGGCAAACCCAGGAGAGGTCATCAGTTCCTCTCCCATTAGGGAAAAAGCGTCCATGGCCTCATTCCAACCCACAAAAAATTCGCTCTGTTCTCACAATTAATTTACCCTTCTGCTCAATGTGCAGCACATGTGTCATTAGCTTCAGAAAGGCAGAAATGTTATTTCAAAAAACTGTTTGAAATGTCCCAAAGAGGCATTGCAGCAGGTTTTACCCAGTGTTCCTTTATTTCCATTCCCACTCTAATTACCAATGAGCCTCCTTATTTAATACTGTTTTACAGAGCTCTTCTTTTCTTCCCTGTTGCTACTAGAAAGTTGCTGATGTGGAAAAAAAAAAAAAAGAGGGAAAGAGTCATGAGAAGAGTCATGGCAGACTGACCACACTTTGAGAAATACCTATTCACACACACACTCCAAGGTGTTAGGTTAAACCAGCACTGTCAAGCCCACCACTAAACCATGTCCCAAAGTGCCACATCCACATGTTTTTTGAAGACTTCCAGGGGTTGTGATTCCACCACTGCCCTGGGCAGTTCCACTCTTCCATGAGGATGATAGCCTGGGTGGGTCTGGATGTCGGGGAGATGATGAGCCCTCACTGCTCTTTGTTACCAGCTCTCAGGAAAGTTCTGGAGTTCACTGAACTGTCTGAAAGCCCACAAATGACCCAAAGTGGCCAAATAACAGCATTGGGTGGTCCAGGATCCAGGAGGCCCTGTGGAAGGATCCAGGGCTGGGGCCACCATGCGCTGTCTGGGTACGGGGCTGAACTGGGGGTGCTGGGCCATGTTGGGGCCTCTGGGCCATGCTGGGGGTGCTGGGCCATGCTGGGGCCACTGGGCCATGCTGGGGGTGCTGGGCCATGCTGGGGCCACTGGGCCATGCTGGGAGGTGCTGGCTGCAGGCATGTGAAGCACTGGAATAAACTGGGAGTGTGTGGAACAGGGAATAGTGTCCATGGGACACTGGGGTGATTGAGAGAAAGTAAGCATCAGGTGCTGGTCAGAACTGGGGGGACTGGGCTATACTGGGAACAGGGCTGTGTATGAGGTGCTGGTCTGAACTGGGGGCACTGGGCTATATTGGGAACAGGGCTGTGTATGAGGTGCTGGTCTGAACTGGGGGCACTGGGTTGTACTGGGAACAGGGCTGTGTGTGAGGTGCTGGTCTGAACTGGGGATGTGGCTGTGGGTATGAACGCACAGAGGTGCTGGTATGAACTGGGAGCACTGGGAATGAGCTGTGGGGCCATGAGATGCTGGACAGAACTGAGGGCACTTGCCTGTATTGGGGATGGGGCTGTGTGTGAGGTGCTAGTCTGAACTGGGAGCACTGGGATGTACTGGGGATGACCTGTGGGGCCATGAGATGCTGGACAGAACTGGGAGCACTGGGCTATACTGGGAACAGGAACAGGGCTGTGTGTGAGGTGCTGGTCTGGACTGGGGAGCACTGGGCTGTACTGGCAATGAGCTGTTCGGCCATGTAATGCTGGTCTGGACTGGGGAGCACTGGGCTGTACTGGCAATGAGCTGTTCGGCCATGTAATGCTGGTCAGAACTGGGGGCACTGGGCTGCACTGGGCACGGGCCGTGGGGCAGAGGGCCCGGGCACAGCCGGACCCGGGCACAGCCGGCCCCGGGCAGAGCCGCCCCCCGGCAGAGCCGCCCCCGGCAGAGCCGTCCCGGCCGCGCTGTCCCGCCGGTGCCCGTAGCGGCGGCCGCACCGTGTGCCGGCGGAAGCGGAAGGCGCAGCGGCCGGGCCCTTCCTGCGGGAAGGCCGAGCCGGCATGGGCGAAAGCACCAGCCCCATCAGCGTGATCCTGGTGAGCTCGGGCAGCCGCGGCAACAAGCTGCTGTTCCGCTTCCCGTTCCAGCGCGGCGCCGAGCACCCCGCCGCGCAGGACAGTAAGTGCCGCCGCCGGGAGCTGCGGCTGCCCCCGCCCGCAGCAGCCTCCGCCGGGGCCTCGCATCCTCCCCTGGGGGGCCGGTACCCCGCACGGACCCCTCACACCGCCCGTGGGGGCCCCTCACATCCTTCACATTGTCCATGGGGGCCTGGCACCCTTCACCTGGCACTCCGCACCTCTCACACTGTCTGTGTGTATCTGTCATCACACTCCTTACACTGTCTGTGGGTACCTGCCATCCCCCCCCCACACCCCTCACACTCTGTGGGTACCTGTCATCCCCCCCATATCCCTCACACTGTCTGTGTGTTTCTGTCATCCCCCACACACCCCTCACACTGTCTGTGGGTACCTGTCATCCCCCCAGACACCTTCCTCACACCCTCTCTGGGTACCTGGCTCCCCTCACTGCCCCTGTCCATGAGGACCTGGCACCCCTCACAGCTCCCCATGGGACTCTGCATCTCTCAGCCCTTGCCCTGCAGTGCCCTCACTCCCCCAGGTGTCCTGGGAACCTCTCATCCATCAACTGAACCACATTAGTGCCAGGTGTCACTGTCCACCTGGTACCTCTGTCCCTGGGCCAGGTGAATCCTGTGGGGTTTGGGAGCTACAGGGGAAGGAGGAGGCAGGATGAGAGGAAGGCGCTGATTTGGAAGAAGTGATTCAGTACACACTACAAGCTTTAATCAATAATGGGTAGGAATTAAAAAATTTTAGTCTGTGGTCTTGAACACTGTGCTGGAGGAGGTTTAATTTCTCCTGGAAAACAGGAGTATGGGATTATTCAGCTGCCAGCACTGCTTGCACCTCTTGCTTTGAGACATGTGATTTGGGACAGTGCCTGTGGGATGATGGAGCTGTGTGATCTGGGTGGTGTGCTGGTGGCTGTGTGTCAGAAGAAGCTTAACTCCTCTGCTTAGGTTGTGAGTCAGTTTATGAAGAGAGATTCATCTCTAATTCCCTTTCCACTTTTATAGGTGAAATATGAAAAGTTGTTTATTTTGCTGACTGTTTCCCTGCCACCCCTCCTCCTGCTTTTTGTTGATAAAGGATTTCCCTTCCTATGACTTTGGGAGCATTGTAATTGTCCCAAAACCTGAGCAATAAGGAGGGAAATGGCATTGGTCAGACTTTTACTTTTCACTCTTGCACTACAAGCTGTTACCTGCGTCAGTTTTTGTGTATGCTTCACTTTCTCCTCTTCATCCCCTGAATGATAAAAATTTTCCCTTTTTTTTTAATGTTCTTTTGAGTGAGAATAGAAAAACATACATACACGCACACATTAAGCAGATTTTTCCTGGGTAAATTTATCTTTATTCTTTGCTTCAGACAAACCAAGGAGTCGATATGCTGTGAATGGCTCTGGTGACACCACAGAAGATCAAGATGGGGACTCCAGGTAGGAGGGAAAACATTTCTTCTGCCTAAGAGGTTGAAATGGAGGAGAGACAGCCTCCTGCTCTCTTGCCTCCTAGTTCCTAGGCACATTCTCTTGGACTCTATAGAAGACAACCTGGCAAAAAATGCTTTAATATCAAGTTATGAGCACCTTAGTGCTTAGGAAAGAGGACTGTCTCACCAGGGAATGCTGCTGAATCTGTTGTTTCCTGGGCAAGATCAGCTATTCTGTGCTGGTTAGAAAGGCAATATTGCCCTTTCAAACTAGGAGTATTAATCCTCTGGCAAAATCCCACTTTCCTTTACCTGCCTACTCCTACCTGGATATATTTTTCAGTTTCCTCAACTTCTTCCCTGGCTCATGTAATGTTCTATTGGAATTGCTGTGCACTAATGAATAACTAATTTTGTTTCTCCAGACAGAGCTGCTGTTGTGTCAGTGGAGTGACACAGTGGCTCAAAAGGAAACTGACACTTGAAGAGAGTTTTTTAAGTACAGGAAATCAGAGGGTAACAAATGCACTGAAAATAGGCAGTGTGGTGTTCAGCATGTGTGTATTTATGGATGGACCCTCTAATTAGTTTTGCTGAACATTTGAAATCTGCTGCATAATGCTAAATTTATCACTACTAGATAGGAGAGAAATCTGGGAGAGAAAAAGTGTTTTTGTCTGTTGGCCCACCGTTCACTTGCAGATCTTTTTTCTGATATGTATTTTAATTTCCAGTATTAATAAAAAAGAGTTATTTGCTGCTCTTCTCTTTTATAAGGGTACTAAAGAAGTAATCATCACTTTGTAAATGTAAGATTGTTGTTAACTTCATGACAGAGAATGGTTTAACTGGAGTTAAAATCACCCACATGACTGTAAACATCATCACTTAATTTCATTTTCCAGGACTGAGATCTTATGAAAACACATTTTACATGAGGTAATTTGTATCTCCTGCCATTCTGATGCCTTTGAAACCTTCAAACACAACCTTTGGCTGTGTGTCCAGTGAGTGCAGCATGGACAGGGCACAGCTGCAGGGGGAGCAAACCATGTGTGTGTTGAGGAACTGGTGACTGGCTTTTCAGGCTGGGCTGTGGGCAGCAGGAGAGCTCAGTGTTCAAACCCCTGGCTCTAGAGGTTCCCTAGGTGGATTAAGAAGGTGTTGGAATGATACCAACTCCTGTCTGACACTGATTGTTGTTGCCCCTGCTGTTTTGGCAGGTTGGGCAAAGCCCTTGATGTGTGGCTGTGTTTATTGTATGTTGCCTGTGTTGCTGAGTTGGTGTGAGACAATGTGTGGTTACTGCAGTGATGTAGGAAAAGCTTTTATCATTTCAGATGATGGTCAGGTGAGAAAACTGCTGGTGTTTCCTGAATCAGATTTTTAAATTGAATGTGCTGGCATGTAACCTACACTAAACAAATATTTAGATTATTTCATTGTAGTGATGTCCAGAACACTGGGCATGAAAGTTTATGCCTAATCTCCTGGTTAGGTACTTGTTACTAATAAAAGAATTTTTTCAGATCTGTCTGTATCCCCCATGCATATGAAAAGGGAAATAGAAGAGCAGCAGCATTTCATTATTTCTTCTAGAGGCTGGGCATTGGAGTCTGGAGCACTGCTGGTGCTGCTTATATGGCTGGGCACTTGCTCTCTGAAATTCAAGGTCCCTTTCAAAATTGTGTTTGTTTCTAGTTTGATTACTGAAAGCTTTTTCCCAGCAGCAGTGTAATCATCACTCTTAAGTCCCCTACATCCCACACAGCTGATGTAGCAGTTAAATGTGTCCTCTTCAGTGGTACCTGATAGCAGAAGAACATGCTCATGCTCTTTATATACTGAGTGCTGGTAATTTAAATTAGACAAGAGGAGTTTTGTTGGCAAAGTTTGTGTTTTTCACTGACTGGTATAGGTGGAAAAAATAATGCAAGTTTTAAGTACACAGATGCTTCTTCCAGCAGAAGACAAAAAGGCATCTTCAAAACTGTGCAATGGATTGCTCCAACTTTGATTTGTATCAGGCAATTTTAGGAGTAACAGAGGTTGGTGCCTTGGAATAGAAGAGATTCCAAGGGGAGAGTGGAGGCAGAAAAGTGCAGATTCCCTGCAGGGAGGGAGATGCACCTGCTTTGTGAGCTGGGAAAGGAAAGGAGTTTAACCTTCATATGCCATGGAGCCAATATCACCACTGATTTTTTTTCCTCACCAACATTATAAATTTTTTGCTTCAGTTTGTGTGTTTCCATTGAAGATCAGGTTGTAGAGACCAGGAATGGAGCAGCTGGTTCTGTGAGAGCCATTCCTTCAGTGGCAGCTCCATCCCTGTAAGATCCTTCTGCAGTGCAGGAGTTCCCTTCCTGAACACTCAGTGCACATGGAGAGAGTTCATCAGCATGAAGTCCAGTCTGTTTTCTGATGATTTTCTGTCTGAAATTGTCCACAATAAAAGTAATTTATGAAGTGGTTTTGTATTATTTTTGGAAGACTTCATTGAGGAAGAGTTGGAAGAAGGTTGTTTTCAATCCCTGCATGTCAGGAGCTCCCATGGGTGGTTTTGGTGGCACACAGTGAGGCTGTGGAGTGGGCAGACTGCTAGGTTGAGTTGGTGGTGTATGGCAAGTTTGATAATGTTGTAGGGTTGGGCTTTTCCCACTGCATGCTCAGTACAAGGGTTATTTCAGATTTCTCTTGTACCTGCAGTAGTTCCTAAGAGGCTTGGAGTCATCCTTTTTTATATTGGATGCCTGTCTTTAATTTATTAGTAATCTAGTACCAATTGTGTCCTAGGTAAGATTTACTGTTGTTTTTCCCCATAGCTATTGGAACCCAGATCAATTACCTTGGAACTGACCTTTCTTAATGCTCTCAGGAGGGACAAAATCAGATCAGTTTAGGTGCCTTAACTCCATTTCCATGTAGCATATTTGTACAGATAATTGGATTTCTTTTAGCCTCCAGGCTCAATTTCCTGGTCATTGTTATGCTTTTTGGTTTTTTTTATAGACAATGGCAGCTTATTCATGATAATCCTTCCCCAGGTTCCTGGGGTGTGTTTGCTTGTATTCATTTCTGCTCAATGGGGCTGTGTTTGGGTCTTCAGAGTACATATTTTATTTCCTGCTGAAAGCAAGTTGAGCAGCAGAAGTGTTTGAGGTGTGTTGATGGTGGCCATGCAACAAAAAGGTATTCAGAAGGCTGTCACTGTCAAAACAAATTGCTTGTCAAGTGTCTCTGTTGGCTTCTTCTCAGCCTTTCATCATTTGCACTTTTCAAAAACATCCTTCAGTTTCTGAGTGCTTTACCAGGAATACACCCCCTCCCAATGTTTATGGAGATGCCTGCCAGTCTTCTTTCTTTCCCCTGAAAAAAGATGAGGCAATTACTCCTTTAAAGCCATAAAATAATGCTATGTTAAATTGGTTTGAAATAGGTTTTTTTTGTAGTTTTTCTGAAGGTGGTATAGCCAGCAAGCAAATATTCTAATGAGGAGGCACATATAGTAACATCTGTTATAGCAGACTTTGCATTTTTAGTAGCAGAGCTGACTAACTGAAGGAGTTTTAGCACATTTAGCAAATGCTTCTGTTATAAAAACCCCTAAGTTCCTGACAAACAAGGGTTTGAATGTCCCTTTCTAACAAACAGTAGTTCTCCTGTGATAACATTTGTTTCCTCTGTCCCTCTTACACTGGACTCCAGTGTTGTTCCTTGTATTTGTTCTGAAAGGCTTCCTTTCTGTAAGCCTGTGCTTTTCCATTCATGCACCCATTCCTTGAGACACCCTTCCTGTAATGTCACCCCATTGTGTAGTTTGTCACTTGGGCTCTCTAGGTTCTCTTTTCATCATCACTGGCAGAAATCTGTGTTTTGTATTAAGTAATTGTTGGAGGTTTTCAGTTTGCCTCCCCTTTCTCCTGTGGGTTAGTAGAAAGCTTTTATCAGATTAATTTTTCAGTACATTTATGAAGTTGTTTTATGAAACAAGTCCTTTTTAATCTTAATTGGGGGGAAAAGTGGCAGCTGGATGTTAAAATGGAAACAGGTGTTTCTGATGTAAAAGTGAGTACAGGTGCTAACTCAGTCCTGCTCTGTACACCTGTTGTAAAGAAGGGTTTAGGATTCTTTGCCTTGAAAGCTTTTTCAATCTCCTTTTCCTAAGCTGTGCTTATTGCCTGGGGCACAGAGAGGGGCAGGGCAGGATTTTTCAGTGTGCTGTGAGTCTGGCCAGCCTTGTGCCTGCTGTGTGCATCCCTGCAGGAGCAGTGGTGCCTGTGTGTGCCCTTCACAGAATCCTGCAACAACAAACACTTGGCATCCTCTTTTCCTAAGTCTTGTGGTTATGGAAGCACCAGAACCAGCTGGGAAGAGCTGTGGGTTGTTTGGGGCTGCATGGGAGCTTCTTTGGTGGAAATGATAGCAATAGTCTAGGAAAGAAACTGAGGTTTAGAATCTGCTCTAAATCAGGCTGCAACCTCTGCTGTTTCTCTTAAGGTAAGCATGAATTAAAAAGTGTCCTGGAAATCAGCTCCATAAATGCTGTGTACTGTGGGAAAACACATGGCAGCAGCCTCTGCTAGTGCAAGGACTAAATTACCTCAGCCTGTTTTGTCAAACAGCCTGCAATGTATCCCTGGAATTCACCTTCCATTAACTTCAGACTCTCCTCAACAGTTACATTTCCTTTACAGGAGTTTAACCCTTAATAGTTCATCCTTGTTTTTAATATGATCTCTTTTTTTTTCTCTTTTGTATTTTGTGTACTTGCCTCGTTTATTTTCTTTTGTTGTGTTTTGTTTTGTGTTTATGGCCATGTTCCCATTTCAGAGACCAATGTCCTCTAACTGATGAGCAATTGGTTTCAGGGTAAGACCAAACATTCTAAACAATCACCTTTGTCTAGAATGGCTTTCTTTTCTCACCATCCTTTTAATTGTGCTTTTGTTTCTGGTTTCTGTTTTACACTGAATGATGAGAAAATCATATGCTAAATCACAGTGTCTGTAGGAAATGTATTGCTAAAGGTTTGTGCCAGGATAATTACCAAGGTCCTACTAACATTTCTGTGCTTCCTGTAGGGAATCCAGAATGGGTGTGGCACTGTCCCCTCTGTGAATTGGGAAAAGCTGGGAGGCTCTGGGAATGCAACAAGTATAACCTTGGCATTGTAGTTATTCCAACAAGGAGCCCTGAATCAAATTGTTTTCTGAGGAGAAGTGGCTTGAAAGTGCAGCTCAGTGAGTAATCTATTTAATCCCAGGGTAATGATGGAGAGCTCTTTAGGGGATCCAGGTTTGAACAGCTGTGCTGGTTGCTTGCTCTTGGTGCCCCACTCAATGGGATGGTTACACACAGAGAGGGAAAAGTGCTTAACTCAGGGCCCCAGAAGGAAAAAAAAAGCATCCCTAGTCCCTGCTTAACATAAACCTCACCTACATACTCAGATCCTGTTCTGAACTTCAAAGAAAAATTCTTAATAAAAGCCTTGCTTTGAATTCCTGTGGCATATAAAAAGTTATGATCCATTCTTGGGGGAAAAAATGAATTCATGTTTGAATCTCCCCCCCTTCTTTTCAATGTGTTGTTGCTATGTTGTGCTCTGGAGAGGAGTGGTAGAATATTTTGGAGAAATCAAAGCTTTTGTTTCTTGTATATTCTTTCTGCCTGCTGAATTCCTTAGTACAGAAGAGGTTTGCTTCCCCCTGGAATTCACAATGCTCAGACTAATCTCTTAAAAGGAGAAGGGTTACTGCCCAACTGCAAAACCTGATCTGCTTCTAACAAACTCTTGGGATCTGAGAAGTCAGTGTTTTTAGGTCATCCTAACATATCCCAAAGATAGGAAAGTGTGTGTTGAAATATTTAAAGTGTCATTTTCTAAGATGAGGTGACTAATTGAAGTAATGGGAATAACACATGTGCTGTTCCTCGATTTCCCTATTGTCCTGAGGCCTAAGAAATGTCAAAATTATGTAGAGCACTGGGGGTTAAAAAAACCCAGACAGCAAAACTATAAATCCAGGCTGTCAGAGGAGGAGAATGGGGCTGGAGTGCAGGTGACTCTTGGGAGAGCCTGTGGTGATAGGAGGTGCACCTGTGTCAGGATTCTGTCCCTGAGCATCTCCTCTAGCTGCAATTCAGTAGTCCCCCAGACACAGAAGAGTCTGCTAATAAAAAGATCCTGAGGACTTTCAAAAATCAGCCTTTTAATCTCTTCCTCCCCAAAGAGCCACACGTGAGAGAGGACAGACAGGGCTATTGGTGTCAAGAGCTCCCCTGGGAAACTGCTGAATTCCCACCTTCAGCACCACATTTATCTGTTAAAGGATCTGCTGGTGTAATTCCTTGTGGAAGTTACCAGAATGATCAGTTTATCAGCTCCCAGGTATCCTTTGCCAAGGCTGGGGGAGGGAAGGGTAACTCATTTCTTAGCAGGAAGCCGACATTTTCTAGCTTGCCCTCCTTCTCCCCTCACCCCCCAAAACATATGCTCCTTTTGGATCCACTGCTGTTCCCATCTTCCTGGCTCCATGATGAGCCTATTAACGAGCTGCTGAGCAGGGCAGAAAGAGGAGGAGAAGCTCACTGCTGTCGTGGTGACTTTTTCCCTATTTTGAATATGATCTCCAGGGACTGTCAGTCCAGGTCCTGTTCCAGCACTTTGCCCTTTGCTCCCAGACTTCCCAAGCTGTGCAGCCCAGTGGCTGAGGAGCATGGGCTCAGTGGCCCCAGGAGTCTCTGGCTAGTCTGTGCTTGCCCTTAGCTTGGAGTTGGGAGCAGAGCAGCCAGGGGTTTGGGAGTTTGTACACAGCTGCTCCTTCCATAAACCAAACATAAGCAGAGTGCTGTGGTCAGAGTGACCTGTTTGTACAAGCACCAGGGGCTTTGGCAGTTTGGACCTGTGTGGTCCTTCATCTCCAGTATTTGTAAATAAAAGGAATTCCCCCTGTGTCCTTGAGTGCATTTGTCTTAATTTCTGTAGTGCTGCATGACTCAGAGGGAAGCAGGACTAAGCTACATTAATTGCTTCTCTGGGCATGGAGGGCTCACTTGTGGCCAGGAGATAAGGTGAGCACAGCACACACCCATGCCTGCCCTCCTCTCTGAGTGATACTGGGTTATCTGGGCTACCTGCCTGCTCTAGGGGGATGGTCTGGCAGGGGCACACATCCCTGGGTGTAAATACACTAAATGCAATAAAAATTTTCATTCTTAAAAACCAGCTCTCATCAGAAAGTGGTCTGACGTTCATTTGGTCAAGTAGGAGCTTCTATAAAACAGATGAGGAGAGAACTTGTTAATAACAAGCCTTGCACTGCTCCTGTTTTAGAGCAACAAGTTTACTCTAGCAGCTGAATCCCCTTCCCTGTGGGTCTGGGCTTCACTCTCCCAGGGGACACCTTGAGGAAAACAAGTGTTGGTAGTGACCACACCAATGCTGTGAGGCCATCAGAGAGAGCAGTTGTGGAATTCCTCCCTTGTCACACAGGATTTTTAGCTGGTTTTGACCCCTTGTGGTTCTTGCCCTTTGTCTCAGAGCTGCTGCCTTGCCCTCACCAGTCCAGAGCAATTCCTGGTTGGGCATTGGGAAGGGCCTGGCCTGTCATGAGTGTGATTTATCAAATGAGAAAGCCCAGGTGAGGCCAGGCAGCTCTTGGAAGGTGCCAGTGGTCTGCTGAGCACAGGTTGAGATCTGTTAAATGAAGAGCTTGGAATGATGAGCTTTGGGAAAGGAAGGACAAGCACTGGCTGTGTTTCTTTTAATTGAATCAGCTCTTTTTTGCCTTCCCCTCTGCCATACTGGGTGGCTTAAAGATCTCTGTTGTGCTTGAGTGACAGGCTGTGTCAACATGTAATTGCTTAGTAAGTTCATTAACCTGCAGCTAAATCCAGGCAATGGCTAACTCCAGCTCTTTTCATATTTAAGCAAACTGCATCTAATCTTTTCAATGTATTTTGCTGAGCATGTAATTAAATGAGCATGACCCTGCAGTCTTTGTTGTGAACGCTTCCTGTTTTATAATTGTGATGATCTGAGGGATGTAATTTAGGGGTCCTTAATTTTACATAATTGGTGGTACTCTGGGTACAGCAATCAAGTCACAATTTACAACGCCTTAAAAACTTCAGAGTTAAATATATCTGTACTTGGAGGAATATTTTGGTGTGCTCTTTGAAAACTGTAATAACTTCTGTTTCTGCTCTTCAAGGTTTTCAGATGTCATCCTGGCAACAATTTTGGCTACCAAGTCAGATATGTGTGGCAAAAAGTTTGAATTGAAGATTGATAACGTTCGCTTTGTTGGCCATCCCACCTTGCTCCAGCATGCCCTCGGGCAGGTAGGTATGAGATCCCCTCTGGGACCTGCCTTCCTCACAAACTGCCTGGCTTTAGTGAGGAAAACTGCAATTCAGGATGGCCATGTTGGCTTTTGATCCTGCTTTTACTCCCTGATGCTCCAAGCTGTCTTTTACTTATTCTGGGTCAGTGGAGTGAGTGGCAAACTGAGGGAGCTGTCAGTGATCACAGAAACTCTTCTGGTTACTGTAGGGAAGCAGTGTGAGTAAAGAGAAGTAAAACTGGGCACTCCAACTCCAAAGCTGTTTCTCACTATTTTAGTTACTGCAAGTTAGCTTTTAGCACCTCTAATTAGTGTGGCAGTTAAAAAAACACCGCCAAAACCCTTCACAAATGCTAAAAGCTGCGTCAGCCTTGTTTGGCTTTTAACTTTTCCTGAGGCTGAAGATGATCCACAAGACTTAGATGGAATGTGTAGGATGCTGAAAGAGATCTAGAATTTTCTTGTGGACCAAGTCAGGCTGCTGTTTGCATTGAGACCTTCCCCCATGGCCTGTTTTAGGTGCTTAGAATGATAGCAGTTTGCTATCTGGACTGTAAAAGGCCCTGCTTAAATCCAGGAAAGAATTCACCTGTTTCTGTGTTCCTGATATTCTCTGTCCTGTTCCTTCTTCCTGCTCAACTGTAGGAATGAACTAGGTTTTGGTAATTTCTGAATCCAACACTGATCCCTGTCACTGAACTTCTTTGGTCTCATTTTTCAACAAATTTGCTAAGTCATTCCTTTTTTTAGGGGAAAAAGTCTGCTTGCCAATTCTGTCCTGCTTTCTAGCTATAATTAGAGGTGGAAACAGCTTGTTGGTAACTGCTGCATGATATTTAGAGGACCAGACTGCTTTAATCCCAGTGAGGAGCTGCCCTAAAGCATCAAAAGATGCTACTTTGGGAACTCAGTTGTGAGTCTGCAGGAAATGTCATGGAGAATCACCAAGACTCAGTCCTGAAAAGTTAAACTGTCTTGGAAGACAGGATTCAAGTGTGCCCAACCTGTGCAAATCCATCAGCAGCCCCAGTCAAGGCAAAGTGGGACACCAGGCCCAGGGTCTGTATTGGGACCCCAGCCAGGAGCAGAAGGGGACAGGACAGGGGTGGGATGTACTAAACCAGGAGACAGGGACAGATCCAAGGTCCATCCTGGACACAGGCACAGCTCCATGCCCTGGGCTGAGCTTAAATGGGGATCCCAGGTCATGGACTCTTGGGAGAAATTGTGTGGGAACAGGTCCTGGCCTGGGCCATTTTGGTGCCCTCAAGGCTCTGACAGCAGTGGCCTGTTCTCCCTCAGATAATTTTCCTTTCTTTTATTAATCTCATCTGAAAGGTTCAGCTTCCTAAATGTGCTCTAAACGAGGCTGAAAATTTGTATTTGCATTTTTTTCACCACTTATTACTCTACATTCTTTCCAATCAGTTTAATCCTAATTGCATGAAATGTCACTTCATTCCAGTTTGTCTAAATAAAATTGCATCTGGGCAAGTAAATAAAGTTATAAGGAGCTGTAAACACTTTTTTGTTACTTCTGAAGGAACTTCTTTTTGGGTGTGTCTTATCACCCTGGGAGTCACCCCAGAACTTTCTAGAGTCCAGAATCTTCTCGATGTGGCAGCCATCTCTGCTGGTTTGTGTCAGTGTAAATCTGGGACCCTCCTGCAGTTAGGAGGAAGCCAGATGGAGCTGCTTTTCCATGGAGTTCAGGCAGTGTCTGGAGTAACCCAGCAGCCTCTGCTTTGAGTTTCCTCAGAGTCCATACTGCAGTAAATTAATCCACAGGACAGCTCAGCATATTTTTACTCCAATGAGATTCAGGAGTTCCAAGAGCACAAACATTTAATCCTGTGTGCCAGATTGCTTTTTATGTAGCAATGTTCTGAATTCTTCAAATTCCTTCAGCATTTTCTTTCCCAGCTCAGTCTTCTTTTTTTCTGGACATGAGTTGATATAAATTCTAGCCTGCATCCCAACTGATGTTAGTGGTGGTACTTTCTCTGATTTTAAGGAAGGAGCAGGATCAGTCCTTACACTTGGAAATTCACAGGATGTCCTGGAACCTGTAACTCCAGAACAGATAAACTGCCTTTACCACTCTCCCACCACTGCCTTTCTGACTGAATGTAATTTTCACTTTAGGACAAAAAAACTCCCAAAATATGTATCACCTCTTAGTTTTCTAAATGTAGAGACTCCTGAGTGAGCACAGACAGATTTTGGAGTTTCCTGAGCAGTTCACTGTGGGTGCTGGAAACCTGTGGGGAAGGGCAGATGCTGCTGTGCTCGCCCTGGCTCAGGTGCTGCACTTACTTTGGGTAGACACCAACTTTTGTTTGGCCTGGCAGGTTCCAGCTGTTTCCCCTGGGGATGCGTGGCTGTTGAGCAGGGAGCTGCAGGGGAGGTGGGAATGTCCCCTGCATTTTGTGCTCCATCTTGTGGTGACACGTGCTCCCTTTGGAGCTGGTCTGGCTGTGCAAATTCCACTTGCTTGTCTCAGCTCCTGCTGTTTCTTCTCACTGGAAAGTTTGAATCTGCCTCAGGAATGGAGCTCTCTGCTACAAAGAGAATAGAAGAGCTGAAAAATGTGTTTGAAATCCTGCAGGAAGGGAAAAATCAAACCTTTAATTTTAGTACTGCTGTTCTAGAGCATATTTTGTGTGATAAAAGCAGCAGCTTGTAACAGGATGAAATTTGAATGGGGATTTTAGGGAAGGAAGGAATAGGTGTGGCCTGAGATCTGTGGAATTCTGTTGACAGTACATCTGACAGTTGTGCTAAAGCATTTAAACCAAAGATCCCTAATGATGCTGAATGTAATAACAGAGACACTAAGTAAGAGTGCTGCCTTAGCTAACACTCATTGCCATGCTTGTGACTAAAAGGCTTTGGTTTGAGTCTTCACAGCTGCTCAGCAAAGGCAGTGTTGTAGAGTAACTGTGACACTCCAATTAAAAACAAAAGCCTAGTTCTATATTTTGCCAGTCATATTTGATGTTATATATTGATTTGTCTACTCTCTTTTCTCAGCTTGTTATTTAACTATATTTTAAAATTTTTTTTAAAGTTACTTTCCCTTTGTTACTCTCTCCAGCTGACACTAGCCAATGGGATTTTCTAAAAAATATTTTTCAGGTATCCAAAACTGACCCCTCACCAAAGAGAGAGATGCCCACCATGATTCTGTTCAACGTGGTGTTTGCACTAAGGGTAAGGACTGTCTCCATTCCATCTGACAGTGGGATGTGCTTGCATGCATGAGACAATGCAGTAGGCTCACACTCCAGGCTTGTTTTGTGATTAATGGCCAGTGTTTGAAAGCTGCCTCCTCTCAGCAGTGAGGTAATGTGAAGGGAGAGTGCCAGGGAGCAGCAGCTGAGCAGCTAAATGAGAAGAAGGTACAAGTGAAGAATAATGAGGTTTCAATGCTCAGCAAAAGCCTAGAACAAATACATAGTTTCTGCCTGGAATTTTTTTCAGGCATCCTCTATTAACTAGATGCTGTTGTTAAGGGATCCTGGCTTGGCTAATTGGGTGTATAAAGATCTAGAAATTTCATTATGTTCAAGCATTGCTTGATTTCTGAGCTCTGGCTTTCTTTTCCCAGTTCACAGGTTGTTTAAAAAATAAAAGAGGGAGCTAAATAGTCATCTTTGTGGAAATGGTTGGTTTGTGCTCAACTGGATGTAATGTCATCATTTTTAAACCTCCAGCTCCCTGCTTATGAAAGGAATTTTTTTTTCTTTTAGTACTTTTCTTACCACTGGCTTTGCAGTGGTGACATGGACATGGCCCCAGCCTGCATGGCTTGTCATTGGATGAGGAGCAAGGTTTCACACAGCACAAGTGCCTGAATCAAGCCAGAAATTGTTTGCAGAGCTCTGCTGGGAATCCAATGTTCCTCTGCTTTAGGACACTGCTGGGTCAGGGAGTGCTGAATTTGCAATGGAGGAGTTGATTTTAGATTTCCCATGTTAAGAGATGTTGTTTTGGTGATTTGTTAGAGCCCTGTGCTTTGCTTGCAGGGAAGTGTGTGTAGATGCACCTGCAAAAACACACATTAATGCACACTGAGCAATGTGGCAGCAGAAGTGTGGAAACCAATGCTCCTTCATTCACAGTGGAGACTTGCCCACATTTTTCTGAAATCTAATTTCTAGTGCTTCTAGGAAAACTTGCTTTCTTTGCCCTTCGGCCATGAGATGATACTGATGTAATTGTGTGTGTGATGCAGCACAAAATCCATTTGCCAAATGAGACACTCTTAGTTCACAGGAGCAGTCAGGTTTCTGGAAATTGTTGGGCAAGAAGCAAGTGGAAATTTTTTTCCTAGGATGGAGCAGTGCAGTGCAGGGGGTGGGTGGAGGCCCTCAGAGATAAAGATGAGTGTCCATCTGCAGTGGGCAGACAGAGCAGGCAAAGGCCCAAGTGTGATAATCAGCACTGATCCTGCTGTGTTTGAGCTTCAGGGCTACCAATGTGGCGTGACTCAGCATGAACAGCAGTCAAAAAACTGATGAGTCACAGTTTGCTGCTTTCTGTGCCAAGTGGTCACTTGCCAGAACTTTAAATTCCTTTAAATGTCTTAACAAACATGAAGCAGCTGCTGACTCATGCTGGAGCTAGTGAATTCCCCCTCACCCCCCTTGGCAGCTGTACTGATGTGATAGATTTTTCCAGCACTTTCTTTCTGGGGCTTTCATAAATGCAGTGTTAGCAATAAGCTATATTTGTGAATTTTTTGGGAGCATAGATCCAAATTAATAGAGATTTGGGATGAAAATATTGGTCATGAGCTGGTAATTGTTACCTAGTTAGTTCCTTGTCAGTACAGAGGACAAACACCAGTGTGGCAATGTGGAGTTAGTGGGACATGTTAAAGGTGCTGTGCTGCCAGTGAGTTTCACCTGAACACTGGGATGTTCTGCCTTTTCAAAAAGCTTGACACTGTTTTGTCTCACTGTGTGAAGTTGAGATCTTTTCTCTGTGCTGGTAGAAGGTTAACAACTGGAAAAGCAACCCAGACAGAGCTGTCCCTGTCCAGGTGTGGTGTTCCTTTCTCGCACTTAACGAGCTTAAAAATCCAAATTACTTCTGGACCCCTCCGAGCTTCTGCTTGGTCGCGAGTAGAGAAAATTCTGTTCATTTCCAGTTGAGAGGCTGATTTTTGGTGTCAGTGGGAACCATTTGCCTGTTCCCCACGATGGCTGTGGTTCCCTGGCTCAGAGGCTGCTGGTGCTCCCCTCAGGCCAACGCGGACCCGTCGGTGATCAGCTGCCTGCACAACCTGTCGCGCAGGATCGCCATCGTCCTGCAGCACGAGGAGCGCCGCTGCCAGTACCTGACCCGCGAGGCCAAGCTCATCCTGGCCATCCAGGACGAGGTGTCTGCCATGGCAGAGAGTGAGTGCCTTCAGCAGCTGGGGCTCTTAACTGGGACACTCTTCCAGAGAGGTGCTGGTTGTGCCTTCTTGCTTCTCTCGTGCCTGGGATTGCTGTGAACAGGTTTTGGTGCTCTGTAGCACTGTGAACAAATTTTGGTGCTCTGTAGCATTCTGACAGCTTTTCCCTTCATTTTGCCTCAGCCAAGTTCACTATCCCTATGCAGAGATAGTGAACTTGGCTGAGGCTGATTTTTAGAGGTTTGTGGTGGTGTTCACAGGGGTCCCAGGATCAGGGAAGAGACAAGAATGACTCTGTGTTTTGACTCCATGTTTCAGAAGGCTTGATTTATTATTTTATGTTATATATTGTATTAAAACTATACTGAAAGAATAGAAGAAAGGATTTCATCAGAAGGTTAGCTGAGAATAGAAAAAGAATCATAACAAAGGCTTGTGACTGACCGAGACAGTCTGAGCCAGCTGACTGTGATTGGCCATTAATTAGAAACAACCACATGAGACCAATCACAGATGCACCTGTTGCATTCCACAGCAGCAGATAATCATTGTTTACATTTTGTTCCTGAGGCCTCACAGCTTCTCAGGAGAAAAAATCCTAAGGAAAGGATTTTTCATAAAACATGTCTGAGACAGAGGTGAAGTAGTTTCTTTGCTTTCTTTGCTAGTTAAGTTCAGCACAATCCCTGGAGACTGCACTGAGCCATCATGTTTGCCTCTCCCTGTCAGGCTGACATGGAAGAGCTCCTGTGTGGCCTCCTTCACCCAACCTAGAGCAAGTTTTGCATGCTTTAATGCTGTCTGCTGAGTCACCAGACTTGTTATATGGAAGCTTCACTCTTATGTGCTGTTACCTGGCTAGCAAACAGTTACAGAGCATTTTTATAGACTGTACTTGGAAAATGCTCTGTAACTGTAATGCTCATAACAATGTGGACTATTTAAGGTGAACTCTGACAGTGATGCATTATCTTGCTGCAAGCATTAAAAATTAAAGCTAACATCTAGAAAAACAAAGCTTTTGAAGTCATCATTTGTCCAATTTGGTTACATGTGCTTAACTGAGTTGAGGTTTAGCAGAAGTTGGCAATAATTCACTATTATCATCTTAATGTGTAACTTGAGTTATTGTAAAAGATTTGAAAGGTAATTGTAGATAAAATTATAAAATTTCTGTCACTAATGTTGATACCCAGTGGGGAAAGAGGAAACTCTTTGATTTGAAGTCAGTTACTTACTTTCTTGTTTTGAGTCTTCCCATAGCCACAGAAGGGCCCCAGTCACCTTTTCATCACATCCTCCCCAAGTGCAAACTGGCCAGAGATCTCAAAGAGACATATGACAGGTAAGTTGGATTTCAGCCTTTCAGTCTTGGCTCATGGTATGCTGTTTCTCATTGAAATCTCCTGGCTTTGTTCCTAAGGATATTATCCACTTTCTCATGCTGTTAATCATTGGGATTTGGGTTTTAAACCAGGCAGAGCCATGTGAAGCGTGGAAGTCAAGTGAAATGTTTGCAGAACTGCTATCCTAATCATTACCTTGGTCTGTCTTTGGTGTCTTGTTCTTAAAAGCTGATGATGTCTGTGACAGCTTTAAGAATTATTATTTTCTTCCTTAGCACAGGGCCACCTATTGACAAGTGAAGTGTAGAACTGACAAATATCATAACAGGGGCATCACAGCACTGGGGAAGTGCTCTAAACCTGCAGCTAAGGGGAAAGTGCTGCAGGAGCACTGATGGCAAGTCAGGTACTGCCCTAGGCCCATTTGTGCATGTCTGGACAGTGAATTTGGATGAGATGCTGAGGCTTCCAGCAGAATGGAAAGTGTAACATGCTGTTTCTTGACTGGGTTAGAAGTTCTGGCAGAGGTTTCAAAGCAGTGTGGGGCTGTTGTTGAACTTCAGCAGGAGCCTGTGCTGTCAGTGCTGCCTCCTGGGGCCCAGAGGCTCCTGCAGCCAGGATTGTGCCTGGGGAAGGGCCTGGACAGAGGGACACAGAACCTCTGTGTGGAGGGGAAGATGCTGTGCCCCTTGATTGGACTGTTTGTCAGGGATTCTGGGAATCAGGCTGGAGTTCCTCAGGGAACCCTTTGTCCTCCCTGGGTTGTGGCTTCTCATGTGCAGAGGGGATCAGAGCCCTGTAAGGTAAAGCACTGGCAGCCTAAATAATATAATGATAGCAAAGAGCATCAGAAAACTTCTGCTAAGCTGCACTTTGTGTTCCAGAGCTGTGAATTTCATCTGTTTCAAGAAATGTGGTATGTGGTTACACACACCTTGCACAAAACCTAAGTACCAAAGTTTGAGTACTAAACTTTTAAGGAAGGCAGTTTTTATGCAGCCTGTAATTCTAATATTCCAATTATATTTTTCTATTCCTCTAGGCTTATGTATTTATGACTGGGCAAAACCCTAATCATGTTTCCAAATATTTTAGGGACACAGTGACATCTTGTGGCATTTAGCTGTGACTGTAGGAACACAGAGCTCATGTGAGCCTTCCCAGAGATAAGGAGGAATAGACAGATTATGGAGAAATGCACTTTGGTGCTGCCCTCAGCTGTAAAACAAGGCAGTTTCTCCCTCATTTAGGCACTGTGAGTGGGGAAGAAGTGGTGCAAGTTGGATTTTGACACTTTTGTATGACACTGTCAAAAGCAAATGTGAGACCTTATTGGTGTGGGTAAAAAAATCTGAAGTGCCTGTGTGCTTGATTGGAAAGCTGTACTTGAAAAGGAGCTGACTGTGTTGTTGGGTGATAAGGAAATGTTCTGCAGGGCTTTTCTATTAATACTTCATATGAGAGCATAGGAAATATGCTTGTTATACCTGCAGTCAGATCAGCTGAGAGGAGCTGCAGCACCTTACCAGGCAGCCATAGATTAAAATTATTTTTTAATAAGGTAGAAAAAGGGTTCTAGAAATACAATTTTCTCCAGGATGAATTAATTGTTCCTGTGTGGCAGCAGCTCTGGAGTGAAGTCTGTGTGGTCTTCTGTGAAGTGAGGGTTAGTCACAAGTGACATGGGGTTACAAAAAAACCCAGATAGACAAGAATGCATAAAATAAATCTTGTCTGTAAGACAGGCACCAATCCTGCTCACAGTTGTAAAACTCCTGCTGTATTGAATATTTTATCCAGTTTGGACACCACATTTCAAGAGGGATTTAGGCCACCTAGAGAGTGTGGAGGAGTGTGAATGACCTCAGAGGGAAGATGGAAAGATTGGCTGTGTTGCTTTTAAAGGAGAAGGGAAGGGTGAACCTTGGGATGCATGCAGTGACAAAGTGCGGTTCTAAATTTACAGAGGCTTCTGGCATAGCCTTTGGCTGTGGGAGAGCAGCCAGTGGAGTGGAGGGAGCACTTTGAATTGCAGATGGAGCCCAGCTCTCTGTTTGAGATTTGCTCCAGCCAGCATTTCCAAGTGCCTGCTGATTTCTGCAATTCCAGCCCGATTTCCAGGGTTGCTCCAGAGGTGCTGTCGAGCCCTTGGCTTCCTGTAGATGGTGCTGAGGTATTTCAGGCAAGACCCAGCATGTTCCCTGAGCAAGCTGGTTTGTGCAAAACCACAAGTAGAGGAATATTTCTGTTGTTCAAAGTGTTCCTTGGTTTTGAATGAGATGCCTGTGTTCCATAAGGCAGGATCAGTACCCAGGACATCTTGACTAGCAATGGAGTGGTGTTACACTGACAGCTCAGAGGTTTCAGCTTCTACTTCCTGGGACATTTTGTCTCTCATGGAGAGAACTAGAATGTTTCTTTTTGATTAATTCAGAAAATTGAGAGTCTTCATTCATCTTGTCCTCAAACTGAAGCATTGTGTGGAACAGAAAGCAATGGTTTTTAGGCTCAAGAAAGTTTTCAGGACTTCAGTACTGAAAAACTTACTGCTGTTACAATATGTGTCTCTTTTGAGGAGCTTTCACATAGTTTTATCTGCAACTGTGGATAGTATGTGAGCTTGATAGTTACTAACTGCCTGTCTGGTTCTAGCAAATTTCTCTTAGCTTTGCATTGGAATAAAAGTGAAAGTATGGAGAGGTTTTTGGGGAGGTTTGGATTGTCTGTATTTTCTTTTTAGTACAGAAAGAGCCTTTTTAAAATTTTAGGGGTTTTTGGGGAGGTTTGGATTGTTTGTTTCTTCTTTTTAATACAGAAAGTGCCTTTAATTTTTTAGCCTAGTGGTACTCAACTGTGTGGTAGATCTAGCCCATCTCAGCTCAGGGAATGATTCTATGAGATTTAATGTTATTTCTGTGTCTGTGCTGTAAAATATAATCCAACTACAGTTATTTATCAAAGGACAGCCCTTTGTCCTTTATAAGGAAATGTGAAATAATTTCAAAGCTCTGAGTAGTCACAACCTCTAGGGAAAACAAACTCTAAAGCTACAACCTCACCTCCACCACACTCAAAAACATGGGGCTAATTCCTGATAAAAACAGGATAGATGTGATAGGAGGTGTGTGTATATAAAAATTAATAACTCTTTATAAATGTGAAGTGGGATTTCTTTGTTTTGTGAATAGTTATGGAAAAAGCTGCAGTTCTGGGGGATGCTGGCAAACCTTCATGTTCTCATTTTGGGGCAGTAGCTCACAATTCAAGACACAGCAGAATAGAGCAAAAGAGCAGTGATAGTCCCTAAAATATTCCCCAGCTTCCTGCAGCTCTGGGGGGTTTCTGTACATTCAGCAGCTTCCAGCTGATCTCACTTCCCAGAATTAACCTACAGTCCTGTGAGCCAGAGTAAATATTGAACAGCCACAGCATCCTCTGATAAGGAGCTCCATGTTTTAACTACTTTTTGTATTTCTTTCTTTTTCTTCTGAACTTTGCTCCATCTTGTACCATGAGATGTCTCATGGGCCTTATGATGGAGAGACATTAAACAGCTTTTTCCTGTTTGCCTCTCCCTGTCTCAGTTTTAAACTCTGTTTTCTGATCATCCTGGTCCTTGGCCATGTATCCCTCAGATCATTCATCAGGTGTTACCAACCAGAGATTAAAAAAAAAGTGTTGAAACAAAGCTTTTGTGGAATAAAATGTCTTGGAGGGTTTAATATCCTATTGCCTGAATGTTTGTGTCCATACTGGGGACATTATTTAACTCTACTGTCTGGCCAAGGGCAGTTGCAAGTGTGGCTGCTGGAGGGTGCAGCTTGTTCCTTGTCAAATTACAAACACTTAATTATTTTCCATCCAAGGGGGGGCAGGTGAAGGAGAAATTGTGTTCATAAAGCTTATAATGAAGGCTGGAAATTGTACAGCTGAATGCAAATGCAGAAGAATAAAATTAAGATCCAGATCAGAACTGAAAATCTGTTTTTCTTGTTGTCTTTAATTGTAGGCTCTTGTTGTGTAGTGCACTGCAGACAAAATTATGCTGTGGAGAGTGTAATTATGTAATTAAACCTTTTGCCTTAGTGCACTTGGACCAGACAATGAAAGGAACCAACTGGATCTTTGTCTGAATGTTAAACTCTGCAGGGGAAATGTCCCTGCAAGTGTTTCATGCTTTCCTGTATCTCTGCTGTTTTTACAACCCCAGGAGCTTTCAGGTGGTCTCTGAAGTCGCTGGTCCCATTCCTTTTTGCCATGGTTCCCCTGGTGAGGATTTGGCCTGGGAGCTGGTGTGGATAACCACAGCTCCAGCCCTTTTCCCTGATGGATTTTGGGGGAATCCAGCTTTACCTGCCAGTTGTTTGTGGTGGGATAAGCAGTGTTACTGGAGCTGCAGCATTTAATGAACATAACCAGAGGTGTTGGTGCTTTGCATGTTCCTTCAGGGCTGGGAGCCTCTGAGCAGATCAGAGCTGCTGGGGCCAGAGAAACACTGGATTCACCCTCTCAGTGCCTTTTAAAAAGAGGAAAACACACAGTATCTGCTCCCTTTGCAGCTTGAAAAATCAGCATTTTCCAGAGTTCCATGCAAGATTTGAGAACAAAAACTTTTGAGAAGTGTTGTCTGAAGGAGATGCTCCCCATGAGTCTGATCCTGTGTGAGGAGGGAGGGGATGCTGTTTGCTCCCTCACCACTCTGTTGTGGTTTGCTGAGTAGTTGCACCAGCAGCCAAAGCTACCCAGTGTTTTTGTTTAAATCTGAAATGTCTCCTCTCTCCAAACCCTCTACACAGCCAGATGAGTTTGAAAAAGAGCATGTTAGTTTGTGACCTGCAGTTGAATGCTGGTTATAAATGGTTAAATCACCACATAAAGACTTTTCCAGAAGTATTTGCTCCTGGCCTGTTCCTGGCATGTTTTTTAATCTGTTTTGTGTAGAGGGGGAAATTCATGGCAGTTATTGACACAAAAGTCAAATTGCAAGTCTCAACACACTTTGAATTTAAAATTCAGGCTGGAGTTTTCAGAGTACAAACTTTGAAATTTGATTTTAAGCCAAAAAGCATTCTTAGGGAAGAAAGTTTAAAATTGAAGGGCATTGATGAATTCAGTTCTCAGGTGTAGAGCTTGAGATAGATAGTTTATGTGTTCCTAACTCATGGAAAGGTGTGGTGGGCCTTGCTGCTTCCTCCCAGCACAGCTGTTCCAGGCCAGCATCCCCTGCCTGTGGAATGAGAATATTGGGAGGGTTTGCAGGGTTGGTGCTGCCTTAGCTCCTTATGGTACATTCCCCATTTTAAGTAAATACAGTTTCCTCCTGAGGTGGATTCCACCTCTGGTCTAGATTTGCAGACCTCTGTAAAAGCACCTGAATGATGATCCTGGTTTTAATATCCAGCTTTTCTGTTTGTTTGGTTGTTGTGGTTTTTTTGTTTTTGTTTTTTTTTTTTTTTCAGTAAAAGAGGCTTGCTGTTGCTTTCAGGCTGAGCACCAGGGTCTGACTTTACTGTCTTTATTATTCCTGGGATATCCATTGCTTCTACTCCAGTCCTGTTGTCTGGAGTCAGCTGAAGGGCTCAGCTCAGTCCCTGTGGTTTCCTAGAGTGAAGAAACCACGTAACAGGCACATTTGTGATTTCATGTCACAAGCAGGAACAGGTTAGTAAGGAAACAAACAACCTAAGCAGAGCACAAGGAGGCTGTTATTGTGGAAATGTGCTGCTTGGAACAGCCCTTGCCAGTACAGACATCCTCTTTTCTTTTTGCTTGGAGGGAAGATGGAAATTGGAGGTGAGAACTGTGCCCAGTTCATCTTTGGCCTAGAGAATTTTCCTTTGCCCTGCAGTAGATCTTGAATAAACTACTTTAACTTGAGACACTGCTGCAATGTTAAGGGCAGAGGCAGCAGGAGGTCAGTGGTGAAGTCTTTCAAATCTCCCTCAAATGCTGTAGGGGATGGTGCTCTGTATGTCCAGCTGGGGGATTCCTGTCAGCTGGTCCTCAGCCAGCCTGGGGACAGACAGGGTGCATTCAGTCTTTTCCTGATCTGATTTCTGGGTGACCCTGGAGCACAGTTTTCATTTGTGACTGAGGGTAAATGCTGTATGGATTGATTGCCTTCCTGTTTTAGTCTCTGCACCACAGGGGTGGTTCGTTTGCACATCAACAACTGGCTGGAAGTGAGTTTCTGCCTTCCTCACAAAATCCACTATGTTGCCACCAACTTCATACCCCCAGAAGCAATCGAGAGAAGTCTGAAATCCATCAGGTAAGAGCAAGCTCTGCCCCTCAGAGTGTGGCCAGTCCTTGCTCCTGTTCCAGGGGTTGTGCTGCAGATGTCTGAGGTGGCTCAGGCAGGGGCATGGTGTGACTGGGCTGTGGAGGAGGGGGACCCTGGGCTCAGACAGGACTCCCAGAATCACACAGAATCACAGAATCACAGAATGATGAGGTGTGAAGAGACCTCTAAGATCATTGAGTCCAACCTATGCCCTCGCACCTCAACCAGACTACAGCACCAAGTGCCATGTCCAGTCTTTTTTTAAACACATACAGAGATGGTGATTCTACCACCTCCCTGGGAAGGCCTTCCAGTACTTTATTATTCTTTCCTGAAAAATTTCTTCCTAATATCCAGCCTATCCCTTCCCTGCCATAGCTTGAGACTGTGTCCTCTGGTTCTGTCAGAGACCAACCCCACCTGTGTGCAGCCTCCCTTCAGGAAGGTGCAGAGAGCAATAAGGTCACCCTGAGCCTCCTCTTCTCCAGGCTGAACAGCCCCAGCTCCTTCCAACGTTCCTCACAGGGTTTGTGTTCCCAGCCCCTCACCAGCCTCACTGCCCCCTCTGGATGTGCTCAAGCATCTCAACGACGTTCTAAATTGAGGGGCCAGAACTGGACACAGCACTCCAGGTGTGGCCTCGCCAGTGCTGAGTTCAGGGGCAGAATGACCTCCCTGCTCCTGCTGGCCACACCATTCCTGATCCAGGCCAGGAGCCTTTGGCCTTCTTGGCCACCAGGGCACATTGCTGGCTCATATTCAACTGGCTGTCAACCAGCACCCCCAGGTCCCTTTCTGCCTGAACACTGTCCAGCCACACTGTCCCCAGCTTGTCCCTGGAGCTGCTGCTGTGGCTCTGTGGGGCTGCTGGATTCATGGTGGTTGGAAAGCACAGCCTTGGTGCTCTCCCTAGGTGGTTGTACTGAGGGGGTGCTGCAAGAGTGGCCTGCACTGTTTGCAGCCGGAAATTTTATGTTCATTTTAATCTTGAGGCCCAGAAGTAATTCTGGTTTTGGAAGAAAGAGAGCCCAGGTCCTGTGATACCTTATTTCCTGTGTTTGTTTACCTGCAAAAGTAATTAACTTCTGCTTTCTGCCTTTTTTCTGCTCCACTCTGTATTTCAGTATTGCAGATGAGCAGTTTTCAGACTTGTTCTCAATTGTGTGCCAATGCAGTCTTTTTTTCTTTGTCACTGGAGTATCCAGTTACCATATAACCTCTGTCTCCTTTTCACAGGGAGCCTCTTATGCTGTAACATAAAAATAAGCTGATTTTGAACCCACTTAGAGCAAAAGGATGATATTAGAAATTCTTTTTTTACCATTACATTGACCCCAGGTATCATGGTGTAGAAATAACAAAGCCTTCAGGAAAAGCTGCAGTTTTCTGTGCAAATGTATTCTATTTTTCTGCAGGCCTTACCATGCCTTATTACTTTTAAATGATGAGAAGTCATTGCTTAATGAGCTCCCGTTGGACTGCTCTCCTGCCCTGGTGAGAGTAATTAAAACTACCTCTGCTGTGAAGAATTTGCAGCAACTGGCTCAGGATGCTGACTTGGCATTGCTGCAGGTATGGGGAGCTGTCAGCAGCTGCTGAGAGCTTTTTAAATCACGAGGTGTTTTCTCCTGGGCTTGTGTGGGGCTGGAGCGTGGCAGCTCCTGGTGTGAGCAGAGAGCAGGGAGAAGGTACCAGCCCTGGAGCCTGGGGAGAGGCTGGAGGAACAAAGAGCAGGGAGAAGGTACCGGCCCAGGAGCCTGGGGAGAGGCTGGAGGAACAAAGGGCAGGGGTGCAGGGACAGTGCTGGGCGGCCCAGCAGACACAGCCTGTCTCAGATGGGAGTTTCCATCCCAGGGCTCTCTGGTCCCCATCCTCAGAGGTCTCTGGTCCCCATCCCCAGGGCTCTCTCGTCTCCATCCCAGGTCTCTGGTCTCCATCCCAGGTGTCTCTAGTCCCCATCCCAGAGGTCTTTAGTCCCCATCCTGGGGGTTTCTGGTCCCCATCCCAGGGCTCTCTGGTCTCCCCATCCCAGGTGTACTCTGGTCCTCACCACTGCTCAGGACAAGTCCATTAAATCAGGCTGATGAAAAACTTCTCTTCAAATTGTGAGCACCTCATTGTGAGGGCAGCCTCCCACAGCCTCTCTGGTCCAGCACCTGACCAGCATCAGAGTGAAACCTTTCCCCTTATCTAATGGGAATTTCCCATTGTTCTCCTTGTGGATGTTGCCTCAGGAGCTGTCCCTGTGTCCCTCTGAGGACAGTGGCTCTGTCTGCTCTGTGTCTCCTGTTTGGTAGTTAAACCAGAGCAGGTTGTACTCCTGGCTGACACCACAGGGGCCTGTCCTGGTCCTGCCACAGTGATGTCTGCATGCAAATGAAGCACCCAGAATGCAGGTGCAGGTTTACAGCTGCCATGGCCAAATACCCCTGGAGCTGCCAAGATCTTTTCCACCAAAGCCTTGTGAATGCCTGTACAAACTTTCCCATCCATTTCCCTTAGTCCATTAGTGCACACACTTGGCAGTCATGGGAAGAAGATTTATTTTGGGCTTGGGCAAAGATTTTGAGCCATTCTCCCCAAGCCAGCAGCTCTTTCCAAATGCCCTTCCAGTAGTGAGAACCAGCTCTCAAATCTGAATTGCTGGAGGTGATGTGATGAGCCCTTGGAAAGGGAAGTGGAGGGATGAGACTCTGAGTTGCTGTGAGACATGAGTTGTGAGGCCACTGAGAGACCCCTGTGGATGACTGTGATCATTTGGGATGATCCCAGAGAGGGAGGGGCTGCTCCATGCTCCTAAGGGTCAATCCAGACCCAGGGGCACAGCCTGTGCTCTGTGTGACAGGGGAAGCACAGCTCATCATCACATGTTCTCCTGCTCATAGGGCAGTGCCTCCTCCTGTTCCAAGGGAAAGGTCCTGCTTTGTAATGAACCTCCAGGGCTGCCTGCAGTGGTCTGTGGTGTTACTTGGCTATGGGATGAGCTCTGGAAATTCCCTACTGCTTCTGTAGTTTTGTTCTCCACAAAAAAGCACAGTTAAATGCATCTAATGATACAGGCTGGATTTTATGTCTTGTAGACACTATTTATGTGGCTTTTCTAGAGCCATTAGCAACCACTGACTTGTTTAACACATTAAAATACTTTATGTAGCTCATTACTGAAATACCTCTGTGCAGTAAAAAGGCAGTGTTGGTTTCCTTTATGTTTCTGTCATAGTAGAAGCTGATTCTTTTGTTTTATTTTTCATGTATAACACAATGCATTTTGTGCATAAAGAAAAATAGTTTTTGGGGGCATGAAAAGAAACTTAACTTGTATTGATACAGTTTGGAGGAATTCCTTTGAGGCAGGAAATACTAAGTTGCTTAGAAATGTGAAGCGAATCTCTGGAAATCCATAACCTTGTCAAATGCTTTTTGATCTGCCACATGTTATATTAAACCATGAATTTATTCTGAAGCCAGGGTGAAAGGGTGGACCATTTTTCTTTCATTTCAACTCAAATGAGACTTTTTTTGTTGTATGCAACACTTGCTGAGAGTTTGTATATTGATTCTGCTCCCCTAATTTTTCCCTGTTTTCTCAATACAGGTTTTCCAGCTTGCAGCACATCTTGTTTACTGGGGCAAAGCAATTATTATTTATCCTCTTTGTGAAAACAATGTCTACATGCTTTCTCCAAATGCCAGTGTCTGCCTGTAAGTAGAAGGAAAATGTGTTGGTGGCAGCACAGGGCTGAGGAGTGCAGATGCACTTTCCTTCCCTGGCTGGATACAGACTGGGATCTTTCTTCATGGATTTGTTGAGACTGTGCAGGACACAAACCAAGGCACCATGGCCATTGGGAGAGCAAGCAGAGCCACTGCAAGGAAGATGTGGAGGCAGGGGAGGGTATTTTTGCTCTGCTGAAGATTGGCAGCCCTTCCTCTGTTGAATTTTGAGATGATTTTAGACTCTGTGTTGGAACTCAGTTATAGGAAAATAGTTTTAAATCAAAACTTTGGTGATGGATGTATAAAAATAGGGCTTGAAGGGACCTTGAGGTTATTCAGCAACAACTGTGCCTGTGTCAAATATGGCAGTGCTGTTCCTGAAGGCCTTTGGAGATAGAAATGCTAAGACAGACAGTTTTCCTGATATTTAACTTGTCTGTCCTTCACTTCAGTGATGTTTCTTGACCTGTCAGCGTGGGGAGGGGGCACAGCCACATCTGCACTGCAGCTGGCACATTCAGAGGTCGTGTGTGTATCCTGCCCAGCCCTGCCCAAGCTCTGTCCCTTTCACCAGAGGCTGCACAGGTCTGGAATTTTATCCCTTTCATTTTTCTCCTCTGGATTCCCTCCACACCTTGAATGAAAGGCTGGAGCTGGATGTAAGGCTGAGGTGAGAGTGCACGAGCTCCTGGCTGCCTTCTGCAGGACACAACATGCCATCAACTGTGCTTGGGGTTTTCTAGATCACAGGGAATGTTACACTGGGGAATTGGCACTTCTGCAATGTTTAGTGGGATCCCAGCTACCCTGAGCAGCGCTGCAGAGCTGATCTGTGCCTTTGCCTCCCTGCTGCAGGTACTCTCCCCTGGCAGATGCCTTCTCCTGTCAGTTCCGGGGTCACAACCTGCCCTCCATGCTGGCCAAGTTCTCCCTGCCCGTGTCCCTGGCTGAGTTCAAGAACCCACTGGCACCACCCGTGCAGGAGGTGAGCTGGGCACTGCCCTGGGCTCCTTGTTCTGCTGCCTACAGGGATGGACTGCTCCTAGAGCACTGCTGGGCACTGCTGGGCCCTGCCCTGGGCTCTTTGGGCACTGCTGGGCACTGCTGGGCCCTGCCCTGGGCTCCTTGGGCACTGCTGGGCACTGCTGGGCCCTGCACTGGGCTCCTTGTTCTGCTGTTCATAGGGATGGTGCTGGGCACTGCCCTGGGCTCTTTGTGCACTGCTGGGCACTGTCCTGGGCTCCTTGGGCACTGCTGGGCACTACCCTGGGCTCCTGGGGCACTGCTGGGCACTGTCCTGGGCTCCTTGGGCACTGCTGGGCACTGCCCTGGGCTCCTTGTTCTGCTGCCCACAGGGATGCTGCTGCTCCTGGAGCACTGGCTCAGGAACCTGCTGTTGCACATTTACAAGTTCCCAGTTACTCTATTTCCAGCCTTGTGATTTATTGTTTCATGTCCTGGTGCCAAAAAGCTGTGGGGATATTCAAGGTGACAGGATTCTGGAAAAGCACACTCCTACAAGAAGTATTAGAATGTTTCTTTTCATGGTGTGATGTTGTAGGGAAAACTGAAACTCCATTTGGTCTGTCCCAAGCTGTTAGCAATTGGTAGGGCTGAATCAAGTTTGTGGATTCCTCACAATCACATTTGATTTTATTCTATTCCATCTGCTCCAAGCTCACAATCTGTTTTTAAAAGCAATCTGTCTTGGTTTTGCTGTAAAAGTGGAATTGTTAAAAGGCTTTTGGAGGAAGTAGGCTCAGCATGGGGTCAGCAGAAGTCCATGTGTCACTGCATTAGCTCCTGAGAGAAAAGAACTGTGTTAATAAAATATGAATTTGGGATTTGTGAGCTGTTTTGCTCGTGCATCAATCATGGCTTGTGGCATTTCTGGGAACTGGTGGAACACAGGAAGGAGCTCAATACAGTGAGGTCTCCTGGCTGACTGTGCTGTGTTCCCAGATGGAGGAGCCTGGACTGAGGCTGTGGCAAAGGAAGCACAGGCAGAGTTCTTTGGCTGCCTTCTCCTGGTGTTTGTTTCTGGCCCTCAGACCTGGGTGCCTTGGTGGCTCCATGGCTTTAGCCCTGCTCACATTTAGAGATTACCATCACCTGTGCTCTCCAGCACAGCTGGGAGGGAAGAATTGGCTGCAATTGCAGGTTCACAGAGATGATGATCTGAGATAAAAATAAGTAATGATGTAGGTCTAATTCCAGTAGCATTTACTGGTCAGCTGCAACCTTGGGAGGCAGGGGAAGAGCAGGACTCCACTCTAGTTACAGACAAATAAGTACCCTGAAAATTGAAGCTGAAGTCATAGCATTAATTTTATTATAGCTGCAGTAGCTTCAGGAGACATTTTCAGTAATCCTTTTAAAATTAATTACTTGCCTTAATACTTCTCCTTCAATAGTTCTGCTTGTTCTCAGACGTCCTACTTTTGTTTAAAATACATAAATAAGTGTCTGTCACTTACTGCTGCAGTTATGCCTTGAAACAAGGGTGCAGTAAATGCTCACCAGAGCTGATGGAGTGTTCAGGTGTTTTTTAGAGTCTGTTCCTTCCCCCTGCTGCTCACCTGCCTGTGGTGGGGTCCTAAGGATCACCAGCACAGCTTGCTTTCATCCTCCTTTCAGCCTTATTGGAAGGATGGAGGATGATGCTGTGAAAAGCTGTGGCTTTTTGATAAAGCAAAGTGTGACAGTTTTTAGGGGAATTTAGATTAGAGTGAGTTTTTATGTACTTTTGTATCAGTACATATTCTTCTACTCTGATTTACCTTTGTAGGACTTCTTGTGTTATTTTTTTGTTTTTCAGTCTTTTAAGAGACGTGACTCCAATCCCTGCCCTGAAGTGGTCAGGCTCCAGTTGTAATTACATAAGATCTAATCAATACAGCAATTAATCTAATGAAATGTGGGTGGGTTTTTGTTCCACTGTGCTGTGATAAAAGATGTACTCTGAACTGTAAATATTGTCATAATGTATTCGCTTTGCCTTTGAAAAAAAAATAGCAAAGGTGGGACTTCTCTCTGTACTTTTGTTCTTTGTGTGCACAGGAGGGGATGTGAGGTTTTTTTTAGCTTTAAAGATTTCCAGTGGTTTTCTGTTATCGGGTGCTTTTCATCAGGCTGAGGGCAGTGTTTGTGCCCCTGAGGGTCACTGTGCTGAGGGGCAGTGCTGTGGCAGGGCTGAATCTTCTGCAGAAACTGCTGTGGCCTCGTGGCATCCATGGCATCCATCCCATTTCATTCTTCTCTCAAGCATGGGATTGGCTCCCTGCTTTTGGCATGTGCTTCTGGATGGGTAAAGAATACAGGAGGCATTAATAAAGCCCTCCATAGGAAATAGGAGAGCTCTCGGAGCCCTTCCTGTTTTTATACAAAAATCTTGCTTGATTTGAAAGGGGACAAAGTTATTTTTGTTCAATTACCATTACATGAGTGGAATTCCTCTATACCTTTGAGTAGATGAAAAAAAGTGACACACATTTTTCTGCTTGGTGTGCTGTGGTATTTTTTGGCTGGTAGGAGATGTGAACAACCTGAGCAAGGACAGGGCTGCCCTGGGAGTGCATGGCTGTGTGCAGCTGCTGCTGTCTGCCTGTCAGGTAGGTGGGAGGTGCCAGGTGAGAGGTGTGTGCCAGGCCTGCCAGTGCTCTCAGTGTGCCCTGTGCCACAGACTGAAAGTCTTGGTTGTGTCATCTTGATCTCTGTTCTTGCCTGAGGTGAGGAGCAGTGTGTTGCAGTGGAACCCTGGTCAGTGTGTATCTGTTAGATGAGATTTTGGTGTCCTTGCAGTGCTCCCTGCTGCTTCCCTTTCTCTGTGTTTCCCTGGGACAGCAGCAGGGTGAGGATGAGCCCCTGCCCCCAGCTCAGCTGACCTCAAGAGATCTCAGTGCTGTTGAGCTGAGGCCCTGCTTTTCCTCCCCCCTCCCAGTGTGTGCACATGGGAGCCTTCCTCCCTTCCCTCTTCCCTCTCCTAGAGCTCTGGCCTCTGTTCATTTAACCTGTTCCAGCTGCAGAAGGGTTCTGCCAGGTGAGCAGGTGGAATTCACTTGGGGAGATGCAGTGAGCTGCAGGGCTGGCACAGAGTGAGGGAGGAGATTTCTGCAGAGCTTGTGCAGCTGGGGTGTGAGGGAAGCAGAAGCTGTTCTCCCCATTTCACAGGGAGTTGTCCCCATTGTGACTTGTCATGCCACCAGGACTTGCTGCAGTGCCTGGGTTTGTCCTGGATCTCACCACACGGTGGGGAGATCTGTGAGCTCACACCAAAGGGAACTCATCTTCACTTTTGGTGTTTTTGCTGGAAGAGGAGCAGTTTGCATCTCCCCTACCCTGAGCCCAAAGAATCTGTCCTTGTTCTGCTGCCTGTGGCTGTTGCCTCATGTCCCTGTGCTCTGCTCCTCCTGTGAGTGGCACAGCCTGGCTGTGAGTGCAGGGCACGCTGGGCTGCAGCTCTGGGGCTGCTCACTGGGGTCTGCACCCCTTCCAAACCTCCTGGGAAAGCACAGGAGCACCTGGTGACCCAAAGCCTTCAGGTCAGCACTGTTCCCTGGCAGGATCTGTCCCAGGCAGGGGGAGGCTTTACCTGCTGTTCAGGGTAAGGATTTGTTGTCCAGCATCAAATTTCTTTCCCCAGCTACTGTGCATGAAGGTGCTTTGCAAACCAAGAGTCAGGGATGATGATTGTGGCTTCCCCTCCTCTGCACTGTAACCTCAGCCAATTTATCTGCCTCAGAAGCTGCAACACCTCTGTGCCCTGCCTTGAACAAACAGGGACTAGCAGGAGGGATCTTCTCACCTGTAAGCAGTGTTCCCAGGTGAATTAGGCATCCCATTTCCTTCCTGCACCTCCTTTATCATCATGCACATTGTCATTACTGTTGTGGTTCTTTAATTCTCCCTTGAGGGGATGTGAATAACTGCAGAAAAGAAACCCCAACAGATGGGAAAGCAAAGACAGCTGCTGCTGAACAAAATCTGTTTAACTTTTCACTTTTGTTTCAGTCTGGGAGTCAGGCACAGGGAGATGAGGCCTCTGCCTTGTGCTTGCTGAAAACATGTCAAGCTTTGTGCAGGGCTGATGGAAAATGAGGCAGGGAAATGTGTCAGGGGATGGAGTGGGAGGGGAGCAGAGCTGCCTGCACACCCTGAATGGGCAGCTGTGTCTTCAGGGAGCCACACTGCACATGGGGCTGCTCTGCTGCAAGACATCAGGGAGCTTTTGTTGGCAGAAGTAGGGAAATGGGATTAAGATGCATTTATATTCAGTTGGACTGGGTATAAAGTCAGGGGTTTAGCACAGTAAGTTAAAAGAAAATGTCATGCTAGGCCTGAATGGAGGGAATGGTTAAGCTGAGGATTCACAGCTGTTAACTAATGATTAAAATGGCAATACTAGACAGTAAATGTTTCATCCTACATCAGGAGGAGTTTGCAGTCTGTTTCCTGTAAATCAGGGAGAAGTTTTCATAGCTTATGTGTTTTCCATGAAGCAGCATGGTTTGAATGCTAAAGGAAGGTAATACATGTCAGCAAACACCCCTGCACCCCAGTGGCTTTGAAGGTGTCATCATGCTGAGCCAAGGCAGCCCTCAGCTCTCCAGTCAGACCTTGAAGAGGATTTGTATCAAATAACTGGATAATCCAGGCTGGAGAAAAGGGGAATTGTGTGCTTCAGTAGGCAAAGCAAGCTGTATTTTCACTGTCTCCTCACATGGTGAGAAACAAACTGGGATTGAGTGCTTCTAGGCTGCTGTTCTCCCTTCCCTTTCCTGAACCTGGTGCTGCTCCCAGTTATCCTTTTTAGGCCTGGGAAAGAGAACAGCCTTAAAAAATCCTTGCAGGAAATGTAACACATTTCTCAAGAGTTTTACAAATGGTCCCAGAGAATAAAGAATGCTGGATCTTGGGGCTGAGCTTTCCTCTGGCCATGCTGAAGTGCCCAGCTGGGCTGATGTGCAGTGCTGTGTTTTTGGAAGCCAGTGCAGCATCTCTGCTTGTGCCAGTGAGCACAGAGCAGGGCATTATCCCAGTGCCTTGCATGACAACAGCCTGGCACTGCTCTGGGAATGGCCCTGGGCTGCTCTGTGCCAGCAGGAACAAGCCAGATGTGGCTGCAGCAGACAGGACCCCCTCTGAGCAGGCTGGAAAGAGGCAGCACGGGCAGACAGGAAGCATGAAAGGAACATGGATAAAATTTAGATTGAATTGGTAGTTAAATTAAGCAACAGAAAATGTTTCACTTTATATTTCCATCACAGTCCTGGTGTTTCAGCCAAAAAAGGCTGGCTCTGGCTTCCAGAGCATGACTGGGATGAAGCACAGCCCTGCCTGGAAAGCTGCTCCCAGCCCATGTGGCTTCAGCAAGGAGCCCAGCTCCAAGGAAGTGCCCTGAGAGCAGGCTCAGGGAGAAAGAACCCTGCCCCTCTGGGGCAGAGCAGCATTTCAGCAGCACAGCACAGGGAAACCTCTGCTCCTGCAGCCCTGGGTGAGCTCCATGGCAGCCTGGGAGCAGCAGCTGGAGAATGGAGGGAAATGCAGTGCTGGTGTCCAGAAGCACAGGCAGCAGAATGTGTTAGCAAAGCCTCTGCTAGAGCTGATCTGGGAAACACTTCTGCCTTTGGTAAGAAATGGGTCTGACCCTGGAGGAAGTGGGAATGGTGTGGGGCACATGCAGTGGTGGCACAAAGCTCATCACACAGGCAGGGCCCAGTGCAGGGTGCTGCAGCACTTGGATTTTTTCCAGGACTGGGTTTTCAGAGGTACCAAATTCCTGCTGAAGTTTGGCTTGTACAGAAAAATGTCAGGGATCATCAGTCTCTGGTCTAGGGAGGATTGCTCAAGTTTACTTCAGGATGGAAGAAGAGTTTCCTCTGGTTCTCAGAGTGGCCCCAGATCTCCAGCTCTCCCAGCCAGAGATGCACAAAGGTGTTTGGCAGGGGCTGTTTGCACAAGGTTGTGGCTGTAAGGCTGTAACACCTCTGCTGCCTGGCTCAGGTTCCACTGGGCCATAGCTGCTGGCTCAGGGTGGCTTTCTAGGTATTTCCATGAGGGTGTGGAGGTGATGGTGCATGTGTAGGATTAGACTCTCCATGCCCATGGAGCTGCAACAAAAGCAATTGGCTATTTTTGTGATTCATGGAACCACCAGAGTGCCCAGGGGGGGCTGGTTTGGGTCAGGCCTTACCCACTGCTCTGTAGGTCTGGTAGAGCCTGTCTTCCTGTCTCCTTGCATTTTTCCAGGCTTGTTTTGTGCTCTGAAACGTGCAGACCTCTTTCATTTGCTAATCAGACGTGCCAACAGGTTGGAAATTTAAGTAAAATAAATGAGCCATCTTTCCATCCAGGCCTGCATCTGGAAGGAAGGATTTCAGCAACATAATTGCTGGAGTAAACCTCACTCTTCCAGGCTGGCTTCAGATGTTAGCAAAGCATGATGTCTTTGGTGTCTTTTGCCAACCTTCCTCTTCTGCTGTAGATTTTCTGTTAAACATGTAAAATGAATTATGGCTTTTCCAAAAAATATGTGTTTGAAGGTGATCCCAGAGAAAGTTTTAAGATTAAAATCCACTGAGCCCCCAGAAGTGGTAATCTCTGAAAAGACAGGGTGTGGGTCTGTCTGCAAACAGAGAGGTTTCTTTTGTGATTTGATAGCAGAGGAGGAACTGAGAATTACCAGATTTATGGAAAAAGGAAAATTATGTGGGCTGATGAACTTGGGTTTGGGGCTTTTCTTGCGATTTGGCGAGTTACCCTGATGATTAATGCAGCAGGGGGAGCTTCCTTCTGAGCCTGAGCTCATGCTGCCTGTGTTTGTCTCACCAAAACAGTGCTGGTTGCTATGAAATCCCCAAGCAGCCTTGTCAGTAATTGTGTTCTGAGCCCCTTTGCTATGAGAGCTGCCTGCAGTGATGTGAAAAGGCTTTTCATGCAGAAATCAAGACACAATGATGCATTTTGAAGGCTCCTCCCAGATTTCTGAAAGCAGACCCTACAAACCCTTGTCCCTCGCGCTGCCCATGGTGCAGATCTCCAGCAGGTGTTGGGCAATGTTTAATGCATCTCATTGCTTTGGAGTCTCTGCCTGCCTGGAAACCCAGGTGCCTTTACTAGCTTGGCCCTACATAGCAGAGGGATGGTGACTGTGCATGGAGAGGGGACTCCTGGCAGCTCAGGCTGCTGTCCCCTGCCAGGGCTTGTGCTGCTGCTGCTGTTTCTGTGCTGCCCAGCCCTGTCAGGCTCTGATCTCCAGGGCTCTCCCATGGCTGATCAGCAGTTTCCCACCTGACAGCAAAGGGCTCCTGGCCACATCCCCTGGTTGCTTCAGCTCTGCCCCATCACCCTGCCCTCTCTCTGGCTCTCTAGAGGAGCCTGCACTTCAGTCTGACCATGTGGGATTAACCCTTTGGTGATTTATTTTAGTGGCCCTTGTGTAGAACCAGCAGTGGCCTGGAGCTGAGGCAGGGGCAGGGCAGGTTCCTTCAGGCTGTGCTGGTCAGTGCTGCATAAAGGTGTGGAGCATGAAAGGCTCCACTGCAGCCTCAGCACCCGCAGAGGCTCTGGGTGTGAAGAAGTTTTGTGTCTGGTCACCTTTTTGTGACTGGAAAAGAGATAAACTCAGTGTGGGGCTCCAAGCATTTTCCACGTGCCTCCTTACTCACCAAGTGCACACTCTGTGTGTTGTTTTCCTCCTGTGTCTCATTTCCCAGGTGTTTAACCCCTCGTTTGTCCCCCTGCAGACCCAGCTGATCCAGATGGTGATCTGGATGCTGCAGCACCGGCTGCTGATCCAGCTGCACACCTACGTGTGCCTGATGGTGCCCCCGCAGGAGGAGGAGCTCCGAGCCCAGGACGAGGACATGCCCTTCACTGCCAGGGTGGGGGGACGGAGTCTGAGCACCCCCAACGCTCTCAGCTTTGGCTCCCCAAGTATGGGCACACTTTTCTTTGCTTTTCAGACTCCATCTCACTTCTACAGCTTCCCTTAGTGCTGCCGAGGGCCATCAAGCCTTGGTAGTGAGAATCTCCACTTGCTAATTAGGTCCAGCCTTTCCTAAATTTAGAGCTGGGCACTGGTGAAAGTCCTAGGGGCTGTTTGGCTTCTTTTTAGAAAGAAGTAATGTGGATGCCATGAGACAGAGAGAGAAACAGCAAGCGTTTCTCACGGTGGCTTGTGAGAAACGCCATTTCTCTCTCTCTGTCTCATGGCATCCACAAAGTAATGCTTTGTAATTTGCCAAATTCTCATCTGGTCCTGTAAAAGGTTTTTATGAGAGGTACTTCTTTGTTTTTAAAAGTAGCTTTGTCCTCCCTTGCTGCACTCAGAAGTATCCCCTGTGTTCCTCTGGCAGATTCTGATTTTCAGGACAGAGAATTTGTTCAAGCAGCATTGGTTTCTGTGGGCTGTAGAGCCATTAGAGCCACCTGAGGAGACACAGAGCTGGCTTTGTTCTCACACGTGATTGATTTCTGTTTGTGTCCCCTGATTTCTTTAATCTCCCCAGTGCCATTCTTCAGGGTGATTCCAGGAAAGCATTCTTTCAAGAGGATGAGTCAGATATAATGCTGAAATCACCAAACTTTCCTGCTTGGGCTGTTCTGAGCAGCCTTCTCAGAACACCACTGGGCTTGGATATGGGGAGAGATCCTCTGTACAACTTTGAGCTTTACAGGAGACATGAATTAGGGCAGAAATCTTGGAAAGTGAGTCAGATGAGTCTGTGATCTGCTTTTTCTGGCTCCCTCACAAGAGGATATTGCTTCTTGGCCTCTCTGCCTGCTCCCACCTTCTGTGCTGTTAGGCTTTTCATGTTACCACTTCATGGTATTCCAGCACAGCTGTCTGGGAATTCTCTTTTCAAATGTTTTTTTATGGACTGTTTATGGTCTCCAGAAATACAGTTTTCCACACAAATTGATGACTCTGTTGAAACATTTGAATTTCCCATTGAGAAAATAGCTGTGTTGTCATATGACTAATTGCAGATTCATGGAGCACTTGGAGAGCCACTTTCTCTGCTCTCCAGACAAGAGGGATTACTTGGAAAGGCTGCACAAAACAGCCTGAATTGATAAACTTTGCATCCTTATGCTGAGGAATACAAAAATTTCATGTGTATGTGTGTCTCTCTGATAGCCAGCAGTGATGACATGACTCTGACAAGCCCTAGCATGGATAACTCCAGTGCTGAGCTGATCCCTGGTGGGGACTCACCCCTCAATAAGAGGATGACAGAGAATCTCCTGGCAAGCCTGTTGGAGCACGAGAGGGAAGCCATCCTGAACGTCCCAGCTGCCCAGAATCCAGAGGATCTCCGCATGTTTGCAAGGTGAGCAGGCCAGGGTGCAACCATTGCTGCTTATCCTCCTGCTGTATGGAAGGATTGGTGTGGAGTCTGAGCAAATCCTGTTAGCCTGTTAGGGCATTTGGAGGAGAAATTCTTTTGGGTTTGCTCCTGTATTTCATCTGTAATACAAACTAATATTGGTGGCACAAGAACACTTGGTAACAGAGAGTCCTGGGTGTGTGAGGGAGCATCAGGGAGTAGGGGTGGATTTCACTGCCCTGCCAGTTTTCCTTGTCCACACATGGCAGACACAAAACTGCACAGCCTAAAAACCCATCTCAGCAGGCAAGGCAGAGACCCAGGGATGTGATGCTGCCATTTTGTGTCCATTGGTATTTCCAAGCCAGCTCTCCTTAATTTTATGGTTTGTAAACTCCATGGAAACATGAGACACAGAGCCAGCCTGAATACTTTTACAGAGTGTCCCAAGGTGTGTTTAGCAGTGGTGAGAGCTCACTGCTTAGCTTAGCTAAGCTGAAGGCATTAGGATGTGTGACCAGTAGCACACATTTTGTTGTTACACATTTGCACTCAACAGAACCAGGCACTGTGTGGTTCTGCACGTGGTAAAAGCAGAATGACTTCCTAAGCAGCCATCTGGGAAGCAGGGATGGGGGGAAATACTTTTTCTTCCAAAGGATTTCAAAACTCAGTGGCATCACTGGAATGCAACTTCCATTGATTTCCATACTTGTGGGGCAGAAAACCACCCGAGGCAAGGACTGCAGCTGTTCCATATTTTGGATTCAGTTGGTGATACCCTGAAAACCTGGTGCTTGCCCTAGGATGGATACAGGGAGGTAGCCCAGGGCAATTGTAATAGCAGGAAGATGCTTTCCTTGTCTGTGGCAGAGTACAGCTGAGGGACTTTGACAGAGCTCTCAAAACTTGTGGGTAGTTACTGCTCTCTGAATTATTCCTCTCCTTCATCTTCTGCAAACTCTTCAGAGAATATGCTCTGACTGGGAGGCAACATTGGCCTCTTGAGAACTCTGAAGTGTTTTTCTCTTTATTACCAGCTAAGTCATTACAAAACTGAGGAAGGAAAGTAACAACAAAATCATATTTAATATCTTAAGACAGAATTTGTGGGGGACTCCTTGTACCAGTTCAGTGGTGATGCAGATTCTTAAGTTATCCTAGTAAGAGGAAAGGATGTGGTGATTGCTCCCCTCTCATACCCTCAGCTGGGTAAAAGAATCATTTGGAAGCTTGGGAATTGCAGATGCAATTTTGCATCTGCAGTTTCTTTGTGAAACCAGCTGAGTGATGTTTATTGTGCTTTTGCTCCTGCCCCAGGTTCTGCAGATCCCCAGGCCTTACCAGGTCACAATTTCCAGTCTGCTACAGATTGAATTGACAAGTGCAGAGTGCTCTGAGGCAACAGTGAGGAACAAACAGATTAACCAATAAATAAACAATAAACAGATGGGTCCTGTGGGCAGATGCTGCAGTGCACATGCAGGGATGTTCATGCCAGAGCCTCTTGGTTACTGCTGGTTTTATACACCACAACTTGTAGGTGTATTTTCTCTGGTTTTGTGTCATAACCATCAGAGATGAGTGAGTAAATCTGTTGCTCTCAGTGAAAGAGAAAAAGCCATGGTGAAGCTGCCTGAAGGAGCTGATCTCCCTCATTACCCTCATGCAGGTACTGCTCCAGCCCTGCCAGCAGCTCTGCTCTCACAGCTGCCTCCAGAGCAAAGTGCTGGACATGCACAACTGGTGCCCCAAATATCCTGTGGGATTTGCCCTTCCCAGGGTGCTGTGTGTGCACACACAGGGATGGGCCATTTCAGCACAGCAATGAAGCTCAGCCTGGCACATTTTCCTGTGCTGGTGCCTCTGAGTGCCTGTCCCTTGTCACACAGACAGCCCAGAGAGCTGGTGCCTGCCCAGGGCTCTGCACAGCCTGTGTTTGAAGACAGAAACCTTAAGAGGAAATAAGGAATTACTAAGGCTTGGCTCCAGCATTGGCTGTATTAACCCTCCTAACATTGAATGGGAATTTAAATCCAAGTTCTTTCCTAAGCTGCAATTACAGGAGGGCTGGCATGTCCATCCAGGAGGAGAAGGAGACAAGTTCTTTTTGAGCTAGATCCTCAGTAATGTACACCAAGCCTTCCTCACTGCACATTAAGCAGTGCTTTTGAAGGCTGAGGGAGCTGGAGGCTTCACTCATGGCTTCTCTCCCAAGCCATGGGTGTGGAGCTGCTTTCAGGATTTGTCTTGCTCTCAGATTGGGAGGCGAGATCCTTCCCTCCCCTGAGGAATGCTCATGGGCAGCACTGAGCTCTGGACACTTCTGCTTTCAAGCAGTGCTGTGGCAGGGACATCTCTTCTCTGAGAGAATTCTTTTCTTTTTAGTGTGTAGGAACATTCCAGTGCTGTTGGAGGGGCAGCTCTTGCAATTTGAGGAGGGGAAAACAGTGATGAGCAGTGGAAAGCACTAATCTTCCATCACTGCATCTGGATGTGCCCATCTGTCACAGACACAGCTGTGCAGCTTCAGAGGGACTCAAACACCATGCTGGTGCCCCAGGAAGTGCCATCTCATGCTGATTGTGTCCCATAAATGTCCCTTGCCCAAAAAGGTGAGGGCAGTGCCCACCTTCTCTGGAGCTGTGAGCCCCAAGGACAGCCATGTAGATTCTAGATGGACTTTTGGGAAAACCTCCTCCCTGGGAGTGTGGTGCAGCCCAGGACAGATTGCCCAAGCATCTGGAGGGATCTCCATCTTGGAAGGGTTTGAAAAAGCTCCACAGCATTAGCAATACATCTGCTGGAGCAGGATGCTGGGCTAGACTTTGGGGGTGTTTTCCAGCTGGCATTTTTGTGATAGTCTTTAATATCCTCTCTAGCTTTTATTGGAGTGGAAAGTATTTAGTCTTGACCAGTTACAAATCCAGACTCTTTCTGAATATAAGATGGATTTATTTATTGGCAAACTGCTCAGTCTGTGCTGCTGTGGAAAGCGAGGTTGTACCATTTGCATGGGAGAGAGCTGAGCCACGGTGTGAGCACATGGGCACAAGAGCCTGGCACAGGGGATCCCCAAAATCACTTTGTGAACTGTGAGGTGAGCTGTAAAATACAAATGTTTCTGTTCACGCATGTGGGAACAGTCTGGCTTTGACACAGCCAGCACTGACACTGTCCCTGTGAGTGACCATTTCTCAGTGCTCACAGCTGCCACTGGCCCAGGGGGGTGGCCAGTGAGCCTCATGTCAGTACCAGTGGGAGACAGTGCAAAAGGCAGAGGCACAGCCCAGACACAGCAAAGACTGGAGCTTGTCTCTGTTTGTTTGTGCTGCAGGTACAGAGAGGCAGCAGTGACCTGCTCCACACTGGTGCCAGCTTGAGAGCTGGCAGAGGAACAGCAGGAGGAGCTGGCAGGGAGCTGGGGCTGCCCAGCCCCAGGATGTCAGTGAGGATCCTGCTCTGAGCCCACAGACAGCTCGTGGGGAGAGGTGGCAAGCTGGGAAACAGAGAAACACCAGTAGCACTGGGCTAGAGGTGAAAGCTCTGCAGTGGGACATGTGATGGAGGGACACTTGTTGCACAGTGCCTCCTTTGCAGTCACCTGTGAGGGTGCATGACAGGAGTGCCCAGCCTGAGCAGCAGGAGGAGCCAGGCACGTGTTGGTCCTGCAGGGAAAGCAGGAGCTTTTCTCCATGCTCCAAAACAGGCCAGAATGCTCCAGTGGATATTGGGAATATTTTGAGAGCTGTTCTTGCATGGGGGCTGTATGAATGCATTGGAAAACAGATCATGTCATCTCCACTCGTTTTGCAGTCAGCTGGCATGAAGCTGCAGCTGGGTAATGGAACATGAGCAGAGGCTGCTGGAGCACAGAGAGATGTGGAACACACGTGCAGGCACAGCTGGCTGTGGAGCTGGGAAGGGACTCTGGGCCCTCACAGAGTGGGGAGTATTTGAGTCACAGCACGGCTGTGACACTTGGGAGGGTGTTGAGACAAGAGGCTGAGCAGCAAACTCAGGTTTCATGTGGGGCTGCCTTGGTGTTATGGCTCAGGGGAACTCTGGGGAGTTCTGCTGTTTGTCATGGACCTACTGTGACTGGCTGTGCAGGGCCATGGTTTTCTGATGGCTGTAGCAAAGGGGTATCTCTGCTTTGTTTAACAAAGAGAATAGGGAATTTAATGTTTTGAGCTAGGGCTTCAGGGGATTTGTAACTCCCACAGCTTCTCTGTGGTGCCTAGCACCAAAATTTCCATCTCCCTGTTGTGACTGCTCCACCCAACCCAAGCTGCCCAAACCCTGAGTGCAGGACCTGTAGTTACAAAGCCCCTTGGGCTGCTGTGAGGGAAAACACTCTTAATTCTAAAAGGCAGTGCAGGTAGGTAACCCAGGCCCCTGATGCAGAGATGTGACAAAGGGCAGTTGTAGGCTTAGCTAAGAGAGCACAGAATAAATTTGCCATGTCCTGACTTCTCAAGGCTCGTTGGCACTTGTGTTTGTTCACTTTCTGGAATTATAACTAAGTTGAAAATTGACAGTCTTGGGAAATGCCCCAGACTGGGAAACCTCTTGATCCAAGGAGAACCTTGGCAAAGCCCCACAGTGGGCAAGTCCCATCCTTTTCCAGGGGATTTCTGTGCTAGGCATGATTTAATTCCCTTTTCATGCAAATGAGGGACAAACAACCATGTGATTTGCATGCCATGGGAGAGGAGCCCTTGGGGGTGCAGTTGGAGCTGCTTTGACCCACGTGCTCCCTTGCTCTGCCCCCTGCAGGCTGCTGCACTACTTCCGCGGGCGGCACCACCTGGAGGAGATCATGTACAACGAGAACATGCGGCGCTCGCAGCTGCTGATGCTGTTCGACAAGTTCCGCAGCGTGCTGGTGGTCACCAGCCACGAGGACCCCGTCATCTCCGTCTTCCAGTCACTCCTCAAGTGACTCTGCTGGCACAGAGGGAGGAGCCTGCCATGCTCTCCATGCCGAGAGCCTAAAGGATGCCTGAAATCTGCAGGAGGTGGTTTCAGTTCTGTCTAGCCATGTGACACACAGCAGGTTGTCCCTGTCTGTGCCTCGATGTCCCAGCTGCTCCCCGAGGCTCCGGGGCTGCTGCAGGACAGCACGTGCTTGCTCAGCCTGGATCCCTGCCCTGGAACCCTCAGAGTGGGACAGGAGGGTTCTGCTGTGCTGCTGCTGGCAGAACTTTGGGGGACACTGGGAGTGCTTCCTGTGCTCTCCAGCACAGGACACTTGGCCACGAGAGCCTGTCCCCATGGCACAGCATGCATGGCCTTGCTCCAGGGCACAGGGCAGCTGGCCTGGCTCCTAGGGAATGACCCTGGCTCCTAGGGAATCACTCTGGGCACACAGGAATTGTTTGATCTCACAGCAATGAGGACAGGTGGGAAGGCAAAGTATCACAAGTAAACATGAAATCATGAATGAATGACTCAGTCACTGTGTCACAGCTCATTCTTTCCTCACCCCAATATCCTTATTCCAGTCAGTTGGAGCAGGGCTGTCACCAATGTCCTTATTCCCAAGTATCTCTTGGAGCAGGGCTGTCACCAAGCAGCCTCAGTGTTCCTGGGTTTCCATGTTTCCCAGTTTGTGCCTGGGGGAGGGACCTTGCTTGTTGAGCAGGACTGAAAGGTGCTGGCCAAGCTGCAGGTTCAGGGACTTGTTCCACCCAGAGGCTGCTGCTGAGGGCACTCAGGGCTGTCCCCCAGGGTTTGTTTTGTCCCTCCAGTCCCTGTCCCACAAGGATGGCTGGGGCTGCAGACAGGGATCCTGGCCTGGGTTAAAGCTACCCAGCAGGACAGTGAGATACAAGGCTGAGTTTCCTGCTCTGGTTTGGGACTGCTCCTCCAGCCATGCCAGGGCCAGAACAAGAGGCAAGAGCCCTGGGACATGCCAGGGCCTGGGGACAGCAGGAGCTTGTGCCAGCTCAGCCTTGCCTGTGTGAGGCTGGAGCTTTGCCCAGAGCTGCAGGCTCTCAGGAGCAGCTTCACCTGCCCACACCAACTGGGTGAAACTGGGAGCTTTAGCTGACTTACCTTCCAACAGCCACTGGGGGAGCTTCTTTGGGGTCCCTTCAGTGAGTCTGGCCCTGCAGCTGCAACAGGGATGGTAGGGAAGACCAAAAAACCCAATCTGATTTAAAAATCAGATCAACACCACTGTAGACCCTGTCTAAACCAGCCCCAGCACCTGAGCATCAAGGTGAGCTAATGCAGTCAGAAAAGCTGCCCAGAAGGGGCTGAACCCAATTCTTACATGGGATGGGGATAAGAGTATTCAAAAATAAACTTGAGCTTTTTTTATTGTATGTGAACCTTAAGGTGGGGGTGGAGATGGGGGTTGAGTCCCTGTCACCCACCCAGTGTGGCTGCAGTGCTGCAGGTCCTGCCCTGAATCCTGGAGGTTTTTCCTCCCTGTACCTCAAGCCAGGCTGCTGCACCAGTGGGGGAGTGCACTGGGGGTTCACACAGTGCTAAGTTCTGAACTGGTTTCTAAAGCAGCTGGAAAATGAACAAAAACCCATTCTTGTTCTCCAAGCTGGACATTAGAGAGAGGTGGAGGCTGGAAGGGGTCTCTGCTCAGAGGAAAGGTGTTAGCTCAGGTCACTCAGGACCCTGTTTGGGGAGGTGTGAATGGCCCACAGCTTCTCTGGGCCCCTGTTCCAGTGTCTGACCACCCTCATGGGGAACATTTTTTCCATAGAGCTAATGAGAACTTCCTGTTTTCCAGCTGGTGGCCTGTTGCCTCTCATCCTGTCTGAGAGCAGCCTGGCTCTGTCTTCTCCATCCCCTCCCCTGAGGTAGCTGCAGACAGCAGCAAGATCCTCCCTTTACACCCTTCTCTCCCAGCTCCCATCCTTTCAGTCTGCTCTGCTGCCACCCAATTTTTAACCTATTTCCCTGCAGCAGCCAAGCCCTGGCCTCTGGTGGGGGCTGAAGTGATGGGAGCAGCCCAGAGCTGTGACCCTTCTCCTCTCACCCACCCCAATTAAGCCTGGGTCCGTTGGCAAGGGAGAAAGTGGCCTTCAGTGTCCAAAGTGTCCAAAACCAGCCTCAGTTCTGGCTGGGAGGCCCACGCCAGTCTCCTACAAATAAAGCTCCACCATGTCCCATTCATTGTGACAAAATACATTTATTGTTAAAAACCCCCCAAGCCCCTCTATGTGTCATGATGCAGCTTGAGGCCATTGTACAGAGCACAGCTCAAGTCCTGGTCCCTGGTCACTTGCAAGACTCGTCAGCTGCCAGGGGAGTGTCCCCTTGCTGCCATCTCTCTCTCTACTTTCTTGTCTACAACACTCACAAATCTGTTTCCCCGTAAATAAAACCTGAGTGGTTTCTGTGCCCACTCTCCCCTGTTGCCAATGCCAATCCTGGTGGTGGCCACCACGTCCTGCTCCCCCGGCGGGTCCCGTCCCGGCACCATCCAGATGGCATCATCCTGAGTCAGGTCCCTTTGGTCAAAGGCCTTGTCGATGCCAAAGGCCTGGCAGAGCTTGGAGGGCCCATTGCAGAGCTGCCAGTCCTTGAGCAGCCTGCTGGGGGCTTTCCTGGAGGCCGAGCGCAGCTCCCTCATGGCCTCCAGGCCCTGCAGGGGCTCCAGGGAACGCAGCAGCACCGCAGCCCCTTCTCCTGTGCACAGCAAGAGCTGGGGTTAGTATGGAATGGGTTTTGGGAATGTCACCTTTCAGCCCACTGCCAGCAGCACTTCAGCTCTCAGCCTGATGGAAGAGGGAATGGCCTGGTGCTCCCAGCCATGGGCCTGTCCTTTGCTCCAAGGGCACTCCCTTCCTCCTCCAAGTGTCCTGTACTCTGTGCCCTTCACTCTGCAGTGCTGACTTGCTCTTCCCAGCTCCACCTGATGTTGCTAAGTCTGACTGCTGCTCCAAGGCTTGCCAGAGGGCAAGAACTTTTTCTTATGTCAGCACAATGTTCAGGAATAAATATACATCTGGTTCAGTTTTGGCAGAGGTATCCAAAGCTCTGCTCCCAAACCCAGTGGATTTCTAATAAACTCTGATTACAAGAACTCTAGCTAACAAAGGGAAGGAGGAATGAGTGTGGATGCTGCAGAGAAAGAGGCAGCACAAAGAGAAACCTGGGGAGGAGCTGCAGGCACTGGGAGCAGTCACTGCTGAGGGAGCCAGGGCTGGTACCAATCCAAATCCCTCTGGAGGTGTAAGAGCTGGGATGAGCATGGCCCTGGGTCACTGCACAGCTCCAGTGTGATCTGAACACGTGACACAGAAGCTCTCCCAGGGCAGGGACCTGGGGCAGGACAGGGCTGTGGGATGCACAGCCCTGGGAGCAGCCCTTAGCAGAGGAGACCTTTCTATGACAAAAATGAACAAAACTGACAAATTCTTTTCTCAAATGTGATTTGCCACCCTGTCCGAAGCCTTGGGTCCCCTGCCCTACCAGCTGTTGCAGCCAGGTGACAGCAAAGCAAAGATGCAGCTCTGACAAGACATTCCCTGTCAGACAAAGATCTCCAGCCTAAGTGTGACAGAAACGTTTCCCTGGTGGCCAGCAGGGGCCCAGGGCTCCTCCTGCCCCTGAGTGGGTGAGGAGAGCACTGGCAGAGGGCCTGGTGCAGCCCCACACAGCTCCCCCTGTGCTGGCCACCCACAGCTTCCCTCCCACCACCATCTGCACAGTGCTGCTCCCCAGAGTCCCCTCTCCCCCTCCAGCCTCAAACATCTGGAGCCAGGCTCATGCCTGGCAAAGGCTTTTTGTGTAGGCACTGGCACATCCCCAAGGACCTGTGATTTCCCAAAATAGAATCCCTCTCATTTTTTGTACAAATCCCACACTCCATTACCCCTCTGGGCTCCCAGTGAGGTCCTGGTTCCTGGCTCTCTGAGGTGTGCCTGCTGCCCTGAACCATCTCAGAACCCCTGCTGCCCTGACTACAGCTCGGTGAAGTCAGCAGCCTGGATTCCAGCAGCTGTCAGCAATCTGTTCCCAGGCACTCCCTTCTCCAAGGAGGGGGATTGATGCTAATCTGGCAGCCAAAAGCTGCTTCCCTGGCCTAACAGTGATTTAGAGCTCAAAGGTCATTTTAGATTTTTAAGAACATGTTCCATATCCTAATTCTGCTTTTTATCAATGCACAAAGAAACATCCTTCCCATCATGTTGCTGCCTCCCCTGCCAGGAACAACTTGCAGGATTCTGAGCAATCTCTCATTACACTGCTTGCTTTCACCCATCTCAACTGCAAGTGGAAACTGTGGTCACACTTGAATTGAACTGAGTCCTTGGGAGTTCACATGAAGAGAGACAAGCACGTGGAAATCTGCAGGTGCTCCCAGAGCAGCACAGAGCCCAGCAAGGGGGTACTGGCAACTTCTGTCTCTGGCTGCTCTTTCTGCATTTCCAGCTGGAAGTTTCCAGGTTCTTTCTAGCTGTGTGCAACACAGACCCCACTCTGCCCAGAGAACAGCCTTGGGAAGAGGTGGAGACAGCAGGCAGGACACGAGTGCAGGGTCACCATGATGAGCCTTCTTCCCCTCACGCCTCTGGTTCCTCCTGAGCAAACCTCCACATTAGAAATTTAATTTCGATTCCCAAAAAGTGGCTGAGTCAACTCCAGAGTGCTTCAGCTTGGCTTCTTCCCCCTCCCAGCCTGCAGCAGTTCACTCTCAAGGGTCACCTGAGTCCAGCATCTGCCCAATGTGCACACAGCAGCAGCAGCAGGGCCAGCTGGGGATGCTGAGTATTCATCACTCTCGTTAAGAGTCACTCCATATAATGAGCAGCATTCAGGGCTAAAAGCTGGGATCTAACAACACTGCAGAGGCCAATTGCCTCCCTGAGCAGTAAAATTCATAACATGACAGTGGAGTCCCACACCCCCACAGCTCCAGCTCCCAGGCTTGGAAACAGCTCTTGGCCACTGGAGAGAAGAGAATTTTCTCCTCCATTCACCCACCCACCTCAGTGCTCCCCAATACTTCCTCCAAAATCCTGGTCTAGGAGCTGAAAGTCAGGGAGAAGTCCCTGCAGTGTGACCCTGGGCTGAGCATCACCAGGCTCTTGATTTTACAAGCTGTTCTTTCAGATCTGGCAGCAAAATACAGAGCTTGGCAAATTCCAGAGAAACAGCTCACAGCTAAGTCAGAGAGAGGCACGACTGGCATTTATCCTCTTCCTGAGGCAAGGGAAGCCCCACATCTCCTGACTCTGGGGAAAGCTCTTAGCACTGAGATTATTGTGCAGCTCAGGATATACTGCAGGATTCCTGCACAGTAAAAGACTCTGGCTATATGTTTTCTATAAGCTTTTCTCCTCTACCACCCATGATTTCTCCAAATGTAGTGATGCCTGCTGTGGCTTCAGGCAGTTGCAGTATGTCACTCAGGGATGGGAGGATCTCTCACAGTAAAATTCCCCGTGATGAAGCTTTATCTCAGTGATGTGCATGAAGATTTCCCTTCCTCACTGACAAAGAATTCTGGATTCCCTCCATCTCATTATGACTTTATGAACACAGGGCTGTGGGTGACACACTCTTCCCATCCCTGAATGATACTGGAGTGTGAACCTCAGCAGAAACCAATAAACACGAATGTTTATTCCACCTGGAGTCACAGGCTGTGAGGTTGTGTATCAAAACAAGTGATCCCTAAAGAGTAAGAGCTCCACTGCTTCAGAGGATACACTTATCTCTTGGAGCTCTTTGCCTACAGAGTGTGCTATGAAGAAGGACCAAGCTATGCCACAAAAGATATTTTTGGGTTTTTTTGCCAGGGTTTCTTTGTATTTTTTCACAGCCACAGTCAAACCAAAGTTTTGAAAACCCCATATCCAGAGAATGAAATGCTTTTGCTCTCTACCCAGGTGGCACCATGAAGATGACTCCCTCAATCCTTCCCTCAGGCTAAACCACAGCACAATAAACAACTGGAGAAAAACATCTTGGGTGATTCCTCCCCAGATTCTCTCTTTCAACACTTCTGCACGTGGGCAAATGCACAGAAGGGGCAGCTCCAGTTTGTGTAGCTGCATCAGTGGTGCACAATGTGCACAGCCATGGCACTGACTGCAGGGCTCTGACAGAGCTGGCAGTGACAGCTCTGCCTGGTGTCACTGCTGTGGGACAGGATGGGGAGGGAGTTTGTAACAAAAAATGCAATGAATTCCATCCCCACAGGGAGCCCTTCAACTGCTCTGCTACAAAACTAAAAACAGGTATATAAGGAAAAATTTCCCCAACTGTGTAAGATTTCAAAGAAATCTTTCTAGAATTCAAAGGCTAAACATGTATTTTTTTAAAAAGTATGACTCTTAATATTTTAATCACCAAGAATCCCATCCTGACAAATGAACCATGTGCTTTCAAAATCTGAACAGATGTGGCAGAGCCACTGTAATGAAGTTCACATGTGTTCATCCAGCAGCCTCAGACCCTCAGTTGCACAGTCAGGCTCTTCCCCCACTCTTTAACGTGGCACTGTTTTTCTGCTTGGCTTGTGTCCAAAGGCCACAACCTGAGCATTCATGGTCACAGTTACATTTGCTCTCCACTTAGGAATACACAAGCTTTTTGACCTTTTTCACTATTTTAATGATAAAGAAGTAAATTGGGCTTGGGATTTTTCCTAACAGAGTGAGCAGTTACCTTGGAAACATTTGCTGCCATTTCAAGGTGTCTAATTAAACAAGAGATTATTGCAAGGCCAAAACTGTCATTCTTACAGGACAGGAAAAAAAAGAAAGTTTTCAGTAGTGCTTCTTAAGAGTCTTGAACTGTGAAGGACAGTTTCAGTAAATTACAGAATAATTTAGTTAGAGCTTGATTATTTTTTCTTGAGAATAATAGAAGATGATTGAAGATTCTGTAACAGTCTGGGTATTTTGATTTGAGTGGGTTTTTTTGGCTTTTAGATACAGCTGGACAGCTAAAATGCTTCTACTGACTCCTTGCTTAAGCTTAGGACATCTCAGACTTTTTGTTTTCCCCAACACTTCATTCAGCCTCTGAAGATAAAGGCAGGAGACAGAGGAGTTTCCTGCCATGGCAACAGACACCAAGATTAAGACTGTCATAAATGACTGAATTTTTCTCTACATCACCACTTTTGAGGAACAAGGTTCACTGAATCATATGACTGAGGTCACCAAAACTGAAAGCTCCATCCTATCCAGATTCTCCCTCATTTCTCAATCTTTGTGTGCCTGAACAGCTCCCAGAGCTCCCAGCTGGGACAAATGGGGCAGCTGGAGATGGGCCCTGCCTGCTGTGCTGCCTGTCCCCAGGTACACCCTGATCACAGTGGCAAAGCCCAGGTCCCAAGGGAGGATGGTGACAGCAAATCAGAGAGCCCACAGAGAGCCCACAAGTGACTTGCAGCACAACTGTAGCTCAAAATGTCAGCCCCATGCTGCTGGCATTCCACCTCTTTCAGCCTCAGCTTACCTTGGCTGGAAACATTCACGCAGAAATAAATGCCATAGATCTGGTACACATACAGAGTTCCTGGTTTCATGAACATTGCCGCGTTCCGCTGTGTTTGCTTCCCACCTTTGGAGTGGGAAGCTTCATCTTCCCCACCCAGATAAGCTTCTGTTTCAACAATCCTGCCCCAGAGCTCTCTGCCATCAGGAAGTTTGCGAACTAAAATCTGCAAGAGAGGTCAGAGTGCATCAGTTACCAGCCCTCAGTACAAAATAACCACAGCAAGAGCTGTGGAAACAGAGAAGTTGGAAAGAAAGGACCTGATGGAACTAAACCCTCTCCAGTGAGCAGTCTCTAAGCTAACTCCAACTTTTTCAGCTTCTCCCAGTACAAGGAGATCCCACCTGTCCCTCACCCCACAAAAGCCTGGAGTGTCTAGATGAGGCAGCATCAAACAGAACCAATTTATGATCCTACATACACTAAATGCTTTTGTGGTTATTCTCTGTAACTCCACTCCATCAGGTTTAAGGCAAAAATCACTGCTGATATCAACCTTGAAGCATCATGACTGTATAATCCTTAGATCAGAAGAAATATGACAGTGGCACAATTAAACAACTGCTATGATTAGACAGTTTCCCTCCCTAGAGATGTTTCAAACAAGTTCCAGTCCCAAATCACAGAGATAATCAGCTCTAGAGAGGGCATCAATGCTATTTCAGTATTTTGTGCACCACAGAGAAGGGCAGTGCAGGAGAGATGGGAATTGGCTTCAGGCAGACAACAACAGATCTTTGTTATTACAGTGTGTTCTTGCTGCTGGTACCTCCTTAAATAAAACAAAGCAGATGCAGGGGAAACAAAACATGACAGTCAAAAGATTCTCTTTAAAAATAAAACAACCACTAAACTTTGTACAAAGGATTTTGTGGTTTGACCTGATTTCTAAAGTTTGTGCTTTACTTAACGTGTATGAAATGCTGCAGCTCAGTCTCGTTTGGGCACCAGCAATCAGTTTAATTAGAACACTTTAATTATGCAGCTGTTCAAAAATGACCTTCAGAAAACAAAGCTTAATTCCTAACAGATGTTTGTGCTGGATTGCTAATGCAGATATTGATCTGATCCATAATGGATGCTCCAGGAGTTGGTTTCCAAAGCTGCAGTTCCAGTATACCACAGTTTCCCTACAGCACTTGTCAAATTGTTGAAAATAATATGTTTATTATTTTTTATGAAAAAAAAAAAAAAGCACTGGTGTTCAGCAAGTGCCTGGGAACACCCCAAAACCAGACCCATGTGGCCACATTTCTCCCTCAGTAGTGTTCCTCATGGAACACCATGGTTAGATTATGGGTTTAAAAGCATCCAGGCATTTCCCTGTCTTCAGACAAACCAAATATTCTGTTGAATAAAAAAGTTTAAAAATGGTGATAATTCCCAACACCTCACAGTAAGCCATTTCATAAAGGTTATTTTTCTCACTGAGTTCCCTCTGAAAGGCCATTCACTGCATGTACCTTTTTTGTTTCCAAGAACTCAGGTATCATGAAGATAAGCAAGATTAATACACCAGATGCCTCCAAAATTTGGCAGAATGAAGGTAATGAAGGAAACACTAAATTATCTTTATAAGAGAATAGGCTGGGTCATGGGAAACTGGGGGTTATACTTTGAAGAAAATGTAAAAGTAAGATAGAAATCATGTGGTTTGGAATACTAGGCCTACATAGGAAAAATACAGAATTAGGACTCAAAAATCATCTGCCCAAAGTAACTGAATGCAGGAGGGTGATGGAGCCATTTAGACAACAAAAATGTATCAGTAATGGGAGATTTGAGGCATCCTAAGATAGAGCAGGACATGTGCAATGTCTCCTTAGACACCATCAAATGTTGTGCAGAGTGAAGAATCAGGAACCTCATGAGAAAAGACTCAGTTCTCAGATCTGGAGCAAAACACAAAGCCTTTTCCAAAGACTTATTCCTGAAAAACAACTCAATATCATGACTGTGAAGGATAAAGTTCAGTGTCTTTTCACAAGCATTAAAGCCCAAAAATAATCTAGCAGAGTCCTGCCCAGCAGCACAAAGAGGAAACTATGTAAAGTGAGGGAGCTTGTTGGGAAGGACTTTGGAGGCAGCCAAAGGTTAAGGCCTGAAAGGCAAGCCTCTAGCAGGATGTCTGCAAAGATAGCAACACATGTGGAGTATCACAAAGAGGTGAAGGCAGGCCAGAAAGAAACCCAGCAGGGCTAAAAGGCAGAGCAAAGGTGTCACTTACAAGCAAGATATCCTTAGAAAATAAAAAAAGGCTGGATGCAGCAAAACAGGCCAAAACCAACAGTTTGTGGAACAAATTCCTGGAGTTATCTAAAGCCATGAGAACCCAGAGAGTCTGCTCACCCTGCAGACAATGAAGGTATAAAAAAGACTCAGAGAAGATAAGAGCATAGCAGTGAAACTGAACACACATTCTGCAGTTGAGTTTAGCAGCTCCAGGACTGGAACTTTTTATAGGGAAAACACTGAGGGAACTTCCTCCCCTGGAAACAGCCAGAGTTTTCTGAAGGACTCAATAAGCAGAAGAGTCAATCTCTGATTTCCAAAGGCTTTCAGCAAGGTCCAAACACTCCTCAAAGTTTATGCAATGGGCTAAGGGAGAAGTCCTTGCATGAACAGGTAATGACCTGGAAACTCAGAAACAAAAGATAGGAATGGAAATATTTGACATGAAAAGAGCTGAACTGTGGGGCTGTGCAATCCTTAGCACAACAAGACAGTAAAATGGAGGCAAAGAAGATGTTGCTGACTGCAGAGCATTGCTTTCCACTGGGCTAAGCAAGAAACAAAAACAAGTAAAGCAATTGCTGAAAGGAAGATAATGGGCCTGAAGCAGCCTTCAAACCACAAGTAGCCAAGCACATTTTAGTAAACAGAAAAAAGGAAGGAAAACTCCACCAAAAAAACCCCAATTAAAAATGTGACAGACTAAATCTGAAAAATTACTCCTCTGACTTCATCTAGAATAGATTCAGCTACTGGTCTTTAAATTCCACTGCACTTAGCAAGAGAAGGAATGAGAGCTGGTATTCCTAAAATAGCCAAGCCTAGGAGTCAAATGGCAAAAAAAGAATTTCATCCTTTCACACTAAGTTATCAGCTAGCACATAACCCAGTGCAAGAATCTCAGTGCTCGTGCCTTACCTGCCCCAGAAAGGACTTGGCCAGACTAACACAGGGCTGGTTGAAAAAATCTTCTTGCAGCTGACGAGAATTTTTCTTCTCTATCACAAAATATTTGCTGCTTTTTGGAGAAGGATCTGCTCCAGGTGTAGTGTTCAGCTGCTCCACAGCACTGACCTGAGGGAAGCTGCTGGTGTTCTGAAGAGCACTTAATTGAGCCAACAGCTTTCTTTTTCTTGGCATAGTTCTAGAAAATGGATATAAGTATCAGTGGGATTATAAAGCTTATTTAAAAGCAATTCATTTCCACAAACTTCTGTTTTTACACATCTCTGCACAACAATGACCCTGAAAGCTGACTGCATGGACAACCTATGCAAACTGCAGCAGCAGGTGACAGATTTAGCTGTGTTTGCACCAGGCTGGGCAAATATTGGGCTCCACTGATGAGCAAACAGAAACCAGCAGTTTGAGTATCCATCTTTTAAGGACTGCAGATAAAAGCAACTCTGCTCCACTAAGCACTGGAAATAAGTTTGCTGTTAGGTTAGAAAATTCAGAAAGTAACAGCAAAGATGAACCATTACTTTGTACTTTTTACTTAAAGCTAAAAAAATCTTTTAAGCAGACAGAAAAATCAGAAAAAAAGCACTTCAAAAATTGTGCTGCCTCAGAAAGCCCACAGAAGCTGTGTATCAATCATTTTCAAAGGTAATGTAACTGGATCAGAATCTAAACCTCCACAGGAAATTCACAGATGCCTTATTCAGTCACAAACTTGATTATTGTGCTGTAGAAGTGTGTTAGAATCTCCCCAAAATGATTCAACTTACCAGAAAGATTCAACCTACTGCTCCAGCCAACAGCACGGACCTGGGGCAGCTACATCACAACTGTGCAATTGTTCTCCTGGTCTGTCACCACTTCCATGTGAGCTCCACTGAGCTGGTGCTCCCTTTCCAGTGCTGCAGTCCTCACACCTGCTGAACAGGTACAAGCATTTATTCACTGGATAAAGTGCTCTGAAACAGGCCAAGAGATTCTGGAGATCTGATACCAAGAGTGCACCATTAGATCAACTCCAGAATAATTTGCAGTTTTCTGTTGGGTCAGTAAAAGCCCAACTCCCAGATGGGCAGGGCTGGAGATGCTCTGAAGCCTTTGTTATTCAGTGGGAATACACTTTTCCTACACTGAATACACAGAAAAGCTGGAACCAAACTTTTAAAATGCCCCCATTGGCACTAAATTTGAGAACTGTCAGCCTCAAAAAGAGGACTTTTACAAGAAAATGCAAAGACACCAATTCTAAATTGGACCCCATGCAGATTTAGAAATGGAGATAGAATCCTATAGCTGAACCTGCAAGCAAGTATACCCATAACTGTTGCCATTCATTTTTCACCAGATCATCAGCATTTTAAAATATTACTACAAAAACTTCCAACATCAAAAGGAATCTTTATCTTGATGTGATGATTCTCACAATGAAGTTCTACCAGCAACAGTTTATTTTCACTACAGTGAAATTCAGCATTGCTGCAATCTGAATCACCAGTGCCAATTCCCCAGCAGTGTTATGTTTCACTTCAGAAGAATCCAGACACAAACATATAAAAATAGGTAGGGGGAAAAAAAATCAAACAACATTGGCATGACTGGCAGAGAGGGAGGATGGTTTCATTTTTTTCTGAACATCTAATTCTTTATTGCAATAATTCAGTGGTGTCAGAGACTTGCCACAGCTCCATGCCAGGAATTCTTACAAATTTTGTCAGAACTCAGCAGCCAGCCTCAGACAGAACTGTCTGGTGGCCTGGGCAAGTGAGTCCTGTCCAGGAGAAAGAGCTGCAGGAAGAAGGGGCAGAGGAGAACACCTCAGCATTTCACACCGACCCTCTGAAACACTCAAGGCAGTACCTCCCATGAGGGCAATACCTCCAGACTTCTCTGACAGTATTAACTGGAGCTTCCAGCTCATCAGCCACACATAAAGACACGCTGCAAACATGGCTGACTCGAGTGGAGCATTAACTCAGTTGGTAATTTGTGCTCTCATGGAATGTGACATCAGAAACAGGATCTGAGCTGCCTGGCACCTACTGCACTTCCAATTAAATCATTCCCAAAGCTGCAAGTGCTCTGACATTCACAGCAGCAGCCTCAGGGCACTGTAACTTCACTGCTGGGGGCTGCTCCTTGACACATCTCAGCACCCTCAATAGAAACAGCAGCAGGAAATTGCAGCCAGGAGAAATGGGACACAGAAACAGAGTGCAGAGTGAGGGGCTGCAACACCAGCTGACAAACCCAGAAAAATCCCACATTCCTAATGCTCTGTGCTGCTGCTTGCTCATTGCAAGGTCTGAAACACAAAGCTCTGTGCCTCAAAGCCTATCTACACTTTCAGGAAAGGATGTTGCTTGTAAATACAAATCACAAGAAAAATCCCACTGTAGAAGGCAACACATATCCTGTGCATTTGGGAAGCAAGAGGCTCAACCTCCTCTGTAAATCCACACACAAATTCTGCAGCTCTTCATTTAATTTTCCTGCTTGTACAATAAACAAATCCTACTCCTGGGCCTCAAATCATGAGCCATGGGTTTAATCACTTTTTACTAATCCTGTTGTAACCAAATGAACTACAAGTTGTTGAGCACATCTGGTAAAAACATACAAAAAAAAGGGTATGGAAGTCAGAAAAAGAAGATCAAGAGCAGAATCAGCACAAGTGCTGCTGGGCTAATCCCAGGCAAGTGGTTCAGAAGCCTGCAAGCCAGAGTTGGAGAGACACTGCAAATCTGTGCAAAACCCAGCTCAGCAGCAGATACACCCTGTACTCAAGGCACAACAGTCTACAGAGGATTCTTTAATCCTTCTAACAAGACTGCATTTGCAGGCATTTCCTTAGGTATTTAATGAGTTTTCATGAAAAGAAAAAAAAATCCCACTAGCAATTTGCATTTGTACTTTTGGCTCCCAGGTTCAGACACCTGCACAACCTTCCTCAGGTACAATTTTTTTCTGACAGAATAATGAAGAGTACATGAACCACTGCCAGTTCTGGAGAGACAATTCCTCACAGCAATCCCCAGTTGTACAGATTTGATGTGGGAACAGAAGCCAGGTCAGTGCTGGGTCAGCCCAAAGGATACCCCACCCTGGATCCTGCTCTCCTGCCCAGGTCAAGAGCAGGAGCCTGGGGAAGAACAGAATAAACATCCAGGGCTCCTCCACACATCCTCCATGTCTCTGGACTGGAACCTTCTGATCCAAGCACAATCTTCCCTGAACCTCTGTAGCACCAGCCAAAGGGAGACTTGACCAAGAAAGAAAAATTCACAGAATCAGTTATTACTGCTCCAAAACCTCCCTCATTTTGTGTGGGGAATTTGCACTGCTCCCCACCCATATAAATCAGTTTACACCTGCACTTCACCATCCTCAGCCCTCTTTGCCACCTTCAACAAGGCAAAGCCAGCTGCAAACACTGATTTTCCATGTCATCCACAAACCATCCCTGCAGCACCCCAACGGTGACCTCCAGGCACCAGGAGAGCTGCCCATTTACTCACATCCTCTTTGCTATCTCTGCAACAGCTGTGTGTTTATGACAGGGGAACTCCCTTATTATGTCCAGGTAAAGGGCTCCTGTTAAAAACCTTCCTGAAATCTGAGTACAGACTGTGAGCCAGACCTCAACATGCTTATTTGGACCTGCAAAAAATCCCAGCATTTTTTGAGGCATAATTTGTAAGCCACATTGATTTTCCCCTCTAGATACTTATGCAGCTCTCCAATAATCCTACTTTGCTACATTTGCTATTAATTCACTTGGTGGTGGTCAAACTTCCAGGTCTACAGTCCTTGGATTTCCCTTTGAAAAATTAGTGACACATTTGCTGCTGAAACCATCACTAGCAACACTGTCCTTGGGGGCTGCATCTGGTTTGGTAGTTTATTCCTGCCTGTTTCTGCCAGTTTAACAACTTATTCCTGCCAGTTATTCCTGTTTTTTTTTTGTTCCATAACCTCTTAAACAGACATTTTAAGGCAGATCCTTCCATGAGTTCTCAGCATGAATGATGTCTCTCTGCCTTTCCTGTCTAGTCTAGCCTATTAGTAACCAGAAATAAGATAATAATGTATAGTTTTCTGGAGAACAGTGTGAGAAGCAGGAAAAAACCCCAAAAACCACTGAAAAAAGAGTGCAGGCATGAGCTAATATAACCACACAGTGTCAATTTCTCTGCACAGACAGATTCTGACAGCACGTGCAATCCTAATACTGCAAAAATAAGCCGAAAGGGATGCTTTTATTCACCTTACTAAGTGGTGGGGACCTTTTGCCTTTATCTCCTCGCAATTCAATTCCTCGCTCCTACTCCCTTACGGGGCATCTTCAGCTTTTTTGGGATGAAACCTAACTCATCCTTCTGTAAAGAATAAAGAAGGCAACATCAACCAATGACGAAAAACAAAAATAACAACAAAACAAAGCCTTCTCAGCAGAATTACATTTTGGTTGAGGCAATTCGTGATTTGGAGCGGAACCCGGGGCTGCAGCGAGGGGCGCGCCCGGCAGTGCTGGGCAAGGCCGGCCGGGCCCGTTCGGGCGCTGCGGGCGCCGCGGCCGAGCCCCGGGAACCCGAGCTCCCTCCTCCGCCCACCCCGGCCGTTCCCGGCGATTCGTGGCCATTCCCCGGCCATTCCCGGTCGCTCCCGGCCGCTCCCGGGCTCCCCCTCACGCACCTGCCGGGCCCGTTCCCGCCGCGGGCGGGGCGCGCGCAGCCCCTGCGGCGGCCCCGCGGAAGCCCCGCAGCTGCCGTGAGGGGCGGGCCGGGGCGGGGCGGGGCGGGCGCAGAGGCGCGGCCGTGAGGGGGAAGAGCCCGGTCCGGTTTATGGGTTCTTTTTCCTTAGGGATGTCTCCTCGTGGGTGTTGCTTTCTGGAGCACAGACCCTCTGTAAAACAGCGTTTGAACTCTCGCTGGTTTTCAGCATCCACTCCTCGGTTTTTCATGTTAATCGTTAATTCATCTATACAAAGGCTGAGAGAGTTGGGGGCGTTCGGCCTGGATTAGAGAAGGCGTGTGGAGACCTCAGAGTTCTTCCAGTGGCTAAAGGGCCTTCAAGAGAGCTGCAGAGAGACTGGATAAGGGCCTGGAGTGACAGGAAAAGGGGGAATGGCTTCAATCTGACTGAGGGGATATTAGGAAGAAATCCTTTCCTTATGAGGGTGAAGAGGCCCTGTCAGCCTGCCCAGAAAAGCTGTGGCTGCTCCATCCCTGGAAGTGTCCAAGGCCAGGTTGGACAGGACCTGGAATAAAGGAAAGTGTCCCTGCCCATTTTTGGAGGTGGAACTGAGTGCTCTTTAAGGTTTCTTCCAACCCAAATAATTTAGTGGTTCTACTCCAAAAAGGCATGAGCATGCATTCCAATGAACATGCATGGTCACAAGCTGGCTTTACAGAGAGCTGCATTAATGACTCCCTCACTTCCCCAAATAACAAGTATCTGGCCTGCAGAAAAAATTCTTGGCTTCAGCTTTTATCCAGATGGAGCATATGGTAAAAATGGGGGCAAAATGCGATTTTTCCTCACAACATTCTGGGGACATGCAGCTGGGGCCATTGATTCATAAACAAGTGTTTGCAGGAAGGGTATAAGAAAAAGTCTGATGAATCAAAGTGGATTTATTCCCATTTTTGTAATAAAATATTCATACCAGAATAGCACCAGCTAGGATCCAGTGATGCAGAGAATAGGCATTCACTGTCTACCCCTTTTGTGAATTCGGAAGTGAGCAGGATAAATTACTGACTATAATTTTAGGGGACATTGACAGTTTTGGAGGTGCAGCCAGGAGTATGAGTAGCTAAAGGTTCTTATGGAGGCAGAAATAGGGATCAGTTAATTTGAGCATGGAGTCATGCTCAAATGTGAGCAGGCCAGAGGAAAAACTCTGACATTCCTGTAAACCACGAACAGAGCCCAGAATTTCCAAATGTTACTATTCCAGTTTAATAAGAAGGTGTAAAAAAATACCCAAACAAACCATGAGTGGAACAAACACAGAGTCTGTTACACAATGTTAATTATTTTTGACCGTGAAAAAGCAGCTGATACACCTTGGAACCCAAAGCAACTTCAGGAATGCACTGAAAAGCCCTTAAATCATTGTAAAGCATGATAGCACTGCTACTGTAATGGTGTAAAAAAAAAAGGGGGGGAAGGAAACATGAATAAATCTTAAAGGTATTGATACTAGAGATCTCTGTGTGATGCTTTAGTTAAAATAGATAAAAATAAGCTCACAAGAGTGAGGAATCCCTGGAGGGAGGTTACCTGCTGGCTGCACAGATGTGTTTAGCTCCAGTCTGAAATGAGCTGTTTGTGTATTAGCAAAGAAAACAATCATTTAAAAATGATTAACAGTGTTGACTGAGTGTCTTTGAAAGAGCATCTCGGACTTCCTGACTTGCACGGTTCACATCCCAGCTTTAATGTGGTGTTAATATAAAAGAGGAAGACCAGGAAAGTGCGTGAAAAGGAAGATAACCAAACATCAGACTGATCTTTCAGCAAATTATGACACTTAAAGGAGAAACTGAGCAATAAGCAGAGCTGTGGGGAGGATTTCCTGGGGTCAGACTAGTTCAGCTCCGCAGACATTTCCCCTGTGGGAGGCTGTGGGACAGGCACTCTCAGGATGCTGGCTTCTTTGGCAGCAGATCTATTTCATGCCCAAAGGAAGTATTTAAAGCTTTTAGCACCTGAGGAATGCAAATTGCTCCAAGCGACAGCATATGCCATGTTCTTCATTTGTCCAATAACTTCACTGTTACAGAATCAATGCCTAAAATAGCCTCCTGTAAAAGCAGATCTTTTTGAGAAGATTAAAGTTCCTCTCCCTGTGGGGCAAAAACTTTTTAATGTGGGACGAATGACTTGGAATCTGCAGTTAGAAAATCTGGCTGGTGGAGACCCCGGGGTCTGTGGCACAATGGCTGCACGCAGCGCGCCAGGCTTTTCTTGGAGCAAAAACTGTTTGCAGAGTGGTTCCCTACAGCTCCCAGGCTGTGCAGAGCCCTGACTTATCATCCTTTTCCAGCCAGCACAGCAGAGCAGCGTGGAAGCAGGACAAAGCAGTAGGGGCAGATTTTCAAGTTTTCTCTTTGTAAGGTGCCAAACGAAGCTCAGCAGTGTCTGCTGAAAGCCTGCTCTGTCCCGTTAGGAAGAGCCACGGAATTCCCCACCGGCCATCGCCCGGACACTTCACGTGGCCACGCTGCTCTTGCCAGCAGCACGGGACAGCTGCAGCTCTTCATGAGCCAACTCCTGAAGAATTCCCGTGGATGAAAGCACTCCAAGCAGCACAGGGTTTTTATGACATCCCCTCCTGGCCTCTCCTGACATCCAGTCTTGGCTGCTGCTTCCTGCTTATCCACAACTGCCAGTGTGTCTTATCCAGAGCTATTTCCAACCAGTGTCTGAGGTACATGCAGCACTCCAAAACCTGGTGCTAGGAGGGAGAGGTGCTTGTAGCTACTTTGGTATCTCCCACACCCAAGCTGAGCCACAGATCAAATGTCCAGGTCTGCAAAGCAAGCCCGTTCAATTAGTTATGTAAGCAAATGTGTCCTAAATTTGTATCCTAAATGTATCCTAAATTTGGGGATATGCATGGTAGGTACTGGTCCACCCGCTTTGCACTCAGGGTGCAGGGAATTCTTCCAAGTGCACTGCAAGCAATGGGAAAACCCAGTAAAGCAACACAGCTTCTGGGAGCCTCAGCTCTGGACCAGACAGGGCAAGCAAGTCCTATTCAGTAACCTATTAATGGATTCTACTCAGTCTTATTTGTTTGTTTGCTTTGTGTGAAAGACATTTTTGTCCTCTGACAAGAAGAAATGGTTGACTTCACAGGATTGCTCAATGCAGAGAAACAAATAGGTTAGATATTAGGAAGAAATTCTTTCCTGTGAGGGTGGGCAGGCCCTGGCACAGGTTGCTCAGAGAAGCTGTGGCTGCCCTGTCCCTGGAAATGTCCAAGGCCAGGTTGGATGGGGCTTGGAGCAGCCTGGGATAGTGGAAGTTGTTCCTGCCCATGGCAGAGGTGGAACTGGATGGGCTGTAAGGTTCCTTCCAACCCAAACCATTAAAAAACAACAAAAGCTAAAAACCCAAGTGAGCAAAGCAAACTGCTGGGCTCTGCTCCCTACATCTGTAGGACTGACAGCTTACATGGTATCCCTGGTAAAACTGGTTTTGGTGATACCATAGGATATCTGTGCCTGGGAGCCTCTCCCAGCTGCACAGGAGAAATGGGAAGCCAGAGAGTGCGACCAAAGGCTCAGCTAAACTAGCAGGAGGTGAGGAAGGATGAGATGGAGCTGTACCAACAATCAGCCAAGCTTTTTAAAACATGGTAGTTTCCTATTCTGAAGGGGTTAAAGACACTTCATTCAGTATTTTCTAGATCAAGATGCAATCATGCTTATAAATCAGTCAGAACAGAGAGAGGGTATTCGTGGGAGTGTTGGGGGGATTTGTGGAGAAATCTGTAAATGTCTGTCCAGTCAGAGCATTGCAGGCCTGAGAGCTGTTCGCCATCTCCAGCTCTGCCCCTCTGCTGACAGTGCTCAGAATGTGCTGGATGCAGGGAAAAAGCCAATTAAAGAAATTCTTCTGGCTCCTTGCCCCTAACCACTTATTCTTGCCTCTCCTTCAGGAGAGTTTCCTCTCCACTGTACCAGTGCAGTGACATGCAGAGCTGTGCTTAAACCAGGTCCCTGAGCTGGAGGAGGGTCACATCCCTTCTCTGTGTCTGTGCCCTCTGGACTGAGCCACACCTCACCTTTGACATGGATGGCCTGGAGCAGTAAGGGCACAAACAGGCATAAATGGGGTGCAGAGCTGAGGTCAGGGTAATACACTGAGGAATCACCATTTTCCTGCATCCTGTGCAATGTCAGCAGACAGCAGCAGTGCAGATAAGCTCCTCCAGTGACTCATAACAGATCAAAAATTGTGCAGATTAGGATGCAGTTGAGCTGATGATGATCATTTGTTTTTACAGGACTAATCCTGTACCTTTTGCAATACAAAAATGCTGCTGGGAGGGAACTTTCAGAGGTGATGCTTATGTGTATGAGTGTACTGGGATAAAAATTGGTCACATTCTTACTGGCTCCCCTGGGATAAAACATCAGAGCATTTTCCAAAGGAGACCAGAAGTTAGGTAGTGACTGGGACTTGCTCACTCTCTGTCTCAGAGGTTCATTACAAACTTGGCATGGAGAGTGGGCAAAGACTGAAAAGGAAAGAAAGTGGCCTAGAAAGTGCTAGGATCAGAAAGAAAGGGACAATTTACACATAGACTGAGGAGCTGATTTCCACAGGACGCTGTGAGTACTAAAATGTTTGGGTTCAAGAACCTATTGAAGAAATACCAGGAAGAAAAGTCTGTCTAGGCTGTTACAGACAGACAGCATCTCTGCTTCAGGAAGTCCCTGAGCCACAAACCACTGGGTCTGGTGGAGTATTTAGGAGAAATATTACTCCATACATGATCTGTTTTCATACTGTCTGTAAGCTGTGACAGTTGGCTGCTGTAGGGGGTGGATATCTTCTGCTCCGTGGATCTGTTATCTGACTCATCCACCTCTTAGAAACATTTTGCAGGAGTCACAGTTGGTTTGCTCATCTGCTTAGCTGATATCTTCTAGTAAATCTGAATTCATCCAGGAAATGCTCAAAGAGCAAAAATGCCCCAAATTCTTCTTTGGTGAAACAGGAGTGCCCACCCAGCCCCTGGTGTTTGCTATCACAGACATCCAAATTTAGGAAACACATGGGCGTGGGCATGCTTAGAGTCATTGAGCACAGGCATGACATAGCACTGGTTACTAAAACTGACCTGAAGCTGTTTGCCTTGCAGGATATGGTAAAGAGACTTGGATTGAATATCATTGAGTGGGGTCACAAGAGTTAAGCTTGAAATAGCAGAACTTGAGAACATTTGGGATGTAAACAGGTGACTGGGGGAAGTATGTCACAGGCTTTTTGCAAGGGGTAATCATTGACCAGAACTGTTGGCACACAGGACCTGGTCTGAGAAAGGCTTTCCTGCCTGTATCCGTGCTGCCAACGCAAAGATTTGCTCTGCATACACTGCAAGTTAATTATAGTTGGAGTAATTTGTAACTCCATCCTGCTTGTCCTCTTAGGTTAAAAGAAAAATTAAAAAGCTGCAATAGACAAGCTCATCTCAACTCACAAGGCAGAGCAAAAGACAGAGAGCCCTTCTCTTGGGGTCTGCTTTTCAGGTTTAGTTGTTGTAACTTCAATTGCTGCTACATTTCCCTGTTAACCTTATTTCTCAGGGTAAGAAAATTTACACACTCACCTTGCCTATCTCCTTCTCTTTTAAATCTGCATGTTGAGTTCCTGTAATAAAACCTGGTTTCTGGATAGAGGGAAAAGATCTGGAATCACTCCCTCCTTCCAAAAAGAAACAAGGATGTGCTCAGCAGTTCCCTGCACTGTTTGAAGTGTTCTGGGTGATCAGAGCTGGCCAGCCAGTGCATGCATTGGCATGCAGCCTGTGGGACACAGGAGGTGGATGGTGTGGGAGGGCTGGGGACAGGGCAGCTGTCAGCATCACCAGGTCCTCAGGAAAGCAAGAGGAGACAGAGGTTATTGTGGGAAGGAAGGGAAAGGAAATGGGACAGAGGAGCCTAGGAAACTGTACTTTGTTCCATGGCTCAAAGAGCAACTTAAACATGAAGGATCTCCAGTTTCTGTCTGAGGCCTCATTTAAACAAAGGGGTTCTTGAATCCTCAAATCTGTCTTCAAACAAATCCCTTAGGTTTGATGTGATTATTTGTTTCCCAGAAAAGCACAGGCAGCCAGGGCTCCAGGGTAAGAATTCAAGTAACTGGAAAGCAGCAGGGTGCACCCTCTGCATATCAATTTTTCAGTTGGCATCAGACTTAATGTTCCAGTTCCAAGAACTGCCACAGAAAACAAACTCCTCCTTTTGAAGAGATGGGAACTCACATATTCCCAGGGAAAAAATAACGGTCTAGGGACATAAATACAATATAGGTAAAGTTTGCTTTTGCATGTAAATCACTAATGCTTTTTGCAGTGCTCACTCATTTTTAACATCTCCATCCTCACCCGCTGCTTCAGTCAGGATGGGTCTGTGTTGTGGCTCTGCAAGACAGCAAAGCTGTGTTTTACTTTGGAAATGTAAAAAATAAATTAAAAAAAGAAGAAAGAAAAGATCATATTCTCACCAAAAAACCCCTATGTTAGTAAAGCCCCAGCGTAAATGTAATTGATAGTGAAAAATGAGTCCCTTTGCTAAGGGATCTTGCTCTCTTTGAGTTACTAATTCCTCCTAAGTAACCAGGAATGCTTCTTGGCAGTATAAGCCTGATCTCTGTGTAAGTGTATTTTATCCAGCTTTGGAGGTAAATCAAATGCCTAAGGAATCATCTCTGCTGAGATTTCTCCTGAAATTGGGCAAAGATGGTGACTGAGCTCCAGCTCTTTTGGGCCATCCAAGCCTCTCTGCAACCAACTTTCAGATGACCTTGTCTAAATTACCAAGATTAAACCCAAGACACCTTCTCTGCCAAGCAAAGCTAAGGCAGTCTCTCGTGGCATTCCTGTGCAGTTTGGGGTGATTATACTGAAATCAGCAATTCCCTGGGGGATATCTACCCCAACCAAAGGTCTTGACACACCTGAAGCAGCCAGTTTAGCCAGAGCTGCTGAATCTGCTGCTTCCCCATCTGCTCCAGTGTCATGGGTGGCCAAAGAGGACATGTAAGAACTGCATCAGAAGCAGGTTTTATTCCCCTAGCAGAGTATGTGAATTTCCATAAGGGATGTAAACTGTGCTCTCCTTCCAAGCAGCAATCCCTTTTCCCTGCTGTGGGTTGCTGCCCATCAGAGCTTGGTTTCCCTTTTTGGTCTGGGAGCTGATTGAGATCAACACCACATCTGCTTGCAATGATCTGAAACTTTCTTGCCTTTCTCTGGGCACCCTCACTGAAGGCAAATCATGTGTGTACAACGTGCACATCCATGTTGCTTTAGTTGGAATATGAATCCCTTTTGGCCTCATGTTAAAATACATCATCACGTGGTGAGAAACAGAATTTTGACTGGAAAGAGAGGAACACAGAGCCAATATAAATATTCACTGAAAAAATAGGAATTACTTTCAAAAGAGCTAAACTCCCAATTTATTTCTTCCTGCTTCCTGAAAATTTATCACACTTGCCTAGCTGATGGCTTTTTCCTACTTACCTGTTTTCTTTCTGCTGATGTGTTTCAGAAAGTGCAGCAGGAGCTGTGACTCGCTACTTTTGTGGGCTGCAGTAGCTATTTAAATCAAAACTTGAAGTTGTGTCTTTAGTGGGATTGTGGGTTAGTTCTACTCTTAACAAATTTGTAGTGACACACAGTAACCAAAAATACTTTGGAGTAAGTCAGAATTCCTGCATTCCTCCTTGTGTATATAAAATGACCAGAGTTGGGGTTTGGGGTTTTCTTTTTTGGTCTGAGCTGCTGGAGAATTCTTCAGCATATCTACAGAGAAAAAGAAAATAAAACTGCCTTGGTGCAGTCAACATATGCAGTTTCATGCAGTTTCACTTTTCTCTCCACCTTTCTGAACAGTAAAGCAACCAGTGCTGGAGAGAGAAGGACAAAATTAGGAGTTCAGTGGCCATGGGAGAGTGGTTTTGTCACCCTGGAGGAGGTGAGGGAGGGGGATCAAATCATACCTTGAGCTGCTCCTGGAGCTTACAAGGACCTCATAAATGCAGGAAGCCACTAGTAATAACCAAGGAAATTCTGCTTGCCATGCTCCAGACAGGCCTGGAATGGTGCTGGGACCTCCATCCCTGGAGATTTTTAAACTTAGCTGGGCAACTCAACTCACCAAAATCCTTCAGTAAATTTTTTCTATGACTTAAGGATCAAGCAGTCCATTGCTGCTGTCAGCCACAATCACCACTTTCCCAACTCAAAGCACACAAATTTGCAGTTTGCAGGCCCTTTGCTGCAAGAATCCCACCAGCAATGGTTTCCTTGATTTCACCAAAAAGGCAACTGCTGCTTCAGCAGAAAGGGTCATCTTTCACAAGCCTGATGAATACAGGTTTCTTACAAAGAGTGCACAGAAATCTGCTCTTTCTGCCCACGGTGGAACTCAAAGAGCAGTTGCCTGTTGCCTGAGGGACTATTCTAAGCCCTTCTTTGTGAAACTCCTCCTTAAAGGGGGTCTTCCTACCTCCATGCCCCATGTCCCCTGCCTGCAGTCTCATCTCCTGAGATGCTAAGGCCCCAAAACACCATGGAGGAGCTATTTCAGAGGTCCTTTTGCCTTTAGAGAAATGGCTGCAGAGGCTGAAAGGGTGGGAGAGGACCAGGGTGGCTTAACAAGCCTGTGGGAGTGAGGAGCAGAGAGGGGCACTGGAAATGTTGAGTGACTTGGGGGACTCAGATTGCAGAGTGTGCCTTTTTTCCAGAAACTGGGACTGGCCAGATGTCACATCCCTCCTGGGAGGGCTTGCAGTACAACAAGGTTTCATGCTTGTTTTTGCATTTGGAGCCTCCTGACAGGCACTTTATCACTTATTGCCTTGCATCTGGATGCCCATTAATTTTGTTCTGTCACTTCTGTCATTTTCATTTCCATAGCATATCCCATATTTGGCCTGCTGATGTGCAGCATTTCTACAACATCCCTTCTCCAGATGTCAGCTTCAAACTGGAGATTGAAACATCTGGGGAGGACAAAAAAAGGCAGAAGCTTTGGCAGCAGCTGGGGTGGTGCATGTTATGACAGGTTTGGAAGGGAAGCACAATAGCCTGATGTATTTGCTGCAGTGACTACAGCCAAATAGCTGAGGTGTTATTTACACATGCTATTTACACACCTCACACTGGCATCCACACCAAATTCATTACAACCCAGCTCCTATTGGAATTCAGCTTAAGTTTTTTGACTAAGAGGTTTAGAAGTTAAATGTTGTATAACCAATTTTTGGAGTCGGTGCTGCCTGTCTGGAGCAATTTCTCTGGATTAGTTGAGCTCTCACAAATGCTTTCCACAAGCAATTTGCTGGACAGTTAGAGGAACTGCCATCCTATTTTCCCAGGCTGACTGATTGAAGTTTAAAAAACCTGTGCTCTAATCACAGATAAACGGAGCGATCATGAGAAAGGAAGTGCTTCAGTGAGTAACTCCTCTGTCCTGCCCTGTCACCCCACAGCGTGCTGTTTGTCTGCCCTTTCCCAGGAGAAGAATATCCTTGTGGCTGATCCCACTATTTTGGGATAATGTATATTCTGGAGATTTGCTGTGGGTGGGAACAAGAGAAGCTGAGCTTTCATACCAGCCCTCTCCTGCGCTCTCCTGGCCATGGCACAGTGAGGTGCTCTCAGTGAGGCTACTTTGGAACCTGGGTCTCTGCTGCTGGAATCCACAACAGATTTGGAGCCTGACCTCTAAAAATGGAAAGGAGTTAAACTATTTTAGGCACTGCAGGGAGGAAGGTCAAGGGAGTTTCAGAGCTATGGGGAAAGAGCAGGATGCCAGCAGAGAGGGGTGGGACCAGTGATGTGGACTGCAGCCACAAGCCTGGGATATGGAAATATTCCACAATGAGAAACAAATGAGCCACTGGCATAGTGGGCTAGAGTAACCAAAAACCTGGGGCATTAAAGAAACTGCTGAGCATCATTTTACCCAGTTGGTGTCCATGGGATGGGTCTTCCCAAAGCTAAAGGCAGGTGCTAAAGTGGCATTGCAGACCACAGGAATCTGAGCAAAACACAAAAACCCTCCAAAGCTGCAAGCTTTTTTTTTTAACCATCCCACTGCTGTCAAAATTGCTTGGTCCATGCACACTGTGATGTGTTCAGGAAAATCCCTTATGTCTGAGACCCCCCTGGGGCTTTCCAGGGCTGCTCTTGCATTAGCCGGCAAGTATTTTCTAAGAAGTTTGGAAAACGGGCAGCACAGGAGGATGTTACCTTGCACAGGTGAGGGTCACTTGTCTGGACAACATATTTTTTCAATTCCCAGTTTTCTGTGTAGAGCTGTGCTGAAGGTGACACAAGTTTAACACTGGTGAAATGCACGCCCTGGAAGCTGTCTGCTGTGGGCTTTTGCAGCTGAGCATCCCAGGGGCTTTCTCAAGGAGCCTCTGTGCCCAAGCAGCTCTGGAAACCTGTGTGCAATTGATCCCCAGTGCCAGGGAGCTGCCCTGGGAGTCCCTGGGGAAGCAGAATGGGCACATACCCAATGATCTGTCCAAAAAATTCATCCAGCATCCCAAACTGGACACAGGCCTTCAGCTGGTGTGGTGCCATCACTCAGCTGGCTGCAGAGACATCTCTGTGCCCCCTGGGGACCACCAGACCCCCACCTGAAAAGGGACAGGGTGTGGGGCAATGAAAGGGCATTGAGACTTAAACTGAGCTGGCATCCTGCAGCTGTAAAATAAGATGTAAACTCTGTGTATATTTGCAGCTAAGTTTAACCCCAGTCCTTCCAAAGCTGTGCCCACATAATTGGAGATTAGCCAGACTAGCCCACTGTAGAGCATGTGTGATATTTTGGGAAGAAGAAGGGATTTTTTTTTTTATCCCCAGAGCTTTTGCCAAACCTCAGTTTCTGAGCATGAGGATGTAGCTTGGGCAGCAGGGTCCTGTGCAGGAGTTCTCTGTGTGACCTAGGAAAAGCAAAGCAGGATGAAGCTCCATGGTGGTGGGTGGCTGCAGGCCCATGGCTTTGCCAGGCTGCCTGAGCTGCCCAGCACCACGGCACTGAGGGACTGAGGTCAGGCAGGGCTCACTGCTGCTCCCTCCTGCTCTGTCCCAGCCTGAGCTCTGAGGGAGCCCAGCATTCCCAAGCTGCTCTGGGCACTAAGCCACTGGCCTCCTTCCCGTTAGCCATAATCACTGGTTTGCTGGAAAATTTATGAGACCTGCTCTAGTGATATTCATGAATACAGAAGCTGTTGTAAATGTAATTTGTTTCTAGCGTTTGACACTCTTTATCTGAGCCACTCCAGGCACCTATCATTTGCAGTGCTTATGACAGAGCTTCTGCTGATGGACTTAGATAGCCCTGAGCTCCTGTCAAGGGTTGCAGGTTGATCCCTGACTCTCCCAGAGTCCAGCTTGTGCCAAGAAGCATGGCAGTTATTCCCTCTGCTTTGGAGCTACTGCTGGAAATGTTGTTGTTAGCCATTAAAGTCACTAACCCTATTTTCAGGGTTATTACAGTATTTAACTTGGCTGCTCCAGTGAGGTTTTAAAGTTGTATTTCCAACATATGATATGGGGTAAAAATAGTTGGTGTCTAATTAGAATAATCCCTGGAGAAACTCAGATTCTTCAATTGCACAGTGAGTTGTTCTTCTCACACACTGCAGGCACATTTCAGTCAGCGACAGGGTGTCAGCCTGGACAAGGAGAGGCTGCAGTCAGAGCCCCCAGGAGAAAATTCCTGAGAAAGCCCTGGGAGCATTTCATATCTCAGGAGACAGCAGCTTTTCCAGGCTGGATGCTTAGGTAGGACTTAGGTGACCATCATCAACAGGTTCTGCATATACATTTAGCTTTTCCTTCCCTAAGTTCCTGTGTGGGTGTGTGAGAAAAATCCCCTGCCTCATCCATTGCTGGAATTTCTGGGAATCAGGCAGACTGTGGCTGCAGCGTTGCAATTTGGGCTTTGGGATGCTGCTGGTGCCACAAATAGTATTTTGCAAGCAGCAGCACGCAGCGCTCCAGCGGGCAGTCACATTCCACTGGGCTATCATTGTCCCATGGAACATTCCTGTGTCTGCAGTGGGGCATGGGGACTGAGGGCCCATGGTGGCCTTGGGGCTGGCCACCATCCCGGCTCCATCCCGGCTCCATCCCGGCTCCATCCCAGCTCCACCCCAGCTCCATCCCAGCTCCATCCCAGCTCCATCCCAGCTCCACCCCGGCTCCATCCCGGCTCCACCCCAGCTCCATCCCACAGAGGGAGATGAGTCAGGCCCTCTGCTCTGCTGCTCTGGTAGCTGGAGAGTGGTCCAGATCTGTGATTCCCAAAGAGCAATCAGGGACTGTGCCCTGGGGAGCTCTGGTGCAGGTGATGAAGTCTAAGAGATCTGGATGAGCTGCTGGCTGTGCTGGGCAGCTCCTAATCCACAGGTGGCTCCTGAAGTCTTGCTCACTCCCACATCCTGAGGGATCATGGGGAACATTCTGTTGGAGAAGATGAGAAGGCTGGAGGGTTGCTTAGCTTTCCCTCTCAAAGCCTGCCAGCTTGGGTTTAACGTGGCTTTGCCCAGACACCCTCAGCAAGGGCTCTCCAGGGCTCAGTCTTGTTTCATTTTTTTGTTCAAGACTGAAACCAGATACACAAACAAAAATGCGAGGCAGATGCTATCAAGTTAGCAAGAAGTTGTTTGGACATCTCCCTGTGCTTCCCAGGGCACTGGGAAGTGTCCCCAGCTGGCCCTGTCCTCCAGAATGACGCCCCAGGGCTCAGAGCTGTGCTGGGATTGTGCTCTGTGTGGGACATGCATTGCCTCCCTCCCCCAGATGGATGGAAATACTTCTGTTGTCCAAAATTAGTTTCCAAATGTGGTGGAATTTTCTTTCAGTAGGAATTCTTGAAAATCTGGTCCTCATTGTGAAGTGGAATGGCAACTTTTTCCAAACCCCCTTTCCTTGGAATGTCTCACCCAAAGAGAAGAGCAGATTTCAAGCATTTTGTCCCAGGGCAGCTCTCAGGATATCCCAGAGAGGCTGATGCATGGGTGCTCTGAGGCTGATTGGATTTTCACTCTAGGAGTGTTTTGAGTGTTACAGTTACAAAAAATACTACTGTGCTGGTGTGAAAGATGCTTCTCATCTCCCCCAGTGAGATTGGGCTGCTTGGAACCCCACACAAATCCCTCACAACACCCTCTCCTTGCAAAGGGCTGCAGAGCTTTGGGTCATGCACCCCAAACCCACTCTGATACAATGAGAGCACAGCAAGGCAGAGTGTCACTAATCTTATTTAAGAATGACATCTCTTATTTTCCATGTCTTTTTGTACCATCTGGACCTCTGGGGAAATATCTGGAGCGGCCTGGCAAATTCCCAATTGCACATCTGAAAAGAGTTATTTTCAAAAGGCCACAAAACCAACTGTTTGTGAGGGCTGATTTCAGAGTCTGACCTCACTTTGAGCAGTGGCTCCTCAGCGGTTTGGTTACCAGGGTCAGGCTTTTTTTAAAAATTTATGACAAAACTCAAGCTCAAGACAGAAAACACAACTGCCTTTCAATATTAAGATGGACTCTTTGGCCCTGAACAACAAGGCAGATAATTTTATTTGAAGCCTTGATTACAGAATCTCTTTGTGTGAAATCCTTCCAGAGAAGCATTATCTCATTGCACTAAATAACCAGCCTCAGTGGGCTCCAAGGGAGCATCTATGACCAGGCCTATTTTGGAACTCTGATCCCAATGGCTCTCTTGCTCAAAAGTAGGTCAGATTTTAGTCCTTTTCCAGAAGGAAAATTTAAGAGCAAGTTCAGATGCAAGATTTCCAGGAAACCAGAAGAAATTGCTGCTTCTATTTCTAGAAGCCCTGCCAGGGAGAAGCTCCTTTGTACTCAGGCTAACTCTTCTCCTAACTTTACCTAACTGTATGATTGATGACTCAAATTATGAGGTTTCATTTCCCATTTCTACCTGAGATTTCCTGTTTGGGCCCTTCCCAGATGCAATGAGAAAGGTTACCACAAAGATATTTATGGACCTAGAACTAGAGCTGCTAAATTTGTAATTGGCCAGCCCCAGGGCGGAACATGCTTTTAGCTGAATCAGTAGCTGCAAGAATACAGCACATACCGTGAAAAACTGGCCTCACTTGCACCACCACTCACCTACCGAGGCTCCTTGGGGGTGATGATGTGCAACAAAATTAAATTAGACTTAGTGAGGGCTGACTCTGAGTCAGCAGCACTGGATGCTGTGGTCTCTCCATCTTCGCTGGTCCCTGACATGTCCACAGTGCTGTGCTGGCACTCTCCTGCCTTTCAAATGCTTCTCCTGGAGGAGTTTCTGAAGTGTTTGGTTTTGATGTTTCTGGGGACGCTGATTTTTCCTTGGAAATGTCCATTTGGAATCAGAAGCACAGCTGCTGTGCACAGCACAGTGTGTGTATCAGCCAGTGGTTTATACAAGATCGGTGCTTAAGCTGCTGCAGGTGAATCTCAGCTCAGCACCAAGGCTGAAGAGCTTATGCTGGAGATGTGTCCCATGCAGGAGCTCTGTCCCAGCAGCCTGGGATCCCTCCCACGTGTCCCAGGCATGCTCCTGTTGGAATGCCAATGGAACTGATGCCATGAGCCCAAAGGATGTGTGCACACCTGGGACGTGGAGCGTTACCCTTGGATCCACCAAGCAATATATCAAGTCACCTTTGCTAATCGATTCCACTTGCAGCTAGATCCAAACTTACCTCAGGAAAGGCACAAAAACATTTGTTCTCTCCATGGCAACACATGGAAAGGATGATGGTGGGGATAGGCCCATTTCCAGAAAGGAGGGATGCACACTTTCCAAACAAACAGGGCAGGAGTGGCTCCTCTCTGCTGGGGCAGGAGGCCTGATCCAGGAGGAGTGAGTACCAACATGCCTTGGCTGTCTGCCTGCAGCACCCCTGTCCTCATCTCTGGTGTCTGAGCTGTCAAATCCTTCCACATTCCTGACCTAATCCACCCTCAGCGGTACTTGCTGCTCCTGCCAGGGCCATGTCTGCCCCTTGTCTCAGGAGCTCACTGTGGCAGAGTGGGATGCAGTGGTGTGCCTGGGTGCCTGTGCTGTGACTGAGGGGCCCCAGGCTCCTCTGCCCCTGCCACTGTTGCAGCAGGGCAGTGTTTATGGTCTGCAGCCAGGCTCAGGTGGGAACACTGCTGGCATGTACAAATAGCCGCTGCTGAAAGAACTCAGTGAGCAGAAAGGGTCCCTTGCTGCCAGGAAAGCACATCTGAGCTCATTTAGCACTGCCCTGCCACTAATGATCATCAGTGAGCAGCTTTGGTGGTCAGCTTATCAGCACAATGCTGATTAAATAGCTCCAGCTGAGACAGCCTGAGCCTACCACAGAATGAGTTAGGTTGGAAAAGACCTCTGAGATCATTGAGTCCAACCTATGACCAAGCACCACCTTGTCACCCAGCCCTGAACACTGAGTGCCACATCCAGTCTTTGCTTAAACACCTCCAGGGATGGTGACTCCACCACCCACCTGAGCAATCCATTGCAATCTAATCATATTTTCTGTGAAAAATTCCTTCTAATTGTCCAACCTAAACCTACCATGGTGCTACTTCACACTGTGTCCTCTTGTCATGTCGCTGGTTGCCTGGGAGCAGAGCCCAACCCCTGCCTGGCTGCCAGTGTGGAGTGTGCTCCTGTGAAAGAGCACGGGGCCACTGGAGTGAAATCTGAAATCCTGCTGGGAAAGGGCACGAGGTCCCAGCTTGCTCAGTTACAGCACTTGAGTTGGAGAGAGGGTGGCACTGTGGAAGAAATGCACCTCTATTCACAGCACAGCAATCCTTCCCCATGGGCTGTGGGCTGCTCTTGGGAAGGCTGTCCCTAGCCTGAGGCACGTTGTGTTCCTGGAGATGTCATGGACATGAAGAAGTTTGTGGTTCCTCCCTGGGAGCTGAGCAGTGAGCGTGGCTGCAGGGATTGCAGGCACTACAGGGGTGTTTTCCAGCAAAAGGCCACGTAGGAGGCTGAGGAGGGAAACCATACTGCCGGCAGTCACAGATGGTGAAAAAACCACAGAACCAAAAGCCATCCCTGAGAAAACATCCTGATCACTTCCCGCTGCAAGCAGGAGTCACCACTGAGCCATTCACAGCAGACATTCTTTTTTCTGTGAGCTTGCACAGACCCAGGGGTTCCTTCTCCTCAGCAAACCCATGGTGTGCCCAGCAGGGACACCCTGCCACCCCAAACCACTCCTGAGAGCTCAGCTCCCACATAAAAAGCATCTGGACAATCTTTATCCTGGTCTTTCCTACACTTCTCCAAACCATGATGGAGCTGAGAGGCTATGAGGAAGGATTTGTGCCTGCCAGTATGAAGGTGGCATTGTGGTGAGCAAGGTTTGTCCATTTTTCCTGATTTCCCTGCTATAAATGAACCTATGAGCTGAAGGACAGCTTTGTCCCTGTTCCCTCAATGTCTTCCTGCAGGTTTTTAGACAAGACATTGAGTCTCTTGATCCCAGGGAGGATAATCACTTCCATGGCTGTTGGCAAGGGTAGGAGCTGGCTGCCCTCCGTGCTCAGTAGCTTGAGGCTGAGCATTTGCTCCATTCCCTTGGTGAGAGGAGGAATTATTTACTAGGGAAAAGATCCTCATTAGAGCTGGAACACATCCCAGGGACCAGTGACCTCAAGAAAAAGCAAATTTGCTGGTGAAACCAAGAGCAGAGGTGAAAAGGCCAGTCTGGTGCTGGGGTCTCTGCCCAAGCCAAGCCTGGTCAGCAGTGGCTGATGCACTGCCAGGCTCAGGGAGCACCAGGGCCACAGGGTGCCCACAGCAGCGTGCCTGGTGGTGGGGTTTGTGCCCCTGCTCCATCCCCCCCTGCTCTGCAAACAGGAAGCTGGCAAGCAGCTGCTGAATAAGTCATTTTGGGGAGTTTGTACCAAACTGGCTTTCAACTCCTGAATGTGTAGGAAGGAAAAAGCCGTGAATACGCCTTTGTGACCATGTCTGGCACCAGTCACGCTCTGCAAAAGGGACAAGAATGTGGCCATTTAGAGGGGATTCAGCTGCCCTTTAAGAAATGAAATGATCCCTTCCCTTTCCTGCAAGGCTTTATTCAGGGGAGAATAGGACTGAGACAGTGAGCAGCTTCTTTCTCTTTCTGGCACTGAGGGCTGTGATCCAAACTGTTGATATTGGAGCACAGGAGAGACCCCACTCCAGGAAACTGCAGACCCCAGGGATGTCCCTCCTGCTGCAGCCTGGCTGGGAAGAAATTGCACTGGGGCAGCAAACTCCAGATCTGCCCTTTTCTGCCCGATCACGTGCGCCCTGAGGTGATTCCAGTCAGATTTCAGCAAAATATCTGTCTGCCTCCTCCACAGGGCTCAGAGGGCTTTTGGAAGCAAGCAGTTTGGAAGGTTTTGCCCTTTTCTGAAACAATTCCCCACCCAGTTTTTGAGAAGTTTCTGTATATTACATGAAAAAATGGACCGTGTCCAAGCATTTGCGGGATTTGGTTTGTTTTTATTTTTGGAAAGGCTTAGATATTTCATACAGATCTTTCCTTTGTGAACAACTTGAAATCCAGGGGCTCTGTCGTAATTTGGAATGAAGACACACTCTGTTTTATCAAACCCTTCAGGATGCTGGCTGCCTGCCTTCTGCCTAGCTGGAGCTTTGACCACATTCACTGGTGCAATTGTCACATCCAGTGACAGAGGGAGTGGGTCTCTGGGACAGCCAGTCTGCTTTAGCCGAGGCTCCAAGGGAAAAGCTTGGTCACACATACACCCAAAAGCTTTCCAAAGTGTGACTTAGGAGTCTTCTGAATCATGGGCTTTGGGACCTAGTAAGTCCTGAAGCAGTAGGAAGCTCCAGATGATTTCAAAATGCTTCATGTGCCAGGAAAAAGGAAAATCAAGCAAGACAGATATTAGTAGGTTGGCTAGTGCTGAACCATGTCACTCCACTGGGATCATTTGATCCATGTGTGGACTTTCTGTAAGAAATGTTTGTAATAAAATGTAATACATGCAGTAGGCTTGGGTAGGAGTCAAGATTAACAGTTGCTTTCTTCTGGGCTTTCATTCCTTTCTTGCCTTCCCCTTGTTCGGCATCTTATGACAATCATCAACAGAGTATTTGTTAAAAACTTTGCTGGCAGCTTCCTCTTTCTGCCATGTCCTGCAGAAGGTCTGGAAAGGCAGAGACAGCTCCACCAGCACTTCCCCAGCTAAGGTCAGCTACAGCTTCCTCAGTTCCTGCTCTGAAAGTTCTGCTGGAAAGCAGGGAGCCTTTACAGCTCAGCGTGTGTGCCAGATGTTTGTAGGCTCACTGCTGATGGGGTTCAAGTACAAATAATCTCTGTGTTCCTGTTTGCATAGCCCCAGTGTTTCAGTGCACACCACAGCATCCCACCTCGGATCTCTGTGCAGGGGAGAGGCACTGCAGAGCCCAGGAAGGGCCACTGGGAGCACTGGGGAGGAGAGCTGAGGGGCGGCTTTGCTGTCCTGCAGGATGAGGTGGAGAGGATGAAACCCAGGGGCCCTGCAAGGAGGCCACAAGAGTGACAGGGGGATGTTGGGATGGGACCTGTCCCTGTGAGAGTGGCCCAGCTCTGGGACAGCACCCAGGACCCAGACCCAGGTGGGAACTGTCCTTGGAGGCCTTCGAAATCCAACAGCAAGGGCACACTCCAGACATGCCAGAGACAGAGCTCAAACACCTTTGGAAGCTGGGAACCCCCTCCTGTTCCATGACTCCTGTTTCAACCTGAAAAATCAGGAATAGTGCAGAAGGGACCAACCAGTGACAGACTGGGAAAGAGGAGCCATTTCCTGGCAGCACAGGGGTATTGGCAAAGTCTAGATCAGAACCCATAAAATTAGATTGTTTGGAATTGTTTTTACACTAAATATCATTGTTCCTTAAGTCTAACTAACTGCAGGGTGACATGATTAAATTAATTTTTGCTGGAGATAAAATCTCTGTTACTGAGTTGATTTTACTTTGAAATTTCAGCTTCTTACTTCGTTACTTGCCTATGCCAAAACTATTCTTACAGATTTGTGTAAAGATTTGCTGGATTTACACAAAGCCCTGTTATTTTAGCTGAGCAAGTTCTTTACAAGCTTGTTGTCAGTAACTGAATTATTTTTTCTCCAATTACTGAGTTCATATTTTCACATCAAGATAGCACACCTCTGCACTTTCCTCAAAAAGTAGCTTACTGCTGACAGACAAACCAAAATTCCTCAGCTCCTTTTTGAACTCCTTCAGTTCATTTATGAATAACTGAACTGGAATTTTTTTTTTTTGTTAGTTTCAATTAAATCCCTTGAAATTAATACAGAAATTTAGGAGATGGTGAGCTTCACTGTGCCTGATTCAAAGTCTGAGTCCTTTCTGCAGTGTTCTGTCTGAACTGGATCACTCTTATTGCCAATTTTGAATGTTCTCCTTCAAGGCTTGTCCACTGCAGCAGGTTAGAAGCCAGGTTAGTAGAACCTGGACATTTAAATGAAAGTGTCTGCTCAAAACTCAGGAGGCCCCGAATTACAGATCAACAACTAAAAGGTAATTTGTGCAATTTGGATTCAGGCTCTCCCAGGCCTGCATTCCAACAGTGAAGGTTTGATCACACCCTTGGCCACTGCTCTCTCTATTTGACTGCTTTATAAGAGTCCTTGTGTGCCTCTTGGAAATAAATCTGCTCAGTTTTGAAATTCTGAAGCAATATTATTTCATCTCTTGCCAAGAGTGGATTGGAAAATGATAAGAGTCTTTCAGGCTACATAAGAGATATTTTGGGAGTTTTATCTTACTTCTTCCATGACATTTTTATTCCTTCCATATGAGACACACACATATATGTATGTTAAAAGCACCTTTTTGTGTTGAAGTAAACTGGGGAGAAAGAAGCTATTTTGCTAAGTGACATTTCCTAAATATTTTGGAAATCACAGTTTGCTTACACATGCTCTTTTTTTATTTTTCTTTTCCCTTTTTTTTGGCCAATTCCCTCAATGAGTTCACCAAAATGAAAATTGCCATTTTGATCTGAGTGGATTTTCTGGGTAAAATACAATTGAAAATAAATATTTCTTTATGGGCTAGCCATGAAATCCTAGTTGTATCTCATTTCCACTCCTCCACCTCCTCCTGGCACTGCAAGCACACACATTCCCTGTGGCTAGAGCCAGGAATGATTAATTGCAATTAATCTGGGCAGAAAATGAAGGGCCTGAGTTTTGATGTGATTTCCTTGTGCTCTGCTGGGCAGCAGCTCCTGTGGCTGTGAGTGGTCTGGGGCACCACCATCTTCTCAGATCAGCATTTTGGCTCCTCTCCCTGCTTGTCTCCCGCTCCCCAGCCCCAGGTGGACTCATTGATGATGTCTGTGAAGGGAATTATCTGTGCTGATTTGGGCTGAATAACCTACAGGCAAGGATGGTGGGGCTTGGCTTTATTTTTGAACCTCTTCCATGGGCTTAAACCCCCAATCCCTGCAGGCCTGCTCTGCCAGCTCAGCCCCTGGCACATCCTGAGCAGGTGCATGGAACTGCCAGGCCAAAGTCACCTCTGTGTCCCTCCTTGCCACAGGTGTGATCCCACACAATAATGTCTGCACTGTCTGCTGCTGCCTGAGGGTGACTGAGGCTTCAGAAGACCTTCAACCCAGTTTGAGGTTTCTGAACTTCATGTAAATTGAGTGGGTTATAGGAAATGGAAGTTGCGACATAGCTGCTTGTTAATAGAAGTTGTTTGGTTCTTTGGGTTTTTTTTGTGGGGGGGAAGTGAAAGGTTTGCACTCCAAAAAATGTCAATATTTTTTTGCAGGTCAGCAGCACCATTCTCAGTTGGACATCCACTCTGGGGGCATCTGCACTCCAGGCATTTTGCACCAACACTGAGGAGGAAGGGCACTGCTGAGGCTGGGTGCTCAGAGCACCCTCACTGCCCTCCCTGGGGCAGAAAGCTGGGCCAGCTGCTCACCAAGAGCTGCAGGTTAGTGAGGAACAGGGGGAGATATGGAGATATTTCTGTAACAGCTCTGGTGAACAGATCCTGCTGTACCATCCCCACTTTTCCTGTGCACAGGGTCCCACACACCCATGTGCAGCTGGGGGTGAAAAGCTGATTTGCTGTTGGTACCAGGAGCCTGGTTTGCTCCCCAGCAAGGGGCTGCAGGTCAGCCATCCACCCTGGGAAGGCATTTCCCAAAGGGAATCCCCGTCCTTTCCCTCCTGGCAGTTCCCTCTCTGGCTCCCGGCCAGGCCACCTGCGTTTGAAACTCCGTGGGACTTTGCCTGGGTTTCTGTGTTATTAATCCTCCCCAGAAGAAATCCCAGGCCTTTCTGGACCTCTTCCCTGTTTGCTAGGACAGCTGCCAGGGCTGTGCTGCTGCTTCATGTCAGCACAGGAGGCACTGCAAAGCCCATGTATTTCCAGAGGGCAAGGGGAGCTCTGTTTTTACTGGTCAAGGCTACAATCTGATGCTCTCTGCTGTGCTTGCCAGGTACTGGGATGCCTTCTTGGCCCAAACACTGAACAAAGCAGGTTGGAATAGATTAATCTGTCTAGGGAACTGGTGATCCTGATAGAAACAGACCTCTGTGCTCCAGGTGTGTCCTAGCTGTCCTCACAGCACTGTCAGGCAAGGCACACAGGCTGTAACACCACCAGTTCTCTGCTTGGATTATAATCCACATTCAGTGGAGCCACAATTTAACACTTGATGATACAGGATCAGTGCTCCAAGGAGTGTTGCATACAAATGTGCATGCAGGAGGGGATGCAGCAGGAGATGAGGTGATGAACATTTCTGTCCAGCACCTGAGGGCCATTGTGCAGCACTCCTGGCTGGTGCAGACCCAGCAGAGCCTGGCTGGAAGCAGGCAGGTGTGTGGCTCATCAGGCCTTGAAGCAGTTTTAGCAAGCTGCAGCAGTGAAAGTGCTGCATTCACATGCTGATGGATATCTATTTCATTGGGTCTTTAACCACGTCTTGTGGCAAGATCAGAGTTTCTCATGAGTTTCAAGTAGGGAGGAAATTCCAGTTTCCAGCAGAGAAGAATGAAACAAATTCATGTAATCACATGTTCACCTTAAACATAACAAGCAGCAGGAAAGAGCCCTCCTTCAGCTGGTCCACATTTCAAATAGAAATATTCCCTGAAGAGGGAGAAAACAAACAAGGTTTTTGGGCTAGATGAGCTGCTCCAGGCCAGGAATGGTGGGTGCTCAACACTGAACTGCTGCCATTCAGCATCTCGTGCTTGAGCAGTCAGAACCTGGCCTGAAATCACCTTATTCCACCTATTTTAGGCTAGAAGGACTCAGTGCACTGAAGGAGAACCACTCTGGCTGGGGATGGCAGCAAGGTAGGTGTACACTTTACCAACAGGGTAGATTGTATCCAGCTCTGCAGATTCCTCCAGCTTGGGTAAAAAAAGTTTGGGAGCTGGGTAGGGAAGCACTGGGGAACAGGAATTTGTGGGATGGGGTTAGCAGGGCTGTCTGCAAGAGTTTTCTACAGGAGCAAGAAGTCACGTTTCAGTGACAGAGCTTTGCTTTTCTTGCAAAATGCACATACTATTGGCAGGAGGCAAAGAACGAGCAGGGGTGGGTCAGATTCCTACTCCAGCTCCAGAGTGTTCCTCCTGGGAGATGCTGAAGGGCCCTATGAGTGCATTACTGGATGCTTCTTTTCCTTGTTTATGTAGTAGAAACATCTGAAAATAATTTGTGCCTGTTAAGCTTTGCGGACAGTCAGGGTTCTGCGTGCTATTTGCTCTCCACATCAGCCAGGACTAGCTGGGGCTGCTCTGGGTTTGCTCATTAGCTAATGAGACATGATATGGTTAGCAGGGCTCTCTGGGGGCTGCCTTCGACGTGTGGCTGCCGTGGGCACGCACAGGGCTGGGTGCGGTACCGATGAGCTCAGCTCAGCTGGAGCGCGCAGGTCGTGGGGAAGATGCAATGAGATGGGAAAGGAACATCATCCCCCCAGTTATTACTAACATTGAAAGCATCTGGAGCTGTGGGTTGGGGACCTGCTCAAGAGGGATGTGCACCCTGCAGGCCTCGCTGGAGCTCCAGCAAAGCTCTGTGTGAGCAATTCATGCTGACTGATGCTCCTTGGAGCATGGATGGAGAAATTTTCTGCAGCAATCCCAGGACAAAGGAGAGGATGGCTGAGCAATCGAGGTGGGAGGATGGCCTCCAGAAGGGAAAAATGTTTAAACTAGGAGGAAAGAAACAGCTTAGAGGAGGGATGACACGCTAACCACATGGCTGGAAGAGGAGGTGTGAAGACTCGGTAGGAAACACGGCACTAAGCGTAGGGGAATGGGCGAGAAGAAGGTAAAGTACAGTGAAACAGCCAGAAAGAGCGAGGGGACCGGGAGCATCGCAGCCCAGTGCGCGGGAGGCTTAGCGGGGAAGGCTCCCGTGTGGGGCAGCGGAGCCGGTGCTTGGCAGCTCAGCGGTGCCCAGCCAAGGGGACTCCCGGCACGGGAATCCCCGCAGCTCCCGCGGGCACGGCAGCGATGCCAGCACCCGCAGGGCCGATGCTAACGGGAGCCGGCGCTCAGCCCCGCCAGCCCAGCGCAGCGGCGGGGCTAAAGGGCGCTGCCCACCGCCGCGGCAGCGGGGAAGGCGGGGGCTGCGGGGGCCGCGGGCGGGCCGGTGGCTTCCGCCCGGCGCGGCGCATTCCTACCCCGTGAGTCAGGGCGGCGCGGCGGGATGCGGCGTCCCGCGGCCCCGGGCGCTGGCAGCTCCCCGCCGGGACTCTCAGCGCCCAGCGCCGCTCGGCTCCCGGCTCCCATTTGCATGCCGAGGCTGTGAATGGCGTGCCCGCCCGGCCGGCCCCTGGCACGGGGGAGGAGTCTCCGCGCCCTCCGCGGGCCGAGCTCGGCGGCGCCGGTCCCTTAAGCCGCACCGGGGGGCGGCTCGAGCCCAGCGGCCGCTGCGCTTCGCCCTCGCCTGCACGGTGAGTGCGGGGCCGGGGGGACGGGGGGGGCTGGCCGGGAGGGGCAGCCCGGGAGGGGCAGCCCGCGGGGGCCGCTCCTGCCCCGCCGAGGTACCGGGACCGCCGGGCGGGGAGCGGCCCGCGGGGTGAGAGCGGGGCCGGCGCAGGTGCTGCCCTGACCCCCGTGTGTGGATGTCGGAGCTTGGCGATCGCACTGCTTTCGGCTGTAGGTGGAGGTGCGCCTTCGCGGCTTGTTTCGGCTGATCCGAGTCCACCCCATCCCCACGCTTTCCCAGCCGTCCCTCCCCTGATGCTGGCACCCAGTCGCGCTTTGGCAGCGACTTTGAGAGATGATCTGGTGGAAAATATATGGCTTTTTACATGTTAAGGTTAGTTTTCCTGCCGGAGCGAGTGTCTGAACTGAGTTCTCACACTGTGCACTGCTGGCACGAAGCGAGGGGATCACGGCAGCCTGACGCGAGCGCGACCAAAGCTTTTGCAGGGTGCAACTCAGTGCCAAGTCCTTTTGTAGCAGCCCCATCCTGCCGCACACGTCCCTGCAGTGCAAAGTGCCCCATGTGTACATTTTGCCCCGTGTTTTTCTCCAGTGTAACTCAGGAGAGGTGAGTGGCAGCACAGATGAGTTTTGTCTGGTGCTCGTCCTGGTGCCCCGCTCGGTTCTGTGGCTGCTGCTTCTCTTGCAGGTTGGCTTCGTGGCGGGCTGCACGGTGCCGGTCAGAGATGTCTCCAAGCCGGGTCTTGGAGCAAGCAGGAAGTTGTTTCCTTTCTTCCTGTTTTTGTCCCCATGCCTGCTAATTTCCTCTGGGAAGAAAAGTGCATTCTGCATTAAAGGGAAAAAACAGTCACACGTAACGGGAAGGGACAAAGCAGCAAAGCTTCTGAATGAAGCATGGGACAAGGAAGGAGCACGGGGTGTTAACTGCAGTAACGCTGATAGGGCAGCGAGGACAAATAGCTGCCTGTGGGCTGTGACCACGGGGATAAAAATGGCCCAGTTGGGACAAGCTGGGGAGCAGAGCCTTGGAAGAATTGCATTTCCACTCCAGTGTATGAAGGATGTTGCTCTCCAGCTGTTCTGTCTCAGTGGTGCAGGTTTGCAGGAGGAGGTGATGACTCGTGTTAGATTGGTTGATATAGTTGGAAGAAAGAGGTGAACTTTAGATACTTCCTTTAAGCTTTGATTGTTAAATGGACTTTATGAAAGGGCTTGTCTGCCTTTTTATTAACCCTCAGTTGCTCTAATAACAGCTATCATCCCTCCTTCCTACTGCATCCCTCCTGTCCTTAAATCCTCGTGGCTGCTGCTGCTTAGCCCAGGTCTCCCCTGTGTGTGCAGGCTCTTGGGAGCCTGTGCCATTTCTGAGCTGGGATACTGCCAGCTTTCCAGGAGGTGCTGTGCATTTGGAATAGGTCCCCAGCTTTTTTCCTGGCCCCTGCGCTCATTTGTCCTGAGTCCCCAGGAAGGCAGCAGCTCTGGCATGTGGACGTGTGTCCGTGCTGTTCCTGCTTCTGTGTGTTCCCATGAAAGGAGGTTGATGCTGTGCAGCGTAAAAGCAACTCCCACAAAACTAGTTCTGCTCTGGGACTTCCCATGACAGGCCTTTTTTTTTTTTTTTTAAGCAATCCACTTGCAAGAGATCTGCCTACAAACTGGCTTTTCAGGTTCTGGGGAAAGCCATGGGTTGGCCCTGCTCTCGGGAATGTCTTGCTGTGTGCTGGGTAGGCTTCAGCCAGGGGGATGAGCTTTGAATGTGCAGAGTGCTGCTGGCCTGCAAGCACAGCAGAAACCTCTTCTCCAACGAGCTTGTCCTCTCTGTGTCTTGGTACTGAGACCGTGTGGCCCCGATGTGTCACCTCAGGCAGGAATTATGTCCCTCAGAGAGGGCCAGCACCTCGTCACTGGACCTGGCAGACAGCTCGTTTCGCTTTCGTGGCAGGGACTTCGACAGGGCTGCAGCCTCGCGAGGTCGCCGGGCAGGAATAGGAATTCCTTTTGGGGTCATCAGTCCTGTTCCTCTGGAATCCAGCCCCGGAAAGCAGCCAGCAAGTCCCAACATGTTCCCTTGAGAGAGGCAGGGTCTGCCGAGCGTGGCATGATAGGGCAGTTTATTCTGGGCACAGAGCCCTCATGCTCGGATATAATTAGTAAAAGTTTGATTCTCTTCAGTGTGTTGGATCTCTCTGCAGTGCAAACACAGCCTGGTTAGTGCTGAAGGCCTGAGATGGGCAACATGGCCAGGATTACCAGCTTGTTTTCCTCTTCCATTCAGTGTGTCCAGCAAGGAGTTGAGCAGAGTGTGTGCTGTGTGAGCCCTGTGTTGCTGGGGATGTGCCTGTCAAGCAGGACTGGCTGTGAGCTGAAGATCCTGACATTTCTTTATCTGTCACTCTACAGCTTTTATCCAGCAGACTGGTCTTTTGATAAGATTCTTTCCTTGTGGTTGCTGCCTTTCTTCCATAGCTATCTCTGGAGGCCTTGGCATCCCGTGGAGACCATGCATCTTTCTCAGAGTTTCCAGCATTAATTGTGGCCTGACATGACACCTCTGTTAATTGCTGTTCCTGCAGCCACCAGCCTGTCTCCTGTATGTGACACATTTCAGTAGAAATACTTAAAACTCAAGGATGGATTCTTTCCTTAACATTTTCCCTGAGCTCAGAAGTGGATTAGTTTCCTTTCTTTTCACTTGAGGAGGTGCTGGACTCCAAGTTTAACATTTATCATCATCTAGTTGGAAGGAAAGGAAACATGAACTGTGCAGATCTCACACAGTTGCTGTGAGGTTGACTCCCAGCTGCTGGGTATGTACATGTTGGAGTTTTAAGGAACCCATGGAATGCATGTGTTGCCTGCCTGCTCAGAGAGCTGTGTGAAAACATCTCAGTGTGTGCTGTGGGTGCTGCAGCCTGAATTTAATGGGATTTGTGTCTGGGTTGTGAGTAAAACATCCCAGTGCTGCTGGAAGGTAGGATGGAGATGGTTTCTCTCTACAGAGCAGGGGAAGCTCTGGTGTCCAGGGTTGTGCAGGTTGTTCTCTCCCTGGTGGTAGGCTTTATTTTTAGCCTTGTGGTTGGTTCTTTTGTTTTGTTTTCTTTTTGTTTGTTTATTTTTTGCCTCGTTCAGAACTAGCAGACCTGAATGGGCACCAGGTTGCTTACTCTGCTAGTGCTCAATAACTCCTCTCTGGGAGAATAACATGTAAAAGGGACAGGATTAACCCTGCAGCTCTTAGTCCCAAGAGATTAGGCTGGCAACAGGCAGATTTAACCTTGGAAGGAAATGGATCTGTTTGGCAGCATTTCCCATGGTCATGCTGGCAGCTCTGTTTCCATGTCCTCGAAGAACCCCAGGCTAATTTGGTGTGTGGTGTGTGCTCAGACCATGCAGGCCTGCTTGCATGGAGTGTGGAGAGCCTCCCTCAGTGCAGCCTGAGCTGGGCAGGGCTTGCCTGCCAGCCTCTCTGTTTTCCCAGGCAGAATGTCTGTGCCCCTGGGGGTGAGGTTTCCACAGGGAGAAGTGGAAATGCGTCTGTGCTGATTGCCCATTGTCATTTCCTTGGTAGTTAAACTTCAGGGATTTCCGACTGTTTGCTCCTTTTTTTGGTCCTACCCACCTTGCTGCTGTCCAGGAGCAGTTGAAGCTTCAGCTCACACCTCTCATCTTTGTTTCAGTTCATGCTGCTGTAGAAATGAGGAGGTGGTTTTGGTTTTTTTTTAATGTGTGTTGGGATGATGCAACAGAGAGCAAATCAGCAGCTGGGTTTTTGACCAAATCATCCAAACTACGGTCAAATCCTTCTGAGTAACAGTGTCTGTTTCCCACTGGGTGAAGACAGAGAGCTTATTCTTCACATTTATCTTAGTGGTCCAATCTCCTAAAGCTGTAAGAGTGCACGTTTCATTGCTTGTGTGCTCTACTTGCTGCACAGACAGCAAATGTCACATTGACATAGGGCTTGTTTTTGCTGTAATTTCCTTTGGATGCACTCTTCAACTATCTAGGTAAACAATTTATTTCAAATATAATTACAGCTCCTTTTTGCCTACCAGAGAAATGTTGGAAGTGCGGTGATGCAGACCTAGCAGCGGATATGTTCTTAAATTCTGGGGCCTTCAGCAACAACCAGACCTTGCTTTAGTAATCAGAGCATCTCCAAAGCACAGTGTTTATTAAAGGAAATGTAATTTCTTCTCAGTGAAGTCTGAGGTGTCATTGCACAATACTTCCCTGGCACAGTAGAGCCTTCCCAGGGGGAGAAGAGATAGCAAGCCATGCCTGATCTTGCCTTTTCTGGAAAGCTTACCTTTGCCACCTCCTCCCCTTCCTGTTTCCACTGTGCTCAGAGCCAGCCCCTTGCTCTGCTGGTCAGCAGCAATCCCTGCTTTGAAGGTTTGCTTTCCTTTAAAAAGGAACAATCCCTATGAGGTCATCCTGAAACTGCACAGGGCTCTGCACTTACAGTCCTCCAGGTCTGGCACTTCCTTGGCTTTGGCTCAGTGGAAGTTGGAGCTGCTTGGATTTTAAAATCTGGAGGGCTCAGACAAATGCAGCTTCTGTATTTGGGGAGTTACTGCCCTGTAGCAGTCAGCACACGGGAGATTTGTTACTCTGTTGCTTAAATTCAAAGCCTTAAAGTGAACTGTAGAAAACTGGGAGTTGTTTTGCCAAAAAGTGTGAGTGTACCTTCCTTTTCCCTGGCTGTTCTGGGACTGTAATTTCAGGGAGAACAGTGGGCAAGGATGTACCATGCACTCAGCCTGAAGAAGTGTGGTTCACTTAGAATTTTAATTTTTTTTTTTTTTTTTTTTTTTTTTTTTGATAAACCAAGCTAGAATTCTGATTACTTCTATTTGCATTATGAATGAGTTGTTGCACTGGGCGCATGATGAACGTGCAGAGGTGTGCACACACCTGCAGAGCAAGACAAGCTCTTCCTGCTGCTATTTCCAGTTGGACACAGCAGGAGATGGTGTGTGCCTGGCCATCAAGCAGAACAAAGGGAGAATTCAGAGCACCAGAGTGGCTCTCCTGTCCTTGGCTGCATCTTCTAATGGTGAGGGACAGCAGCCAAACCATCTCTGCTCTGAATTCTTGGCTGTTTAATTGGTCCTTTGAAGGATCTCCCCCAGGCCTTGGCTGCTGTGGGCATTTTTTATTCTCTCACTTGTGCCCAGGTGAGCAGAACTGTGGTGGTGCTGGAGAAAGCAGGTGTGTGATGGGGAGTGAGGATGCTCTGAGTTTCAAAGGAACACTCCAAGAAAGCTGTTCGGAGTGGCTCTGTGCCTTCCATCCTTCCTGAATATAAAGTCTGTCTTCTGGTGGCTCCAGCGTTTGTTATTGTTATTTCCTCTAAGATTTTTTTTAGGTTGCTATTCAGAGTGGTTTTATGTAACTTTCCATAGGAAATGTTGTCATTTGTGGCAGTTTTGATCTCTTTTGCCATTGAAACGTTTTTATTTAGCACAACAAACAGCGATTCTTAGCTGCTTTTAGTATCCAGAGTCTTTGCTGTAGAGGATGAGTGGCTTTTGGTCTAACATAATTTTTGGTTTGGCTCATTGTCATCTTTTTAGGGGAGTTGCTTTTCCATCAATTGTTTATTGATATTGTATTTCTAAATGAACAATGTTGTAATCACCAAGACACATTACCAAGAAAATGGCTCTTGAGCTGGGTGCACAGACAGCTGTTCCAAAATCAGCCAGAGCCAGTGTTTACTTCTGTCCTGAGTGTCTTCCCAGCTTGCCTTGTGTCCTGAACCCTTACAGTACTTGTGATGAGTATGAGAGCTGCTAGAAAAAAACCCTTCAAAATGCAGAATTTCAATGAAAATAAAACCTTTGTTGGGTTTGTCTTTTATTTCCTAGTGTGGGGGGTCATGGCTGCTCTGACAAAAGCCTTTTTGTGACTCTCACCTTGCTGTATAATTGAGGCAGTGACTGTGCCCATGGTACTTAACCAGGCATCTGCTTCACTAGTAATGGGAATAAATCTGGGACAGAGTCCTCTGAAGTGCCATGGAATCGTTTAAATGAGTTAAATGTGCACTGCAATAGTGTCTGTGATCACTCTTTCCTGAAGAAGGTGCAGAGCACTGTGACAACTGTGCTTAGAGGCTGCTGGGGACCCAAAGGGCTCTGCTGGCTCAGCCCAGGCAGCACTGAGCCATCAGGCAGCTGTGGTTACCTTCAGCCAGGGTGCAGGAACAGGGCTGGCACAGATGATCCTTCCCCTGGTAGCTGGTAATGGATCTCTTGGTGGAAACAGCTGCTGTGGAGGACCAGGCAGAGCTCTGCTGGCTCCCCTGAGGAATGGGAACGCTGCTCAGAGCTTGGTGTGCCATCACTGCAGCTGTTGGCTGGTATCTCATCATGCTGTGCCCTGATGGAGCTTGTAAGTGCCAGGCTGTGCCCAGATTTTTAGGATGTGGCTGCTGGAAATGTGGCTGTTGGATGTGGTGGCAAAGCCACAGGGTGTGTCACAGAGAAACATAAACAGGGTGAAGAGCCAAAGTGCTCCAGAAGGTTTTCCACTGCTCCCCCCTCGTTGTTGGTTGGTTTGTGTGCAGGCTGTTGCCCTTGCTGGTATCTCAGTAGGTTGTGGATGGCTCTGGGCTGGGTTTGCTCTGGAAGGTGCAGTTGGAGATCCCTCATTGCCCATGCTCTGTGTGGGCCCTGGGTGTGCTTGGCTGGTGCTGCAGACCTGCCCCTGTCATCTGGGCCACACGTGCTGAGGACATGGAGAAGGCTCCTCTGCCATCCTGCTCTGCTTGGCTCCCTCACCTGCTTCCTTGTGGGTGCTGCAGGCCATGGGTGAGCAGGTGAAGCTCCTCCCTCTGTGGAAGCTGCCCTGGTGTGAGGCTGGGCTGTCAGCTCTGGAGCAATCTGTGGATGGTTTGGGTGTTTTCCCATCTAATGACCCCACCAAAAAATTCCCTCTGCCTCTGGTGGTACAGCAGTGTTTTATTGCTGTTGCACTCAGCACCTGCACTGAGGGTGCTTCTCAGAAGATCAGAGATGCTGAACCCACCACCTCCCTGGGGTAATTGTTGGCTTCCCACAATGCTACAAATCTGAGTTTTGGCCATGTTTTCAACAATCACTTCAAACTATTCTGCCTAGAGAAGCAGTCCAATCATCTGGCTCCAGCTGCTCTGTTTGTTCCTGTGCTTTCTCCTTTCCTTCTGCTGGCACCAGTGTTTGTGGAGCCATGTGGGAAGGAGCTGGGGCTGGAATGAGCCATTTTCTCTGCTGAGCTCATGTGGGTCAGTTCCCAGTGTGGATCACCCAACAGCTGTGGGGATGCTGGTGCCAGCAGGAGGAGGAGGGCAGCACACAGGGCTGGGTCACTGCTCCTTCTGTTGGCTTGCATCTCTTTCAAGTGTTTAGGAGATCTTTTTAGCTTGAATTTTGAGCATTGGTTTCCAAATTCTTGTTACTATTTTGCACTTTGTCTGCTGCAACAAAAGGACCTTGAAGATCAGCCTGTTGCTTGTGAGTGTTTGCATGTTGTAGCTGGGGGTCATCTTTTAACCTGTGTTTGAAGGTGCTCAGCTACAGATCTGGGGACTATCAGAAATCAGAAGAGGTTTTTGAGCTTCCTGTTTTTCCTCTCTCTGCTATATGAGGGCAACACATCTTCAGGTCCCAGGTGAATCTGCTTTGAAAGCTTTTAATGCTGGTGTTCAAGTAGGAACTAAATTTTGTTTGATTTCCATCATAACCTTCATGTTTTTCTGAAAATCAAGAAATTCAGTTGCTCAAAGGGATATCACATCTCCTTTCTTGATCATGGGATTGGCTCACGTACATTCAGACTTCACTGGTGGATATTTTCATTACCTGTGCTTAAAGCCCTCTGTCTCTGTATGCAGCTGAACCTTTTCCAAGTTCAGTGAGTCCCAGCTGAAACTTCTGAAGCTTTGCACTCCTGCTGTGCCTCTTTGAACACCATCCCTCTACAAGGCTTTGCCTGAAATACCAGCCCAGTGTAGCTTCCCATTTCCTGTCTAGGGCTCTGCCTGGCCTCTTCCAAACCGGGCAGTGTCAGCTGGTATTTCTCAGCTCATTCAATTCAGTGGCTCATGGTGAGATCCCCGGTGGGGATGGAGCAGGACAGTTTCACACAGGCAGGGGATGACAGCTCAGGGCTGTATTTGATGTCTCACCTGAGCTGCTGTCATGCTGAGCCATCACTGAAGAAGTTGGTCCTACCCTTCCTCCCTGGGTTGCACAGGGCTTATCTGAAATTGTCTGGGACTCTTCAGGCTGCCAGATCAACAGGAAATAATTTACTAGGGTTAGTTTGTGCTGGTAAAACACCTTGTGGAGCAAGGCAAGCCTGCTCCCTGGGCAGCAGCTAGCTGGCAGATGGGTTTGCTCACGAGCAGAGCCTGAGGAATTGCTGCCTGTGTGATTTGGTGCAGGCTCTTGGAAGTGGCATCAGCCTCCAGCAGAGCTCGTGCATGGCAGGGAGCAGTGAGAGGGACAGTGGGGTGTGTGTGGGCATGGCAGTGCTGCCAGCTCCCTGCAGGGCAGGGCTCACAGGGCACTGTGTCTGCACAGCTCTCAGAGCTGCTTGGACTGCTCAGACCCAGCTCCTGCAGAGCCTCACGGCATTGCCCAGCTCAGCAGCCCGTGCTGGGAAAGCAGGAGAGGGTCCTGGGCAGTGCTGATGGCTTTGTTTCATTTCTCAGGTGTTTTCTTAGTATAGGCAGTGGTGGTGGGCTCAGCCAAAGCCTGAGTGTTGCTGTGCCCTTAGCAGCTTTCCCCAGGAGTGGCCTGTCCCACCTTCCCTGTCCCTGCCTGCCCTCAGCCCCTCCATGTGGCCCGTTTCAAAGGGCTGGCTCACGCCTGGTGTTTGGGATATTGTTTGGAGCTCCTTGGGTCTGATCCATGCTAGATGGTTTTATTGGCAGCCTAAAAACCCATTGCTCCTCTTCTCCTTGGACTTCCTGCCTTTTCCCTGCTGTGCCAGCAGCAATCCTCCTGGAGAGAGGCACAGCCAGGAGCTGTCTCCTCCTGTCTGGAGAGCACTGTGAGGATCCTGCTTTCTTTGCTGGATTCCTGTGCCTCAGCCAGACCCCTTCAGGTACATGGGGCTTGCCTGGGACTTTGTGTAGCAGGCACTGTAAATAAGATTGTTGCAGTGATGGGGTTTGAAAAATGGAGAAAAACAGCTGGAGTCTGAGCATGGTGCTCAGATTGCAGTGGAATAACCCCTGTGTGTGTTACTCCTGGGAGTGTCTCCACACACTGTGCTGGAAAGGAGCAGTGCTGTTGGAAAAAGCAGATGCTGTTTGTTTGTGTTGTAGTGTTGAATTAAGTTGGGGTTTTGTTTTGGTTTGGTTTTTGTTTGGAATGTTTCTTAGGGGGAAAAAGCCAGCATTGTTTTAAATGGGAATGCTGGTAAAATGGAGATTTAGGAAGAAAAGAAACCAACGTGGGAATAGCTTCAGTTGTCTGTTTAAATGGAAGGATGCTCTTTCTTTGAAATGACTGTGCAAGCTTCTAAATGTATTTAGGATGCCTGTCAGTCTTAGGAACATGCTCAGGCTTCTGGGCAAAGCTTTTCCTTTGCTCTTTGGGTCGGTAGATTTCACTAAGCAGCTTTCCTTGATCATGTGCCAACTTTGGTATTTAATGTGCTCTCCCCTTTCTTAGCCTGACCCACAGCACAGTGGATTTGCCTTTCATTCTGGTTCTGTGACCTTGCTTTGGCACAGACCTTTTGAAGATGAATTTCCCAGACTGTCTGCCATTGATATGTTTTTTCTTTTGTTTGTTTATTTTAATTGAAATGGACATTATTAGTAATTTTTATGTTGCTACCAGCTGATCAGTTAGAAGAAGCTGGATTTGCAAATACCTCTCATTCAGCCTTATATTTGCATATTCCTGAGTTTTGTGATGCTGGTGGAACAAAGTCCAAACTAATCAAGTGCAAGAGGTCTGAAGCAGCCTCTGTTTGAGGACTGAGCTTCTGGATGTGGATGTGGGAAGAGGGAATGGTAGGAAGACATGGAAAAGATCTGTAGGGTCAGGGCTTGCATGGAGAAAGGGGATAGGGAGAAGCTGATCATTCTCCTAGTCCAAGAACTAGAGCAGCAAGTGGACCCAGGAATGACAGGTTTGCAGATGAGCTGGAGTCACACAGCATGTGTTTCAGCTCTGGAGCTTTGTCATGTGCAGTTATGAACACTAGAAGTTTGCTTGGATTAAAAAATGATCTGGATAAATTCTGGAATAATAACCACTGGATGGATATAGAGATGGATACAGAACTGTTACATGCAAAGATATTTCTGGCACAAGAAGCCTGTGAGTTATTCACAGCACATGCCATGGCTCTGTCCTGGGAGAAAGGACTGATGGGTGATCCTGTACTCCTACCCTGTGCCAGGCATGCTCAGCTGGAAATGATGAACTGGCTTTAGAGGGACCCTGAGCTGACCCTGCATGAGTCTTGTGTTCCCTGTGCTCTGTGTGTTCCCATCCTGCTGCTCTTGGTGGCCTCTTGACAGTACTGAGAAATTGGGATGGGTGGTATGTGACCATTAAAACAAAATATGCATCGATGCAGTCAGCTTTGAAACAAAGCCCACTGGCCTGATGGAATACATGGACACTGGACCCTGAAACCCCTAAAATAACCAAGGGGTCAGTGTGAAACTCAGCAAGTGCTTTCACTGCAGTGCTGAGGCACAAATTAGCAGCACTTTGGGTGAGGGCCAGGTGTGATAATGGGAGTTACCTGCCATGCAAGGGCTGTTGGACCATGCTGCTGTACATCTGTGCACACAGCTATGCACTGATGCTCCTCTGGTCTGTATATCCATTTATTCAGCTGGATCCACATCAGGCTCCCTGTTAACCTCTGGAGACCTGTCTCCCATGACCATACCCCAGGCCTTTTTGTGCCTGGGGCAGAGGCAGCTGCCTGACCTGTGCTGTGGCTGATTATTCATACAGAATTCACAGTGCTTGCCCTGGCAGGGCCTGATGCAGTCTTGGGTGTTTGTAGGGTTTATTTTTGGCCACTCCAAATGCATGCAGGGAGTTGGGAATGCTGAACAGCTCTGCCTTCACTGCACTCTTTTAGTGGGAAATGAACCTGATAGTGAGTAAAGAAGGTTGAACTGGTAGAGGGATTTGCTCCTACATACTCTTGTTTGCAGCCACCCTGGAAATTTATCTGAGGTTTAAATACTGAATGCATTTAGAGGGTTATTATATATGCATTTTTATGCTTTGCTATTTAAAGAACTCTTTAACTGCTGAAGCAAGGAGAAAGCAGAGCAATCCATTGCTCTGTCAGAATGTGAATTTCATATTGACATCTTCACCTTGCCTAAAATACAAAGTTAAGTCAACTTTGGGGGTAATTACAAGGCCACAGGCTTTACCCCTGTGTGTGCCTGTCCTCGTTGGCAGGTGTGTACACCCATGTGCAAGTCTGCCGGGGTGGCAGGGAAGCCAGTGAAGATACACGGACATCACTGCCTGTGGTCTGTGGCAATTTAGGAGGGGAAACTCAAACCAGATTTAATCAGAAGTCTTTCACAGGGTTTCATGTTACTGCAGCAACTTTCGGGCAATACGGGCGTGATTCATCCTGTGCCTTCCTGGCCTGGCCTCCCTGATTGATAGAGCTGCAAATCCTACACGTTTGTATTCTTTACACCCAGGGCTCCTGCTCACAAAGGCTGCTCTGTAGGTAGACAGGAAGGATGTTGAGTGATGTTGGCTCAGTGGTGAGATGCTGGAAAAAGCAGAGTTGCTACTTTGGAGGCTCTGAATTTGCCCCTGAAGGCACAGGAAGGAGGCTCTTGAGTTGTGTGAAATAGATTGTGTTTGGTTGTGTCAGCATGGTGGCTCTGTCTCTCTTGGCTGGTCTCTGATTAGGACACCTTGAGGATGTGTGGTGTTTGTGATCCTCAGAGGTAAATGCTGAAGCTCTTTGCTGGAGTATTTCAGGTATGAGAAATCTGCTTTGCTTTCTGACCTCACTATGAAGACAAATTTGCAAGACCTTTCAGTAAATCGTGTCTCATGGCAGATTTACTCATACCAAGCACAGGCAGGAGTTCCCCTAATACTCTCACTGTCCTTATCTTGCAGGAAGTTGAACAGCTGTATTTAGCCACCTCTGCAGCTCAGCAGGGAGGGAAGGAAGGATTTGTGTCCCTCTCATGCATAGCGCTGCATCTGTGCAACAGGACTGTGGTGCATGTATGAAGGGCATGTCTGTACAGGCTAGATCATGAATTCCCAGACTTTTGGGGGCCTGTGGTATTTGCTGAAACCCAACCTTCATCCACCTACAGCTGAGTCCTCCCTTTCTGTCGTTCTGGCTCAGCTGAGCACAGCGCTCCTGGCAGCCGGCCCAGCCCCGCGACTGAACCAGCAGCTGGCCTTCAGCTCCTTTTAGATGAGATTCTCTCCTAACCCAATCCAGATCTTCCCCCCACTCCCATTTGTTGACCTATTTCCCCCCTGCCTTGTATCTTTTGCAGTGGTGTGTGCAGTTCCCTTTGCAGAGCTGTGGGAAGATGGTGGCAATGCCCTGCAAGGCAGTGCACGTTTCACAGAACCAGTGCCTAATTTAGGTTGGGAGGGACCCGTGCAGGTTGACTGGCTCAGCCACTGCAAGGCTGGGATAATTCAGGCAGCTCAGGGCCTTGTTTTGTTGCATGCCAAATGTCTCAGAGGGTGGAGATCCCTCTGGTCCTGGCCTAGGACTTGGCCTCTCTCAAGGAAGAATCCTTACGTGTTAGACTCACTCTGCATTTAAAATAAATGGGCTGTGTTAACACTGTAAGAGCACTAAGTTTTAATTCCAATAGAGTTTTTTTCCTACTCCCTGTCAAAGCATGTGTGCCTGCTGATTTAACTGGTTGCTTATTCCATCTGTCCACTGTGGTGAAGAGGCTGGTGCACTTGATTATTTTTGTCCCCTGTGGCTAAGGGCCACAGGCCAGGCTAGGGCCATGCAAGGAGGGAGCCCGCAGGGAATGGAATCTGTTGTCCCATTGAGCACACATGCTTCCCACTGTTCACTTGAAGTTGTGTGTGTGATAGGAGAGGAAGAAATACAAACTCGTAGCGCAATTTAGGCTGCAAAGTACCCGTGGAGGCATCTGAGCTGATCTGCCTCCAGTGAAACCTGTTTTCTCTGAGCATGCACAGTGAAGTGGGTGCTCTGCCAGCCTGAAGGACTCCTGTGGTCCCAAACAGGAGGGCAAAACTGCAGCAGAGTGGGCAAGATGACAGCGAGTCACTCTGCTCACTGCGGTGTTTGGATTACACAGCGGTTTTTATTTAAATACCATATCATTATTATTTATGTATGAAAACCACTCTTAGTTCAGGATTAGTGCCAGTTCTCTAATGTTCATGCTATACTAGTATTGCTCTGTGCACTGTATTATGTTTCTAGAAAATCACTACATTTAAAAGAGGTTAGAAACAGCGATGAGAAATGGCCACTTGTTAATTGCTAAGTGGTGGGTGGGTTGGAAAGTGTGGTGCTTGGCTTTGGGTGGGCAGAAAAGGGTGTTGGTGAGTCACAAGCTGGTTTTAGAGGGAGCTCAGTGGCTTTTGATACTGCAGTTACTTAGCTGGTTGGTCTGGATCCAGATCTCATTAAGATTTAATTCATGGCTTGTTCTTAAGGAATCTGGATCTCAACAGTAGCCTCAGCAAAAATCTTAATGGGAGGCAACTCAAACCTGTGACTGCGGTGCCTGTATCTGGCTCGAGGTTCTGTGTCCTTTAGTGTCAGGTGCTAAATGAGCAGCGTGGGCACAAGCTGTGACCCCCGAGCCCTCATGAGGCACTTGGGGAATTCATCCCCCATAATAAGGGGAGGGGTTAGATGCAACTGCCAACCCCCCTAAAACAAAGCACAACCCTAAAAATAAAACAAATTCTATCATAAATTCCTACTTGGCCTCTCTCCAAGATCTATGGCGTGAAAAACCATTGTTACAAAATTTAACTACAGGAACACCAAACTCTACCCTCTCTCCCCCACCTCCCCACCCCCCCCCCCCCCACCCCCCGCATGTTTTCTTCATGCTTTCAGGGTATGTATAACTATGCATCACACTCTGTGCCCCATCAGACAGTCCATGAAGTGTAGGATAGTTCACATCACACTCTCTGCCCCATCATCAAAAACCCAGACAATATCTCCCGAACGGATGATATTGGGTTGGTACACCCACCAGATACATTCTTGTGGCCAAGTGTACCTTCCTACAGCCAAGCTGCAAGCGTTACCCACAGACCCAGAAACTTATCTACTGTGCACAACACAGATTTAATTCATGGCTTGTTCTTAAGGAATCTGGATCTCACAGTAGTCTCAGCAAAAATCTTAATGGGACGCAGCTCAAACTTGTGACTGCGGTGCCTGTATCTGGCTCGAGGTTCTGTGTCCTTTAGTGTCAGGTGCTGAATGAGCAGTGTGGGCACAAGCCGTGACCCCCGAGCCCTCATGAGGCACTTGGGGAATTCATCCCATGTGCTGGGAGGAGAACCCTCTGCTCACCCTGCCAGCATGGGCTGTGAGGGGTGAGCCAGATTCCCTCCTGACTCTGGTGTCTCTCCTCTCCTCTCCTAGGCCTGAGGACAAGCGTGGGACGATGTCGGAGGCGCGGCACGACAGCACGAGCAGTTTACAGCGCAAGAAACCACCATGGCTAAAGCTGGACATCCCGGTGCCAGTGCCCCTGCCTGTGCCAGAGGAGCCCCTCCAGCCCGTGCAGGTACAGGGGGGAGAGTTTGTGGAGCTGGGGAGGGACGTGCTGGGAGCATCCCTGTGCCTGGGATCCCCATCAGGGAAAGGCAGCGTGTGATGGCAGGTCGTGAGGCCACATGAGAAGGGGCAGAGCCTTTGAGTAAATTTATGAGCAGTAATTAACTGCCCTTGAAGGGGATGTGGGAGGGATGAGGGTGGGTGGCTGATGTGCTCACATCAGTGGATGTGAGTATTTGGATGTGGGATATGAGAGTGAGGTATTCAAACAAGCATTTCTTAAGGGAACTGGAGGACTGAAGGCCTCCCAGACAAGCATGAGGGCCTGGAAGTGCTGGAGCTTGTGCTGAAATGAGCAGGGTATGAATCTGACTTATGAATAGCCAAGATAATGACAGACTTTCATCAGCAACAGCAAAGAACAGTTACTGGCAACACAAAGCTGTTAGCAGCAGGAGGAACATAAGAGGACCACGTGGGATGAGAAATACATAACATTGAGGAGTGCTGAAGTGGAGATGAGGTGATAGGTTAATAGGAGCAGTGCAAAGCATGACAGTCAAACACCCTCATTTGTGCTGGGGACAGGGAGAATATCAGGAATAGCTGCTACAAGGTATTAAAAACTGCTGTAGGGATGAGACCTGGGTATGAATGCTGGCTGCTTGTGTGGCCTTGCTGCAGGAGCAGAGACTCTGTGCACTGAAGGCAGAGCCAGAGGGTTCTTGTTGCTCAGCTCCATGGGTGTGCACAGGGCCTGGGTTCAGTCACTTATGTGAAAAAAAGTTTAGTCATTAGAGAAATGGAGCTTCCCTGGAGGGGGCTGAGGACAAGCTTCTGTTAAGACAGAACTTCTATTGCACTTGGAACAGCAAGAACTGTCCTCTTCTTCATTCTGTGATCCAGGGATTCACATGTACTTTGCTTACGTGACAGCTCCTGGCAGATAAATCTTGGTTCTGGTCTTCCCTTGAAAGGAAAGGGTTTGGAGGTCAGTCTGTAGGGATTAGAAGTGGAGTTCAGGGTTTTACCAGTGCAAGTTGAAACTTTCTGAATGAATTATTTAAGGCTCTGATGGATCCTTGCCCTATCTGGAATCTCTAAATCCAGCTGGGCACCTGGAGGGACACTCTGTGCTTATGATGGAAACTAGTGGAAGTGATGTTCTCTGCACAGCCCAGGCTATCAGGATAAGAGTGCATTGTGCGCACCTCTGACTTACAGCCTGAGTATCTATGTACTGCTTTTACATAAAAGATATCAAAACTGTTAATGTAAGTGGAAATCATTAGCTTTCTGGGCTAGAGAGGCTGAAGTAGTCTTGAGGCAGAGACAGTGTCTGACCAGAGGATCGATCAGAGCTTCCCTTGCCAGAGGGGCAGTCTGCTCAGGCTGCCCTGTACAAATGGGACATGGTGTCTCTGCTGAGCTGATAAAAATGTGATCCAGAGCAGCCCTGGAGAGGCAGCTGTGTGAGCTGAGAGCAGCGTGGTGAGTTGTGCCACATTTGGTAGGTGACATTTAGCCATGACATGTGAGTGTGCCCAGGATGTTGGGCTATGAACAAAGCCTTTCCCAGCTTGCTTAGGCTGCACCAGGCAGCAGCTGCAGAGCCACCCACAGCTCTCACAGGCTTTTAGTGCAGCTCCAGAGCCACTTAAGAAGCAAATCCCACTGACTGCGTTTCTCTTGACCTTGTGGAGCGGCCTGGGAAGGCGTGATTTGGGCAGCCAGCAGCCAGGAGGATGTGCTGCAGGAGCTCAGGCAGTCCATGTTGCATTGCTGATGTGCCCAGCCCAGATCTCTGACTCTGGCTCCCTCCCTTCCCTCGCAGCCGACGCGGCGCCAGGCGTTCCTGCGCAGCGTGAGCATGCCGGCCGACAACAGCCGCGCGCCGTCCCTGCCGCACGACCCCGCCAGGAGAGCGGGGCTGCAGCGCCAGACCTCCATCACCCAGACCATCAAGAGGTGAGGCACGGAGCTCCTGGGGCCTGCTGCACTGTGTCCTGCCATCCTGCAGTCCCTCATTGCCTTGGGAGGTGGTGCGAGGGTGGGTGCAGGTTGGTCCCCAGTGTAGAAGCCCAGTGGTGCTGTACAGACTGTCTGTAGTGCATGAAGAGGAAAGTTCTGGGAGGAAGATGCTGGTGACCAGGACAATGAATGGTGTTTGCCACTTACAGACAGATTTTGGCTGCCCCCATGCCCTGGAGGGGCTGTTTCTCAGTAACAGGATGTGTCAGGCCCTGATGTTTAGCTGTGACTGTAGGTTGGGTGTGCTGGGTGTGCTTTGGTGCAGTGTCTGAGAACACATGGTTGCTGAGGGAGGCAGAAGCCCATTGGAGCTGTGCAGGGCTCTCAGCAGCTTGGCTCCTAGCGCTGGCAGGTCCTTGAGATCACTCTGAGGGGTGGTGGAGAGCAGAGAGAGGCTGCTCTGGTCCTGTGTCCCACTCCTACAAAGGGTTGTCATTACGAGACTCTGGAGACATGGCCACACAGAGCTGGATGCTCTTTCCCTCACCATGGCAAAGGCTTATCCCAGTTTGCCCAGAGGGAGTGGCTCTCCCAGCTTCTCTGCTGAGATGGCTCATTTCTGTCTCTGGCAGTGTGTCAGGCCTGCCTGGATCCCAGGAGCATCCCTGGAGCTCCAGGGGTCAGGGGTACTTTCAGCCAGCCAGGCTTCGCCCCCTCACAAAGGAGCAGCTTTCCAGCTCTGGGACATCTCCCACACACTGTTTTCCTTTGCCTCAGACCTTCCCCAGCTGCCTTGGTGCTGAAGCTCTCCTGCATCAGCCCACTCTGATCCTGCTTCTTGTGAGGTTGAGAGGGCTGAGCCTGTGAAGTGGTGTCTGCTCTTTTCAGGGCTGTGGGCAGCCTCTGGGGCTGCTGAGGCTGTCCTTGCACACCTACACTGCCTCCTCCCTTGCCTCCCTGCTCCTGACGTGTTCCTTGCCAGGACAGCTAGGCAAGAGCACGTCAAGGATGAGGGGATATCCTGGGAGGGTGCTGTGGAGGCCCTGACAAGAAGCACTGGGTAGAAAAACCTGGCTAACCTGTCCCAGAAGTCCTCACAACATGCAGTTTGTATGTAGGGGAGTGAGGAAATGTGAACTGCTTTGGTGCTACTGTGACAGATTTACTTTGGGAAGGACTTAACAAGGAGCAGAACTGCAGGAGATGCACACATTACACAACACTGGCAATAAAAGCATGAAATGAGTGGATCAGAAACAAGGCCAGGGAAATGGAAAGTATCAAGGCCTAAATCCCTGTTTTCCATTTAGCAGAGCTAGGAATACAGTGGAGAATGCAGACTATACATCCCTAAATTGTGTTTTGGGATTTGTTTTGTGAGTCCAGGAAGGCTGACTGCCAAGTTTTCTGTTTAAGACAGCCCTCAGAATACACAGAATGTGAAACTGCAGCAGGACTCCGTATCATCTTCCCTGGAGGACACAGATCAACTATGAACATAATGTCAAGCCTGTGTAGTCCAGAACAAGGCATGGGAGTGATTCATATGAAAGCATCTAACACCATTTCCAGTCTTCCAGGGTGTCTGAGATGTCCATGCAAAGCAGCAGATGGGCCACAGATAGACTTGTTCACCAGGCAAGATCCTGTCAGGGCACCAGTCACCTGTTTCTAAGCAGATCATATCTCAGCCTGATGGCACCTCCATGGTTTCACACTGGTGTCCAAAGCCAGCTGTGGAATCTGTAGCTGTGTCTGGGCTGAAGAAGGCAGTTCTTACAGGGGAGCTGAGGGGGATGTACTCCTGGTACCTTCCAGAGCAATGTGAGACACACATCACAGGTGCACCAAGAGGATTCAGCAGCCTCCTGGGTTCAAAGATGCTGCTGCTGTGTGGCTTGAGCCTGGTTGTTTCTCTTAGGTTGTGCTCTCATCTCAGGCCGCTGTCACATGCAGTGGGGCACCACTGCTGCCCATGGGGCTATGGAAGGAGATGCAGTGGCTGCTCCTCCCCAGAGCCCTGGAGGTTCCTTGCCCTCAGCTCTCTTTTCTTTGCAGCAGGCAGGTTCGGTTTCAGAGGAGTCAGACCCTGCCCGCGGGTGGGCACCGGGGGGGCAGGAGCTCCCTGCGAAAGCGCCAGTCCCTGCCCCGATCGTTCTTCAGGTACTGGTAGCACTGAGTGTGACACCCACCCTGCATGTGTGTGCCAGGGCTGTTGTGAACTGCACAGAGGCTGCCTGCTGCTGAGAGCACATTGCCTTCCCAGGGCTGCCCAAGAGGCCTACAGACAGGCAGAGTGAGAAAGTTCATGTGTGCCTCTAACAGAAAACAATTGTCACTCCTACTAAATGTGTAGGCAGCTGTCAATAAGTAGCATGGACTAACAAGCTGTCCACCCGCCAGCCTCACTCCCTCCTGCCTTTCCTAACAAGCTGTCAACCTCCTGGTGTTCACCATAGCTGGAATATCTCCCCAGGGCAGCCTCAGCCCAGCCTGCCTTTGCTGGCAGCAGTGCAGCATATGTTGGCCCCAAAGCCTTCTTGGGGCAGGAGGGGAAGGAGAGGAAGCAGCACCAAACAGATGCTGTTGTGTTGGTCCAGAGGAGCTCAGAGCTGATGAATGGAATATAGCATCCACTCTTTCCCTGTTGACATCATGGCTTTTTCTAATGCAAATGTGATTGTCTTCTTTTTGAGGTGGAGGTCTTTGTTTGCTTAGCACCAAGGAGATGAGCCACTCCAGGAGTCCAGGGCACAACGGGCCCATTGACCATCACTCCAAATCTGGAGCTTAGGAAACTTTTAAACCAGACAGACAGTGTGACTTGGACCTACTGCCCTGTATTCCTGTCTTACCATCCTGCCCTTGGCCAGCTGCCACTCTGGCACTGTCACACCTTTGGGGCTGCTTGTGTTTGGCCTTGGGCTTTCAGGGCTGCTTGGGTCATTGTGGCAGAAGAGTGACATCTGACTCTGATGTTGGTTGTTACAGTGCCCTGGGGACTCCACAGGATGTGAATGAATGCCAACTGAACAGAGGCATTCAGCATCTTCCCAGGGTGCCCTAAACTCTTTAGTGATTATTTTGGCTATGATCAGGGGGGAGTGGGACAGCTCTTCACCCTGGCCCTGGCCCAGCAGTGGTCTCTGGCAGTTCTGGAGTGTTCCTCACAGTGCCAACAGCTGTGGTGGGGCTTGTCCTTCCAGACCAGTGGGAGCACAGTTTTGGAGGTCTCTGAGGCTCATATGGGCCCAAATCACCCTCAGCCCCTCTCCCTTTGAGGCCCCGTGTGCAGGCTTGTCACCCAAGGTCACCTTGCTGCTGAAAACCTGGTTACAGCAGTCTGTGGGGAGCCCTCTGAGTGCTCAGGCTGTTCTGTGAGGTTTGTGTTGTGCCAGAGCAACTGGCAACTTGACGTTTGTGCTGTGGGCTTGGTGGGTCTGTCAGGGCAGGGGCTGGCCCTGGGCCTTTGCTCTGGATGGAGAGGAAGATTGCTCCAAGGAGATGTGGGTCTGTGGGAGCACAGAGGTGCCCCAAGATTTTCACATAGCCCCATCTCCAAAGGCTGGCACGTTGACTTGCTGGTGGCATTTGGGTTTTAGCCAGCAAGGCTGTGGATTTCCAACACACCTTTTGACATGGTGGCAGAGCACCTTCACCTGTTGGTTTATGGGGTTTTTGCTTGAGTACAAAACCACAGGATTAATTTCCTGTCTCCAGTGAGTGCACTGTCTCAGTTCTCATGTGTGGCCTAATTGTAGATTTATCCCAGCCTTTACTCCAGTGTGTATTTTAACGCTCACTTTGTGATCTGTGAGGTCTTCTCAGCAGCTGGAGATCCTGCCCCTGAGCAGGGGGGCTGAGGCCACGGGTTTGGATTTGGCTTGGACTTTCAGGTTTCAACACCTGGGCCAGTCTGTAGGCTGGGACAGCTTGTCATCTCTTGAGGATGGATCAGCCATGGTGTGGGAACTGCTTGGCAGGGCTGCCATGACCTCTGCAAGTTTAGGGTACCAGCTGTCCTGCAGGATTTGAAATAGGCTTTTAGTCTGACTTATCCTGATCCCTCCCTGCCTTCCTGGGATTTTGCTTCTGATCCACTGCTCTTCTGTGGCAGCAGGCACTTGGCAGCAAACCTGCCTCGTGGCTGCAGCCTTGTGCTCCTGCTTCTGCAACCAGCAGATTAGAAGTGTGTGTGTCTGCCTTTGCAGAGACCAGAACTGCAGCAAGTGTTGCTCTTTATGCTACCCTAGAGGAGGTTAGGGACCCTGCAGCATGAGATGGAAGTTAGGGAGGTTCTGGGAGTGTGGAGGGGAGGCTGGGAGAGAAAAGAGATTTCTGGTGGCTTTTGGGACAAGTCACAGAGCTGTGAAACAATACAGTCTCACAATAGGGATCTAGAGCTGGCCTGAAGATGGTAAGTGTTTGCAATAGATGATTTTTAAAGTAAAAAAACACCTTTCACCAAGTTACTTTCTGAATTTCTGTACCATTTCTTTTCCTTTATGTTTAGAAAAACTCGGAACAAACTGTCCTTTGCCCACAGTGAATATCTCCTGTAATTTTTCTTCTGTCCTAAGAGACAGAACGCTGTTGATGGTCAAGCATTTCTGGCCAGCATCTGTCAGGTTGAGGAGAAGCTGCAAGAGTTCTGTCTTTGAATTGGGGTGGGCTGGAAGTGACCACCAGGGCTTTGTCTTTTCACCTGCACAGTCCAAGCAAACATCCTTCTCCTTAGCACTTGTCTGCTGGCATCTTTCAGAGGCACAGCAGACTGGTTTGGGGTGAGCAAAGACAGCGATGCCACTCAGAAATGGCAGAGGAAGAGCCTCCGGCACTGCAGCCTGCGCTACGGGAAGCTCAAGCCTCAGGTCATCCGGGAGATGGACCTGCCCAGCCAGGACAACATTTCCCTGACAAGCACAGAGACCCCTCCTCCTCTCTACGTGGGGCCCTGCCAGCTGGGCATGCAGAAGGTGAGTGACCTGGGACAGAGGGACAGAGGCAGGGCCATGGCTGAGCTCCCTGCTCGGTGCGTTCAGCGCGTTGGCAGCCGTGACCTGTCTGCGGGCTGAGCTCTGCCTCGACACGTCTGGGCTCTGTGCTCAGACACTTCTCACGGCCCAGGTACAGTTTGGCAGCTCTCTCTCCCCCAGTCTTGTTGGCTGAGATCCCTCAGCTGTTGTGGTGGCTCAGAGCTGTGTTTGTCATGCTGTGACTGTGGTGATCAGGGGTGTGCAGCATGAGCAGCAGCTCTCAGCTCAGGCTTTCTGCTGCCATTTTGAAGGACAGAATTGTGTTCTGCTATGTTGGACCTAAATGTGCAGTAGCAGGGCTGGAATCACTGGGGACATTTGCCTTGCCCCAAGCAGAATGCAGGCTGTAGCACAGCTACTGTCCCCATGGAAACCTGGTTATATTTTAGGACTTTGAAAAGTGTCTCTTGCATCAGTGTCCTAAAGCTCTGCTCATGGCTCCTCAGAAGTGGTTTTGAGTGTCTGCAAAGGGCACCTGGGTTTGGTGCTGCCTCCTGCTCATTACCTTTAAGTGTGACCCAAGGGGGCAGGGCCCGAATGAGCACATGCAGTGACCAGAACTAACCACAATATCCAGCTCTTCCCACTGCTCCTCTCAGTGACACTAATTGGTGTGGTTGATGGCTGTGCTTTACTGAGTGAGTGGGAAAACAATTCCTTCCAAAGCAGGTCAGTCTGTGACCTGCAGCCTGGTGGCAGCACTAAAGCAGAGGAAAATGTAGTGCCTTTTTCAATCACATTTTGCCTTGTTGTCTTCTTTTCTGTTGAATGTCTTGCACCTAATCTTTGCTCACAGGAGACTTAGAAATATTGTTGAGCTGTATGTGGGCTAACATTAAATCAGAACGTGGTGTCAGTAGGTGTGAGCCCATTAAGCTTCCTGTTGAGTGTGCAACTGTGGATTAAAAAAGCTCGTAAAACCTTGGGATAAAGCACAGAGGTCTTATGGAAACCACAGCTGTGATGATGTAAGGACAGAGGCAAGGTTTGTAGCTGAAGGCAATATTTTCATTACGTTGATTCGTATGTTTGGAATAAGTGAGAGCACTGGCCTGAGGAGTCCCAAAGAAGGGCTTGCAGCTCCTGGAAGCTTGCCTGCTTTATCCAGCTGTTAAATTTAATTAATGGAAGCAGATGTAAATATACAGTATAGTTTCAACAGGATAACAGGAAACTGCTTAAGTCCTGGGCTGCCCAGTATCAGGAAGGAAACTAACTAAAGAAAGAACATTTCTGTTTTTAGGGATTTCTCAGACTCCTATTTAGGCAGCACATTCTCTGACTGTTGAGCTCACTGGCATGGGAGACAATGAAACCAAGAGCTTAGTGTGACCATGTTCACAGGGGTCTGAGGATGAGGGAAGAGACGAGGATCTGACTCCATGTTGCAGAAGGCTGATTTATTATTTTATGATATATATTACATTAAAACTATACTAAAAGAATAGAAGAAAGGATTTCATCAGAAGGCTAGCTAAGAATAGAAAAAGAAGGAATGAACAACAAAGGCTTGTGGCTCGAACAGAGAGTCTGAGCCCGCTGACTGTGATTGGCCATTAATTAGAAACAACCAACATGGGCCAATCACAGATCCACCTATTGCATTCCACAGCAGCAGATAATCAATGTTTATATTTTGTTCCTGAGCTTCTCAGGAGGAAAAATCCTAAGGAAAGGATTTTTCATAAAAGATGCCTGTGACAGCTTAGGAAGGGCTGGAGGAGGTTTGGAGTCTTATGTGAGGCACTGGAACAGACTGGTTGACAATAGTCAATGCTAGCAAAAGAAAAAAAACAAAACAGTAGGTTATTCCTATTGTAGAATTGCTTGTTGGTCCCTGCAGGCTGGTTCCTGGTCAATCCCTGTGCCATGGTCTCAGGAGGAGAGAGGAGGTTTGGCAGGACAGGCTTTGGGGGTGGCTGGGCTGACGGGGCTGCTCCTCTCGGCAGATCATCGACCCCCTGGCGCGGGGCCGGGCGTTCCGGATGGCCGAGGACACGGACGGCTGCAGCATCCCCCACACGCCCATCACCCCCGGGGCCACCTCGCTGTGCTCCTTCACCAGCTCCCGCTCCGGCTTCAACCGCCTCCCGCGGCGCCGCAAGCGCGAGTCCGTGGCCAAAATGAGCTTCCGGGCGGCCGCCGCGCTGGTCAAGGTACTGCCTGCTGCAGGGGTCTCTGCCCTGGATGTGGGCAAGGAGATGCTCAGCAGAGGGGTGGGGAGAGCTGTGGTGGAGAGGAGGAAATGGAGTCACCTCCTGGTGGGTTTCAGTCATGTGTACCGGAGGCAGGATTGGCAAGAAAGTGGGGGTGCTGGTTTGGTTTTGGTACGGGTCTTGGCATTCTAGCAGGTCCAGTTCAGCCTGTCTGGGCTTTTGGGTGGTCCGTGTGCACCTGGTAAGCAGCCAGGGAAGAGCAGAAATACCTGAGGCTCTTGCTGTACAAGTGTCCTGGTTTTAAAGGAAGTGAGGTTTTTTGGGATGCTGTGGTCAAACCAATAGGTGCTCAGATTTAATTATTGGCACCTGGTGTGGCCACTGAGGACATGGATATGCCTCTGAGAACACAGAACCCACCTCTGGGATATGCCTCTGGGAACCCACTCTCTTGGTTCCAGTGGGTGAAAAAGGTCTCTCCATCCTGCCCTGTGCCTGCTGTCCTGGGCTCAGTGATGTTTTTTGCTGTGTCCATTAGCAGCCATCACTGTGGTTTGGCCAGACACATTGTACTGTATGTGCTAGAGGAGCACATGGCAAGGCTGGAGGTGGATGCTGTGGGTTGAGAAGTGGGGTGACAGCTGTGTGTCTCACCAGAAAGGTGTCACACATCACATCTGCTGTGCTCCAACCAAGCTCAGCACGTGGGCTGCCTGTGCCCTGGCTGGGGTGGGTTTGTGAGGTGCTGGCAGTGCCCCATGTCCCTGTCCCTGGCTGCAGGGCCGCTCTGTGAAGGACAGCACCCTGAGGAGGGCCCAGCGGCGCAGCTTCACCCCCGCCAGCTTTCTGGAGGAGGACACGGTGGATTTCCCAGATGAGCTCGACACGTCCTTCTTCGCTCGGGTGAGGGGCAGGTCTGGCGTGGTGCTGCCAAAGGCAGAGCAGGACTCTGGTTCTGGCAGGACTGTGTGTTGCAGAGAGCAGCAGTCCCAAGGGGGATGTTGGCTTCTTCTGATGGGGCTGCTGTCTGTCTGCCCAGGAAGGAGTCCTTCATGAGGAGCTCTCCACTTACCCCGATGAAGTGTTCGAGTCGCCGTCAGAAGCTGCGATCAAAGATGCAGAGGTGAAACCTCCAGATCAGACAGATCTCACGGGAGGTGCTTTGGACAAAAATGAGCTTGAAAGAAGCCACTTACTACTGTGAGTATCTTCATGGTAGCTGCCAAAGCTTAGCATGGGGTAGCCAACCCATTTGGAGTGGGGAAGCCAAGATGTGAGTGGTGTGGGTGCTTGGTGCAGAGCTCAGAGCAGTGCAGGGATGGGTGTTCTTTAAATCCAGCTGAAGACCTCCTGCCCCAGCTACCCATGATGTGAAAGGTGACTCTGAGGCCACTTCTGCAGTCACTCCAGCAACTTCCAGCTTCATAGTAATGTGTTTCAGAGATTGTATCATGCCTTGAGGAAGCAAAAGGCACTTTAAATCAATTGTGAGGATGCTGAGGGCCCAGCCTTTGGCTATGGAGAGCAAAAGTGAGAAAGCTGTTGCCATTGCCACAGTCACCAATAACTGTTCTCATGCTCCAAGGAGCGGTGAAGCATTGCAGAGTGTCAAGCTGGGCTGCATTCCTCACTTGAAATGAGAGAAAGGTGTGGCACTGGTGCTGAGAGCCCTACAAATATGTGGGTGGTGCTGTTCTGTGTGCCTGGATTTTTTCCACCTGAGTAACTGGTACTGAGTAATTGCTCTGTGCTGCTTCCGAGTCAGCTCACCCCAGCAGAGAGCTCTGCTGGGTGTGAACATGGAGCAGACAGGGAGGTCCTTGTTGTGGTTCTGCTGCTCTCAGCCTGTCTTGCTGTGCTGGCACTTTCCCTTCAAGTGTTTCCAAGAACTTCACTGTGTTTAACATAAGGGGAAGCACAAATGGTGGGAGTTTGTTGTCACTCCTCTGAGATGGTTTCAGTCTTCTTGGTTCCCTTTAAATCTCCTTAAATAGTTTTATTTCTTGAGGAAAATACATTTTTTTCACCCTTCAGAGAGCTGTTATCAGAGTCACAGTTGGGTGTCCTTTCACGTGGTGAGGTTTGTTTGGGCATGGGGAGATTTCCAGCACTGCAAACACTGGGAAGCAGCATGTCCACCCCACAGAAACCACTTGACCTCTTGGGCAAGAGCAGGCTGCAGTGGAACCTGCATCTGCTGCTGCAGAAGGACTTCCCAAGGGGAAGTTGGGATATTCAAATGCATCTTCTTTCATATTGCAAGGTGCAATATGAAAAGAGCTGAAGTTTCCAGCAGTATTTTGGCTCCAGAGGTTCAGATTCTCCCTTATGCTGCTGCTTGCCTGTACTTCAGAGCTGTCATGATCTCTCCAGATACTCCAGTCATGTTTCAGAAGAAAGGTTGTCTGTTTTCTCTCAGCACTTCTGACAGGCACTGTCTTTGTGCAGAGTGGGACATTTGGGGAGCCAGAGGGGGTACACTGGACTGGAGCAGGTGTCAGGAGCATGCCTCCTGCACGCAATGAGGAGGGGGAAATGGGAGGGAGTTGGGTTTTTTTGGTCAGGTCTGACTGCTGCAGATGTGACCTTCACTCTGCTGTCTAAGAGCAAGGAAATACAAATTTATCTGAATGTGATGGAGACTTAAAAAGTAGGTGTTATTCACCAGTAACCTGTGCAATGTTCATCAGATCTATTTTGACAGGAAAGCCTTGTTTTAGTTCAGGGTACTTGGGATTTTTATTGTATTTTGAAGCCTGCTTTGCTTTATTCTGAAAAATGCACACATTGTTACAAATAAGGGAGGAATGGAAGAGAGACTGGGAGAGGTAGCTGGTACAGCTTGCAGCCTGTGGCAGTGCTGCTTTCTTGGTCTGGGAAGCTGCTTGGATTCACTTTTGTCCAATTTGCCAGTCCAGTGACATTGAAGTGAGATATTGAAGTGACATTTAAAGATGGATATTTCCACTGCTGAGCTAAACTCCACTTGCATTTCATAGCAGAGGGCAGAGTAAGAGGATTGGAGTAGGGGAGGAAGCAGACGCACCTGAGGCTGCAGAGGTGCCTGTTGCAGCCCAACAGGCTGCAACTTTAAAGCCTCAAGAGCTCCTCCGTGGTGGGGCTTAGTTTGGCACAGCAGACTTTTGCCACTCTCTGTGTGTTTGCTGTGCTTTCTGCCACTTCTGTGCTTTCCTGTCCTGACTCTGTGTTACCGTTTGAAATACAGCTCCCACTTCAGGGCTGCTGGAGGGGGTGGCACAGACAGAGGCTCTGCTGCCACCAAAGGCCATGGAAAGGCTGGTCCCTACCTGCTGCTGTGCTTTCTGCCACTTCTGTGCTTTCCTGTCCTGGCTGTGTGTAAGATTTTCGAACACAGCTTCAGGACACCTTGTCTGCCATCAGTGGGTGGTACAGACAGAGGCTCTGCTGCCACCAAATACCACGCAAAGGCTGGTCCCTACTTCTGTGCTTTCTGCCACTTCTGTGCTTTCCTTTCCTGGCTCTGTACAACCCCTTGAAATACAGCTCCCACTTCAGGGCACCTTGTCTGCCATCAGCTGCTGCCCAGCCTGGAGGGGGTGGCACAGACAGAAGCTCTGCTGCCACCAAAGTACATGCAAAGGCTGGTCCCCACTGCTGTGCTTTCTGCCATCAGCTGCTGCCCAGCCTGGAGGGGATGGGACCCTGCTGCCACCAAAGGCCACGCAAAGGCTGGTCCCCACTTGTGTCCTGCTTTTGTTTCAGCCCCCTGGAGCGCGGCTGGAGGAAGCAGAAGGACGGGGCCCTGGCGCAGCCCAAGGTGCGCCTGCGGCAGGAGGTGGTGAGCGTGAGCCCGCAGCGGCGCGGGCAGCGCATCGCCGTGCCCGTCAGGAAGCTCTTTGCCAAGGAGAAGAGGCCCTACGGGCTGGGCATGGTGGGCAAGCTGACCAACAGGACCTACCGCAAGCGCATCGACAGCTACGTCAAACGGCAGATCGAGGACATGGATGACCACAGGTGGGAGCTGCGCTCACGGGGTTCCACGTTTTGGGGGACTTGTGGGAGTGTTCCTCACTCGGGGTCACCAAACGTGGTGGTGTTGGCAGGGAAGGGTTGAGAATCTTGACTCCGTGTTTCAGAAGGCTGATTTATTATGTTATGATATATATTACATTAAAAGAAAATAAAATTCCTACTCCTACGGAGCCTCTACCGACAAGAAAATATCTAACTCTCAATGGCACACCAAGCACATTCTTATCACATAGTAGACCCTAGCTCCTGACCCATCCTAGGAGCAGCCACTGCTCTCCTAAACACCTCAGGACTAACAATATGATTCCACTACAACTCCCCATGACTCCTTATTCTAGGCCTACTCTCCACTATTCTTGTCATGTTCCATGATGACGTGACATTGTACAAGAAAGCACATTCCAAGGCCACCATATTCCCACTGTACAAAAAGGACTACAAAAGGAAATGGTATATTAAAACTATGCTAAAAGAATAGAAGAAAGGATTTCATCAGAAAACTAGCAAAGAAAAGAATGGAATGATAATAAAATCTTGTGACTGACCAGAGAGTCTGAGCCAGCTCACCATGATTGGCCATTAATTAAAAAACAACCACATGAGACCAATCAAAGATGCACCTGTTGCATTCCACAGCATCAGATAATTATTTTTTATGTTTTGTTTCTGAGGCCTTTCAGCTTCTCAGGAGAAAAGATCCTAGCAAAAGGATTTTTCATAAAATATGTCTGTGACAGGTACCAGTCACGGGTTTTTCTAGGTCTGGATTGAAGGCACTTGAGACATTAATTCATGTTCAGACTCGGGTGTTTATTATTTATTATCAGTAAAACAGTCTCACTACTATGAGTTTGGCAGCTTTTCATTAGAAGGCACAAAATGGCCAACAATCTCTTTTTACAAGGTCTTTTAATACTGAACTATTCAATTAAGAGCTGACACCTAGATTATTTCCCTTTTAACCCAATAACTGATCCCAAAGAGCTGCAATGGGGACTTTTCTGTCCAATTACAAAATGCCACCCAAACCCATAAAGAAGAAGAAAGAAAAAGCATGAAAAAAAACCTAGGATGACACCCTGTGCCCTCTATCTTGCTTCCATCCACAACATACTAAAAATCCCAAAAGCTAAATTTCTCACCAAGTGATACACATACACTACTCTCTATAGTCTGTTTCACACTTTTGTGGATTCTAGTAATTCTTGAAGTCTAGGAAACTTTCTCCATGAATGAGGGTCAAAGTCAGTGCTGCCCTGGGGGTCAGGACACCCCAGAGCAGAGAGAGAAATATTGGAGTGCCCTGAGTTTTCACACCCATGAGCTGCTGAGCGAGGGATTGCTGCTGGCTCTGGGGAACTCGGGGTGCTGCTGTGCCCCCATCTTTGTCCCTGGGAGAGCAGAGCCAGCTGCAGCTGTGTTTGTGTCCTCAGCAGTTTGGGGCCTCACCCAGCTCCCCACAGTGTGTCTGTGTCTCTGCTGCCTGGAGGGACCGAGGTCTCTGTGCCACCAGCACTGTCCTGTGGTGAACAGCAGGGCTCAGCTGTCCCTGCCTCTGGGCATTCCCCTAGAGCCATTATTTCAGAAACACAGCATAATTCAGCATTGGGCTTTGATGTTCCCATGGATATTTTGTTGAGAAAGGGTGGTTGTCCAGGGTAATGGGGGAGTCAGAGTAAACAGGTTATTGCCTCCTGTCCTGAGCACTCCTCGGTGATCCTGGCTGTGTACCCAGATTTTGGCAATGTTTCTGGGGGAAAACAGCAGCTTTTCCCCTCTGTTCTGTTAGCAGATGTAACATGCCTGTGTTTCTGACTCTGATCTTTTCCCCTTCCCTCCTTGCAGGCCTTTCTTCACTTACTGGGTCACCTTTGTGCACTCCCTCATCACCATCCTCGCTGTGTGCATCTACGGCATCGCCCCTGTGGGGTTCTCACAGCACGAAACTGTTGATTCAGTAAGTGATGCCCCTGACATGCCTCGAGTGTGAGTGAGTTTAGCCCTCAGCTGTTGTGTCACAGCTTGTGGCTCCTTGCCTTCCTGGCTGGGTGCCTGCTGTCCAGCCTGGGGAGTGCCTGCAGGGTCCTTGGGAGCCCCCACACCCCCTTCTGTCCCTCCTGCAGCTCCCTGATGTCAGATTTTATCTGGCACAAAGCTTCCAAACAGCTTGTTCCCCTCCTGGTGGAGACCAGGATGATCAAGGCAGGGAAATACTTCAAACCTAAGTTTTTACTACAGTTGCAGGATTTTGCTTCTGCCAGGGGCAAAACTGACTTGTCTGTCTGACTTTGGGAGCTGATTTGAAGCTGTTTTTAGCCTTCCCACACATTGTTAAAGGTTTCTGGGGTACAGATATCTCTGCAGCCATGTCCCTGCTCCATGCAGGAGATGCCTGGGGAGCTTCTCAGCTGCATATCTGACAGCTTTCAGAGCACCTGGGCCTACACTGCCTCTGGGTGCTGCCTGTGCTGCTCAGCTCTGTGCAGCTTTGTGCAGGCTCAGGCCACTCCAAGGGCTCCAGGCCCTGGGATTTCTTGAAAGTTGAAGCAGACAAAGACAGACATTTTGAATAAAACCTTAACTTGAAGGTGCCCACACCTTGATGGCTGCAGAAAAACAGATGGAGGGAGTTGTGGGCTCTGTCTTTGGCTGTGGGGATTCCTGTTCATCCTGGGGCCGGATTTCACCAGTCCCTGAGGACTGGAGCTCACAGGGCTCTTGCTTTCTCTCCTTGTAGGTCTTGAGAAACAGAGGGGTTTATGAAAATGTCAAATATGTTCAGCAGGAAAACTTCTGGATCGGCCCCAGCTCAGTGAGTGCTGTTGGTGGGACTGTTGGTGGGTGGGGGATTGTTCTGCAGCTGTGCCACCCCATGGACCAGAGCCCTCTGCTGCATGGAGCTCAGGGATCTGCTGTCACTGTCAGGGAGCAGCAGTGCTCCCAGCCCACAACTACCCTGTAGAGTGGGGTGCCTGGAGGTTGGGATGGACCTTGGACCCTGTTCCTACAAAGACAAGCATGGGGTTAGAAAAAATGCAGGAGTTGTATGGTGTGTGACAGCTTTCCTGATGCCATTCCCCTGGGAAACACAAAAATGAAGAGAAAATGTCTCAAAGTTTTCTTTCCCAGCCATTTTGCTGGCCTTTTCTGGGGCTATGGGCAAAGAAATCCCTGAGCTTTTGTTCTGGACCTGTCTCCAAAGCAAATATGGAAATGTGCATGGTGTGTGTTGGGCTTCACCATGCAGGACTTGTCCCTGGCCCTTGGGCCTGGATAGGGCTACCCCAGCAGCTCCCCCAGCCTGCTCTGCCCAGGCAGTGATTGCCTTGGCTGAGCTGAGTGTTTCCATGTCTGGCAGGAGGCCCTGATCCACCTGGGGGCCAAGTTCTCCCCGTGCATGAGGCAGGACCAGCAGGTGCACAGCTTCATCAGCGCCAAGCGCGAGAAGGAGAAGCACTCGGCGTGCTGCGTGCGCAACGACAAGTCCGGCTGCGTGCAGACCTCGGAGGAGGAGTGCTCAGTGAGTGCATGGCCCTGCTCCTGCCAGCCCTGCAGCCTCAGGGCCACTTCTGCTCCTGCTTCTCCCCCTGGCCTTCCTGGTGACACCTCTCCTCTCTCCCGCAGTCCACGCTGGCCGTGTGGGTGAAGTGGCCCCATCACCCCAGCACGCCGATGCTGGCAGGGAACAAGCGGCAGTTTGGCTCTGTGTGTCATCAGGACCCCAGGTAGGTCCTGCTGGCCCTGCTGCCATCCTCGGGGGACAGGGCTGCTGTGCAGTCAGTCCCAGGGCAGTGGATTGCTGGATGAGGCAGCAGCAGCTCTGGAGGGGTGTGGGCAGCAATGTCCTACACTGCAGGGGAGGCTGATGCAGGATGCGATCATATTTCTGCTCACCCCTGGTCTCTGTTGTGGGCTGCTCACCTGAACAGAAGCCTGTTGTGAGCTGCTCTTAACCCTGTTCTTCAGCCACTGTGACTGTTTCTAAAAACATAATTTAAAATTTACTAAGCCTGAGAGTCTTGGGTGCCTTCCTGAACCCTCTGCCTGTCCTCACCTGCTCCCTGCACAATCCCCTGCTTGGGGAGCAGCAGTCCCAAGCCTAGCACCCCTCTGTCCAGGAGCCCAGCCAGCTGCTGGCTGCCCTGACACAGTCACTGTGGCTGATGTAGAGCTGAAACCAGCTCAGTTCCTGCCCTTGGGGTGTGTCCACCTGGAAGGGATCCAGTTTGTTGCTGGGCAGCTGGGTGCTCTGTGCCTTTGTGTCTCTGCTGGAAGGAGGCTGAGGCTGTGACCAGCATGGCCTTGGCTGATCTGGTCTGGTGTGTCAGTGTCAGCACCCAGGGACACAAGGAGCTGTGGAATGGGCACAGGCAGAGTGTGGGAATCCTACCTGGTGCTGGGGAAAGGTGTTTCTCAGGCTGACGTGTGCTTTGTTGCTGCAGGGTGTGTGAGCAGCCAGCCTCGATGGAGCCCCACGAGTGGCCAGATGACATCACCAAGTGGCCGGTGAGCATGGCCAGGGGGACAGTGTGCCATGGGCAGCTGCCATGTGGCATTTGCATCCCACTGTGCAGGGCTCAGCTGTGCTGCTGGGAGGGCAGGGCTTCTGGTGCAGCTTCTGCTGCTTGTCACAAACACCAGCTCAGGGCAGCCGTGCTCTGCCCAGCCAAGACAGAACAACAGAAGTTGTCCTGTGCCAGCTAAAGCCCTGGATCCTGTCAGGGTAACAGGGAGATGGAAACCAGCCCAGCCTCGGGCTGGAGAGGAGGTGTCAACTGATGCTCAGGCAGATAGAGTATCAGGCACCGTCCTGCTGTCACAGGGAGCTGTGTCTGGGATCTGGCTTCTCCCCAAGGGGCTGGTTTGATTTTACCCAGCCAGCAAGCAAAGCTGTGGCTGTCTGACTGCAGCCTGATGTTGTTTTCCAGATCTGCACAAAAAACAGTGCTGGGAATTACACCAACCACCTCCACATGGACTGTGTGATTACAGGCCGGCCCTGCTGCATTGGGACCAAGGGAAGGTAGTGAGTTTTCCTCTATGGAGGGGCTGGGTGTTGGGGTGAGACCAACACCAACACCATGGGGCCCTTTCAGCTTGTAGACACAGCCATTGCCCTCCTTGTCCTTTCCACACACAGCCCAGAGCCCTGCTGGGAAGGGGAGTTGGACAGAGCCATGACAGGACTCCCAGGTGGAGCAGGAGTCTGGGATGAGCAGGAGTTAGCAGCCAGCCTGAGGCTGGCACAGCAGGGTATCTCACTCAGCTGCTCCTGCAGTATAGAGGAATTTGAATACCAGTTTGGAGGGATTTGGGTACCAGTTTGGAGGGATTGAACTATTCTGCTGGGAAGTCCTGCACTTTTCCTTAGGAATGGCCAGCTTGTTCCTGACAGGCTCCATTGTCCCCAGCCTGCAGTCCCTGGGCACTCAAAGGAGGTGCCAGGAAATGGCCCACTCTGGGTTTGCAAAAGAGGAAGATTCTGTTTTTCTCATGTTATCCCTGAGCTAGATTACTAACCCAGTGCTTGGGCTTGGCTTTCCCTGCTAGGGAGAAAAATGAGTGTTGCCCCAAAGAGTTTCTCTGTCCCTGAGGGTCATGACCAGGACACTCTTGACATAACCCCCCTTCCCCTCTGCCAGCTGCAGAGGCACAAAACTCCCCCAGTCTGAGACACAGCTTCCCCAGGCTCTGGTGGTTATTCCCAGCTCCAAACAGCAGCTTTAGGATCTGTCTTGGAGCCATGGCAGGTCTGTGGAGCTTTCCTGGAGGAGAGAAGCAGCAGGGGTGTGTGGAGAGGCACTGGGCTCAAATGGGAATGTGTTTGTGCCTTTGCTGTGACACTGCAGCATGTCAGGGGCAGCTGAAGGCATCAGTTCTCATGGATGGGATGGGAAAAGGAGAGTGGGTGGCCTGGGAGGGCTCAGGAACGATCCATTGTGCTTTCCATGTGTGACTTGTGCCTCCTGCAGGTGTGAAATTACCTCCAGGGAGTATTGTGAATTCATGCGGGGCTATTTCCACGAGGAGGCGACGCTCTGCTCTCAGGTGAGGCTGCACCTGGGGGTTCTGTGGGTGCCCTCCTCCCTCCAGGTGCCCTCAGCAGCGTGGCAGATCTGGGGTGGCAGTGCTGCAGATCAGGTGGGAGTCCTTTGCCCTATCCCACCCTGCTGCTCCTGGCTGGAGTGGCAGGGGTGGCTGCATCTGTCCCCATTTGGGGACAGTTTGGGACTTGGGCTGGCAGCTGTGACAGGCCAGCATGGGGCCACTGACAGCAGTGGGAGAAGGACCCATAGTCTGCTCCGTGGGCAAGCAGATACCTCAGCTCTGGGTGCAGGGGTGAAAAATGAGGGCTTAAAGCTGCCACAGAGAAGGGATGGGGTTGTGTAAATTTGTGTTGGAGACAAAGCCTGGGACTTGGTTCAAACACAAGTGGGAGGGGAGCCCCTCTTCCAGAGCTATGTGCAGTGTGCCCTGGGCTTGGAGAAGGACCCCTCTCCACACCCACTTCTGCCCTAGGTGCACTGCATGGATGATGTCTGTGGGCTCCTTCCTTTCCTCAACCCAGAAGTCCCTGACCAGTTCTACCGCCTCTGGCTCTCCCTTTTCCTCCACGCTGGGTAAGCAGAGGTGTGAAACTTCCACCTGGGGGTGGGGACACCCTCAGCCTGGGGATTGCTGTGAGGGCTGTGGCTGTCCCTCGTGGGGACACAGGGATCTGAGCTGTGCTCTCTGCCAAGGTTTGCCATCCTGTGTTTGTTGGGAGGGATTAGCAGCATGGCTAAGGCCAGAGCAGGGACTCTGAGCGAGGCTGGGGACAGAACATGAGCACAGGGGTGACTTCAGTGGCTGCTGCTTCAGCTCCTGTATCTGCACTTGGCAGGATCCTGCACTGTCTGGTTTCAGTGTGTTTCCAAATGACGATCCTGCGGGACCTGGAGAAGCTGGCAGGATGGCACCGCATCTCCATCATCTACCTGCTCAGTGGCATCACTGGCAACCTTGCCAGTGCAATATTCCTACCCTACAGAGCAGAGGTGGGTCTCCTGCAGCCAGGGTTCTGGTAACTTGCCCTGAGCACAACCCTTCTCTACATGCCTGTGCCCCTGTGGCTGAGGCAGAGCCACCAGAGCTGGGCTCAGCACTGCAGCCTTGGCACTCAAAGATGGCACCACACCGTCATTTAACTGCTGAGCAGCACCATCCCCCAGGCACCATGGGCTGTCCAAGTCCCTGGCCTGGGCTGGCTGCAGGAAAAAGGCTGTCTCTCCTAACAGATGGGGGATTGTCCAGCCATGGGGTCAGAGAGGACCCAGGCATCAAGTGTGGAATCAAGTGTGGTGTCACACACCCTCCACCTGAGAGTGGCAGAGCAGAGCTCACCATGCCCACAGGACACTGCAGGGCTGGAGCCTTCCAGCTCCTTTCATAAGGAAAACTTCATGGTGGGTGGGGGGAGCCAGGAGACTGCCTTCAAGGGCTTCTCCCCTGTGGAAACTTGAACCAGATCTGCCCTCCTCAGTCTGTTCTGGCCTCACACCTTGATCCTAAATCCAACCAGGCCCCTTTACTCCTAGCACCCCATTATATGGATGAAGTTGCAGAGTCTCTTTGCCAAGAACCACTGAACAGGAGTTGAGTAAGAAGTAACTAACTCCTGGAGCTGGCTGCAGGGGCCAGGCAGGTGGCACGAGCCTGACATTATCTGTAATGCTCTTCTTCTGCAGGTTGGCCCTGCAGGATCCCAGTTTGGAATTCTGGCCTGTCTCTTTGTGGAGCTCTTCCAGAGTTGGCAAATCCTGGCACGCCCATGGAGGGCTTTCTTCAAGCTGCTGGCTGTGGTGCTCTTTCTTTTTGCCTTTGGCCTCCTGCCTTGGATCGATAATTTCGCTCACATTTCAGGATTTATCAGTGGTTTCTTCCTCTCCTTTGCCTTCCTGCCCTACATTAGCTTTGGGAAGTTTGATTTGTATAGGAAACGATGCCAAATTATAGTTTTCCAGCTCATCTTCATTGCACTCTTCTCAGGACTGGTGATTCTGTTCTATTTCTACCCCATCAAGTGCGAGTGGTGCGAGTTCCTCACTTGTATACCCTTCACAGACAAATTCTGCGAGAAATACGACCTGGATGCACAGCTCCACTGACAGCAAAGACTGCCTTCTCGAGCAGGCCCTGGAGATGGACTGTCTTTGCATTTGCTGTGCCAGGGGGACAAAGCCTCTAATCCAATGACACTTCTAACCCTGCCCGTGGTTAATTTAAACTGTCCCCTTAGCACTTGGCAGGCATGGTTTGCCTTATCTCAGAAGACTCTGAAAAACAGAACGTTTGTGCCTTGTTCAATTGTATTGAACCTTTTCTGCTGCCATTATTTTTATTACACTAGTTTCAATACTACATTTTTAACCAGAGTTGTTTACTACTGCTAAGGTGGTGATTAAACGGTGAGTAGCGTTTTAGCTACTGTGAATTGTTCTGAGTAGTCTGTGCCTACCTTTGTTATTTAATCTCACTCCTGCTGTTTCATGTACCCTGTGGAGCACCCAAACCAGCCAGATACACATCCACAGCTGGAAATAAGGGCCTGAAAAGCCTTAGAAAACTAGAGGGTCTCTTTAATCCCTGGAATCCACATACAGCTCAGAGGCAAACACCACAAACAACAACTGTAAAAAACGTGAGAATGTCCAGTCAATGGAGTTTGTTCCTCTTTGAAGTGTGACAGCCTTTTCCTCCAGGAAGATGCTGAATCCACAGTCTGGTCTTGGTAGGGCTGGATTCTCTGCTCTCTCTGTTTAAGAAAGAAAATATTTGTCAGTGACAACAATTACTGCATGCTGGGCTTTTCTCACCATGTTGCCATGAGGGTCCAGGAGGGACCAGCCAGTGCCAGAGGTGACTGCTGGTCACAGGCACACAGGAGCAGGTGGCTATTGTTAGGGCACACATGTTATTACATTGGATCTTGAAAATATGGTAGTGTTGAAAGAAGAATTAAAGGTAACTGTGGTCCAAAAGGAGCAGTTTTTCACCCAGCTACCCAAAGCAGCAAAACAACACAAGGCTGTGGACAAGCTGCTCTTACCTCTGTTCTTCAGCCACTGTGACTGTTTCTAAAAGCACAATTTAAAACTTACTAAGCCTTAGAGTCTTGGCCACATCTTGTGTTTGTGTGCACAAACTTCTCAGAATAGCAGTGTTCATACCAGAATTATGTCTGCATGAGTTAGAAACCCAGCCATGCTCCTGAAAATGATTTCCAGACATTTAAAAAGCCTAAAAGAAAGCAAGGTCCTGGAAGCAATCACAGCAGCAAAGGAACACTGTGCTTAATGAGTCTCAAGACAATGAAGAAGCAGATTGAGAGTCTAAACATAGAGGCAGCTATTCCTGCTGCTGCTCCCAGTATGTGTTACCTGAAGTAGCTGAATTATCATTCCCTGCCCCGGAGGAGCACAAACAACACTACCAGGATCTGGAAACAGGCACCAGCCCCGTGCAGACATTGAGAAATACTCTGCCAGCCAGCAGGGAGCAGCAGCATCAGCTCAGAGCCTCAGCACCATGGCCTGGGGAAGAGGAGCTGGGAGCTCTCAGGGGACATTCAGCACTTACCCCACAGGTCACTTGCGGAGCTTCTTTATGAAGCTGACCTCGTCCCGGTTCCTGATGCCGTACCTGCACACAGAGTGAGGCTGTTACATGCCAGCTTCCCAGGGAAAACAGCTGTGAAACCCATAGCTTCACCTTTCCCAGGGACAGAAGGACTCCTGTGCTGTGCTCTACTCGAGGACACATTAAAATTCTCACTTGTGTATCTGGGATGTGCTGCCAGCACTGAAGGAGCCGCTGATCTGCCTTTAACTGTAACAATCCTTTAAATGCAACATCTGTGCCCTAGGCTCACTCTTCCGAGGACAGCTTTGATTTCGGCTGTCTTGCTGAATTTTTAGTACTTCAGGCCAACTTTTCTTGCTGGTTTGCAAGAGGCTGGCAGACCCAGCACTGCAGGGAAGTGCCTCATCCCACCTCACCTCAAGAATGGGTAGGGAAACATGGGAGTCACCTGGCAGTGTTGCTACAGACAGTCTGAGAGGCGGCTGAGCAGCCCCAAAAGTCAACACCCATCCTTGTGTTTCCTCTTTGCTTGGTGTTGTGCATAGAAATTCAGAATGTTATGGGGTTGGAATGGACCTTACAGATCATCCAGTCCCAACACCCTGCCATGGACAGGACACCCCTCACTAGGCCAGGTTCCTCAAAGCCTTATCTAACCTGGCTTTGGCCACTGCCAGGGCTGGGGCATCCACAACCTCCCTGGGCAACCTGTTCAGTTCCTGTTTGCTGCTCTTTCCTATCCTATCTTGTGCTGAGCTGAGTAACTGTAACCAAGTGCAAGAGTTCGGGAGGGATGGCCAAGGGTTCTGTGGGGTGCTCTGAACTGGCTGAACCCAGCACAGGATGGTGCTGGCTGAGGATGAGGAACCCCCATAGGCCAGCCCGTCTTGCACAGAGCCTCTCAGTCTGCCTGTCCCACTTCTGTGGGCAGTGCTGTCCCACCTCGCAGCCAATGTCCAGCACAGGACCCTGATCCAGGGCACAACCTCCCAGCTCGGCCCTGCCCCGGGGATGCTGCGTGGGCTCCTCTCAGCCCCCCAGCGCTGGCTCGGTCACTCACTCTCTCAGCTTCTTCCTGTCATCCGCCAGCTTCTCTCCGTTGAAGGTGAGGTGGTACGTCCTCCATATGTACTTCCTGCGGGAAAAACACTCAGGGGCAGCCGAGGAGCGGGGCCGGGCTGGGATGCCTTCCCTTGCCGCCCCCCGGCCCCGCTCACCAGCTGAGGTGCTGGACACCGCCCTGCCGGGCCTGCCTCAGCTGGATGTGCCGCCGCAGCGCCTTCTTCAGCTCCAGCACCGAGGCGTTCTGCACCACCACCACGGCTGCGGGCCGAGAGAGCCGGGTCAGGCCCGCCGCCCCCGGCCCCCGCCCGGCCCGCCCCGCCCGGCCCCTCACGCACGCACGGTCTCGCCGTCCGCCTTGCACACCCGCACCGTCATGGCCTGCCCGTACTCCAGGGCCACCTGCGAGCCGATCTCCTCCGCCGTCACCTGCGGGCGAGCGGCACGGCCGTGAGGGCAGGGCAGGGCAGGGCAGGGCAGGGCAGCCCAGCCCATCCCATCCCATCCCATCCCATCCCAGCCCAGTCCAGCCCATCCCAGCCCAGCCCAGCCCATCCCATCCCATCCCAGCCCAGCCCAGTCCAGCCCATCCCAGCCCCACCGGCCCGGCACGGCCCCGCGCCCCGGGCGCACCTGCGGGGGGAGGTCGCAGAGCAGCGGGTCCTGCACCAGCCGCGCCAGCGCCGCCTGGAACAGCTCCAGCACCTCGGCGTGCGCCAGCTCCTCCGCCGGCTCCTCCGCCGGCTCCTCGGCCGCCATCGCCGGAAGGGGCGGGCGGCGCGGCGGAACCGGCGATGCTGCTCTTCTGCCCGGCCTGCGGGAACGTGCTGGTGGCCGAGGAGGGGCCGCGCTGCCACCGCTTCGCCTGCACCACCTGTCCCTACGTGCGCAATGTCACGCGGAAGGTACCGGGGCGCGGGGGAGCGGGGGCGGCCCGGGGCGGGGGGCCCGGGGCCCGGTGCCGTGTGCCCGGGGCCCGCTGAGCCGCTCCCGGTGCCGGTCCGCAGGTGACGAGCAGGAAGTACCCGCGGCTGAAGGAGGTGGACGATGTGCTGGGCGGCGCCGCGGCCTGGGAGAACGTGGACTCCACGGCAGGTAGGGCCGGGCCGCGGGGCCGCGCGGGGCTCGCCGGGCCCTGCCGGCCCCTCACGGCGCTTTCCCGCAGAGCCGTGCCCCAAGTGCGAGCATCCCCGCGCCTACTTCATGCAGATCCAGACGCGCTCGGCCGACGAGCCCATGACCACCTTCTACAAGTGCTGCAACCCGCAGTGCGGGCACCGCTGGCGGGACTGAGGGGACCGGGGATCGCAATTATTGCTGCTCCTGCAATAAACGCGGCACTGCGGGCAAGCTGCGGCTCTGCGTGGTTGTTTGGGCCGGGCAGGGAGGGGAAACAGGCTCAGGCCCCAGCCGGGCTCTGTGTCCGTGCTGCAGCACAGGGGGGCCGTCATGCACACAGGGCCGGGGTAAGAAAGTCGTGCCCTGCACACCAAAACACCTGTGTAAAAACAGAGACAGGTCTGAAGGTAACCGTGCTGAAGCATGGTGAGGAAACACCCCAGCCCTGAGCACAGCACAGAAGGCAAAGCAGAGGTGAAGTGTTACCACTGTGGCCTTACACAGAACCAAAAATGAAAAAAGGGGCCTTTGTAGTTCCTGCTTTATCTGACAGGGTTTTCACAGGTCACAGCAAACTACACACTGCAGCCAGTTACTGATAAAAGAAGAATGTGCTTCAGGTAGGATCACGTATTACTTGTGTTTTAACATCAAGCTTTATTCTCAGTTTAAATACATTCAGAAGTAAAAACGATAAATAACTTAATAAAAACATGATGGAGCACAAACTGTAACATTTAATCTCCATGAACACTCCCTCCCACAGGCTAAACCAATTTCCTATGACCCCTTCTATCCAGGGATAATCTGCACCCATTTATTCCAATTCATGTCGCAGGGGAACACTCTCCCCAGCCTGAGAGTACAGTCTATTGTAGGCTCATAGTAGATGGTTGGGCTTTCACTCAGTTTGGGATTCTGCAGTTGTTCTTCCACAACTGGCTGAGAAAAGAGTGACACTGGGGATGGCTTTTTCATGTAGAATCGTCTGATGCAACCAAGAGTTTCCAGACCCTGCAAAAAAAAAATCACATATTTTAATATGCTGTGAATGCTGCTCTAGCTACAGTGTTCTCAGAAATACTGGACAATTTATATCAAAAGTGGCTTCACTTGAGCCCCTGAAGAGCCCATGGTTACAACACAAAGCTAAAAAGGATAAACAGCTTAATAAAACCATGCAAGTTCTGACTACAACTGGATATATGTAGTTACTTTCAAATACAGTGATTGATACATGGTTACTGACACAGAAGTTGCTCAGCAACAGATGTTGACATTTAGGACCAGTTACAAAAAATCTTAAGGCTGCTGTAGATGTCAGTCCCAGACTTCTGAGCCAGTCCTTGTTAATGGTTAATAGGTGTATGACAAGCTCTGTCTGTGGTTTCCAAATTCTTAGTGAATTTATTGGTGCAGAAGTTAGATTGAAGTTCCCCACTCTGTAAAATGTAGAGGTAATTAATTGTTTGATTTTGTGGGTTTGAATTCATATTGCCCAGGAATCCATTCTGGAACAGCCAGAACAGGACTGGCAGCACTCCCAGCTGGCACTGTCACCTCAGGGCACAAACCCTGGGGAAGAAGTGGCACATGGACACTGGAAAATGGATTTCCAATTAGCAGGGAAGCCATGCTTTTGGGAAAGCCTGCAGGATTACTGCTCTGCTTCAGATTCTGAATATTTACAGGAAAAAAAATATAAATCAAAGTTCCATTTCCAAAGTGGTGCAACTGAATGTTAAGATATGGAAACAAAATTATGAGAAACTCAAAATTTTCTTGCCATCTTTTGACAATTAAGGTTTTGTAGGCAGGTCAGAAGGTCTGATTTACACACAGTCTAGCACAGACACCTGTCAGTTTGATTCTCATGGCAGATTACCCATCTAGAAGATATATAAGAAAAAAAATTAAGAACATTTGGATTATCTGTGGTATATGTATTATCTGTATCCCCCAGAGTGGGGACTGGAACCAGAGGATCTCTAGGAGGCTGAGCAGCTCCAAAGATCAACCAACACCTGTCCTTGGGTTTCCTCTTTGCTGGGCATTCTTCATAGATCACAGAATATTATGGGGTTGGAATGGACCTTACAGACCTTGGGGTTCCTCTTTGCTGGGCATTCCTCATAGATCATAGAATATTACAGGGTTGGAATGGACCTTACAGACCTTGGATTTCCTCTTTGGCATTCCTAAGAGGATCATAGAATGTTATGGGTTGGAATGGACCTTATAGACCTTGGGGTTCCTCTTTACTGGGCATTCTTCATAGATCATAGAATATTACAGGGTTGGAGTGGACCTTACAGACCTTGGGTTTCCTGTTTGCTTGGCATTCTTCATAGGGTCATAGAATGTTATGGGGTTGGAATGGACCTTATAGACATTACAGTCCCAACATCCCTTCCAACCCAAACTATTCCATGATCCTGTGATTACCACTGGATCAAACAATCAGTTTCATGCACTCTTCAGCAACGACCTGGACTCCACCTCCCTGCAGATCCATTTCAGAAGCAGGTTCAGAGTGTGGAATCACGGGTACCCCGGGCTTCCCTCCTCCCTCCCTGCGAGCACTGGCTCGCTCTGGCTGTGGCTCCCTGGCCCCAGAGGGAGCACTGGGGTGTTCCCCCCATGCCCTGGGCTGGCAGTGCTGTGCTGGCTGTACCTGCAGGATCTCCAGCACGGCCACGGGCTGCAGGACGCCGCTGTAGTGCTGCAGCAGCCGCGCCTGCGGCACGCCCGGCTTGCTCATCACGTGGTAGAGCACGGCCTCCATCATGCCCTTGCACACCGGCTGGTTCAGCTTCCCATCCACGATGCGCCACGGCCTCCCGATGAAGGACACGCTCTCACAGGCCCTGCCAGACACAGGGAAAGCTCAGCTCTCAGGAGTTCTTTGGGATGGGTTTCTCATCGCTATAATTTCTGCCTAACAGAGATCACTTCATCCCTTTAAACACAAGTGTAAATCCTGTGGCTGCTCTGAGCAAGGGCTGGTGCTGCTCTACCAAATCTGCATTTTTCAGCACCATTACAAACCCAGCAGCTGCCCTGGGTCTCGATAAACAGGTAAGCTTTGTCTGGTATTGGCTCCAATATCCTCCAAAAGTTATCCAAGACCCACACCACGCAGCAACAGTGCTCTGATGGGAAGAAAATCCCTCATTTTTAGCATTGTGGTGTCCAAAAGACAGTCCCCGCATGGAAATTCACATTCACAATTTCTAATACTGCAGGTTCCTAGGCACCTTGAAGCTGGCATTGGGCTTATTTGTGCAGTAAAATCAGTTTTGGTCCTCTGATATTTGGAACTCGTTGGTTTTTGGGTAAAAATATCTCTCAGAGACATTTTTTCAGCATGCACAGGAGCACAAGGAACATTAACAGGAACAATGGAGTGGGGTTTCTCCATCACTGCTCATCAGAGCATAAAACTGAGGTTTCCAAACCACTGCTCCCAGTACTCTTTTGGCAGAGCCAAGTGTTTGGTATTCTGCAGACATCTCTGTTACTCACCGGTCCCTGGCTGCCTGGGAGACATCTGTCATGGAGCTTCCTGGAAAGAAAAGCACACATATTTTCTAATTAACTCAAATTCCTTATCTAATGGAAGGAGAGTTAAAGGTGGCCAAGCTGGGAAGTGCAAGAGCTTGCTAGGAAATCACAGCAGCAAACTACTCCATGTGCTGCTCTCAGTTTTGGGGAGCTCTGAGCTGCCCTTCCCACACCTCCTCCCACAGCCACATCTCTTTACTCAACCCCACTTTCTGTGGGTCCTTTCCCCACTCCCAGCAGGTTTTATTGCTGGAAGTCTGATGCTGTGGCTGAACCATGGTGCTTGTATGGGCTGAAGGAACTGAGGTGCACAGAGAGCTGTGCAGGGTCTCAGCCTGGAGCTCTCCAGGGGTCTGGGTAACCTAAAGCTCCTAAATCAGCTAAATCAGCTCCTAAAGCTAACCTAAATCACAGGGATGTAGGGCAGAGCTCCCAGGAGCTGGAGATGTGAATGCAAACTCAGGATTCCAGCAGGGCTCACTTTCAAAGCAAAGGCTGTCTCTGCAACTCCCATTACATTATGTCATGGGTTTTAATTAGACAATTACTTAATGAGGTATTCCTACCACACCCAGAGGGTAACAGCTTTGGCTTAAGCACATGTAAACATTCACTGGCCAGTGAGGACTCTGTGTTTGATATCAGAATTCCTGTTTTTTCCCTCCTATGCTTCAAACAAGTCAAGGATGCTAAATCCAGGGAAGTTAAATTAAACCACTGAAGTAGTTTAATTTAAGAACTGCTGAGGTCTCTGCTGTTGAGACAGCCCTGAGTGCATTTCCTGCAGGAAGGCTCCAGTTAAACAATCCCAAGATGTGGGATGTTAGGGATCACCCTCTGGACCTGGGTTCTGGCAGGGCTTGGCAAGGTACCACAGGAGCAGCGAGCTTGTGGTTCAGTCTGAGATTAGAGCTCATAAAATCCAAACCAAAATGAAATCCCTCACAAAATACTAAATGTAAAGCTTGGCAAGAACTACCAGCTATTAGAAAACTGGCAGTAAAAAGGAAAGGAAAATGAAGTCCAATTGGTTTACAAATGAGGCTGTTAAATCTCACTGGCATGTGCTGCTTCCTGGTGAATGCTTTAATGAGTTTAGGATTTTCAGCCATGGACATTCCAGCTAAATGCACACCAGCAGGGCTGTGTTTTCTAGGCTTAGAGAGGCCTGACCTTTGAACTGAAGCCAGAGATGAGAAACTTTGGATCCAAATTATTCTGGAAAAATTTAAGACATGGAAACAAGTTTCTAAGGAAAACATACTTCTGCACTAGTCATTCCAGCAAAAGGCATAGGAAGGATTATGGGATGTATTTGAAAACTCAGAGACTTTCCAGATAAACTAGTGTTATGCCAATTTATCTGTGAGAGAAGACAACCTCTCTGGTACAGCTGCATAAAGGATAGGATTTGCTTATAAAGTGGAGCTACTGGTTTGGGATCACCTGCTGATGAGCTGGTTTGTATTTCAGGGATGCAGAGGACTCTCCATACCTTTAGAGACTCCTGGGTTCTCCTGGAAGCAGCAAAGATCATCATCCTGCTCACTGGCTGATTGTTGAGGGACAGGGATCTGCTTGCTGTGCTCAGTGCTGAGCTCATCGTTCTCTGCTTCGGGTTCTTTGTCCTCAGAATGAGATTTGGCTTGTTCCTTGCAGGTGTCCACATCCCCAGCCTCTGGAGCAGCCTCTGGGGGTTCAGCTGGGGGCTTCAGGGAGCCTCCTCCTGGAGCTTCCTCACCCCCAGTAACAGCTTCCCTCCTTGGGGCAGGCTCAGAACCAGCTGCATCCGAGTTCCTGCCATCTGCAGGTGCCAGAGCAGGCAGTGCACCCTGGCAGAGGTGACTGTCACCCTGAAGGACATCAGTCCTACATCTCTTCCTCGGGGGCTCATCATCACTGGCACACTGTGTGTCTTTCCCCAGCTGCTGCTCCTGTCCCAGGCACTCCTGTCCCTTCTCTGGCTCTGAGGGCAGATGTTCCTGTGGCACATCTGGGGGAGCAGGCTCTGCCCCAGGCTGCTCAGCCTCCTCTGCTTTGCTCTTGAGGCACACCGAGCGCAGCAGCCAGGGCTTGGCAAACACCACTGCCACCAGCCTGACACTGTGGCCTCCTACTTCTAAAACCTGCTGCATGTCAATGAGGTCCTGTAAAAACCAAACAAAAAACCACACAACAAATTATCTCAGGAGCTTTCACTGAAAAATGTCACTTTAACCCAGTGTCATGCAATTGCCATGATTTAACTGGCAGCAAGGGAGGAGCAAAGTTTAGTAGAATATTCAATTTTGCCTCCAGCTGCACTGAAGTTGAAAAGATGCTTTACCCCTAAAGCTTCTTGAAATTATAGCATGAGATGTTTTTCTTCAGCTTAAAGTTAAAAATATAACTGAGAACAAATACTTTGCTTCCAAAGGTTGATGTTAGCACCTTTAGGTTTCTGAAACAGTTCATTCCTATCTTTGATTAAGAGCTGCTTTAATTTTTGGCCTTCCTAACTTTGAGGCAAGATTGCTCTCAGGTGTGGTGTGTTTCTCCTGCCTAACATAAATAACTCTGTTCAATTTATAGCTGCTTCCAACAGCGTGGAAGCTCATCCTGTTCAAGGGGAATACTGAGCATGCAAACATTAATGTATGGAAAGCAGCTGGCTGTAAACCCACCTGGATGTACTGCTCCAAGCTTCTGCTGCGTTCAGCTCCCACCTGTTCATAGCTGCAGAAATGTTTGCTCAGCTCAGCTTTGCAAATCCCAAAGTGGGAAGAGGCCTCTACGGCCTTCCTGATCTCCAGAGCAGCCTCCACATCCCCAGGGCTGTACCCATAACGCTCTGTACACTCGTGGAGAAACTTATCCACATCATAGTTCTCTTCCTGGATTTTTATCAGCCTGGTGAAAGTTTCAGGGAGGCAGGAGATGCCCACAGCCATGTGATCCAGCAGGGAAGGAACTGCAAAGCAAATAAACCATGGGAGTTTAAGCTGTGAAGCAGCAGTTACTGTGCAACACATTGCAGGAACGCAAACAGATTAGAGGTGCTCTAAACCAATTAAAAACAGAGCTCAGCTTTCCCTCTTCATTACTGCAGTTCCCTTTTTTTCCTTCTGCCTTGCATATCTGACTGAAAAGACCTGCAAAGAGGAGCAAACTGGTTCACAAGGGCTCACCCTCCCAGCAAAATGAATCATGGCTGGAAGGCAGTGAGCACCTGGTGGTGTTCTCTCTAACACTGGGTCAGCTCAGCTCTGAGCTAATGAGGGAATTCTCTCCTTTTTTCTTGAAGGTCAAGTAAAAATCCTAGGGCAAGGAGATGCTGTGGAGGACACTTTTAATCAAAAATCCACAGCAGAAAGCTGTTGGCCAGATCTGGTTTGAACTACCACTTGACAACGCTTCAGACAGTTCAACAAAACATCTCTGTGTTCAGTGACAGGTCCAGCACTGCCCCAAAGTGACCCTGTACAGAGTATCCACAGCTGGAGCCATGGAACCCCTATCCCAGTCCTGGCTGATGAGGGGGCAGCTCTGGCACTGCTCCCTTCCCTTTTACCTGCAGGCTGCTCCATATTTGCCTCTGGAACTTTTGGAGCCAGGAAAAATGGGCTCAGCTGTAATGAGCAGTCAGCTCAGCACAGCTGGAGGGCAAGAGAGGCAGCAGAGACAGGAGAAAGAATTTCTGTTGTACCTGTCACAACAGCCATGGAAATGGGCAGGGGCAGCACCAGATGATTTCAGCTGCAGAGCTCAAGGCTCTGGATACATTTGCATTACAGCTGAAAACAAGATGCTCTTCCAGAAGGGGAAGTGATGATGAACTGCAGACAGTCAAGCTCTAAATATTATAAAAATGTTTAAATTACTGACCTAAGAGGCCAGACATTAGACACCACTACTTCAGGCTCTTGTATGAGACAAGTTAAATGAGAATTTCCATTCAAGGAGCTCAGAAAGATTTCTTTTTACAGAAGAGAAAGCCTGGCTGTTACATCATATGCTATTTTAAGTTGCTGTAGGGACTGAAAAACCTCCTGGAAAGGGTTAACAGAGCAGAGGACAGATTGCACTAACAGTTTAACACAACATCAAATAGAGGCAAGGCCTTGTTACCAACAAAAGCCTAAGTCAGCCATCTGTTTTAAGTCAGGAGAGAAGGCCTTACAGACTTGATGTGTAATGCAAACAGAATGTTCCTGTCAGTGGGCTTTGTTTAAATCAATTCCTCAGCAGGTGAGCTCACCATCCCTCCTGCTCCAAGCCACTTCTGTGCACTTTAAACCAAGCAGAACTAACCTGGAGAGCTGAGCCTTCCTGGGATGGGGGTACACCTGAGCCTGACCTTCACCTGGCAGGAGTTGACCACGATGTTGTCGCTGGGGCTCAGGTTGCGCGTGCTGACGATGCCGGGGCAGTAGTAGCCTCTCATCAGTAAATAATTGGTGTGGGAGGCCTGGCGGGGCTTCACCTCGATCCTGCGCTTGCCTCCAGAGCTCTCTTCCAAGTCATCATCCTCATCATCCTCATCCTCCAGGCCTTCTTTTCCCAAGCTGCAGCAAACACAGAGGTTGGATTTGTTTGTTGGGTTTTCCCCAAAGAAGGAAGTGATTGATGACACTGAGCACGGCGCTCTGGGCAGTGGGGCAGTGTCCACACCAGGCTGATGCAGAGCTCTGAGAACAACAACTACACAAAGGGAAATACACTAAAGGGCCGTGGGAAAGGAAACTCTCTCTTTTTTTGTAAAATGTGTTGAAATGAACCCAAAATATCTCAGCTTCCACTGCTGAAGCTCTTTGGTTCAGCAGATGCTTCATCTTGAGGGAACATCTGTTAGACACTGAGAGCACGAGGGATGCTGCAGGATGGGGCAGACTGTTTATTTTTCAAAAGGAGGAAAGACAGTTACAGATTTCAGTTACTTTAAAAAATAATAATTAAAAAACCACCAAAAACCAAACTGCAGACATCCTCCAAGTAAAGAAAAGAATAGCAGTAGCAGTCAGGGTGGATTTCCCAGAATGAAACTTAGTCAAACCAAAACTATTTATTCTAGGACATGACAAGAGCCACTATGGATAAAAGTGAAGGCTCTGAACAACCTGATCTAACTCTGAAGTGGCCTCTGTTTCAAGCAGATTATGCCAGGGACTATGAAAGGTTCCTTCCAACCTTTTCTAACATCAATTAGACCTTAAGTACTTCCTTTTAAAATAAAAAAAAAAAGGGAACACATCACTTAGAAAATAACAAGAGGGAACATATCACTTAGAAAAAACAGTGAGTGCACTACTCAAGATGCCCCTAACTCAGCAATGGGACCAGGCCAGGGCTCAGTGTATTTTGTTAATGACCTGGCTGATAAAACAGCTCATTCAGCTTGCACAGGATCACCCAGCTGAGGACACTGCAAGTATATGAGAAGCTGGGATTTGCATTCAGAACATCTCCAGCACCCTGGAGAGCCAGCCTGGAAAAGAGCAGGGAGCAGTTCCCTATGACAAATACATGTTATTTGTATTATAGTACTCTGCATCTGTCCCTCCACTGAGAGGGAACAATTCAGCAGATAAAGGAAAAGAAGCTTGGGAGGTGAGTCACAGTGCATGGATCACTGCACTGGGGGGCCTGGCTGCTTTTTTTTGGCAAGGCCATGGCCCTTCAGAATCTTGGGATGCATTAGCAGCTGTTTCACCTGTATGACAGGAGGGAATTGGCACAGAGCTGCCAGCAGGAGCATGGCTTTTGTTTCTGGACATCATAATTCAGTGCAGAAGAAAATAATGAGAAAGGCAGAGAACTGGTTAACATGAACGAAGTGAAGGAACTGAAGCTGCTCATTTTAAAGAGCAGCATGTTATGGGAGAGGGACCACAATAACAATCCTCAAGTTGGAATTAAGCTGCCCTAGAGAGAAAGAGAATAAAGTATTTTCCATGTGTACTCACAATAGGAAGCAGCAGGTCAAATTACTTTAAGATTTTAGTTGCACTTTTAAGAAAGCACATAATGGCTGTAAGGAAAAGGGCTCACAGGCTCCCACTGCCTGGGGACAGTTTCAGTTCATGCCATTACTGCAAGCTTGCAGGAAAATGAAATCCAAGAGGAGACAGAAGCACTGCTGTGGTGAGAGGTTCCACTGATAAAGCTGAAACCTTGTTACCAACCCTCTCATCTGTCACATGCCAAGGCACAGTGCTGATGAAATGCTCCTGTAGCACCCACTGCTCTCCTTTCCATGTCAGCTCTGATGGCACTGAAGTGTCAAGCCATTGAAATGTCACATGAGAAGGGAAATGCAGCCCAGGGCTATAATGACAGACACTGACTTAGGTGCCATTAAGTCTTCAGAGCACCCCCTCAGAAATAAAAATCAAAACAATAGCACAGTAAAAATGCCACAGTGCAGTGCAGTAAATGCCAATTCCTGTCCAATTTCATCCAAGTTATCCCCAAACTGTGTTTTCTAATAGAAATAACAGCATGTACCTTTTTATCACTTCATTTTCCACCATGGAGCTGTCCACCACAATGATCTGCTCTGGGATTCTCACATGCACAGCCAGCAGTCCCAGGGAGAACAGGGAGAGCATGGCCACACACTGGCCACCAGGGCCATCCATGGGAAATGCCACCATGCCTTCTGATGATGCATTTTCTTCGTCTTTAAATGAGAAACTGTGTGGCTGGTCTGATTTTTCAGCATCCTTGAGCTTCTCCAGGAACTGGAAGGACTCTGTACAAATGGTACTGGGGAAGCGCCACGTGAAAACTCTGCACAAAACCACAAAGAAGCACAAATCCTTCAAAATCTGCTCTGACTTTTACAATTATGCTGGCACAAAGGAGCCAGACAGTTGAAGTTTCATTCTACAGCTGGTGACCAAGCACACTCCACAGCTGCTTTCACAGTCCTTTTACTATTTCCAGCACATTAGGTGTTTATGCACTGTGTAAAGGTCAGGTAGCATACAGCAAATAAAAAGCAAAGCTGTCATCTTCTGCTTCACAGGAGTGCTAAAGAAATCTTCCCATCACATCTACAACTGTGCTGCTGCATTTCCTCCCCTCTCCATGTGTCTCTGAGCTCCTGCCCAGCACCCTTGGCTCCATTCCCTCACTGCCCTTCCCATGTAAGGACTGATTGATGTGATGTCAGCTTCATCTTCACCTTCCTCTGCACCCTCAGCTGAAGGCTCCTTGCTCTGGACACTTCTCCTGTGTTATCACCAGTAAGAGCTTAAATGAGGGATGTGGGACTCCAGGCCACTCTTCAAAATGCAGTTTATTGTATCCAAGACATTACAGGAGTCCAGGGTCGTGGGCAACAGCCTGTGCCCACAGCTGTCAGCTCCAGCTGCAGGCAGGCCTGGAGACCTTTAATTTAGGTTACATTGCATTATTTACTTTTCTTTTGGTTACACTGCATTATATACTTTTCTTTGATGAGCATCTTAATACAGTAGAACCAATCTATACCTTAACTTTTACCGATAGCCTATCATAAATCCCATAATTACCATATTCACGTTACTGTTCTCCAATCACTAAAAGTCAGTACATTACAGTTTAAGCTAGAAGTTGTTTTTCAGTTTTCTTGCAGTGGAAAATTCTGAGACCTTTTTTGTACTTGCAACACTTGCTGACTTGTTTGCCTGTGCTCTCTTTCTGCTTGGTAAAAACATCTTCTTGTTTGGGGTGGGTTTATCCGTTGCTCCAAGCCATAAAAACCCCTTCTAACACACCCTTTGCCCCCTTGGTTATCCAGTAAAAATGGCTCAGCAATTCTTTTCCTCTATATCAAAACTTGCTTTCATTTCAACTCCTGTCATGGACATATTTTATGAAAAATCCTTTTGACAGGATTTTTTCTCCCGAGAAGCTGAGAAGCCTCAGATAAAAAGAAAAACAATAATTATCTGCTGCTGTGGAATGCAACAGGTGCATCTTTGATTGGTCCACGTGAGTTGTTTCTACATGATGACCAATCACAAGTCCAGCTGTGTTGGGACTCTGGTCAGTCACAAGATTTTATTATTATTCCATTCTTTTCCTTGCTAGCCTTCTGATGAAATCCTTTCTTCTATTCTTTTAGTATAGTTTTAGTTTATAATTTTCTTATAATTTATATCATAAAATGATAAATCAGCCTTCTGAAACATGGAGTCAAGATTCTCATCTCTTCCCTCATCCTGGGACCCCATGAACACCACCACATACTTCTTCAGATTCTACATTCAAAAATCTTTCTGCTGAGCATACATATCTGTGAGACTTTCTTGTCAAACTTTCATCCTTCCCAACAGTCACCTCCATGCCACGCTTGGATAGATCTTCTCCTTTGCTCCAAGCCCAGCAGTGTAGGGGGATAGAACGTAAGAAAATAACGACAGTGTAGAAAGTAATCTCACCCCTAAGGAGCTGCAGCTGGGTCAACTATCAAAGATCAGGAACAGGCCTGACTTTACCAGGCCACAGCTGTAAGCAATGAGAAGCAGAGTGCTATAACAGAGTGGGGTGGCTGGGTGAGAAGGGAACTGGAGTCAGTGGCTGCTTTGCGAAGAAGAGAGTCAGTGCTCTGAGGAGCTGCCCATGAGAAAAACCAAGAAGATATGGAACTGTTGTGATAAGGAGACAGCAGCATGGAGCCCCTGCAATAGGCTGGCACCCACCTGTAGTAGCTCTGGGACAGCTGGTAGGACATGGGCACGAAGGGCAGCGCGCGGCTCTTCTTGGGCCCCAGCGTGTGGTTGACCCTGCGGCGGTTCACCAGGCTCCTCCTCTGGCACTCCAGGAAAGCCTTCACCAGGATGTCATCCCGGTACTCCTGGTACAGCCTGAACGTCTGCAACACACCAGGGACAGCCCTGCACCCCCTGCTCCAGCCACACGCACTCAGGGGTGGGAGGACACAACCAGGATGAAAATCATCCATCAAAATTCACTTTACTGCTCTGCTCCTTCAATGGCCCTCCAGGCTTGCTGTGGTACATGGCAATTAAATTAACTAAATACTACAGAACACTTGATATTCAACATGGGACTGGGCTCCCACTGGAATTATAGATGTGAGAAATGCTCCTCTGCCACACATTTTGGTAATTCTTCCCCTCATTTCAGCAGGAACACTTGATTCTGAGAGCTTGGCTACCCAGGTTCCACTCTTGCTTATGAGCTGTTAAACTCCCTTTGAACCTTGACCTTACTTAAGCACTTGACTGATTGATAATCTCTTTTTGTAGTCCCCAACACTGAAGGAGAGACCTCCAAAACCAGTGCCAGCTGGGTATTGGGATTGTTTTTGTAATATTTCCTCCAAAACATTCCGGATGCTCAGGGAGTACTAAAGCATGGTACAGATTGACCCACTGGAAGTGATGTGGAGCTTTTTTCATGTGGTTTTAGGGGATTGCTTCAACCTCACATCTTGCAATCTCATCCTCAGAGAGAAAAAAACAAACTGAAAATCTTCCTACAATATATAATTTCCTAAAAGCAGAATACTCCCCACAGAATGGATACAAATCCAAGCTTCCAAGTTTCTTTTCTCCCATTTGAAAAAGGAATGTGCAAAGGGAGGGAGGAGAAACTTTAGGGCTGTATGACCACACATGGATGTGGCACTTGGGGACATGGTTTGGTGGTGGCCTTGGCAGTTCTGGGCTGATGATCTTACAGCTCTTTTCCAACCTAAACAATTCCATGATTCCATGGGCAGTTAAGTTTGGCCCAGACACTGCACCTGAAATGACTGGCAAGATTCCATCTGGTGATCTGAGAGTGCCAGTGTGCTCTGAATCAGATTCTGCAGCACCAGAAAATGAATATCATAAATACTGAAAGAAAAAAAAAAAAGAGAAAAATATTTATTCCAGGTGATTTTTGAAGGTGAGGTACCCATTAAACCAGCACAAAAATCTACAAACTCTACCACCTGCTTCTGAAATAGAAGCATAGAGGCACAAGATCTACTGCTGAGGATCACTCATGTAAAGGAATCTGTTACATTTTCCCTCACTTTCCACCCCCAATTTTTGGATTAGTCCAGATAATGTGACACAAAGTTCTCCCTGATAACATCTCCTCCTGCTGAGATACAACATCCACATAGAAAATGTACAGTTGTCCCAGTGATAAAATCATTTTGAGGTCATATCTGTTATCATTTTATCTGCCAAATCTATGTCAGAGGTCCCTACAGTCTTGTCAAAGTATTTTTCTGTTAATAAATTTATGCACTGCAACAAACAGATGGAAACACTGAATTAGGACACTCTTTATATGACTTCCACAGAAGGGAGGGGCTGATGTGGCCTGATCCTAAAGAGGAAAATGGTGCTACTGCCACTCACCTGCTCAGGTCATCCTCTTTTGTGCCTTGATCTGTGTCTTCTCCAATTGCCAGCACTCGAAATCTAGTCAAGGGAAGGGAAAGAGAACACTGGAACCAGATTTTCTGTGATTTGCTGTGATTTTGCATCAGCCATGAAGCCCAGAGGCTGATGAGCATAACTGCTAATGAGGCAAGGGCTGGGCCAGCCCAGGGGACTGTGTGCTCCAGCAGCCCTCAGCACCAGGGTCAGACAGGAAAGGAATTGTCCACATCCATCTCCACTCAAATATCTGCTGACAAGGAGATAAAAAAATGGACAGGACACAGTTCTAGCACTGAAAGGATTTGTCATTTTATTGAGGTTTTGGACTTCCAGTTATGGCCAGCAGCACTTTTGCTGTAATGCACAGCTCTTCCCAAAATAAGAAAAATTACAAAGGTGCTAAATTTGTTATCATAAAATGGTCTGAGACACAATTTTTCCACACTGCTTTTCAAGTGTTAATCATCATGAAAAAGCTTAATGACTTGGAGCTGGAGAATGCTGCACAAGGCTGAGTGCTCTTCCTTATCAATACTTTTAGCAGCACTGAAATGATTCAGCTGAGCAACCAGCTACAAATTGTGATAGAAAATGGGGCCAGTTAATCTGAAAAATGCTTGATTTCTATTGCAATGGAAGTTACACTTGAGTAGCAACATCTCTAACAGTAAGGTTGAGGACTTGACAATTTAGGAGAATCTGCTGTAGTGAATTTCTGGTTTAAAAGTCTTACTTAGCAATAAGAATGGTTTGAAATCAGCAAAATTGTGCAAATAACTGAAAATCACTTCTATATATTTAGGAAGTGTGGATATGAAGGAAACACTGCTGGTTGTATTTAGCAAAACTTGTTTTCTTACTAAGGGTACAGGTACAGAGGGTGTAAATCATGCCCAGAGAGGAGACCTGCTCTGAAGTGCTGTCCCCTGCCTCACCCCATGTGCAGAGCCAAAAGCACCAGGATCAAAATACCTGGCAAAGAGTTCCTCCAGAGTGTCAGGAATCTCCAGTTTGGGGTTCCCCAGGGTTGAACTGAATTTTTCTTTCAGTCTCTCCACAAACTCTTTAAACTCATTTGCACAAACCTTTGAAAAGAGCAGACAGAAATGTCAATAACCTCAATTTCTTAGAGTGGAAAAACCTCTCTACTTCTAAAGTGTGCATGAAAATTCCTGTAGCAATAGCTGAATTCTGAAGTCAGAAGCAGTCCAACAGGCAAGGCAAGGCAGGGAGAAGCTGCTGCAGTTTGTGTTTGCTGATTCAGTGAACAGTTGCAGGTTCCATCTGTAATCAGCTCACAGCTACAAGCCAAGCACCATGAACATATGTTCTAAGACAATTGTCTGAATTAACAGCAAGATCTCTTGCTAGAGCTATGTTTAAGCTTCTGCTCAAGCCCTGCAGGCTTTTCCATGTTCTCCATGAAGTGTTTGCACAATCATGGCTGGGAGAACACCTGTTACATGAGAGGAATCATCTCTGCAAACAAGTTTCTATTTGCTTCCACAGACAGACTTTGGGAATGGGGACACATATTTATTTTAGTGATGTCTCATTAATGAACAACTGCTCTTCCTTTAAGCAACATGAATCTAACAACAGAACTGATGGGCTTTTCTGACAATGGTATGAATTGTCATTATTAAATAAAAATGATCTTGTTATGACACTGTCCCAGTTCTGAGAAAATTCTGAAAATCAAAATGGAATTGCTTGCACTGGAAGTGTAAACAACTTTTCAATTTGAAATGGGTAATTTAAATGGAAAAAAAAAAGAAATAAAATCTTTTAGCTGCTCAAATCAAGTCTGATAAAATTTGCTTATGTTCCTGCATTCATTCACAGAAGCTAAGGTGCCAGTTCAACACACACCAGAATAAAAATTAGAAATTACAGAACAAAAATGTTTTCTTGCTCAAGTAACAATGTGGCTGAAAGGATAAAAAAGGAATCAGGAGATAGAGATGTTTGGTCATGGATGTTTATAAACAAGCACATTGAAGACACAATGGTTGTTGCACAAGGGGCTGTTTATGTGCCTTTGGAAAGCTGCCCTGTGTCCACTTTATCCCAAACCAGCAATGATGCTGCATTTTTACAGTGATGCTATTTTAAAAATAGCTAAAGGTTCAAGGGAGAGAAAAGACATGAAATCAGTGCAAGTACTCAGTTATCCAAACAGCATAAAGTACTCTATGAACTTTTGGAATACTTCCCTCCTACCTGTGGATCTTCATAATTATTTTCTCTATTCATGAAATCATCAATAAGGGCTTTATCTTGGTAAACCTCAGCAAGGCAAACTCTGCAAGAGATAAAATGGAAGGTGTTGCTCAGAGCTGAAATTCTCCCAGCTCAAAACAGACCTGAGGGCAGCAGGGTGCAAACAAGATGCAATTTTTAAGCAACATGAAACAAAAGAAATATGTGGGAGGATCATGTCCCTCCAGGAGAATTTAGCCTGTATCTAGAAGACAGAAAACTTCTTACTTGTAATTGAGGTAGGTCTGTGGGTTTCTGACAATGTAGCGGGCTCTGCGTCCCACGGAGTGGGAGGTTTTATCCAGGGACTCCTCGAAGCTGGAGTGCATCAGGTCCCTCACCACCTGCCAGGGCACAAAGGGCCCTTTCACCTGCAGGAGGAACAGAGTGTCTGCAGTTAAACCTTGCTGTGTGTGCACATGGTGAGAGCAGGATGAAGCCATGGCTGGTGAAAGGTGTGTGCAGCACACAGCAGCTCTGTGCTTGTTGGACAATGCCCTTTTGTGACCCACAGATGGGGCAACTCAGAGGTGTTTTAAAAACTTTCATTCCATTTTCAGTCTCATGGGGAGGATGAGACAATACAGATGTTACAATTCACACCATCACAATCAGAAGCCAGCTATTTCCTAATTACAATGTATTATAAGTGTTTCTTGGCATATCAGCTTTAGCCACACCATGCTGCAAATACCTTAAAGCAAATCATCTAAAATGGGTCCTACTACACTGCATCTTTCACAGTTCTATTTCTCCAAAGTATCCAGTCTTATTTGCAAGGCCATCCTTTGAAATGTTTTTCTAGCTCCATTTTTCTCTCAATAGTCTCTGTCCTATCCCATGGCATTTCTAAATCAGCATTTCTTATCTCAAAGTTTGCATACAGATGCACACTGTGTGGGCCTTCTGTCAGGCCCTGACAACTCTCTACAAACCCATTTCCTCCTCTCTCTTGGATACAAAAAACTTCTTTTATGGCTGGTACTATCACTAACATTGTGATGATAATAATTAATGCGTATAAACCTATTTTGTAAAGCTCTTTTAGCTAAGGTGCTAAACTCCATCCTTCAAATAAGTCAACCATGATCCATCGTGATTTGTCAAATCTCTCCATTTTTGAAGCTGTTTGTGGATGGATAGACAAGTTCATAGAACACAGCCTTTCAAATTCAGCAGTGCATCACCTTGGCATTGAGCACATGGCTGTCAATCCTGCAGAGCATGAGCAGGCTGTCCTCCTGCACCGTCCAGGCCACACGCAGCTGAGCCATCCTCTCTACAAATCCATTTCCCACATTTCCCCCTCTCTCTTGGATAGAAAAAACTTCTTTAATGGCAGGTACTATCACTAACATTGTGATGATAGTTAATGCATATAAACTTATTTTGTAAAACTCTATTAGCTAAGGTGCAAAACTCCATCTGTCAAACAAGTCACCTAACCGTGAGCCATCATTTGTTTTAATTTGGTTTGTCAAATCTCTCAGTTTTTGAGGCTGTTTGTGGATGGATACTGAATGGTTAGACAAGTTCACAGAACACAGCCTTTCAAATTCAGCAGTGCTCCCACCTTGGCATTGAGCACGTGGCTGGCAATCCTGCAGAGCATGAGCAGGCTGTCCTCCTGCACGGTCCAGGTCACGCGCAGCCGCGTCATCCTCAGCAGCGCGCTCTGGTCAGCCTTGTCGTGGTAGCGCAGCCGTTTGCTTTTGTCTGCAGAATCCTCTTCTGGCAAACCCAGGGAAATAAAACCAGACATTTATCTCAGCACTCAGCTCAGGCTCAGCAGCAGTTCAAGTTTGTAAGAATGAGAGGCAAGCAGGGAAGGAAGTTGCAGTCTAGAAGTGAAATGCAGCAATAGCTCTCCCAGGCATGAGAAAAAGAACACTTTAATTGGCAAACTGACAACCTAGAGCATCATTCCAAGAAGAATCTTTAAGCCAGCTATCAAGAGCTGATAATGGATTGCAGGAGCTGCTCTGGCACAGGCTCCATGAGGATTCCTCCAGCCTGTGCAGCTGTGGCTCACACACAGCTCATGGGTACAAGGTGCTGCTGCTCCTCCCCACTGACTGAGCAGCCCACAGACACGGCCACAAAGCTGCCCTGTCCTGCCCTCTTTGCCAAAGCACCTTCCTGCAGGCCTAGGCATAGTAAAGAATGCTGCTTTTTCCTGTTTCTTACCTTTCTTTTTCTTCTTTGGCTTCTTTCCAACATCTTTCCTAAGCCTCTTCCTCTTTTGGCTTTTTCCACCTCTCACTCGTTTCGTTCGATCCTGGGCTGGTTCTTTAGTTATTTCAATGCATTCCTCTTTCTGGAAAAGTGACTCTGCTCCCGCCTTTGCTTCTCCCAAAATATTAATTTTGTTACCTAAAATGACACATATTTACAGCAGTGGAGCTCAATAGCAATGACATTCTACAATGTTAAGGTATAGATACCAAATGACAAATTTCAGTAAATTAAAAGACAGATGTTCTCTCAGAACTGCTCTTTGTTAGTCCTATCATTTCATGCCCCTTCTCAGCAGCTCACAGAATAAATTCCTACATTAATGAGGAATCATTGAGTAATTAAGCCTAGTTTACAGTGCACAAACACAAGGGAACAGAGCTGAGGTTTTACATTCAACCTGAAGCATTTTCTCCTCCTTAGCTCAAACATTAGGCTGGAAAACAGTGCTACAAAACATTGGTCCCTCTGGACTTTCTGCAAACTGCACATCAGAAATTACAAAGGATAGAAATGATTGTTTTATAAAAATTTATTTACACATCTATTTTACAGCCCCAGAAGTACTCTAGATCACTGTAAAGAGACAGGACCAGCCCATGTTATCAATACTAGATAAAAAATTATTGTTCCATATAGTCAGTAATAGGGAATGAAATCATTTATCTGTTTTACTGCCCCAAGAGCATCCCAGATTACTGGAAGGAGACAAGAACAACCCACACCCTTCATGCTGGGTTTGACAAAGGCAGGAGGAGCTGTGGCAGTCTCAGGCCTTACCTCCAGTACTGAGTGGCAGGGAGTGTTTGGTGAGGAAGGTTGGGAGTCTTGCTGTCAGCCCATTTTCAGGACCTGTATTTTCCTAAGACAATATAACTTTAAAAAAGGTAACATACAACAACAATCTACTTTTATAATCTCAGTAGTGTCAGCAATAAATTTTCAGTTTAAAGGAAAAGATCCTTGGCTATAAGATAGAACTCATTTGTATTATTACTACCACACATTAAAATGGCTCCAGAGCTTTTCTTAAATCACCCTGGAATGACCACTAGACTGTGAAGGTTAGAAATGTCCTCAGGTTAAAAGCAGTAATTACTGTAAAAGAAATGCTTTATTATTTCATTGCTGCAGAGGCTGAGCAGAGTTTGCTGTAAAACAGTGCTAGCATTTTACATTTCAAAGGAACTTCTGAAAAGCACAAAACCAAAATACAAATACAAACACTGAGTAAATCCCTCCTATAGCGCATTCTGCCCATCCTAAATCTGAGCCTGAACCAATTGCAATGTGTTGGGAGTTCTGCCATTCTCTGCTAAACCCATTTCTCTTGTTGGGGGCAGAAGTTGGTCACAAGATGTGGAGGGGAAAGCAGAGAGGAAAGAGCTGCTGGAGGTTGTGTTACTGCTGAGCAATGAGGTGACTGAACAGCAGACAGAATTAAGAGTGAAATGATCCTGCCTGAGGGAAATAAATTAGCACCTTAATTTTACATCCATTGATAGGCTCTGATTTGTGCACTGCTTAGGGGAGAGTAATTACAGGCAGCTCTGTGAAAGTCCCTGCTCAGTGCCTGGTAATGGTGAAAAAGGAAAGGAAATGCATGGAATTCTTAGGGAACTAAAGCAACACTAAGCAGCTGCAAAAATCTGTGCTTGGCCACAACCTTAAAGCACTCTCAGACTGTATTTCCACCTTAAAAAGGACAGGTGGAACTATCACAGATTAGAATAAAGGCAACAAGAATGATTAAAGACAGGACAGCTCCATGCTGGGAATGGCAGATATCAGTCTTAAAAAAAGGAGACGAATATGAGAGACATGAGAGATGTCTACAAAAATCCAGTGAAACAGTGAGAAAAATGAAGAATGTATTTTTCACAGCTTCCCTCAGTTCTTCAATTACTGAGGAGCTTAAGGCATCAAAAGGAAGTGGTGGCACATAGCAGGAATTTGAAACACTTTGCCACAGGAGGCTGGGGATAGTAAAGACTTACATATGCTCAAAAACCAGACATATTAATACTAAAAGAAAAAAAGCTATTACTGCTTTGAAACATCAGTCCCAGATTTAGAATGGCCTTGAGCCAAAATTGCAGACAGCTGGGAGAGCATTCTGAGGAAATATCCCTTGCTCTTACAAGCTTCCATCAGAGACAGGACATTAGCCAGAGTCCTGATTTGCATGTGTTGGGCTCCCTATTTTTTAAAAATAGTTTTCCTTGTGTATTTCCTTGTTTTGGATGTTTTTCTTTTTGTCTGACGACTTCTACATTCCAGAAAGGAAAGAGGAACCACTGAGCAGTGTGAACTGCTTGCTCATTGAAGTATTTCTCCTTTGGTTGAATGTATTAACAAATTCAAAATTCAGTTTTCAAATAAAATTTATGTCCAATTCTTTCATTCACTTCAGCACCAAGATTTGTGAACATCTGGCACTCATTTTGTTCCAGTGCTGCAAACCCTTACTGAGAGCACGCAAACAGAATTTGGTGTCATTACCTCAACCTTAAGAACATTAAAATTTGGAGAATTGTACAAATTTTAAAATACCCACCTTCCTGGTCTTGTTGATGATGTAGCTTGTCCAGATCCAGTTGCGTTTCAGATGCCCATAAAAGCTGGAATCCAGACCTGCAGCTCCCAGCCCATCTCCAGGGATGGATCCATCATCAACCACTTCCCTGCTGCCTCTGCCAGCAAGAGGAACAAACCCACAGGAATTATTTAGTGCAGATTCCTTCTCAGAGCTCTTACTGGTGTGTGTGCAATGCGCAGAACTCTCCCCTTGCCCTTCCAGTTTAGGGGGTAATATTACACCTAATTACACCATTAATTACATCCCTAAACTGTTTCTTTCTTAAAGATGTTACAGTCATCCCCAGCCTAACTGCAAGTAAACACCAAAAATCCAATTTAAAAGATTTACTGCCACACATATGCAAGTTCAAGCAAGGATCAGTGGAATTGGGTCCCTCAACTCCATTATTTTTTTCAAGGTAACTTGATATATTTACCTGCAACATGGAACTAACTGAAAATACTTTTAAACAGACTGTTTATTGAAACAGAATAGAATATTGACAGAGCTAAACCACAGTGCACAACACAATCAAAAAAATTTAGCTGGTGTTCTGCATGGCTGTCAGATGTTGTGAGCATGCAACCCTCCCAGGTATTCTGGGTGTGATTAGGCAGAAGATTAAATGCTCCAGAGATCACCTCCAGATCACAGTGCACATTAGAAATTAATCTGCAACCAATTACAGCCGAGTGCAGCACAAAGGGACAGGATTCAGGCTGTGGCACTGGGGAGCTGCTGAAGCTACTTGAGATACCATGATAAAAAGCACAGGAACAAAAAACCTTTACATTTGTTACTCCTGGCATTTAGAGTACTTGGAAAGCCTTTCCTCCCTCCCAACTCCGCTCTCCTCAGGACTCTTGCAACACACATCAGTACTGCTCTGGAAAGAAATCCCAATCTGCTCATTCCATCCCTCCAGCACAACAATCTGGCAGCCAAATTATTGGGAACATGAAACAGAACTACATCTCCTTGGACTCTGCTCAGCTCTGAACTCCACAGAGCACCCAGCTGAGATTCTCCAGCCTCAAGGGCTTTTGCTATTGAGTAACATCCTGAACCCCTGCACAGCTCCTCTGGCCTGCCCTGCTGCAGCACCTACGTGGTGTATTCCAGCATGGCACACTTTCTTTCCAGGTTGTGTTTGTTCACTGCTGACTCCTGCTCCTTCTCCACTTCCAGGGCACTCTCCTCCCCTGCAAGGTTGCTCCTCTTTGTCCGAGGACAGCGGACAACTCCTGCACAGACAAAGGGTCAGCTCAGAATTCTACTTATCTCCAATCCACCTTGCTCTGGCAAACTGCTGCTCCCACATAGTGCTGCCATTCTTACCCCTTCTCAATACAACATGGGTCCTTCTCACAGAGAAGGGCGACTGTCAACTTTGATACTTCCAAGAGGGCAGCAATGCTTTCAACACAAGTGGATCACAACTTTATAGAATTATATTGACACAGCTCCCAATTTTATTTTTATGATGCACAGGACAACATTCCGAAACAGTAGAAGTGGAAAACTGTGGTATTCACATGCCCTCTGAACAGAGAGAGATTTAGCTTTCTCAGATTTCTCCTGAGAGAAGCTGTGAGAGAAGCAGAGAAAAGAATGATCAAAACAATTCTTATCTCATTTGCTGCTCCTGTGTTTGTGCCCATGTGGAATGTGTTCTGGAGATTGTTTACCAGAGGTGATTGCTTGATTGGATTCTGGTGATGGTGTTTGGATTCAATGACCAATTGGATCCATGTGTGTGTGTCAGGACTCTTGGGGAGAGAGTCATGGGTTTCCTAGTTAGTTAGTGATAGTTCGTGTAAAATAATGTAATATAGTTTTAGTATAATATAGTATAATGAAGTAATTAATTAGCCTTCTTATATAATGGAATTCTGTGCATCATTCCTCCTATCTGTTGGGCATCGCAGCATCCAACAGAAAACCAGAGCCTGGCTCAAGTTTTAGGAAGGGAAAAGGAATTGGGGTGTGCCCAGAAGGGGCAGAGAGGGTGCTCAGGGGTCCAGGTGTGCCATACCCAGGGGTGTGTTCAGGCAGACACACTGCAGATCAAACCAGAAGTTCTCCACAGCCTGCAGGGTGTTGAGGACGTAGGAGCGGCGCTCGAAGGGGCGGCTGCTCTGGGCCAGGTTGTAGTGCAGGTCACAGATGGTGGTGTCCACAATCACAGCATTTCTCTTCATGTACACAAACACCTGCCACACACAGCACAGCTCAGGCTGTAAACATCACTGAAACTGCCTCATCAGCAGGACATACCAGCTGGGTTAGGACTGGACAGTTTCTGTCTTTGCTGTTTTTAGGCACTGCTCTGACAGAGGCCACACCCATTCCCACACTATTGCTCTGTATTCCCAAATTCCCTTAACAGCAATTTAGAAATTTCCTTTCTAGATTTAGAACAGTTTCTTTTCTCCCTTGTGCACAGGATATTCCAAGTTTCCAAAGAGTGGCTATTTCCTGCAAGCCCTCACTTGGGATTTGAGTGGATGTGTTTGGGGCCTCATTACCTTTCTGCTTTCTCCTTTGCAGGGGCTCTCTATCTAAAAAGATGCATATGAATCTCATTATTTTACTCTGATCAGTGCCTTTATTCTGTGTCAGACATCCAAGCTTAACAGCTTGATGGAAAAGAATCTGTCATACTCATTTTTCATTAAGTCTTGCCAGTCTGGGACCTCCTGGGTCATTACTGTGTGCAGTGTTCAGCATTATACATTTGAGGAGTTCCCTTCCAGAGAAAAGAGGTGAAAAATTACCTGAACAACTTTCAGTATCAGTTGGATCTGGAGGTTTGCACATACCTCTGAAACATCACGAACTCCAACACAAAATCTTGGAAGATTCGTAAAGAGTAATTGCAATTTAAATTTTAATTACCTGGTCTTTGTCTTGAAACTTCTCTGTTGGGCCAAACTGCAGCAGTCCCATGTAACATAATCTCTGAAGGTTTTCTACCACTGAGAAGATGTACCTCCTGGAGCAATGGCAGGAGTGTTACAATTAGCACCCATGAAAATAGAGAAGTGATACCAGAAAATTCAACATTTTCATGTAGCAAACCTGAGCTTTCAGGTTTCAGCAAACCACTGAGTTACAGAATTTCTGAAGTGGTCTGGAAAACATGTAATACCCCAAGGGTCAAAACTTCCTTTCCTAAAATAACAAACTCAATATTTTAGTCAAATACTAAGCAAAATTTTGCTAGCAAGAAAGAAAATAAGCCATAAATAACATCTGTAAAAATGAATTAAATATGGTCAACAGCAGATCTGCAGACAATTTCATGTTATGTAAAGAAGACAGGAGTAAGCAAACATGACTGGTATGTACAGGCTTTCATACATGTATGTAAGGAGAACTGGGCTATGATTCTTGGAGTTCAGATTGTTTAAAATTACTGCTCCAAGAAACTGCTTTCAGTTGCTCAAAGCTTTGGCAGTGCAAGAAGTGCAGCATTTTCCATCCTGCATACCTATATCTATGGCAAAATTCTGGCAGCTGCAGGAACCTTCTGCAAGATTTAGTTTCTGAAAGAGTTTGTAAAAAATTAGCTTTGCCTACATTTAACTTCACTAAGATCTAATTAAATGCAGTTAAATGGGAGTTGGATTTTGGCAGGAGTTTTCTCTGGGGGTCAGAAAGATCAAGCTTAGAAATTTGGCTGAGTTAGAAGTTTTAGTGAAAGGAGGCTGAAGAGACAGCTTGGTTATGTGTCATATTGTTTTGCATCACTCCATCAGATGGAGCCTGCAGACTTGAGAAAATGCCATCAATCCAATTTCTAATTGCTAAGATTTAACAATAGGTTTGGAATTGCAAACCTGGGCTCCCCATGATGGCTGCTGATACTGCCCAGCCCTGCTCCCTCATCAAAAGCACATTTGCAAGTTTGGAAAACGTCATCTAAACCTCCAACCATTCACAAATTGTCAGCAGTGACTTTTTGGGGAAAACTAACATGGTGCTCTTGATTCCACACATTCACATCACTCTCCTTTCTTCAGTCCAACCTCGTTTTACATCTCCTGGAAGAGAAATGGCAAACCATGGCAGATGTGCCACAGAGAGAATGAGGAGAAACTGAATGTGTGAGAGGCAGAAGCTGGGAAATGTGGCACCTCTGGAAAGATTTATGAAGGACAGCAACACTTAGACCCTATTAAATTCTGAATTTAGCAGCAGTCTGGAGTGTGTTTTATACAGAAACAACATCCTTCTCATGAGTTATGAAGGACAGAACCTCCCAGCTCTCAAGCACTGCCTGACAGCATACATGAATATTGTTTATTAGTTTCTTATTACCTTCTATTTGGGAGAGAAAAATACAGTTTGGCACACTACCCTTGGAGGATTGATGGTCCTTGTCTTAAGTGCCACAGTTCTCTTTGACACAGACAGGAAATAACTGAGAAAACAACCAGCCACTGTTGGTTCCTCTCTAGAGCCTCTTATTTTGACTCAGCTGCTTACCTTTTGTAGAGGAGCTGCTGTCGGACTGGCCTTGGAAGAAATCTGATCAGAGTGTGCTTTTTTAGTGGATCATTTAAAAAATCTTCCAGACCTTCCACCTAGAATTATTTTAGAAGTTAATCAAAATGCAAAACGTAACTATCCCCTCAAGTATAAAGCTTGCTACCTGAATTGCCTACTGAAATATTTTCTAAGTAAACCTTACTGCTTTTGTAAAATGCTTAAACATTATTCTTGTTAATCAATAAGGCAGAGGATTCAGTGAGATTATAAAAAGCTCTTGGCAAAATAGTAGCTTAAAATTTTGCAGTATTACAGAGCTATATTTTTTTTTCAGTGAGGCTGTGAAAAGCAACTACTTTTTCTGTAAAAGACTGAAGTGTCTCCTCTCCTCTCCAGGGTTTAGTTTTGCTAAAACAGATTAAGGGGATATTTGTTCCAGCCTATAGGTACAGCTGCCATCATCAGACTTTGAAGGAAAACAAAAGAGCACCTTACCTTGTAGCTGACTTGTACAATCTGAACAAAGACTGAGAGAGGCAAGCAGAGGAGGATGTCACTGACCAGAGCCCATCCAAAGCCAAACTCCCTGTGCACGGGCAGGGGAGGGATGTAACGCATCCAGGAGGAGTCATCCACGTACACTGCCAACAGGAACACAGCCTCAGACACAGCAAACCCAACACTCACACCTAGAGTCTCTCTGTGACTGCTCAAGCACAACACAACTGGCAGGTCACAGCCTGCAAATCCAAAATGACCTGAAAATTCTCTAAATCCTTGATTTTCAAACCTTTCTGAAGTAGACTTTTATCTGTTTTGCAGTGTTGAACCATGGTAAGCGCTGTAATTAAGTCAGGCTGTGCCACTTCTTACCTGTTTGATTAGACAGATCTACTTCAGTCTCCTGTGCAGAGCTCTCAGGATTCACCACAGTTGTCACAATTTCCAAGGTCCCATCTGGTTGTGCTTCAATTACAGCTGCATTCTCATCCAGCCCTTTTGTTTTCTCACCATCATTGCCTCCTTTTTGCCGTGTTTCATTTAAAGGGTGTCCATAAATTAAGTACCAGAGGAACATGTGGACCATTCTTAAGCGGGGCATTTTGGGAAGAAAGCCAAGAGAACGTCCAAGTCCTGGAACTGGGAGGGAAGATTAAAGACCAAATAGAAACAAAAAGAGGATTAGAGCAGGAGAAACAGCTCCCTCCACAAAAATAATATGAAGTAAAGTGGAAGGGAAGATGGGCAGTTGAAAGTAAATACAAATAGTAAAGAAGTAGTAGTAAATACAAATGCTTCAGTTCACAATTGTAAAAAACACTAGCAGCTAAGAAAACATAAGTTAGACTGCTTTAATATAAATCCAATTTTATTTTGATAGGAGGAGAAAAAAAAATTTGTATCTTAGGAGACATATGGAAATTATTATAAATAATAAATAGGAAGGTGAAGGATGACAGAAACCCCAAAGTTGGCTGTACCTGTAACAGGATGATAGTTCTTTAGCTGTGCTATGCCCATTTTATCATCAGTTTTTCCTGCCCGACTATTATCAGCTTTGCATGAGCTTTCTTGTGTATTTCCTGAGTCAGAAACTGCCTCTTGTCCCTGGTTTTCCTCCTCACCATGCTCCTGGGATGTTGGTGTCTGGGGGACTTTAATCCTGCAGTAAAACCACACAGCACTTAGGTAAAAAATAAGCAGAGCTCAATTCCTGTTCTTCCCTGACTTCAGGAGATACCAGCACGTCGCCTCAGCTTCGCGCTCCCATTTCTCTGTTGCTAAAGAACAGGTTGTTTGTTTGGTTTTTTTTTTGCTTACCTTGTGTTTATTTCCTCTGCATATTTTTGCATATCCTAGATAAGCCAAGCTCCCCCAGGCCATCCCAGGCACGCCAGACTTGCCTGTTTGCAGTGCTGGAGTTGGAGATGCGGAACCGCACCTGCTCGATGGCGCTTTTCACCAGGGGATCGCTGGGACTCACTGAGGGGTGCACAACAAACTCCACCTGTCCACAGCAGCACAACACAAACAAAAGGTGTCTATGGAGATACTGGCTCTTAATCAGATGCATAATCATCTGAGATTAACAGTAAATTAATTTCATTTTTGGATGAAAATTCCTGTTGCTGCTCTGTATTAAACAAGAGGTCAAAGTACATGGTTTTTGTAGCAATAAACTGCTAATGACATTTCTACAGACCTTGGGGTTTGGGTTTTTAAAAGCTGAAATATCTGAGAAACAAGTACTTTGACTTGTAAATATTAGGCTGAGAAGGAAAAATGAAAAGTCAGAGCTCATTAGGTGAAAGGCCAAGCTAACACATATTGCTGCTGAAAGCACACACACAATTCAGATTGGTGAGATTTCATATGTGCTCTACACTAATTAGGCAGCAGGTCATTTTCAGTGGATGAGCATTTCACAGCAGAGCAAGTGACAAGTCTCAGCTCTACAACCACTGACTTCCATAAACCTCAGTAACAGTAGGTTTTTGTTTTAAAATTAAAAATCACATTCTATAAATTTCAATTCAGAAGCTCACTGAAGATTTTTCACACACTTGGCTTTTAAAAAGGATTAAACAGATTTTTGGTGCAGCCTGGCAGTGCAGAGAAAGAACCATGAATCACAGAAGAGATAAGCAGCAGAACCTCTGGGAAGGGAGATTCAGAGACTTTGATCTCTGGCCTATTCCTTGGTCTCAATTATCTGCAGCCCAATAACAGAAAGCAGCGATCTGGCTCTCCCAGTAGCTTAGTTTGACATGAAGCCTCTGGGAAGCTCCCCTGTGGGCTCTGCTACAAGAAGTGAAGTCAGCCACGCATTCCAGCAAAAAGGCCCAGGGCAGAGTGAGAAGTGAGGTGAAGGCTGTGTCTGTGCTGTCACCTTTTTGCTGATGCCATCCTGGATGACCGTGGTGCGGTAGAGCCTGAGGAGCCCCTCCCGTGCCAGCCTCTGCACCAGCCGCACGATGGACTTCTTGCAGCACTTAGTGGAGACACCTTCTTGCTTCTCCTGATCCATCACCATCTTCTGAAGTCTGAAAGATGCCAAAGATACCTTGCATTTTAAGGCCAGCAATGCTCCGAATTGCCTAAGTGGTTTGTTACAGGATGTGGGGTCGATGGCCATTTCTTTCCCTGCTCCCTATTCCCTTTTGCTGGAGACAACTGCAAACTTTGCTTTACATTTCAGCTCTTTTCTTTATACTCAATCTTTCCCTTGTTAGGGGAGAAATCCTGCCCTGATGACAGCAAATTCACAATGCCGGATAGCCACTGTACATGGCTACAGTGCAATTATGATTGCAGCCTCCCTAAGGTCAGGAGAACCTATAGCTTTTTTAGTGGTGATTTAACAAATGCAGTCAGTTCTTGCAGTTGTGAGCTCAGTTCAGTTTGAGGCAGAAAGGTTTCAGAGCACAGAAATGACTGTTGCTTTCACAACATGGATACAGACACACATATCCCACCATGTGAAGCCAGCTCCCTTCTCCCTTCTTCCCTTGCCACAGTTGGCAGGGCTGTGCTCACACCTTGCTCTCCCCCTGCCTGAAAGTGCTCCCATGCACTTTCCCACAAATGTCCCAGGCCCTAATTCTGGGCTCCTGGGGACTCAATTCTGAAAAAGACCTGGCACATAACAAGGGAATGAACCAATAACTGAATGTACACACAGACTTCAACTGTCCCAAAAGATTACCACATTCTGGTAATTAACAAATGAAAGGCAAACACCAGTAAATTTCCTTGGCAGAGAACTTCCACTAATTCTGAGGAACCTGTGAGGAACCTGTTGGCAGCACTGAAGGGACAGCAGAGACCTGAAATAGCTTCCAAGCCTGTGCTTGGATGTGACTCAATCAATCACTGCTGAGGCTGGTGCCAGATGAGGCTCTAATTTTGTAACACTTTGCAATTAAACAAGGTGACAGAAGGTTTCAAAATTCTCAGACCAGAGGAGAGTAAGGCCATGATTTCTTACTAAATTCCTACAGCAAGCAGCCCTGGGTTTACTGACATGCCAGGATCCTCTGTGCTGACACAGAAGATGGATGTTGCCATCCTGTTTGTGACAACACAGTACTGCCAATCCAGCAGAACACCAAAATTCCCATTTCTTTTTGGAGGTGAAATCTTAAAGGGCTGAAAGACATTATAACATTTAGGGAAGTATCTCCATCTCAGATAAGGTGTTAGGAGAAGAGATATAACACCACATAAAACTGCACTGAAAATCAAACTTTGAGGGCCTTGCTAGGACGCCAGTGAGCAGTGACATGAAAACCTGAGTCTCTCCAGTCTATAGAGAACAACACATGAACAAAGATGAGATAAAACTGATGCAGATGCAAGAATCCTGCAGCAGGGAAGTGCTGTACAATGACTTGGGTCACAGTGATCCCAAGTCTGGCACACTGTGAAGGGATAAATAAGTTCTTTGATCTGTATTTATGAGACATAACAAACGCACTCTTGTGTAATTATCTGCATGGAACTATTGCTGCTTCCAAAGAGCTGATAAAGATCCAACCACCCTCCCCATCCTTACAGCAACGGTGCCAGCAGGGACAAGCCAAGGCAGAAGGAACAAGCCCCCAGTGCTCCCAGCACCCCAGAGGGGAGGCTCAGCCCTGGCTCACGTGAAGAGGCTCTCGATGAGGCGCAGGTTCCTCACGGCCTCCACGATGAGGTTGCGGCGTTTCAGCAGCCTGTAGGTCTCGTGCGGCCTCTCCGGCGCCGCCGCCTTGCAGCGCTTCTCCTTCCTGGGGCCACAGGGCTTCTGGGGACAGCACAGCACAGCACAAGGGCACATCAGCCAGCCTGTCTGCAGCTGAGCAATTCCCCATTTGTCACCCTGATTTCTGAAGTTTTTCTAAGCTTTCTGATATTTACATTCTTGTAACAAACTTTGTCACACACTTGTTTCGCATTCTTTTATGGAAGAGGACTGTCACAGACATCTTTTATGAAAAATCCTTTCCTTAGGATTTTTCCTCCTGAGAAGCTGAGAGGCCTCAGGAACAAAATATAAACAATGGTTATCTGCTGCTGTGAAATGCAACAGGTGCCTCTGTGATTGGCCCATGTTGGTTGTTTCTAATTAATGGCCAATTACAGTCAGCTGGCTCAGACTCCCCGTCCGAGCCACAAGCCTTTGTTATCATTCCTTCTTTTTCTATTCTTAGCTGGCCTTCTGATGAAATCCTTTCTTCTATTCTTTTAGTATAGTTTTAATATAATATATATCATAAAATAATAAATCAGCCTTCTGCAACATGGAGTCAGATCCTCGTCTCTTCCCTCATCCTAAGACCCCTGTGAACATGGTCACAGAGGAGAAATTTGATAGACTGTTAGTTTGACCAGTGTCATTGGACAGGTGGCACTGTCACCCACCAATCCACAGTCACTTTTGGAAATCTATAAATGTTGGAGTTAGAAATTAAAAGTGCTCTTTTTACCTTGGAATAACATGTTGTGTTATTTTGTGTCCTATAGCGACGCCCGTTTGGATGGATTTATTTATAATAAACTCCTCAGATGAAGATTGTCTCTTATCTCCCCTTCCCAGGAAGGCAGACAGGGGATGATAAGCAGCCCTTGTGTGCTACATTAAGCTATGACATGCATTCAGCCAGCACACAATTTGGAGGGCACCAGGGAACTAACCCAGAACTGTTGTTTTGGACATCTACCCTCCTGTATATATCCTATATACCCACCTACCCTCCTGGAAAAATTTTCACTTATATCTACAATGCAGGGCAGCCAAAATATGAACGTACTTTGAAATTAACTTTAAAAAACCCCCAAACAATTTGATAAATAAATACAAAAACTCTAGTTCAAAGTCTTGCTATAAGAGCACAAAACTTAACTCAGACAGCTGCATCAACAAGAAGATATTAAAGACATGTGATCTTACCTTAGGATCTTCAAGTCTGACTTCCTCCACCTCAGCCACATCTCCATCTTCCTCCATGGGATGAGCACAGGTAGAAACACTGGACTCCTGCTTTAGACTTCCCAAAGTAGAGCTATCTCCTGAAATGTTGTCTGGGAGCTCCTCAGGATCTTCAAGAATTTGAGGGGAAGGCTGCTTCTTTCCCTGAGACTTCACAGCTGCTGGCTTTGAGCCTGGTTTGAGAACAAAAAGCCTTGTAATTGTTCTGCTCTCCCTGTTCAGCTTTCTCTCTAAGAGGCATTCTCCCATCTACCCAGGAAGCTGCACTTAAAAGCATTCTGCTACACTTTTCATACATTCTGCTCTGCTGGAAGCAGTGGTTTGACCATGAAAGACTGCATTCAGCCTCCAAAAGTTAACCTAAAAAAAAAGTGAACTCTCTGTCATCAAATAATTCTCTCCACTCAGAAACCTTTTCACAGCTGGGAAAGTCATGAAGAGATTATCCAGAAACTGCTGTCTGAAGAAAGGAGAGTTTCTGTCTGAAAGATTCTCAAGTTCTGTCAGAAACATGACTCTTCTGACTCAAAGCAGAATAAGAATTTAATACAACTCCAAAGATAATCTACATAGAAAAATAGAGATCTCCTCTCTTACATTGGAGTTTATCAGAGAAGTTATAGGAATATCTCAATAGGTTTAAAAAATTAAGTAAAAAAACCTCCCACTATATATATATATTTTTAAATATGTCCCCTCAAGGCTGGGGACATGTTCCACTAACATGTTCCAAATAACTAAAGAAGAAGCTGAGGTAACTAACTTCAGGGGACAAGATATTTTTGTTACAAAATACTCAGGTGAGTAAGGCTGTGGGTCAAGTCATCCCAACCTTGAATATCCAAGGAGCACAGAGTGTGAGCTCAGGGAAAAGGGGAGCCATGGCATGGGGTCAGGAGAGGCAGCACAAACACTACTGGGACACAGACACCAGGCAACACTTCAGCCCTGAGAATCTCCAGAGGTTACCACACCTGGTCTTCCAAACCAGAACAATTTGGGGGCAAAGTAGGGAAATAACCAAATAGGCTTAAAAATAAATATGTGGCCAAAAGCCATAATGGAAGCTAAAAACATGTTATTTGTTTTTTAATAAAATGATCCATAAGAAAAATGCAGGTTGTTCTCCAGATTTCCAAATCACAAGTTACCTTTGGCTGGTGGTGTCTGCTGGACATCATCTTGGACACGTGGTTTCACTGGAGAACCAGAGTTGGCTTTTTGACCTTTTCCTCTCTTCTTCTTGTCCTTCCCTTGTTCCTCATTGTCAGACTCTGAGGCCACAGCCTCCTCTTCTCCAGGAGATGCCTCTTCCACAGGTGGGGAATCTTCTGGCACCAGAGCCAAAGTGACTGTAGCCAGCTGCTCACTCCTGGCCTTCTCCCTCTCAAACTGACGGTTCAAATCACTCTCCTCTGCAAAAATGTAGGAAATGTACTTTGTTGTCCTTTGCCGACCTTCATCCTCCATAAAACCCTGAGGAAACAGTTGGAATGTTATTTCACCACCTTGCTTCTCCATTCTATCAGTGTTCTCCAGCATCAACAGAGGGAAAATGTTCTCAGTGTTATTCCCCACCCAGCAAGAGATATAATATTATTTTTTTTAAGTAACAAAAATGTCCCTAACCTTCACATAGAGAAATCAAAAAGAATCCTTTGCCTGAAAAATAAACAAATCTGCATTACCAGTGCATTAGAATGAAACTCCTACGGTATGTGGGATGGAGAAAAGTCTGTGGAAGAACAAACTGTGTGTATTCAGAGTGGAAATCAATTTTTTCAGAACAAAAATGTTTGTGAAATAAGGGCACTGCAGCTCCCTGGGTGACTCAGACTTCAGTGGAATTCTGTCCTGTCTGCTCCAACAGGGATCTACAAACTCACACACTCCACTAATCAATAAGGGAAGATTTCATTTTCACAGCTGACTGGGGGAAAACATGTTAGCTATTCCAATGGTTTATACAGCTTGTTTTTAACTCTACAGAACACTCTAGTAAATGACAAGATTTTTCTAAAAAGATTCCCCACTGAGGGAAGATGGCAATTACCCTGCCTTTGTGGAAAGGGACTGTTGGGTGCATGCAAGAACATGACATGTGGATTTGTCTAGTGAAAATAAAAAACCATTGAAATATCTGGAAATAAGAAGTTTAATCATAACTCCTAGAGAAGTAACTGTTTTGCTCCAGAATTTCCTGGTATTTTCAAAAGGCAAGTAGATTAATGATCTTACACAGACAGAGGGTCTGACAAGATTCTTGAGTGCTCTGATTAGAGCAGGTTGCAGTCCTAATACTGAACCCTTGCCTTACACACCTTTTCCTCAGCTGAATTAATTCTCTTTTCAATCTTACCAGGTCTCTCCCGCTGTCATTCTCAAATCTCTGCTGTTTGTAATGTTTAAGGTTCATAATGTCTAATGTTATTCCCCAAATAACCAAAATTGTACCTTCAGTTTCAAAAAGTACCAGAATTATTTGATTTTAGCCTCACCTTGACAACTTTGTACCTCTCCAGAAGACGACAGAGCATCCTGGCTTCCAGCTTCCCCACATTCATAGCCAGGCGAAGTTCAGCCTGAGAAATACCTTTGGTTCCTCTACTTTCAACTGTTGCAGAAAGGAAAACAAAAGAAATATCTCAGGGAAAGAATCTGACTGAATTTTATATATATCTATTTCTATGTACATTAATATTTCCATGAACAACACTATATGCCAGAATATTAAATTTAAGATTCCCCACTAACTAAAGACAGTTTTACAGACACATAAAATATTCAGCTAAATACTGTCATAAACCACAATTTTACATGAAGCAGTGCCCAGCAGAATGAGGTATGGAGGTGACAGCTTCAAATGAGAAGCACGGATGATTTTTCTTCCCTGGCAGCTTTCCACAGTTAGATATTAATTTCTCCATTTGGAAAGGAAAAGAGATAGGAGAATAATGAACACTGTTTGCTTCATCTTTTCTCATCCCATCAAAACATCCTGTTTCTGCTGGCTAGTTGCTAAGCTTCCAGGAAGGGCTAACAGGTGGCAGCATCTCCAGTCTAATCTGGATTTAAAGCTCATTTTGCTATGAAAAAATTACACTTTCTGATACAAAAGCAACCAGAATGTAAAACCACCTGCAATATACACATTTCTTTTATACTACAAGGAGTAAGGAAGTAATGGGAAAATCTTCAGATGTCTTAAATCACCTACTTAACTGATAAGCCTGGGTGAGCATATCCCTTTCACAAACAATATCCACAGGCTGCACAACTTTTGTGATGATCTCTTCATCATCATCATGATAATCTTCCATCTTCTTCCGAAATTCCTTCAGCAGCTTAAGGCAACGGACCATGACATCAGTCCCTGTGAAAAATAAGTGTGAGTAACAACTCCTAACAAAGTGCAGGGAGTGTGCACTGCTTCAAACCATTTTACTTTTTACTCAACATGTAGAAGTAGCAGTGCAATGGGGAACAAATGACTAAAGAGAGCTGGGTATTTCTAGGAATGTTTACAACAGCTTTTCCCTTTGCATGAATCTGGCAATCAGGTGAACTCTTGAGGTGCTCCAAACCTTCACATCTGTGCCCATGCTAGGACTGTCCAGGGGGAGAAACTTTCACAGCATAAATAAATCAATGGAGGGATTAAATGCTGATGCCCATAATTACAGCTGGAGAACACTCATTTGACTGGGAGATCACTCACTGGGTATTAACCCTTTCCTTTCCACAAGGACAGAACACGCTGCTGCCCACCCAAGATTCTTGTTGATTTAATTCCACATCTTAGTTTGTTCCTGTCCATCAGCTGTGCTGTGCTAACTCTCCACTCACTGGGACCTCCCAGCAAAGGGCAGAGTGAGGACAGATGGCTGCAGGAGAGCTGAGCTCCTGCTCTTCTCAGTGTCACTGAGCTCCTGCTGGACCCTTCACACCAGTGTAACTCAAACTGGGTTACTGGACAATGCCACCCTGGCAAATTGCAGTGACTCAGGAGCTGCTGCAGCAGTGGGGAGAACATCTCCAGCCATTCCTGCCCCTCTGCCACACACTGGTGAAAAGGCCAAATGAAGGCTTTAGCTGGAATCACTGAGGTTTCAGCTGATGAATTTTCTGTTGTGTTTATGTATCTGAGCAGTTGCTGCTGCCCAGCTGACACAAAGTTAACCCACAGTCACTTCACCATGTGACCGTGCTCCAGCCCACATGATTCCATTAATTTTACTCAAGCTGAATCCTTTCCCTATGATGCTGCTTAGGGTTTAAGTGCTGACATTTTGGTAAGGTTGCAAACACTGTTATTACATCCTTTGTATTTCCACAGCCCATTAATTTTCACTGGAAGCAGTGTTTGAAAAAACAAACCAAAAAACCCTCCCCATAGAAAACAAATCCCCCAAAACAAACTAATTCCTTTTCCTTTAGCTCCTGCTGCCCAATAATGTTCTTCCCACAGCAGATGCTCTGGCTTCATCCTCAGTGTGTCCCACATATTTCTATCTTCTTTCCTGTATAACTCCAGAGATTAAACTATCTTGATCTCTGCTGAAAATCAGCTATTATTATTTCATCCTCCTTTAATACCTAGTGTTTTTAAGGCATTTTTGTGGATTTTCAGCTTTTACATCTGTAAGATGGAATTATCATTCAAGTGAAAGATTCATCAAGTGGCATTTTTCCCAACAAATTTAAGCACTAAAATGCAGCTGCTGTTTTGCCCATCTCTGACAGAGCACAAAACACCAGGTTTGTAAGTGGAGCTGTATTTTCTTGTCTTCTAAGTAAATACCTTAATTGCAAGTTAAATGCTTTTACTACTGCCTATAAACTGTTTTTAAGGAGTGCTGTCTGGTCATTTGGGTGTTATTTCCAAGTGTTTGCAGCTCATTAGAACATCCCTGAAGGACCAGGGTCATTTCTCTCAGCCATGTTTGATGCTGTACCTACCTTTGGCCTCTGCTTCTCTTTGTTCAGAAAATACTTTCCCTACAGAGAATTTCCTTTCCCCAGACTTAAAAGATTTGAAGGAATTTGTCTTATTGACAGCCTTAATCCAACTCCATGTAATCAGCACTCTTTTTTGTCTTCTGGAATTTTTCATGGTTTTATTGCCTCTTTCACTTGCTCCTTTAAGATCACTACTGTTCACAAAGACTATGTAATTTGCAATGTTTAGTTCATATCAGATTTTTTTTTCCTCACAAACAGCTCATTATATCTCTAAAACACACACTTCATCTTTCAGAACTATTTTCTTTTTAACCCTGCAAATCTGCCTCTTAGGATTTTCTGTGATTAAGGATTTGGTTTAGATTTCCTTCAGGAATTGTATTAATTCCATTGGAGGTACTATCCCTCCTCATACTGTCCATTATTATTTCCTGTAGTTTTTTCCCCATGCAAGTTTTATCTGTATCTCTTCCTGAGAACAGTTGCTTTGTTTTGTTCCCTTTCCTCATGCAATCCTGCTCTTTGTCTCTCCATTACACGTTTGGAAATTATCAGCAGTTCCTGTGAACCAATTAAATTGGCATTCAAAGCTGGTTATGCATTAAACCACCCCTCAGCAGACTGTGGCTTTTTGGGATAGCAATTTTGGGCATCTCACTTTCCTCAACCCTGTTATCAGCTCAGCTGGTGAGATAATAATGCCAAAGGTGTGGGTTTGACCCCTGTATAGCCCATTCACTTAAGAGCTGGGCTCAATGGTCTTGGAGATCCTTTCAAACTCAGAGTATTCTGTGTTCTGTGAATTCCAAGTGCTGTAAGACCTTCCATAATTTGACAGGAAACTTTTCAGAGAAGCTTTGCATTCTCATGACTTTCAGGAAAAGTCATAACCAAGAATGGTCTGGTTTTTAACTTATTTCATAATAAGCCTTCTTTTCAACATTACGTTTTTGTATTTTTTGGTCAAGTTTATTGACTTGTCATTTAACTTCAACCTGAAAGTTGAAGTTTTGTTCCTACTCTGTATTGGCTTGAGCAGTGTTATCAGGTCCCAAGACCACAGCTAACATTGATATCCAACCAACTTGATGATATTCACTCCTTAAAAAACTGTAACAAATGCTTAATTCAAGAGGGCTGCAGCATTTTAATTTTGGTAGCACACTTATCTACATAATTGCATGGACAGATTTTTTACTTACACCTCTTTTAATTTAAGATATGAAGCTCACAGATAGAATGGCATCAACGCAATCATACAGAAAGAGAGAAAAACCAAGACCTTTCTTTGTCTTGCAGGGTCCTCCATTGGGATTTATGTCTTGCAATGGGACAGACACAACCTTGGCCAGGCCAGCATTCATCATGTACTGATAGAGACGTTTGAAGGTTCTCTCACAAAGGCCCTGATGCAAAGAGAAATGGAAAAAGTCACTGCAAAATGGCAAAAGCTTCACCTGCTGCTGACTGGTATCAAAGGCATTCACACCACCTGCTCTTACAGCATCATATTTTGGGGTAGGATATCCATAAGAAACTGAAAAGCCTTTTAGTGCAGAACCTGAGATGCTCCTGAGGGTGTTGTACCCCTCCAGCTCTGCCCCCACACAAACAGCAGCAGTGGAAAAGCAAGAACTGCATGATGACATCCACTGACAAAATGTTTCTGAGGCTGTGCTTGGAACAGAACTGCTTCCCTATGACAAACACCACCAGCACCTTGATCTGGTAGGTTTTTAAGATCCTTCTTTTGCTATCCTAGTCCAGAATTTTGTGCAACTTTTGAAGCAGGCAGTATGAATGAGTGCCTTTGATACTCAGCATCTAGATTCTACTGAATGAGAATGTGAAGGAGTAATGAATCTCACCAATTCTTCCCTCAAGTTTCCTAATGTTTCCATCTGGTTTGAACGAGCACTTAGCATACTTGAGAGCTTCTCCATCAGAATATCGTATTTGCTCCTCCTAACCAAAAAAGAGAATTATTTTACATGTAAGTATGCATATAACTTCATAAACACGAGTTGTAGCTTTAGAAACTGTCAGTCATTAGAGGAAGTATGCTAAGTGTTCTCAGATTGGTTTAGGAATTCTAGTTTTCCTTCTGTGAATAGCACATGAGAGAATTTGTCTCTAAGAAAAAACCTCAAAGAGGAAACAATGACTAAGCCCAAGCTGTTACTTCACTGGCAACCCACAGAAGCACAAGATCTAATCATAAACAAGATAGGAAAACAAAACAAGAAATCGACTAGAAATGTGTTTAAGTGAAAACAGTCAAAATGAACAGAATGATTAGTGCTACAAAAAGAAGAGTTATGTTTACGCAGGCAGGTGACAGGCACTGGAAGAACCTGCTGTTTACAGCTCCAAGACAAGTTTTAAAGTGTCCGACATTTGGAAGAGGAGTTAATAAAATGGAAAGCATCAATTGCAGGAAACTTTGATGGTTCTGTGACAACAGAACAATCCCTCATCACAGTAAAAGGTCAGGGAGTACCCAGGAGACCCTTAAAGCATACCTATCAACATGGAAGCGAGTCAGCAGGAGCAGAATTGAGTACTGCTGTGCCCCGCTCGGCAGCCGGATGACGTGGGACTGCATCGTTATCAGACCACTCCTGTCCAACACCCTCCTGTGGTAATGCAGCTTTCCAGCATCCACCCTAAAGAAAAGATGGCAAGATATCTACAGGAATAGGAACTTCTGCAAACAATTCTAATTATCCACTACCCAGAACTCTTTACCTATATTACCTATAGCCTTAGTGACATGTACTAATTTTCAAAGTGACAACTCGAAGTTAGGACATCCACAATTAAGAAAATCTGTGGAATTTATTTTTATAGTTAATCCAATTAAACAGAGAAATACCTCTGATTTTAACCTAGAGCCTTTAGGCAGAGAGTATCATAACATGGTTTGATGAGGGGATTGAATCAACACTGTATCCCCATGCCCTCCTTTTCCATCATCTTTTTCTGACTTGTGGCTATGCTGCAGTCACTGCCCTTCTTGGAACAGCTCTGGGATTCACTTCCCTCCTTGGAGAGCTGGCTTGGGCCACCAAACTGACAGAAAAGCACCCATAAAAGTTTTCCCCATCATCTAAGTTACCTACAAGAGCTCCCTAAGTGGCAAAAACCAGCACCAGGTGGTGTGCAAGCTACAACCCACCCATGTCCTAAAAACAGTGAACCCTTGGAGCAATGATGATAGTCTCCAGAACTTCAGGACACATCCAGAAGTTCTCTAAGAAGGTGTGTAATGCTCCTCCATCAGCAAAATCATGGCCTAGTCTGGCAGCTGGTAACTCAGCCTCCCTTTCAGTGGAGGAGATGTCACACAGGGAGATGCTGTGGACAAAAGGTGGCTGTCCAAGAATTCCTTCAGAACGTGGGTAAGATACTTAGACATTTAGAAAGATACTTAGCAGTTTAGAAAAGGAAATGAAAATAATTTTTCAATCCCAAATTTGAAGAAAAAGTTATTTAGAAAAAACAAGAACTTTCACAATAGAAACCTATTTGGTGTATTGACCCACCAGACAAATTTCTGGCTCTCTGTGAAAATATCAGGAAGGGCAATGAACTCAAGGATGAGACCAGCACAGTTCTACCAAACCAAGCACTCCTGGTAGTAAGCATGAAGCACTACAACACAGATGAGAGTTCAAATACTCACAGGAATACTTAAAAAGAACCCTGTTTGAAGTTATCAGCATTATTTAATTCTCAGAGCAAGACACAAACTCACTTGAAAGCCCCACTGTGCAGGTCCCTCTGCAGCTCTCCCTGCCAGCGAGCTCGGCCCAGACGCTCCAGGATGCAGTAGGAAAAGTCAGGGAGTTTCAGGTCAGGGTCCCCCTCCCAGCCTATCAAAGCTCTGTAACGCTGCTCCTGGGAAGCAACAATGACTAATTTGTCTCCCCATCTAAGAAACAGAAGGAAAAGTAATGTCTTGTTATTGGCTCCATAAAAACAGACAAATTTTTCTCTCCACAAACACCATTCTTGATATAATCTGTACAAACTTAACAAGGGCTAAATTTTAGAACTTAGAAGTATTTTAATGCTTTATATAAGGATTATAGGATATAAGATATAAGGATTTCAGATATAAGGATTTCACTCACTTTTCAACAGCTTCTTTGTAAGTATAACAAGGCTGCAAATCTTTCTTCCTTATTTGATCAGTGATGTCGACTCTCTCTTTAAAATACTGGCAGGAACCTTGTATGCCATCTTTGTTATCCAAAATCATGTGGATAGGATAAATATCATCTGAAGAAACAGGATCTCTTTTGGTTTCCAATATTCCTGTCTCAAGATCTATTTCTTCATATCTGAAATAAAACCAAAGAGCCAATATTTAACCAAGCAAAGAGAAATACAAGATCGTCACAGACAATGCTGACACCTCTGGGAATTATCTTGGAAAAATTAAGCTCTTTTGAAACCTCCAAACTAGAAAAATGTGAAAAGCAGTGCTGTACTCCTCAAGCATGACCAAACCTTTTCAGCATGCAGAATGCAGCAGGAGGGAAATGCATTATTTAATCTTTGAAAAATCAAAGATGTAGTGGGAATAAGAGAAACATATAGCTCACAGGTAAGGAAAATGACAGGTACATCCACCCTGCTGACCAGGACACACAAATTCTGCCTGTACCTAGGTAGCATGCAGTCATTTGAATGGAAATCAGGCCAGAACTCATATACAGGTCTCTCACATCATAGAATCATCAAAATTGGAAGAGACCTCTAAGATTATCACCAGCACTACCACTGTCACCCTAAAACCCATCAGTGAGCACCAAATCTTAAACACCTCCAGCCATGGTGCCTCCACCACCTCCCTGGGCAACCTATTTCACTGTTTGACTTCCCGAAGAGTGAAAATTCTTTGTGTAACACCTAAACAGCGGCTCAGAGCCACCCTCGGCCCTGCCTGGCTACCGAAGGGCTGCTGCAGCAAAGCCTGGGCGAGAACGGCAACCGGGCCGGGTTTAGCCGGCAGTGAGCCCGCGTTTAGCCCCTCAACCAAGCCGAGTTTAGCCAGGCGACCAGGTCCGGGTTTAGCTCGGTAATCGGGTCGGCTTAGCCGGCAGTGAGTCCGGATTTAGCCGGCAGTGAGTCCGGATTAAGCCCCTCAACCAAGCCAGGTTTAGCCAGGCGACCAGGCTCGGGTTTAGCCCGGTAATCGGGCCGGGTTTAGCCCGGCGACCAAGCCCATGTTTCGCCCAGCAACCAGTCCCGGTTTCTCCGGCGGGAAAGGGCCGGGGCCGCCCGCTCGCTGCCCTCACCGGTCGTGCAGGCGGAGCGGCGGGCGCGGCCGGGGCAGGAGGTAGAAGCGCACGTCGGGCTGGGCGCTGAGCGCGGCCCAGAGCAGCTGCTGCGTGTCGGGCTCCAGCGGCAGCGGGAATGGCGGCGAGCGGGCGGCCAAGCGCTGCCAGAGCGCGGCCGCGGTGATGCCGTCCAGCCCCTCCAGGGCCACCTCGTCCAGCAGCGCCCACAGCGGCTCCATGGCCTCCATCCCCGCCGCCGCCGCTTCCGGGCCCGCGGCGCGCAGGAACTGACGGCAGCCAGGCGCGACCGTCGCCAGGGAGACCGAGCAACAGGCCCGGCCCGGCCCGCGCTGCCGGGGGTTGTGTCTGCCCGGGGCCGTGACCGGGGCCAGTGTGTGACCGGGGTCCGTGTCTGCCCGGGGCCGTGACCGGGGCCAGTGTGTGCCCGGGGGCCGTGACCGGGGTCCGTGTCTGCCCGGGGCCCGTGTCCGGGGCCAGTGTCTGCTCGGGGGCCGTGTCCAGGGTCAGTGTCTGTCCGGAGTCAGTGTTTGTCCGGGGTCAGTGTCCGTGGTCCGTGTCCGGGGACTCTGCCCCGGGATCTGCGTCTGTCCGGGGTCTCTTTCCCCGGTCCGCATCTGTCCGGGAGCTCTGTCCGGGGGTCAGTGTCCGTCCCGGGTCCGTGCCCACCTGGGGGCTCTGTCCGGGATCTCTCTCCGGTGTCAGTGTCCAGTGTCCCATCTGGGGCCTCTGTCCCGGTCCGTGTCCGTCCTGGGGCTCTGTCCGAGGTCAGTGTCCAGCCAGGGCCTCTGTCTGGTGGGTCTATCCCGGGTCTGTGTCTGTTTCCATCCTGGGGCTGTGAACGGGGCTCTATCCCGGGTCTGTGTCCATCTGGCGCTGTGTCCGGGGTCTGTCCCAGCTCCGTGTCCGTCCGGGGCTGTGCCCGGGGCTCTGTCCCAGTTCTGTATCCATCCTGGGGCTCTGTCGGGGCTCTATCCCGGGTCCGTGTCCCTCTGTCCCGTGTCCGTGTCCATCTGTCCCGTCTCCGTGTCCATCTGTCCCGTCTCCGTGTCCGTCCGGGGCTGTGCCCGGGGCTCTGTCCCGGGTCCGTGTCCCTCTGTCCCGGGTCCGTGTCCCTCCAGGGCTGTTCCCGGGGCTCCCCCGAGGCGGGGCCGGGCTCTGGCAGAGCTGCCCCGCGGTCGGTCCGGGACAAAACACGCGGTTCTCTCTTTGGTGCAGAGCTCACCGGAGCTGCTGCTGGCACATCCGAACTTCGGGCAGTGTAAGAGCACACCCTGGCACAGCTTGCGGCAGTGGTGTGGTGAGGATTGCTGGAAAAGTTCAGGTTTCCTGAATGGCAAGTCAGGTAAAATTTTTCATTAAACACTTCAAATATGTACAGAGTGAAGAGGCTGTAGGATGAGCTGACCTAACAAGTCAAAGAATTCCTTCCACATCTGGGCTTTAGGTACAGCTCTTCAGCTGTGCCCTAGCTTGCCTTGCTTGCCAGGTGTGGCATTATAAACTTGTCATGGCATATGCCTTCTACTTTTAGGTTTTTTTGGTTCTTCCGTAGATTGTGAAGGGTTTTGAAAAATAAGTAAAACAGCTACTGTTTCCTCTGTTCTTCAGGAGTTTTATTTACAGCCCTGACAGCTTTATGTGTGGTTGAAGGAAGAATGTTTTTCTGTTTATAGCCTTCTCATCTATTGAGGGTGCAAAACCAGTGGTACTCCATAATAAATCATTCAGTGTGACCATTATATTCTCATTTCAGGTTTATGTTAAGACATGGTGACTGACTTTGATGAAAAACATGACGAATATTTAATATCCCTTCAGCAGAGAAACCGGTAATATTCACATTTGTTTCCACTTGGCGTATGAAATATTTGTTGTATTGTATCAAATACCAGCAGCTGTGATGCAAAGTCTTGCTGTGCCTTAAAACATTCAGGTGTTTCTCTCTTCTTCCCTTTGCTTGCTAAAAGTTCTTATTTCTAGGGGAGGATACAATGTTTCTTCAGCCTTTAAAATGTAAATACATTTATTAATAAAATAGTTACTTTTTCCACAGTGACAGGGAAGATTTTTGTTTATAGAGCAAGAGGTTGTAGATTCAGAAGTAACTGGCAGCTCACACTGTGTGAGGATGTAGTTAAGAGGCACAGTTGTTATGTTGTCAGAAAAACAGAAAAGTGGGAAGTAAGGACAGCCAGGTTGCCTTTGCAAACTCCAGTGTTTTTCAGACAAGTTTCAAACATTTCTTTTCCTCTTTGTTCATGTGTTCCTGTCACTATACCCTGGACAGATGAACTTCATAGCTTATTTTAGAGGAGTCTACAGAACTTTCATGCTGGATTCCTTCCTTTAACACAAGAGATTTCTAATCAAATTATATAACAAACTAGCTTGGTAAAAAGACCTTAAAGGCCACAATTATGTTAAAAACCCACAGGTTTCTTTCCTATATAGTATCCTAAAGCAGTTTTGGAAAAGGATAAAGCCAGTTTATTTAGTGGTTAAACCAGTGTGCATCCTTGATGTCAGAGCTCTAATGCTGACTGCTGGGGACATGCTCTTGGGAGAAGTCAGAGGGAAACCAGGTGGTCCAGGGGAATTCACAAATTGTCACCTCATGATGCCAAGCTCCTGGCCTGCATGTCACCTCACCAAAGGAATTAGCATGGACTGAGTATAACCCATGGTGAGAGGAGAGAAAATGAGAGTTGGAAGAGGGAGAGTAGCTGAAACTGAGCCTGTAGAATGGCATTATTTTGATATTATTTTAACCAGCATTTAATTTTCTGCTATCTCTAACTGCAGTATTGGCTGGGGGCTTTCTACCTCCAGTTTCAAAACACAAATCATCGTTTTTATTCTTGAAAAGAGGCCAACAATTTTTAAGCTTTTTGAAATTCTAAGTGAAATTCTTTAAAATTCTTAAGAAGAAAGGTTAAATATGCAAAATACCAAGTGGAGAAGATAATGTGAAATAAGAAATAACATGGGAAAAAACCTCAGAAAGGAAAAGCTTGGTCAAATTTCCTCTGTCACAGTGTGTGGGTGCTCATACACATGTTACAGAACAGGAACAGACCCTGGAAGATGGATTCTGAAAGGGTTCCTTGAACTGGGAACATATTTTTCAGCTTTGTGACATGGTGTGTTGCTGTATTTATTGAAGATCTGACCATCTGTGTATGCACTGTGCAAGGATGAATTATTGGCCTTTCTCCTTCAGGCTGCAGGAGCGCTTAAAAAGAAAAGATCCCGTGCAAATCAGACTGGAGCAGTTGGAAAGAGGATTTTCTCTGTATGTGAATGGAGCTAACTCCGAGCTGAGAAAGTACCCCAGGAAAATCACCCCACACAGCTGCCCGAGAAACAGGCTCAGACCCACCAGGACAAAGGGTGAGTGCCCTGGCAAAGCTGCACCAGAGCTGGCACTCACTCAGAGAGGTCACTGGGATCCAGGGACAGCACCTCTGGAGCCTGGGGGGATGAAATTCCATGGAAATCAGGGTGCTTAAGCTGCTTGTGTGTCAGGAATAGTCTCTGCAACACCCTATCCATTTTTCCCTTGATCCCTCTTTAATTCCAACATTTAACTTCCCTGCCTCTCCATTTGTTAAACAGCTCTAACTAAAAGTAGAAGATTAGAAATGTATATAAATTGTCAGGGGAAAATAATGGTATACCTTTGACACATAACACCATTAAGAGGATTTAAGATCTGATGGACTTCAGTGTTATCCAAGCCTGCTGTCCTGAGGACAAATGACATTTGATGACATAGACTGTAATCAAATTATATCCAGTAATAGCTTCATTAAGCTCATAAATTACATTTAAGCTATAATAGTTGTCTTAAAAAGATAGCTAATCTTTATTTAAATATTTGAAGTGAAGAAAATCAACCATTTTTTCCCCAGTGATTAGCTGGCTTTATGGAAAAATGGGTATTTTGTTTCTAATTTAAGTCTGTCTGTCATTGAGAGCAGTGCAGTGACAGGAATAATTTTGCATGCATGAAAGTATAAAGTATGAGCTTACTGGCCTTCTAATCTATTTAGCATAATGAAAAGAAAGTTGATTTTACTAAATCCCTGTGTAAAGCAGTTTACCAGCCTTAGTCAGTTATGCTCACACTTGCTACAACCTATCTCAGAATGTATTTTTCTAATGTGTGATAGTCTGCTTCAGCTTCATTTTCACCTTAAATGAAGACAAAGAGTTAAAAAAGTTACTTACTATTATAATTTATTGATTGAAAGGTTATTAATCTCAACAATACCAGAAACAAACTTTTCCTGCAATAACTGTTCCAACCATGGCTCTAACTTCATCTCCTTAATTTGTTTTCCTGCTACACTGGGCACATACTCCTTGTTTGCAGGCTTAGGTGTGTTGAGCTTGTATAATTTCCTGCAGGCTGTGTGGGATGGTGATGAGGAATCAGCTTGTCACCTGGCTTCACTGCTCTCTGTGAAAGTGAAACTTTGTGTGCAATGATGTAAAAATGGTCATGTTCTGGGAAATGGTGGAAATTGGGTGTTCTGTGTTCTGTCACACAGTGCTGATACATCTTCTGGTAGCTAAAGAGGGTATAAATCAACATCTTGGACTTTTTGCTCCAAAAATTGTCAAGGGATGTTGTGGCAGCAGCTCTAGTGGAACTCCTGTCAAGAGAAATTTCCTCTTTAAGTTCTGCTGTGCAGTTGTTATGTCTCAGCTTAACTAAAATTCTTTATTTCTATAGTCCCTTAAAGCCATTTGCTCCAGTCAAGGTAGAATATATGTCTTAGAGATCTCTGAAGACTCCAGTTGTAGTCTCTGTTCTTTTCCTCAGCTCCATCTATCAGAGACTGTAGCACCAGCTCTGCAGAAGATAACTCAGTGTTTTGCTGTTTAACTCTCCAGTGGTGTTGTTTTAAACCCATGAAGCTGCAGCGAAAGATACCAACTGAACCATTATCCTGTCATTTTTCCTCTTCCATTTGGTTTTGCCACTGGAGTCCAGAATGGGTCACTGCTGGTCTGTATGAGCTTCTTGCCTGGGAGCTCTGCCTTAGCAGTTTTGTGGTCTCTTTCCTTTCAATGTATTTCTTCTCAATGATTGAATATGATTTTACTTACAGGAATGATTCCTAGCTGAGATACAGCACTGAGTTTTCTTCCCTATCCATCTCCCATGAGAGTTATTGCATCATTTATTACTTCTAAAGCATCCATCTATAGGATTAGTCTTCACTGAAAAATTAGGAATGGGTGGTACTTAATAATCCAGAACAGGCATAAATCCCTCTTTCTGGTTCCTGAAAGTGTCATCATAAATCTGTTTGTCAGGACTGTTTTCTTTGTGTTCCCTAAGAGTAATTACTGATAATAGTGATTGATAAAGTTTTCATGCTTAGGATTGGTAATGAGGTTAAAGGAAATGATGGGTTGGAGGGTAGCGAAGCTGGGCTCTAGGTGTGCTGGCATTTCTTTGGGTCTATAACCCACACATGGTTTCACAACTCTTGTTTGTTGTTCCAGTGAGTGTGTGTGGGGTCACAAATATGTGCTTGAGGGTGATGTGGGGTCTCCTTGGGTTAGGACTGATATTTTGAGGATGTACTTGTCAGTCCTTGCCTAGTCAAATAGGCACTGACAGTGCAAATCTCTGAGGGAGTGGCACAGAGAGCTGTTCTGTGTGCCCAAACAAGTCCTGGTTGGTATTCACATCCCATCCATCCCATGGGAAGGATATTTTTGTTCCAAACTAATGCTTGTTGCACAGATGACTTGCTCAGCTGTATCAGCCTCTGCCTGGGATTTCAATGACTGTTCTTCCTGGCTTAGAGAGACCTGATCAGGTGAATCCATGTCAAACTATGACCACTAAAAATCCATCACTAATATAGTTATGGAATCACAGAACTGGGAGGGACCTTAAAGCTCATCTTGCTCCACCCCTGCCATGGCAGGGACACCTTCCACTATCCCAGGGTGCTCCAAGCCCTGTCCAGCCTGGCCTGGAACAACTCCAGGGATCCAGGGGCAGCCACAGCTGCTCTGGGAAACCTGTGCCAGGGCCTCATCACCCTCACAGGGAACCATATTTTCTAGTATCCAATCAAAGCCTGCTCTCTGTCAGTGTAAAGCCATTCCCTCTTGTCCTGTCTCCATGACTTGTAGAGTCTCTTGAGCCACTCAAGCTGTTCTGAGGATGAATTCCTCAGCAGTGGTAGCATGAGTCCTGCCATCTCCCCCTTTCCTACTCACAGCACACTTGAGGGGCTTCTGGGCAGTTGCTTTGAAGAGATGGATTCTCAGAGAGTGTAAGGGAAAGGTGCTTCCAGTTCTCTCCCAAAGCAGTGACTGAATCCAGCCACACTTCTCACAGTGTAAGCTCAAGGCAGTTCAGTGCCAGCAGAGCCAATGCTGCAGAGCAATCAGCACCAATGGTGGCTCAAAGGATTTCTGGTGTTCATTGGGAACAGCCTGTTGGAATAGCAGGAGCTCTGCTTGGAAGGGCTCGTTCTCTTACCTGGAGCAGTCCATTCCTTTTCCCCTCTGTGTTTAGTGCTGTTTTGGGCTTCTGAGACAGAGAGATACTTTGTGCTGGAGCAATAGAACAACATAACAACATCCTGCAATGCTGTGATCATTCCAAATGGACATAAACAAACACTGATCCCCCAGGATGGTCCTGCCCTGGGCCTGCTCCCTCCTGTCTGCTTGCACCAGCTTTTGTGCAGTCTCCTGGTGAACCAGATTGCCCAAGGGCCTGTAACTAAAAGGAATCTTTTGTTTTCCCACATTTAAAACTTGCCACATCAATTCTCTGAACAGGTCACTGCACAGGTGCATGTAGGGTTGTCCAACCCTCAGAAAAGAAAATATGGTATTGAGAGCTGTAATGAGCAACCTGATTTCATTCTGAAGTAAGCCCTGCTTTGAGTGGAAAGCTGGACTTGGTGAGCCCCAGAGGTTCCTTCCAAATGAAATCTTTCTGTGATTCTCTGACCTTTGTAGGACAATAGCTTCTTTTAGTGGCAGTGCCAGTTCCTGCAGCCTTAGGGTGACCATTAAATTATGGCTTAAAGAAAAAAGGTTTTGCATCAGCTGTTTTTCTCCACTGAGAAGAAATGGAAGCTGTAAATCTGTCTTGGCCATAGGAAATGAGATGCCTTTATTTAGGATGCTACTGAGAGTGTTGGCGATGCCTTTGTTCCACTGAGGACGCTGATGTGACCTGCAAGTTGTTTGTCTCTTTCTCTCAATCAAAGCATCTTCTCAAAAATCCATTGTTCCACTCTAAGTTGGGGCCATTTCCACCACAGAGACCCTTCATTCTCCTTGACCATACAGAAATTTTTTGCAGAAGTTCCTGAACCAACTCTTCCTTGCCTTAGAAATGAAGGATAATGGTTGTTTGTCCTTGATTTATGAGTCATACATGAAGAATCCTTCTCTGCACAGTATGTTAAATACCCAGTACATTCTGTTTAATCTGCCAATATTTCATGTTTCCTTAATTTGAGAGTAAATACACACAATTCCTTTGTGAACCCAGCATGTCACCTGTTCACCAGAGCCCTGTCTGCCTTTGGTAGCTGGGTTCTGGGCTCAGTTGGCTTCCTCAGACAGGTTACTTTCCAACCAGCTGGGAGTCAGAATGATGTGTACCCCTGTTCTAGAATGTATTTCTATATTTTCATGTCAAAAAAGGTGGGGCTTCCCTTGCTGTTAAGCTGTTGTATCTTAAAAGAATGTATTCTCTTAAAAACACTTGATGATAACTGTCCCTGAAGAGGTTCTAAACTCCTGCTGCTAGAACTGGCCAGGATCTGATGTGGGATCTTTGCAGCTGTTGATTCTATTTATGTGTCAGATTTATTCTTCTATCCTCAGCTGTGGGGAAAACAAAACCACACAAATCCACAAACAGAGGTGTCTGTTTATTGTCTAATATTGGATTTCTGCTTTCTCTCTCCTGTCTCCTAATCCTCGTGTGTGCCTGGTGAAGAAGCAGCCCAGCTAGAAGAGAGTGGGCTGCCAGAACACAGCCCTCAGACTGTCCCAGGCAAGATACAACGCAGGAGTTGGCTTCAGGTATGGGGCAGGTGGAAGAAATGGGGCTTTGATTGTTAGGTTGCAAATCACTTCAGGGGAAATTGGTTGTAAGTGGTACAGAGTGGGCAGCTGGGGCTCTCTGATGGCTTGGGCTGGATGCTGACAACATGAAATGTTACCCTGCCCACATTTGTGTCTGCTTGGAAGCCTAAAGAGGCAAATCTCATTGAAAGGGTTTGGTTTCAGTGACATTCATCATAGAAAGCCTGAACACGAGTGGCTCAGTGTGTCCTCCACCAGAGTGGCTGCTGCTGGATAGCTCTCCCCTAGGGAATTTATCTAGTGTAAAGGATGGGGAAACTCATTTTGGAGAGACATCACTGCCTGTTACTGCTCTTCTCCATCTTGCAACAAGATTGAGGGATAAAGAAATGTAATTTACATAATTTGAGTTGTAATTTGTGATAAATTCTTGTAGGTCATAGGAGAGGGAAATGCATCTGAATAAAAATACCCTATCTATAAGAAATTTAGAGCCATCAGCTCCACAGTTGTTGGTTCACCAGAGAAGTTTCAGAAGAGAAACCTATTTTCTTTTAGCCTAAAGAAGGATCTGAGTTAACCTGTCAAGGACTTAATTAAAACAATAAATGGGAATTCAGAACAATGGAGACATGTCACCCAAGTAATTACACTACTTGATTAGCCATTGGCCTGGCTGGATGTTCAGTCTGTGCTTGAGTGATGGGATCAGAGGTCTTTGGCACTGTGGATAAGTGTTTGTGCTGTGCAGGTTTTCTTTTCTTTCAGAAAATACTTCACATTCAAGCTTGAAGGCTGCATTACCTTGTTTACCACTCTTACTGCTTAGTTGAATTCATTTTCTCAGCTTCCATTATGGCCTGTCAGGACTTCTTTGCTGAATTTGCCAGATGTGTGGATCTGTACTAAAACCTGGTTGCTACTTGGGACTAGCTCAGGATGATTCCTTAAGTCTTTTACCTAGTTGGATGGGAGGATAGGAGTTATTATATCCTTATGAACAAGTGGAGTTATTTAGCTAAGGAAAAGTGTAACCACAGACTGAGCAGTTTCCTTTCCCAGTGATTTTCCATGGGGATTTTTTGGATATCTAGAGGACCCAGCAATTCCTGGCCAAACCTGTCAAACTTGGGCTGTGCTAAGGGATGCTGCAAGGGGGAAAGATGGAATCATTGATAGAATTCACCTAAGTTGTCTTAGGATATTCCCTCTGGGACATCTTTGCCCCTGGCACTAAGAAAATGCTAGAGGGGTACAAGAGAGCCCACTCTGGGCTCAGCAGCAGCAGGTGGAGAGTTTGACCAGGGCTGATAAACCATAATTCAGGGGCCCAAAGATGAGCTCAGGGAGGACAGAAACCTTCTGTGGATCAGAGGGGAAAAGCAGTGCTTGATCATGCTGTTGTTATATAAAGTGTGATGGTTACTCTTCTTGTACTGCTGATACACAGAAGAAATCTGATTTCTTTGAATGCTTCTTCTGACAGAAAACTGTGGCAATTAAAACAGAAGAAGGGGGTAAACTCTACATTAACCCATCTCCAGAGTACTCTGAAGATTTTGAACCTTATGAAAGCTTGAATGTGGAGAGCAGCAGTGATGATGATGATAATGGTCCTCTCTCCCAGGTACAGTTGGCAGCTGTTTTCTGTTGTTCATGGCAGTGTCATTTGAAATGTGATCATGCCCAGGGATCAGTCTCAGCACCCAAACCCTCTGTTGTGGTGTCTTCATTAGAGAATTTTGCTTTGATGAAATGTGACAAAAAGAAGGAAAAAAAATGAAAAGTAAAGCTGCTTGAGAAATCAAGTCTCAATCAGCAGCACTACAAAATGTTAAACCTTATTTTTAGGAGGGGGAATATTGTCTCTGTTGGGTTGAATTGAGATATTTCCTGCAAGGAGCCTCTTTCAGTTCAGTTAATGGTTGTGCAAGTGAACATCACTCCTGGGGATCAGGTTAGGGAAAGCTGAAACAACAGCTTTTGCTGCCTTTAGGGTAGTCTTTAAATAATGATGCTAAAATTGTTGCATGTCATTATTTTGCCTAACAAAAATCAGACTATTTGAAAATGTTCTAATCAATGCAGTTGCTTTGCATCAAGGATTGTTGTTGTATTGACTGTGCAGCCTTCCATTTGATCACTAATTGCAGTTTGTTCTAGCACACTTCACAAATGTGAAAGAAAACTAATCAATGAACAAAAATTTATGAATGTTTTTCTGCCTAAGCAATTAATGACATAAATAAAGCTTTTCTGGGTAGTGGAGTAGCATCTGTACATGAAACTGTTAACAGGTCTTACCACTGACATCAGACAAAATTCCCAAGCATATTTTCCTAGCTTGCATCTTTCTCTCATTTCTATATTTTGCCTTGATGATTATTTTTTGCTCTACAAACTGGTAATTTGTTTACACTGATGAATATTTATATCTTTTATGTGTTTTTAATAGGAAGCTAATAATTTCAAAACAACTCCTCTTTTCTTTTTAGTCAAGATGGAAATAATTTTGATTTTGCTGGGGCTATAATGTATTTTTTTTAATGTCTTGTTACAATGCAGATGCAGAGGTTTCAAAGGAAAAGAGACTTGTACAATTTCCTGTCAAAGAGCTGGAAATATTAGTTTTGACTGTCTTAAAGACATGCTCAATATGAAGGCTCAGGTTGCTTATAAACCCTCTTTTGAGGCTGACTTTGTCTGCTCTTTGTAATATATTTCTGTCAACATGGATTTCCTAACAGGTATAATCTGTAGGAGCTTGAAGCTTTCATTGCAAACTGAATATAGACTGTCACAGTTCATTTGTACCTAAGGTACCTTCAGGTTTTCATTTTATACAGTTTGCTTACCTATATTTATCTCAAAACTCTTAATACCAACAAAGCAGGGGGAAATAAAAAAGCATTTAGGAGATGCAAGGTCTTTTCCTTTTGCATCCATGAAAGCCCACAGCTCTCCAGCATCATCTGTGCTGTTTGTGGTGTGAGATGGGAGAGGCAGGGCAGTTTTTTTCCACAGTAAATTTCAAAATAGGTTATTTTTTGCATAAAATCCTGTTAGAGTGTGTCCACTTCAAAAAACTCAGTGCCAGCTGGGAGCTTAGCCCATCAGAGCCCAACTCTTTTTCTGCTGGTTTTTGAAGTACAGATGTGTACAAGGCAGGACTATTATCATCTATCATGTGCTTAAAAAGGAGTTGCTGCTACATGAGCTTGACAGTCTTGTGAAGGCATTTGGAAATTCTGGTTTGCAGCTACTCCTCAAACAGCAAAGCACAACTGTGAGACTGCACAAATATGTGCCTTTGCTCTCCCCCTTACTTGCTTTTTGTAACTTGCTCCTAAAAATTGGTTTTGCACATAAAAGCTCCTTGGCCTAGAGAATGTGCCTGCTGGATATTGATGAGGAGCACAGCAGTTGTAGGATGATTTTTCTTTACAAGCCCTCATCAAATGAGGCAAGACATGACAGAGGAATGGGAATATTTTTAGCTGTATCATGGCTCTGAGTTCCTCAGAAGATTTTTCTTTCTCCCAGAGAGGAACTGGCAGCCACTCTGGTTTTTTCTAAAATACAATTTTGAGCTTTTCTGACAGATGTGTTTATATTGTAGCAGAAATTGAGAAGCAGCTTGCAGCACAGTGTGGAAGAGGAGAGAATGGAAGAAGACTCCCTTAGTGATGATTATGACTCTGTTGAAGAGGATGTGTTTTCAGACCCATCTCCCACTGAGGAAGCAATTACAGGCTTTGAAGGCCTTCAGTTGGATAGCAGTGGGGCACTGCAGAAGGAAGGTTCTGAACATCAGGATGCTGGGAGATGCTCTAGCCTTGATTCTGGTGCCACAACTGTGCTGGAGTTCAACCAGGATCAAAGCAGTAAGTCTGTGTCTTGCACAATTCTTCCTTACAATAATAATTCTTTGAGGGAATTGCTTTTAAGGTTGATCATTAGGAGTTACTCCACACCCTTTCAAATTCTCATGCCCTGCAGCAAACCTGTTGTTTGATCTCCTGATTTGGGACACTCATCCTCTTGTACTTCATTAGGAACTTTTTGGGCAAATCCAAAGATACAGACCTGGTTACTGCACCTGCATCACCACCTCTAGACACCTGAACTAAGATTGTCTGTGAGATTTCTCAAGGAATTACCATGTTTTTAGATACATTTTTGAACTGTTTTTGCAGTAATTCAGGCAGCCAAACCTTCCCAGTCTCACCTTTATTTCACATACCTGTTCCAGTGTGTGCTGTTCATCCCTGGTGATTGACATGAGCCACTTCTTTTTGTCTCTTTCTGTCTCCTTTGGAGCCTCAGTGTCCAAACCCACAACCAGTCATTAGGTCTCAAAGATGATTTAACAAAGGGTGAAGAGTTCAAGCAGAAACCAGACCTAAGCCTACATTCAGTATTTCTCAGAATTCCTTCCCTGCTTGTTTCTGGTACAGTAATTGGTTTTGGTTTCTTGGTTTTGTTTATTTCACTGCTTTCTTTTCTTTTTTTTCTTTCCCTAATGTGGAGTTAATTGCATAAATTCAGAGGAACAATCTTGGAATAAATTAAGTAGAAGAGTATTCCTTTCATTATCATGGATGTGAGTGGAGTGTGAATGGGGAGAGGGGCAGAAGAAGAGACAGGAGCAAGGGATGGAAGAGCAGTGAGAACAAAATCTCTGGGAGAGTGCAGGACTTTTTTTCCAGAGAGAAATTTCAGAGCTGTGATGCATTAATAATTCCCAAACCAAAAAGTGAAGAATTACTTCTATGAGCTACTCCCTCTCCCCCTCTGAAACTTCTAAACATGATAACATTTGTGTCTGTATTTTAAGAATTTTCTTTGGTATAACTGTGTTAAGAAATAACTCAGGACTTCTTTTTTATTTTTGCTTTTCATGACAGTAGTGCAGGTAAATATCTGGCAGAGATGAGATGTGTTGGTACATTATAATACTATTTTTATTTTGTTTGAGTTAGTGCCAGCCATCCATATGTGCATCTGCACCAACAGAACAGTGCCAGTGAAAGGGATGGAAATTATCACTTTTAACTATGCCAACATAATTAAAGTGGCAAAACTTTAGCATTAAAAATCCAATAAATTTTCCTGGGCTGGCTGCTTCCACATAGCTTTAAAGTTTATTATTTCTTTTTCCTTTTTATCTTGTAGAAATGAAGCCAGTGCAAGTTCTCTCAGCCAAAAGAAAGGACAGTGCTGAAGTGTACATTCCTGTCAAACCAGGCATGCTGCAAAATAAAGGCACTCGGCCACTCTCTGCTGTGTTCCTGCACCAGGACAGACATGAAGCAATGTATTCTAGTAAGAAATAAGAATATATGATGTCAATAAGGAGAGTTTTCATGCTTTTTCTCCTTCTGGCTCAGATGCAATTTCAGCTCACATCTGTCATTATGTGAATTTTTTAGCTGTCGCTCCCCTGCCTTTTTTTTTTTTAAGTGGGATTTTCTGTGGTTCTGTTGTTGTTTTTAACACCTTGAGTGTTCTGACTTCAGTGAAATTGTGATAAAATGTAAAAGCCTGTATACTTCAATCTTCTGCCATATCTTTACTATCTTCCTTCTCTTTTTGCTTCTGCAGCACAAGATTTTCCCTCTCCCTTTCAATCCTTGGTCAGTACTTGCTCTGTGTTTCCCACTTCCCTCATGGAGGTCTGTTCCCTGTGGTTTTAATGGAAATGTGCAGTTGATGTTTGGTGGAAGAGTTTAAAACAACACATTTGTAGCAATACAAAATGCAGAGTTCTCTACCACAATAAAGGCACAGTTTTTCACAGGATGACAAAAGAGACCTGTGGCTGCTTGGGACTGTAGCTGAATTACACCTTGAACACTGACATCAGTCTGCAGTGCTGGGTAGATGTGCCAGTATCTAGGAGCATACTGGAAAATATTTTTCATGGACTGGAGAACATAATTTGAAGCCACTGCTGCTTATTATAAATATCTTCTGCTAAGGTGTGGTCTTTACTTGGGGAAAAACCCCAACAAAACACAGCAGATCCCAAATGTAGGGGCTGAAGTTGTGACTGCAATTGTAGTTCAGTGCAGTCCTTAACTGAACAAGTCTGATCAGCTTGAGTTTTGGAAGGTCTGAGGTGAAGTTTTCAGACCTGCCATACTCTGTAGTCAAGCTGCTCTTTTCAAAAAAACAGAATCCAGATGTGTCCCAAGAAAGCACTAAGGCCAGTGGTTTTGAAAAGCCAAAATAATTAGTTTCTTAATTAGCAGAAAACCAAATAGAGAAAAAGAAGTTAATTCTTTTTGGCTCCAGAATAAATCCCCTTTGTAGCTTCTGAGACCCTCACCCACCATCTGTTGAAGCAGATGTTGCTTTGAATTCCCAGAGATGTGTGCTGCATTTTCTCAGGTTATAATAGTGCTGGTTGGAGCTGTTTCTGTCCAACTACTGTGATAAATCCTAAATGAATTTCATTTCAGGGGGATGATAGAGTACAGAAGAATAAGCAGGTCTTTATTCCATCCCTGTTTTTGCAGAGATGACTGATGCTTATTGAAAGTTTTCATGGGTGTATGTGCAAGGAGTGCATGCCCACAAATCTCAGATCAGTCTGAACTTCTTGTCTTTTCAAGGTGGACTTGATGTTACTTACTTCTCTTCCGTTGACTTTTAAAGCCCTCAGATATAATCACTGTGCTTCTCTTTTATCCAATCTCACATCATCTGTTGTTAAATTTGATTTCCTTTCTTTCAAACCTGTTTCTAGGCTGTGATGTTTCTGTTTCTCCATGAAGTTTGGGAAGATTGGGATTCGTGTGGGCATTGTGATGACTGCTTAAATGACAAGGTCATTTATTTTGCCTTGTAAATAGCAGCTCCTGATTCCCCTTGTATTGCTAGAAGTCTCTGGGGATCCCTACAAAATAGCTGAACACCCCAATTACAAATTGCTGCTGTGCTTAAATTATATATACTTCTTTTCAATGGACTATTACAAGGCATTTCCACTAAATACCAGAACAAAGCAATCTAAAAGCATAAAAATTATGGTTCTCATTTGTTGGTTTTCCTCTTCTTTTGATGCTGTTTTAACTGTTGCCTAAAGAAGATGTGACTTGGAATCTTAGCATAAAACCAACTTAGGGGAATTCAGCTTCATTTGGGATGGTTATAGATGCTTGCAAAGCCCTTTGTCAGGAACTGAATGGGAAGTTTCAGATGTTGGAATGTTCTGTACTTGTATGTCCTGAAAAAATGAGTGTTTCTTCCTTTTTTTTGGTCCCAGAGCCTTTAAGTCGACCAGAAACCTCCCTTTCAATAACCAGGAAGAGTGTGTGTGAGAAGGATCCTGAGTTCTCTGTTTCAGCTGTTGTTCAAGCAGTGCAGATTGAGAATGAATTCTTGCAGGGAGATCTGCAAAGGCAAGCAGTTGCCACCAACCCCCAAAAGGTATGGCAGAAAAAAGAGAGAGCTGTTTGTTCAACAAGCAAAACCCCCATGAATTACAATCCCTTACACATTAGGATTGTGTATGAATGCATGGTGATGGCCCCTAAGTGTAATTTAATTTGTATTATTCTTCCAAAGCGTTGTTTCCTTTAATCTGCTTCCTCAGGATGGCATCCCACAGCTCCCTCTTGATTACAGGGATCACTGAGCAGCTGATAGAGCAGCCATATGATGTGTCTGTACAATCAGATGCACAGCTGCAGGCCCACTTGAGCCATTTTCATCCTGCAAGCTTCTGAAACAAGGCAAAGTGGGATTTCCATCCCAGTAAATCCTGTCTTCCTTCAGGACTCTGTAACATGGACACTGCCCCCTGTTAGTGCATCTCCGCTTTTGGAGCAGAGCTGTCCTGCACACTCCTGGATCTCACTGAGAACGAGCTGGGGAGGGTTTTCTGCCCCAAGGTGTGTTCATCTCTTAGCTCCAGAAACCATGTTTAAAACAATTAAAAACTTACAAGCAAGGAAGTCGAGAAAAATCAACAAAAAAAGTTGAGTAGAGTCAGAAAAAGACCCCAAAGCCCTGTAAGAATGCGTCACTTTTCTTCTGTTTTCTCTTGGGTATCTTACTGATAGGTCTTTATTTAAAAAATAAATCATTATTTTATGCTAATAGAATTGAGGGGTTTGGGGATTTTAAGAGACTTGATGGTTTTGGAGGAGAAAGTCTAGTAGACCTGTGCCAAAGGTTTGGCTAACCCTGAATTCTACCAAATGTATACAATGAGATTTTATATATATATTTATATATATATGTGTGTGTGTGTATTTTACAGTCCTCAGAATTTGCTTCTAGGTTTTCTTCCACACAGAAGATCAAGCTTCAAGCTCAGCTCTTTCATTATAAATCAAGACCAATTCCATTAAATGTTCTTTAATTTTATAGAGTTACTGATGAGCTGGGCCCAAACTCATGCTTGTTCCAGAGATGCAGATTGATGCTGTGTGGTGAGAACAATCTGAATGGAACATGTTCATCTTTTTCTTACTTAGGAGACATTTTCTGTTTCATCTGTTCTTTCTGCAAAGGCTGAACCTCCAGAGAAACGCCAGACAAGGACTGCAGTGACCAGAGCTGTGGAGAGATTCTGCCCTTTTGGAAGCAGGTATATATTTATATCTATTTGCTTTAGGATAACTTCCTTTTTTAAGAGAGATTTTTTTAGAATGCCACCAGTCCAGTTACTGCACCTGGTAATCTCCAAATACTTGAGACACCGTGAAAGTAGCAAATCAGGCAGTGCAGCCTTGGGCGATTTCTGTGGAGCAGGATCTGCCAACATCTCACTTTATGGTCCTCAGATCACCTCTGCATTCTCTTCTCACACTGCCTCAGAACCAGCTGGAAATGGAGCCCAGATTTTTAACCAAACTCTGTGGATCTAAGGTGGAATGCTGCAAAAGTTGTCATTTGGTGTTGGTTACTTTTTCCTGTGGGGTTCATCCTATCACCTCTTCATCTTTGCACCAACTGTTTCTTAAAAATGCAGGAATTATGAGGGAATAACCCAGAATATGTAGTTTCAGACAAAAGAAGAGACTCCTGAAAGGCTTTGTGGAGCGTGGGGGCCATTCTGCCTGTGACAGTGACAGATCCCTGGCTGGTGGAAAAGCTGGAGTAAATTCCATTTGGAGAGAGAAGGTTTGTGCATATGTGCACCATAATTGGTGCTTCCCAGTGTTACTGAAATAAAAGTACACTGAATGAGCTGTATCCCTCAGTTCTGCCCTATAAGTCAAGTAATAAACCTATGGCAGGGTGCAAAAAGAGAATTTATCACTGTTCATCAGAATGACAGAGGAATCAGACAAAGAACAGAGAGTTAGTTGCCTTCTCTTCAGGCTTTTTAAGAGTGTTGATGTGTGGCAGAATTAGTGTAACCCAAAATGATTGATTGAATGTCATCAAAATAGCCATGGCTTTGCAATCTTTTTTCTTCTGACCCATCAGTTTTGCAGTCTGAACAATCTTTCCTTTCACATTTTCTTGGTTGGTCACTGCTGTTTTTACCATATTTCATTTTGGTCTAGATGACACCCAGTATGGATGTACATGATGCCATTTATGTGACCATGGAACTTCTTTCCAACTGGGGGAATCCAGCAAACGTGGGCCTGAGCCAGGTGGAATTCTTTGATTTCCACAACCAGAGGATCTTTGTGTCTCCTCACGACGTGGACATTCGAAATGCTGACAACACAGGGGATTTGTGCTGCCTGGTCAATAACAACTTAAATGTAAGACAGCTTAGTGCTGGATATTCAAACCTCTCAGTATAATATTTCTATAATACTCTATCTAAAGGTTTTTTGTTCAGAAACATTTTGAACCTGACTGCATAACAACTATCTGATAATTTAAAAAAAACCTACAAATATTGCTTCTTATTAACAAATGCAACTCTCCTATTTAAGATGTTGGTATTCAGTTACAACTTGGTTTTAGAACTGGAGTAATCCTTGTGGTCTCAAGGTAAAGGAGCTCCACTGTTATTTTTTTTTCAGATGGATAATACAAATTTAAGTAAATTTATAAAGAAAATGTGTCTGTTTTCTCTTGTTCCCTTGTTATCTTTTTACCTAGGGAAGAATCATGGAAATAAACTGTGTAGGTAGTTTTGAACAAGAGATTAAGAAAAATATATGGCAGGTAAAAGTCTTTCATGGCTCTTGTGTGAGATAGTAAGATGAGGAGATATGAGGGGCTCCCACACTAATGACAATGGGCAAAAGACAGTGACTGGTGTGAAAGAATTAGCAAATGTCCACAGCCCTCCATACAGCCACAGTTTTATTTGTGCTGCACATTCACTTTGTGCCATTTTTCATGGGCCTGTACAGCAAAGATTCTAGTAAAAAATTAGTATGATTTTAGTGGATGAGGATATTTATGGACTTAGTCCATTAAAAACATAAATTACAGCTCATTTCATGCTAATGGTGCTTTTCTGCTGTCAAGGTAAATAAGATTTGAAAGAGGAAAAATATGCAGTATTTTGAAATTTAGTTGAAACTCCTTATAGAATATTATTTCCAAATATTTTCACCTGAAGCATCTTTCTTAATTTCTCCTGAGAATTGTATTTGGGATCTCATAAATACCCATTCTCCTTTTTAGGCTGGGCTGGCTGGCAGGTGACACTCAGTAGTAGTGGTAGTAGTAGTAGTTGTAGTAGTGACTCTCAGACTTTCTAGATATTTATAAATTATGTAGTAATACATTCATTAAGCCATTATGAACCTGTTACTCTCAGTATTACTCATACATTTATAAATCTCATTATTCTTAAGAAATGAGCTTTTATATTGCATTGATTAATATATTCCCTTGATTTGTGACTCTGTAATCTCCTCTCTTGAGGCTGCATCCCAGATGCAATCTGGGCAGGGAATTTGCTCTTAGGCTGTGGGTATGGGGTGCCTGAACTGCAGATTCCTTCAGAAGGCAGAGCAGCACTTCCAGTTTGTGCACATTTCAGATCATACAGGAAAGCTTCAGGGTGCATTAAAAACCCAGTAAATTAATCAATCTCCAAGCAATGAACAATTTCAACAGAACAAAAACTTGAAATAAAAACTTATTGTGTGGAAAACTCATTTTACCATGCTTAAAACACTTCCATCTTTGATCATTTAGATGTACTTTTGTCTTTGAGAATACTGTTATTGAAGATGAGGGATTTTATTTTATTAGTTTATTTATTACCCTTGCAGACTTTTAAGAAGAGCACTTAAACTGCCTCCTTCCTTGTATTTTGTGATGTACTGTAAAAGAAAAAAATGCCTGGCAGAATATCTGGTGCTCTCAACTTTTTAGATTAGATAAAGGGAAGGAATTTACTGTGAGGGTGGGCAGCCCTGGCACAGGTGCCCAGAGCAGCTGTGGCTGCCCCTGGATCCCTGGCAGTGCCCAAAGCCAGGCTGGGCAGGGCTGGGAGTGACCTGGGACAGTGGGAGGTGTCCCTGCCCATGACAGGGGGTTGGAACTGGATGGTTTTTAAGTTCCCTTCCAATCCAAACCATTCTGGGATTCTCTGAAAATATTTAATGATATTAATATTTAGGTATTTATTGAAATTGCTTTCCACAAACCTTTTTGGTTCTTATTTGCATATAGAGGTCTTTTAAACCTCAGGATAACAAGGACAGGCAAATACTAACAAAGGTGTTTCTTCCCCCTGGGGAACCCTTAGACCTGTGTCATTCCTCTTCACAGTGCTTGATGCTTCCTTTATTCTCCATCATTTACACCTTCAGTCCCACAAGAAGCAGTGCCAATCACTCACAAAATCTTAATATTTTAAGGTTTTCACTCTGCCCTTTTACCTTGGTCCAGTGAAAATACAATTTCTTCTTCTTAACATACCAGGTTCACCCTGATGGTTCAAAGAATTTTTGGGTTAGATTTTTCAGCTCCAAGAAAATAACCCCAGGCTCAAGTACCTCTTGTGAAAGCAAAGACATGAGATCACTCTTTGGGATAAAGCATGAGAGTCCTCCACAGTCTCTTGAGTTTTGGCATGGATCCTTCAAGGTGCCTTGAATTTCTGGTGTCAGATCTTTGGCACCCTCATGGGGACTGTGACACCTGTGAGGTTGTGTAAGCTCACCAATATCAGTTATTTCCACTGATGATCTCCATGGCTGCCTCTCACTCAGGACACAACACTCAGCCTGGCTCTGATAAATCTCTGTTTTTGGAACATTGGGTGCAGTTTTACAGAGAAGCCAGTGAGAAGCAGGAGCAGATCATTTTAGTGCTGAATCGGGTACCCTCCTGTGAAGGCACCTCTGGCTCTCAGTACACACCAGAACCTATTGATTTCTGGGGAGTCAGCTCCTGCCTTGAGAGGTCTGCAGATGGATTGCTTATCTGATGTTGTCTGCAGTTGGGAAATTGGTTTTTTAACTGTTCTTATTCAAACTATGGCTTCAAAAACATGATGCAGCTTTGAAGTTGACCCTGGAGTTGGGTTCATGGTGATTTGAGGGCTGTCCTTCATTTCTTTGATGTCCCAGTGTGAAAGAACCCAAGAGGCTTCTTTCTTTTTAAGTATAAAGGACAGAACCTGTCTGGCACTCTTATGGCTGTTGGTGCTCCAAACTGGTGTTAAAGCAGCAACAATCTCCCAAAGCTTTTTGAGAGGCTCTGGGGCAGAGACCCATCAGAGTCTGGAGAAATTGAGAGAGGACCATGGTGAGGAGTGTATCTGATAGCTATCATATTCATGCTGGCTCTGAGCAGGCTCCAGGGTGCTGTACTTACCATTGTTAGACACACAGATAGAGGACTCTGTGGTTAACACCTTCAGGAAAAACTGAAACACTCACTTCAGAGAGAAAGGTGTGGAAAAAGACTGCCTGTTATCTTGTGTGTGTGTATCTGTGTCCTGTGTGGCCCTGAGAACAGGAGGGGAACTAATTTATCAGCTGCTTTCAGATCACTGGTATGTAACCTGCATGTGGGAAACACTGAACATCAAATATATTAATATTGAACATTTTGATTCTGAAACTTCCTTCCTTCTGAGCTGCCAGATATCCTTTTCTTACATTCTGAAGATGTAAAGATAGCAGTTCTTAACAATGTCCAGAATTAAGCATTTCTTGGTACTTTAAAATCTCTTGATTGCCAGTTATATGTAAAATTCAAGTTGGGAATTCTGTGATGTCTTAGAAAATTTTCAGAGTAGAGTCCAGTATAACTCTGAGGAGTAGACCTGTAAGTGAAACTGATTATCTGCAAAGCCTGATTAAAATAGAGGCAGACAATAAAGTAAAATTCTCAAAGATTCCCCTCCTTAGAGGAAGAACCAGAAGCAAAGAAATTGTAAAATGATTGTAGAATGCCCATTGTGCTCAGTGATCCCCCCTAGTGCCAGCAAAGCTGATTAATTTGATAAAAATAAACTGGGCTTGCTCTGCCTGTGCTCTGAGCGTGCAGATGTCTCCCTGGGACAGCAGGCAGCTGACCTTTAGCTCATTGCCAGCTTGTTGGGAGCTGTCTGGCAGGCGGGAGAGTGGGATTTACTCTTGGGAAATGAGGCTGAGGTTTTGCTCTTTGCGTAGCAGATTTTATGAAACCTTTACTTTCCTAATGGCCTCCTGTACTGCTGGGGGGGTGGGGAGTTAATTAAAACACCTGCTCCAGGAGAAGGAGCATTAGTGACAGTCTGCTTGTCTGTGTTTTTAGCTCCCCAAGGAAAGCTGCCTTTGGATGTGCCCTTTCCACCCACCCGTCCAACTTTACTTTGTTATCCGCAATCCCACCCGCTCACGTGACTTTGGTATATCCAAGATCAAGATTTGGAATTACAACACAACAACTCCCAGTGTAAGTAGTCTTTTCTCAACTCCTCTTTATATTTGCTCATGCTTTGCCTAGGGAAATTCAGTGTGATCTTCTTTCTAAAAGCATGAAATAAAAGTAGATACAATTTCCTGTAATAAAACAGGAGCTGTGAGGTGTCCCTGTCTGCTGTGAAATTTGCTTTTGTCTTAATTGTAAGTGCTAACAATGTAGTGATAATGTTTTCGTGGGCACAATGAGCATTTGTTTTCAAAGCTATTAAAGATCACTAAAGACCTAATAAAAGGCTTGCACGTCCTGTCATTAATCCTTTACTGTGGTGAGAAATAGAAATACAAAGGTAAGTGCATCTCAGTATTCAGGGCTTTCAGCTGTTTAATCACAATGTAAATAAATACGTGTTTAAATATCTGTTTTCTGGTGTCTATAAATATAAACAGGCTGACTGTTGCTCAGTTTGGGGTCTGTCACTTTAATGAGAATCATAAAATGGTTTGGGTTGGAAGGACCTTTAAGATCATCCAGTTCCAGCCCCCCTCCCTGGGCAGGGACAATTAAAAAGTCCACTACTGTGTGCTCATAATAAAACCAGTCATCTACTGTTACAAGAGAGACATATCATGGCAGATGGCAGATGGTTTCTTGTCTGTGTGTTTGAATGTCACCATGAATATTATTCTTGTTTGTACACTGCAGTGTTAAGAAAAAAAAAATCTCAGGTACTGGATGAAAGAGGATTTGCTGTCCTGGATTAGAAATAAGAAGCTTTATCCCTCTGGTTTTGCTCTCATCCATGTTCTTATATAAGCACATATGGTAATTTATACATACGGAAATGGCCGTGGAAGGGACAGCTTAAAACAAATTTACTACAACATGATTTATATTTCTTTTCCTGGAATTTTAATAGCTTTTCTCACTAAAATGTGGTCTACAGGATGTTCCATCATCATTAGAGTGTGCGAAAGGGCTGCTGTTCTTGGAGGTAATGGTATGATTTGTTACCAAACCTGCTGAATAGAATGCAGGATGCACACAGAAATGTTTGCCTGTGTTTCAAGGCTCTGCTTCCTTAATAACCTGATATAAGGCAATGTGTAAAATCCATTGGGAGTATAATCCTATGGATTTTGGTGGAAAAATTTCTGTGTGCAGGACACACAGAGAAATGTTTGTCTGGTTTCAAGGTTCTCCTTCTTTAATAACCTGAAATAAGGCAATGTGTAAAATCCATTGGGAATATAATCCTATGGGTTTTGGTGGAAATGCAGCAGTTTATCCTTGCTGAAGAAATGTCTCATTATCCTTAGCATGAAAGAATAATACAAAGCAGTCCTGCCTAAGTCTGTAATTTGTCACGAGGAAGTTTTGTCTAAGAAGTATAAAACCCCAAAAGACAATGAATGAACAATTTTCTTCCTGCTAATGTAAATCCAGAGCCAGATTTCTGTGTAGATTTTGGGAATCATTCTAACTGCCTTCTTTCCCTCAAAAACCACGTAAGTGAGAGATGTCCAAGTACTGCTTCCAAAAATAGGCCACAAATTAAGTCAGGCTGGTACTTTTGTATATTTGAATTTCAGAACTTGAGACTGGAAGGAGAAAAAAATATGTCTGAAGGAAGCTGTACAAGTCAGATGACATCATTGTCATAGATTCCTTGATTCATTGAATTACAAGAAAGGTCTCAGAGGATGTTTCATCTTGCCTTTATTTACTTCAGATGAGACCTCCAAAAAAGGTGAATTTTAGTCTGCAGGAAGGGAACAAATGTAAGGGCAGCCAGTTTTTTTCAAATTTATCTGCAACAGTCAGACACTTTGTAAGTACTTGATACAGCCTTGAAATTGCATGGTTAATGGTGCTATTAAAACTTTTTTGAAAGATCCAGTCTAAAGTGTGTTGTATGTCTTCACAAAACTGGGAATGGAATCAATACCTAAATGCATTAAGGTCTTAGGTGCTCTCCAGTTGAATAATTCTCTTCTTCAGGTGGCTGCCTGTGTTTGTTCCTTCTGTGCCTATGTTCCTGTCCATACTCTTGGGGCTTTTTTTCAGTGCTGGTGTGCCTGTAAGGATGGAGCAGCTTTCTTCCAGCACAATCAGTTTTGTAGAAGTATTTTCTTTGGTTCTTGGTTTCTTTTCTACTGCTTCTTTTTCACACTTTTCTGAAAAGTCAGGCAGAAGCAATTTCAGGTCCTCTGTCCAGGAAGAATTCTCAGAAAAGTGCCTCTGGTTTTAGGCTGTGGCCTTTGTGCATGAAATGGCCAGAAATATCATCCCTATTTTCTCCTTGGGAGGCACTATCCCTGCAGACACCCTGGGAGAGCTGAGGGTGCAGGCTGGGAAGGAACATCCAAAGGAACCAGAATTATTTTCACAAAATCTTTTTTCTTTCTGACAATGCTCATACCCACTTGTTTGTTCTGAGACACTGTGACCTTTTAATTACTCTTCCAGCAAGGAAAAGCCCTGCCTTGGCTGAAGTATTGAGTGGTTGTTTACAGGGTGGGATTACTCCTGAGGAAGGGATTTTTCCAGCCTCCTCACGCTTGAGGAGAGCTGAGCAATGGTACAGGGGATGCTAAACTGTCAATCTTTTCCACCAGAACAGATCACTAAGCAACTGGAAACTCAGAAGAGGGGTGGGAGGGAATGAAAAAGAGCAGTTCTTAGTCTTGTGCCTGCATATGTTTGTTCTTGGAGTCTCTTGGGATCTGTTCAGATTTTTTTCCTCCCTGAGGCTCAGTCTGCTCAGGATTTTGGTGCAGATTTTCATCAGCTCTCCTGAGCTGTCAGCTCTTGGAGTGCCTGCCCCAGTCCAGTCTGTCTCTGTTATCCCAGAAATACCTGGCTGCTTCATCTTGGTACACTTCAGACCTTTTCTGCTTCCTAAAATATCTATCCCAGACATTCCAAAGCATCAGAGAACAGTCTCCCACTGACTGGAAAAGGATTTTGAAGCGAGTGACCCCTTTCTGGGCTTGACTGTCCCTTTTTTCAGGGAGAATGAGCTCCACCATCTCATTTTGTAGAGTTTTCTCTGCCTACCTGACCTCCTCTGCTGGTGAGTGCAGTGGGATTCATTTCAAAACATGCTGTTCTTAAGAAGTTGATTTTAATTTAAAAAGATGACACTGACAAATACTTTTCAATGTACATCTGTATTTTTGTGGTCCCCCTCAGTTTATACCTATTTCCAGGTAAAAAATGCAGAACTAAGGCCTGGGTATTCCTAACAGCAGTAGGGCTGGAATATTATGGAGAAATGTTCCAGTTATCCTAAATTCAGCTGTGACTGTTCAATATCTCTGGCATTTAAAGAGGACATTGGCAGTTTAGACATATAAAAATTTTAAAAATAGCATTATTGGGACATCCTGATAGTCTTTCTCTTCCCCATCATAATTCCAGGCAAAGCCATGCAGGTAGTTTTCAACAGATGTAATTATTAAAATGTTCTGATCCCCTATTAGATCAATCTAGCAGTGTCCTCATTCAAGGGGAAAAAATATCCTGTTTTATGGCTGACTGCATCAGCACAGAAATGCAGCACTTTATGATCCTACAGGAGTTCCACAGGCAGCCAGGCCATAATGGCCAATTAAACTGGTTTTACAGCTGCTCACTGGGAACTCAGGGAAGGTCATCTTTTTCCTTTCAGGAATGTGTCCTGCATTCCTGCACCCACTCCCCTCCCTCACCTGGAGCTTTCTTGTCATGTTTGCATCCCCTGCTTTTCCTCTGGGTACATCCATATTGCATTTTTTTTTGGCTTCAGAGATGTTATTATTGGGAAGGCAACAGGATGGAAGCTATAAAAACTTGTAAGGCTTAAACAGTGTGTGTTCAGGAGTGAAGAACCAGAGACTTTCATGCTTGGAAGGGAAGGAGTGATTGGTTTAGTCTGGGAGCAGAGGAAAATGAAAATCAGTATTCAAGGAGAACTGACAGGCTGGAAATGAGCAAGAGGGATGAAACTGAAACTTCTTACTTTCACAAAAAGCTTCTTAGTTTTCACAAAAAGAAAGAAAGAACAGAGAGTCTCTGAAAGACTGCATGAGATGGACAAGTTAGAGAACAGAATGGAGATGGATTGTGTCTCATCTTCTGTATTTTCTTTGAAGATAATGGTATTTTTGTCAAGAGGGAGAAAAGGTTATATTGAAATGGTGAAGAGAACAGAAAGAAATTAGTTCTAACTTCAATGGAATAAAAAAATCAGGTATTGGTGAGTGCCACAGAGAAGGAGAACATAGAGATAAAGTTGTGAGTGGCAGAATTGTGTCTGAGATGAAGGCCTGCTGTTTAAAGGCTAGTTAAGTGTTGGAATAGGCTATCAAGGCAGATTAGTTGAAAACTGTTAAAACCAGATTTCCTCACAATGGTGTAGGTTATTTTATATTCTTCAGTGGAAAGAGAGGGACTGGATGATTTTTTTTCTAGCATTTCTGTAACTCTGTAACTCTTTTTAACTGGTGGCTTTGATCTGGGTGGTTGTTCAGTGTGGAACATGTCGTGAAAGTGCTGAATCTTAGGGATGAAAAGCAAAATGTGCCTCTGGAATTTATATCCTGATCAAATATAATTGTACTTAATCTGGGTTTTTTCCCTCAAGCGTTTCTAAATAATCAAACCTTGTCAGACAAAGTGATAGCAGTGTCTAGCAGGGTTTCCTGTCCTTTAAAAAAATCTTATCTATTACACAGTGTTTCTTAGTCATTTCAGCTTCAGATTAAAAAGCAGTCAAAAGCACATACTGACACAGGGTTTAATTGTTTTCATCTGTCTATTGATTAAGTGTTCAAATGTCAGAGTCCCAGAGCTGTGATATCTAATGCTTAAAAGCTTGACTGAAATCTTCCTACCTTTATTTTTGTAGGACCTTGATGTTGGAGCAAAGAAGGTGAAGTTGTATGTTGATGAGAACCTTGTGTTTGATGGTGAATTAGAGAGAGGCTCTGGAGATCTCCTTGCTGACCAGAGCACCACAATTGACCTCACAGATCACAAGCAAGATAGCTCAGCCTCTCCCTCAGCTGAGAGGAAGGAAGGAAATGCACCTGCAGGTCCAGACAAGAAAACAGACCTACTTTTAAAATGCTCAGAATCAAACAGTGCTTCATTGAACTGGACAGCTCTGCCAGAAGAAAATCTTCTTGAGCCTAAAATGAACTCAATCAGCTTTACAAAGAAAAATTTGTCTCAGTTAGAGGATGATCTAAAAGTGCCCCAATCTCAGGTTTGTATAAAAGATGCCAAAGAGGAGGAAGCAGCAGTTGCAGAGCACGTTCAGTCTGATGATGAGCTTTGTTTGAGTGAGCAAATGGAAAGGTTAACAGGAAGAAAACTGACTGATTCTGCAGGTGCAATTCCTTCTTGGTTGCAGTCATCTTCCCAGGTAGCACAGAATAATCAAGACACTCCCAGTAGGCAGAAGCCTCCGTGGCTTGCTACAGAACAGAATTTCAACTCAAGATTTCAAACACAGCCAGATGAAATCATGAAAAACTTCTCAGATCTGATAAATGAGGATGTCAAATGTCAGAGGCATGAACTGGGAAGACCCAATAGTAGAAATGCAACTGGAGATGGGAGATCACAAACGCTGACCAGAAAGGATGCTGATGTGGACTTGGACATTTTTGACTCCCTTTCTAACAAAACCTGCAGTTTGCAGTACCCTGTGAGTGGAAGGAGAAGTGTCATGTGTGGTAAAAAGCTGGGATCAAACACTACAAATCTTGGAGAAGATGATTCTGCTCTCAAAGGTAAGAGTTACAATAGCAACCTCAGTCCAAGTGCTGATGTGTTCTCCATTTTGCAGAGACACAAACTCATTTTAGGTGAAAGGGACTTCTTGAGACTCCTGGAAGTTTAGACAGTGGATATTAGTTTGGCTATTTGTGATATTTTCCTCATGAGAATACTAAGTCTGTCTCCTACACCTGATATGAAACACTCTTCAGAAAAATTTACATTCTGATTTAGGGGCTTTTAATTTATTTGGAGCAGCTGGAAGATGAAATTTCAGTAAATTACATTCTAAAAATTGACAGTCCTGTAGACAGCAAATGTTTGCTAATATCAATTAAAATCTGCAGAGAGATAAAGAAGATTACATCCCAAATTTGCAGAGTTTATTTGTGTAGTAGCTTTGTGTCTTTCTTGGTAAGAATAGATGCTCAATATATTTATTCAGAGTGAATGGAAAATTACCCTTATTTTTCTTCTCCACTCATAATTTTATAAACCTTTCCCTCAGACATCTGGCTTATTTATGAAGAGTTTTCTAATAAATTAGCTGTTGTCTCTCTGTGCTGTTGATTATCCTTGTCCTCCTTCCCCAGACCTCCTGTTGGAGGTTGATCCAGCTTTGTGCAGTTGTGTTCTGCCTCTGGCAGGACCAGCTGTGTGTCCCCAGGGAACAGCAGGAGAACTTCCCAACTTCCCCTTTATCCCAACATCTGGCAATCCATGGCTAGGAAATTTTCAGGGCATGAGATAATATTTTTTGTCTTTAACAATATAAATGACAGAAAAGTAGAATTTCTTACCCACAAGCTCTCCTTTGGCTCTTTTTCACCCAGCTTGTCATTGCTTGGGGTATATGTTTGTCTTCCATTTTCAGTTTCAAGCCATGTCACTCTGACTCCTGGGTTTTGGACCCTTCATGCTCCTTCCTTGGCATTCTGTAATCCTTCAGCATTCAGTATCTTGTCTCAAATGAAGATTTAATACAACAAGGACAACAAGACCCAGAGAATTGGAATAAGATGTTACAAAGCTACAAATTGAAATTTTGAGAGTGATTGAACATCAGAACAATTTACATGAAAATGTATCTTGCTGTATATTGAATTTGGGTGTTTACATGCAAGTAAGGATGACAAGGGACAGCAAATTCACCTAAATGAAAGAGTGTCAGTTCAAATTCTACAGCTGGTACTGCAGGGCTTTTTCAGACAAAGGTAAAATGGTTCTTTCTAAACTTAGAATGTCTGAATTTTTCCTTGTCTGACCCTCTGTGGAGAAAACAGCAATTTCATCAGTGTGTCTGAAGTTATACCTCAAAGAAGAGAAGAACAGAGGAGTTTGGAATAGGTGCCACGTGCCCTTCACCCACTCCACTCCCTGCAGCCCCATTTACTGTTTCACACATTTCACAGTATCTGTTACATGAAAACCTTCATGTTGTGAAAACTGTAAATAAATCCCACCTTGAGAAGTTCTGTTCACTTGTGAAAATGGAGATAAATTAGGAATTTCAATGCAATCTACAAGATGAGGGTTATAATTTTTCAATGTAAATTTTCTCTGATTTTGCTCAGAGCAGGTTGTCCTGTGGTGCTTTAAGCTCCTGATGTGTTTTAGTCCCTGCAGCCACCCAGCAGCTTTTGTTCTCTCTGCTGTGTGTGCAGGGTAAAGCCATCTTCAAATGGAGCTGAGAGAGCTTTAACAACAGGAAAACCTTTAAAGTGTTTCCCTGAGAGGGCTGGATTTTAATTGGCCTGGGGCTAAGAGAAGGGCAGTGGAAGGTGGGACAAAGGGAAGGCTCAGAGGCTCCTGTGGATGTCACAGCATGGCTTTGGTCACTAAATGCTTCACAAGAACAACAGGAATTAGTAACAGCACGTACAGGCTTGGCTGGAGTTAATGTTGCTATAAAAACATCAATTTTTCTTTGATAACCAGTTTAATGTGCAAAGGAAATGGTGGGAGTATGCTGATAAAATTTGCAAATAACATATAATTTGGTTTATTATGAGTTAAGGAGATTGAAGAACTGCACAGAACGATGAACTTGAGGACTGGAGCAATGGAATGCAATTCAGTAGAATGCTTACAGGCTCATCTGGGGACTAATAACCAAAAATTAAGTTGTAAGCTGAGTAATCATCAATTGCAAATGACCGAGGAAGAGAAGACTCATGGTTGAGTAGCTGATGGCAGATTGAGTGAAATGCTGGGGTGAGCAGTGATTGGAGCAGTGCACTCCCAGGATGGATCAGCAGAGGCATTTTGGCTACTTGGGAAACCTCAATATCTCCACACAGGCACTTGTGAGAGACCTCACTTGGAAAACTGCAGCTCTGATCATCCATTTTCAGGAAAGCTGATTACCAAGTGGAACAGATACAGAGGAGAGCTTTTAGAATGATTTGGGAAATGAAGCATGTGATTGCAGCATGGAAATATGATTGCTGTTTATAACTGCAGGGAGTAAAAAAAGCGATTAACACAACAGAGGGAGAAGAAAGGTGCTTTTTTCTGTGTAGTCTTGCCCCAAAATGTAGTTTTCTAAAGTTTTGAGAGGAATTGTGTGTGGTGTGTGTGGCCATCAGAAGCTGAATTGGTGGTTCAAGACACCCCTGAACCCACAGAGGAGCGGGATGTTTGAGGTGTCATTAATCAATAATGCATTTTAGATTCTTGAAAGATAAAAGTCACACACTATAAACCTTCAGCCATTGGTAACTGCTTTTGGGCAACCTCTGCTTTCCTTTCAGGGCTCCACTTCTCCTCTTACCAGTCCTTAAAGTAGCTCCCAAACTTTTAAATTCCCCTTGCACTGCCCTAGAAGGGGTTCAGGATTGTAACCTCTGGACTGTTGGAAGTATTTCATATTTGTAAAGAAATGGGAAAAACTCTCCCAAACTAGGAAAGTCAGTGGATGGTAAATACTCCTCTGTACTCTGCTCATCCCAAAATTTTCAAGCTTTGACATTTTCAAGGGGTAAATATTTGTACAGTGCCTTGTCCAGGTGAATTGTGAGTATTGCTGGGGATCAGCCACCTCTTGGTAGTGGTGTGAGCAGGAAAGTGACTTAAAAATGTCTGATATTCTCTGAAATATGAACCTTTCCTTCATGTCTGCCTTTTCCTTGTGGTGTAAGGAGGAGTGCCAGGTTGGTCTCCAGCCTTTCATTCTGCAAGACAACCCTTTTCCAGGTAGTTTCCCATCTGCTCTAAAATTCTTAATTTTATCTCACGTGTCCCCACTGTAAGTGGTTATTTGCCATAGATAGATTAGGAACATTGCCTCTTTCCAGTATTTCCAAAAACACAGTTAAAAGTTAGTCTTGAGCAGTCTTTTGGGAAAATTTTGTTTTGCATTTCACAGCAATTGGCATTTATTCTTGATAACCATTTGTTTTAGTATCCACCCAAGGACACTGTACAGAAGTAAAATCTGGCCCACGGGCCTGTAATTGTTCAGTACTACACTTCCTTTTCTTCATTAATTTGAAGAAAATACATGAGTGACTGCTTTATTGAAAACCTTGGTTATTATCTGTTCTTAATTGTTTTGAGATGGAAATGAAGCAGTTCCCCAGTGCAGCCACAAGGAGAAGATGCTTTGCTCCCACTGGGTCCCTCTGATGTGCTGCCCTCCCATTGTTGCATTCCCATTGGATATCTTGTAATTATTCTCTTTCTACATCTCACACCTGCTGAAAAATAGGAAAAATATTTGGACATTACCTGCCTAGAATGCAATGCTCACCTCATCCTCTCTGTCTGCTGAACCTACTCCTTTTCCCACCACTTTTCTTTATAGATCTGTGGCTCATTTTGAGAGGAAGAACCAACTTTTCTCTGTAACGCTTTACATTAACCAGTTCAGCCATTTCCAGCTGTATGAAAGACCTGCAGAAATGCAGAGGGATGATTTAAACTCTTGTGACAGGCACACAATAAGTATCACTGAGCAAAAATCCCAATTTCTTTAAGGGCTGAGGCAAGAATTCACAGCCTCTACTTAGTTGCAGTTTGTACCATGGCAGGAGTTCTCTGCCATAGGTAAAAGTGATTTTGTTCATTGTGTTTGAGTGGGGAAGGGGAACTGGGACACGTAGTCTTTGTGACAAAAATGCAAAATAAAAGTGCTGCTGTCAGAGAATTTCCCATGAGGTACACAACATCATTCTGCAAAGTCAATGTTGGAGTGGTTTGCTCCCTGTTTGTACATTAAATGCCTTTGTAATGTTGTTTTCAGATGAAGACATTCCCATCAAGGACGTAGCAGCCTCTAGAATGAAGTGGTGCAGTGAGCAAGAACACACTCTGCAGGAGTCCTGGAACTCCTTGGTGAAATTTAATTATTCCCACCGTGGTCGGATCTCGAACATGGATTTTCAAGGGGATATTTTTGATGAGTTCCTCCATCAGCAGAAAATCAGCCGGCCTGGAGAAAATCAGAGAAAAGAGGGACTACAAACACTACCAAAGAAGCAAGAGGAAGAAAATTCTGTGGAGATCCAGGATGGAAGTGATTTTAAAATCCCAGTTTTACCTTATGGGCAGCACTTGGTGATAGACATCCGAACAACGTGGGGAGACAGACATTATGTTGGTCTTAATGGAATTGAAATTTTTAGTTCTAAAGGAGAGCCTGTTCAGATTGCAAAAATAACAGCTGAACCCCCTGACATAAATATTTTACCAGCTTATAGAAATGATCCCAGGGTGGTAACCAACCTGATAGATGGGGTGAATAGGACCCAGGATGATATGCACCTCTGGCTGGCACCATTCACCCCTGGAAAAGCTCACTTTGTCTTCATTGACTTTGTGGATTCCTGTCAGGTAGCCATGATTAGGATCTGGAATTACAATAAATCCCGAATCCACTCCTTCAGAGGTGTGAAAGACATCATCATGGTGCTGGATGAGCAGTGCATCTTCAAAGGAGAGATTGCCAAAGCCTCAGGAACCTTGTCTGGAGGTAGGCTATCATTTCTGATTTTCCTTGTGGAAACAGCAGTACAATACAAACAAAATACATTTAGCTTGTTTGTTATCATTTTCCACTTCAAAGCAAGCTGGCACTTTGTTTGGTGTTTAATTTAAAAACATAATGCAAAGCCCATTAATGCATTCTTCACTGATACTGGGGATTTTAGCAGCATACAGAGATAATCTCAATTTTTAACTATGTCTTAGCAACCAGTCTGTGTTTCAGTCCCATCAGATAGGCACTAGAAATTTCAAAGTTGCAGCTTTTTGCTTGTTTTCACATACATGGTCTTTTGGAAAAGATGATTGGGAAGCCTTTTTTTACCATTTTCTTTTCTATGTATCAGAAATCTGACTGAATTCTCTAGTGAATTCTCTAATTTTAATTAGAGAAATGGAATTTCCATTGAAATGAATGACCATTAGAGAAATCGTCCAGAGAGTTTCTGGATAGCCCAAAAGCTTCAGGAGCAGTTCCTGGTCCTTTGACAAGAGTTTCCAGCAGGGTGTTAGAGAATCCATTAGAGAATTGAAATTCTCTAATTTTCCCTCTGAATTCTCTAATTTTCCATTGTGCAGTATAAGTTTGAGAATGAAACATTTATTATAGATATAGTCATATATCTATGACTTGACTATGACAATACCAATTGGCCATATATTATCTTTAAACACTGCTGCAAATTAAATGCAAAGAAGGGCCAAAAATAATTTTTCTCATTATTTTCTTTTTGCATTATTTCTCCATTTAATTCTGTGTGTTGCCTTCAGCTCCAGAGCACTTTGGGGACACCATATTGTTCACTACTGATGATGATATTCTTGAAGCCATTTACTACTATGATGAGACATATGATGGAGAAATGGGAGATTCCAGCTCCCTGAGATATGAGGAAGAGCTGAAGAGGCCAACAACTGCAGACAGGGAGGGAGATGAGAGACCTTTTACACAAGCAGGGTTGAGAACAGAGGAGCAACAGGTGGGGGCCTCTATGTTTAAAACTCTCTATAAATGTCTGTTTGAAATATGGAAGTAATAGCCACATTTCCTGGCTGGAATAAAACTGCAGAACTAACACAATTATTACTATTTTAAAGACATTTTTTCACCAGATCAATAATTTATGCTATTTTTTAAAGCCCTAAAGGTCCTCCAAGTTGTGGTTTCCCTGATTAATTAATAAGTTTACTTCTTTACTTACTTGGCGAGGGACTAGGGGGAATTCTTTATGATTTGGGTACTCCTGAAGGTTTATGGTCTGTCAGTGATTTTTCCCACACAGCTACTCCTGTCATGAGTAGCTGTGCTCCCTGGCCCTCCAAACAAAAGATTTTTCCATATTTTCCATATTGTTGGTTTCTTCCTCCACAAATTAAGGATGCTAAACGAGAAGGATCTCTTCCTCTCAACCCTCCCCTTATTTTTCCTATTTTTTTTTGACTAGCATCATCACAGGTTTGGGTGCATTTTGCATCATAAAAACTCCTCTTTTCTAGTCCATGCAGAAGGTATCTCCCTCCTTGGAGGAAGGCTGTATTTCACAGAATCACAGAATCACAGAAATTCAAGGCTGGAAGAGACCTATAAGATCATCAAGTCCAACCCATGTTCTAACTATTCAACTAGATCATGGCAACAAGTGCCACATCCAGTCTTTTTTTGAACTCCTCGAGGGATGATGACTCCACCACCTCACTGGGTAGATGATTCCAGTATCTGACCACTCTTTCTGTAAAATACTTCCTTCTTAATTCTAACTTGCATCTCCCTTGACGCAGCTTGAGACTGTGTCCTCTTGTTCTATCTGTTGTTGCCTGGAGAAAGAGACCGACCCCCAACTCACCACAGCCACCCTTCAGGAAGTTGTAGAGAGTGATGCTTGATTTCCAAGCACTTGAGCTCTTTCTTGCCTTTTGCCATCCCAGCCCAGAGTCCAGTGTGTGAGCAAAGATCCCACAGGATTTTCTCAAGATGCTGTGTGGCATCTTTGACCTGTTTTCCTTAAAATTTTCTACTTTCTCAGACTCTTCCTGAGCACCCTCAGTGAGGTTGTCTTTTTCTAGGGTTCACACTCTTACTTGTGAATATGTCAGGAGATTCAAAGCTGAATCAATCCAAATTCCAGCTGCTCCAGCCAAGATCTCCCCAGGGATTTGTGGTTCCTAATGAGCCTCCTGTGGTTCCAAACCTTCCCCTTCTGTCCTGTCCTCTTTTTCTTGTGGCTCGAAAGACAAAAGGAGATCCAGTGGTGTTGGAATTTGATCTCACTGTTAAGACCAGAGTCAGTGGCTTTAACCTTTGCACTTCTGCAGGAATTTTGATCCCATCTTCGCATGCAGTAGCTGAAACTGCTCAGAGCCTTGAACAGTGTGGGGTTTCATGAAGACAAACTGAAGCTGGCCTTTCTTTTCCTGATCACCTGTTTATTGTGAGCATTCACCAGGTCCTCTCCCATGGCAGAAGCCTGGCCCTGGGCTATCAAGTCCTTGCTCAGACACAGGCCCTGCTTTTTTCATTTTGCTGCTCAGCTCTGATGCCCTCCACACCCTGCTGTATCTCTGAAACTGCTGTATCAGCAGAGGAATAACACAAGCTGTTGTGACTGAGCCATTGATCTCCCTGTCACTGGGTGTTTGCTGGTACCACCAGGATTTCTGTAGGGGGATGTTTATGCTACCAGAAGGATACAGATCCACTGCACAATTTGTGTTCCCCAGCCTAACATTGTCAGACCAGTATTGACCAGTTAGAGCAGCCCTGCTGTTCATTGCCCTTTATTCCCTGTTGCACATTCAGTAGATGAAATGGTGGGTTTTACAAAAAAATTTCCAAAAGCTCTTACAAAAGTGTGTTGCATTTCTGTCAGTGTGTTATCCATGGCCATCTGTCTGTCCATGAATTCAGGAATCCTTAACATTGTTGATTTTATAACAGATCAGACCTGTGGCCACTGCACCTGATTAACTCTGGGGCCAGCAGTGGCTGCTGAGAGAGAAAGAGCAGCACAAACACAGACTGCTGTTTCTCTGAAACACTCATTCAGCCCTCAGAAATGTGTCTCACAAGGACTTTTTAACTTAACCTCTGTGTTTAATATCCTGCCACCGATTTTTATTGCATTAATTCATCCACCAGCTTTTTGAACCCACGTGCACTTTTAAAATTTACAGTGCTCCGTGGCAAATTTCCCAGCTGAACCTGCATGGCACAAAGAACCTCCTTCTGTTTGTTGCTGGCTTCATTTAATGTTCTCTGGGTTTTGTGTTGGAAGAAACTAAACAATTATTCCCCACTCCCTTCTTCAAGCCACTCAAGAGATTTATACCCCTGTGTTAGTCTTCTAAATCTTTTCCAGAGTGGTTGCTCCTAGGAAGGTGTTGAACATTTGGTCAAGTGTAAGATCATGGTAATACTTTCTACTTTTTATTGCTTTTCCAATAACTCCTGTGTTATGGTGGTGTTTTGTTTTAGCCATAAGAATTTAAGAACACAGGTAGGACAATGCCCAATAGCAGAAGTAGTTAAAATAGTAGAAAATGAGACCATATCTGAAAGAAAATATATTATCACCAGGAAGGGATCTGAGTAGATAAGAAAGGGAGAAAAGAGGTGATAAGGTGCCTTGGCACAAATGGTTTATGCTCTGCTAGGGAGAGCATTATTTTGCAATCAGTAAACCCAGTGTCCATGGGTTTTGATTTTCAGTAAAGATGCAAATTTTAATTCCCAGGCTGGTGTTTTAGAGTTGCTGTGAGGAACAGAGCTGACTTGTGAGAGAGGTACCTACCCCAGTGGGAGGGATTTTGCACTGTGTAGGTTCTGTGGGTTTATTTCAGAGCTCATTTCTTGTTCAGTCTCAGCTGAATTACTTTGATTCCCCCAGGGACATTTGCTGCCACATGAAGGATATTGCAGTCTGGGAGCCCATGAGATCCTGGGGATCAGTGGTTAAATTGCAGGGATCTAATGGAACAAGGAGACAAGTGTTGACAAGTCTTTATTTATTTTACTTAGGCACTGTGTAGATCCATTTGATGTATTGTGGCTGACAGGAAGTTTATTTCTAATGATGAATTAAAGAGAAAGAGTCTGGACTTCTAATTTCCTGTTTGGCCTTTTGACTACTAATGAGGATTGAGCTGATGTTTATATAGAGCTACTTATAAAAATGCCAAGATTGCATTCTAATCTACTATTATTTATTTTGGAGCCAATACTGGTATCTGTGAAGTTAAGATTGTTTTCTCTGCTTTACATTTGTCCACAGAGAGCAGAATTTGCCATTTTATCCCACTCACTCAGTGAAGTGAATTCTATCTGCAATCCTTTGCCATTTTTGTCTTTACTACCCTGATTGCCCCAGTGTGATCAGCAAATTTTGTCATCTGTTTCTTCACTTTTCTGAACAGCATAGGCAATTTTTAATTAGCATTGCTAGAGCACAAGCACAAGCTTTTGGACAAGTTTGCTTGTTTGTTCTGCCTCTTAATTCCTGAGAAGAAATTGTGGTGGCACTCACTGGTCTTGACTTCCTTCCAGACTCCTTGTGTCTGCAACAGATTTGCAACATATTGCAAATACAGCATATTATCACTTGCTGATGGCAGTCAGCAGGGAAATAAGTGTTATTTAAGGATTTCAGCCTCTTTGAGAAGAGGTAGCTCACCCTATGGAGTCTCCCATTTCACATTTCTATATGCACTAAGCTAAAACCCTGCCCAAATGATCTGGGCTTTCTAAGAACCCACCTGATATTTTACATTTTGGGTCATGTTTTCCATTTTTTGCAGGACAGCCTGGGTGGGGAGGCAGAGGGGAGATTGATATGCAAAAAGAAACAGGTACAACTATAACTTTTTACAAATACAGACTTTATAAGCAGTCAGTATAAGTGTAATACTGAACCTGTTCCTTGACTTTCTCTATAGGTTCAGGAGCCAGACCCTGTCTCTGAATGCACACCAAAGGAAACAGGAATATTTACTGGAAAATGTAAGTTCTTACATTCACTTCTTGCTGTACCAGCCTTCCCCCAAACATGTTCTCAAGGATGATCTGATTTGTCAGAGCTGTAGAGCACTTTGTGACAGATGCCAGGTCTAGAATAAAGAAGAAAATTGAATATTTAAGGCAGAAGCTTTGTTTGCCATGGCATTTACAACATTATATTGCAACAGTTGGCTTTTAATCTCAGAAAAACAACATTAGCCATTTGCCTAGTCCCTGAATGGGAGTTCTAATAGCTGTGTCACTTACCCAGTAATTCTCTCCCAATCCTTTGTATTTGTGTAGACTGACTGAATTTTTTAGATTGGATTGACAATAGAAACCCTAGAGTAAAGCTAGATCAGAGTGTTATATCCCTGCTTAAGCACCTGATTTATTATCCTGTACCAAACCAGCTCTCTGTGGGCCTTTCAGCTGTTGCCCAGAGTGTTTCTGGATAGCCCAAAAACTTCAGGAGCTGTTCCTGGTCCTTTGACAGGAGTTTCCAGCAGGATGTTAGGAAATATTTTTCACTCTGAGAGCAATCTGGATCGAGAGGGTTTGGGATCTGCCAGCCTTGGGGACAGGAAAAATCCCCTGGATGCTGGACTTGTTCTGAGTTTGGAGCTGGATTAGACACCTCCAGAGGTTCCTTTTCCCTCTGTCATCCTCAGATTGGAATCCTAAACTCTGGGGAATATTAAATCTGTGTGGATGGCTGCTTTGCACTGGAGAACAGACTGGTTCTGCTCCTGCCTGCACTTTTTTTCTCAGCACTGGCCTGGGGACTGGTACCTGTTGTCAGTGTAGCCAGAGCTCCAGATTTGTCAGCTGAGAGCTGTTTTATTTCTTTGTGTCCCTGCAAATGCTGATGAAATCTTACTCCCAAGTGAATCTCTGTGTGTATCAAGACTTGCTCTGGGTTTTTAGGGGTAACTGGGCTGGAGGGTTTAAGAGGTTTAATGCTTGTTTGTTTTACAAACATAAATTATGACTACTGGTGCTTCTTTAGACATTACATTAGATTATTTGTGGGCTTCTGTAGTATGTGAAATGAAAGTATTTTTAATTTACAGGGATGGATTTTTATGGAACCTGATCAGGTTGGAATTTTACTTGTTATATCTGTACATGCTATTTCTGTCTTTTCAGTAAGGCATAAAACAGGTGGAACAGGAGATTCACATTCAGCCTTTTGTCCATCCAGCTTTTTTTTCCTGTTTATTTTCTGGAGATACAGCCTAATCAATATTTGTGCTTTTCACTGATGCTGTCCCATGAAAATGCTTCCATATGTCCAGTTCTGACGTGAAGAAAATAACTTAAAAACATTAGTAAACCACATTTTTCTTTGCTTTAACTGGGAGTAGGTGTTTTCTAAAAATATATGGATTTCTGAAAGGCTGGATTTAAATGAATCTATACAGTCATTTAGCTGGTGAAAGATGATGGATAGACTTCAGACTAATGGGTCTTCTCTGCATCTGCATAATCACAAAATCTGTCATGTAACTGCTTAAATGTGTCACTGCCTGGCTGGCAGGGTGCAGTCCCACTAATGAGGCACTTGGGAACCTGGTGATCAGCAGTTGTGGAATTTCAAGTGAACAGGGTGTTGGTGGCACATTAAAGGGCTCTGACACAGATTAAAAGAAGCTGCATGGAGGTGGACAAACAGAGCAGGAAAAATCCAATTCCTGCATATAAAGTGATTTAATCTATACAAAATATCCATGCTGCTAATCACTGGGATTTGCACTCGTGTTTACATTGGTTATCACTACAAACCAGTAAGTTTCCAGAGGCATTAAATCTTTATTCCTTTATGTAGGCCTGCAACTGAACTTCACCATGACCTGGGGAGACTCTCATTACCTGGGGCTGACAGGACTTGAAGTGATAGGAAAGGATGGTCAAGCATTAAAAATCAATGCAGAACAGATTTCTGCTTCACCCCAAGACTTAAATGATCTTCCAGACTGCACAGGAGATTCCAGAACATTAGAAAAGTAAGTAACCAAAGACTTGGGATGCATTTTACATCACATTTTCTGAAGTGACACATTTCTATAAACTTATGTTAACACATGTTAATGTGAACATGATTTTTATCCCATCACTGCTCATTCTTGGAATTCACAGGCTGTCCAGGAACAGCTTGTTGTAGAAACATGAATGAGATGTTTCCAAAAGATGGTGTTGGAGCTGGGAGATGAGAACATGCCTGCTTGGTTTTTCTGCCAAGGACTTTCCAGGAAGGAATGTGGGTGTTCTGTAGCATCTGTCTGTGCATATTGAGTGATATTTATGCAGGATTTCTGGATAATTTCAAGGAAAAATTGCACGTTTGCAAAGAGTGAGGATGTGTTGTGGAATTGCACAAATAGGTGCCAATCTTTTGGCCAATTTGCAGCACTTGTTTTTGGCAAATCAATGAAGTTTTATTCATTGACAAGTATATTTCCTCAGATTAACTTGTGCATCTAAATGGCAGCAGTATAGAAATGATAAGCTGTAGATCTGGAGAGGACTTGGCATTTTGGATGTTATTGAAGCTGCATCCTGTTGTTTCTGAGTCATCTCTCCATTTTAAAGGGTATTTTTGGTTGTAATCCTGTCTTGCTGGCATGTTTATGGCCTGTGACCAGGTTTATGAATTAGGACTTGTCTTTTCAAAGGCTCTGGAGTCTTCCTTAGAATGTTGTATTTATCTCCATGCACACTAACTCCATTTGTAATTTCTGCTAATCTGACTAATGCAGATATCAACCTGACTTGTGTGTAATTCCTTGTTCCTTCTGCCATCTTGTATGAAAATCTCCTCTGTAGACAGTTGAAATAAGAAATCTTCCCTGTGATGAGCAGATTCTGCTGGGGGAGTCTCTCCAGACCCCACCCTGATGGACTCAGATGCAAAGAATTCATTTCCCTTTTTTGTTGGTGCCTTCTCCTCTCTGAATGCTCCTTTTGCAGCCTGGTGATATGTTGATCCTACAGAATTTCTGGCAAGCTTTCTGCCCCTGATGTATTTGAGGGGTTTTATTTATTGTAACTTTTGCTTGCTAGCCTTCAGACTCTTTTTTTGGCCTGTGCGTACGCATTTAACCTTCCAGAGTTTATGAGTCTATCAATTTAGAGCTTTTTTCATCATGAATTTTGCTGAAAGATGGCCCATAATAACTTTGTTTATCCTGCTACTGAGCCAGGCTGGCTTTGAGTTTTCAAGTCCTCCTTCTTTCTAACATCTTTCTTAGTAAGTGGGTTATATTTTTAATTTTTATTTTATTTTTTTACATTCTTGATTGTTTTGCTGGAGAACTTTTTTGGGCACAAGAAATAGAGGCTCTTTTGGCTCTTTGGATATTCCTGCAAGCATGTTGAATTTGACTACATTGCAGTGCTCTCAACTGTGGCATTTGGAATAAGTCCCATGTACTATTCAAGACCAAATCAAGAATTATCTCTTCTCTCATGGACTCCCTAATCAGTTCCTCTGTGAAAGAGTTATTATTCAAATCTTTTTCTTTAAGGAATTGCCAAGTCTGGCACTCATTCTTCCATTAAACTTTTAAATAAATAGTAAGTATAAACTTACTTTTTTGGCAGTGTACCAAAGTAATTACAGTAGAAAATTAATTCATATTCTCCTTTACTCCATCTTCATATGGCACAGTTTGTGGTAGAAGAATATAATGTCAGAAAAAAGCAGATTTAACTTTATTTAGTCAGCCTGAAGCCTGTGCTGCCATGAAAGGACATTGTCCTGCTGGTTGGAAGCTTTGTAAAATAGCAGGGATGTGGCTAATTGTGTCCATGAGGGATGAGAGCAGTCCCAGGTCCTGCTCAGGGTTATCCAGCTGCCACCCAGCTCCTTCTCGGATCCAGCAGATTGTGTTGGCATAGAAACACCCTGCAGAGTGCCAATCCACTGCTTTGGGTGTGGGAATTCAGGAATTCCATTGTGCCTGCCTCTGGGTTCTGCCTTCAGCCACTCTGCTGCAAAGGCATTTGAGCTTCCCTTTGCCTGTCCTGTTCACACTGGGAAAACCTAAAGATTTTGCTGTTTTTCCAACTAAAGAAAATACTGGGGTTTTTTTTCTCCCTCTACTGCCTTTAGTTCAATACTTACATGCTATTTTTGATGCTTTCTGTGCTTTTAATTGCATGCACAAGGGCACGAGGAGCCCTGGAAGCTGGAAGTGGCTTCCAGAATAAAAGGAACCTTAGGAAAGTCCCTGCCTTTGATGAGAGAAGCCAGCTTTTCCCTTTGTGCAGCTAATGGACTTTTCTCTTTGTAGGTTAATAGATGGCACTAATATCACAGTGGAGGATGACCATATGTGGCTCATTCCCTTCTCTTTTGGAGAAGATCATCTGCTCACAATCCATTTTGATAAAACTGAAAGTATTGCAGGGCTTCGCTTTTGGAACTATAATAAATCTCCAGAGGATACCTACAGAGGGGTAAGTAAAAGAAAAGGAGCATTGCCAGCAAAAATATACAGCAGTGCATTGGAAAATTGGTACTGTGATGAATGAATATAGCTGCCTTAATGGAACACCATAAATCTTTCTAGATTGTCTGAGGCTGAATTTTGTGGCAGGTATAATGCATTCCTGTCTCCACAAACAGCAGATAGTAAAAAAAAAAAGCAAGAAATGCTTTAAAGAACTCTTCACAGCTGATTTTTCTAAGAGACACATACAATAGCACATATTGTTTTCAGGATATATGATTCTGAACTGGTATCCTCTCAATATCTTGTATTTAGACCTGCTGTATGATTCTGTATTTCCTGAAATGCTGGGAATGATATGAGGGAAACTTTTCCAAAGAAATTCTGTTTAGTTCAGGTTCAGAAGGCCACTCACTCAGTACTGCCTTTTCCAGGAAGAGTCTTTTGACATATTAACATTTAATAAATGGAAAGTTGCCACCTTCAAGCAGTTTAGCTAAATTAATTTAGCTAAATAATTTTTAATTCTAAAATAATTTTTATAATTAATCTAGCTAAATAATTTTTAATTTTTTAATTTTAGCTAATTTAGCTGAATAATAATTTAGCTAAAATTTACATTTAATAAATGGAAAGTTGCCACCTTCAAGCAGTTTAGCTAAATTAATTTAGCTAAATAATTTTTAATTTAAAAATAATTTTTATAATTAGTTTAGCTAAATAATTTTTAATTTTTTAATTTTAGCTAATTTAGCTGAATAATAGTTTAGCTAAAATTTAAATAAATCCTCTCTTATTTGCAAATTGCCTGCTTTATGTTTTTTTTCCATACTAAATTGTTGGCATTACCAATTGACACCTGATGGAGATAATTTTAGAATTTTCACTCTGTTTGGCTGTCCCTGCTTCCCCTGCTGTACTTACACCTGTAACGATAACACTTGTAATGATAATTATAACAAACCAGAGGTTGCTGCTCATTGCACAGAAAGTTTAGGAATCCACCTGTCCCCAGATTTTCCACCCTAAAAGGCAACTGTTGCATTCTCAGCATCCAAATTCAGGCAATAAATAAGAACAAAAATGTTGGCACAAATTAAACTAGAGATAGGACCAAAATGATCTTTATTAAATCCCAGCTGATGCAGAGATTTGAACAGAGGGCCCTGATTTTGTGCTCTATCACATTTGACGCATGGGAGGGTTCTGGAGCATTTTGAGCATTACCTAAACATACAAATGAGGGTTTTTAGTGGCATTTATGTCCTGATTTCAACAGGGATAGAGTTAATTTTCTTCCCAGGAGCTTTGTTTTTGATTTAGGGTGATAATAATGTTGGTAACTTAGTGATATTGTAGTTGTTGCTGAGCAGTGCTTATTAAATCTCTAAAATCTAACATGGAATTTGGTCTCTGGAGGCCAAACCAAGAAAATAAAAAAGAAGAAAGGTGTATTTTTAGCAGTTTACTTGGCTAGGTAGTAAAAAGAATTGAGTCTGATACAGGTGTCTACCTGCATGAATACTGAAAGTCTCATGCGAGTTAGTGGATACCACTTAAAGAAGGAGCACATACCTGCAGTCTTGGAGAAGGATAAAATAAATTATTTGGAAAACAAAAGATGCAAGGTCCACTGGGCCACAGGAAAGGAGGTTTTAGGCTGTAAACCCAGGGCATCCTGACATCTGTCTCTTGAAGTATTGCTGCTCCTTGTAGGAGCCAGTCCCTGGGTGTGAGATGGGATGATTTGTTAGGCAGCTGCAGGCTGGGGGATTCTATTCACAGCTTTAGTGTGAGAGGGTAATGGCAGTGACTGTCAGAATGAAGGCTTGGGTGCTATTTGCAGCTCTGTGAAAAATCACCTTGTGAGAGCTTTGTTATGCCATTTGTAAAATGCAATATGTGACGGCTGAGTGCCTCCTCAGATGATGAGAATTACTTAGAAATGAGGGCTGTAAAGGGCACATAAATATAAGCAGCTGTGGTGTAATAGGTAAGATTCCATCTCTGACTCTCACACTTCCCATTCACTGCGTGTTTCCGTTTAGGAAAATGGATTTCAGTGGATTTCTCACTTCCTCTCCTTAGCCTGGCAGACTTATTCAGCTGGAAAACAGCATGCAGAAGGGTTTCTCATATGAAAAAGCTGTTTCCTTTATTTGATCCCAAGTGTATTGAAGATGAAGCCAGAAATAGTTATTTCTCCACACTCGGTAGTCATACAAACATTCCCTCCTAATTAATCTTCATGGAAATTAACTGAGCCCCTCCTCCAGTCTAGCACAAACTGGTACTTGGTGAGAGACCCAGGGCAGTAAATGCTGCTTGTGATGAACATTAAGTTATATTTAAGAAATTAGAGAGCAAGGTGCAGTGATTAATTGTTGGAGCCTGGTTGAATTGTTCTGCACCTGGGATCGTGCATACAGCTCCATATGGTGCTGCTGGGGAGGGTGAAGGGGCCAGGACTCCTGCATCACCTGAAAAAATGTGCCTGAATTATTCACTTTAATCTCCAGAGGTTGGATAAGGTGTGCTCTCTCTCTGAGGTGGCCACAGCTCAATTGTCTCTGTCTGGTACAGGCACCTTTTCTTTATTCATATGCCCTGAGGTTACGCACAGCACTGCTTGGCAGAGGAGTTTGTGTGATCCTGGAGAAGTCCAAGTGCCACCTGCCACAAAGATAAATAGAACTGCTGAAACACAGGCTGCTGTAAATGCAACAGAATCACCAAAATCTGCTCTGCAGAGAGCAGCAAGGCTGTGGGATCTCTGGAAGGGTGCCCCAGCCAGGCTGGGCAGTCCCAGCTGCATTAGCAGAGCATTCAGGGGCATGATGTCTCCTCAGATCCCCTGACTGAGAGCTTCCCATTCTCTTCATGTGTGTCAATATTGCTGCAGGCTCAGCAGTCAGAGGATTGTTTAGGTTGGGAAAGAGCTGTAAGGTCATCATGTCAAACTGCAAACCTCACAGTGCCAAGGCCAGCACTGAGCCACGTCCCCAGGTGCCACATCTACACCTCTGGAATCCTCCAGGGATGGGACCTCCACCCCTCCCCTGGGCAGCCTGTGCCAGTGCTTGAGCACTCTGGGAAGAAGGGAGGCTTCAGTTTGCTGAGATCTAGTGCCATGCAGTATTAAAGGATCTGTCAATGCTTTTTTTAGTATTTTTCCCCCAAATCCTCACCTCTGCCATCCCCATCAATGTCAGTGATGACATGGACACTATGGATGGCAGCTTTCTTTTGCCAAAGGAAGTGTAGTCCTCACTCTAGAGGCATGAAATAAATACAGCTAAGTGAAATTATTTCAATCTCTGAAGTGAATGGAATTGTTTGCAATTGTTTTAATGGAAGTCGTGTCATGGAATATCAGATAATCTGATGTTTTGCTCTTTTAAACCAGGCTAAGGTGGTCCATGTGGTGCTGGATGGGCACAGCATCTCCCCCCTGGAGGGCTTCCTCATCCGCAAGGGACCAGGCAACTGCCACTTTGACTTTGCTCAAGAAATTCTCTTTCTTGACTATCTCCAGCCCCAGGCAGCTCCTAAAGCACACAGGAGGTAAACCAGGATGTCTTTGTTGTCTGAACCACAGGATTTCTCTTCACTGTTGCAGTGTAATTTCACATTCCCTGTTGGAGCTGCCTGTGTGAGGCTCCTGGATGAAAACATGGAGCACTTGGAGCAGAGCTTCACTCGGTTTTAACCCTGACCAAATTGCTCTGAGCTCTGAGTCTGGTCCAGCATCACAGGTGGAGATGTTGGGGGGGCGTCTGTGGAGATTTAATTCTTTGGGTTTGTTCTCTTCTTTTCTGAATGAGCCAAGGGTACATAAAAACTGTTTTTCCTTGTTTTTTGTTTTTTTTTCAGGAATGCTTCAAGGACACTGGAACAAGCCAGTATGGACTATGAAGCACCATTAATGCCCTGTGGTTGTATCCTTCCCTGTCATCTGGAATATTTTAGAGTTACATACCGTGGTTAGGAGTCCTGAGCTTTATAAATCCAACAATTTTGTGTGCTTTAAGGTATTAACCAGATACCAAGAATATGAGAAAGGCTTCCATAAATATGGCTTAAGAATAAATCAGTGAAATATCATATATAAGTATGTGGCCTGTTCTCAGATCCTCTGGTAGCTTTTTCTCCTGAACTGCAAATAAGAGTGTCTGACATCCTGGGCTGCACAACAATTTTTCAAACTGAAGATTAAATAGTGTGTTAGGACAAAGTTTCTGTACTGATATTTTCCTTAACAGCCTTTTGCTTTTTAGTTATTTTCCAGTTCCAGCTGCTGACGAGTTGGGGTGATCCCTACTACATTGGTTTGAATGGGCTGGAGCTGTTCAATGAGCACGGAGAGCAAATCTTACTGACTGAAAACAGTATCCTTTGCACACCAAGCACCCCTGGCCCTGCTGGTGCACTTTACTCCCTGGCAAATTGCCACAGGGATGAACTTGGCTTCTCTTTCTCTGTGTTTTGGTGATGAACGTCTTTTCCATATGTTTTTATGGATTCTGTGTATTTCCAGAATGTTTTTTCTCTCAGTGGGATGCACCAACAAAGCAGGACAAAGTTAGAGAAGGGAAGGCATAAGAAGGGTGTGGTATTTTCTGCTCTTGATATTTCTTCTGTGGTGGGGAAAGACCAGAAAGTTTGCTGAGCTATGAATTCATAAGAAAAGACTGAGTTCAGTGCTTTTTTAATTTTTTTAATGGAATCTTTCATTGTGCCTCAAGAAAGAATTTTTTCATAACTCTTGTTCTGGAGATCTAGGCTGTTGTAGACACCCAATGCAGTGATGAAGATCAGGGCTGAGAGTTTGAATTTGATTCAGTATTCCCTGGATATCCAACAGAGGGAATGAGGGGTGTGTTGGGAAGATTGATGTTCGTTAGGATTGCACTTTGTGCTCTGTACCAGCTAAAGTCTTCTAAGAGCTGAAAGCTTCATACCCAACATACAGATTACATAGTTCAAGTACATGGAAGGAACATTTCTTAGCCTCCTGGAAAGAATAAATAGCACAAATGCTTCAGGATTTGTTTGTCTCTAAGGATCCTCACTGCCTAATAAATAGGGAATTCCATGAAATAAAGGCTTTTCCCCAAGTGCTATTTTGATTTTTATCTTGTATGAGATGCCCTGACCTTGAAACATTTATAATGGACAAGAAACATTTTGAAATTGAGAAATGGTAACAAATTGTCTTTAGGAACAAGGATCTTTAACTGACCTGGTTCAGCTCTACAGTGCAAAACAGTGGCAGGTAAAGAAGCCTCAGCTCCTTTTGAATGATCAGCTCTCCTGCCTGTGCAGTTGTGTAGGGATGTATAAGGATCCCAAAAGAGCATATTTGTCTTAGTGCAATGTTTAATGTGATAATTCACCGCTGAATCAAGCTTTTCTTAAACACTTGAGGCATTGCTGTGTCATTCCTTCAATTCTGTATGAATACTTACAGACTTTTACAAAGCAGGACAGGGGGAAATTAATGTCCTTCAAACTGGATTGCTCAGGATTCATAATTCTGAAGCCAGTGCCATCCATCCATATTTTTTCCATGTCTTTAACATTCATATATGTTTTTAATGTAAATGTTCTCTTACAGAGAAAATCTGGTTGCCTGTTCAATGGGGGTTTAATCTTTCCCTCTCAAAGAAATGAAAAAAAATTTTAATACAGTTACTGGTTTTTACCACAGACCTTGAGAAACTCAAGCAAAACCTAGTCTGACTGATGACTGCCTCCTGCATAGACACTCTTCTTGAGATAGGCTTTATATGAGGAATTTGCACAAGTTTATGATAAAAATATGGGACTTTGTCACCAAAAAGCTGGGAAGTGCCTCTTCCTGCTAATGGAAGTTTATTGATGAACTCATAAGTACATATTTGAGAATAAATTAAATGCAGCTAGTTACTTGATTCCTATTTTAAAAGTAAATTGGAATGCCAGAATATCTAAGGGTTGTCCTGCTTTTAAATATGTGCTCCAAGTTCCTCAGCTCTGCAGTCCTGGGAGTTCTGCTGTAGTGATGAAAACTCATTCAAATGTTGGGAACAGCACAGACTTTTAAATATGGTGTTTCTAAAATATCCATTTTTAGGTTATTTATGCTTAAAGTTTTTTTTCAGATATTGCTGCTTTTCCAGATAGTGTCAACATTTTAGATGATGTATCTGGAGACATCCGGACTCCAGACAAGCTGATTGACAGAGTGAATGACACCACTGATGGCAGGCACATGTGGCTGGCACCAGTTCTTCCTGGTTTGGTACATTTTCCCTTTCCATTCTGTTCTAGTCATGTGTGGGGATGGAACTGGAAGCATGGAGGCAAAAGGAAGCATATAGAATTCAGAGCTAAATTTGATTTTAGTAACAGATGCTAAATCATGCTTTTTAGAAGTTGTTTTTATTGCAGCCTCTCTGCACAGCACAGGCAGCAGCAATGGAGGTTCCCAGGTTTGTCATTTCCTCTCTCCATGGGGCAACAGCAGAAGATTTTCCAGAGATGGTTTTTGGGTCACTGTGACAAAGATACTGATGAAGGAGTTCTGTGCAATAAACACCTTTCTGGTCCTTTTCAGCTCATTTTTACAAAATACAATGAATGTTGTTCAAGCAGTGAGAAATTCTTTTTTAATCTCATTATCTATGATGAATTCAAATTTCAGATTAAGGATGGCAGACTTAGTGTTTCATGTCCTAAGGCCACAGATGATTCAGCCTTTTTAGAAGTCTCATGTTTAATAGCTGGGATATCAAAAATCTAAACAGAAAAAGTAGATAAACTTAGATGATTTCTGACCTTGTTTTGGGAAAGGACATTTTTTGGGGCCTGTAATGGACATAATTAAGGTGGTTTTATTTCTTATAAAAAAAGGGATTTAGAAAGAAATCAAAGTAAACATGACGTGGTAAGTTATCACTTACTGTGTTGGTCAACTCCTCACTCCAGATGTTGCAGTTATTAATTAGAATATTAAAAGCGAGGAATTGTTAATTTATATCATGATGTGTTGTAATGAAGGGCTATAATTAAGGTAAAGCTTTTAAGTATACTTGGGAATAGTGAGTGCTTGCATTTCCTGGGGAAGTGGAAGGTCTGTGTGAGGCTGGAGGCTCCTGCTGTGCACATCCCAGATCTTGAATCCTGGCAATTTGATGGGATGCTCAGATGTCTCTTATAACAGGATGACTGATTGATTTGACAACCATCTGAGTGTGCTCATGTCCTTACAAAAGACATGCTTTCAGAGGCTCTTTCACTTGGGAAAAAGGAAAATAACAAGCTCTGGAATTCTCTCTCTTTGTGTTGTTCTGCCTGACACCAAAGTACTGCAGAAGAGCACAAAATACCAGTATTAACGGGTAAATTGATAATGTGTGAAATGCAGGAGGCAGAAGCCATTTAATGGTGTTTTCTGTCCTTGAACTGTAGCAAATTACACCTCTGTAAGATCCACAGAGTACTTTTCCCTCCTCCCTCTCCCTGGGATGGTTGTTGAGCTGGAAGGTGCTGGATGGAGCAATCAGCTATTGATGCTCAGCCTCTGGAGCTGGGCTGAACCAGAGCTATGATTGCTCCCGTCCTCAGTGCAGGCTGCCTGGAAAGCTGCTTTAACTCTTTGATGTGTTAGAAGCTTCAAAAGCTTGAAGGGAATTGGTATTATAGCCTTTCTTTTCCTTCCTAAATGGCTTTTCCTTTTTAATTCTGAAAGTGGTTTCCTGTTTTTCACATTCATTACTTACATAAGCAGAATTTGAATTGTTTGTTCTCCTGTAACTGATTGTCATTTTTATTCCTTTGTTTGAATGGATTTTTAATCAAATATATCATTTGCTGTGGGATTAACAGTTGTTGTTGGAGACAATGCTCCAGTTGTCTCATGGAAAATCACAGATGCAAACATTTCTATTGATCCAATCTACCTTTCTTTCTTCAGTAAAATAAAAACCAAAAAACCCAGCATAATGATTTAATATAACCTACAGTATCTTCTCTAGTACATCAAAGGATTAAAACTTCAGAGGATGCTAAAGATGAAGCTTAAGATATGTTGATCTGAAGTTGATATAGTGGCTCATAAAAGGAAAAGCATGGAATTAACTGTAACAGGCAAGATTGGTTTCCTGCCTGCCTAATCTTTGGTCTTAACATCTTGACATTAACGTCACTGAAAGGCAGATGAATAATACCTCCAGCAGTAATTGTTTAGCAAGCATCTGGAGGATTGTCTCTAAATTCCTGGTAGTATAACTCATACAAAAAAATGCAAAATTTCTGCAATAGTTTGCAGGGCATACAGGGGAGATTTTAGTCTTGCAAATAGAAAAGTGGATTTCATTCATATTTGGTAGAAAGAGATGGAATGCAATGGAATGGAATAGAATAGAATAGAATAATGGATTCATAGAGTGGTTTGGATTGGAAGGGAACTTAAAAATCATTCAGTTCGAAGCCCCTGCCACAGACAGGGACACCTTCCACCATCCCAGGTTGCTCCAAGCCCCATCCAGCCTGGCCTTGGACACTTCCAGGGATCCAGGGGCAGCCACAGCTGCTCTGGGCACCCTGTGCCAGGGCCTGCCCACCCTCCCAGGGAATAATTCCCTCTCAGTGTCCCATCCATCCCTGCCCTCTGGCAGTGGGAAGCCATTCCCCCTTCTCCTGGCACTCCATCCCTTGGAAATTGTCTCTCCATGCAGAATAGAACAGAACAGAAGAGGCACCAGCTTGTCTTACCCCTAAGGCCATGTCTGTATTTGGTTTATGAAATACTCATTGAAAGTGTCTCTCTCCCCCTCCTCCAATTTCCAGGCAGTCCTGGATGACAGGAATGCTCCAGATCTCATCTTCTGTGCTTTTGAGAGCAGCTGTGGGGTAGAGCCAACATCTGGGAATTATCAGCAGGGATGATAGCTGAACTTCCATCCTCAGTATCAGTTATCTCTCCTCCAGCTATATTTCTTTAAAAATGAACCTCTTTTGATGTAACATGCATGAGAATTCAATTTCTTTGGGGACTTTGTGCTGTTAAATATAAATTAATTCTCTTTTGCAGGTGAATAGGGTATATGTCATTTTTGATGTACCTACCACTGTGTCAATGATCAAGTTATGGAATTATGCCAAGACACCTCAGAGAGGTGTGAAGGAGTTTGGTGTAAGTAATTTTCCTGTGCATTTTGTATGTCCTGGTGAGTCAGCTGCCTCCATTCTGAATGTGTTCTCACAGTTTGTTGAAGTGTGATTCCATGGAATCTCAAAGGATGGGATTCATCTCATTTAACTCTGCATTTAATATTAAAATGACTAATCTATGCCAGTCATCTGTCCTCCCTTTTTTTTGTCCAGGGAAGGAAAACTTTATGTGATTTTCTCTTAGATAATTGTCTTAAGGCAGGATAACACTTGCCTTTTTCCACTGACTGTAGAGTAGGCCTGGAAGAGTAGTTTGAACTACAAACCCAAGTTTTAGACAGCTGAAGTGAGGTGAGATTCATTAATTCCTAGATTTAAGAGTGATTCACTCCAATGAATAGAATGGCAATTATGTAAAACACGAAATACATTTTTAATTACCTACTTGAAAGCTGCATTAAAAAACATCATTGACAAGATAAAAAACTTAGGGAGGAAAAAAAAAAACCAAACTCCAGCAGCAAATAGAGAGAAATGGAAGTTTTAAGGGACAAAAGCTAAATTAATGAAACAAATAGGGCAAAATGCTTTTTAGAGACAACTGCTAAAAGCAAGGCCTGATTTCTTGATGGATTTTTGGTTTATTTCTTCAATGGTTGTAGCTTCTGGTGGATGATCTGCTGGTGTACAATGGGATTCTGGACATGGTGAGCCACGTGGTGTCAGGCATCCTCCCCACGTGTGACCCTGTGGTGCCCTACCACACCATCCTGTTCACGGATGATGAGAGGATTTGCCACCAGGAGAGGAGAACTGTTATCAGGTATGGGACTGAGTCTGGCTTGGGACAAAGAATTTAGCCTTTAAAAACTGGTTTGATGTGACTGATGTCACCAGTGTGTGTATTGCTGAGGAAAATTCCCTCCAGAGCATCCCTGGCCTCACTTAAGGAGGAATAAGATTTTTAGATATGAGGACCAAATTGCCAGCTTTGTTTGCAAGTATCTTTTAGCACTTCCTGTTGTTCATGATTTATATTTACATCTGTTTTCATGAAAGCCTGTAAACAGAAAATTAAAAAGTTGGGCTTCCTTAGAGAAGGATTAATAAATCCCAATGTTATTACATTAGAGGGAGAAAAAATAGAAAGTTCATGAAAAAACCAAGCATCAAAATTAAAGAAAATAAACTCCTCTGATTTGACACAAATGCTAATTAAGAAGCCAGACTTCTACTATTTTATAAACAGTCTAAAATAATGAACTTCTAAAATGAGAAATAAGTTGCATTTGGGGGAATGATGATTTAAAACCACTAAGTTGGCAATCTCATGGAGAATGTGATGAAATGCAGTGAAAAATGCACTTACATTTAGAAGGTCAGGATTGGTAGGATCTAAAAAACAGTCCCTGGCAAGGAAAGTAAAGATTTGAAAGAATAATTTATTTTAAATGGGATTGAAAAGTGAAAAAATGAAAGCTTATAGAAATGAACACTTTCTTACATGTTGGGCAGCTGACAAATAGAGTGTTTTGCACATGCATTACTTGGAAAAAAAGGCAAGTTTTGCATTTATAAATGGTGTGTGATCCCCCAGAAGAATATTCAAACAGTTAGAAATAAGCAGAAGGAACATGAGATGCTCTGAATAAAGACAGAAGTTCACATTTGCCTGCAGGATTTGTTTTCTTGTGTTTCCCTGAAGCATTGGCTGTTGGCCACTGCTCCTGTCAGAGGTTAAATAAATGATTATTGTTTGGATGTGTTGTGTTGGACCTGTGTTTTTGTAAGAGTTGCTGTGTTGTCATGGTAAAACTTGGAGGTGAACAATTTCTCAAAGTGAAAAAGTCACTGAAATGAAAATGCCTTGAGGAAATGAAAGTTTTGAGAAAATTTTCAGTGGGATAGAAAAGGCAGGAGGATGGGAAACAGACCTTTACTTTCCTCAGCTTCAGATCCTTCTATGAGTAAAATTTTTTTACTGAAACCAGGGAATCACAGATCTTTTTTACATAACTTCCTTTGCACATATTTATAAGACATATGTCCTTTGATGTACTTTAAAGAGGAGTTTTTGGGGTCACAGACACTGCATGGTCTCTTTTCCAGCTGAGCCTCTTCTCCTCCAGACTCCTGGGCAGGAATTTTCTTACTCTTTCTTCCCAGCCTGGTCTGCAATCATATTTTCTCTTTTTTTCATCTCCCACCCTGCTAAAATACAGGGTACTCCAGCAGCAATGGAGGACATGCTGGATAATATCCCTTCATTTTCAAAATGCTCTGGAGCTTTTGGATACTGTTTGTGATGTTGGCCTGTTCTCTTTCACAAGGCACTGTTCAGGATTTTAAGAACCTGAACTTGAGTCTGATATCATCATCAATAGTTTAACTTTTGGTTTGCTTCAGTATTGGCTCTTCTGCTTCACTTTGAAAGTTTGAGGAACATTAAGTTTTTCTTCAGAAATAGAAACCCATTTTGTGCAGTATTTGGAGAGAAAATAAAAAATACACTTCCTTTATTGCAGAGGCACAAATGGGTTTTTTTTTGTCTACGTGAAAAGGAGATTTTATTAGTGATGTTTTCCTTACCTTTCAATTCAGCTCATGTTTTTTCCTGTAATTTGTTTGTTTTGATTTACCTTTGAAGTTATTACTTTTTTTCCCAAAAAGAAATGGTTAAAATTTTGCAAGCAAAAAAGCCTGCAAGCTTTTAAAAAAGCCTGCAAGCAAAACTTGTCACAGTAAATGAATTTTGTTTAGTTCAGAAAAGTTTCAGTGCTCTTTCAGAATTAGAAAGCAGTGTGGAAGCTCCATATGAGGATTTTTATACCCCCTTTGTGCTCTGATTTAAAATCTCACTTTGCTTTGTGGTTCAAGCTGTGTAGGCAGGCTGGAAAATTGTAGAGTGAATATGATATTTATATTTGAATGTGTGCCTGAATGAATGCCACTAATTAAAACTGGCAGGAAATCCTTCAGGTGGATGAGGACAGGATAATTCCTGTGTGGGTAATCCTGTGTGCTGTGGCTGTGCTGTGGAGCTGTTGAGCTTGCAGGACTCCAAACATCCCTTCTTTGGTATCCTTGTCCACCATTTTTATTCATAATAACTCTCATAATTTTGCCCAATGTTGATGATTTTGGCCCTTGTGCTGATTTCAATCTTTTCAGCAATCATGTGGGGGATCAGGATGTACGAATGATGAATGAAAATGAGATTGTCACCAGCAGCAAAAAGAAACAAGTTGTGGCTGATCCGGGTGAGTTCTGCCTTCCACATTTCTCTTCTGCTCAATTCTTGCAGACACAGTGTGGATAATGAGCATTGTTACAGCCCTAAACTGGGAAAAGTAGGAAGTCTTAATGTATATTTAGCTCTGCTTTTTCTGTCATAAAGAGACAAACTGCAAATTTCATCATCTGGTGGGTTTCTGCTCTGTATCTAAATCTGAAATCGGATGATGTGGTTGTGGCTCACAGCACCACAACTGCAGAAATCCTCAGCAAGGAAACTGGCTGAAGATAAATTGAAAATGGCTGTTAATTGTGCAGGTTCATTGATAGCTTTTGGAATAAAAAGCTCTTTGCATCCCCACTGGCCTTTTAAGCAGCTTCAGAGATGGTTCAGATGTGTCTGAGAATCTGCTTGTGGCTCTTGAGCAGACCCAGAATCACAGTGAGTGTAACAAGGGGGGAACCCTGTTGACTCTGTTCCTCCCACTGTCTTTCTGGTTGGTCTTTTTGCTTACCAAGTGATAATTAAAAAGACAACCTCTCTTTTTTTTCCCAAGGAGAAAGACTAGATTGTATTTATAGTCTGAAGAGTACCAGTCATTCATTGTAAATTACTCAGAATAGCTCCCTAAATACATCTCAAATTCTCAGCCAAGCTGGTATATTCATGATTGGTTTTCTCTCCTGAGCATGACACTTTCTCCAATTAGTTCTCTAGAAAGTGTTACAGATATTATTTGATGGCTTTTAATAACAGTTCTGTAGGAGAAGGATTTGAAATGCCATTGCCTGTGAAAAAATAGCTTGAAAGTTATTATATTTAACAATACTTGTCAAAAGTATCCTGGACATCTCTGTGCCCACTGGAGTGGCATCTTGGCTTCCAGAGCAGACCTGTCCAGTGAAGAACAGCTGTCATTGCCTTGGCCATCACAGCTTTGCCAGCTCTGAGGACACAGAGCCCTTGAAGTCACCAGCTGAGGGTGCCTGTTGCCCTCTGCCCCATGTCCCCTCTGCAGTCCTGGCTGGTATCAGCCACAGAGGGTGTTGATAACACATTTGTGGAATGATTTGGGTTGGAGGAGATCTCAGGGGGCTCCCTTCCTGAGGGAGGGTCCAGCCTCCTACTCAGGACAGTGCCAACCCTGAATTCAGAGCAGCTTGCACAGGAAAGGAATTCCATGGGGCTGAAAAAGCTGGCAGCACTCAGTGTCACAGACATCACTGAGAAGGGCAGCTCTGCTTCATTCTGGGGTGGAAGGAGAAATGGGCATTTTTGTTCCTCATTTTACTCCATGTCATTTTATTGCACTGTTAGTCCTAAAGCTGCCCTTCATCTTCCTCAACAGCTCTGCGCCCCAAAACCTGCATCAATGAGAAAGGACAGCAGAGGAGGAAAAGATAACAAGGAAAGTCCTGGATGTATCCAGCCCTAAGAACTGCACTCCAGCTCTCCAAAATCTGCATATCCAAATGGAAGATTTTCTATGTCTGCTGCTGCTGAACCACCTCCTCTTGTGAGAGGCAGTTTTATTTGCTACAGGAATTTTTTTCAGAATGAAATCTGAAGCATGAATTCAGTTTCCTGGGGTTTTTTTTGGTCATGATCTGTCTGAATTTTCCCCCTTATCTCTTAATTGAAAATCCAGGCAAGAAGGAACATAAAGGAGAGAGTGAGAACCTTTCTGCTGACAACTGTTCTGCCAAGTACTGAGAACTTGGGTTAAGCAGGATTGCCCACAGGTTTTTTAGATTATTTCTAAAGCTTTTATTCCTAAATCCTAGCTGGATGATCACGAAGATCCTCACTGGAAGGAGGTGTTGCTTTATTTCTGATGCCTGTAAATAGTTCTCAGGGAAATGCACTTATTAGAGGAAATACTCTTTAGCTGTCTGTCTCTGGGCATGTTTTGGTGCCAGGGCTGTCTGCAGGAGCTGCCACTGTTTCTGACACCTAGACAGGTTCCACTGGGCTTGCAGAAATGTGATGGATGCTTTTAGGAAGTAGAGATCAGGAAGTGGCTTTATCAAGGTTTAATAAGTGCATTTCAGCTGTCGCCTTTTCATGTTTTGCAGTGAAATAATTATTTCTTTCATCATTTCACTACCATGGAAAAATCAAGTGAGGTGTTTTGCCTGGAGTGCCATTGACAGGCGCTCTGCACATCCTTCAGAGTTCTCCTGCTACAGAGCAATGTTTTTTCCTCCTATTTTGCCTGAATTTTTATGAACAAGGAGGCCATGCCTCTGTGCTGCACTAGCCAGATGTTGCCAGCAACAGATCATCACTTCTGAGAAATGGTAAATGCCTTTTAATTAGCTGAAGGTAAGGAGAGAAGTTCCTTTTTAAACAAAAATACCCTGCACATCTAGTCATTTAAATAAAAATTCTAACCAAGTAAAAATGCTGCAGCATTTGCTATGCAAATGTACTGTTCCCTGAAAACTTGGTGTTTGTGACAACCTGTAAATCTCTTCCATGGATTCTCATTTAGAACTTGCTCATTGCTGTGATTCTGTGATTGTTTCCAGAGAGAGCTGAATGCTGAAGCCAGGATGTGCTTTTACACATAAACCAGAGACAGTGGTGCAGCTCAGTTTGGAGTCAAACTGTGCTGCTTCCCTTTCTGCCCTGTCAGGAGTGTAATATCTTGTATATTTGCTTATTAAAACTTCACTGCTGTTGCCTGAGCTGAAAGGACACAAGATACCAATGCATTTCCCAGGTTTCTGTGTACTGATGGAGCAAAAGAATTTATTTTGTACTAAATACAAACTACTTTACTTTTAAATGTAAAATAGTGTGTGTGAGTACATTGTACTTTGTTTAAGGGCTCTTCCCAAGCTGCACTGACTAAAGAACCCTCTTGTTCTGAGAACTCTCCCCTCATTTGTTTCTGGTGTAATTCTACCAAAAAACAAGTGCTAATTTTTGCCCCAAATCATTTAACAGACAACTCCAAATGAAAAAGAGGAGGAGCTGAGAGGAGGGGTACTGGAAGGGCTCAGAGCAGATAAAAATGTCTGTGTTTGGAAGGGGAGAGGTTGTAGCAAGGTTTTCAAGGCTTAAGGCACAATCTCAGATTTGTCATGTAGGCAATCTCTGGATGGGATGGGGCCTGTCACATTGTTTGTTCTTCTGAGAAAATTGCATTGGATGTGCAGAGAAATGAAACCTGCTGTTTCCTGGCACTGAACAGCATTTCTCTTATTGATCTGAAAAGGTGAGAGGGGGAGAGGATTTCCTGTGCTCACCTGTCTTCTCTGGGTCTGTCTGGAGTATCTCAAATCCTGCATGGTGGGCTAATGATTTTTCAACCCTAATGCTCAAGGTTTGGAAATTATTGCAAACTATTTAATCAAGATCAGATGGGTCACAGTTCTCTCTATATTTCCCTGCCACCAAGTCTTTCTCATCTCAGCTCATTACTGCAGCCAATTTTCAACTCCTTTTGCCCCTGGAAATCTCTGTCCAGTGCAGCTGGTCTGGCATCTGCCACAGAGTGCAGTGGCTTCAACATTTCCATCCCCTCCCAGCTCCCTTAGACCCATTCAGATTCCCCACAGCTGCCACATTGTGTGGAAAGGGCATGATAGTCTTGAAAATATTTTAAAAGATTGCCAGGTTGTGGAACATCCTCCCCTGCAGTGTCTGTGTGTGAAAGAAGGGTTTGCCAGGCTGCTGTCTGGGATGACAGAAACCACCAAGGCACAGCCTCATGGACTCCCTGGTTCCAGTCAGTCATTCCAGAGAGCAGCAGAATGTTTAGAAAATACTTCATTCATCTCTGTGGTGTAGGAGCTGTCAGTGTTTGCCCTCCTAATTGGAGCTGAGATGTAATGACCCTTTATAGAACCAAAGATAATTAAGAGTCCTAGTCAGCCCTATACACTCAAACATAGACACTTGACTCATTTCTTCAGTGAATCAGGGTTAAAAAAAGGGTTTATTCAATTTTTCACCTTTTTTTAAACTAACTCCTCACAAGTACATTCATGTCAGACTGGCATTTACAGGAGGGACAAGAGGAAGAGTAAACATGCAATCAAGAAAATCCCCACAGAGCTCTTGAGTCAATGTCAGGCACAGTTTCATCAGGAGGAATTCAGCAAGGATGTGCCCAGTAACATCATTTGACATTGTCAAAAGCACAGCAAAGGAAAAGGAAGGATTCATAGGAATTCTTGCTGAAGATAGTGATGTAAATGAATAAAGTTTCACCCAATTTCAATATCTGGGCCCTGCAAAGACCTTCATGCTATAGTTGCTCACCTTTACCTGTTGTGGTTGGATTTAAAGGGCTTGGATCAAGATAACAGAAATCAATTTGTTTGTCCCACAGTGACACTGAGAAGGGCAGAGGATAAAGCAATAATCTGTGAGGAAGTACATGCCAGGCTGCCTACCTTTTGATCTGAAAAAAGATATTTTTGTCAGTGTTCACAGTGTAATCTGAGATGCCTGGGAAAGCCTGCAACTTTTCAATTTCTGCCGTTTTGTGCTTTAATCCAGGAGCATTTAAACAGCAGACAGAGGCACCTGTCCATGGAAAAGGGAGCAAGCAGTGGTGCAGGGTGTGAAAGGCAGCACAGAAGACATGGAAACCTGTGTATTCCTGAGTCAGGACACTCAAACATGAACCCATAGGAGCTACATCCAGCAGCTGAATGAAACTGAGCCCTGCTCATGATTTGGGCTGCACTGGGCCATGAATTGCATGCAGCATCCTGCTCTGGTGGTGCTGTTCTCTGTAAAATCTGCTCCTGCTGCACTTGTGCCATGTCCCTGCTGTGTCATTCCCCTGGGGATGCCCAGCCCTGCCCCACCAGGGATGTGCTGGGCTGTGGCACTGACAGTGCCCATGAGGGACTGGGTGGGGGTCTTGAACACCCTGCAATGGCCAGAGACAGGAGCTGCTGCCCCAGCTCTGAGGGGGAGAGCAGTGCATGAAGGAGGTTGAGTGGAGTCTTGAAGCTTTCTGAAGTTTCCAGGAAATGCTCATTTCCCAGCAGAAGCCAGGCAGGAGCACACATGAAGGGCTGTATTGACAGCTGGGTTCTGCCACATGCAGGGGATGAAGTCAGATTTCCTTTGACTGATTGTGAGAGAAGCATTTTCCATTCCCTCCTGCTCTCTGCTGTCCTCCCTGCTGGATGCAGCTCCACACCATCCAGAGGTGTGAACCCAAACCTTGTCTAGGGTGCCTTGGGCTGCCCTCTGTGTTCTGGGGCTGCTCATCCAGGGGGCTGAGCTCCAACAGGAGCTGCTCTTCTGCTAAAGTCACCGAAGCAGCCAAATCTCTTCCAACATTCTTCAAGAAATGTGAACAACAGACACCACGTGGTGATGGCTTCACCACTGTCCTTCACCAGGTACTGAAACTGCACCCTGCAGCATCCTGGGCTCCCTTTTAGCTTATTTCCCATCATGACTATCCTTTAGCTGCATCATCATGCTTAGAAAGTCAATTTGTCTGCCAAAACCATTCTGAAAGTGCTGCTCAGAGTCACTCTTTGCCTTATTGGGGTGACCAACCCATTCCACTCTCCAGACATGTGCTCAGATTTGTTGCAGGATTAGTTTAATTTCTTATATTTCCATTGGAGGGGCACTTGCTCTCAGATCTGGGGTGTCACTCACTCTTGTGTCACAGCACTGTGGCTCCTGTTTGTGTGAGGTGCTATTAGAAATTCACAGAAAGTGGCTACTAAGGTTAGCTATATAGCTAAAATGCTATTTTTGGGGATGCTGTGTGCCTAGAACTGCAGTAGGAGAACTGTTCATTTTGGAGATGTCTCCTCTGAGGAGCAGAGAGGGAGCAGTGACACCCTGAGAGGGCACTGTGACACCCTGAGAGGGCACTGTGACACCCTGGGACGGTGTTTGCTGTTTCTGCTTCCCTCTGGGGGCTGACCCTGCTGCTCAGAGCACGGGAAGGGAGGGACTTCCTGGCTCAGGGGCCTCTTTGCCCATTTCTGTGACTATTTGCTTGTTTGCTGAGAGATGACTTAGAGCCCATGTGAGACACAAACATCCCTTTATCACACTGCTTGTATCACCCTAATGGAATTCTGTCAGCTGAGGATAAAATGTGGACTAAGAAAGCAATTATAGAGTGAATCTCCAAGCTGCAGGAAGAGCTGAGAGATGGGGACCCAGTGCCCAGCTGGAGTAATTTCTTGTCCAACTGCCCTCTAAATCTTGCTGGGAAAAGATCAATTTTCCACCCTTGTCTGACAGCATCAGTTCCGTTCACCTGGCTCAGGACCCTGTGAAGTGCTGCAGTGTTAAAGATCTGGGCCCAAAAGGAAACACTCGCAATTGGTGACTCCCTTCTTACTGACCTAGGAATTCCTGGAGAAGGGGGAAATCAGGCTGCAAACCTTCTGACTGCCATCTCTGTGGTGTTCCCTCCCTGAGCTGCTGCCTGAAGGAGAGGACTGACCATCCCAAGGAGCAGCAGGGTAGGAGTTTTCCAGCCTGGAATAATATTGCTGCCTCCACCCATGGCTCACTGCTTTGGCTTTAATTAGGAGAGGAAAAGCACCTGACCTGTGAGCTGCTCTCCCCAGGTGTCCTGGTTATTTCTGGAAGGTCTCAATTATGCAGTGAGACCACAGAGAGATCCTGCCTTTAGCTTTCAGCTTGCTCAAGGTCTCTTTGGGTGTGACTAAAATCAACTTGACTCTCAAAGTCTCAGTGTTGATCTCTGCTCACGGGACTTCCAAAAATGCCTAGATTTTGTGCAGTTTATGGAAAGAGAATGGACATTTTGGGGACTATAAATCCAAGGAAATATATTAGGTAGATTTAGCTCACCTGAACTCCTCCCTCTAAGATATCACAGAAACATTAGGAATGAAAAGACCTCCAAGATCATTGAGTCCAGCCTGTGACTGATCACCACCTTGTCAGCCAGACCAGAGCATTTATAACTCCTCAGTTACAAAAGCAGGCAGGTCTCTCAGCCAGCTGCAAAATAAAATATCCAAAAGAATGATGGAGGGCAACAGCACATGAAAGAATGACAGGATTTTGCTGGCAGCTGAGGGAAGGTCCTGCTTGTGCAGGAGGAACATGGAATGGAGCCTGAGGAGGATAAAAACACAGAGTGAGGGGACAGGAGCAGATGTGTGCCTCAGGGAAAGTGCTGCTTGGATGGAGGAAGTGAAATGCAGCAGTGCTGGTGGGGATCATGGAATTGGTTGTTTCAGAGCTCCATTTCTTGTTTTCCTCAGCTTATCTGGATCTAACTGGGAAAGGAGCTTCACTGGTTTTTGACAGAACACTGTGCTGGGCTAAGCATGTGGGGGTGAATGTCAGTGCTAGAAATAGCCAAGGCTCCTCAACAAAGGAGCATTTATAACATGAAAGTCTTGTGGCTCTGGAGGAGCCTGGGGTGGGAGCAGTGGAAGGGGAAGTTTTGGGTCTGGACACTGCACCTCAGAGCCGACATAAGGGCCAGGAAGAGACTGGGACTCAGCTGCTGCCTCCTGAGAGTGTGAGCCCAGCTGGGAATTATGGACTGAGCTGCTCTCCTGACTATCCCTGAACTGGTCTCCAGATCTGTTTCACCTGGAGCTGGAACAGATGAGAGGCCAATTCTGGGATGCAGAGCAAGTGTGGTCAGCAGCAGGGCAAGGCAGCACAGAGGGAGCTGCTGTGGCTGGGAGGTTTCTCAGGGAAATGATTCCTCACCCAGGGGGACCATTGTGCTGGAGAAAGAGAAGGATGCTGTGGTAAATGCAGTGAGCCAGGACAGCTGAGCCCTTTTATCTCTTTCACTGAGAATTCTCTTCTGCCTGACAGCGTGAGGTGGCTGCCAGAACAGAGGTTGCTGTGTGAAACAAGCTGGGGAAAGGACTTTCATCTTGAGCAAGAAAGAGCTTTTATGTCTCATCAGAAAGGGCCAGGGGCCAAGGGAGCCCCAGCAGAGCAGGAGGAGGCTCTGGGCAGCCCAGGGAGCTGGGACATGGTGGGGCTCAGCCCTGGAACACCCCACTGGGGCTGTTCCTGCCTCTCATTATTCCTGGCTCTGTGCTCCCATTCATCAAAGGCTTCCCTGGCTGCTTTCTGCAATTACACACCTCTTTTTTTAACCTTACAGAAGTCAGACTGGGTTACACAGAGCTTCAAGCAGTTTGGCCTGGAAACTTCTAGGGATGGAGGATGCAGAGCCTCTCTGGGCAATCTGCTTCAATACTTAAGTGTCCTCATAGAGAAAAAGTTTTTCCTTTGGCACATAATAACCTGTGCCCTCCTCTCCCCCTGATTAAAGGCACAGATCAGCATGGATAAAACTTCTGGCATTGCAGAAAGGTCATCTCTGTTGTTATCATTGAGCTGTGTAATAATAAATTCCATCTCTCAACTATAATTTCAGATTTGCAGATTAGCAAAAATCCTATGATCCACCTCTTTCCTGGTATGCTGGAGACACTGCTAAAAATAGAGTGAGTAGCAAAGCTACCTGCAATGGTCTGAGCCTAAACAGTGGTAAAAACTAATTTACAGTGAATGTCAGTTCTGGCTTGTTTCCAAAGGAATGTTTTGGGATGGCTAGCTGGATACTGGAAATTGTTTGGTAAGGATTCCTTGGTGAACAGATGAATCAAAGTGACATTTCCATTACCAAGAGGAGATCTGTCTGTGGCCAGAATTCATGGGGAAGGATGTGGGATGATAGTATGACTTTTCATTATTTTTAATATTGTCAGAGAAATTAAATAGCCACTATTATTCATCTCTCTGGGGTAGTAACATATCTGAATATTAACACAAAATGAGAGATCTGATCAAAACCCACTGACCCAGCAAGGCATTGATGTGTATTTTAATCACTCTCTTTGGGCCACTCAGATAATTTACTCTTCATTATAAATTGGCAAGAAGCTGTGGTCTGCATTTCTCAGGGCAGGGCTGGGGAGGATCAGTGTCCTGTCCTTGTGTGGGAGCCCTTTGGGGTGTCCCAGTGTCACCTGTGATCCTGGGGGAGCAGCATCAAGGCCCTCAGGACATCTGCTCTGTTGTCACCTGCCTGTGGGCTGGGAATAAGTAAATAAATAATCCAGAGATTATAAATCATCCAGAGATGATTTATTGGGCTCTTGTTTCCCTGTCAGACTCTGAGGAGGGGAGAAGTCTGTGGGGGAGAGCTCCAGCTCAGAGTGGAAAAGAAATAGAAACTTTTACAGAAATGGATGGATAGGAAAAATGGAAAAGGGTCTCAGGAGGCACTTTCACCTTGGAAAACAAAAATTGTAGGTTTATTGTGAAAATTACTGAAGTCAGGTTGAAATGGAGTGTGCCAGGGGCAGTGGCTGTATAAATGTATAGAGAACACATCATGAGGAGCAGACACTCAGGGAGGACTGATGGAGAAGGCATTACTGGTAATTAATGGCACTGCCCAAACCCCCGTGACTCACAATTCAGGCCAGATGATGCCTGTAATTGATATAAAGATGCAGACAGTTGCCTAAAACTTGCTGTGCTGTATTTTAAGTCATAAAGCAGAAGAGCTGGTAGACTTGTTTTGCATAAAGCATTTGCATTATGCAGGGATATTATTATTAACAGGATGAAGGGGTAACCCTTGAGGTCATAAAATGCATGGTTCAATGAGTGACTTTGACTGCAATTATGCATTAGAGATATTAATGAGAAGGCTGACAAATGAATTGGTGATGCATGTAGAACTAACCACAGCAAAGAGCCCTCCAAATCAATGCTACAAAAAGTTTGCCATTTATCTTCTTTATCCACTGATGCAGATGTAAATTAAGTCCCTTTATTATTTTGAAAATGTTGCTGTTTTTGTTGTTAGAAGTTTGGTTTAGTTTTTGCAGCACAGAGTTAATTATTCAGGATTTTTTACAGGAATGCTGTGTGATCAGAGGGGTTGGACAAACTGACCTCCAGAGGCTCTTTCCAGCTGAAATTATTCTGTGATTCCACGAGCAGCATGCATCAGGACCCTCTGTTTAACACAACTTATCTGCTGAAGAATCTGCTCTGCCAACTGGAGCCCATGGAGCCACAGCAGGGGCCATATTAATAGCTTGCTTATTTAATGCAATCAATCAGTGCAAACTACACATTGCCTGAGGCTGGAAAAAAATATTGTTGTCCTCACACTTCTGACCAGACATCTGCTCTGGGAGATGAGAGGGGGTGGCAGGCTGTGCCAGGCTCTGGGGCCCTCAGGACACAGGCAGGATGAATGCCCAGCAGCCAGCATGGCCCTTGAATGAGTGTGATACTAATGACTCTGGACCCAGACATGGCTGAAAAATAGCAAATGTAATGCCTGTAGTTAAGAGAGAAAAGGAAAGAAAGCAGTTTGGTCTGGTATTGGGTCTTAGAGCTCGAGAATATGTGTTCAAGGGAAAAAAAATGGTTTAATGAAGAGTAGACAGAATGCAACATGGATTTAAAGGCTAATTTTTCACTGTGTGTCTGATTGCCTGCCCTGCCTGTCTCCATACAAGTGGAGGTGATAACATTTTGGAGAGAATGCTTATTTATGCTAAGGGGCCAGGCAGGAGGGGTTGGAATCAGTGTGAATTGTCCAAGAAGAACAATGGCTGAATCTCTTTAACTGTCACAGTAATGGGGCTGTGTAATTGCTTTTCTGTCTGAATAGCAGGCAGCAAGACCTAGAGCCTAAAGACAGAGCAAGCTTGTAACAGGGCACATTCTGGCATGCACAGGATGTTAAAAATCAACGCCCAAAAATGGCTTTCAGGCCTGTATATTTCAGACCCTGCTGTCTTGGTTTGGTTGTGCTGACTCAGTTCTGAGCTGTGCAGGGAGAAGGGCTCTTCCTGCAGGTGTGGGTGGCCAGCCCTCACCCTCCTGTTGTGTTAGGAGTGGGTGGGAGCAGAAAAAATAGACTGGACACAGAAAAACTCTCAGGGATGGTGGGCAGACAGCTGTGCTCCTCTCCCCAGCAAAGCAGCAAGGCAAGCTGAGACCTGTGGAAGGATGAAAGGACTTGGTAATGCACATCAACAAGAGGAAAATGAGTCGAAAATCAGTAGATTTTTCTACCTGTGTAGAAATCAGAGAAGGTGCCTCAAGCACAGGGAAATGGTCACAAAGATAATGCAGTAATTGAAGGCTGAGACATCTTCACAGAGAAGAGCTGCCTTCAAGGTATAAATGCAGCAGGGGGAAAGGAAGAATTGAGGAGTTCTAAAGGACAGGTGGAGTCGGTTTGTCCTGCTGCTTTCTGCCCCTTCCCCTGAGCACTTGGGCTGCTGTGGCTGCCAAGGCTCTGGGAGAGACTATAGGGCTCAGAAGGTGCAGATTACTACTGCTACTACTATTATTATTATTACTATTATTAATAATAATAAAAAATGCAATAAATATTAGTAATCACTATTAAGGTAATAATAACAATAACAATAACAATAACAATAATAATAATAATAATAATAGTATTGTATAGAAGCTCTGACAAGACTGGCCAGCTCCAGCTGGATGCAAATAACCTAGAAATTCCTCTGGAATAGCTAAAAGCCAAGACTATCAGGGTAAAAGACCTGATGCACATCTCCAGAGTGGGTGGAAGTGATTCACAGTACAACTGACCCTGTGGAATAAGACACTGAAACCTGAAAGGGACCCAGAACTGGCACTATTTGACAGAACCAGCCCTGGTGATGTAAGGTTAATAAAAATAATTCATGGGTTTGTGCTGGATCTGAGGCATGAGGAGAATGAGACTAAAAGAGAAAATTGAGCATATTGTTTGATCTCATGAGCATGAGAAAGCACAGAGCCTGTTCTCACAGGAACAAATGGATTAAGATTTTACAGGCAGGGAGGGCAGGCAATGCTACACATAAAGATGGATATTGCTAAATGTGTTTTTGTCAGTTAGTGTCCACTGGAAGTTATGGAAAGCTCCAAAGAGAGACCTCAGAGAGAGGGGTCTGGTGCCCCAGAAAAACGAGTGTGGAGCAGTGGCTGTGTGTTCTGTGGGAGGAGGATCAGCCCAGGTCATCCAAAGGGACAGGCTTTCCTACAAGAGCCATGGAAGCAGAACAGGGTGCAGGGGGTGTTTGTGTGAGACTCAGACACCCTTCCATAGTGCACAGAGCCTTCCATTGGGTTTGTGATGGTCCACCCTGCGGGATTTGCTCTGAGAGGACACTCAGAACATCTCCAGTGGCTCCTGAATGTTTCCAGTGACTCCAGAATGCCTCCAGTGGCTCCCATCACCCTGCACAGCCCTGTGCCCACCTGAGAGGGAGCTGCCTTTCCCCAGTCCCTTTGGGGGCTGTCCCTGTCCCAAGGGCACACACTGCACACCCCTGATTTCCCTGGGGGTGCCTGTGGCTCTTGGCTGCAGAGTGGCACAGAGGCTGCAGTGTGGGCAGTGCCTGTGTCTGCACAGCAACTTGGAAGTGAAATAAATCGCTACCAATTTATTGGGGCAATTTATTTTACCTATTTTAAAGGAAGCTTCAACCAATGTCTTTGTGAGGGCAGCAGAGACCATCCTGCTGAAAGGGAGGTGCCACCAAAGTCAGTGTCCCCACAGAGTTGTGCCCAGCAGGTCCAGACTGTGGCTGTGTTCCCCTCCCATGGCCCAGGGTGTCTGGATCTGTGCTGGCGCTGGGAATGATCTCCTTTCAGTGCTTTTGTAATTGTTTTTTTTTCTCTTCCCTGTTATTTTTGGAATAAGCTTTAGAAGTGGATTAGAGCCCAGCAGAGGGGAAGGGGGGCTGAACTCTCAGGTTACCTCTTGCCCTCCCCAGGTCCTGGCAGGAGCAGCAGGATGGATGGTTCTGGGGTTGGTTTGATGTGTTTGTCACACTGAAACCAAGGAAGTGACTCTGCCCAAGGAGTGTCCCTGACTCTGAGAGGCACTGGGTAAACCAGGACAGGACAGTGTGGCTGCCACTGCCACTGAGCACCAGGGACATCCCTGCAGCCCTCCACTCTCACCTTTACAGAGCAGACTGCAAGGCCAGGCCTGTGGGGAAGCCTGAGGGACAAACTGTTCATCCATGGCACGGTGCTGGTTCCCAGATGGGAGGAAGGAGCTCCAGGGCCATGTTCCTGTGTGTCCTCCTTCCCTTGGGACAGGCTCCAAGGCAGTGCTCCCCTTGAGGGACCCTTTCAGCTGGGTTAACACATCTGAGCTGGTCTGTCAGCCCAGTCCCCACAGACTGGGGGAGCTGCAGGCCACAGACCTTCCCCTGTCTCACTGCTGGGGTGGTGATTTAGGAGCACATGGCAGAGCTTTGTACCCTGATCCCCATGACCTGGCTGGGCTCACCACAGCTGCTCACCACTGTGCTCTGGGTTTGTGCCCCAGAAACCAAGGATTCAGTTGGGCAGGGGAAGGTTTGGAATTCCCAGGTCTCATTCCAGTGTGTGTTCAGGTTATGGTCCTGATTGATTTGATGTGCAAAGCCCTTTTAGACAAATAAATAAAAAAAGAACAGGCACAATTTTCTAACAAGTAATGTCATTTAATGAATGATACACTCTAGAAAATAGAAACTACCCAGATGCTGGTTGGTTGGTTGGTCTGTTTGGGGCTGGGAGAAGGCCCTTGCTTGGAAGTACAACGCCTTCGTGGGATTCTTTTGTCAGCATTTGTAGTTGCTGGAAACAAGGACACGTCCATAGATTGAAAGAGACACCAAAGGAGCAATTGTTTTCTAAAATGTGGGAAGAGTGCAGGATGCCATCCCACTCTGTGTCACTGGGCAAGTGGCATGAGGGCTCAGAGCTCACCAACACCTTCACAGACAATCCATACCTAAAGGGACCAACGGGACCTAGCACAGCCCAGTCCTCTGGAGTCACTGCAGACCTGGCACTCTGCACAGCACTCTGGGCTCTGCTGTCACTGCACTGCACTCTGGGTGCCTTTCTGCACGTGCTGTATCTCTTCCCTCAATGTCTGGCTGCTAATTCCAGGGAATATGCTTTTCAGGATGTCACAGTAGACTGTGTACAGCTCTGGGTCTATGTTGGGCTTGGGCAGGGAGCAGGAGTTGCAGGCCTGCTCGGTGCCTGGGTGCTGTGGCCAGTAGACATCACTGAAGAGAGCAGTGAGGATCTTGTGGGCAGCCTTGTAAGGGTCATCCTCAAACTGCACCATGGCCTTGAGCTCCATCAGGGTGTAACCGTTGTACCTCTTGCTGTCCTCGGCCAGGGGCTGCACCGTCTCACCTATGTGTCTCACCTTCCACTTCAGGCATTTCAGGTCTTCCTTTACATCCTCTAGCTCTTTCTCCATGGCTTGGAATTCCTGTGTGGTTACAAATCTCCTGCCAAGGAAAGAAGTGGCAGAGACAGGGTAGAGTTCAGAGGCTTGGAGGAGTGGGGTGAGCCCAGCTTGCTTGGGGTTGGAGCAGACAGTGGAGCTTTGGGGGGACATCCTGGCCCTGCCACTGAGCACCAGCCCCTGCTCTGCTCTGCTCTGCTCTGCCAGGCTCCAGGGGACAGCAGAGCTTCTCTCTGTGCTACAAGGGAAAGTTGTGCTGCCTTGTTTGAAGGAAAGGAGGCACCTGAAAACTGTGCCCTGCTGGAGGAGCTGAGGGTGACAACCTGGCCCAGGTCTGTCATGAGCTCTGGAGAGCTAAATTGGGATGTGAAAATAGGGCTTTTTACTTCCTGGGTAACAGGGTTTAGTGGAAGCACAGGGTGGGTACTGGAAAACAAACACTGGGAACATCTGAATCAAAAAAGATATTTAACTTTAATTTAAAAGATATTTAAGATATTTAAGATATTTATTTTATGGGGGGCTTTTACTGATTCTATACCAACATGGGCTGTTTGAGGACTTAGACACCTGTGTGCTCTGGATACATACCTCTCATGATCAGGATCTTCCAGATCTGATTCAAACCCCTTTCCTGTATTCTTTAACTCAGTTTCAGAATAGCCAGGAGCCTGGGAACTCTCTTCAGGAGTCGCTGTTGCTGGAGGCCTTGTGCTTGTCCTGGTTGGGGTCAGTGTGTGATCTGAAGCTGAAGCCCGGACGTTTTGTGCTGAGTGAGGACAGAAGGTGGAGAAGGAAGCTGCATTGATCCCTGGGCTGACTGGAGAGCAGTCAGAGTATTGCTGTGGCTTGGCTGAGCTGGGTGTTAGACTGAGCCTGAGGCTGGCTGGGCAAGATGCTGGAATAGTCCTTGCTCCGAGTGGGCTGGAACACGATATTGCTAAATTTGTATCTCTTTGCTCAAGTGGTTGAGGGTTTGGTGATTCCCCTGGGGCCAATCTAGTGATGGAAGTGATGTCCAGCAGGGTTTGATCCTGAACCATGGAGATCTGGCTGGTTGGTTCTGATGAAAGTGAAGAGCTGCTTGATGTGTCGCTGGAAGAGCTTGACGTAGCGAATGGGGGGATTTTCTGAGCATTATGGTCACTCCTGTTCCTCTGCGGGCTAGTGACACTTAGAGCTGGGTGTTGTGAAGCCCTAAAGAAAGACAAACACACACTTTTTCCTCTGGACTGGGCTAAAGGCTTGTAAGAAAATTTAGGCCTACTTTGGGACAATTTTAAGCCTGTTTCCCACAGCTGCATTTCCCCACAGGCTGATTTGCTTCTCATGTCTGTATAAAACCCTCTGCTTCTCATGACCAGGAGCAAAGCATTTGAGAATAAGGCACTGGAGTTCAGGACCAGCTCCTCCCTGCTGCTGACTGAGCCCATGTCAGCTGTCCTCAGTGTGAGAGCCACTGGGACATCCACGTTCTCCTTCCCAAAAATCACACAGCTCTGTGAGAACCAAGGGTTTGGTGCTGGGGAAGGACAGGAAGAGGTGAAAGCTGCGGGGATCATGGCTCTGAGAACACAAAAACCTGGCTGCAGGTGGCCACAGCACCTCTCCCTGCCCATCCTGCCCAGTGGGAAGACCTGCCTTCCTTCCATGGCCCTCATGCTTCAGTCTCCTGGGAGCACTGCCTGGGAGCCCAGGGAATTAGGGGATGGCTAAATTTTTCTTAGTTTGTCAATACTGATGGCAAGAGAGGAAAATGTTCCACCCCTGTGGCCTGGAACTTTGCTGGCAGGTGGGGAATGCAGCTAGAAATGCCTTGCCCTTGAAGGGGAACAAAGACAATCACTGTGCAGATAATGGTGCAGGATTTCCAACAGCCAAAGGACATGACAAGCTTTTGTAGTGATGCCAGGGACCAAGTGAGTCCTTTTGTGCATCTGGTAAATCCTTGTGGTGGAAGGACAGCAGCAAATCCTGGTCTGGATGGGTTGTGGGAGATCTGTGCATGAGGTCCTGTCCTGTGGCCTGAATTAGCTCCACAGTCACTCCTCCTCCTCCCTGCACTTTTCTCAGTGTTGGATGCAATTAAACACCAAACATTTAAGGTTCTAAAGAGCATGTCTCACACCTCTGGGCTTCAAAAGGGTTAATTTGCTAAATCACGGCTTAATTATCAGGTCTAAATCAAATTTTAAAGGTTTTATAATTGGAAATGCAGACAGTTACAGAGCTACTGCATAAAAGCAGAGCCTAAAAGGAATCATAAAATGGGTTATGTAAAGGGCAGGAGAGAAAACAAGCTCAAAGAGAGAAAATGTGTCCCAGGGAGCGCCTGGGAGTGCCCTGCCTTCTTAACCTGGCTGAACAGCACTGGAAGGCCAGAATTGCCAGCTGGGCACGAGGAAAATGGAAAGCATTTTCACCCTGAGGGTGCTCAAACAGTGGGGTAGAGGCCAGGAGAGGCATTGGGATCTCCATCCTTGGATGTGTTCAGATCTAACTGGGCAAGGAATGAAGCAGCCTGATCCAGCCTGGGAGCACAGGACTGGAGCAGAGCCCTCCAGGGTCCCTGTCCACACTCTGCTGTTCTGTGGTTCTGCCTAACTGTGAAAATAATTTATTCCTCCCCTGTTCCCCTTCCTCCTCTCACTTTTGTCCCCTCTGAGCCCCACCTCACCATCCTTCTCTTCCATTGGAACTTCTGTTCCCAGTGACTTTATGGTGCCTGCTGCAAGAGAGTCCCTGATGAATAAAAAGGTTTTTTTTTACAGGAAAACCAGACTTATTTGGCTCAGAGGGATTGCTGCCCCTTCCTTACATGTCAGGGTCAGTAGCTCAGGCTTTGGACCATGGGAGACAAGACACAATCTCACTTTAAGACAATTAAAACAAAAAAAATGCATTTTGGCTGTTAAAATTACATGTATTTATCCTAAAATATCTCACCATGTCAAACTATCTGAACTGAGAACAATCCCCACCTCCATTCTAGGGGGGATAGGATATGCACAGTAAGGGAAAGGCTATTTGGGTGCACATACAGTCTGAAAGACTTCATTTCACATGTTTAGCAGTGTGGGACAGGGTTGGCTTTTGAGGGGGGTGGTTTGGGGAGTTTTTTGCATAAATCCAGGATTAGCTGGAGGAGATGAAGCATTTATTGAAAGATGCAATTTAAAAGAGTGACAGAAAGCACGTTTCATAACTAATCCCACTGAAATTTATATAAGAAACCTTTCGATTCACCTGTGCACTGGAGGAAACAAAAAATGTATTATAAACTGTCAGCTTATTTTGCTTCCCTTTTCCACCCCATAGTTTTCAGGAGCTGCCATGCTCCACACAGGACTGCATTTACTTTTATCATCCTCCTTATCTCGGAAGCAGAAAAACTGGTAGCTCAAGAAGCAATGTTAAAGCAAAATGTCAGTCTGGATGTTAGCAGAGGTAAATGAGGACAGAACTGAGACCTTTAGCTTTGGAATTTCCTAGTGGGCAAGGCTCTGCCTGAAGACAGGAATGAGATTCCCACTGCTGTCAGTGCAGCAAGGCTGGATCTTCGACCCGTAACCATGGTGCTTTATCAGAGGGGATTTTTTCCCCACTCGCTTTTTTTTCTATGTGGTGAATCACTACGAACTGAATAAATTACAGGAAGAATTGCAAGACCTGGAGTTGGAATCAATGCTGACATGAAACAGGCAGCTGATTGCAGCTGTCAGGTACCTCCACAAGGAGAAACCTTGGCTCAACTTTGAGCGACACTTCAAATGCGTCAAGCCCTTGTTGTCTGCCGCCTCCCAGCCTGTGCTGCTCAGCATATAAAGCATGTTCCCCGTTGTCACAGTGACCTTGGCTGCCGTCTGTGCCTTGCCCTCTCCAGCTGAGCTGGTGCTACACACTTTTTTGGAGACATTTGAAAGTTGCCTGCACATCCAGCAGCACTTCGCTTCCATGGCGCTCATGACCGAGGGAAAAAAAACCCAACCAGTGGATATTATTTGGTTTTTGTTTTTTTATGAATTGTTTCCACTGTGTTTTAAACCTAGAGTTCTTCTGATGAACTTGTCTGAATAGGAAAAAATTACACTATGCTTCAGAGTGAAGCACTGAGGGATTGGTTGCATAAATCTCACTGTAGACAGCCGGGGTGGGAGGATGGTAAAAGAGCTGTAGGATGGACCCAGGGGAAATGCCTACAGGGTGATGACATGAGAATAAAACTATTTTTTTCAAGGCCTCCTCTTTGTCAGGTGACCCTTCTGAAATGCCCACGCTGCCAAAACAGTGACATATTATTTCTTTAACACTGAATTAATTTTGAATAATCTCTCAGTTTTTTACAAGAGCAGCTGGTGTCCTGAACTCTGGGTTTATCTGCCTCAAATAACACCAAGGCTTCCAGCCACAGACAGTAATAATTTGCTGTTTCCTGCTCAGCTCTTCCTTTTCTGGGCTATTTATCTCTTCTTTGGCTCTGCCAACACACCTGTCCCTCCTTGTCCTTTGTGATATTTCTCCTGACTCTCTCTTGTCCATTTTACATCCACCATCTGCAACTCTCTCACACCTGTCCCATGGGATCCAGGCTCCTCATGTTAATGCCTCATGGTGGGACAGCTCTGGAGGGAAGGGTGGAAGTGGCATGGACATACAGATGTCTGAAATCAGGGACTATTGCTGGCTGTGAGCTAATAACAGTGTGCTTTTCTTGCTAATAAATAACTGTGCAACAACAACAAAAATATCCTGAGGTGAAACTTCTGTATTTTTGTGCAGGGGATATACACAGCTGGAGCACTGAGATCTCCCAGCCCTGCACTTCTGAAAGAAAAAGTTGAGACCTCCAAGGTCAAAAATGACATCAAATAGACTTTAAAAGTGTCTGGAAATGCTAAATTTGGTATGTCCGGGGGTATCAGATGTATAGGGGCCGGTACCATATGTTTGCTCAGGAAGGCAGCTTGGGGAGAGCAGAGGATGCCAAGTTATGGTAAGAGCTCCCTGGTGCTCAGCTCAGGTAAGTTTAAACTCTGCTAAAGGGGTTTAAAGGAAAGAAAGTAATTTTCTTTTTAACCCTGTTAAAAGAAAATTATAGTTCAGTGATGGACATTAAATGGTTTAATATAGAATTATCGAGACTGAATAACTGCATTGTCCTGATTGAGTCTACTCTGGATTCAAGCTTCTGATGGAATTTATAATTTAAGGTCACTTCTCACAATGGAGAGCTCAGTCTTGCCAACAGAGGAACCTGATATCTTGCCCTGGCATAAGGCCCTTTGTGCTACCTGTGCTCCCACAGTGCTGTTGGGCTGCTCAAAAACCTTTAACATTCTCTCTTCCAAAATCACCTGGCCAGGTAGTGTTTGTCTTCCACAATTGCTCAGCCTCGTTCTCCTCTTTACAGCTTTTGCTCTTCCACTCCTCAGGAACACTCCCCCAGATCCTTTCCTCTCAACAAGGACAGATGCCCTGATTTGTCTTGCTGGGAGGACAGAAAGATTCACGACACCTGAGGATGAGCCAGTTCTCCTCATCTGCAGCTTGCTCCAGGCTGGAGCCTCCTCAGAGCCCTCTGGGTGAGCTGCAGGTCCTGCAGGGGATGGGGTGCTGGCTGAGGAGAGCAGCAGAAACAGCTCCAGGTGGTGCCTCCTGGTGTCCTGCTGGCAGGGCCACCCCTGTGGGACGTGTCCATGGAGTGCTCCTGGTGACCTGCTGGCGTTTCCTCTGCTGGTGGCCCTGGGTTGGTCTGTTCCAGGTGATGTGTCCTCTTCTTCCACATCCCCATGGGGTCAGTATGACCTTGGTGGCTGCTCTGCCTTTAGCCAAGCCTTTCTCTCACCATTTTCTCTCCATTCTCAATCCTCTGCTGGCCATGGGCCCCTGGAATGGGGAATGTGACAAGGATTGGGAGTGTGGGACCCTGGAACCAGCATCAAGGAGGATCCTGGGGTCAGGCCCAGGCCAGTTATGGCTTGGTGGACTTGCTTGAAGAAGGAGAGGTTCATCTGAGTGTTGTGAGGCTTTGTGCCATCCCAAGCAGCAGTAACTAATGGTTTTTCCTCCCTAATAAGCATGGATAATGAGCATTTTGCAGCTTCTATTGGATTTGTAAGCAAACTGTGAACTGAGTGCACAACTTCCCTCCTGTCACTTCATTAATATTGATCTGATCTCATTACAGAAGGTAAGGATGTGAGGCTGAGCCTGATGGAATATTGAGGGATGGACACTGTTCGTTAACCTGACTCTGGGCTTCTCGTTTGGGGTTTGCCTTCCCAGTGCTGTCCGCACTCTATGGGGTGAGCTCTGGGTCCTTTAAAATGGAAACACTTGGGACAGGGCTGGCCATATTCCTTGGAACACCTATTGCCAAGACTTGGTTTTGGTTCTTTAAAACAAAGACCTCTGGAAAGGCTTCAGTAATAAAATAAACACATTTGAGAACCTGCCAGGAGCTTGGCAGGTGAGGAACACTCTCAGGAAACACGACCCAGATCAATTTTGTACCAAGAGACATTTTCAGGCCTGTGAGAATGAAGGGCATGGATCTGCCTGTGGAGAGGTCCATGACTGACAATGACATTTTCAAGGAGCAGGAGTTACCAATGAGCTGATGACAAACCCAGCTGGAGAGCAGTGCCAGCACTATCATGCCTGTGGGGACACCACCTGCAGTGACATGGGACTGGAGAGCTGTTCCAGCAGGTCTGGGCAGGGAGCAGGACCCTCAGGGGTGGGGGTTACACACACCAAGCTTCCATGAGAATGTGGCTGAGATGTGCATCTCAGCAAGACAGAGGCAGCAAAATGCCATCAGGTTTCCAAATTTTAATAGCGCAGAGCCAGCAAGTCACTCTCCCAAGGCTCCCTCCTGCTGAATGAAGGATCACTGGCTTTCTTTCCAAGGAAATAGATGCATGAAACTGCACACATCTTTCCTGGAGAGTAAAGAAAAAGTATAGTATTCAGAGCAGGGCAGGAGCCATGCTCCAACATTGCTCTGTACATTGAACCACGGATTCCCACAGCTTAAAGCAAGAGCTTTTTGCAAACACTGAATAAAAGCACAGCAATTTCCAGAGAAAGTGCAAGAAATGGCATTAATTATACTAACGTTATTGTCTACCAAAGCTGCTTTCAATCATTTTTATATTCAATAGCATGCATCATCATGAATTGGTGATAAAGATAGATGAAAAAAGGTAGTGATAATGAAAGTTATACAGGTGTAAATTAGAGCATATTTTTAAACTACTATGAAGTCACAGCTCCTTGAGATAACACAAAATTATAGGATATGTGCACATCCTAAATTGAATGCTGGAGAATTCTGTACTGTTCTTATGCTAGTTGGTTATCTCTTGGGCAAGGCTGTCTGGGAAAGCAACAAACCTCTATTCCCAAAGCTTCCTACTCCAAACCTGGTTCTGGGCCCCGGGAACCAGCGTGGGGACAGTACAAGCCATTGTGTGCCAGACACATTCATGGTCACTTACTATTTGGGGAGCAGCTATGGAGGCACTGTAACCTCAGGTCCCCAGCCTCAGCCCTCTCCTCCTCAGTCCTGGAAAAGAGAATATAGAAGTAGCACCTTGAACAGAAAGAAAGGCTGCTCCCAAATGTACACAAAAAGGGTAAAAATTAATTAGAGTCCAACGTACCTGGGCTCCTCCATTTACAGCCAGGCCCACCATGCAGATGGTGATGGGCTCAGGAAGGACTTGGTTCCCCTGGCTTTGCCCCTCTTGGGGGAAAGCTCATGTAAAGAGGCCTTGGGGAATAGAAATGAGGGGCTCAGGGCTGCCTCTCTCCACTCTTCCCCTCTCCAGGGTGGATCTAAGCACCGGGGCCCAGCAGCACTGGACAGTGTGTGTGTGTTGGAAGTGGGGATGGAGCTGCTGCTGCACCATTTTAGTGCCAGTGCATGTGATTTCCAGAAGGAGCAGCTCTGTGGATAAAGCTTCCTGTGTTGCAGAATAAAGTACAGAACAAATCCAAGGCAGGAGGTTGCACTTATCCCTGTGCACGGATAAAAGGGGAACAGGAAGATTGGAAATATTGATGTCTGTGTGAGCAGCTACTGACTCTGCCAATGGGAGGTGCCTCAGGTCAGTAACTGAAACTCCTGCTCAGGTACCTGGGTGACCAAGCAGGAAATCAGAGCAAAGGTTGGCATGGCTTTGGAAGGCATTGGTATGATCTGCACATCTGACACGAGCACAATGGACTTAGAGGAAGCAAGCTGTGAGTATGGTACATTACAGAAATGTGCAAAAAGGGGAAAAATGGTGTATGAATGATAATTTGAAAAGTTCTGGTTCTCACAGTGTTGGGAATAGTCCTGATTTATTAGCTCTGCAATAGCTTTGGTCCTGCTGTCTGTTTCAAACTGCTCCTAGCACTTAAAACTACATTTTCTGTCCCTGCAGAGACATTTTGTCTGCACTGCTATCAATGGCAGTTTGAACTCAGTTCACTCCAGAATTTCACCAGTAGCATCTGCCTGCTTAGGTTGGTGTTGCAGATCCGAGTAAGGGCCCAGTCAGCAAGAAAAATGTTGTGAAATGTTGTGAAATCAGCTGCAGTGGCACAATGAGTGTTGATGGACAGCTGCAAACGCTGTGCTAGGGATGGGTGAGCTGGGGGAGGCTGAATCTTGCAGATTTACTTGCTAAATGTGTTGGTTTAACAGCCACTGGTAAGTGGGATTGGCTTCACAGGGAGCACGAGGCTGGATCCCAAACTGAATCAGGGCTCTGTGATCTCTGTGTGGGTCCCAGGGTGGGAAAAGCCCCTGACCTCTCTCTGCAGCCCTGACCAGCCTGGATGCACATCCAAAATCTGCTCTTGTCTCCACTAAAGAGGACCATGGGTAATTCCAGTTCCATCACAAACTTTTCATTCTTTGCCTGAGGCAGTGATGAGCTCTCCACGAGGATCTCACTTGGATTTGATTTCCACCCTTCCAGGCCCCATATCGCTCACCTCAGGCTTCAGTCCTCACATCCCTCCACCCCTGGACATTCCCTTGTCCTCCCTGGAGCTGCTCCTGTCCCTGTCCCTGCAGCTGTGCCCCTTGCCCAGGGCTCCCTCTGCCCCACCAGCACAGCCAAGTTTTCATTCTTTCCCTGAGAGCAAAATCCACCAGAATCCTGGGAGAAGGAAAAGGTGTGGTGGGGAGGGTGCCTGAAAGGGTTTTTTAAATATATGAAAAAAATTGAAGGCAAGAAACTGATAAGAAGCTTGGGAAAGAATTAAGTCAGGGTGAGCTGGCTGTGCTGGCCCTGCCTGGATGGATGTGGGGATGGTGTTGGTGGAGCTGCTTGGTCTGAACAAGCAGAATTCTTGTGAATGCATCTTAATTATTACACAGCCATAGGGAAAAAGCTGCCAAAACAGCAGGGGAGAGCTAAAGCTGCTCAAACAGCAGCTCCTAAACAGCTGGGCAGGGGAAGAGGAGAAGGTCTGGCACCATCCCTGCAGCTGCTGTCACAGAGATTATCAGACTTTATGGGACAGAACAAAGAATCCCTCTCCCTTTGGCTTATTTTTGGTTTAATATTTCATAAAGGCTGTAAGATTTAGAAATTAATTATTGATTAATTAATTGAAAATGACTAATTGAATAAATGCACATATTTAAGATAAACCACAGTTTCTTGTTTCTGTATCAATCATTTCATGTTGGTTATTTGAAAGATACAGAGTTGGATTTTTCCAATGGTTACCTGTAAAATGCCCTTTTTCTGGTAGGACAACACTGCCAGCAGTTAAGGCCAGGCTGCATTTTAAAGTGACATCTAGTTTTTTACTATATACCTGCAAGAATTAATCTCAAGATCACTGAGCTAATTTTTTCTCCTTGCAAATTAATTTTTTCTCCAGCAAACAATATTTTATTACAGATAAACAGGTAACATATAAAAAAGCTAGTTCCTAAAGGGATCCTCAGAGCAGGAAGGGAGGAAGCAGGAGGGCAGTGAGGGCTCTGCTGATTGGGGTAAACCTCAGATGAGGGACTGTGCTCATGGCCACATGGGGCAAGAGTGTTCATGTGAAACAGAGCAGGAAGAGAAACTGGGAGGAATGGAAGAGAGATACTTGTTATGAACTAAAAAAATGAAAAAGATGAGCAAAAGTTATAGACAGACATTCATTTCAAAGGAAAACACAAAAAGAAGGAAGGAAAAGCACTTGAAGGACAAAGACTGAAAGCTGACTTTGCAGTTAATTCTGATAATTTTCTAGAACACTTAGAGCATGAATAATACCTCCAATTCAGTATAATTGACCTGGTTTTCTCAGAGTTACCCTGAGGGCTATTGTACCTATTATATCTGAAGAGCTCTGGTGTCTTTCCATTTTATAGTGTGAACCACAGAGTCTGTTTTGTCTGGACTTCTCAAAGTATCCCAAGCTGGATGGGACATAAGTGGATGTAACACCACCAATCTGATTTTTCAGCAGCTGCTTCAGTGTTTTCCCAGTTTAGGAGCAGTGAGGTGCTTGGGTACAGAGGATTTGGACGTGCTCCTGCCTGGGGCTGGGCAGCTCCCTGTGCTGGCTGAGGAGGGCTCAGGGCAGGCTGTGGGGCAGAATTTGGGGAGCACACAGACATTCCTGGGGTGTTAAAGGCCTCCCCACGTTCTCAGAGCAGAGGCTGCCCTGGGATGGGCAGGCTGAGGTTAAAGAGCAGCAGGGCCACAGAGGGTGAGGCAAAGGATGGAGCTGCTGGACGGGATCAGACAGCAAACCATGGGGTGATGAGGCTCATCCCCTGCACCTCCAGCACAGCAGCACAGCTGGGGGCTCCCAAGGGGCCATTTCAGCTCTCACATCCACATCTCCAGCAGATCTGCTGCTGTTCTATGCAGTTGCATGCAATTAAAATGAAGCACAATGCAATGAGAGAGTTGAGAAAACACGTGCAGGATTAGCAGCATTTTACTGTCAGTACTTTTCATAAAGCAAATTTCTTCCCTGGGAGCAGAGGCCTGTAGGATAATATTCCCACAAAAAAAAATTATCATGCAAAATGGGGCTGACACTTTCCTTCCCCAAGTCCCAGGTGCTAAATGGAGCTGTTGGAGTAATAATAAAGTTTAATTTTCAGAGGCATACAGGAGAGTGCCTGTTGCACAGGTGTGCCCAGCCCAGAGGTTGGATGTGTGCTCCAGGGGGTGCTGGCTCTGCACTGAGGCAAAGGAACAGGCAAAAAGGGTGAGGAGATGTGCAAAGTAACTGGAAGGAAGAAAGGCTGGAGGGTTTTATTCATGAGGTATGAAAAGGAACATGGAGGTGGAGGAGTAGGAGGGAATGTGAAGTATCCCTGGGTATGTGCACAGGAAGGAAAGAGGATTTATTTTATTTTCTGTTTGTGCAAAGGCAGATGGGAGCTCAGGGAAGTTGTGTGGGACTGAGGGCACCCACAGCATGCAGCAACAGGGTGCTGTTAATGGACAGCCCCTGGACCCCTGCAGTCAGAGCATCCCCAGGGCACAGCAGTGAAGCTGAGCATGAATATGATCACTTTAAAAATTAAAAAATTTGGTATATTGCTGCACAGCTTTGAATCTCTAGAATGATCCCATGGTAACACTGTCTCTGGGCTTCCTATTATGTATTCAGATACAACAATTAAAATAATGTGATATAAAAAAAGGAAGTGATAATCATGAAGTTAGGGAACACCACATGCTTGAGCTGAGTGTGCCAAGTGTGTGTGGAAGGGCTGGGAGGAGGTGACTGAGGAGGGAATTGTTGGGGGTGGGATTGTGTCATCTTGTGAGGGCAGGAGGAGCCCAAAGCAAACCCACCATGCCCATGTGAGAGAGAGAGAAAGGTCCCTGTCCTCTGGGCATTAATATATTCTGCTATTTACTGTTCCAGTAGTGCTGCTTCAACAAGTCTCCTTGGCATTTTCCAGTCTAACTCAAGATACTGCTCCTTATAGTTCTCCTGAGCTCCTATCTGCAATTCTCACTTCAAAAATTCATCTGGTTTCCCTCCCTGAGTGCTGATTTACCCTGAGGCACAGACTGACCCCTTCCTCCTCACTGTGTCTGGGCTTTCTTTGCTCCCACAGAGAATTTTTTAGAATTCACGGTCATGTCCAAATGCAAAATTAGGAAAATCATGGTTGTTTGCCTCATTTCTCTTTTCCTTCCAGACTGTCTGAAAGGCAGAGAGAAAACCTGGACGTTAGCACACGGATAACTGCAACAACAGAATAATGAATGAGATAACCAAGGAAAAGCAATAGTCATGGAAGCTCTCTAGTTCTGCCCTCTCAGGAGAGCTCCTCACTCTGAAATTCTGAAATTCCAAACCTTCTGTCCCCCCAGAGCTTCTCCACCATGGAGAAATGGCCCCACTGGTCTGACAAACAGCCAGGCATCCTGCTTATATTTCCTGCCCCCAAAATATCTTTATATCACTTCAGGCCATAGATTTTGGTGAGGATTTTCTGTACTTCTCAGCTCTTCATCCTGTGAGGATCCATCCCTGCTGTATGAGTTCAGGATCTGTGTGTTTTTCACAATCCACAGCTTAAACAAAGCCTGAACTTTCTCTCCAAATAATGAGGGCAGGGAAGTAGAGTGATAAAATATCTCTAGGCCTTGGGAGCCACCAGGACTGCAGTCCCCCTCAGACCCTGGTGGCACTGGGTGGGTGGCACCATGTGAGTGTTTTCCTTTATTTGTGTGGATTTGCTGTAGAGGATGGGTTGTACAAAGAAGCCAGGGATGGGTTGTGGGCATGGGACCACATGTGGGAGATGGCAGCTCCAAAGTGGCCTGGTGGTGGCTGGAAAATGCCTCAGCAGCTGTTGGGTTTATTGGGAGGTGCCTGTTGCACGTGCTGAGGGAGGATGGATGTCACATTTGGCACACCCCCACAATTTTACCTTTCTAGAGAGGGAGAATCAGCTGACATTGGCAGCACAGCTTTTTGTGAATTGGGTGCATATTGTAAAGATTTCAATGAGTACAGGAGAAAGGGTGGGCACTGGGACAGCACAAAATTGATGAAAAACCAAACCAAGGAGGACCTTTTGAGTTTGCCTTTCACACCTTTTGTGTTTGCCTTTCACACACACCTTTTCCAGGCGCCTCAGAGACTTCACCCACGAGTGCTGAATGGGTGAGAGCCTGAAACCAGCAGAGTCCATGGAAACCTCCCCTGATGGAGTGACTGACTGCACTGACCTTTCTCTGAAGTACTTGATGGCTTCCTGGTCTAGGAAGTTCTGCTCTTCTCGAAAGCCCTGCTCAAAGATTTTGCGCTTGTGCCTGAACTCAATGACAGTCTTGGTGTAGGAGTTGAGGGTGGTGACAGAGGCTGCCATGCAGCAGGTGAAGGAGCCCCAGGCCAGGCTGTGGAGAGAGAAACCAGCAGACAGAGCTGGGTTACACAGCAGCTCATGCCACATTTCTGACACACACACACAGGCTGGGACCAGGCAGGGGAGTTGGAGGTGACAAACCCATCTCATCTGAGCTCATCTTACCTCCAGAGACCTGTGGCTCATGCTCAGGCAGGCAGGAGAATGGGCTGGGGCTGGGCTCAGCCTTCATGCCATGGAGAACCCTGCGCTAAGGTGAACACTTGGTGACACCATGGCCAGACACCTCCTGATCTCCTCTGAAATGCCTCAGAGCCTTGCAGACAAATGTCAAACCCCACACACTCCTGGAGGGAGCAATGTCAGAGAGTCTTTTGGAGCAGTTTAGCCATCCCTGGGACACTGGCTGCACAATGCCACTGCAGGGATGCGCTCTAATCTGCTTTTCATGCCTCCACCAGATTACTGTATTTCCTTCTTTCCTGGTTCATGGACACCTCTGGCCTTCCTGCCTTGTGTCTGGTCTCTGAAAGCCTGACCAGAGCAGAAGACAATACTTCCATTTTGTGGAGTCACCAGCCTGGGGGTTTCTTGGCTGAGTCCCCTAGAGTGAAGGCAGTGCCAACCCTGGCCAGCCAGGACACCTGCAAGCACCAACCAGGAGCACAGGGAGGGAGAAGGGAAGTGGAAAAACATAAAAGACTGGCCCAGGTTCAAGCTGGAACAGCAGCAAGTGTTGTCCTGGGCGTGCTGGCAAGCAGGGTCAGCTGGGAGCTGCTCTGGTCCCTGTTTGTAGACAGGGCTTCCCCCCAGCTGCTCTTGTTCTCCCTGACCTCAAGTTCAGATGGAGCTGGCGAGGGACTCGTGGCCCCAAGGAGTTGAGGTGCTTTCTGAGCATGAAATGAGGCTGCAAAAACAGGCCCTGATGTGCTCCTTTTGTCTGCAGAGCTGCCCTGCCTTCCAGCTCCCCTCAGCTTCACACTCAGTCCATCAACTCTGGCTGCACAGAGCTCACAGTGGCTGCCTAAGCAAGCTGGATTAACTCTATCACCTGTGATGGTGACACACTTTACCTGCTCCTTTTTTGCACTTTTTCTGTAACAAATGGATGTGAATTATGCAGAGCAGAAAGTATCCAGCCCCAGTAGCATTATCTTATAAATACGCATTGTCAACACAGCTCTCAGCATGAGCTATTTTCCCATTCTGCAAAGGACCTGCAGACAAGGAAGCAGTTTCTCATTTCAAATTAGACAAAACTTGAAAAAGAGCACATATTCATGGACTGAAAAATCTGGGGGAAAAAAATGGCTCAAGTAAACAGAAATGGTTCATTTCAATGACTTCAAAATTCAGCTCATAACAAGTCCTGCAGGGACTCCTGAGGCAAGGAGATGTGTGGAGGCAGCTCTTTCCCTGTCAATTTTGGACCTGTTAGCCAGATGGATTCAAATGAGAAGGAAATGTGGTGACCCTGGGGTGACAAAGTCCCCTGAAGTTCCCCATGGCAGGAAGGGAGCTGGGGCTGCGTGTGAGTGGCACACTCAGCATCTCCCTGGCCTGCCTGGGTCTGCCTCCCACCTGGTGCGTGGGGAGAGCTCCAGCAGTGCACACATTTCCAGCTGGGCTCCCAAACAGTATCCAGGAAGAAGCCAGCCAAAAAGCTCACTGTGCCTGGGAGGTGCCTGGGGAATGGAATTTGAGGGAGAATTTCTCTTGGATGTTTCTGATGGTTTCTGATGAAATCAGAAGTGCTGAAAGGTTCAGAGAAGGAAATACTCTCAGTGCCTGGCATTTGGGAAATCATAGTAATTAGGCAATTAGGATAGATGTACTTTAGTTTTTATGGACCTTGGTTAAATGCTATTTATTTTGAATTGTAAAAAGTGGTTGTCCTACCTTAGGAGTTACACCTGCCTTAGGTGAAGGTCTCTTTAACAGCAGTGTTGTTAATACTCCATGGGCTCTCAGGTTCCCCCATGGCTCAAATAGCTCAGGCTTTTTATGTTTGCTTTAGAGAGTCTGAACTCCAACATCTCCTGATCCTCAGGGGCACTGAAATCCTCAGCCTGGAGAATCCCCTGGCCCACTCCAGAGCCCAGAACAACCTCCAGGCTTGCCAATGGCTTGGGAATGGGGTTGGATGACAGACACCACCCTGAGACATCTGAGCAGACCATGAGCAGCCCTTCCTCGTTTTGGGAAGAGGTGTTTTTATTATTCCCTTTTGATAGAGGGGAAGCAGAGTCACAGAAAATTTAATTTTCCCACTGGCCCTTGGGAAAGGGATGGCAGTGTGGATTCCCAAGACCCTTTGGCTCTGGGACATGGGGACAGTGTTCCCTGGCCCCACTTGCCAAGGCTGTTTCAGTTCTCTGGCTGGGGCTGCAGTGGCACATTCACAGCAGATGGAATTAAAGGTGGTGGTGACAGCTGATGGCTCAGGGCTTCTCAAAGCTCATGCTCCAGGACATCATCACAAACCAGGTGGAGCAGAAAATGATTCCTGCTGTGTGGTTTTCTACCAGGCTGGGCAGGCATTTGTAATTAACCCTTCTAAAAGAAGATGTTTGAGCCTGGGTGGTGCCAGGGGAGGTTCTCTGGTCTGTACAACAGTGCTGGCTCAGTGTTAGCTCGAAGGCAGAAGCCTTGGTTTTGCTTCTTTTGACCTCCAGCCTGTCCTTTTCCAGGTCTGCTACCCATCAGTAGCATGGCATGGAGACCCCATGGCTGTCCTCAGGCTGGAAACGCTGCTGCTGCTCAGCCCTGTCCCATCTGAGCTCGTGTTTGCACCTTGCCCCACATCCTGCAGGGATCAATGGGCTGCCCTGGAAGCACCAGGGAAGGGAGGCATGCAGGGAGATTGCTAAATGCAAGAAGGAGCTTTGTGGCTGCAGTGGCTGGAGAGGGTTCAGCTCCCAGGGTGGCTGTGTGGAGGGGAGCTGAGCTCTCACCCCAGGAATTCGGGCAGAGGGGACATTGTTCCCACATGTTTCCCTGCTTGTGAGTACCTCAGAGCCCTCCACAGTGAGACCCAATCCAGGGCCAGTCCTGCTCCTTGAACCAAAGCCCACTGTGCCTTCCCTGGCTGTGGCTGCCCAGGGAGAGCTGAGGGAGAGGCTGCTCTGGGACAGGGCTGGGGTCTGGACTTCATCCCTCATGGAACACAGCTCCCAGCCCCATCTGCCATGGGACACATCTCCTAAACCCATCTCCCATGGGACACAGCTCCCAGCCCCATCCCCCATGGAACACAGCTCCCAGCTCTATCTGCCATGGGACACAGCTCCCAAACCCACATCCCATGGGACATAGCTCCTAAATCAATCTCCTGTGGGATACAGCTCCCAGCTCCATCCGCCATGGGACACATTTCCTAAACCCATATCTCATGGGACACCAGCTCCATCTCCCATAGAATACCAGCTGCCAGCCCCATCTCCCATGGGACACAGCTCCATCTCTGTGGGACACAGCTCCCAGCCCCATCTCCTGTGGGGCTGGACATGGCTCCCAGCTCTGTCTGCCATGGGACACATCTCTTAAACCCATATCTCATGGGACACCAGCTTCATCTCTATGGGACACCCACTCCCAGCTCCATCTCCCATGGAACACCAGCTCCCAAACCCATCTGCCATGGAACACCAGCTTCATCTGCCATGGGACACCATCTCCCAATCACAATGGGATACCATCTCCCATGGGACACAGCTCCATCTCTGTGGGATACAGCTCCCAGCCTCATCTCTATGGGACATTGGTTCCCAGCTCCATCTCCCATGGGATACCAGCTCCATCTCTGGGGGAGACAGCTCCCATCCCCATCTCCCATGGAACACCAGCTCCATCTCTCATGGAATACCAGCTCCCAAACCCATCTCTCATGGGACACAGCTCCATCTCTGTGGGACAGAGCTCTCATCCCCATCTCCCATGTTATACAGCTCCCTCTCAGTGGGATACCATCTCCCATCCTCATCTCCCATGGGATACAGCTCCATCTCCCATGGAACACAACTCCCAGCTCCATCTCCCATGGGACACAGCCCCCTCTCTGTGGGACACAGCTCCCAGCAGGGAGTGTGGGTGGGATGAGTGGGCCCAGGGAGAGCTCGGGATGCCCTGAGGGACCCTGGTGCCCACTCTGAGCCATTGGGGCTCTTGGCTTGCACAAGATGAAGGAGAATAATCTAATGAGTGTTTATCATGCAAGACATTTAACAACATTTTGAAGTCTGAGTATTGCAGTAAATTGCAAAATAGATTACTGAAGACAAATATGCCTTATTATTTAAATCTATTGAAAATTATACAATTATTGTGACAGAGTTGTTATAAATATTAATATAAATATTATAAATATGTGAATGCAATGTATTTATAAGTCCATTATCACATGCAATAAATATTCATTATTGAGACACCAAATAAGCTGTATTTTAAATATAATGTGATTTGTATTTTGTAGCGTGTTGCTAAAATGGTAGAAACTCCTCCTATGGAACACAGTGGAAAGAGGTGAGAAGGAAAGACTAATAATTCCCTGCAGTGCTGTGCATAAGAAGTATTTACTTGTTGGTGTTAGCAAAGATTGTTGTCTTTGTTTTGAGATGGAAAGAAAATAATGTGCTATATTTGGAAAGTACAAGAAGAAAGTATTTTCTGTATCCATCCAAAGAGGCTGATGCCTCTGGAGGATTGGGGATGTTGTTTGCAGGTATTTTTATTCTCCACAGCCTCCTACTTTTGGTAAGCTTCTTATAAACGTGCAAGCAATATAACACAGTTGCTGTGTCTTGGCCAAATTAGTTTTATGTGATTTTAGAAGATAAATGGAAAGATGAAAAAAAACCCAAAAACCCAAGTCCATTTTCCCAAGCCGTCTCCCCATGATCCACAGGGAAGTCTCATCGTGGCCAGGAGCACTGCACCTTCCTCTGCAATTGTGTTCAAAGCTGCACCCTAAGGTTCAACTGAGACCTTAATTAAAAACAAGGGGTGGAAAAAAAAATAAAAAAGCTCAAAGTCTCAGAAATGCCATGGCAATTATGTTCCTAAATTGAACTTTAATGAGAGCGCTCAATCTGTGTTGGTAATTGTGGGTGCTGTTTATTTACAAATGCTCTGTACCTGCTGATAGCGCAGCTGCTGCTGCACAGAACTGTCCCCACACCTCCAAACCTGCCTGGCCCTGGGGGCTCCAGCTCCTGCAGGTTTGGCAGCTGGAAATCCACAGGGATGTTCCTGTTAGCTGGAGGTGGGAGGTTGGATGTGTGCAGCATCCCAACAGCTGATGGAACAGCTCCGGAGAGAAAAGATGAACGTGGGGTGACACTTACCAGAAGGACCATCCATAGTCCCAGGAGTGTGGTCGCCAGTCCTCTGGCCCAAGGCTGACTGTCACTTGGAACACTTGAGTGTACATCATGTGTGCCACCATCCCCAAGAGACCTGGGAAGCAGGGATCAGAACAGGAATTTTTGTGCCAATGTGTTTTTTTTTAATCATTCTTGAGGGAGCTACTGCTGGAAGTGCTTTGAGAGCTCCAAAAAAGTCTTTGTTGTACTTTTATGCCGCCTGTTCTACTGTGGAGGAGTGAGCTGCATGGGCAGAGGAAAGATGTGACTGAGAGCTCATTATTTTACATCATTCTGAATTCTCAATTAAGAGAGGAGTTGAAGAATCGTTGAGGAAGATGCTGCACAAGAAGCATCCCCACCAACCCAGCTGTGCAAACCAGGGGTGTGCCACCCACAGAGATCTCCCAGCCCATCACAGACAGGCCCCAGGTGAGAGGAGGAGGAGAGAGGCTCCTGCAGGAAGTGCAGGCTCAGTGTGCTCATGCCACACAACCATAATCTGTCCCAGCAGTTGCTAAGATTGATCAATTTGAACACTCATAAAACACTTGGAAGCTGCACCAGGAGGTGAAGTGAGCTGGGTTCTCCTGATGATGTGTAGGGAGAGGACCCCACTGGGGCACTTTTGGTGGGGCAGGGCAGGAGATGCTTTTGTGATGCTGTCAGAGCTCACTGAGAGGACTGCAGCTGGGTGAGGATCAGACTTGCAGTCTCTGTGAAGTTAAAGAACAAGGCTGCAGTAAATCACAGGGTGGCCTGAGTGGCTCTGCCTTTAGCTGGACACTGTGGTCCTGCAGTTTAAACAGAAAAAAACACCTAAACTTTATATTTCAACAGCCCTTTGAGAAAAACCAAAGCCCACTTTTCAAGCAGTGGTGGTCAGGAGCAGCTCTGAGGCTTGGAGAATTTTCTATTGGGATGTTCCTGCCATGGCACCTGGGCAGGGCAGGGTGATGATTCCCAATGGGCTCAGGCTAAGGAGGAGGGGCTGGACCCCAAATAGTTCTTGGACCTACAGATGTGCAAAAGCCTCTTGTGCTGCAGTGGCAGCTCCAGGCACTCAGAAATACCAATATTCTGCCATGGTGGGTGCAGTGAGGTCTGTGTGCCACACTTGGACCATTGATTCACTGTTCTCCCTGAGCATCTAATTTTTCCCATGGTTGCCCTTCCCATACATGGAAGATCCTGATTTCCCTCCCCCAACCACACCCAATTTTTGGCTCTTCTTTCTTTCCTACTCTCAGTACCTAAACCACTCCATTGCTCTCCCCGGCCTGTGGATGATTCAGGGCGGCTCTGGGGGAGGAAGCAGGGGAATGTTTGTGTTGTGGGCATGTTGAGCAGGACCTTCAGAAGACAAATGTCAGCTTTGATACAAACAAGTGCAGAGGCTGAGGGAAGAGTTGTGTTACAGAGAGCTCACAGGGGTGATTTGCTCAGCTGCCTCGTGCTGGAGTGACACACTGCAAAGATAGGAGGTGGAAAGAGCAATTCACTCCAGGAGAAATGAGATTTGGGCAGGGTGGGTGGCCTAATGGGAGCACAGCAAAGTGCTGCACACCTTGCTTTTTTCCTGCTCGTATTTAATTTCCAGAATGCACCTGCAGCTTGCTGAACTTTTTAAATCAGTGGATTTTTTTCAGCTGACAGTTATGCCTTGATCTTAAGTTTGGAGTTTGCTGTTTCTACATGTCCTGTCAGTAATTTTTCAACCCTAATAAAATATTACAGCCTGCCCTGAGAGCTGTCACCGTCACTGAGAGGCAGCAGGAGTTTGACACAGGCAGGATGAGCCCCAGCAAGGCTGAGCTGTGGGCTCTGTCACGCAAACCTTGCTCAGGGTTTGAGCCACCCTCAGCCCTGTGGCTGTGTGGGAGGCTGAGGTGACACTCACTGATCCAGGTGAGGAGGAGGAGGTCACCAGCAAACAATGGAAGTGTTCTTTGTTTTATCTTGCTAATGCCAGGGTGGGATGGGGCTGGATCTGCACCTGGCAGGGCTGTTGGTGCTGTTATGCCACATCCAAATTAAAGCAGAATAATGCAAATATTTTGTTGTGCTGCTTCGTGCACTTTTGGTTTGGTCTATTTTAGCTGTGCCTTGCCAAGTTCTCCGTGGGAAAATCCTCTGGTCCTTTTTGCTGTACATTTAATGAGCTGAAATGAGCTGCCTGTACCACAAACCAACACAAGCTCCATGCCCAGGGTCATCTTTTCCCCCAGCTGGGCAGGGAGGGCACAATGCCTGTGCCCATCCAGGCTCCAGGGCAAGAGGTGTTTGCAGGTGGAAAATCCTGGTGATGTGGAGTGGCTGGCAGTGCAGAAACACTGATCATTCATAGCTGGCTGGAGATCCTGGACCAGAGCTGCATGGAGGTGTCAGCAATGGGAGAAATTAAGGAGCTTTGGAAAGCTGGAGTTGAAGGAAATTTGGAAAAGACAGTGTATTTTAAAGCATTTCCCCATATTTTTTTACTAGAAATGCTATTTGAGGAATATATCACATTAATGAAAATTTTATTACAAATACTATGTGAGAAACATATGTAAGTTTTTTAGTTTGTGTAAGGTTAAGAGGGATGCCAAAATTGTGATGTTGTGGGGTATTTTTTAGTGGCTCATAGAAACAACAATAAGTGACCACACTGTTGGGAAATTTTTTCCTGAACTTTAGATGTTGAGCTATGAGAATGTGGATATCTCATTGCACTTTTATGAGGGAACTGAAGCATGAATTTAATGAGGAGTGTTATGCTCCAATGGAAAGTCCTCTTCATTACCTAATTTCTATTAAGCTATGTCATTATAAATATGCTAAGCTTAAATAAATATAGTTTTCTTCTTTCCTCTAATATTCCATGCCATTGAAAATAACAACTAGCAGTGTACTGGGATCTGGGGTTTTATCCTTGTTTCAATTCCTCTATCATTTTTCCCTGTAAAATTTTGAAGTTTATATTTGGACTATCTTGGCAATGTACTTAGAAAGAGGGAAGGCCAAAATAAAAATAGAAAGTTGTGTAGGAAAGAAAACTTCATCATTCCTACAAAACTTTAAAACTGCAGTTAATGGTGAAGGGAGAGAGGAACAGCATGGAAGTAATGGATTGAATGCTGAAGAAATCCACACAGTTTGATTTTGAAAATGGAACTGATTTTTTTTTTTTAAGTTCCAAATTATATCCAAAGCTGAAAAATATGCTTTGGCAGTTCTTATCAGATGTTTTTGTCACTCAGCTCTACTTCTGACCTTTCCTTTTTGTTATTATTTCACCATTTGCAGCTATCCCTAAAGATACAGAGTCCTTTTCAGAATGTACACTGCCTGTTGTAAGGTCTTCCAGACTGAAATGCAGCAGGATAAAATGCACTTCTATTGCAGGAATTCTTTCTGCCAGAGAGGTCCATGCAGGAGCGCTCACATGGGCACTCTTGCTGTTTGTATAAATCCTGGAAAATGGGGGTTTTAGCCAGAAAAAAGCTTCACAGAAGTCAAGGAGCACTTAACCACATGGTTGGAGTTATTTTAGAGAAGTGAATTCCTCAAGTTGATATGGTGAGGGGCCCCAAGTACAGACTGAGCACAAACCAGCCCAGAAGAGCTGTTCTGAGAGATGCCCATGTCCCAGCCCACTCCTGGGGCTGCCCCTCACTGCCAGCATGAGAATCCTTTTCATTCTCAATTGTGATAATTAGCAAGATGAGCTCCTTCCTTTGGTTTTCCAGCCTTCACCTACTTTCAGGATTAGCAGAGAAAAAAGTCTTTTCAGCTTTACATGTTTTTAATTTTCCTCTGGAAAATGAGTGTGATGATGCTGCAAATGGAGCTGAGGCTGGAGCTGTGGTAATGGCTGTGCAGGCTGGGGAAGGATAATTACTGCATTGCTGCTGTGAAATCAGGAATGAGGATATTCACTTCTCCCTGGCAAGAGGAGAATTTATCATGCAGTCTTTGTGCCAAAGGAACAAAAAATTACAGTGAAAAATTGCGATAGCTAAACGGGGATAAGAGAGTCGTGGAGCCTCTGGCTTTTTATTCTCTCAAAGTTGTGAAATTTTGCTTTGTGGTGGTAAAAAGGGGAAGGGGAGGTTCATACCTGAAAGCACAGTGAAGACAGCAGCAAAGGCATTTAACTTGAGCCCATCTATGACACTGCTTGAATGAAAGAGCTCGAGGCACATGAGGCTGAACCCGACGACCAACAGCATGATGTACAACACCTCGGACACCACTGAGAGCCACAGCACACCTGGGGGCAAAGAGCAGCAGCCTGTCAGCACTTGGGCAACACTTGCAAGAGGTTAACGTTGGCAAAAAATTAATTAGGAAGTCGGGAATGTCTAGGATTAACTGGGTATTAGGGATTTTTTAAAAAAAGTTGGTTGGTTTTTGAGGTCACCAATTGTAGTTTGTGGTTTTTTTTTTTTGAAATGTTTATCACATCCACTGTGTATTGGGAAAAATTTCTTTACTGAAAAAGTCATTAAGCACAGTCTGCCCAGGGGAGTGGCAGAGTCACCATCCCTGGAAGTGTTCAGAAAACAAGTAAAGGTGGCATTTCCCAATGTGCTTTGGGGGCATGGGGGCATTTGATAAGAGGTTGACCTTGGTGATCTTCATGGTCTTTTCCGGCCTTAATGATTCTGTGATTCACAGAGCTTAAACTCAGCAAACCACGGCCCAAACTGAGAAAACCAGAAAAAGCAGCGAATGAAGATGTGAAGAGTGGCAGGGTGGTAAAGACACTGCAGAAAGAACAAGCTGTTGCTTGTTCTTGCTCAGCTTGGCTACAGAACCTCTGTGGGGACATGTGAGAACCTCTCGGCTCCTCTGAGCCCAGGCACAGCTCACAGAATTAATTTCCCCACCTGTTCCACAGTTTAGATGAGCACAATCCACCAGGCAGGGAGGTGATGGCACAGGGTACCTGCCTGCCTGTGTGCTGCTGGGAGCTGGACAGCCTTGGATGCCTCTTTTCTACAAAGAAAATAAATTCAGTCCATGTTTTAAAATTCTTGCCACAGCCTAGTGCTGGGGGCTGTTGATAGAAACAGCTCTGCAGGATGGCTGGTCTCACATGGGGTGTTCTCACAGGGTTTGTGCCACAGGACCGGCCCAGAAACAGCCACAATTACAGCAAGGTGGGCACAGATGTTGATAACATGCTCAGCTGAGGAGTTGCAGATGCAAAAACGCCTGGCTGGAGTTTCCTGAGCCCCTGGGTGCAGTCCTGAGGGTCAGGGCCCTGCTGGAGCTCTGCACGACTCGGGGCAGAGCTCAGGGCAGAGCCCAGCAGGGACTGCTGCACCACCAGGAGATGTCACCTTTGGGAATTCCAGCAGCACAAAACCTCCAGCAGGATCTGCTGAGTCTTTGAAAGTCACCAAGCCATGGGGTAAATTGGAGAGGATGGGAACAGATGATAAGATTGAGTCCCTGCCCAATTTCCAATTGCTGTTTCAGCATGAGAATCTGCTCGAATTCTCCAGTACATTTGCTAACCTGATTGCTAGAGAATTCACCTGGAAACAATGAGCAGTGATGGAAAATTTCAGCCTAAGCAGTTGAAACATGGAAAGTTAAGCATCTGAAGACAATGGCTTATATTAGAAAATGTTAGCTGTAACCATAGAGACTGCTACAGGCTTCACTTATATTAATACCTTCTCTCCTCACTGCCAGAGCACATGTGTGATAAAGCCCACAGTCCAGCTTATCAAACCAGATATGCAGTCTCACTTTTATCAAATATTTGAGTGGCCTCTTGGTGACCAGGCTGATCCCAGCTCATATTTTGTCTGGGAATTCATCTTTCTAATTACATCTAATTAATATGTGCTATTCTTTGTTGCCACTGTAGCTGACCTTCTGAGTTCTTAAACCACACTACAGAGATAGCAATAAATAAAGCTTTTAATTGCTCACAGTGGCTGTGTGTGCAATATTGCATCTATCAACAGCAAACAGCTGCTTATCTCACTCCTCTTAGTCAATTTGGTATCAGGCAACTCTTCCAAAAAGGAATGCAAGTGAGAGAGAGAGCAGAAACAGCAGGGTTTAGGAGGGATTTTGCCTCATTTTCTCAAACCAGCAATGTCCATGATGAGAGAATGATGGAATGATTTGAGTTTGGAAGAATTAGCTGATGCAAACCTGACCCACAGACTGAGGCAGCAGAGAGCCCTAACTAATGAGCTGTAATTCATTCAGCCCACACTTGAAATATTAATGTACAACACACCTGCCCAGGTGATTACTGCCCTGAGTCAAGCCTTGAGAACCCCCTGGTGCTCTGTGCACAGCAGGGCAGTGCTGAAACACTGTCTGCAGCTCACCACTGAGGTGTGGCTCCAACTCTGCTTCCCTGGGGGCACATCTGGGCTCAAAGAGCAGTCCATGGGGGACATCAGGCTGGTGTGCTCAGGGGTAGGGCCAGTTCTCTTGGATGTTTTTGGCAATGATCTGGGCACTCTTAAGGAATTTTGCTTCTGGTGATCCTAAATCAGGAGTAGACCCTGAGTCCCTTGAGAATGGAGGGTCCTTAGAGAGAGATCTTGGTAGATTTGAGTGTGTCACCAACCAGATGACATCTAACAAGGACAAGTGCTGGGTTCTGCTCCTGGGCCAGGGTAATCCTGGAGGTACCTGCAGAGAGGGGAACAAGGAGCTGGAGTGCAGCCCTGCAGGATGAGTCTGGGGGTTTGGTTGATGGTTTTGGGGGTTTGGCTGATGTTCTGGAGTTTTGTTGATGGCTCTGGGGGTTCAGGTGATGTACTCAGCTCTATAAATGCACACCCTACCTGCTGCCCACCTCTGGCCCAGGCCTGAAGCTGGTGCTGCAGGCACCAGTGCAGTGATTTTGGAAGGAGCAGGGGTTTGGGGAGGTGCAAATGTCCCTGTGGGAGCACATGGGTTCAAGTGTCCATTGCAAGGGGTCACTCTCAGAAGGACAGGAGGGCTCTGGGAGCTGAGCCTGGAGGGCCTGGGGCCAGCTGGTTTCTTTATTCTCCTAAGTAAGGCGAAAGGAGCAGCAGGGAGGAACACCTGACTGTGTGGCTGGTGTCACAGGGAGTGCTTTGCCTTCCCTTCCAAAGGGCTGGGATAAGAGTGGCTTTGCCAGCAGGATAACCTTTCAAGGAAATGATGAAAAGCTCAATGAGACGTGAGTTTTGCTCTCCTGTAAATCCTTTTTCTGATGAGACACAAAGGCTGGATGAGTTTGCTGTGGGAGGCATAGTCAATTACTGCTTTTTTGGGGCCCTGTTCATATCTACCAAGGAACTCTCTTGTCTTATTCCACGGTGTTACTGAATACCTGCTCTGAGCCTTTTGTTTAGTGCATCTAATGTGGGGAAAGGCAAGTCCCACATGCAGTGTTTGCATAGTTCTATGTCCTGTCCTGCTCCTCTGATTTTGAATTTCATCTAAATAATAACACCCAGAAAATGCATCCTGTGTATGAATTTTGGATTTTCCTGTGGCTGCCTGAAGCAGAACAGTTGCTCCAGGTTATTAATTCAGGAGACAGAGTCTTTCTGTTCTGTGCTGATGGTGAAGTGATCTCCCACTGCTCCTCTCTCAACATGAGATTCATGAGGCAGTCACTTGGCATCACTTCCACTCACAACCTCTTTGCAGCCTCCTTCCTGCAAAGCAGAGAGCTCCTTCTCTTGAGGGGACCTCAGTCATTCCAGGTGACAGGGAAGAAAATCTCCAGGGTATTTTTCTCTTTTCCAATCTTCCCTGCTGTCATCTTTTCTGTCTGCTTACTCCCCTCCAGCCTGTGTCCTCTGCCCCAGGGATCTGTCTGGCCTAACTCTGCTTCTATGAAAAATCTCTCCTTCAGGAGAGTCAGGACTTGGTTCACTTAAAGAGTTCCACCTGGATGGCCTGTACCTGAGGATCTGCACTCTCATCAATCAGCAGACTCCTCTCATCTTTTGGTCTCCATCCTGTTTATTCATGTTTGTTTGTCCAGCAAACCCACTCCGTGCAGAGAGGGGGCTGGGGAGGAGCTCAGCTGGGCTGTGCCTCTGTGCCAAGGACATTCCAATGTGAGACCTCCCAGGAAAGGAGAGCCTTGGACTTTAAAGCAAAAGCAAATCCAGAGAGGTTTCAGTGGCACTCCCACACACACGAGGGTGGGGATGTGTGAGCAGCCCACCCAGCACGCCAGCACCAGGACACCATGTGTTCAGCCCATCTTTCCAGGATTCCCTGGAATAATGCAGAGGAAGACAGCTGTCAAGTCCTCCTCATGCCTGCTGGGCTTTTTTTAGGTGAGAAAATCGTGCTGGGTTTGCATGTTCCCTTCTGTGCTGCCCAGGAGCTGGCAGGGCCCTGTCTTCCTGGCCTGTCACTCTCCGTGGAGCATCAACTTGTTGTCCTGTGTCTGGGCCCATCCTGGTGTCCTGTGTCTGTGCCCATCCTGGTGTCCTGTGTCCTGTTCTGTGCCTGTCCTGTGTCCTGTGTCTGGGCCCATCCTGGTATCCTGTGTCCTGTGTCTGGGCCCATCCTGGTGTCTGGGAAGCTGCAGGACGGTGGGCACTGTGATCTGGATGACCACTGACATCAGTACCATCAACATCTCCTGCTCTAACACACCTTTTCCTGTAATTTTTGTCCCAGTCTGTCACCCCTCAGCAGTGTTGCTGACAATGACAGAGCCACTTCTGGGCACTGTGGGACACTTTGGATCTTTGCTCCCACCCACAGATAGGCTGTATGTCCCAGGTGGGATTGCTCTGATTGCTCACAGACTGTGAGGCTTTTCCTGGAGGAAAATGGGGTCACCAGCTTCAGGACAACATTCCTGTGAAGCAAAATCCCTGAAAGTGCAGGACCTGGGCTCAGCTTCTCACCCAGAATTTGAGGTTGAAAATCTGGGACTCACCAAAAGATTTCACATAAATCAACCTATATCATAGGGCTCCTGCATCAGAGGGAATCATATCACATTCATATCATCTGATCTCATGGCAGGAAGAAGATCAGTGCAGTAGCTGGAACATGAAAAAAACTTTGTGTCTCTGAGCTTTGTTATTTCCTAACCAGTGTGTGGGACTGTCTTGTCCATGGAGCTCATGGTGGGACCCCCAGTGTCACCTCCTCAAGGGCTCAGGCCCTGCAGCAGCATTGTTACAAGGAAATTAATTTCCCAGCTCTCTCCATTGAAGTGAACATACTCTTCATTATGGCTGGGAGAACTGTTACCCACAAGATCCCTGGGGTTTTAGGCACTCAGGCACTCCATGAGCCATCTGGCAGGATCAGTCCCTTGCCCTTCTGTCTGACAGCACAGAGCAGCAGCATTTTGAAAGAAGATGCCCTGGGTGCATCTCTGCAAGGTGGTGATCAACTTGAGTGCACCTGCCTGAACTGAGATGTTAGAAAAGGGATATTGCAAACAGTCCTGAAGGGATGAAACAAATGGAACATTTCTTCTGATAGTGAGAGAAAGAATCTTTCCCTCAGCCTGCAATGAGGCAATCTCACAAAGCTCTTCCCAGAACCTGAAACCATTTCAGGTCAGCCCTGGCCACTGAGGAAGGAGTGGACACCTTTCACCATGGAGTCAGGGAGCTCCAGTACTGAACCAGGGATTCTGATAAAAGCCATGGGAATTCTGCTCAGATCTTGAAGCATTCAGTGAGTTTCTGATGAAGGAACCCAAAGAACAGCATTGTTAATGACTTCCAGGAGGTTTGAGCTGAGTTTGACTGCTTCATACCCAAAGTTCATTCCTTGCTCAAATCCACTGCCATTTCCTGGCACAAAACAAGAACAGTCACTCCATCTTCTCCATGAGAACTCTGGTTAAACTGAGCCATGTCAAGCCTGTCATGTTCTGTGCTCCTTCCCCACAAAATCCCAAGATGATTCTCGTGTTGCATTATTAAACCATGCCCAGGCTTGTTAGCAGTTTGGATTGAAGAACCAAGAACTTGGATGACATCTCAGTGGGATTATGTGCAGGATGATAAAGAAACATTTCCTGCTGTTTCTGGAATGTCAGAGTTCCATAATTTCAATTCCTGTTGAGTTTTTGAGATTGATGAGGCCAGCAAACCAGTTCTGGAGAGTTTAAATCACATCTATACCTCCTACCACCTACAGTCACATGCAGCCATGGAGTTTGATGCATACTTGTCAGATCAGAAGAGTTGGGTTTTGGTGCCAGCTCACTATGCCAACGGGATCTGATGGCAGATTTTGAGGTCCTATCTCCAGATGAAATAATGAAATCCTCTTCTGGATGCTCCTTCAGACTGGCCAGGGCATGGAAATGACTGTCAAAGATCCAGTGTTGGTGCATGTTCTCAAGGAAACACTGAGGAGGTGGCCAACGCAGGAATTGCTGGGAGAGTTCAAAGCATTTTGAATCCATAAACATGAGCTGTTTGCTCTTAAAGGATTTCTTCAGGGAAAGTCATATTGCTATTCCTGAAGGATGTTGCTGAGTCATGTTAACCATGTTATACCCAGCAAAGGCAGGGATTGTGTGCCTGGAAATGTCTGTCATGCATTTTGGAGAGTGGCTTGGAAATTATCCAGCATAAAGAAGCCCATAAATGAATGTATTGCCTGCCATGTTGTGTGACACTGCCAGCCTTCCTAAGCAGTGCCCAAGAAGAAATGGTCTGGAATCTGCATTGATTTCTGAGGGCCCTTTCAGACAGAAAATTAGCTTCCTAATTGGGGCAGGCTCACATTCAGAATGCCTCAGTGGGAATTCATCCTCCTTAGGAACACCCACTGCCTCAGCCTGTGCTCCCTGGGGATCTGTGGCTGCTGCATCCCAGCCCTTCCCAGAGCACAGCTGCCCTCCTGGGGTCAGGGGCTGCCCAAAGCTGAGCTGTCACACTCTGCCACTCTGTTCCTGAGCAGTGACCAGGCTGGACAATGCTGCAGGCAGCCTGAGAGCTCTGGGGAAGCTTTGGAGCTCCCCATAACTCAGTGTCACACTCTGCCACGCTGTCCCTGAGCAGTGACCAGGCTGGACAATGCTGCAGGCAGACAGAGAGCTCTGGGGGAGCTTTGGAGCTCCTCAAATCTCAGTGTCACACATCTGCCCTGAGAGCCAGGCTCTGTCTGAGCTGTGGTGACACCACACCAGCTCCAGCCACTCCTCTGCTAGTTCAGCCCTGAGCTGTCTGACAGAGTCAGATGGGCAAGTAGGAGCTTTGGGGAGTTTTCTGCATCACAGTTCATCATATGACAAAACCCCTTCTGTCTGCTCAAGGCAGTGGAGCTGAGCAATGTGTGCTCCTAAATTACCACTCGGATCCTCGTGCCTGACTGAGGAGAAACCAGGAGTGTGGCACTTGAAGGACAAACCAGTGCTGCATTGTGGAGCAGCTGGGGAGACACCAGAGTCCAGGCAATGCTGTCCTGGAGAGTGTGGGACCTTCTCACCTCCCCACTGGCAGCTGCCAACCCAGACACTGCTGCTGCTGCCTGGGGGAGAACGTGCTGCCCTCACCCTGTGCCTCACAGCCATTGTCCCCAACATCCCTGAACTGCCACAAAACACTGGGAAACCACAGGAGGCTGGGAGAAGTCACCTGGACAGATGTCACCCCCTGTGGGAGGAGAAGAGCCATGTCTGAGGGCCAGTCCTGGTTCTGGGGGTGTGAACTTGCACCCTGCAGGTGTCATCTCTTCTTTGTGCAAAAGCAGATTCATTCTCCTGTGATTTCCTGAGAATGTGATTTCATTCTCCTTCTTGGTCAGCCAGGGACACAGGGAGCTGTTACCCTTGCTCATGTTAGCAGCAACAAAAAGTTCTGCTCCTGTGGTCTCCTAGGCTGTCTTTGCTGTCCTTGTGTTTTTTCTTGACTAATTGCTCTGCTTTTTCAAACTTATTGAATTTGTTGGAACTGACACCTGGGTCTCACTTAAATCTCTCTTCTTCAAGAGGGAAGAGAGGAAACAATAAGGCAAATGGGCACCCACTGAGAGATGCTGTGCACATTGTTTGGAAGAGCAGTAAGGCCAGCTCCATGTAAATCTCTCTCTCTCTCTCTCTTCCAGTGCCATTCGGGTGGGTTTAGTCATCTGCTCTTCCCTGCTACTCCAATACTGGGAATTCCAAGCCAGAAATGCTGGAGTGATCAATAGGAAATGGTGAGGAGAATGAACCCTGAGCATGTTGTTGTGGCTGGCAGCGGGCTGAGCGCTGCTGGTTAATGCGTCACGGCAGAGCCGACCATCTGCCCGTCCTCCCGTGCTCAGAGAGGCACACACAGAGCCACCAGGGACACTGCCAGCCTCCTGACCCTAAATGCCACCTGAGCTATCTAAAACTGCCTGCTCCAGTCATCTGAATGGGGCAGCAAGGGTAAATAAAGGGCTGTCACCCTTGACAGACAAGGGACTGCGCCTTGCAGAACATGGGAAACCAGAGGAGGAATACCTGACACTGCTGAGGGGACAGAGGAAAAGCTGTGTTTTGGTTTTGTTTAGCTTAAGCCCTTGGTTAGTTTCTTTCTTTTGGAAGGTGAGGTGGAGCAGTGACTCATAAAATGATTCTCTTCTATGTGATGATGGCTTTGGATGGCTCTGGCATGGAGCAGATTGAATCCTGTGTGTGATACTGAGCAGACTGTGGGATATCTTTGTATCCATAATCTCTTTTTCCTGGTGTGGTAGTAATATAATGAGTAGAGCAAGAGAGTGGAAAAGATGATGAAAAATACTCTAAAAGAGAATTATCCCATGTGCCTTACTAAATATATTTGTGCTCAGTGTTTCCCTTTGAACACCACCAGTGCAGATTCTGTGATGTACTTCTACCCTCAGCATTGGGCTGAGAAATGAATGATGTTCAGACCAGTGTTCTCCACATCTTTGGCATCCCCAGTGTGAAAAACAAGACCGTTTCCTCCTTCACTAATTAGAAATTTAGCTTGAATTCTGCTGGTAAGAATGGTTTCATCTTTGTATGTCTAATTGCGCTTTAAAACTAACTTCAGTGATTCATAACAGATGTGTAAGAAATCACAGATAAAATAAAAGTAACACATTTTTTCCTGAATATTTAATCATAGCTCTCCTGTGACAAGTGCACAGGTATTTGTGTGTGGGTAAGTATTCACCCTATTGCAGATATATGAACAATAATGCAGTAGGAAGTATTCAAGAGGAATATAGAGCCTGTTTTGGAAAGTGTACAGTTCTTTTGGGAGACCCAGTTACATTTCTTTTTACTGATGCAGGTCTCTAAGTGCTCCTCTTAGAAAATTGATCCTCTTTTTTTCTTCTTAGGAACATCTACCCAGTACATAAAAAAGGAGGTTTGTTTTTTAACTTGGCTGTTACAAGTCTCGTTTGTCTCTTTTCTAGCCTCAAACCTGCTCTGCGTTGTCCTTCTCATCCAAACAAGTATTTCCCTATTTTTGACCATAAATGTCACTCTTCTCTATCTGTCTTTAAATTTTACTGTCAGTGCTTTGAGCTGAGGCTGGCAGGGGAGGGATGAGGGAGCTGCAGGTGGGTACATCATGAGTACTTGTGGTGGCATGGTGACTTCTTGTTTTGTTCTTGGGTTCCTACGATGATCCTAATATTTCTTTTTCATCTTAATCTCTGCAGAGCAGTGAATTAATGTTTTCATAGAAGTGTCTGTCATAGCCCAAGAACTCTATCCTGAGGGGAAAAGCTAATTCAGAACCCATCACTATATATGTAAAGGTAGGATGACTCCTCATCTTCCCCACTTGGCATTTATCAACACTGATCATTATCTGCCATTTGCTCTCAGTCACTCACTTTGTGCATGCTTCAGAGGCCTGCAGTGTATCCAGTGGTTTTCAGGCTTTCAAGCTTCAGTTGTCCTTTTAGATGAACATTTTAATCTATTTTAAGTAGCTCTTGCTTTTCTTGAGTTTCTTTCTTCACAAATTCTAAACCCACTTTTATTGCTTCTGAAGGATGCTGAATCTGCCATATAAGCCATACAAGGGATCTCTTACTAACATTTTGAATCAAGTGCAAGTCAAGAGTAACAAGCTTCCCACTAATTTCTCCAGCTCACATCCAAATTTTGTCTCTACATCATGGATAACATTTCTTGGTCTGTGCATGGTGTTTTAGTCAGCTCCTGCTGTTTTGTTTTCTGTCCTTACACTTTCTCTACTATCAGGTTTAACCCTGCTGTCTCTGAAGCTGTCCCAAGGGGAGATCACTAACATAATTCTGCATTTTTTATCTGAACATGGAATCCATCCACAGAGATTGTGTTGCTCATTAATGACATTACCTTGTTATTCAGATTCAGCTTTAGTACATGACATCTGCTTTGTCTTTCAGTGTAATCAGCAACAAGACGTTATTGTCCCTCTAATTATCTTTCTCCCATCAAATTTCTGCTACACCTATTATGTCAGGATCCATTAAAATCAGGCATCTAGTTTTTCTGTTCTCATTAATTGCTGTTGGAGTGCTGGTTTAGGAGCATGCACAGAACTGGCTTAGCTTTCTCCTTTTTCTGTGCTGTGTTTAGGTGAGACTTGATTTGTTTACTTGCTGTTTGCCATGTGCTACCTCAGCTCTGCCAGCCACTTTTTAGGCAATGCAGAATTGTTATTGCTTCATCTCTCCAGGATGCACCACCACAGGCTGTGTAGAGGACGTGCAGGAGGCACCACCTACCTCTGCCTGAGGACAGTTTCTCATTTAAAAAGCCTCCCTGTAAGATTTTTGGACTGTTCAGTGTTCAATAGCCATGAGCATTTTCCTTCTGCAGGGTTTTGCCTTGCCTCAGCCTCTGTGGTCTCTGAAAAGCCTGGTTTATTTTGTGAGTTTATCAGCAGGTAGGGAGCAGTGCAATGCAGGCAGCTGCTGGCGGCCTGCTGCCTTGCCATTCCTTGTGGGAATTGTTCCACAAAATCAGGTACCACAGAGCCCTGGAGAAACCTGGCCAGGCTGCAGCACACCTGTGAGGAGCCTGCCCTGGGAATCCTGTCCTGTGTTTGTGTGGCCATCTCAAAGCTCCGAGCCAGCACTGACATGTCAGCCTGTTCCTGCAGCACTTCCCAACAGGGGAAGAGTCCCCCATCTCCAGCACTGGGCACTCCAGGTGCTTGCAAAGTCCCAGCCTCCACCAGCACCATGCCAGGAACTGCTGGGGGCACCACATTCCCTGCAAAGCCCTTCTCTTCTCCAGCAAAATGCTTCCAGCACAAGGGCTGCTTTCAGCTGGTTTCTCTTGCCCAAGGAGCTGGGCTGGAGAGCAGGCAGTGATGCAGAGGAGGATGCAGGAGCTGCAATCCTCACACAGCAAGGGGAAGAAAAATAACACCTGTGGATGTGTCCACCTGTGGTGGTGTGGTCACTGAAAGCTTTTATCTGATCATTTATGGGACCTTTTGCTCTCCATTGTGATGTCGTGGTTCCCCTTCTTCACAACTTTTAAAACCACTTTTAAAACCACTATTCCCAGAATTTTTGGTCTTGGTTTCCTCCTTTTGAATGTATCCTCTGTGGCCTCTTGGGATTTTTCTTGGGCACAGATTTGAGGCCATGGGAATGGGATGACAGAAGGTGCCACGGGAGGAGGAGGAGTGTGGTGAGGAGTGTGCCAGCCTCAGTGTCCTGGTGGGACATCACAACCCCTTGCTGAAAAAATCTCCCTTTTCTTCATCAAAGGCAGCAAAATATTCAGCAGAAACAAAACTTTGATTAAGTTCTGTGGAGAATATCCCAGAAGGAACTGAGAACTGGAATATCAGGTTCAGCCTACTTTGACAGCTCCCTTCCAGCTCCTTTTGGAAATATTTGCTGTCTTACTGCTCATGTCTGGAGTGAAAATTAGAGCACTGTGTGGGCCCCAACATCTGCTCAGTGAGAGCCCTTTAAAAGCCTGGCCACTGTAACCAGCTATTGCTCTATCATTTTTATCAATAGCAAATGTAAACTCTCACAGGAAAATGTGGGGTTTTTTTCCCAGTTAATATCTACCATCATGAAGCTGATTTTGCTAAGCAGCTTTGGCACTAAGAACCAGCAACAGCTAATAAATTCAATGTTAGGCTTATGAGGTTCTGACAGATTGCTGGCAGCTGCCTTAAATGCAGGAAAAAGCTCTCATAGTGTGGGTTGGAAATGCTTATTTATACCATACTGTGGGTCTGTTTGCCCCAAATTTTGCTGCCTCCTTTTAGTAGATGTCATTGGTGAGATATATGACAAGGGTACAATAACTGATCAGAGATGCATTTCCCAGCTACACTGGAGATCAGCACTAATGCATAAAGACAGGAAGCTCAGCCATAAAATATGAGATTTTTACTGGAAGAATTTTCATTTATGAATGCAAGGTTTGTGGTGAGGATGTGACTAGACCTCATCATGGATGGTTTTATTTACTGTGAGTTTTTATGGTAGTTCTTTTTCTATATCAGAGGGTGTTAAATAATCTGCAGGAGTTTAACACCACCTTGCTGTTAATTGGTGGTGGACCCAAGCAAAGATGGGCTGTGCAACTGCACTGTGTTCTTAGCATGTCTTAAAAGTTGTGTCTTAAAAGTGAAGGATGGGCTTCATGAGCCTCTGTTTAGCTTAGAAGTTGGTCAGACAGGGATCCTCTTTGGGCCAGGGAAAACCAACTAAAAGGAAAACTTTGGGAAACCTGAGTGCTCAGCTGCAGTAATGGAGAGACATTGCAGAGACATTTCAGATAAACAAAATTGCAGAGACATTTCAGATAAACAACCACATTTTGGTGGTAATGATGCTAAGGATATGTACAGAAAGTGAATAAGTTGCAGTCTCATTGTGAAGCTAAGTTTAGTCCCAAATTTCCCAGTTACATGATTGCCTGTGAAAACCACAATGTTTGAACTGAACTCAAATTTGCTTTTCACTGTATTTCATCCTTTCTCATTGACTTGGACTGGCTGGAACTGAGTAGTTGATGAGCCTCTGCCCATTAAAGTCAATGCTGAGTGAGGGGATGAAGAAATTAAAGGAATGAGAATTTCCTTCTAACTGGAAAAGAGCAGATTAAATCAAGACATTAAAGAATTGTTCAGTGAAAGTAAATCAGGCATCAATTTTCTCTTCACATGTGGTGAAAGTAGCTCTGGAGAATACAAGACTGATGGTGAAAATTCCAGATGAACCATGTTGCAGAGTCCAGCTTGATGTACAGTTGTGGAATTTATCCTGGTTTTGTTTATTAGTCTGATGGTCAGCACTTTCCATCTCTGACAAAGCATTCCCCTCTCTTTCTGTCAATATGCCTTACAACTCCATGGAAAGTCTTCTGAAATAGACAGAATTTTCTTCATAACACTACACAGAAAGAACCTTCCTTCCTCAAAAAAAGAAAAACAGAATCATCTAGAAATATGCACTGACATCATGCAACAACTCTAAAATTCTCCTGGAAAAAAAATGCTGACAGCATTTCACACAACCAAAAGAAATCCTGAAAGTAAAGCACTAAATGCTGTTTTGGAAAGTGTGTGGGTGATGCCACCAAGCATTCTGCAAGTTCCAGAGAAAGGGGATAAGGCAGAAACCCACCCCAGTGCCTTTAGAGCAGGCACCTTGTGCCAGCTCTGCTCTGTCTGCTGGAGGGGCTCGCTGTGCCCACAGCCCTGGCAGGGCAAGGCAGGGACATTCCCTTGCCCAGCTGAGATTCCCTTGCCCAGCTGAGATTCCCTTGTCCAGATGAGGTTCCCTTGCCCAGCTGAGGTTCCCTTGCTCAGATGCCCCTCCAGCTCCTCTCCCTGCCCTGTCCCTGTCCATTTCATCTCCTCTCCTGTGTCTCTCCTTCAGCACCAGTCCCACTCCCATCCTGGGACAGAACTTTCCAGAACTTTGAGATCCTCCATGCTGTTCTGGGAGCTGCACTAAAAAGCACAAAATACCCCAGTATATTACAGGAAAGTGCAGCTTTCAGCTCTGTGGCTCTGCCCTGCTCCTGATGATGCCTTAGAGTTTTAGCTTTTATATTTTTCATATATTTGTAATCCTGCAGTTTTTAGTGTATAACTCTGAACTCCACACACAGTGTGAGCTGCTGCTGTCCCATTTTGGGCAGACACAACAATTCCTGTCCAGGCCTGGGAGTCAAGGACACCTCACTGCCTCAGGCCCTGAGATGGAAACAAAAGGGAGTTGGGGGGAGCAAATTTGGGCTGAATGACTTCATTACCTGAAGCTGTAATTGGAAGATTAACCCCCAATAGGCAAATGGACCAAACTTATAAAAATGTGAAAATCCATGACCCTTTATTCATTTTGGGTGCAGCCCCTGGAGAGCTTAATCTTTCCTAAATGTACCTGAAGACCCTTCAATAAATAGAACTGCTTTTTATTCCCTTAATTTTGTCTGGTCTCTGTTTTTAGATAGCCCAAAAGGCATCACTGAGTCCTTTTGTCATGTTTTCTATCACAGAGTTTGTTTTCTGGTGGCTGCTGAGCGTTGAGCTGCTGGTTTTATAAGAGCCTTTGTGCCCCAAGGTCCCATTTGTGTGTGTGAGATTTAACTGGGAGCCCATTAGCGACACTAATCCCAGGCTTGTTCTTCCCTTATGTGCATAATTTATTTGGGTTTGCTTACAATGAATTTCACAGAGGCTCTGTGGCTGTTTCTCTTCCTGCAATATCCCCCTGCTTTATTAGCAGTAATTGCCTTTCTTCCCATTTTCCAGTGGATCAGCAATTCAGGCAAATTAAGGGAAATTGTTCCTTACACCACTTACTGCTGCTCCACCAAGCCTGAGGAAGGCACCCTGTGCCCAAAAGGTTTTGGGATTGTCTCAAGTGATCTGACAAAATATTTGGCATCTCGTCAGCTGGGACCAGGATGGGCTCAGTTCACTTTAATTGAGCTCTACTGAGCATTTTCTTCCCCTTATACATTTTCAAAAGTGGGGTAAATTGCTTCTGAAAATGAAAGAAATTTCAATAATCAATTAAACTTCAATATCAGGGTGAGGAAAATGGTTGCAATCTGCTTCTGTGCACTTGAGTATTTACATTTTCACAAGGGTAAACCAACCAAAGAAGCATCTGGATGACTCCTCCTCACAGAGAGGTATTTTGCTACCGTGACTGCATTTTTCTGACCATTAATATCTTCATGGCTTGAGGAGACCACACAGCATTTTCTTCCTCACTAGAGGAAGAAGGGAAATATCTGTCTGTGGTATTTGCAGGGTCCCCAGGATGAGGTGAAGAGATGAGTCTGACTCCATGTTCTTAGAAGGTGAATTTATAATTATTATATTATATTATATTATATTAGCTATACTAAACTATACTAAAGAAAGAGAAGGGATACAGACAGAAGGTTTAACAAGAATGATAATGAAAAACTCATGACTGACTCCTCAGACTCCAACACAGCTGATGGTGATCGGTAATTAAGTAAAAACAATTCACATGAAACCAATCAAACATGCACCTGTTGGCAAACAATCTCCAGCCACCTTCCAAAGCAGCAAAACAAGGAGAAGCAAATGAGATAATATTGTTTTTTCTCTAAGGCTTCTCATCTTCCCAGGAGAAGAAATCCTGGTGAGGGAATTTTTCAGAAAATATGACAGTGACATCTGTCTTACAACATAAATAAATATTTTCTTGAAGAAAGGCATCTGAGTTAAGATCAAATAAATGACAGACCTGCATAAAGTGAGCAAACAGCTGTCACAGAGCCTTGGAGCTTGTTCCAGCTGGCTGTGTGTAACATGGATGGCATGTGGGTCCGTGTGTGCTGGGGGATCCTGCCTCCCCTGGCACTCAGGTCCCACAGGACACAACACTGATGCAATCTGTAAGATGAGAGGAAACAGCCTTGGCTGTGTGCTCTTACCTTTTTCAGAAGCCGGGGCAAGGTCAATAAAACTTCGACATTTTTCACCTTTAAAAGAAAAGCATTGTTTTAGGAGACAGGAGTGGGTTGGTGTCGCTCTGCCTCCTCTCTGTGCCTGGGGTTCCTGCCCTCACTCCCAGCCCAGTCTCTCCAGGACACTGGGGACAGACATTCCCCTGTGCCCAAGGGCTGCACTTCCCTTGGGAGTGCAGGGAATCCTCCCTTGCTGGCTGAGCCCCTGCTGCGCCAGTGATGCTCTTCCCCAGGGCAGGAGCAGTGCTGGGCTCTGGCTGGGGTGACACAGGGGCCTCAGCAGGTGGCAGTGGCAGGGCATGGGCCCCTCTCACCCACACTTCTACCTTCTCATCACCACACAATGCCTGTGCCCAGCCAGAGTGACCAAAGCTCCCAGTGCTGGGGCACTGCCACGGGCACAGAGCTCTCCATACGCAGATGTGACTGAGACCAAACCTGAAGCACAAAGAAGCTAAGGAAATGTACAAGTGGTTTAAAAATTGTTTCAAAAGCAGGCAAATGCCTTGCCCTGAGCACCACAGCCTGTGCCCCTCCCTGTGCTCCACTGTAAATTAAATTTGGCTCTGTTTAGGACCCCTAACCTAGGGTTTAAACCTTTGCCCTTGCAGGAATTCTTGAAGAGTTTCTGAACAGGAGTTGTATCTTAGGGTGGGCGCTTTGACCTTTCTTTTTACTTCTTCAGGTAACCAAACATGATCAAATAATTCCTCTGGCCTGGGTGCATCCCTCCACCCAGTGTATGTGTTCCTTTTGATCTGATGTGCTCCAAGGAGTGCTGGCCAGAGGTCATGGAAAAAGTCCATTTTGCCCTTTAAGACTGTAATTGATGCAAAGGCAGTTATAGGACTAGGCTGTTTTATTTTTTCTAAATTAGCTTTGCTCTTTTTTAATTACAAAGTTCAAAAGACTAATTTAGGAAAGGTGAGCCATTAAAAAAGAATAAACAGTGAAATGCCACAGTGATGGGGAAGTCAGTGTATTTTTTCCTATTTGTAATTCAGTATACATAAAAAGCAATATAAAGTGTTCACCTTTCTGGTGTCTTTACTGGCAAGATTGAGATAAATGCAATCATTCAAATGATAGCTGTGCTGACATAAGAATCTATTATTTTAATGCTATTATTTCTCCTTTTTATTTACTTTTTGCGGTTTTAAATCCATGCTAAATACACTGAGAGGTGATGTGTACCTAGTCCATTGTATAAGTAGCTATAAAATAAAAGGTTCACTTGACACTGACATGCACATTTTGATTTGTCCAGGGGAAGGATTTCTACTCTGTGAGTCCAGAGGACAGCCAAGAAAAGGAAGTGACACTTGGCTTGCCAAAGCACCATCTCTGTTTCCAGATACAGGGCAGGCTCTATCTGGGCAGAAGGAGTGTCAGTAAGTTTTGGGGCAGACAGATGGAAAGATAACTTCTGGATCACAGAAATTACCAGCCCTGCACATTTCCTGTTCAGAACAGACAAGATTTTCTGACCCAAATTCTGAAATGCTCTGAGGATGGTAATACCCATCCCTTAGTGACTCAGAGATGGATTTTCTTCCCACTCTGGTCCACTTCTGGAGAAATGTTTCCTGATAACCAACCCAAACTTCTGTAGCTGCTCTGGCATCAGTGCAGTCATCCTTTGTCTGCGTGGAGGGACAAGAAAAAGCCCAGCTCCCCCAGGTTCTTTACTTTAGGTTCCTGACCAAGAAATCCAGATAAGTAAATAGACGATGAAAGATACTAAGGTGTAAGTAGAAAACATTCTCATTCAGAGCCTCTGAATTTAGGGTGTGAGGTTTTTCAGGAATTTTATTGACATAAAATCAAGGGAATATAGGGAGAGTGACCTCTAGATTTGGACTTGATATAAGCAGATTAAACAGGATTTTTCATTGTAGCCATATGGATATGTGGTTTGGCTCTGGTTTTTGTGGGTTTTTTGGTCAGATGCAAGTTATTACTTTTATCACAGTTTTATTTGAACCTGACTTCAGGCTGTCTCTCACTAATCATCCCTCACTTGTGTTACAGTGAGTCCAAAACCATATTACTGGAAACCTTTAACAAATACCTGGCTCTCCAGAATGTTATCCCAAGAAAGGCAAAGGGGAATGGCCTTTGCTACTGGAAAAACTGCACAGGCTGCTCTGAGAGCTGGTGGTGTTTTCAACAGAGTTTGGCTGCAGGACAGAGGAGAAGGAGGTCACAGGCTGCTGGGAGGAAGGAGCATCCTCTTCCTCCCTCAAACTCAGCCTGCCCAGAACACCATCCCTCCCTGTGGTGAGTCCTCCAGTTTAAATAACATGGACAGAAAGTGCTGGAGTGTCCAGAAAAAGTCCTCTAGGAGCCATAGCAAAAAGAATGGCTGGAGACAGAGAAGAGCCTGGTGTCACCTCACTTTCAGTGGCTGATTGTGCCTGGCTTGCTGCTGAAGGTCACAGTAGGAGCTGCACAAGCAGTTCCTGACTCTCCCCTTTGCTGTTCCTGCTGCTGGAGCACTGGAAAACCCTCTCCCATTTTCAATGGTAGCCACTGGTGGTATTTATAAAGCACAGTCACACTTGCACATGCAGACATGCATCTCGCTGAGAACTGAAGATGTCAGCAGTGCTTTCACTGTTCCTCTTAGGATTTATTCTAAGTTATTTTTGGGTATCTTGTATAACTGATCTCTTAAGCCCTCTTAAGTTTAATTTTAGACTTGGCAGAGTTTATCCTGCTGTGCTGTCCTTTTCCAGATGCATCTTCTCCCCCTATCCATGCTCCTGGAGAGTCTTTAGAGAATATACAAAAGATTGTTCAGAGAAGCAACAAGAAGAGTCTCTGGGATTCATCCCCTGAGAGCTCTGCCCTCCCCTGTTTGTGGCTGTGATCCTGACAGGGAAGGAAGTCAAGGAGTGACCTCTCCTCTCTTCACTCAAGCAGAAAGAAGAGGTGGGACCTGGCTGGAATTATTCTCTGCACTTGCACACAGGAGCATGTGCTCATGGGGCTCTGTGGAGCTCAGCATGGACAGGGAGATGCTGGAGGCTGAGCAGAGAGGGCTGACCAGCACCTGAGCAGCCATGGGAAAAGCATTTGGCATCAGCTGCTCCTGAGGCTTCCTGAGGGTGAGGTAAAAACATAATCTGTGCAAGTCCCTGCAAACACACTGCTCCTAATCACACTGACCCTGCAGGGGCTCTGCTGGGCCTCTGCTGGCCTTCCCAAGGAGGGGACATGTCACAGGGATCTGCAGGACTGGGAGACAGCAAGAGTCCAAAATTTATTTGTGGCTAATTAATCCTAATTAATGAATCTAATTCTGTATATGTGCATGTCTATGAGTGATTGTAACTTGCTGGGGAATTTCAAGCTGGAGCAGCCAGAGAGTGAGAGGAGACACATCTGGAAAGACTGAGCTGGTGGGTGGGGAAGAATGTTGAGGCTGTGTGGGAAACAGATGCAGAGCCCATGAAAATATCTGAGGGACCCCCAGTGGGATGTCCCCATGAATCTGCAGTGGGAACAGGTGGAGGTGTTCCAGCAGGATCTGCAGAGCTGGGCAGGCAGAGGAGGAAGAGGAGCCAGTTTGGTGCTGGGGTGGTGTTTCTGTGGGTGCTGATGAAGGCACAGCTCTCTCTGACACCTCCCTTTCCCTGCAAGGTGGAGGAGCTCCATCACCTGCCCCACTGAAGGGCCAGTGTCACACACACAGGGCCAGCTGGGGCTCTGCTGGAGGCAAATCCTCACCTTCCCAAGGCAGAGATCAGAGTTCAGCTCCTCTCTAGCCTAAAGAAAGCCCAAGTTCCCCCAAGTTCAATCCTGACAGAAAATCGAGATAAACAGGTCCTAAAGAACCATCAGGTCCCACGGTTTGCTTGCTCCAAGGCCCTGCCCTGCCCACATGCCTGGCTGGGGTTTCCACCATGGAATTCCTCCTGGTCCTATGGAATTAGAGAGCTGCACAGGGCAGCTGAAGGCAGGTCTGGGTGCACAGAAATTGGGTCTGAACTCCAGCACACAGATGTTCACCCAAGCCCTGTGTGCCCTATGCCTTTAAGCCTTTGGGAGACCCACACTCTACTCCTTCTTCCACATAAAAGGTGGAGTTTGTTTGCTCCTATTCTCAGAACTTCACACAGCCCAGGAGCCTGGTGCTTTAGACTGGAAATAAGGAAGAGGGCAGAAAAAGCACCAAAAAAGCACTTCAAGACAATATTCTGTTTCTAACATAGCTGTTGTCATAGCAAAGAGCAGAATTTGATGTTCTGGGTCCTGCTTATTGGTCTTGCATTCCCAAGTTCCTTCCTCTCTGAGCCAGGGGAAAATGCCTGATTAGTAATGACAGCAGCAAAATAAAAACAACCCTGAAAAAATCCTACTTTGTATGTCTTGCAATGACACGGTTTGAAAATATTCAAGTTAAATAAATTGACTTAAAAGAAATCTGGTAGTTCTGGCTGAACTCTGTTATAACTCTGCTTTTCATCTCGCGAAAAAAAAGAAGAAAGAAAAGCTGTCTGTATCCACTTACTCTGCATAAAATTTTACGAGTTCAAGAGTGCAGTTATGATGGAAATTTAAATGATTAAATTTCTTTTAAACAACATTCCCTTTTAGTAACACCCTGGCTCCCAGCCTACGACAGACAAGGTCCCCTTTTTTTCCCACTAGGCCCTAACACATCTTTATCTCTCCAATTATATCTACAGTCATGTGATTCTGAGGAGATCCCACATCATCTACTGAGAGTAAAATCATTGTATTTGTCTAAAAAAAGATATAACCCTCCAGGGATCCCAGCCTAGATGAGGCTGAGGACTCCAACACAACTTCAGTGAAAAAAAGCACTACATGAGGGAAAATACAGGTTAATAGGCTCACTCAAACTGAGCTGGATCAGGTTAATTACCAACTGAAATATGAAAACTTTGTTTAAAGTCATCTCAGAGCTCTTAATTGACTTTTTTTTCCCCTAATGAAAAATTGAGTGTTAATCAGTAAAATCAACATTTTCCAGTTGACCCTGTTGATTTTGCTGAAGCAATATTTTCTTCTGGAAAATAAACAAGCTCACACAGAATTGCACAAAAATATGTCTTGAACTATGCAGATAATTATTTTCTCTTCCTCTGACAGCTGCCACTCATCGCTGGAGCCCATCAACATTTCTTCTACCTCTAAATATCTTGAGAATTTGCCCAATTTCTCAGGGATTACTCACAGCCTGTACTGCCTTTGGGATTGCTTTTAAACCTGAATGTTGTGCTGCTGTTCTCCTTCAGCAAAACCCAACCCCTTCCAACTTCCTACGTCTCCAAGTGGGAAAATGCAGAGCTTCCCACTTTTCCATTTCAGGCGCGGTGCGCTTCTCCTCATTTTGCACATTCCTGAAGGAATGCTGCTAATTTTACCCCAGAGGTCCCATTCCCACGGTGGGGTTCCCTCCTGGGGGGTTGGAGCAGGGAAGGGCTGTGCAGGGCAGGGAGTGTGGGCAGAGCTGGGACTGTGCCATGGCAACTGCTTGTTCCAGGCTGCAACTCTTCCCTGATGTGAAAAATCTTCCCCAGCATCTCAAAGCAAACATCTCCACGGGCTGCTCTCAAATCATGTCTAATTGAAAGCCAGCCAAGTCACAAGATTCAGCTGATTATCTTGGTAAGACCTGGAGGATGTGTACACACATCCATCATTTGGAGAGCTGGGAAGGAGGTTGGGTTTCCAAGTGATTGTGAAAATCGGGGGAACAGCAGTGCTGAGAGAGGTTTTCAATGATTTTGGTGTCAAATTAGAGCTGACTTCATTAAATCAAGGAGCTCTGAGTTGATTTAAGCTTTTGAAGCTGTACAATGGGAAGGGGAGGGTTTCACCTGCTCATCCCAGGGGTGACACATTGCGCTGACCCTGAGCCAATGTAAATATGCCAAAGTAAAGTAGATATTGGCAGTCCAGGATCCCTGAGACACCCAGAAAGCTGGGAAAGACAAACCTCAATGCTCTTCACAGAGATGTAGCTGCTGTCTGTCCCTCACTGTATGAAGTCTTTCCTTCTCCCATCCTCCTGTGCCTGCCCTGGCTGCTCTTTGGATTGGGATTTCCTGTTTTTCCAGGCAGGAACCCCTGGCTTGGGGTATGGAAACAGGTAACTTCAACCTTTTCTCCATGACTTTTACAGGAAGTGAACTGCAGCACACTGGAAATGAATATTCAGTTTTGGAAATCAAGTGAAAAAAAGTTGTGCTTGCATTTCCTCTTGTGAACCATATTCCCAAGCGTGTGCCCAATAAATTTGAAACAAACTTCTCATTAGTGTTTTTTGTCTGCCTGGGAGATGCACAGTGAAATAGTGCTGAATGATGAGGTTTTTTGGTCTCTCCAAACTTAGTGAGTCTAAGCATGGTGAAATGTCTCTACCTAACTGATTTTCCACATTGTGAGCATGGTTTGAGTCCTTTTTCTAGCCAAATGGAAGGTGGAAAACAGGCAAGTGGAAACATGCAGAAACATGCCATGTCATTCCACAGTAATTACACCTGCTTCTTATTGCTCACTGGCTTTTGTAATCCCTCCTAACCTACATCAGCAAAGGCTGATGCTGCCTTTTGTTTCAGCAGCTAGAACACTGATGTCACACCAATTTGTAACATCAGAGGGTCCTGGTTTCAGCTGCCCCATTCCCTGCCATCCTGGTTCCAGCAGGCACAGAGTCAGTTTGGTTCCTGGAGCAGGCACAGGGCTGAGTGTTGGTTTAGGATGAGAACAGTGCTGATAACACAGAGGTGCTTTGGGTGCTGCTGGGCAGGGCTTGCCCAGATCACGGGCTTTGCAGTGCCTCATGCTCTGCCACTCAGGAGCTGCACAAAAAGCAGGAGGGGGCATGGCCAGGACAGCTGACCTGAGCTGGGCAGGGGGATATTCCAGACCTTAGAATGTGATGCTCACTGTGTAAATTGGGCAGAGTTTTGCTGGGAGCTGCTATCACTGCTTTGGGCTGGGCAGCAGTGAGCAGGTGCACTGTGCAACACTTTTTGGGGGGTTTTAGTCCTTTCTCTCCCCTTTTCTCTATTTATATATATATATTTAAATATATATATAGTTTTTAATATTTTATTTTATTACTTCTTGTTGTCGCATTTTATTTATTTAGCTGTTCTCATCTCAACCCACTGGTGTTGCCTTTCTCTGGCTCTCCTCCCCAGCCCTCTGGGGCAGGAGTGAGTGAGGGGCTGAGCAGCACTCAATTATCAGCTGTTAAATCACAACAAACTGCACATCCCAATTGTGAGATCTGCCAGTCAGCCAGCTCTCCTAACCCCACATAAGGAAAGTTTTAACATCAGGATTGAATCTGGTGTAATTTAAAACCCACAGGGGTACCACAGTCATTGATCTTCCATCCCTTATACATTTCCTCACCCCTGAAAGCATCTGTTCGTATTTTGCACTGACACTGGGGTAAGGCATCTCAGTTCCCTTTGAAATCTGGGACCTGTGTGTTAATCTTCCAGCACTTTGAAGTTTATCCCATTTACAAGGAGCCACCAGAACTCCTCAGGTGTTTCCTTTAAGGCTACTGGGTTAAATGGCTGAGAACAGGCACATCCAAACACATGAGGAACAGTAACACATCTAATAAGGAGTAGTTAGCTGCCTGGTCCCTTCCTTTGCTCTGTTACGAGGCTCAGCCTGCAGGGACTTTATGTCCATGTTTTATGGATGATGGATGTTCACACAGCTAGTCTGCCCAGCAGGATCAGGAGGACCTAAAATCCAAAACTCCCAGAGCACCGCAGACACAAAATATCCCCAACATGCTATAAAAATCTGAATGTCTGCAATAAAGCAATCACCAGCACAGAAATCACAGCTATCATGTACCACGGGAAGGGAGCAAGAGTTCTCGTGAGGAACACGAATAAATCTGTAAATTCCTATGGCCAGACCTATCTCATCCTGAAAGCAAAATACCAGGGATTTGTTTGGAGGAGTTCACAAGTGCTTTTCTGCAATGGATCCTTCCCAGGCTGTTAAGGAAGGCAAAAATTTGTTACTCTCCCTGATATCTAGCCTGAGGGAGATTTCCCTTCTGATCCCAAATTAGATCATCAGTTTAATGTTCAGTGCATGAGCAGCCATACCAATTATCTCCTGAGCAGCTGGAATAATGTCAGCAGTGGCAGAGCAGCCTCCTCTCACACTGCCTCCACCTGGAGCCAGTTTCTGCTGCTTTAGATTAGATTAAAACCTCCAGAAAACGTGATGGGCACCCAGTCAGCAGCTATTTTTGCCTTGGCTCCCACTAGCGCCCAGCAGTCCCCTGGGGCAGGGATGTCACAGAACAGGCACCTCCTAAAACATCAACACATCAGCTATGCAGGACTCACTCCAAGCCTTCCTCATGCCAGAAACACTCCTCTTCTCTCCTGCAGCTCTTCCTGGCACTTTGGAAGGCTCCATTTCAGCCCCTGGGTTTCCTTTGCTCACACTGCCCTCTGTGGAGGTGAGGTCCAGGCACACTCTGCAGGAATCTGTCCTTGAATTGACACTTTTTTCCCCTCAATTATGAATTATTTTGGTAATTTTATTTTCTTTATCCATACATGTGTACGGTATCACTACATCCCCTCTAGCTCTTCAGCCTGGTACACTACAGAACCTCAGCTTTCTTTTCTTGAAGGAGTTTCTCTTCTCCTTAACTACCTTGGAAATCCCATTGCACCTATTTCACCTTCCCCTTTTCTTACCCTACCCAAGCACCATGGCATTTACAAAACACACTGATGTTGCCTGTGGTGCTGATTTTTCCCTAGAATAATCTCTTTTTTATGCTCCCCACAGACAAGCACTGCCCCGCAACTTGGTTCTTATCCTCCCCCTGCAATTGGCACCTACCTGTGACCTCACAGAGCTTTAGGCCTTGGCATCTGGTGCTTTTAACCTTCTTTAAAATGTAATGCTGCTCTTACAACTCTATCAGGCCAGCTCACATTTTCAGTTATGCAGAAAAAATCTCTCCTCTGTAATGCCAATATTCCCAGATTTTGTGTGGCATGTACGTAAGAGGCGCAGTCAAAGCAGGATTATTCTCTCCAAATTAAAACTTCTGTGTTGGGAATTGCAAGGTCTTAGACTGATTCCCTTTGGGCCAGTGAGGCAAACACATAATCCCAGGGCTCAGCTGATCCCACAGGAGGAGCAGTGTAACCTCCCAAGGAGTGCAGTGAGGATGCTGATCAGTCTGGGCACAGACATTTGCTGATGGCCACGGGCTGGCTGCAGGATTCATCTCACCTTTATTTCTTTAGGTGACACAAATTGTATCCTTAGCTCCCTTTTCCCCCTAGATTTCTAATCCCAGCAATAACAGAATCAGTCCCAAAAGCAAATTTGAGGACAGCTAGAAACATCTGGTCTCCATTGGGATAGTTCTCCCTTTTGTATTACTTGCCACAGTCTCCTTGTAAGACTGTCCTTTAGTCAGTTTACAATCTATTTATCCCAATGATAATCAATAAACTGAATCTGCAACACAGGTTGATGCAGAAGGTCTCTCTGCTCCACTGTCTTTGTGTTGTCTGCAATGACAGGTATTTAGGGAAGCCAGTGGCAGATATTTAGGGAAGAACAAAGAGGTGGGCACAGGATGATTCTGCTCCTGTGCTCCCCTTGTCACACCAGAACTGCAGCAGCAGTTTGGGGATTGCTCTAAAATCATCCTGTCACTGACAGGAATGGAGGTTTGCTCTCTGGATCCATGCAATTCCCAGTTTTGGCCTTCTCAGCATTCCCTGGCAGGGAGCTCTGCAGGAAGGAGTACTTATTTTTGTCTGTTATGCTTTTTTGTTCTGGAATCATGGAAGCAGGCAATGGTGTGTGTTGTCTGAGCTCTGTCACTGTCACTCGATCCCCACCAATGGGACATCTCTGCCCTGGGCATTCTGTCCAGCCTGGAGCTCAGGCTGTTCACTGTGGAGCCTGCCTGCCTCTCCCTCTGTTCTCACCATCCTCCCCACTCTCTGCAGCTCTTCCGGAAAGAATTTTCACTGGACATTTCACCAAATATTTTTTTGCAAATCCACAGAGATTGGGTCTAATCCATTACCCTTGTCTGAGAAGTGATTCATCTTGGTAAATGATTTATCTTTAATAAACCCATACCTTTGATAAAACCTATTTGTGGCCATGAAATGAGTGCTTTCTCAGAAAACTCTCCTAAAATCCCTGGGTCAAGTGGCCTGCACAATTTTTTTCCACTTTTCTTTAAAGTAGTGATGTACAGATTCTTCCAACCCTGCATTTTCATGTACCAATTATTTCAACATCCTCAGATGGAGATTATCCTAGCCCCCTGGGTTCAGTTCCTCTAGCACTGGAAATTTTATTTTTAATACAGAGCTCTACCTCCTCCATTCCTTTTACCACTCTTTCCTTCCTAACAATTTAGAACCAGCAATTTTTACATTCCAGTCATGCGAATAAACCTGCCAGGTTTCAGTCATGCCAATTATATTGTATTTCTCATAATCCAGCAAGAATTCCCAAGTCCTCTTGCATTTAATTATATACTCACAAGGTACTTGTGCCCAGCCCCTCTCTGGGCAGCCACCTGTGGTGAATCACTGTGATGCGTGATTATCACAGGGGCGGGGGACAGAGGTGCTGCAGAAATACCCTGCAGCTGGCAAAGGCTGGGGCAACTTCTGGTGTTTATGGCACAGATTTGCTCATTTCTGCAGGAGAAATCCCTTTCTGCAGCTGGGAAAGGCTGGGGCAACTTGCAACTTCTGGTGTTTATGGCACAGATTTACTCATTTCTGCAGGAGAAACCCCTCTCTGCTGCTGGGATAGACTAGGACAACTTCTGGTTTTTACTCATTTCTGCAGAAGGAACCCCACTCTGCAGCTGGGAAAGGCTGGGGCAACTTCTGGTGTTTATGGTACTGATTTATTCATTTCTGCAGGAGAAATCCAACTCTGCTGCTGGGAAAGGCTGGGGAAACTTGCAGCTTCTGGTGTTTATGGCACAGATTTACTCATTTCTGCAGGAGAAACCTCACTCTGCAGCTGGGAAAGGCTGGGGCAACTTCTGATTTTTATTCATTTCTGCAGGAGAAACCCCTCTCCCTCTCTGGCTTCTCCTCAAGGCACATTCAGAGCCCACACCTCTGATCCATTTTGATATTTACATCCAATCTAAATTCCACTCTCCCATTTCCTCCTTCAGGAGTAATAGGTGGTATAGAGCACACAAAGGGCTACAGGCCCTTGCTCTCCAAAAAATTCAATCCAGACCCACAAAATAAGTCATGCATACCCATTCCTGCTCTCCTGATTTCTGGGGAGCATGGGGAGCATCCTTGTTTATTTAATGGGACAGTACTGCTAAAAGGCAGCTGGGCAGCTGCTCTTCCCCTCTGGCTGTGGATGTTAATACTGAGCTTGTCTGTTCACTGGCAACTAAAGCAAGGTCTGAGTTCATGGGTTTTTCTATTAACATCAAAGCAAACACACAATTGAGCAAAACTGGCTGACTGCTCATTGCTTCCCAGCAACTCAAGCTACTTCCTACTCTCAAACTCCCCTTTAGAATTTGATATGCCACCTTGCCTACTTAATGTGCTAATTTTTTCATGGCGTGCGTGTTCTTGAGTCATGGAATCCACAGCAGGTTCACCACTGCTGCTGGCAGTGCAGCACTGTTGTGGTGCCTTGTGAGGTGCCCAAGCACAGACCGTGTATGTGCAACAAGATACGTGCCCAAAGCCACATTTAAAAAAAAATAAATGCTGGTGAGCTTGGCTCTGAGGCAGCTGGCCCTGGCCAAGGAGTTCACAGCCCAGGAGGAGCCCCAGGTGCAGGCTGGAGGGCAGACCATGAGCAGCTCAGTCTGCAGAGCTTTATCCTCATCCCCCTCTGAGGTTGGGTGTGTTGCTCCTACAGAAGGCACCTCCACCTCTGTGGCACCCAAAGCACTGAACCCACTCTGAAAGGGAGAACCTCTTTCTGTTAGACTGGGATTCAGCACATTTTTGAGCCAGAAATTGTGCTAAATAATTACAGGACTCCCCCAGCAATGAAATAGAAGTGCTCCAGTCCCTCTTTTCCCAGAGGGGATTCACAATTACATTTCTCAGGTACTAAATGCTTTTTGAATTCTTGAGGTGTCCTAGACATGCTGGATAAAAATAAACTCTAGATTCACAAATTATTTCAGAAATAATCACAGCATTCAATCTCTGTTAGAGCTGTCAGTGGAAAGCAGAAACTGGCACCAAGAGGCAGGCACGCTCCACTGGGCTCTGCACAAAGTGGATGGCATGCTGCTTGCACCTCAGCCTCTGGAATCTAAATGCACCTTGCAGATAAACAGGGGCAAGGAGAAGACACTCAAAAATGTGTTTGCTTGCTGCCTAAATGTCATTTTAAGGTGTGACTGAGTCCCAGCTCCTCCAGCCAACTGGGAGCCTGGAATGCTGCTCCATCAGCCTGCTAGGAGCTGCTCCTGTTGGCACTACAAGAGCTGCTGTGTTGCAGCTGCACCAGTGCAGGGAGCAGAAAGTTTTGGCAGTGCGGCTGGAGGAGAGAGAAATCAAAAGCCTGGTGGCTGGAGGAAGAATGTGACTCATTGGTGCGGAGGTTTGGAGGCTCTGGAGAGTTTTGGCAGTGCCACGATCACACAGAGCACACAGAGAGTTCCTGGCATTCACCTGTGCCCGGAGGGATCCAGCACAGAATCACAGAGGGATGGAACCCACAGGGATCATCAAATCAGCACAGACACCCCAGCAATCCCACCCTGTGCCTGAGGGGGCTGTGCAGACACTCCTGGAGCTCTGGCAGCCTCAGTGCTGGGACCAGTACCCTGGGCAGCCTGTTCAGCGACCAAACACCCTCTGGGGAAAGAACCTTTTCCCAATATCCAACCTAGTCCTGCCCTGACACAACTTGAGGATCCTTGGATGCTGTCACTGGTCACAACAGAAGAGACCAGTGCCTGACCCTCCTCTTCCCCTCATGAGGCAGTTACAGACTGTGATGAGGTCTCCTCTCACATTGCCTAAATTCAGACATCAGTGAGTCAGGGAGGGATCGGGATGGGATGGGATGGGATGGGATGGGATGGGATGGGATGGGATAGGAGCTGTGGGAATGGTGCTGACCATGGGCTCTGGCCATATGTTCTGCTGACAGAGTGGGAGCCTGGGAGTGACTGGGGAAGGGACTTGGAGCAAGGCTGCTGCTGCAGTCACTTCAGAGTGCTGCTGGTAGAGCTTTAAGGAAGATGCTATTGACAGTGTGCATCTGAGCTGGGGACTTGGGCTAATTGATACGCCACTATTTAACAGTATTAATAAAATGCTATTTAACACACACCCATGACCCTGTGACTTGTGATGCCTGCAGGACTGGGCTCAGCAGGTGTGCTGAGGGTGGGGATGAGCGTGTGGGGTGGATTCCTCACAGGATGAGCCTTTTGGAGTGGATTCCTCACAGGATGAACCTGTGGGGTGGATTCCTCACAGGATGAGCCCCTGGGGTGGATTCCTCACAGGGAGCTGGAGTGGGGCTGTCTGTGTAAGCACAGCCCTCAGGGCCCTGCAGCTCAGATAAATGATCATCAGTGAGGCTGCAAGAGGCCATGACAACACTCTGACAGTCTGGCATTCCAAAGCCATCAGTCAGAGTGAAGAGCTGTCGGGTATTTTATGTTGGCACTATTAGGGACAAATTTAGACCCATGTCCATTACATTGTTCCTGTCCTTCCCAGGAGAAGATATGGTAAATCTGAAAGAGGCAGCTGTCTGTCTAAGCCAGTGTATCCCTGTACCTGCCTGGGTTATTTCCAAAGGTTGGTCATTCCTAGTCTGATAACTGAGGAGTTTCAGATAAGAGGAAACACTCACTGAGCTGCTGTGGGGGTGTGGGGAGGCAGAAGCAAACCCTTCTCTCCTGCTTTCACCATAACTTTTTAAAGCTGGCTTCCAGCTCTCTCCTGAAATCACCCACTACAGCACAGCTTTGTTTACCCAGTACAGAATAGATCTCTGTGTTTCTCTTCTCCCACAGATAACTCACTTTTCTGAGTGGGCTAGAGTCACACAGTTACAACTTATCTCACACATAAATCTGGACTTGGAAGTATTTCAGTATGTGCCAGAAATATGGGCATCCTTGATCATGCCACCCCAGCTAAGATGCTCAAAAAGCCAGAGAGTCTTAGGCTGCTCACTCAGGCTGCTGTGGCCTAAGCTGATTCCCAAATCAGTAAGACAAATCAGCTTTTTTCCCTGTGTTTTTCTTTCCAACATCAAGAGTGTTGCTTTGGTGCTCTCATTTCAGCCTGGAGCCGTTGCAGTCCCAAGGCTGGAGTTCATGAACTTTCCTTTTTTAGCATTAAATTGAGTTTTAATAAGGAACTAATTCTGCAAGTACTCTCCTCAAAAACACCAGGGAGAACACACAACCCCTTGGGATGAAGCAGGCTGAGAGCACTTCCCCAGGTTTGCCCCATTTAATGGTACATTCTCACAGAGAATTTCATCAATTTTACCAGAATTCTACCCCAAATTTCCCATTACCAGAGGGGTTGTGTTCTCAGAGGCATAACACATCCATGGTTAGCTGTTCCTCTCTCCCAGCAGAGAAGGACAACTCCCTGCTCTACTCCCAGGGCAGTGGCAGGACGGGATGGGATGGGAACAGCCCAGTGAGGAACAAGTGTCCACAACCCATCATCTCCTACTGAGTCACATCTGTAAACTTTATTTTTCAGTCACATAATCTAGAAAAGAGCTCTTTCAAAAGCAGAGTGTGGATGCTAGCTCCAGCAGACAGCTCTGGGAGCAGGGGCTGTCAGTTTGCATCTGCTGAGACTCAACCCGGTCCCAGGGCAGCTGCCTGCCATCCACCCTCCAGTGTTTTATTCCTCGGCAAGTGCCAGGCTACAGCAGAGGAAATGAATGCACTGATAAGCTGGAGAGATGTCTTTCTGAGCGCTTCCCAGCAAGTAAATCGCTGAGCAGGGAACAGAAATGAGCTGTCTTGTGCCCGGTTGAGCCCTTTAACTGCATCTCTCTGCTCGATAACCACACACCCCAGGGAGGGCTGGCGGGCGGTCATTCACTTCAGGGAGAGCACAAAACAGGCAAAAGCGGGTAAAACCCGTGATGTTTGTGCTCTCGGTGCCCTCGCCCCGCTGTCCTGGCGGGATTGCTGTGGGATGTGTGCCGGAGCAGCGCCGTGCGCTCGGAGCGCTGCCCGCCCGCGGCTGCAGTGCCCGCCCGGCGGCACCGCCGCCGCTGCTCCGGGGCTCGGCTGGAGAGCTCAAACCTGCAGCAGCCAGCAGGTAAACACGCGAACCCCTGCTCCCGCAGGAAACAGGTTGCTTTCCCACAAAGAACTGTTAAACCCCTGCCTCTCTCTGCTCTAAGGTAGAGCTCGTCTATCCTCGCCGGTCGCTTATCGCGCCGAGGTGGACGCAAAGCATCGCAGGAGGGAGGAAGTTGTTTTACACTTACCAGCAGCATTGATATTTTCCTCACAGGAGTACCAGATCCCAGTGTGGAAATACCTGAAAAGGAAGCGGTCATCTCCCGTCTCCCAGCTGTAATGAACCACATTCTGGTTCGTCTCATTTGCAGTCTCATTCCCGCCGTAGTTGAGGCAGTTTGTCTTCTTCTCTTTCCCACAGCTCGGCTTGGGGACCCTCTGTGTGCCCTCACACCAGTGGGTCGTGATAAAAGCTGTTGTAGAGAAGAGGAGAGCCATCAGATTCAGACTCACTGCTAGCAGGGCTCTGCATCTTCGATTTGTCTTCATGGTAAATCCGCCCTCCCTCCCCCTCCTGCTGAGAGAAGAAGTCAAAGGGGTTTGTTTTATTTGGGAGAGGGGGGGGTGGGTTTCAAAGCCTCTCACGATTCAGAATCCAGTTGTCCAGGCATCAAAACTCTCAGCTTCTTCCAATCTGCTGCTGAAGCGGCGAAGGAAGCTCTGCAGCCAGACTCCCATTCTTCCCCCTTGACTCGAAGCCCTGCCTTTGTTGGTTAGAGCAGCAGCTGCCGGCGCGGCAGCGGGGCCGGTCCCTCGCAGCCGCGGAGCTTCAGCGCGCTGAGGGCAGCGGAGCGGCTCTGCCTGCCGAGGAGCCCCACAGGCGAGTGAGCATCTGCTCGGCCGCCGCACACCATCCTCCCGAGGGGCTCCGCAGCCTCCTCCGCCGGGAGACACCTGCAGGCTGCTGGGCTCGCCGTGCCCTGCTCCCGGAGGATGGGCAGGAGCGGGCAGGGACAGCTGCCACTCGCTGCCACCCGCTGCCACCCGCCGCCACCGCCGTGCCCGGCGCCGCTCCGAGCCCACTGCAGCGCGGCCGGCCTGCGGGAGGCGTCACGGCTCAGTCCCGACAAGAATTAGTGTTGTTGTTATTAATGTTGTTATTATGTGGAGCTGCGAAAGGCATTTTTCGTGGACCCCGAGGTAGAGATTCGTCCAGGAGGAGGAGGAGGAGGGATGGAGTGGTACTTTAGCTTTTCTGCTCCGAGCTAGAGAGGAGTAAATCCAGGGCTTGATTCTGCTTTCAGAATATTGGTGCAAATCTCTTTCTTCAGAGGCTTTGCTCTGGCAGCCCCCAGGGAATTTAGGTTTGAAAGTGAGTGATGTGTAAAACCCACATCACACACTTTCAAATTATCTTTCATAATATCAAGCAAAGCCCCTTGCCCAGGCTTTCATTCCCAGACCCAGCTCGTGCAGATGTTTTGGTTGAAGTGGATCTGGAGGAAATTTTGTAGGTCCTGCTTTGTGCAGACGGACAGAGCTAATTAGAGCAAACCCTGGGCTTTATTTACCAGATGGCAATGCTGAGAGCAGGGAGCAGTTAATACTCAATATCCCATTTCCAAATAGAAGTGCATGGTCCTGTCACGATGTCCAGCTGGCTCGTAGAGTTTCTGACCCTCCTGCACATTGCTCAGAGCTTTCTGCTGAGTGCCCTGAGGAGCAGAGCACCTGGGGCTGGTGGAGGCACAACCCTTGAACCCCTGTGTCCAGCACTGGGGTGGCCACACTTGTCACACAATAAGTTGTGTCCCTTGGTGGATGAACACATTTTTCTGTGGTGAAGAAGCTGTTGGTGCCTTCTGAGTGGGGTTTCCTTCCAGCCCAGTTTGGACTCCTTGCAGGGGCCTCTCAGAGCAGCCCAGCAGTGGCTTTCCCTGGAAATATCCACTATTGGAAATACCCAATATCCTGGAAATATCCACGTAGCCAAGCAGGCTCACACTGACAGACAGGACAATGCCCACAGACCCACAGACAGAGCTGCTGCTGTGCTTTGCTGACAGGACACAGGGGCAGCTCCTCCAGCTCCTTGAGAAAGCCAGGGAGGATGAATTGGAGTTTCTCCTTAATGTCTCACCTGTTCCTGCCTTCCTGATGCCCCTCACAGAGCTCATGGCTCTTTCTGGTGCCTGTCCCAAATGTCTGAGCCCACTTGTTGATGACATTTCCCACTGTTTCTACACTCACTTGGCTTTGGTCATCTTTTGTTATAAATACATCAGAAAGGTAATAGAAAAATTTTGTGAGCAAACTCACAGGGCTCTGTGAGAGCAGTTGTGATGGCAGCTCTGCAAGTTTGGCGAAATAACTTTGCACCCAAGAGGCTTTGCCTTGCCCACTCCTGCCTGTGCCTGGTGATGCCACCTCCTCAGTGCCAGGTTTTCCCTGTGCTCTGCACTATCAGAATGCCTCTCCTTGTCCTGTTGGACTTGCAGAGCACCTCTCCCTGTCCCACCCCTTGCAGCCAAATAACCAGCATTATTTCCTTGGTTTTAATTGCAGGCAAGAAATGGAGGTGATAGCTATTCAGAGGACCACAGGATTATTATTTCAATTATTTTTGTGTTTAGGACAGTTACTCAGGGATGCATTTGTGGTGCTCCTGTATTTCTCAGGGTTATCCACTTGCTAAGAGGAATAAACAAAGCACTTGAAACTTTGACAGAAAGCCTTCACAAGAAAGCTGGTGCTGTTCTTCAGGACTGTCTTTCAAGTGGCTGCCAGCATCTGAATCATCACACTTCTCCAAGTGTGAATATAGGTCTTTACAGCTCTTTTCTCACAAATTCTCTCTATCTGTTGCCCTGTGAATTGTGTTTGCTGGCCTGCAGCACCAACATCTGCACACTCTGCTTCTCCCTGTGCCCATCTCCCTGAGGGGTGGGCATCCAAGACTTTTGTTTTCTGGGATAATTTTGTCCTAAATACTTCTTACATTTTGTTTTTGCTCCTAATCCTAACAGATATTTCTATTTCTGTTCCTCCTTATCTTCTTCATTCTTGTTTTTCAGATTGGCAGAGCTGTTGAGAACTGACATGGTGACATGGTGGCAGTAAATAAAAAAACAACCACAAAATAAAGCAGAAATTTGGTTTGTTTTGTGATACAGAGCTTTTAGAATCTTAAGCATTTTAAAAAACCGAACAGAAAGTAAAGGTGGCTCAGTCAGAGAATCTTTTAATAAGAATAATTTTCTTTTTCCTAAAGGAAACCAGGTTTTTTTTTCATTGTTAGGATTACTTGAGAAGAAGGAAACTATTCTGTGCTATGCTCATGCTGTAGTACTCCAATGACTTCTCTTTATATAATCTCTGTTTATCAGATTTGTTGTGTATAAAAATGGAAAGATCATGCATATGTTGCAGAAGGCAGTTCAGATGCCTGGATTAAGTAGTATTTATGTGGTATTATCTTTGATGATAACTTAGAAGGGTTTGAATGCTACAGAGATGCAGTTTTCAGGTTGTGGTTACAAGAATCTTTAAAAACCTTTTTGCAGTAATAACTTTTCTCTGATGTTGTGAGAAAAATTACCTTCCCAGGTTATAGTAACCCATTTTCCTTTAGTATTTCTTATAGGATCAGTGTAAATTGTTATTACTCAGTGTTTACTGTGTACAAAAACAATTTGGCCGGGAGGATTTAAAATAATGATAGCTTTTGCAAAAGGAATCTTTCAATCAGGCTCTGTTTTTCACTAGTGGAAAACAGAGGCACCATTCACTAAAGTGAGAGGAAGCCCTACTTTTGGGTCCTCTGGTGCTGATGGGGACATGGTGAGCTCAGTCTGGGTGTTTATTCGAACCAGCAATGTCAAATGCATGGGATAATATCCTGGATTTAAATCAACATTTTAAAACCCCAGTAGTTTTATTTAAATTTTCATTTCTTGCAGCTCTCTCCTGCTGGGCTTCCTCATGTGTTTATTTTGTCCTTTTCAGCTGTCACTGGACTGGATTTCCCAGCCCCTCCTGCCACTTTGGACTGGACCCCTCCTCTTTGCTTTTCCTCAGCACCACAGAGCCACAGCATTCACTTGTTCAATTCATTTGTCTTGCAAATGGCTCAAAATCTCCTTTTCTGGTTGGAATTTTCCTCCCTTGTCATAGAGCTCTGCATAGCTCATCTTTCTCTTGCTCTCTTTCCAGGGTAAATATGAATTATTGGTGTGCCCCCAATGCACCTCCCCTGTCTCTGCTCTGCCCAGCAAAATGGGAAGTTTCTCTTTACCTCAGTCACTTAACAGGTTTTATTTTTATATTTGGAGAAGAGGGCTGGGATGGAAATGCTGTCCATATTTCCCCAGACTGTGTCACCCAGCTGTGAAGTTTGTGTTCTCTCCACCCCAGACTCAGGCTCCTTTTTGCCATTTTCACCCCAGTTTTTATCTTTTCCTCAGAGCTCTGGCCCCAAGCAGTCTGTGTTCAACAGTGATGCTTGGCACTCTGAGCACACAGCCTGGCCTGCACAGTCCAGCTCATCTCAGAGATGCTGCTCAGAGACAATCCTGATTTTCTGACAGAAATTAAGCCCTCAGCAAATGGGCAGCCCCCAGGGGTCCATGTGAAGGTGGGTTGAATATTGATACCACAGGAAACCTTGGTCTTCACTTTAACTCATGACTTGCAGCGTGTCTTTCACGTACTTTGCTTGTGGGCATTTAGGCAAGGACAAGAAGATTGCTCAGGAAATTCTCCCTGTTCCTAAAGCAACCAGGCAAAAAATGATTTTTGACAGTACTGTAGCAGAGACCTTTAGTAATCTTGACAGAAATGAAAGTGGTAAAATAAACTGTTGCCTCTCCCATAAAAATTTCCTTGGTCCAGCATCACTGGGCAGTAGAGAAGCCATCCCCGAGTGCCCTCTCTGGGTGCTGTGAGCAGCATTGCCCATCCTGGCTGTGCTTTCAGGGACTGCAGGCACCCTCCTGCAGCACACAGGCTTCCTGAGTGTCCCAAAGAGCATCAGATCCATCAGATCCATCTGTCAGGCTCCCTGAGCATCCCAAAGTGTGACGGTGTTCACAGGGGTTTTCAGATGAGGGAAGAGATGAGGATCTGACTCCATGTTTCAGAAGGCTTGATTTGTTATTTTATGATATATATTACATTAAAACTATACTAAAAGAATAGAAGAAAGGATTTCATCAGAAGGTTAGCTAAGAATAGAATAGAAAAGGAATGAATTATAACAAAGGCTCTGTCTTGGCTCTCTGTCTGAGCCAGCTGGGCTGTGATTGGCCATTAATTATAAACATCCAACATGGACCAATCACAGATGCACCTGTTGCATTCCACAGCAGCAGATAATCAATGTTTACATTTTGTTCCTGAGGCCTCTCAGCTTCTCAGGAGGAAAAATCCTAAAGAAAAGATTTTTCGTAAAAAGATGTCTGCAACACCAAAGAGCATCAGATCCATCAGATCCATCCATCAGGCTCCCTGAGTGTCCCAAACACATCAGATCCATCAGATCCATCCATCAGGCTCCCTGAGTGTCCCAAACACATCAGATGCACCAGCCAGCTCTGCTCTTTGTGTCACAGCTGGGTGGGACTGGGATGCCAGCAGATTTGCACTCATCTGCTATCTCCATTTAATTCTTCCAGCAGCTGCTGGAGAGCAAGGGAGATGAAAAGAAGTGACAGGTCTGAGTCATGCCTTGATTCGTGTCTGGGGGAGCTGCCTGGCTGATGGCCTGAAGAGGCAGTCCAAAAGGTCAGGGCTGAGCAAGCACGACATTCCTGAGGCAATTCCCAAGCAGCTATTTACATGTGCCCACCTATGGTGGGAGTGAATGAAGTATCACACTGTCCTCCTTTTGATCCTGAATTATAAATTTTTCTGTCTTAAAGTTACAAGAATTATTTCCTCACAATAGACAGTTGGATTGGATTAAATTAATATTTAGTATTCTTTGTTAAGGCTAACTATGATATGAGGCAGTCCAAAAGGTCAGGGCTGAGCAAGCACGAGATTCCTGAGGAAATTCCCAACCAGATATTTACATGTGCCCACCTATGGTGGGAGTGAATGAAGTGTAATGCTATGCTACTTTTGATCCTGGATTAGGAATTTTTCTGTCTTAGAGTTACAAGAATTTCCTCACAATTGACAGTTGAATTGGATTAAGATGAAAATATAATTAATATTTAGTACTCCTTCTTAAGGCTAACTTTGATTTGAGGTAGTCCAAAAGGTCAGGGCTGAGCAAGCACAATATTCCTGAGGAAATTCCCAACCAGATATTTACATGTGCCCACCTATGGTGGGAGTGAATGAAGTATCACACTATCCTCCTTTTGATCCTGAATTATAAATTTTTCTATCTTAGAGTTACAAGAATTATTTCCTCACAACTGACAGATGGATTGGATTAAGATGAAAGTTTAATTAATATTTAGTATTCTTTGTTACGGCTAACTTTGATATGTCTTAAGCTGTCACAAGGAGCTGCAGGCCCACTTAAGAACAACTCTAAAAGCAGAACCCACTTCATTCTTTATTGCTGTAATTAAAGAAGCATTCTTGCACATCAAAGCCTTAATGGCAGCTCGTGAGTCTGTCAATATTCCTGGGCACCCTGGCCTGGCATGAGAGCAGCCCCAGAGCAAAAGTGGCCACAACAAACAGAGCAGTGCTGAGAAATGTCAAAGGGTTCATTACTCAAACATGCTCTTTTATAAGCCAGGCATCTGATTTCCATATTCATATAAAGTTATATATTGTCATATCCCACTGTGCTTTTGGAAGAAACTACACTAACTACAGATTAATTCATTTATATTGCTTCCTTGTTGTGTTTTTAAAGACATTTTTCCCCTTCTCTTATCAATGTATTTTTAGGGACAGAAGCTAGAACATTTACATGTTTATAGTTTTCAGTTTCTGCTTGGCAAAGGATCAAACTGTGTGCATTTGGTGTCATTTATATGAAGAATAATGTTGCTTATTTGTATGTCCACGTATTTTCCCCCCATAATTAGGATTCATCCATATGTCCAGGCATTTTAAGTAGTAGATCATGATTTGCAGTGGGATTTAAGTTCAGAAAGGAGTGATCAGGGAGATTTGTTGGAGCAAGCTCTGTACCTGGAGCAAAATGCACTTTGGGAAACAGACTTTACCAGAGCAGAGTAGAAGAGGCTGCTTAGGTGCAGGGATGGATTTTGATGGGGCCATGCAGAAAATGGGTGCACATAGGGGTTTGTTACAAACCAGGGCACCAAGAGCCCCTGGGATGTGCCCATGATCCCATCAGGGTGGTGATGCTGAAGGTGAGGGCAGGGAGGCAGGAGGGTCAGGCTGGCTCTTGAATGTAACAGGGCACTGCATTTGGTCTACATTGAGAGAGAAGTTATACAGCACACCAAATTTATACACACAGCCAGCAAAGGTTTTAAACCTTTCAGTAGCAAACCTCAGTTTGAGCAGAAATCTCTCCCCCAGGAGCAGGGCAGAAGACAAAGCAACCAAACTAAAAATCAAGAGATCAATACTGAAAGCAAAACGTAGTGGCAAAGATGTGTCTCCAGAGCTAAGGCAGGTAATTGCATAACTGTTCCAAGGGGAAGAGAAAAGGTCAGCAGGCAGAAGACAGGCTGGTGCTTAGAAAGCTCCTGCCTGGGTGGGTACAGCTTTTCACAGTGCATGGAAGGAAAAGTGAGGGAAATGAGGATGCAGAAGTGACTGAGAAAATGCCAAACTGCCTGAGAAGGCCTGGGCAAGACTGTCCCAAAATGGCACAAAGTCTCATGGGGAGGGGCATCCCCCAAACTGAGGGACTTTTGAGGCTGCAAACCAAACCCAGCAGTGTGTGGCTCTGAACAATGCGAAATTTCACAATGAAGTTGTAGCAGATGGCAGAAGAGGGAGTGAAGGCCAGGACTTGGCAGAAAGAGGGAGAATGCCAGCCATGAGCCTGTCTGGAGAGCAGCAGGAGGGAGGAGATAGATGAGCAACCTGGAGGACGAGCAGGACACTGAGCAGAGAGAAAGCAGAAAGCAGGGAGGGCTGGAGCAGTGGAAGGCTGCTTTGGACACCACAATAAGATAAAAGGACAGAGCTGCAGCTGGCTGCTATCAAAGACCACTCTCACAGGTCTGCATGAGCTCCCTGACCTCAGCAAAGGGGCAAAATGAGAGAGCAATTTTTCCAAGGGAAAGCATTATGAATCTTCTGGGAGCTTAAATGGGAATGGAGCTACAGGAGGGAAAGGTTCAGCAGCACCACACTGACTGCTCAGCTTGGGAGCTGTATTTCCAGCTTCACAGCTGGTCATGAATATTTCCTCTCTCCAACCCCTTCCTTGGCTGGGTTTTGGATGGGGAAGAGTCCTTCCTATTCTCAGTACCCTGCAAGGTCTCAGGTAGGGAACACTCTGCCTCTCCCCTTGACCTCAGAGGTTGTGTGCATCTTTGAAGAGACCTTCCTCTCCTCCACCATGGGCTCTGCTGATGGTGCCCAAATCATCCAGGTTTCACAGACCCCTGGTATTTTTATGTGTTAATACAACACCCTGTGGTTTCTAAATTTTCTGAAAATTTTTTTTTTGCTTAAGATTTTTTTCTTAAGAAGCCAAGAGGCTTCAGAGGAAAGGAAAGCAATTCTTATTTTATTTGATTTTTTTGTGTTGTGTTTGTCTGGAATGTGTTTGGAGATTGTTTACCCACAGGTGATTGCTCCATTGGATTTTGCTGGGAGTTGACTCTTTGGCCAGTAATGGCCAAGTTGGGACTCTGAAGAGAGTAATGAGTTTTCATTATTATCTTTTTTAGCATTCATTAAGTATCCTTTCTGTATTCTTTAGTATAGTTAGTATAGCATTCTTTAATATAATACAGTATAATAAAATAATAAATTAACCTTCTAAAAACATAAAGTCAAATGCATCATTCCTGCCTTCATTGGGGCACCCCCTGCAAATGCAATAACACCCTTAACAGAGACTGCAGGATTGGATACTGATAGAGACACTCAGTTAAAATAGTTCTGTCAAATGGGAATTGTTTGACTTAAGGTAGAATGTATTGACTTAAACCTGTGCTCAGGCTTTAAATAGGCCTCACACTCTTGATTAGGGTGTCTGATCTAAGAAAGAATAATATAAAATATTTTAAAAATAAAAAATATAAATTAAAATATTTTAAGAATTATATATATAAATAATAAATATAAAGATAAATATAAATATAAATATAAATATAAATATAAATATATAAATATATATATATATATATATCTATCCATGTCTCTCTGGATTCCAGAACTGGGGATGTGTGAATCCAGCAGAAGCTGCTGCCAGCCCTGCCTGGGGCTGTGGGGTGGGCAGGGTGTGTGGTATGACCACTCCTGCATGGGGACAGCATGTCCTTGGCTCCTAACAAAGCTCTGAGCTGATCCCAAGCAAATCATGGGCATTAAAATCCTCAGAAGGGGCCATTTCTGTAGTAACAGTTAAATTATAGCCCATGCACAGCAGGAAACCAAATTAGGGCTCCGTGTGCAGTATTTACTTGGGCAATTTCACTTAACCTTGCCATCTTTTAATTGCTTTTATGTCTTGATTTAGTAATTTCTGATTTTTTTTAATAGTTCCATTTATTGAGAAGCACCACAAGAGATGTGAACTGAGTAATTTTCTGTTTCTGCTGTTTCGCACTGTAATAGCAACAGAATCATCTGTAGGCAAATTCTTCAAGCAATAAATATCTGTCTCTGGTTTGGATGTTTATTATTTTCGTAGCAGTTTATTTGCAGGACAGAGTACAACCTTCACAAGAAATGGAACTGATTTGCAGTCCAAGTAGTGCTTTTGGTTACCTCTAGGTTTTGTAAGAAAAGAGACAAAACATAAAGTAATAATGCAGGAAGCACGTAAAATGGTAATTTATCAAGTTAAAGATCTCAGTTTGATTGGAGAGAGAAATGAATAAAAATTGCAAAAAGCAATATACTTCTAATGAAATATAGTTCAGAGGAAAAATTACCCTATATTCCAGGCTGTTAGTGTCATGGAACAGATAATTGAATTCCTTACTTTCTTGTCAGTGCAGCAATATGTAACTCTGCTGAAATTCTCAGGTAATCCACAGTTTTTATGCTGATCATCATATTTTTTTCTTTGAAAACTGTTCTAATTACCACTTCTTCTGTTCTTACAAAGTCTTCATTAAAAGGTTGGGTTTTTGGACTCACATCCCACAGGTAAAGGAACACAAAACCAAAACTCACTCAGAAGATTATGCAGCTTTGTGCTTTATTTCATTGCAACACTTTTTGAGGAAAGTAGAAAAGTTTATTTTGAAAGAAATGGAGCCACTTGGTAGCTCATGAAGGGAAAGGAACAGAGCAATGCTCATCTGTACACATTCTTCACTGTGGTGAATGGCCTGGGCCTTTTTGCAAGGTGGTATTGTGGTGGTGGGACAAAAATTAGTAATGACGGGCAGTGTTTGCCATGCCAAAATTGACTTTTGGATAGCAGGAAAATGAATTAAGGAGTCAGTGATGGCAGCTGCCCATGCCAGTGCCACCCTGCCCTGGGTACATGGCAGGCAGGGGAGTTGCTCTTGTTCTCTACCACGATTTTCAGGCTTAACAAAATACAGCCCATTCTTCCCAAGGAGGAGGTTGAAAAGGATTTTCAATCACCATCTCAAATTTGGCTTCAAGCTGCCATAAACTGGAATATCCTAATGTAAATTGAGAGTAGTCTGCTAAGGAGGCAGTGGCACTTACACAGTTCTCTCCCATGTCCCCATTTTAAGAATTTTTTCTTGGGTGTTTCTTTTGTTTAATGTTGTCTGTGCAGTTTTCTACAACAGTTTAACTGCTTTATTGGCAATGAGGAAGGACATAAAATCTGTTATTGCAAGTGAGGAAGAAACATATGCTCTATGCTTAATGTGCAGCTGGAAAATACACAGGAAAATAATTTTTTAAAAGCCCTTCACATTCAATGGCCTTTTATTTCTCTTCTTTTCTATATACCCCTGAATAATTGCTGGTGCTTCCACGGCTGGTTAGAGGATGGTGCTGATAATGCCAAGATTGTGGGTTTGATCCCCATATGGGCCATTCACTTAAGGGTTGGACTTGTTGGTCCTTGTGGGTTCCTTCCAGCTAAGAAGATTCTGATTCTGTGGTTCTGAAAATGCAGCAGTGAGGGGGCAAGAGATAGGAGGACTTGCTGAGGCTTCTTGGACCTATGGCATGGACAAGCCAGAGGATCATTTCCTGCATGGAAATTTCTAGACCTCTGTGGAGTGTCTAGAAATCAAGGCACTGAACTCCTCCGAGTCTATAGGGTATAAAATAAAGATAAAGGTGAGGCACAGGAGGTCCCTAAAGCAGCCCCATCACCTCTGTGATGTGGAGCTGCCCTTGACAATTCAAGCAGTGGGCAAAGCTGTGCCAAGGGATGTTTGCCCAGGAGCCCTTGACCCTGCAAGGAGCTGAAGTTCTGTGCTGCCTGTGCTCCCCAAACACTGCCAGCATCACTCCCTGCCTGCCTCCCATTGCTGCTCCAGCTTGGTTTGGGGAGGGTGAGACCTGCTGGGTCATTTCTGCCCATGAAAATGCTCTTTTCTTCTTTGCTCCCAAATCATCTCTGGGCCCAGCATCTTATGGGTGCTTGTAGCCAGGCATTTCCCAGCTAATTATCAACAAACTAATAATGAATGCTGATTCTTAAATGCCCAGACCTGCATGGATTTTCTCACCCTGTAATTTGCTCAAAATTCAGCAATATCAATCTTAAAATTCAACACCAAAGCTCTGCACTCCACATTGTCCAGAAAGAAGCAAATGGGACAGGAATACACCAAATAAGTGGGCTGCAGGAGGAAAATGAGGGGCTGGCCAGGAGCCAGGGTTCACAGTGCCTGGGCAGAGCTCAGGTACAGACTCCTGAGCCACTTCTGCCTTTCCACAGTGCTTTGTTGCCACCCCATGGCCTCACACAAGGCTGCAAGAATGGAACTGGAAAAGGTGCACTCTTTGAGATGTCTTGCATTTCATTAAAACCACTGAGAGCCTTTGAGAAAAGCTTCTCAGGTCAATGTCTTTTCATGTCTCTGCTTTACAGGTGATAAACGATTTTTTTCCAGTGTGACAGCCATAATTGCAATATACACAACACCTGTATTTTATCTGTATTTAGAAGGAATTTCTCTTGTCTTTTGCAATTTGCAATTCTCCTCAAGAGGAGAAGATGCCTGGAGGATAATGGTGTTATCAGGCCTGGGATGGTCACTAAATGGCAGTGCTGTGATGCTTGATCCATCCAGCCTGATATTCCTGTTTGCCAAGATGAGAACTGCATTTGCCCCTCACTCTGGCCCTCCTGACCACAGCAACAGATCTGCCTCATGTGAAATAATCCCTGTCCTGTTTCAGGTATGATATTGAACCACAGGGATGACCAGCAAGCACCCTGGAAAATCCTGACCACTATTCACACATATTTTTTTCTCTTTTCCCATTTCTTTTACTGTTTCTGGAGTCTACCTTGCTCTGTCTTTTCCCAATCTTTCTCAACTCCAATCCTCTCTCATTTAAATAATTCACCCCTAATTTTCTTCTCCCTAAAGGTCTTGGTTTTTTCTTCATGTATACACTATTATATTTGCAGGGAATGTCCTGACAAAGACAGGAATGATGAGTCTGACTCCATGTTCTCAGAAGGCTAATTTATTACTTTATTATACTGTATTATATTAAAGAATACTATACTAAGTAATACAGAAAGGATACTTCCTGAATGCTAAAAAGATAATAATGAAAACTCCTGACTCTTTCCATAGTCCTGACACAGCTTGGCCCTGATTGGCCAAAGAGTGAAAACAACTCCCAGCAGAATCCAATGGAACAATCACCTGTGGGTAAACAATCTCCAAACACATTCCACATGAGCACAACACAGGAGAAGCAAATGAGATAAGAATTGTTTTCCTTTTCTCTGAGGTTTCTCAGATTCCCAGGAGAAAACTCCTGGTTGAAGGGATTTTTCCAGAGAATGTGAATGCCACAATACACAGCTTTTGCATTTCTGACACCCTGACTGAGTGACACTGGAGCTGTACACTGTCAGTGATGCTCTGCTGGTCTTGCAGAGCTCCCTCCAAGCACTTCAGAGATCTGGCTGTTTTCCACAGCAGTCCTGAAAGCTGGGCATCCCTCATGGTGCTCTCTGCAAGTTTTGGTGGCACCAGCACTGTGCCTGTCACATGCACAGATTAGGATGCCACATCCCCTCATGCCCTTTTCAAAGAATATCACCTCACTTCAGGGTCTAGATTTTGTCCCCTGATCATTCCAGCTGGCTTAGCCACATAAGAAGCTCTTACTGAGGTAAAAACACCAAGGCTGAAATGATTTGGAGTAAGGGACTGGGCTCTCCAGGTGTTGCTCTGGTGAAAAAGGGGGCCTGGGTCACCCCATGTCTGCTCCTAAGAGTATGAAGGACAGGGACAGGAACTGGCAGCTGCCACCTTTACTTGCTTTTGATGAGGATGGATGAAGGTGCTACAAAGGGGCTGTTGGTTTTCTGGGCTGCTCTAAAGCGCCTTTTGAATCCATAGCTGGAGAGCTTCTTCTGAGGGCATCACAACCACCATCAGGTCACATTGCTCAGCTTCTTCCCTGCCCCGCAGTATCAGCTGGGTGGGGGGCTCTGATTCCTTCTGGAAAACAAATGCACTCCCTCAAACACCCTCAGGCTGCTTGTCCTTTTCCCCACAAAGTGTTCCTCTCTTCCTTCCTGCCACAGCTGCCCAGAGAGCCCACAGCCACAGAAGCAGCTAAGCTGCATTCTCACTTGAGCTGGACATCGTCACATTTTCCCCAGGAGCTGTTGGTTGATTTCTCCTTGGCAGGCTGCTGAGAAGCTCAGAGGGGTAGCAGGGACGTGGAGCAGTGCTGACAGTGGCACAGCTGGTGGGGTCAGGGAGCAGCTGCTCAGGCAGGGGCAGTCCCTGCCTCCCCAGCCCTTTCCCCAGAAGCACCAGGAGCATCTTCCCTGCCCAGGGTTTGGGGCCAAAGGCAGTTCAGGGCTGCTGCATCCCGGCAGCTCAGCTCCTCACGCTGGAAAGGGCAAGACTTCCTGGCAATCTGCTTTTTCTCACTGCCCCATGCTCCTGTGAATACCCAGCATGCTAAAAACCAATAAAACACAGTAAAAACAAAAGTTACCAGTGTATCTGGCAGGACAGCAGCAGGGCAGCAGGAGTATTGGAAGATTTTACTGATTTTCCAGGCAAGGAGAGGCAGGGTCAAAACTGCCACAGCAAAGCCAGCAGAGGAGATGAGGGCAGTAACCAACCACATGGATTTGTCACCTGCAAATGAGAGAGCAGCAAAACTTCCCTGAGACCCTGCAGGGAGCTTACACTCGCTGCACAGCCTGAGTCCTCTGTGGCTGCTCTGCCACCCACCCTGGGGACATCCCTCCCCAGCCAATTCCAGTGCCAGGGTGGGGCTGCACCCTTCCTGTTGTACCTCTGCAAAGGAACAAACACAGCAAACCAGGCAGGAGATTGGAGTGGAAACAAAAGGAAGAGCATATGTTAGATTAAGCTTTTTTTTGACTTAGATATGGGGCAACTGAGAGGTGTTTAAAAATTTTTATTCTATTTTTGTTATTATTATTTATTTTCTAAATTATTTTATAATAGAATTTTTAATATTTTTATTTCTATTTATTTTTATTTGTTTACTTTTATTATAATATTATTATAATAATTATTACAATATTTTATTATAATATCGTCATAATATAAAATATTATAACATTATTTACAATAATTTATTATATATTATTATATATTATAATATTATTATAATAATTATTACAATATTTTATTATAATATCGTCATAATATAAAATATTATAACATTATTTACAATAATTTATTATATATTATAATAATTTAATTATATAATATATAATAAATGATATTATTTTATAAATAATTAATAACTATAACTATAAATATAAGTATATAAATAAAGTATAAATAATAACTAAAACAAATTATAATTTATTATAATAATATCATAATATTATTTATTTTTAATTTTTAATTTTAAGAATATTATTTAATTTTAGTATTTTAATTATTTTTTTAAATTAAATATTTTAATTATTATTATTTATTTTATTTTTTCTATTTTTTAAGTTTTCTGTGAAGGGTGAGACAATACAGACGTCATAATTCACGCCATCACCATCAGAAGCCAACTATTTCAGAAACTAACTTAAAAAATTCTCTTCAAATTGATTTCCCACAAGCTTTGGGCTGGGCAGGGGGCAGGAGGGAGGGCTGGCTCTTACCCTGAGCCCTCACACACTGCGTGGGGCTGAAGCTGCTGCTCCTGTTGATGGCCTGGACGTGAGTCTGAGCCTTCACACAGTACTCAGCTCCTGCCTCCATGGCGTCCAGGTGAACCATGGAGCTCACCTCCTTCAGCACCTTCTGCTGCACCTGCCACAGCCCCACAACACAAACATCAGGGCAGGGATCTCACCTCAGAGAGCTGCCCTGCATTGGTGCCTCAAAGGAGCTGGGAATGAAACAACACACCCTTCTGAGATAGTATTAGGGCAGGAGGTAACACAAAGGTTGATCTTTATTGGAGGCCTCCAGGGGTAGGTATGGAAAATGTCCACAACCCTCCCCACAGGTTGAATACAGAGTTGTAACTTCAGTAAATCTGTATAAATATATAAATACAGAATTATAACTTCAGTAAAGCATAATTGAAAAAAGCACCAATTAAGAGCACAAGTGTTGATGCAACTCCCCTCCCTCCACATCCCCCAAGTTCATGCCCCTTCTAAATCCTCCCCCTTCAGGTGGAACTGAAGTTTATTGGTGAAAATGTGTCTCCAAGAGCTGTTTTTTGGCCTTGGTTTCTAAGAAGAACCAAGGTAGGTTAGATGCTTTGGAATATGGTGGGGAAAATCACTGGGAAAACCAGCTAGGAATGCAATAATGGGCTACAGAGCTCCAAAAATCAGTGCAAAGGATACACAGAGATACAGAAAAGGGAAAATGCAAAAATGATCTGGCATCACCATAATGCTCATCCAGTGAGGAAAGGAGGGGGCAGCAGGGGATGTCTGAGCCTGTGTGAGCAGGACAAAAGGAGGATGAAAGCAGCCAGCAAAGCACAGTGGGGTGCAGAATGAGCCCACGTACTTCAGGAAGGGCAGGAGGGGCTGAAGGAAGGAGCTGTAAGCCAGAGATTGATGGTGATGCTGGGCCACAACCCTAGAGCAGAGCCTGGCACCCTGCTAGGAGGGAAATGTCCAAGGTCTCAAGTGATCTGAGCTTTATCTGGGTGTGGATGGTGATGGTTTTTCATGGTGATGGATGCCAAAACCGTCACTGTGCTGGGACAGGGTGTGAGAGCTGTGCCAGGGAGCTCAGAGAGGGGATGGACCAGCTAGTGAGGGGCCAGTGAGTTTGGTGTGTGCACCAGAGACACACTGCAGCAAATTGAAACAGAGTGTGGCCAGCAGTACATTATTGCCATAAATAGGTCTGCAATCATTGCTGGCAAAATGAATTTGCTGTTTCAGTGTCCCAGCCATGAGAGAATGGCTAACAGCTCCCCAGCTGCTCCTCTTGCTGTGCTGCAGATGCAAACCTGTTCTCACAGAAGGCCTGATCAGCCTCCAGCTCCACACATATGGAAAACTCCAACGAGCCAGGAGGGCTCTCCTGGCAGGGCAAGCCCTTCCCACCATCAAAATAGCCTTCTCCACAGAAACATGATATGGAGGGCCATTAGTTTGAAAATATTTCAAGGAAAAATCATGTCTATGAGTACCTGGGGTGATCTCTTGCAAAAACATCAAATGAGACATGTCAAATGTAAAAATAATTTAAAAAAATAATAAGAGTCCCAGCACAGGACTTGTCTTGACCAGTAAAATTAATGTTTGCAACAGTCCAGTTGGTAGAAAGTATTCTGAAATTTTTGGAATTAAGGTTGAGGTCATTAAGATCACATACTTAAGAAGATTTAATAAATAATTAAGTTAAATTGATAAAATTAATTCATAAAAGACAACCAGATGCAAACCTATTGATTGTTTTTAAGGTGTCAGAAAGCCCATGATCTCATTTAGCTGGATCTCACAGTGGGCAGTCCTGCTCCTGCTCCTCTTTATAAGCTAAAGACTTTTGTATGTGTGTAAATTGCTAATTGAGAGTGGCAGGAAGTTATGGTGGGGACTCAGTATTAGCAGAGGTGATCAGGAAGAATAATGAAAACTGATACCTGCTAGTGGTGCTAAAAACCCACTTCACAATAGCAAAGATGACAGACAACAGTGAAGAACAGCAGGAGGATCTGGTAATAAAGCAACAAATGCAATTCAACCCTGAGAAATGTGGAATTATGCTCATGAGAATTTTCTCCTACATTTTCACAGCATCCTCCATCCCAAACAGGATCCTGGGGTTCAGGTTCCATGGGATTGTCAGCTCTGTGGTGCTCACATTAACAACTGCTGGAGAAACAAGAGAATGGGAAGACTTGTTTTGTTTTGTGGTGCTAACACAGAGCGTTCCTGCACCTTGGACTCTGCAGGTTTCTCTCTGCCCACACCCTGGCAAAGACAAAAATAGCTGTGAGGGCTTCCACAGGGAACAGCTCAGGAGTCTGGGAGTCCTTGGCCTGGAAAGATACAGAATATGAAGCCAATATAGTGGTAGGGAAAGTGAACGGGGAATAATTTTTCTCTCTGTCATCCCCAAATCAAGGTTGAGACTGCACAAGAGTCAAGGTGCAGAATTGCTTATTGCAGGAAGCTGTACAAGCTAGAAGTTTACACAGGTTGAAAGCCAGAACAGATAAATTAATGGAACAAAATCCATCAAGGACTACTAATGCTGAAGTTTCTGACTCAGAAAATTGAGGAAAGTTTGTCAGCACCTCATTGTGACACCTTAACCCCAGTCTGAGTAAACCAGATGAACTTCAGAGGGAGAAGTCAGCACAAACACCTTTGGTTCCTGACTTCTGGTTTCTAGCTATAGTTTGTCACTGTCATATTTTCTGGAAAAATCCCTTTGCCAGCATTTCTCTCCTGAGAAGCTGAGAAGCCTCAGAGAAAAAGGAAAACAATAATTATCTGATTTGCTTCTCCTGTGTTTTGCTGCTTTGGAATGTGGTTGGAGATTGTTTATCCAACATGTGATTTTTTTTTAACATAATGACCAATCACTGTCCAGCTGTTGGGACTCTGGAGAGAGTCATGGGTTTTTCATTATCTTTTAGCCTTCTGTCTGTGTCTTTTCTCTATTCTTTAGAATAGTTTTAGTGTAGCATTCTTTAATATAATTAATATATAACTATATATAATATAATTAATATATAATTATAATATAGGATATAATTAATATTAATATAATTAATATATAATTTTAATGATAAAATATTTAATATAATATAGATAATAAAATAATAAATTACCCTTATAAGAACATGCAGTCAGATTCATGATTTTCTCCCTTCAACCACAGAAAATACCACAATAGTTGAGGTGTGTTGAGGGGATTCCTTTTCCCAGAGAAGGAGATATGGAAAGAACAGACAAACTCCTCCATGAGGAGCCCACAGCAACCCCTGGTGTGTGCAGGGTGAGGTGGCACCAACCCACTCCAGGCAGGTCCTGCAGCCCCACAGCAGGAACTGGGATGGGCAAAGAGGCCCTGTGTGCATCCCTCAGGGCACTCTCAGTTATTTCCTGCAACCTGAGGGTAAAACTCACCCTGCTCACTTATTTGTACAATATGAGGGTAAAACTCACCCTGCTCTCCTGGCCCTTCCTCCAGTAGAGCACCCGGAACTGGAAGGAGGGTCCCATGTCTGCCAGCTCCACCAGCAAATGGTGCCCATCCGCCACGGCCCTCAGCAGCGGTGGGGTGAGGGATGCTGCCAACACAGAGAGCACCATTAGCACCCAGAGCCAGCCCTGAGATCCCCTTGTGCCCACACAGGAGGGACAGAGGCTGCCATCACCACTGGAACAACATCAACCTGCAGGAGCAGCTTCAGAGGGGCAGGAACCTTGCTGCTCTTCCTCCCTGTGCGTCCAAATGCAGGAGCAGACTTCCAGCAGGAGGAGGAGGAGAATACCATGGCTGGCATTGCAAATGGGAATTTGGCAGCAGCTGAGCTGCACAGAACTTGAAAGGCTTTGAGTTTTCTCCTCCAGCAGTGGAGGAGCTGCCTGGCCTGAGGGTGCCGTGAGAGCTGCAGCAGAAGCAGCTGGGCCACCGAGGCTGGGACAGCAGAGCAGGGCAGCTCTTGTGCTCCTGGGCAGGATCAGCTCTGCCACACAGAACAGGAGCTGGAAAACCACTGCTGTTCTTGGGAATTTTGGCAGTTATTCAAAGGTGAAGGAAAAAACATGATGAGCCTCAGGGTAATTCACATGAATCCTGATTTTCTTTTAGTGTCTGCATGGTTTAGACAGACTTGGGCTGATGATCTGCTGTGGCTTCAGGTTTTGGAAATGTTTGCAAGTAAATCTTGAGGCGATTTGCTTCCTGCTTACTTTGATATTCAAAGCTTGGTTTTGTCTGGGATTCTGCTGTGAGGAATGTGAGTGAAATAATGAGAATCAATCGAGCAGAGATGAATCTGCACTGTACATTTATGAACTGGGAAGTTCAAGGCAGTACAGAGATCATGTTTGCACTATTTATCTGTGCCATTATTCACACTTATCTATGCCATTTTTTACCACTCTGCTGTAGCTGAAACACATTTCAACTTCTTTGCTTTCAAGAAAGGAAGGAGAGTGATGCATGGTGCCATATAGAAGAGATGTTCTTAATAGAATTTGCTCTTACATCCAGTGAATTGCCACTAATACTGAGCAGTATGAAAACATAAAATCCAAGCATGTACATGATGAGTGTGCCACAAATGGGAGACCTGGAAATCTACTTTTTACTTCTAAATGAAAAGCTGAATAAAAAAGGTGAAAATCTCCTTAGCACCACATCTCAAAATTAAAAAAAAAAAATCAAACTGTTATCATTTGGTGGTTAAAAGCAAATATTGTGTAATGTATTAACAAAAGGACATTGCAAGATGCAGCTGTCAAACAAACAGGAGCATTTCTATCTAGCTCTGTGCTGGCACACTGGATACCAACTAACTCTGTGAATGATGAGAAACGAAGAAGGAAGACTGACTAAATTGTTTGCTTTAGGAAGATCTTTTCAAAAAGCGTTTTCCATGACTCAATGTGCTTCTGCCCTGTGGCTTTGGCCCTGGGGCTGTGCTGCTGCCCTGGCTGCCTGTGAGCCCCTGACAGGCCCTGTGGGCTGGGTTTGGATCCCTTTGCTCCTCTCAGGCTTCCCAAGAGGTGTGACAGCAGGGCAGGAAAAATGCAAAAGGACAAGAACTTGCAGGGACTTTTCTTTCTCTTTTGAACATCTGCCACATTCACACTGAATCCCAGTGCAAGCTGTGGCCTCTGAAGTGTCACAGCTCAGTCTGAAGGCTTTGGGGTCCCTGAGACACAGGCCCAAGCTGCCAAACACTTCACTGAGCCATGAGAAGCTGCTGCTTTTGTTCCTGTCTCAGGGGTGTCCTTGCCCTGTCTCTGCCTGACAGTGTGGCCTGTTCCTCTGTCTGTGCCTCCACAGCTGCTGGAAAAGGGAAGGATTTTTTATCTAAAGCACTCTCTAGACTGTGCTTAGGTGGCACTTCTGATGGTGCTGTTTTGACCAAGACCTCTATGTGAGTGAGGATTCCTTCCTCATGAAGTCGTGAATAACTTCCAAAGTTGAGGAATTTTTAATATTGGGTCAGTTCTGGTTTAGGACAGAGTTTCTTGCCTGGCTGAAGCTGATGAATGCCGCCCATGCCAGGCTGAGAGCTGCAGTCCAACAGTGACCTGAGCAGAGCTTTCCCACCACAGTTTTTGTTGACTACATGGCAGAGAACAGAGGAAATAATTCCAGAGAAATCCTGGAAACAGTATGCTCATTTTAATGCTTGGGTTGAGCTGGACCTCAGGCTTTGCAGGACTTGGAAGGATGTGGAGAAAACATCCTGCATTGCTAGGAGGAAATCAATGACCATTTTCTCTCCTCTTCTGAGGTTACCTCATAGATCTGACACCATGGGAAGAGGGAACCATGGAGTGGGATTTAGTACCAGGCACATGGAGCATGACAGGGCTGTTTTCTAGAGTAAAAGCTCCCTTAGGATCAGGTTCTGGACCTCTTAGAGGTGACTACATGGCTTGGATTAAATGACAGCAAGCCTAGTTGAACACAATCCTTTAAATTTAAGGGTAAGAGTGACCAGCCTGTGAAAGGAAATCCCTGCAGTCATCTTGCTTATCTTTAAAATCCTTGAAATTCAAGCCCAAATGATTATGGCTCTGCCTGGGATGAACTCATACCCAGAACATTGTCTGAGAAGGGAACCCCCCAGCACAGGATGAGAGCAGCTGAGAAGCAGGAGGTGCTCTGTGCATATCTGTGCTCTGCCTGCCACGCAAGGGGGACAAACAGGCACCTGAGCACACCCCAACACCCAGCTCTGAGCACACCTCAACACCCAGCTCTGAGATCACCCCAAAACTCAAATATGACCACACCCCAACACCCAGCTCTGAGCACACCTCAACACCCAGCTCTGAGATCACCCCAAAACTCAAATATGACCACACCCCAACACCCAGCTCTGAGCACACCTCAACACCCAGCTCTGAGATCACCCCAAAACCCAGCTCTGAGCACACCCAGCTCCGAGCACACAGCCCAGGAGATGCCATTGAAGGCAGGACGCACTCATGGCACGGTTGAAGAAACCTTTGGTGGTGCCCCACTGTGACCTGGTGGCACCGAGCTCTGCCCTGACACGCAGCTTGTAGGCCACAGAGGCTGAGATGTCCTCGGTGAGGTTGCAGATGGTGGCTGTGGTGAGGGAGCACTCCGAGATGGGGATCCAGCTCCCGTTGGCGTATTCCCGCTCGTATTCCCTGAGGAGGAGAGGAAGCACACAGGCAGCGGTCTGACACGAGCTCCATCTGTGCAGCCAAGGCTGCTGCTGGATTCTTTCCAGGTAAAACCTGCACTGGGATGCATGGGGGATGGAGCACCACAGGTGTCTGGAAGCAGTGTGGGTGAGTTTTGGGTCTTATCTGGAGAAAATCACCCTGAGCTGGGTTCGTGAGCCAAATTCAGCACGATCTTGTGGGAGGTGGGGACAGCCCACACAGTGTTGATGCATCAAACCTGCCCACTCATTTGACTTGATCATCCCCTGTGGGGGGACCAGTCCTTGGTTTTTCTGGGTATGGATTGAAGGCACTAATTGAGACAGTAATTTGTGTTTGGACTCAAGTGTTTATTATTTCTTACCAGTAAAACTGTCTCACTGCTGTGAGTTCACAGCTTTTCATTAGAAGGCACAAAATGGCCAACAATCTCTTGGTACAAGGTTTTTTAGGACTAAACCATCCAATTAGGAAGTAACACCTAGATTATTTTCCCTTTTAACCCAGTAACTCATCCCACAGAGCCCCCAATGAGGACTTTTCTTCCCAATTACGAAATGCTGCCCTAACCCATAAATAAGAAGAAAGAAAAAGCATGAAGAATAAAACCCAGGACTACACCCTGTGCCCTCCATCTTGCTTCCATCCACAACGTACTAAAAATCCCAAAACCTAAATTTCTCACCAAGTGATACACCTGCACTACTCTCTATAATCTATTTCACACTTTTGAGGATTGTAGTTTGTCTTGAAGTCTAAGAAACTTTCGCCATGAATGAGGGTCAAAGTCAGTGCTGCCCTGGGAGTCGGGGCACCCCAGAGAAAACAGAGAAATATTCCCAGTGCTCTGGATTTCCACAATCCCCAATCCCAAAGCCATATTGTAATAAAAGTCAGAGCTCAAATGTACCAGAAACCTGCTGTGGTATCAAATGTTTAAAATGTTTACAAGAAATAAAGCTCAATGTTTTCTCCTTCCCCCTCTAACTAAAATGTTGCAAATCTTCTTAATTTTGAATTCTTGGATAGAGGAAGATTTCTTATATGGAATTGATGCACACCTTGGATTACTCCAGCATCTATCAACTTGCAAACTGTTCCAGAACTGGAACAAAAGGAATTTTTCCTTTCTCATTAACAGTGCTAAACTTCTCTTAGGCTTGTGAACTGAATATGAACCAGACAACCAAAAATTTAGAACCAAAAGTTGAGATAAACAATGTTCAAAATGCAAAAAGAATAAAAAAATTGAGTAGTTACCCTTGAAACTCAACGGAGTATCTCACAGTTGCACCCTGGACGATCACAGGACTCCAAGTTAAGAAGTGTTTCATGTTGGTTGAAAGAATGGAGATACTCTGAGGTGCTGGCAACAAAGCATCTCCTCCTAAAATCCCAGCAAAAGAAAGGAAAAAAAAAAGAATTTACTGTTGGGGGGGGCGGGGTAGGGGAGAAGCTTAGAAGAATAGTGCAAAACACTGTTTTGCATCAGAGATGCACACGCTTCATGTCACTACAGTCACTTCAGTGTTTGAAGTATTTTACAGAGAAGAAGAAAGGATGGAGCAGCTCAGCTAAAAGTGCTCCTTTGCCTTATTTCTGTTTTTCATTGTATCATTAAAACAGTTTGACCAAGACCTCTGTGTGAGTGAGGACTGCTCCCTCATGAAGTAGTGAATAACTTCCAAAGTTGGATGAATTTTTAATATTGGCTTAATTCTGGTTTAGGACAGAGAATTTCTTGCCTGGGTGAAGCTGATGAATGCTGCCCATGCCAGGCTGAGAGCTGCAGTCCAACAGTGACCTGAACAGAGCTTTCCCACCACAGTTTTTGTGGTGGCAGGAGAAGGCCAAGCCCTCCAGTCGGGTTTAATGGAGCCAAATAACAGACTTGGCTCTGTTGCACTCCATAAACTGCTCCAAAGAAACCATGGTTCCAAATGTACTGCTCCTTTCTAGGCTGGATTTGCTGCTGAGGGAGATCCCAGCTCTGGGACAGATCCTTTATTGGATTTGCAGGGAATGTCCCAATGAAGGCAGGAATGATGAATCTGACTCCATGGTCCCAGAAGGATAATTTATTACTTCATGATACTATAATATATTAAAGAAGGCTATACTAAACTGTACTAAAGAATACAGAAAGGATACTTACTGAATGCTAAAAAGATAATAATGAAAACTCCTGACTCTCTCCAGAGTCCTGACACAGCTTGGCCCTGATTGGCCAAAGAGTGAAAACAGCTCTCAGCAGAATGCAATGGAACAATCACCTGTGGGTGAACAATCTCCAAACACATTCCACATGAGCACAACACAGGAGAAGCAAATGAGATAAGAATTGTTTTCCTTTTCTCTGAGGCTTCTTAGCTTCACAGGAGAAAAATCCTGACAAAAGGATTTTTCAGAAAATATGACAGTGAGAACTGTGCTATCACAATGTGTTACTTAAAGATTATTTTTTTGATTAAATTTGTCTCAACCAAGTTTGTCATCCAATAGTCTTTAACTGCCACTAAAAAGTGTGTTTTCTTCTGAGCCATGTTTATAAAGTTCACCAGTAAATTGTCAGTTGTTCTACCCAGGGTCAAACCAGGCTGACAAGTCCATGAGTAATGTTTTTCAAAGCATTGGAACAATAGCTGTCTAATTTCCTTTATCATATTTTTATAAAGTCACTAATGATGTGGGGAACTGTTATGCCAACTCTCTTATGATTCTTTAGCACAAGTCATACATTATTGACACAATGCTCAGCTGCTCTTTCAAATAAAATTCAGATTTTCTCTGGGATGAGAAATTTTCTTCCTTGTCCTTTAGCAAACAGAAGGGTCACTCTCTGCCACATCAGCAGTTCTGGTAGGTTGAGATTCCATACACTCAGAGCACTGTAGTCAAGGCACTTTTAGTATTTAAAAAATGAAAAAAGCCAAGTTTTTAATGAACTTCATACTGCAGTAGAATCACAGGATGAACAAAGTTGGAAAGCAAAACATAATCATCCATTTGGTCTCTTGTGCTCTCCATGCTTCTCAACATTCAGATTTCTTGCTACTTTTCCCTGTGTTTGGTTCCCATGTTAATTTTGGGATTTGGCATACCTGTGGGTGTGAAATCCATACCAGATTTCATCCCATGAACAAATATTGGCTCTCCCCAGGGCTCAGAGACACAATGGAGCTCCAGGTCTGAGCAGGGGTGAGCTGCACTGAAGGTTTTCCTATTTTTTCAACTCTTGGCTTTAGGACATTTTTGATATAAATTTTTTTTTGCATTCAATAGTACTAAACCTCATATTATTAAACTATCTAGAAACCCATTTTAAAAGCAGAGAGTTCTGAATTGGACTATCAATCCTGTAATGGCCCAAGGGTTATTTCCTGTCTGCTGAGTCCAATCTCCATTTCCTGCCTATGCTTGGCTTAGGGCACCTTTTTCTTGTCAAAACCAGTGAGTTTTCTACTGGCAGTGAATTGCCACCTCACTTCAGCTGAACCACAAAAGCTCATACAGAAATTAGGAAAACTCAGAATTATGAAAATACGGAAATTATGAAAAGTTCATACAGAAATTCTTTCCTGCATTCACTAGGAAAAATTCTGTATCCAATGACAATATATGTGCAGAAGCACATATAATTTATCTCTATTTTATAGAGATAAAAGCAGTTCACTGATTTCAGTTTCTGTTTGGCATTATATGCTGAAAATTACAGTTTGGAGGAGAGTTTGTGCTTTTCCAGAGTACTTTTGATCTAGACATAATCCTGTGTCATAGCCAAGCAAATGATATTCATGGTTTCTCCCACCCATCTGTTGCAACAGCCCACAAAGCAATTGTAACAAACACAAATTTAACAGTGGGAGGAAAGACAATTCTGGGTTATATAAACAGCACTGAGTACAAACAGTGAAGTGTTTGAATGCTGAATTAATCCATCAGCTCTGGTTTGTTCATTTTGAGGGAGAAGGAAACAATGATCATCCAAAGCAGGAGAGAACTGGACAGAGAGAACATGCAGGACCCAGAGGGCTGAGAGCCCAGGGCTGCCACATTTCCATCTGGTTTTGGATCCACCAGCAGCCTCACAGGAAAAGCAAAACTACACTCATTCAAGCCAGGTTTTTGACTCTCACCCTAATGTCTCCAGTCATGCCAAAGAAATGATATTTTCTCTGTAAATAGCAATTTTTTCTCCTACCCTATCAGCAGTATATTCTATTTAATTTGTTACTCAAAGAACACATTTCCATTTAGAATGGGATGGCCCTTTTAATTTAGTATTTTTATCCTTTTTGCATTAGAGAATTACAATTAAAAAAACCCAAACCATGGTCAAGTCTAGTACATGTGTCTGTCTAACATTTCAGTTTAAATACCTTAAATAAACCTTGACAAAGTTTCATTCCTCTGGGATATATTTTAATATCCTTGTTGCTCTGTGAATATAGAACAATATAATATTTCCTATTACTTGCTGTTACTTCATCACTATTATCACCACTACTTACTGCTAAGTGAATGTGAACAGTGTAAAAATATTAATACAATCACCTCTTTATTTGTAATATTATCTTCTTTCAGGGGTTCAACAAACACAAGAAGAAACAGCAAGCTCAGACTTGGTGCTGTACAGTGTTCAGGAGTGCTTTACCTGGAAAATCCCTTAAAATTTTATACATAAGGCTGAGAAATTCTTCCTGTTGTTGTAATAAGCATTGGCTTTTTAACTTCCAGTCATTGTATTGTTTAATCTTCTTTTGCTAATCTGGAGGACAACAATGCCACCAGCTTTTTGTGTCTTGCAGCATGGTCTGACTCCCCATTTGGAGAAATTTCAGTCAAGGAGAGTCTGACAAGGGAATTCTGAATTCTCAACACTGGTAACAAGAAAATTGTGTCTATAACATCGTGAGAAGAGAAAGGCATTTGTTTTTTGGCTAAATGTTGAAAATGAAACCCACACATCTCTAAGTCCTAGAAATAGCAATTTCCACAAGGATAATACATTATGCTAAAATCTCTTTGGCTAGAACCCCAACCTGCAGGCTTTGGGGCCATCCCTCCCTCATCTGCTGATTAACCAAACTCACAGCAAGAGGCAAGACCGTGGTACGGCCCCCTTGGCTTTTTGTGTCCCCAGAATCAAACCCCAACTCCTGGGCTGGACAGGAACACAGTGGCTGCTGCCCTGGAGTCTGCTCTGCACAGCCACAGGGCAGCTTGGGGCATCAGCATTGCACCAATAAATGTTCTCTGCTCAGAAAGGAGACTGGGATGTGAAGTTTTGTATGTCAGGCCGAGGCCAAGAGGATGGCAGACAGGCTGTAAATTATCCCAGCTTCCCTCCCACTCTCTGTCACAGTGTGAGGCTGGCACTCACCACCCACACAGGCAGCAGTGCTCCTGCCTGGAACAGCACTCAGGTAACCAAGCCTTAAGCAAAAATACAGTAAAAACAACCCCACATTTCTTTAAAGAACCATTGTCTAGCTCTGTCACCTTATAAAATATAGTTGTCATAATCTTCCCTATTGCACAGAATGAACTTTCCCAGCAGAAACCACTTGATGCTGTCACTGGATTCTGTCTGAGCATCTAAGAGCTACAAATAGTGAGGAAGCTGTAAAATGATTTTTTTTCTGAGGCAGAAGAAAAAAAACGAAGCACAAGAAAACAGAATGTTGCTGACACAACCAAAAATTGCACATTGAGGAAACCTGGACCAGGGAAAACCCAAGCACACCGGCCATGTTTGCTTTGGAGATGTCTCCTCAGACAAGTGATTCTTCTCCTCAGAGAAGAGTGATTCACTTCAAGTGATTCACTTCTCCTCAGAGAAGTGATTTGAGCTATTAATTAGCTCTTTCTATCCTTCCTCTCTGACCCTGCATCCCTGTGCTCAGAGTGATCAGCATTGAAAGAAGAATTGAGAGTTCAGCTTCTCACAGAGCAGCAAAAGAGCAGAGACAAATACAGCATTACTTAAATTCCTTCAAACTGAAATTTCCCTCTAGAGTTCAGAAATGACCTGCAGAACAAAATTTACAGGTTGCCTTTTTCATTTGCCTATTCTGATATTCATTTTAGAAAAAGAATTAAAATTCAAGATCGCCTGACCTTGTACTCATTTGATTTAACTGCTGCTGAGGCATCTTGAACAAAGGGAAAGAGGAGTTTGTTACTCACAGCCTCTCCATCTCCTGCCTGGGCCAGTGAAGATCTTTCAGTGATTTACCTGAGAGACTTGGAGCACTCAGAGTGCACAGGAAGAGGCAGATGAGCTCTGGTGCCATTTTGCTCAGGTTTCCCCCAGGTTCACTCCCTGTTCCACATCTAAGGAGTTTCCCCTGGCGGCCAGGGAGCCTTTTCTGAGCCAGCCATGGTGGGCAGCGAGTGGAGGCTGCTGTGAAACTCCTCCTGCAGAGTGCCAAAGAGGCACAAAGATTGTTTGGGAGGTGCAGCTGCAGGGAGTGCCAGGTTATTGCTGCCAGCAGCTCTGTGCAGGTCTGTGCAGCTCCCTGCTGGATGGGGCAACTCTGCTTCACTCCCTGGCACATTTCATGGCTTCAACAGAGGCTGAAAAGGAGGGAACAGGAGGTGTTGGGTTTTTCCATGCAGCTGTAAGTGCTCACTCCTCTGCTCAGCTGTTGCATCAAGCCCCTTTTTTGACCCAGAGATGGGGCAACTGAGAGGTGTTTTAAAAATTTTCATTCCATTTTCAGTCTCATGGGAAGGGTGAGACAATACAGATGTTATAATTCACACCATCACAATTAGAAGCCAATAATTTCCTAATTACAATACATTATAAATTACAATACATTATAAATTACAATACATTGTAAGTATTTCTTGGCCTACCAGCTTTAGACACACCATATTGTAGATGATGTTGATCATCTAAAATTACCCCTCTTGAGTCCCACTACAATGCATCTTTCACAGTTCTATGTCTCCAAAGTATCTAGTCTTATTTACAAAACCATCCTTGGAAACTTGTTTCTAGTTCCATTTCTCTCTCAGCAATGTCTGTCCTATTCCATGGCATTTCTCAGTCAGCATTTCTTATCTCAAAGTTTGCATACAGATGCACACTGTGTGGGCCTTCTATCAGGCTTTGAGATTTCTCTACAAATCCATTTCCCACATTCAGCTTCCAAGCACCAGGAAGGTTTCCTCATATTCCTATGGCATCTCTTGTGTCCTTGCACAAAGACCTGATGGAAGGGACTTGACTCCTCCAATTTGTCTCCAATAGCACTCTTCTGGTGGCTGTTTTGGCTGTGAGCTGAGCAGGAAATTATGTTTCCAGGTCTGATTTGGTGCAGGCACAGGTATCCTGTGGTTTTCCATCTCCCAGAGTCTGCTGCTTTCCACCTCACCTGGAGTGAAGGCAGGATTTTCATCTGGATGCAGCTCTGAGACCTGAGAGCCCAAACCACCCTGGGCTCCAGGGCAGCAGTATCAGCTGCTCTTTGTGCTCCAGGATGGCTCCTTCAGAGTGGAGTATTTTCTGTGTGGTATTTTCTGGGTCCCCCATGGCAGGAAAGAAATGATGAATCTGACTCCATGTTCCTAGAAGGCAAATTTATTATCCTATGGTATGGTATCATATCATATCATATCATATCATATCAAAAGGATCCTTACAAAAGGCTTAATAAGATAATAATGAAACTCGTGACTCTCTCCAGAGTCCAACACAGCCTGACCATGACTGATCATTAAGTTAAAACAATTCACATGAAACCAATCAAACAAGAACCTGTTGGATAAACAATCTCCAAACCACATTCCAAAGCAGCAAAACACAGGAGAAGCAAATGAGATAATTATTGTTTTCCTTTTTCTCGGAGGTTTCTCAGCTTCCCAGGAGAAGAATCCTGGGAAAAGAGGATTTTTCCAGAAAATATGACAGTGACAGCCAAGGGAAAGGCAAAGTTTAGGGGGAAGCTCCTCATGGTCTGGAAAAGGTCATTTAAATGAAATGAAAGTCTGGCTGTACAGGTAATGTAAGCAAAGGCCAATCCCACCAAATCCCACCAAATGCTTTTAGCTCTGATGAAAGCAAATATTAGAAACCTCCCTTCTAAACTACTTCCTCCTCCTCCTCACCACTTGCCACATTAGAAGGGGCTTTTAGTTCTTAAAAATTTTGTCTCCTCTCTAAGACCTTTTAATTCAAATACATGACTTCTGATTTAAGTGGTGAACAAAAGGGATCTGTCAAGACTTGTTTAGTACATATTTTCCAAGGAAAGAAAATGTGGTTTTTTGGATTTATGAAAGAATAAAAATAATATTCCATTAAGCAAATGTCTCCAGATTCTCAGACATGCAGGAGCAGCACAATCAAAAATCCCCACATTTTCTCCTCTCTTCCCTCATCTCCCTTCTTCCTTCCTTTGCTTTCTACCCCCTCTCTTCCCTTTCCTCCTTCCTTTCCTTCCTTTCACTTCCCTTGTCCCTCCATCCCTACTTCTGTTCCTTCCTGCATCCCTCCCAACCTCCCTTCTCTTTCTCCTCTCCATCTTTGGGAGAGGTCCTGAACACTTCCCAAACCTGGGAATGTTCTCCTTCCGTGATAGAAGAATGTTCTCTGAAACACCTTTCAAGTAATCTTTTATCTTCTTGCTCTTCATTACCCCAATCTCCAGTTCCTTCTATCAAATATCTGTACAGATAACCCAGAGGTGGCTGTTGTGGTCAGTGACTTTGTTATTGTTGGGAAAATCATGAGGTCCAAGAGGAAAATATGGATGTGTTTAACAGTATTAGCAATAGGAAAATGTGCCTTTTGCTGGGAAGCAAAAGAAAGATTTGCAGACGAAAGGCAAAATTTACTTGTCAGTAAAGGAAAAAACACTAATTTTTTCAGGGAAAAAACACTAATTTGTTCTCTTGTTGTACAAAGAAATTATAAATAAGGCAGGTCTGAAGTTTGAACTATTGTTCTGTTCGAGCTGTGTGGCATATCTGCATCTTAACTAGATTGTTCTTGTGGTGCCATAAACATGTGGAGGAATTCTGATTAAATATCTTGATAAATATTCAGACATAAGCTGAGGAGAATCTCAAAGCCTGTATGATGTGTCAGAGTTGTGCCTCACACCTTTCACTTTATTACTCAAACAGATGCACAGAAAAGAGTTTTCTCACAGTTTGCATGAAATTTACTGGGATTGAGTCCACAGCTGGAAGTTTTGATTCCCAAAGATTTCTCCCTGTCTGTGAGCGAGTCAGACCTTTCATTTTCAGGGGTGGGGAAGATGAATGCAGGCCCATTTCATAATTAATCAGTAATTAGCAATGAGAGGGAGAGTGGGTCTGCCATAACAGTGAGGATTGCAGCTGCCCTGGGTGATCAGCAAGGTTCCAAAATGAAAACTGTGATAATAATGTATTATATTTCCTGCCTTAATGTGGTGTGGGTAAAGAAAACTCAAGGTGGAAGCTGAAGGTTTCACATCCAGGGCTGAGGGGTGCAAATCAGCAGCCTTGGAATAGAGGTGATTATTTAGATGACAGCAGCAATAAAAGTGGCAAAACACCTTCTGACATTTCCCCCTGTTCTGAAGTGCTGTATGAAAATACATGGTTTTATAGAGATAAAATGGACTCTCAGCTGCACTGTTTTACTTTCAGAACTGTACCAGTTTTACAGGTCTTTTTGAAATTGCTGAAACTAATATTTTATAACTTTTCCTTATTAATCATGGTCTTAATTATGTCTCTGTGAAATATTTAAATGTTATTCAGCATGTGTTTCTAAAGATAAAAGATACTAAACATGTATTTCTAAAGATAAACATCTTTTGTTTTGCAATTCTTGCCTTGCATTTCAAGTTATTCAGGCCAGTAGTTGCACCAATAAGCCAGGATGCTGTGGAATCCATGGCTAATTCAGTGTGGGCTGATCACATGAGGTTATTTCCAAGGAAAATGGATTGAGGGAACAGAAAAGAGAAGACTCAGGTTACAATTAAAAAGTTTCAGTTATTTGATAGCAACAGGGCAGGGTTTTATACAACTCCCTATGACATCCTCTGTTATACACAGATATCCTGGTGGATATTCAAACATTTCAATGACTGATTTATTTATATGTGTATTGTGATATGCTTAAGATTCCAATCTGTGGAAGAACCTACATAAATGTGAAAAATGTAGAAAAATATTTTATCTGGATGAAATAATAGAGGAAGAAATCATCTCTGATTAGGAGACCTGAAACCTTGCAGACCTGACCAGTGTGTGTAGAGGTTGTGTCTGCTGGCGGCTTCCCCATGACCTTGCTGTCTGTGCAGAGCCCTCCTTCAGGATTTACCTCCATTGCAAAACCCCTGTGTGGGAGTGGAGGGAAGGGAAAACCATATTTTGGGAGGCAGCATGTGGCTGCCATTCCCAGGATTGGAAACAGGTCTGGGAACTGCTCTCATTTCCCAACAATAACAAAGTCACTGACCACAACAGCCACCTCTGGGTTATCTGTACAGATCTTGGGTAAAAGGAACAGGAGATTGGGATAATGAAGAGCAAGAAGATAAAAATTACTTGAAAGGTGTTTCAGAGAACATTCTTGTACCATGGAGGGAAAACATTCCCAGTTTGGGAAGTGTTCAGGACCTCTCAGTCTGTCCCAAAGATGGAGAGGAGAAAGAGAAGGGAGGTTGGGAGGGATGCAGGAAGGAACAGAGGTAGGGATGGAGGGACAAGGGAAGTGAGAGGAAGGATAGGAAGGAGGAAAGGGAAGAGAGGGGGGAGAAAGGAAAGGAAGGAAGAAATGAAAGGAAGAAGGGAGATGAGGGAAGGGAGGAGAAAATGTGGAGATTTTTGATTGTGCTGCTCCTGCATGTCTGAGAATCTGGAGACATTTGCTTAATGGAATATTATTTTTTATTCTTTCACAAATCCAAAAACTGACACTTTCTTTCCTTGGAAAATACATACTCACAGTTCCAAACCTGTCTCTTTTTGGAGCCATTGGTGCCTGCAGTGCTGCTGGGAGGCAGCTGAAGGGTTAATGTGGCTGAGCTGCTTGGGAGTGGAGTGATTCAGATCTGCAGCTGGGTGTTTGGGCAGTGCAGAGTTCAGGGAATTGATGGATCAGCAGAAATGAGCTGTGAGGTTCCTGCTGCTGGGAGATGGTCTGGCTACACCAGGGTCCCTGTCCTGGACATCAGTGCCACCAGAGCTGGGGACAAACTGGCACAAGAAAATAAATTACCAGAGGGAGAACTACTACAATAAAACACAGTGCTGAGTTCTTTCAAGAGAAATTACAGTGCTACCTGACAGTAACTCGTTGCTGTATATCTACAAAGCATTTTTAAAACTCTTTAAAGGGAAGAAGTTTGGTTGGGACAGACAATGGACCCCTAAATCAGCTCTTAAATTCAGGAGTTTTGAATGTTAAATACATGGCTGGAAAAGCTGCAGTGCTGTGTTTTCACAGTTTATAGGTTTGAGCAGAAAGGTCTCCTGGAGCTTACTCCAAACTGAGACACTAACTGCAAATATTGGCTTTTTGGGTACCAAGGAATTATGTGCTCAGTTGAATAAGTGGACTCGGGAGGAGGCAGTCATGTCCTTTTTCCCATGGTTGGACAAATAGCAATTTGACTTGTTTTACCCATCCAACTCTCCCTCAAGTCTCTGATCTCCACTCTTTCAATGCTTCCAACTCTGTAGGTTCTGATTTGCTGCTTCCACTGAATGGCAGACTGTAATATGGACAGGATGAGTACAAGAGCTGCTGCTGCTGGGCTGGAAATGGCATTACCTCAATGCCTGATTTTCTCCTGTGCTCCTCCAACAAGCATTTTCTCTATGTGGATTAGAGATCCAGCACAGGACACTGGGTGGGCTCTGGAGTTTACACATCAGTAGATATGTAGACCTTGTCAATGGGCTAAGCTAAATAATTCTGTTTGAAAACAGTGCCAAAAGCCCTTTTAGGTTCATCTGATCATTGCCAAATCTGATCTCCTTTCTTATTATAGATGGAGTCTCTGAAATCAGAGTGGAAAAACACAGAAGAATCACTCATTTATCTCATTTTTAAAATCCCAATGGAGCTCAAATGTCACTGTGGTGCTCGATAAGGAAGGATGCAGGATGGTGTAAAAAGAAAAAGATCAATCCCAGTTTATTTCACATGTCTCTTTTTATAGGGTTTTTAAAGAACATCCCCTGTCTATCCTCAATTGGTCAGTAATGAGTTAGCCTGTATTGATTGGGCACTCAATCCCCCTGTGTGCAGGAAAAGTTGTTTGTGAGAGATAGTTTTCATTTTTCCATTGAATGGTGTAAAAACAGTTTATACAGGTGGCTAGTGTTTATCACAGTCCTAGAGCACTTTCTCAGGGAAAGCAGGTTTTTTTCCACAGTCCTAGAGGGAAAGCAAGTTGTTTTCCACAGTCCTAGGTGCCCTTTCTCAGGGAAAGCAGGTTGTTTTCTGCAGTCAGAGCTCTTTCTCAAGGAAATCATGTTGTTTTCTACAGTCCTAGAGCTCCTTCTTGGGGAAAGCAGGTTGTTTCCACAGTCAGAGCTCTTTCTCAGGGAAAGCAAGTTGTTTTCTGCAGTCTTAGAGCTTTTTCTCAGGGAAAACACGCTGTTTTCGACAATCTTTGAACTCTTTCTCAGGGGAAGCAAGTTGTTTTCCACAGTCCTAGAGGGAAAACAGGTTGTTTTCTACAGTCTTAGAGCCCTTCCTCAGGGAAAACATTGTTTTTCACTGCTGCAGAGCTCAGTTCTCACAAAGAGCTCTCAGCTTTCTCATGGCTCCTGCAGGCTCGGGTCAAGGTTCGGTTTGTAGGCCTCAGTCCGGCTGTTCCATCAGCACACTTGAAGGCCTCATTTCACATGCAAGGCTGTAATAAACTTCACAGAAGCTGCTTCTGTGTAAGCAGTGAGCTGTACTGACACCTCACAACACATGGCAATGCACCCACAAGTGTTTATGGGGTGGGCAAGGTTGGGGGATGCTGAACTCAGAGAGGCTGAACTTCCCCAGGAGGTGGGAGCTGTGGGTCCCAAAATGTCCTTCTGGCATTGAAACCTTTGGCTGCACGCACTCAGTGCCGACCATTTCTACTCTTGGCACTCTGCAGAAGTTTTTTTAAACCCTACATCAGAAGGAAACTGTTTTAAACCAGAATAACTCAGCTTGAACTCTTGTAGGGGTTGTTAGGGCTGGCTGCTCACTCTGCTGAGGGGCTGAGCATGGCTTTGTGTGGAAGAGGTTTTACAGTGACTTCTGTGAGCCAGAGAGAAGTTTGATAAGTGTGGTGTTGTGAGGTTTTTAGGACAAGGTGAGAGAGATGAGAATTTTGACTCCATGTTCTCAGAAGGCTGATTTATTATTTTATATTATATTATATTAAAAGAAATGCTATACTAAAACTATACTAAACTATAGAGAAAGGATTGGAAGGCTTCACAAGAATAATAATGAAAACTCATGACTGACTCCTCAGAGTCCAACACAGCTGGTGGTGATTGGTCTTTAATTAAAAACAATTCACATAGAACCAATCAAAGATGCACCTGTTGGTAAAAGATCTCCAGACCACATTCCCAAGCCATCAGATAATTATTGTTTTCATTCCCCTCTGAGGCTTCTCAGCTTCCCAGGAGAACAAATCCTGGTGAAGGGATTTTTCAGAAAATATCATGGTGACAGATGAGAGGATCCATGTCCACCCCTGAAAGAATTTTCTATCAAGGTTATTGACATAGAAACCAAGAAAGAAAGAAGGATAAATAAGAGAAACCTGCAACTGCCTATTCCAATGAGAACTTTGTTTGACAAATAATGGAAATAAGGGAAATCTAACCCTTGCAATCTGATCTGTGCAATGTGCTGCTTCAGTCTGATTCTCAAATGAGGAAAAATTTCTCATTTTTTCATTATTAATTTTTTTATCATGATATGCAAAAGAGTTGATTTTCAAGGAAGATCCTCAAAGAAGTTTTGTTTTTAAAATATCTGTGTTGATTTATTATAGAAATAGAGCTTTTTACCCCTTTGCAAACAATGCATTACCATATACAAAAGGGAAAATTAGGTGTGAATTTCAATGAAGGCGACAACATCTGGTAAATGTTCCCGGGGTCATCGAGACATTAAAGAACAATAAAATATAGGAATTTCTTCGGTCACCACTAAATGTCACTGTTGCTCCACAAAATGACTGTAGGCATCTTATTTTGTCAAAGACAAAACCTTACATTGGTGAATGCATTTCTGTTACATCTGCGTAAAACTTATCCCCAGCTCATCCAGAAAAATCCATTAATTTTAGAGAGACAGGCACTTTGTTAAACCTCTCCATGAGATTAAAAAAAAAGGAGTTTTTTTCCTTAAAACCACTTGATTTCTTGAATCATAATCTATGTTTCTTGAATCATAAATCTAGCAAACAATCTAAATCAAATACTAATCTAGCAAGCCTGGTGTAGCTGAGAAAAGTGATGGATTCTTTGGATTTGGGGTTTTTTTTGTTTGTTGTTTGGTTTTTTTCCCCAGAATCAGTATAAGAAACAAATTAAAGCACCTTTAATGGTTAGATTGTACCATGGGAATCTCTAGGAGGTACATCCCACAATTCAGAGTAAAAAGATAATCCGGGAGCCTTAATTTTGAGAGAAAACTTAATGTGTGTTCTAATGAGGATTAGTAATTCCATGTTTGAAAAAAGTATGGAGGAATATTTAAATATTTCAAACTGGTCCGAGATACCCAAGCACAGTGAAAAGACACAACAAAACTCCAATTATCAAAGAATATTTTTTCTTTCTGTGGGGTGAGATGTTTATGCATGTTTTGCTGTGTATATGGCAGCTGCTTTTCATGAATTCTGTGTCAGATCTTGCAGAAGTATGGAAATAAGGAGAAAGTGTCAGTTAAAATAAATGGGATCCAGAAGGATTTGAAGAAAAACTGAGTTAACAGGAAAGAAGTAAGCATGCTTTGAAATATTTGTACAGGTGAAGGAGCCAAATTGCTGTATTAAAAGCCCCCTGGAGTTCAGAAAATCGGTGTAAGCACTCTGCTAAGAGACAGCTCTTACTATAAATCACTTTTCTTAATAATGTCTTTTTTTTTTTAATCTGCTTATTTCTAAAGATGCTAACATGAGAAGTGCATATTTATTTGTTTTTGTGAAATTAATCTCTTCTATTTAACGTCATTTTCTAAAGCATCAATTACATGATCTGGTTCTTTCCAAAAACAGCCAAACCCAGTGGAGTTGTAGTGATCAGTCTTGGAAAAATTCCTCCCACCTGAGATTGCAGCCTGGGGCTGAAGAGAGCATTGTGAGATCATCAAAGCTGATTTTTGATTCACAGGTGTTCATTGTCTGCAGTTCCAGAGCACTGGGAAGCTCTGTAAATGCAAAATGTGCCCATAAAGACAGGGTTGCTCCTCTGATTTTCAGAAATGAAAACTAGGACACCTTTCTAGATTATAAAAAAATGTATAATATCCACTGGGACTCCACTGTGAGAAAAGATTGTTATTTTATAGATTAAAGACTCCAAAGCCATGTAAGACCATCCATGCTAAATCCTCAGTAGATGCAGGAGGGTGCACGCTGATATCTGAATATTCCTATGTTTGGGTGTTATAGGAGGGGACCATTCTTTATTGTCAGAATTCTGTGTCTGCCCTGATCAGATATTGGCAAAGGTCAGATACTGGCAAATAAATATGGAAATAGACTCCAGAAACACTTCTGCTTAGCGCTCGTTGGGACTAAGGATGAGGAGGTAAGAATTTTAAAGAAGCAAATCCTGATTGTGCTGAAGATGGTTTCAGGAATTAAACTGAAGAGCAGAAAGGAAATAAGCCAGATAAAATAGCTGTGACCAGTGAGAATAATCCCTCTGGCATTCAAAATTGTGTTCTAGACAGCTAAAAAGACGTACCTTAAAGCAAGCTCATTAATTCTACCAAATCAGGTAAGAATGCCAATATTTCCTATTTCAATATGTTAGTGTTCAGGAACACATAATCACAGAATGATTCTATGCAGGTGCCTTTATTGAGAGCTCTGGGTGTCAGGGGTACAGACCCAACTCTGACTCTGACATGGGTTTGGGCTGAATATGTTTTATATTCTATTATTATATAACTTACATATTAATTATTAAACATACATTGTTCTGTTGTATACATTGATTCCATCCAAGCATGGGTTTCTTGTGATCCTCCTCAAACCCATAATATAGTTTGTCATGATTCTTTAAACAATAATTATATCTAATCACATCTAACAATGATATAATTTATCATATACTGACTACACAGGTGCAGTTTCACATGATCTAGCAAACACAAGGCCGAAGGTTTTCCAGGGCTTACCTTTGACATTTCCCAGGGCCTACTAAGCCTAACTTTCTTTTTAACTCCCTGAATTTTCTGTGATTTAAAAATCTTTTACTATCATATCTGTTCTATCAGCTCATGCACATCTGACCAGCACAAACTGGCTCATGAAGGGTTTTCCTTGGGAGAGTTTCTATTCCATAACCTGCTGCTGCTTGGGCAGGAATCTCTTTGTCTTTGCTTCCTGCCTCTCCTCTCTGACACGTGCTGCTCAGAGAACTTTGGCTTGGACTCTCTGCTGTGGCTGTTCATTGATTTCAGCTCCCAGTTCATGCTGGGATTTCATCCCCCAGCTCCTGGAATGCCATTTTGCGGCACACCACTGAAGTTTGGGAGGATCAGGAGTCCCTGGCTTGGGATGAAATTTTCTGCCGTGGGTCAAGAGCTGAAGTTCAACCATTTCTGATTCTTTTATTCCATCCTGTGCTCAGTGGGTGAATTTCTGCTCCAGATAAATGAACCCATCAGATCCTGCTGGCATCTGTCTGCTCTGGTGACTGGAGGCGAGACACTGCACCTGAAATTAAAGGGGGAGAAGGGAAGGGAAGAGAGGAAAGATGCCCAAACCATCACTCTATTAGAACTCTACAGCACAAGCCCACATGTCACTGTTCTATTTTCTGAAAAATCCCTTTGCCAGGATTTCTTCTCCTGGGAAGGTGAGAAGCCTCAGAGAAAAATGAAAACAATAATTATCTGATTGCTTCTCCTGTGTTTTGCTGCTTTGGGATGTGGTTGGACATTGTTTACCAACTGGTCACTGTTTGATTGGTTTCATGTGAATAGTTTTTACTTAGTGACCAATCACTGTCAGGCTGTGTTAGGACTCTGGAAGGAGTCAAGGGTTTTTTCATTAGTATCTTGTTAAGCCTTCTGTCTGTATCCTTTTTCTATTCTTTAGCATAGCATAGCATAATATAATATAATATAATATAATATAATATAATATAATATAATATAACATAATATAACATAACATAACATAACATAATCCAATAAATTAGCCTTCTAAGAACATGGAGTCAGATTCATCTTTCCTCTCCACAATGGGGCCCACAGAAAATATCACATCCACACTTTAAACAGCCAAAATATACTTTGGCATAAGCTTCATGATTCCTCATCCCTCCAGGTGAGCAAGAACACACTAAATTATGATATTCAAGTTAGTGGAAACGATTTTAATAAAATTTAAACCATAGTTCTGTCTCAGGCTTCTGTTCAAGGAGCCTGATAATTTTCTTCACATTTGCACAGAAGAAGAAAAGTTCAGGCAACCTTAACTTCTCTTTGAGCAAAGCCTGAATTGCCAAGGGCCAAAGTGTCAATTTTCATTGATCTGTTTCAAAATAGCCTCAGCCACCTTGAATCATTCATGAAAGGATCATGGTTTCTTCTCCAGAGGTACAAGGAACAAAGCATGCACAGAGAAATGTTGTGACAATTTCTTGATAAATTTAGCCTAGATAGAGACTCTAAAGTTCTGTGATTTCTCTGGCTGTCTTATGCTTGACCCCCCTCAGAAGTTGTGAATTGGTGTCTTTGATTGTGCCACATCTCTTGCCTGCTCAAAGTGAAAGAACCAAAGAGGAGACTCTGAGGACCCTCCCTCTAGGGATTTTGTCAGATTTTGTCCCAACAGAACATTTGCTATATCTAGACAGATTTTCTCCTCAAATAAAAATTGCATTGCAATCATTCCTTCTTACTGTTCTGAGTGACAGCAACTCCACTGTGGGGATGCAGGACTGAAATCACCATTGTGCTTGATTTCCATTTTAAAGTATGGATAATAACAGGGATTTTATACTTTTTAAATTTTGGTTCTGCTGATTATGAATAACCATCTATCTATGTCTTTGCTGACTTAGAAACAGAATTTCACCTTTCTGATGGAAGCTTTCAGGAGATGCCTAAGTGAACCTGCTAAGACAATGCAGGATTTCAGTGATCTTTATCACAAAGTTCATTCAAATTTATTAGGCCTTCAAAATGCTTTTACTTGGAAAATTTCCCTTGCAGCTTTAGGTGTTTATATTGACCAGAGTTCTAGAAATGCAGCACAAAATACAGAACAAAATGTATCTTTCTGATGTTTTCCACTCTAATTTATTATTACATAGAATCTATTATGATATATAATCTACTTTTATTATCCAAGGCCCTTGTGCACACTACATCATCAGAGCAAGGCACTTTGGTGACTTCTGAGTACTTCTATAAATTATTCATGCATCTTTTTTTATATCACCTACTGTGGCATCAGCTAGGGACAAACAAATATTACAGACATGGCACCAATAAAAACAGAATGCATAAACAGTCTCTAAAAAGTCTGTATAGTCTGCCAAGTCCTGCATATTGCTGTAGAATGCTAACAGCCACTGGAACGTTCTAATTTGTGGGTCCCCTCCTAGAAAAAAAAAATAATTCTTTGACAAACTCCAGCCCATTTTCTACTTTCCTAGATGTGATTAATGCCTTTTGAATGCATGGTTTCTTTTTAATTTGGAGGGTTTTGTTGGCTTTTTTTTTTTTTTTTCTATTTTAATATCAGATTTTTAAATCTTGTGGAGAGTTTGTTTTGTTGGTGATAAATAATAAAGATTTTGATTCACAGATGAAACTGCAAAGCACACAAAAGCTTTAAGACATTTACACATGCTGGTGCCATTGCCAGTGCATTTTCAGTAGGGTAAATGAATTGAGAAAAAGAAAAATAACAATTTGTGGATGTTGTGAAATAGTACTCCAGGATGCTGATATTGCTTCATTAGTACAGATTCCACTCTGTGTTTCCTTCCCTAGAAGGGAGGACACTCAATCAGCCTTGTTTTTTTACTGTTTGTTCATTTTTGCCCTGCATATTTTAACCTAGGCAACAGAAGTGTTCAGTAAGGCTGCAAAGATCTCTGAAAGCAGCTTACAACTGTCTAAAAATATTGAAAAATGGTCAAAAATTATAAAATGAGGAAACTGTGAGTACAAATAAAGGGCACTATTAGATGAGTCAGTTACATGGCAGTAGAAGGAAAGAGTTGATTAATGTATGACTCCTCAGGAGATCTAAACTGTTGTGGTGTTGTGAGGGTCCCCAGGACGAGGTGAGAGATGAGAATTTGGCTCCAAGTTCTCAGAAGGCTGATTTAATTTTTTATGATATTATGTTATATTAAAAGAAAATTATATACTAAAACTATACTAAAGAATAGAAGAAAGGAGACATCAGAAGCCTTGACAAGAATGAATAATAAAAACCTGTGACTGACCAGAGAGTCCAACACAGCTGGACTGGGATTGGTCATTAAGTAAAAAAATTCACATGGAACCCATCAAAGATGCACCTGTTGGTAAGCAACCTCCAGACCCCATTCCAAGCAATCAGATAATTATTGTTCGCATCTCTTTTCTGAGGCTTCTCAGCTTCTCAGGAGAAAAATCCTGGCGAAGGGATTTTTCATAAAATATCATGGTGACATAAAGCATCAGGCACCAAAGCACAAGGAACGATCTTTGGCCTGGGGTTCCCTCAATGGAGCAATTCAGGGATGGCACAAGCACCAGGGCTCACACAGGAGCAGTTGGGGCTCACAGGGATGAGCCATGGCCGTGTCCCTGTTCCATTTCTGCTCCCAGCTGAAGCCACTGTGGAGTCACAGGCACAAATGCTCTGCTCTGGGTGCCAGCAGCACGAGGGTTTTCAGAGCAGCTCAGGAAATGCAAACTGGTGCAAGGCAGGAGGCAGAGCAGCTTTGCAGTGCTTTGCTCAGAGGGGTTAATGCCCAGATCTCACCCTTTCATTTTTCCATGGCTGAGGTTTCTTCCCTGCTGCCATCTGAGGGAAGGGGCACAGGGGAGCTGATGTACAGCAGTGCAGATTTAACCTTCCTGTGCTAAACACACCTGATTGGAATGTCTCCTTCCTTCTTTATCTTGGGAAAATGCAGCAGTTTCTGGCTCAGGAGGGAATGCTTCTCACCCAACTCACCAGGGGTTCAAGTACAGAGATGGGAGACTGCAGCCCCACTCACTGATTTCTCCATATCTCCTTTAGTCCCTACAACCTTCTATGAGGAATGCAAATAATTTCTTGTGCTATAGCTTCATTCTTTTAATTAATTAAATTAATTCCCTTGGGAAAATGCAGCATTTTCTGGCTCAAGAGGGAATGCTTCTCACCCAACTCTACAGTCCTCACAAGGGGTTCAGGTACAGAGAGAATAGAGCCCCACTCACTGATTTCTCCATGTCTGCTGTCACTTTAGTCCCTACAACCTTCACTGAGCAGTGCAAATAATTTCTTGCGCTATAGCTTCATTCTTTTAATGAGCAGAACCTAAGAACTCCCCCTGGCATTCATAATCTCTTTCCTATTGCTCCACCTGGGGTATAAAGTTGTTCTCAGTGACCCAGAATGGGAATGATTGGCTTTTTTCTTCTTTTTTTGAGTGAAAATAACTCTGCAGGCCCAAACAGCAAGGAAAGGGGGCTTGTGAGGAGAACAGAACTGGAGATAAGAGCAAAAAAAGCTGCAAGACAGCTCTGATTAGCCCTAGAACTCTTTTGCTGCTCCCCTGAGTATCCCACATTCAGGGTGGGAATGGCTTAGGAAGAGTTTGGTGACCAAACTGCAGCAATGGCAAAGCCACTCTCCACATCAACCAAATCCACCTATCTTCCCCCAAACAGAGATGTTCAGCTCTGCCAGGGATAGCTGTGCCAGAAACCTCTGGGATACCCCCAACTTCCACCCTGCAGACCCCTGAGCTTTTTATTTATCACCTAAAGACACAGAGCCTCAGAACATCTAAATTCAAACAACAAAGATTGTCCGCCTTTCCCCCCCCTTATAAATGATGTTTTCTTTTTGTACTGTTCACTGCTTTGCCTTTATAAAACATTTCACTCTTGGTTTTTCCTTTGATTCATATATGTGGTGATGTATAAGCTTGGCTGTTCTCCTCAGCTATTCTTCATTCAATGAAAACAAAATAAAATTGTGCCAAACCATTAAAGCAATTCGAATTTACAAGGTGAGGTACCCCTCTAAATGATGAATGGCTGAGATTTTGATTTATTACCTTTCTTTTTCCATATCAAATGATGACTCCACAAATAAATGAAAGCTGAAATGCTGCCAGTGTGCTACAATCATAGAATCCCAGGAGCTTTCTGTAGCAAAGGGTTTTGTGTCACCAGACCATATGGTAGCTCTTACTGAAACTGTACAAAGCTATAAAATCTCTGGAAGCCCAAGACAGCCATAACTGAAAAGCAGTGCAGGTACAAGTGCTGGCAGTCACCTCTCCACCTAAAAACAAATTAGAGATATTTTGGTAGCTATTAAAAGGAACACCTGGTAGCTGTGCTGTACCTATCTGACCCTGCAGGCTAACTCTGGAAATCAGAAGAGATCTGGTGGAAGATCCAATAAACAAATAAATCTTATAATTTTAATTTTCTTTAATATTAGTTTGTAATCTTTCTTTTGTTTGTGGTAAAGGTGAATATTAATGCACGTAACTCAGATTTGAGCAGCTCCAAGGGAGCCTCTTTAATGCCATGAGTGACCCCTGCTCTGGACACAAAGAGCTCTTTGCCTCTTTACATTTGGTGCTTTTACCTGTAGAGACAAGAAGGGTGTCAGAAAGTGGAGTAAAAGAAAACTGTACAGAGTATAACTGGGATTATTTCCCTTTAATCACATACATTTGTAAATATTTCTTCTCTAAAAAGGCAGCAAACATCACCAAGTGATCTAGAGTGATCTATACATGAGGTTGTCCCCAACACTAGGCATTAAAGGATAAAAATCCCATATAATGTGTAATCTCATTAGGGCTGATGTGAAGCAGGCACAAATTAATTCCTTTAACTCTATATTCAACTACAGAATACAATTGTAGGGAATATACTTAAATTGAAATAAAGCCTGTACTAGAAGAGGTTTCTTTTTGCAGCATTGTCTCTGACTAATGAGGCTAAGAAGAGAAAAGCCTGGAAAAGAGGAAAGCAAAGCTAAGTTTCCAGCTATTATCTTTGCAGAGTTGACATACACAGGCTCATTATTGCATTATGTTTTATTCAACAAAATCACTTTAATGTTGCAGCTTAAATTGAATTCACTAAAGCATCTCTTGCCTAATGTGTCTCAAGTGTCTGCTTGCTGTTTGCATTTTCTTCAGAATTATGGCAGGGAATCTTTGGAAACAGCAAAATTATATGCAATCCACAAAACAATATGGCTGTAATGGGGTAATCGGCCTTCAGCGTAATTAAAGAACCATTCCCTCATCAAAGTAATTCTGCAAGAGACCTAGAGGCTGTATTGTACAAATCATCCACTTAGTAAAATTCTTTATCTGATTTGCATTTAAAACCTAGTTATGCAAATAGGCCTGCTCAGTGGATCACAAGGAATGTAAGGACTTAAAAAAACCCTGTAGTGATTAAACAGACCTGCTTCTTCCCCAGAAATCACAGGGTGTCATTCCCCTAGAAATATTTCAATTCACCTAGAAATATTTCCATTCACCTGTAATTCACCTAGAAATATTACATGTCCTTACCATGTAAGGGAAATTCTCCTGTTTTTCACCTAGAAATGTTTCAAGGTTTTAAGAGTTTTTCTGCAAAACAGGAATTGCTTTGATATACCCACACAGTCCTGGATGACCTCCACTCTGGACATGCCAGTTCCACTGCCCTGATTCCCAAATCATCCCACGACACAGGTAGAGGAAAATGCCCTTTTTTAGCTGATGATTTGAGTCAGAGCAGAGGAACTGCAGCTCCCACTTAGATCTGCAAGCTTGATTTCCAGTTTACGCTAAAGCAAAAGGCCTTTGCACTTCCCTCCTTCTTCAGCCCCAGGATTTTTTAGTGACATGAGAACTGGTATTTTTTGCACAATGTGAAAATGTGTTTCTGGATCTGTTCATCCATTAATTGAATATATTTTGAGTTCTTTCACTGGATTGGTAAGAGCTGTCCCTCTCTGCCTGCAAAGGCGCAGTTTGACAACCCTGGAATGACTACAGTGATGCTGTAGAAATAATTCTTCACTTTTGTCCAAATTGTCTGTGAATTTATTTGGGTTAAGTTTAATAATTAAAGTCTTCCTTCAAGAGAAGGTAAAATAAATCAGAAATAAGTATTGAAAGAACTACTTTTAGTACTAATTCTTCATACCAGTTCAGTGACATGAGAAAATATTTATCATAAGGATGTCACAGCATAATAGCTGCTGTCTTTCTACATTGTTTCATATTCTGTAACTCAGCCTTATTTCCTAGAAGTACATTTTTCTCAGAACAACTAAACATTTTTCTTTTAAATTCAGAGCTGAACTGCTTTTGTCTATGTATCTATAAAGGTGCCACAACATTTTTCCCTAAAAAAAAAATCCTAAATACCGTACATGATGAAGGCTGACCATGAAAAATGAGTTTTATATTGCAGGGGAAGAGCAGAAACTCAAAGTATTAAAGCATTTTGGTAGACAAAGCATTCTGCTTGTCCTTACCATGTAAGGGAAATTCAAAGAAACACAAAACCAGAAGGATTTCTCTTGTTTATTTCCCATTCTTTGATGTGAAGTATGTTGTCTCTAACCTTAAAAATGTTTCCTAAATGCATCAGAGAAATGTATAACTCCAAGGTGATAAACTCAGGGAAGTGACAGTGGGGCAAATGCACTGTGACTTTTGGAACATCTGATTTCCTCTGGAATGGCTGAGAGCACTGCTGGCACCAGCAAAAGGAATAAAAGGGGTGTTCTTCCAACCCTGGTTTTGCTTCCTTCTTTTATCTCAGGATTGCAAGAGGCCCAGGGAAGGGCTGAGTGCCTCCCAGCACTGCAGCAAAATCTCTGTTTTGGGGGGAAGGTTTCACACAGCAGGATGAGCATGCAAGTCCATGCAGAATGGGAAAAGGCCTCAGGAAAAGGGAAATGTTTCTTTAGAGCAGTGACAAGGCTGGGGGCAGAACATCTGTTGGGAATTGTTCAGAGTGCTGCTGGTTTATAAGCAATGAAGCCAGACTCAGATTGAGATAATAGTCAAGAGCAGATTGAAAGAGGTTTTTTGCTGCATATAATTCCTTATCCCACATACAGTTAAAAAGGAAAAGTAAACAAGAAAGTGCTCCCTCAAACACCCAAAGCACCCCCCAACCCAGCCAAAAATTGTTCCAGGTCCAAGCAGAGTAGAAGTTTGATTAGGGATCTCTTAGTGAGAGCTACAAAATAAGAGTAATCACAGCAGGTCACTTCTGGGCTGTACATAGGACATAATTCAGATTTGCCTTTCCACTTGTTACAATCTTAGCATTTGTTTTTGGGATGGTTTGGCCTCTGTGCTGTTCTCACAGCTCCCCATGTCCCCTGAGCCAGCTGGGTGGGCGAGGCTCAGGCAGAGGTGTGTGCTCAGCTCCTGGGCCGCTCAGGAGAGCTGGGAGAACTTCTGGCAGAACACACAGATTCCACCTGATGCCCTGTGAAGGCTGGCCTGGAACAGAGGCTGGACAGAGTTACAGAATAAAGCAGGGATTTATTAAAAGGATCTCCTCCATGGATGCACCTTGGGCAGCACCAGAGCCCAGCCAGGGCTGCACCCAAGATGAACCAAAATGGTCACAAAATGCCCAACCAGTCACAAGGTCTCACATTTTTATAAGTTCTGCTCCATTTGCATATTAGAGTTAATTGTCCAAATCCACCTTTAGCCCATGCAGTCCCATCCTGCTTGTTTTTCTCTCTTCATTCCATGTTGTTTGTGCTCTTGGGCTGAGATTTGGATCATTTGTCCTTGGTCCCAGCTGGAGCAGGAATTGTTTTGTCTCCCTGCTCTGTGCACAGAGCTCACCATCCCATAATGTGAACCCAGACCCACACACTAAAGCAGCACAGAATCTGAAAAATAGAAAAGCTCCAACCTGAGGCATCATTTCCCCCTTTAGAAGCTTGACAAGGCCTTTACCTTGTTGAGTCTCTAACAGATGATAACAGGTTTGGTTCTTGAGAGGAAATCCTGGTGGACCTGATGTGTGACCAACCTCAGCCTTTGATTTTATTTCCTTATGGGCTTGCCCAGGTATTGCCTGTCCTCAAATGAGATTATTTAGTGCAAGGGAGGGGAGGACATTGGGCTGTGATTTACAAACAGCCTCAGGCTTGGGTGGGCATGAAAGACCTGCAGGGGTGGGTGCCACACATCAGCCTAATGTGCCTCCTGAACCTGCATTAAATTGTGCATTTTGGACAGGCTTATGTTGCCATAATACACATAGCACACAAATCCCCACATCTGCTAGCTCCACACTGGGCTGCATAATAATGATTTTCTTTAGCTTTAAAAGATACAGAAACCAAAAAACAAGCAAAAATTTCCTAGGAGGATGAATGAAGCATTTTGTGGTGAATTCACACCTCTGCCTGTATCCTACTTGGATGTAAAATGTAATGAAAATGACATTGCTTTCTTGGAATTTCTTGTCTCTGAGATCCAAAGAACAGCACATGAGGAATTCCAGGAATAGGATGGAATTTTTCTGATTTGGTTTTATGGGTCTACTTTGTGCAGGCTTCTCAAGCCTTGTACAACTTTGCAATGCCCCCCTTTTGTGATATAACCAACGATGGTCTGGTTTTTAAACTTGAACATTAAGTAAAGTTTCCTGGGGTTTTGAGTTTTTTTTGGATTTTGTTTTGTTTTTTGGTTTTTGTCTTTGCTGTTGTTGTGGTCTGTTTTTATTTTTCCCCCCTAACAGAGGAAGCCTTCTAAGATGTAATAAATAACTTGTAATTGAAGTAATCTTCTTTCCTCTAGTGCTAAACACATACCTGGAACAAGGAATGCAGAATTAGCATGGGCTAATTTAGCATGTAGAAATTGGCACTTCTTTTTAATTAACTATTGATTTGGGGAATTTGTGTGCTGAGTTTAATCAAGTTGGATGAGAGTAGATAACTCCAGTCAGTTTGTTTGAATTTAAGACATATAAAACAGATGCAGGGTATGTGTATATTAGAAGTAAAACTTCCTGCTAGGAGCAACCAATATCTTCCCTGGGGCTTGGAATTCAAACTACAACTCCCCTTCAGTTTGTTGGAGCCTCTAAATTATAAAATTTTATGCAGCAAAAAAGATTTGATCTTTAAAGAATAAGCTTTGTATTAGAATCTCTGGATAACAGGATATATTCTGGCAATGATGCACTTTTCCTTTTCACTGAGGAATGGAAGATGACCTGCAGGGCTGGCGGAGGTGTCAGGGTTAGGTGTTGAGTGGAGGAAAGTCCAGCTACCCTTGGGAGTTTCTTTGTTCACAGTGAGGAAAATACTCTGCCAAAGCTGCAGTTTCCTACAGGATGGTTGGGAGAAAACTCTTGTTGTACTATCACTTGAAAATCTCACCAATTATTCCAAATTAATGATTCTAAAGTGTTTTAAATAGTCCAATAATGGACCTGTAAGGCTATTTAGAAAGGGTACCACAAATAAAAAGTGTAAATCTCACTGCTGTTCTCCCCAGTCTCCCTGTGAGCACTTGGTCTATGTGGTGTTAATACAATGACTCTTTGCTCTGGTGATACCAATTAATTCATGGTCTAGGAGGTTGCACTATTAAAGTTTCTGATATTCAGAATTTTAATCCTATTAGCTGAATCCCTGAAGAGTCATCTCCCTCCTTGTATACGTCCTCCATGTATTTCAAGAAGGTTATTGTTCCCCTCTGTGATTATTTAGTCAAGGTATTACACAATGAGCCTTTAATTGTTTCTTCTGGAGAAATCCCTTTAGCCCAATTTGTGGCTTAAGTATCTGTGCTTATTGACCAATGTGCATCTTCAGTACAAATGGACCCTGCTCCGGCTGGCAAGCTTTAAATCAGCAGAGCAGCTTTCAAGTGTTTAAGGTGAAATTTTCCTTAGCCCTCATGCTGGCGCTCAGCTCCACACCCCTCAGTGGTCTCTCCCAATGTTTTCCTGCTTTTTCCACGGCCAAAATCCAATGTGCTGGTGCTGTCCTCTGTGTGTCACAGCACCCACTGCTCCTGTTGTGTGGTGGTGTTTGAGGGTACCCGGAATGAGGGGAGAGATGAGAATCTTGACTCCATGCTTCAGAAGGTTGATTTATTATTTTATGATATATATTATATTAAAAGAAAATGATAAACTATACTAAAGAATAGAGAAAGGAGACATCAGAAAGCTAGAAAGGAGTGAATAATAAAATCCTGTGACTGCTCACAGCCTGGACACATCTGGATCGTGATTGGTCATCAAGTAAAAACAATTCACATGGAACCAATCAAAGAGGCACCTGTTGGTAAATCATCTCCAGACCGCATTCCACAGCACAAAGGAGAAATCCATTCTGTCCCTTTTATCCCAGCAGCTGCCCCAGGGTAAAGCCAGGCAGGACCAGTGATTTCATCTGAACTGTGCAAAGCACAACTGCAGCCTTTAACATTCGTAATTCCTTGGTCTCTCCTCTCCCCCAGCAGAGCTCCTGTAGATCCCATACAGTGTCCAGAGCTGTCTGGCTCCTTGGCATGGATGGGCAGAGGACATGACAGGGCTTGCTTTACCTGGATCCTAGTTGGGAACAAAATATAAATGGAATATGCCTCCTTTACTGTAGCTGTTAGTTCCACAGAGGTATGGCAGGATTATTTTGTCCCCTTTCACTTCCTAACAATGTCCAAGGTACCCCTCCCCATGCTCCTGTGTTGTACAGGATGCCAGACTGATTTATTTCCAAAAAGAAATCTAATATATTGTAATTAATTTGTTGTCAAAAAGACATTCTGGATGTTTAGGACGTTAATTAAGTGAAGGTTTGTGATTATGCAGCACCAAAACTCAGTGAGAGACAGGAAAGCAGCACAAGATGTGAAATGTCTTTGTATTCCAGGTTTGTTTTTTTTTCCCTCTGGCCTTCCCACCTTTCACTTCAGTGTATATTTAAAAATATTTATTTCACCACAGCAGCATTCTGAACAGATCACATCATTGAAATAAGTGATGCTAAGGATGATCAATGGGCACTTAAGGGGGTTAAGAGTCTTTTACCTGAAATACTGGACTCATTTTGAGGCTGATATGAGCAATCTGCATTGCTGTGCTCCGTTGCCCTCAGGCAGGTTTAAAAACAAAAACCTGCTTTGCATAACAGCAAATAGTCAGGTATTAGTTGTGCCACCAAAACCTGTGTTTTACCCCTTGGATCAGATACTTCCTGTGGTAGTATCCTGAAATTTCTGCTCTCTCTATTACAAATTGCTTATCCAGCACTTAGACTTGTGAGATAATGTGTGTCTAAAGGAAACGAGATAGAGCCTTGCCTTTGCTGCTTGATAACAGGGGGAGACAAATTGCTTCCCCACGTTTTTTAGACACTGAATGGGTTTCTATAATTGTGTTGTAAAATGCTGTGATGGATCAGGACACATCTTGTGATCCCACATAAAGCTGAGCCCTCATCAGTCATGAGAGGCTCTCACAAAAGGCAGGGACAGCTTCATTCTGCCTCGTGGCTGAAGGAAATGGGATCCCTTCCTTTCAGGAGGGATGCTTGGAGCAAAGGGAACTAGCTGAAATCCTGTTGGGATTGCATTTTGTTTCCTGTGGAGTACCTGTGATAACAACTTATCTCCTGCTGTGGATCTTGGTCTTTTTTTGTGCCTCAGGTGGTAACAGACACCCAGAGTTACACTTTATTTCTTTATTTTCTTCCTTTGATGATGATGTGAGCTTTGCTATCTTCTACCAATAAATGCTGTAGCTCAGTTATTCCTACTTCTTTTGCTTTCAGACTGACCTCAACTATTATTTTATAATTTGAACTTTGCCAACTTGGTAAAAGGGTTTATTAGTATGTTTGGGTTTGACCTGACTCCCTCTGTACTCCTGCAGCACAAGAATATTGCTTTTGGCTGGTAGAGCTGTTTATTGTGTGGTGGATTCTGTTGGCCCCAGTTATCTTGTAGAATCACAGAATATTGAGAGCTGAGGGATGTTATCAAGGTTCTGTTGCATGATGTTTTTAAAGCATGAAGGCTGGCACACTTTTTCAGAAAGATACCCAGAGCAAAGGGGTGTAATGCTCGAGGAAAAGGGGTGTGATGCTCAAGCAAAGGAAGACCTGCAAAGGGTGAGCAGGAAACAAAGTTTTCTGAAGGAGGGTTTTGAGTGAGGCTGTGCTGAAGGGTAAGGAGGAGGCACTGAACAGGGAAAATGTTACGTGATATGCAGAATATTCAGGTGACAGTCACCTTTGGAGGGGTGGCTGGATGGCACAGCAGCTCCTTTGTCTCTTGCAACCATCTCATTTGTGCCTTTATCTTCTGCTCCTCCTTCAGCCCATATCATCTGCAGTATTTTGATGATAATGTCATCTGTTAAAGTGACTATCTCCCTGAAATCACTGATAACGTTTCTCTTGACTCTCCTGATCAGGATCTCATTGTTAACTGGAGCAGAAGTGGGAAAAGGAACAAAACCCTGCTGTGCTGCTTGCTGGGATGTGTCAGGAGCTTCCCTGCAGCCCTGGGCCCCAGCACTGCCCACAGACCTGTCACTGCACCAGGGACACACCTGAGAGCTGCAAAGTGAATTTTTTGTTCCAGCAGGGAGGAAAATAGAGCAAAGGGCAGCTTGACAAGCCTGGGCTCCTTCACAAATGCATCTGGGTAATACAAATAAGTTTGTTTCAAGGTGTAACAGCTGTTGATGTTGAAACTCTGGAGTCTGTTCCTAGCAGGAAATCTAATTCTAATCTAAATGCATGAAATGAAGGTTTTGGAGCTGCTAGTACTGCTAGTACTCAGATACAGATGGTGTGGTAGAAAGTATCAGAATCCAGAAATCTTTCAGGAAAGATTTTGTGGAGAGTAATTTTCTTGTTGGTAGCATGAAGAACATGTAGAAAGCAAGAGATTTCTGTATTATGACAGCTAACAGGTGCTTTAAATATTTTTCCAATGCACCTTTCCCCCCCTTTTTCCCTCCAAAAGGGGACAGTCTGAACTAGGTTTAGAAACATCTGGAAAGGAGACTTTCATGAAGCTGCTCCATGTTCAAAGCTTCTTATTCAAAATTCTGAGGATGAGCAAGTGCAAGGAAAGAGAAAGTTAAACCACCTTGCAGTGTCTTCTTTCTTCATGCCTGGCTTGGACTTGCCTGGTTGGGGTGGGGAACAATCAGTTGCAAGTCAATTTGGAAGAAGTGAGACAAACTGTGGGGGTGAAAAGTGCTGCTTCACTGGAAAAGGCACTGCTGTTAAAACAGGCAGGGGAGAGGGAAAGGGGGAAGAAAGAAAAACCCAATTGTCTTCTTGCCTCAGGCTGAGCCATCTGATGAGCCAAGCAGATAATATTGACTACACCCCTTAGTGGAGCTTGAGTGGAAGACATTTATTTATTTTATTGCCAAGGATGCTGAAGGAAGAACTCAATAACTTCCTCTACTGGTTATATTGTATTAAAAAAGGCTATAAGGCAGAGGTAGATATATCCTTGTCCTTTTTCTGCCATCCTTAGCTCAGTCTCTTTTGCCTGCAGCACGGAATCATCTGGGCCTTGAGAGCTCTAATGGACCTTGATGGCACAGAGCAAACTCAGCATTCCCCTCCCTCCTGGTCTGGGACAGCCTGAGGAATTGTCAACCTGACAGAGAGATTCCAGGAATTTTCCAATCATAAAAGCTGCCTGGTGGATCCTAATGCATTGAAAATGTTTAGAAAAATATCAAAAGTCATATAAATATAAAAATTTAGCCTTTCTAGGAGCAGGTATTGACAGGTAAGAGGGTTTCTGACTGACATCTCTTTGGGTGAGGTGCCTTTTGCTTGTTTCTGTTCTCCAAAAGATCTTCAGGGTGATCTGTGCAGGGATGGGTATCTTGCTGAGGCTGTTATTACATGGATTTATATTGCAAAGGGTGTTCAGTTTGAAAGTTATTTGGGTCTGAGAGGAATGATGGATTTGTCTTTACAAATAAGCTGTGGGGCTGCTGGTAGGTAAAACCAGCACTGAGAGATAGAAGAAACAATGGGAAGGATTCCACTGGTTGATGGATGGAAAAAGATATTTGCTTTTACAAATAAACTGTAGGTTTGCTGATAAATGAAATCAGACATTGAAAGATGAAAGAAACAATGGGGAAACCCCCTAAATTCCATAAGAATTAAAAATGAAAAGGGAGGGTTACACACAGATAGAAAGTTATGGTGGGGAGAGGAATTATTTTACTCATCTGCTTTGCACTCAGCAGGTGTGAGTCCAGAGCAGCTCTTTGGATAATTTGATACAGCTTTGTAAAAATTACAGCCCTGTTTTTTGGCCTGTGCTTTGATAAGAGTCACTGAAGAGATGATGCTGTTACTGTGCTCCCCAAAGAGGGATTGTTTATTGCAGCAGCTTGAGAACTGAATCTTCAAATTCCTCAGAACATCTTGGGTGCTGCTGTACCTTAAGTGGAAGTCTGAAATTTGATCTGAATACCTTGGGCAAGCCAGCAGGTGACATTCACAGCTCCTGCCAGTAACTGCCTGCTTGAAATGAGGTTTGGAACATTTATTTAGAGAGTGAATAGGTGTGAGTGTGCTGGGAATAATGGGAAATTGGAGTTGGATTATACATACAGATATTATGCAATATATCTCATGTGCTGAATGGGGAGCACAGAGAAAACAGCCACTGTTTTGATTGAGAATGGATCCTTTTGATCAATTAGCTACCCACAGGTGACATTAAAACAAACCAGCTCATCTGGCTGAATCCTTCTTTCCTCTACTCTGGTTCAAGATTATGAGGGCTCAAGTGCCAGTTCTCAGCTTCTTTTTCTGCCTCTGTCAAATTTCTGTCCAATTACAAAATACCACCCAAACCCATGAAGAAGAAGAAGGGAAAAGAAGAACAACCAAGCACCATCCTAAAACCTCCATCTTGCCCTGTATATATTGCTATATTCTAAAACCTTAACTCTAAGTCTTCCACCCAGTGATATGACACACTTCTAATCAAACTACACATCCCAGTGCTATCAATCAATTTTAGAAGCCTTTTCCTTAGCCCCGAGGTCAAATATAGTATTTTCTTGTGGGTCTGTGCCCTTCAGCACAGAAAGTTTTACATTCTCAGCATCCAGGATTCCAACACTCAAGATTATTTGATCCCAGGTTGGAGCAGTGAACCTTTCCATGCTCTGTGGGTACCCTTTGATAGTTAGTGAAGCCCTGGCACATTTCTGATAGAGTTTAAGGGAATATTTTGGTGTCTGAGAGGTTCTGAAGGATTCAATAGCAGCACACCCTGCTCTGTTTTTTATTATGGCCATCATAGCAGATGTTAGTGCAGAATAAGTTTACAGGGAAACCTGAAGCTGTAAACAATGGAGTCAGTGTCTCTAATGTTTGTTGGTGAACATAAAACAATAATAAAAACAATGAAATATTTATAAGCTTTCAGAAGTAATTACAATGATGAGGTGCAGAGTTTAATTTGGAAGCAATAGCAAAATAAATGAAAAATTAATTTTCCAGACTTACTGGTTCATTTTCAGACTTATTAAAAATAACTTGGCCTCCTTGTAGCAGTAAGATGTGCCAAATTACCTGATTAATGTAAACTTATATTTCTGTTCTCCACCCATTAAAGTAATTGTACAAGTGGGGAACTTGCCTGTTGTTCCTTTTTGTTTTTTTTTTTCAATCAGAGAACACATGAAAAGAGCTGTGAGCTTTTACTGCAGATTATAGTGACTTTCATTTGCAGAACTGGCATTTTATGTTCTCCTGCAACAGGAATGGACTTACAGAACCTGTGTTTTCACTGCAGAGAGGACATACATCAGAGGGCTTTAAATCAGATTAGTTTTCCATTGGCTTGCAAACTAAGGTGAGGTAAGAGAAAGCAACAAGTATTCCATTAAATTAAACATCATAGTGCTGGGATATAAATGCCATTCTGAGGTAATTCTCATAATTTTACCCATTAAGACACTAAAATCAATGAACTTCTCTTTTATGGTGGTTGTGAACTGGTTGAGCTGAATTGCAGAATTATTTGGGGATTCTCTAACTCTGCTTCCACTGAAACTGCTGGTTTTGAAGTCAGCACAGTTAGGTGACAGTATGAAATCTCTTGGCTCATCTCTCCTTGAACCTCAAAGCTCACTGTGAGTGTTGTTTTCTTGCCAGAGAAAACAAAGGGATCCTTGTTGGGTCTAAGCTCTGAGGGGTGGAATGGGATCCAAATAATGCACATCCTGCAGGGATGTTCACCCCTGAGCTGAAACCACTGGCCTTGATAATTCAGTTGCTTATTTGGCAAGTGGGTACAATAAAATAAAGCTTCTTTACACCTAAGCCTCATGAGATTCAGTCAACAGGAGTTTTCTTGCTTTCCAGCTCTGCCCAAATCCCCTAAAAATCTAAAATCTACCCCCTGGTTCCTTGTATCCAAATCCCAGTGGGATTTTGGGTGGCACTTGGAGGAGGTCAGGCTTTCTGCAGGGAGCAGCACAGTTCCCATCCTGTCTCCAGCTGCCTCTTGTTTGTGCTTTGGGGGTGCACAAGAGAGGGAAATCTCCCTCAGTTTGGGTCTCAGCATTCCTATTTTATTTTATTTAGTGTGTTGTGATGGTGTTCACAGGGGTCCCAGGATGAGGGAAGAGATGAGGATCTGACTCCATGTTTCAGAAGGCTTGATTTATTATTTTATGTTATATATTATATTAAAACTATACTGAAAGAATAGAAGAAAGGATTTCATCAGGTTAGCTAAGAATAGAAAAAGGAATGATAACAAAGGCTTGTGACTGACTGAGACAGTCTGAACAGCTGACTGTGATTGGCCATTAATTAGAAACAACCACATGAGACCAATCACAGATGCACCTGTTGCATTCCACAGCAGCAGATAACCATTGTTTACATTTTGTTCCTGAGGCCTTTCAGCTTCTCAGGAGAAAAAATCCTAAAGAAAGGATTTTTCATAAAACATGTCTGTGACAGTGTGTCTTACAGTCCAAGAGGAGATGCTGGCTGGAGCTGGACTGACTGCTGAGTGTGGTACCTGTGGAATTCCAGCTGTTCTGGCTTGCTCTTAGAATAACTGCATTTTTTAGCAGTGATTTCAAGCAGAAATGTCTTGAAAGCAGTCAGTGCAAGGATTCCCGAGGTCTCAGAGCACTTGTTACTCACTTTCATGTACCTCCCTGGGTAATGGCCTCTCAGATTTTAGTGACTGGTGCTCATGGCTTTATTTGGCTCAGGATCAGTTCTGTCAGGGGTTCTGTGGGGAAAGGACTTGACTCTGAAACTGCTCATTAGGTATGAAGTGAGTTCTGTCAGAAAAGGGCAAGGGGTGGGCTCTGGCCAAGAGGGGAGTTCTGACACTAAAGAGGCAGGAGGTAAAACAATAAATCAGGCTGATATTAAGCAAGGAATGTATCATACAGGATAAAAAAGGGGCTGGACATGTCTAGAGCATTGACTCTCCTCCTGATCCTGTTATCCTCTTCAGAAATTAATGATGATCTGAAAGACTTGAAGTGGGTTTCCTGCATGAAGCCTGGTGGCCCAGCTTGTAGGGGGATACAGTATAGGTAAATGAAGGTGGTATAGAATGTAATCATTTCCCCTAAAAGAGTTGTAGCTGCACCAATTACTAAAGATTAGGAGCAGGCCTGATCTTAACAGGCCACACCAGTAGACAATAAGAACAGTGGTATAAAAGAGTGGATTGGTGGGCTCTGGAGTCAGATGATGGCTGCTGCAAGGACCAGGAACAGTCACTGCTTAGAGGAGCTGCCTATGGGAAACATTGAGGAGGTATGAAACTCTGGTGCTATGGAATCCTTGCCATGTAATGATAATAGAACTCTCACAATATGTTAGACAACACCATCTAAGTATGGCCTTATGCCCTGGAGAGCTTCCTGACATCATAGAACCTTTTGGTGCTGTAGAAACACAAAAACAATAATTGCCTATTCTTGCCATACAGTATTTTTGTGCTAAATAACAGGAAGCAAAGGCCTGACTAACCATCTCTCACAAATATCAACAGAATTTATTTCTTGCCTTGCCATTTCTCCTTTTCTCTGCATGAAGATGTTGAGGTTTCAGAAATGTTTGATTTTCATTAGAGACAAAAATGCGTTCCCTGTCTCTGTAAGTCTTCATTTCTTCAAAACCAGAGGCTATGCTTCAAACACGAGGAAGTGGGTGTTTTATTTTGTGATTTGGAGGAAGCTGGCTGTGCCTGTGATCTGGGGACAGGGCTGTGCAGGAGCCAGCAGTGCCTGGCAGGCTGTGTGGCTGGGCTGGGCACTGAGGCAGCCTGAGCAGCTGCCTGCTTCCACTTCAAACACAAATAAAACACTGCTACAACTGGCAAGGTCTTGCCAAGCACTTGAATTCCATGAAATCAAAGCTTCTGGATGGAGATGTGCTCCAACAGAAATTGATGCAGTTTACTGTGTAAATAAGCCTGAAGTGCATTTTAGCTAAACAGCACTTCTGTTTCAGAATTATTTCTGTATTTCTGTGTTTTAGGTGAGGATGGAAAGTTTAAGAAGGAATAAACAAAGCTCAAATAGAAAACAGGATTAAATGGCTTGTGTGATGGAAAAAGCAGGTATGAATGGTGAATGAGCCCTAGAAATAGGAAAGATTTTTACAGTTTGTTGAAGATTATCTTAACAGTGGTGTAACTCCTTCAGGAGCTTCAAGCAGGAGGAAAGAGGGGAAAGGGTGGGACAAGTTTTAACAATATGGGAAAGAGGGTGGAGGATTTGTTGAAGCCAACAGCTCTGCCTTGGGGGTGTGACTTTTGAAGAAAATCCCTGTTGTTGGTCTCTACTGCTGTTGATGAGGATATTGAGTGGTGTTTATTGATGGTTTTCTTTCCTCCTCAGCCAGGTGGGTGTGGGGGCTCATGGCTTTGAGAGAGGGGCATGACCTGTATCAATCTGTGCTCACCTAGGGTGAAACCCTTCCTGCAGGGGCTGCCTGGCTGTGCCCTGGGTGACAATCTCTTGTTTCTTGAAGAGGATCAGTCACCAGCTGAGCAGGTTTCTTCTGTAGGCTCATCACAAGTGGACACCCCTCCAGATTGAAGGCCAAGCTGTGGAACTTGGCCACTGCAGGTGACAAGGCATGTGAGGCTGGATCCAGCACCATTTAAAAAACCTCTCAGCTTGATTTTAACTCTGCTGAGTCCACTCAGTTTGTGTTCATCCAGCTCTGGAAGTATTTACAGTTGCAAGTTAGGAAAAGGCTAATGCCCACCCTTTGCTATGGTCAGTGTTAGCAATGGATGCTTAATGTCTCCAGGTCTGGGTGTGCAGATATCCTGGATCTCAGAACTGCTCCCTCACCCTCCTGTGGGTCTGGATGGAGACCCTCAAATAACTGATTCCTCCTCCCTTTGTTCATTCTTCAGTAATTGACACAACTATTTGCTCAAACTAACACCTCCTTCGTAATGTCAGTGAAATCTCTGCTGGGACACAAATTAACCCCCTGGAGGATTGTAATGTCAGTGGAATCAGTGCTGGGACACAGATTAACCCCCTCTAGGACAGCAATCTCAGTGAAATCAGTGCTGGGACTCAAATCAACTCCCTCTAGGATTCTAATATCAGTGAAATCAGTGCTGGGATACAGACTAACTCCCTTTGAGATTCTAATATCAGTGCTGGGACACAGATTAACTGGAGGATTCTGGCCACAGCAGAAAATGGAGTGTGACTTGCTGAATTCATCCACACTGGTTGGGCACCACTCCTAAAGTTTTGTCCTGACTGGAACATCTCTGGACATGTGCAGTAGGTTTCTTAGGGATTTATTCCCTCTGCAAGATATAAGGAGCCTCATTTAAATCTACAAGCACTTAAGTGTGAGAAAACAGGACTCACATTGCTTTTTAAAAAAAAAAGAAAAAAAAGCGCCTCTACTTAATCTTGCCTTCTCTGTTGGAAGAATGAGCAGCACATAGCAGTCTATATGTCAAAACACATGGTTACTTTTTTTTTTTTAAGGGTTCAAATATTGCACCAAACCTTTGGTTATGTGTGGTGGCATTTTTAATAAATTGTCTGAGAGAGCAAAAGAAAACCTCCAAAATGTCCTGCTGCATTGTCCTAATCTCATTTTAATCTCATCCCTACAGCTCTAGGACCAGAATGCTATGTGAAATTTGTGTTACAGCGTGGAAGGTGGATTTAGGTGGTGCAAAGTTAATTTACAAAGTAAGGATATCCTTATTAAAAAACACCCCCAAACCTGGAATGAAATTATTTTGAAAGAAGCTGTTTGGAGTTAAGGCTACCTTTGCATTTTAATGGGTAATTACTCTTGGCATCACCACCAGTGTATAACCAAAGCCCTCAGCACCCCTGGGGCACAGACGTAAATTTGGATTTAAAGCCGGCGGTGCAGCTAATATTGAGGAAAGCCAATTTCCGTGGATCGGGGAGAAGAGAAATCCGAGGGTTTTGTCGCTGGCAGCAGCAGCAGCGTGCATATAATCGATAAAGGAAAGGTTATTGCTGCTCCGGCCGCGCTCAGCGCTCGCAGCCGGCAGGAGAGGGCGGCAGAGAAACAGCTCCGGCTCCCGCACAGCACCCAAATTTCTAACGGGAGCCACAGCACATCGCAGCTCTCGGAAGCCAAATCCCCTTTCAAAACGGCAGCTTCAGCTGCCCCCCCCCCCCCCCCCCCCTTTTTTTTTTTTCCTCCTCCTTTTTAAAAAAAAAAAAAAGTCCGCAACACTTTGAAAATGTCAAATTCCTGCGGCAGTCCAGAAGACGCGGGGAAGCAGCGAGGCAGAGATGGCAGGATAAGAAGGGAGGATGTGGATGATTCCCAGCCTGAGGGAAAGAGGCTGAAGCTGGGGAATGAAGCAGGGACCGGTGGAAAGGACAGGGAAGCAGCGGCAGAAGATGCGATAATGCCTTGCTCAGGCAGAGAAGAGCCCGTGCCCGAAGGAGGAGGTGAAGGCAAAAGTGTAAGTGAGCATCTTCAGTGGCTCAGGAAAGGGGGAAGGGCTGGGAGGTTACCTTTGAAATTATCTGTCATCCTGAAGTTGGTAATTGGGCATCAGGAAGAGCAGGATGAATGAAATGGAGTGTCCCATCTCACTGAGATCATAAGCATGGTCCTCTTTCATTTCTCATCTTGCCTGCACGCTTTTTAGTGCAGGAGTGTATGTTTTATCTGGCTCTCACATCAGCTGCTTGCAAGATGTGTGTGTCAGAGGAGTGATTTCCTTTTTCATGGGGAGAAGGAATACTAACAGCTAAACTTGCTTTTCAGCTCCCTATATCCATTTAGAAATTGGGTAAGGATGGGTGCATTGAATTGGACAGTTTGGGTTGTTTATCAGTCTGTCCATTCACACTTTGACGTGCATTCATGTTGAGTAGCATTGTTTCACAGCTGGGAATGGGGGTAGAGCCTCCAGAAGAGGAGAACTGGTGGTTAGAGATCTCATCTGGTGAGATTTTGCCAAAGAAGAGCTGCTGAGCAGTTGCCTGTATAAACATCAGCACTGGCAGATGCTTACACGAGGGTAACTTTGCTGCCTGGTTATTGAGCTCCGCAGCTCCTGAGGCACAGCAGAGAGCTCAGGGGAGAGCATCTGGATCCCCAGCCAGCTGAAGCTTTGCCCTTCCTGGTGCAATTCAGGCCAGGTACTTTTCCTCCACACATCCTGGCGGCTTCCCTTGGTCAGAAATACAGGGGGAGGGTGGTGGGGACAGTGTCTGGGGTGGAGGATGTTTCTGTGTGAGTTGTTATAGGGGAGAGTGTAGCTGGAGAGCTCACTTAAGAGCTGCTGGGGGTTTCAGTGCACTGGTTTCATCCAGAAGTTTTCTGAAATGTGGGTTGTTTTCTCTCCTGGGGTTGATATCCTGAATTTGGGCATGCTTCTTCAAATGAGGAGCTAAGTAGATGCCCAGTGTTTCAGTAGGATTTACATGTTTAAACTATTTGAAATCTAGTTTATTTGTCTTGTTCTTGGTGGAAGGTCATCTCTAAATGCAACAGTTTTCATGAGCTACAGGAGTATTTAAAATGTGTGTAGAGTGTTGGTTTGTTTATCCAAGCAGAAATCTTTTATCTAGCCCTGTAACTGCAGAGAGTTGCACTTTGCTCTGTGTTTTGGGATTCCAATGCTTTATGAAGTTAGGTTCTTTGTAACTCTCAGGCAGTGAAGTGCCACTCTTGTTCTTACACCACTCTGGCAGAGACTTATTTTCCCCAAAATTAAGTGCAAAATACAGTCATGTTAATTGCTCAAATCACAACCCTCACTTTTGGTTGTTTTTCTTCTTTTTTACCTGGGACTAAAGGTTTCAAACCCATTCTGCTTTGTGATAAATATCTAGAAGTGAACACCACTATGGGTTGGGGTAAAAGTCTTCTTGATGGTATGTTGTATGTCTTACTATAACACCTAATGAGGAAGTTACTGAAAAATAAGCCTTAATTGAATAAATTTACTTTATCTTTTAATGCAGAATATATGGGAATGATGCATACCTGAATCACTGGGCTCTGCCCCATCTGTGGTGCCTGGTTTAGCCCCTTATTTAGGTTCTGCTACTGCAGCAAAGTTCTGTGCTGGTTAATACCTGTCCTTTTTTTTTTTTTTTTTTTTTTGGTCCTTTCAAGGACCTGGTATAGCTTCTCCGACTTTACATTTTGGCTTTTCATCAGGGGATTGTTAAAAATATTAACAAAGCAAATCAGTTAATGAACAATTATTTCACTGCTTCTCTTTCCCAAAATCAATTCTTAAATAGTTTTTATAGTAAAATAATTGTTCTTATAGTATCTCTTAAATTAAACTGAGTTTGAGTCAGAACTCATCAAAGCTCAATGAAGCTCTTCTTTCCCCTCACTGAGTGGATTCTGGCTTGGGATGTTGCACTACATTTTATATAAAGTTCCAGTAATATTTTTCCCCTTCCCTTTTAAATCTGTCTGATTTGGAGGCATTATTAGAAATTAATTAGGTGACATTTGAAATTTAGTTAACATTAAGTTTTTTCTCAAAGCAATAAAAGCTTGTTCAACAATGGCTGTAAGTGTCTGTCACCTTGCAGAGAGCAAGCTGCTGGGAAAGATGGACTGTGTGCCCTTAGGAAACACTGGAATGACTTCATTTCTGTGCTTAGAAGAATCTTTATTTTATAGGCATAGTGGTATGGGTAATCAATGCATGCATTGGAGAAACATTTCCTAATAGTCCATTATGTCTTCCACTTTAAAGAAGGACATTTAAAAGAAATTATAGGCTTTGACTCATTTTTGGACTCATAATAAAAAATCAGCACCGTGTGTGTGCTATTTCTCTGTTTATTCCACTGCTATTTGCCTCATCCAACATCATTCTTGGGTTGAGAAGGAAGAAATCTACCTTGGTCAGCTGCTCCAGCTCATTATCCCACTTCTTATGGAATCTTGGATTCTGGAGAATGCAGACACAATGTATATTTTATGCTCCTGGAGCGATGTGGGCATTTCCTTGGCATGCTGAGTTTGCAGCAGGAGCAGCTGCCGGGCACAGGTTGGTTGTGCAGAAGGATCTTTGTGCCCCTGGACAGGGCTCCCTCCCCTGCCTTGGCAAAGAGGGGCTGCATTTGGCAGCAGGAGCTGCAGTGACTCCTTCCCTTAGGGCTGGGGACTGGTTAGTGCAGTAACAGGGTGTCTTGGTTTGGAAAGACAGGTGTCTGCTGAGGAAGGCAGGAGCCTCCCCAGAAATGGAAAATGTAAACCCCCTCTCTCCAAATTACTGCAGTTTTGAAATTAAGGGGCTCTCAGGCAAAGATATGGGAGTAGGAATAACAGTTCTTTACTAGGAAAAAATTAAAAAAAACAAAAGCAGTTATATAAAACAACACTGTCAGAGCAGGCCCTGGCATGTAGGGGGATAGAATATAAGTAAATAAAGGTAGTATAGAATGTGACCTTATCCCTTAAAGAGTTGCAGGTGAACCAATTACTAAAGATTAGCAGCAGGCCTGATGTTAACAGGCCACACCTGTAGCCAATAAGAAGAGTTATAAACGAGTGGATTGGTTGGTTGAGGGGAACTGGAGTCAGTTGGCTGCTGTGAGGACAAGGAAGAGTCAGTGCCTAGAGGAGGTGCCTACAAGAAAGATCAAGGAGCTATAAAACTCTGGCAATGTGGAATCCTTGCAATGTAATGTATTAGAACCTTTGCAATATAATGACAACACTTGCTCCCTGTGTGCCAGGGCGGTGTCCCAGCCCCATGCCATGGGGGCTCAGCCCTCCTGCAGTGCCAGCTGTGGCTCTGCTGCAGCAGGGATCCTGCACAAGGGGGGAGTTTTCCTCTGCAGCTCCAGGGCTGCTGCAGATGGGCCTGGGCTCCCTCTGGCCACGCAGGGCAGCAGAAAGCTGCTCCTCTGGCAATGCAGGGGGCAGAGGCTGCTGTGCTGTGCCAGGCCCAGATTGGATCCAGGCAGGAATGCTTGGCTCCTCCCCTGGGCGGAGCATCTCCCCATGGGATGCTGGAATTGGACCAGCCCTGCAGGGACACTCAGTGGCCATGGACAGCAGAGATCTGCTGGAGGGAGGGTTGGCTGTGGGAGAGATAAAGAAAACTGCCCCATCAGATGGCAGTAGAACACACACCCCTGTTTCCAACCTAAGGCACAGGGGTGAAACTGGAATTGTTAATTTAGGTTTCTATTCAAATAATTTGTTTCCTGCCTTCTCTTTTTATTGTCCTCATTACGGTGAGGAAGCTGCTTATGGCAGGTGTGGATCACACAGTCCAAGGCTTGGAGTTGTTCCCTCTGTGATGTTTCTTCCTGGCAGATCATCAGAAGGAAGCCTTTGGTTCAAACCCAGAGGCTGCAGTCTTTGTAGTGAGGTTCAACTTGAGAAAACCTTCACTTGGTGCATATGGTGGGGAATTGGCCTTGGGGAGAGCCAGTGAGGCACTGCTTTTCATCAAGAGTTTGGGTAGAAGTCTTTAACCAGGAGAATTCCATCCCCAGCTGTGTGCCTGGAGGATGAGCACAGCTGTCAGCTCTGTGATGCCACAGCATTGATTGCCACCCTACCCCTGACCACACTCTGGAAATTGTTAACTCAGGCTAAAGCTCTATTTCCTGAAATGGGAAGAGTATGAAGAATTAAGCATGCAAGTTCTGACTTCTTCCTGGGCTGATAGGCATGAGATAGACTTATAGTTAGCCACGAGTAACTCTGGGAGACTCACAGTTACCCACAAGTGATCATCAGGAGTGTGGATCCTTGTAATCCATGCACCCTTGTCTTCCAAGAATAGTCCTTTTAAATCTCTCTTTAACCGACTCTTTGTGCATATGCTTAGTGAAGTTTCTTTGGATTTTGGTGCAGAGATATTTCTCTATCCACAAGGCCTCCTTCGTTATGATCCACGCTTTCCCCCCATAAATATTTGTGCCAAGTTTAGAGAAGAAGACTAAATTTCCTGGGTTTGGTTTGACTTCTGTGGTGTTCCCAAAGCACACAGCTTCCAAACTTATGATTTCATCTGTAATGCCACCTGAGCCAGGAGAGAGCTTGAACTTCTACCTTTTAAACAACTTTCAGAATTACTAGAATGCATTTTTGAATTAATGTGCTGTTTTAATTTTTTTTATTGCCTTTGTGAATACTTAGAAAGGAGGAAAGGGCAGAAGTACTGTGAAGAAAGAAATCCAACTTTTTGTTGCTAACATCAGAAGTAACATTATTCAGTTTTGGGACTGTCATGTTGTAAAAGAAAATGTGAGGAAAGTATCTGAAAAAGTGCTTAGGACTTTTGTAGGAAGGGAAAACTGGTTTTGCTGATCAACTCTGAAGAATTGACTACACCAAACTTGTATCATGTGACAGATCCAGCCTTCCAAATCTCATGGATTTGATGGAATTGTAGATCCAGTTTAGATGGGGGGATGTTGTGATGTGCTGTGTAATGCCCTTATCATTGCATAGAGAACAAATTGTACCTGGTCATTACTTTGAGTAATTCATGTGAGTATTCCTAAAGTGTGGAAGAACATACCTTGGAAAGCTGAGAAATGCGCATTGAAAAGCTGTTCGTTTAGAAGGAGGAGAGGAAGGGTTTTAAGAGATGAGGATATGAGCTTGGAGCTTCAGCTCAAGACAAAATTCCCCTGTTTGAAGAATGGGTCTGGGTTCATGGTACCAAATTAAAATCTCTGTCAAGACCAGGTGTGGATGTGGGAACTGAGCCCCATCTGAATTCACTGCAGAAAATCCAGTGTGTGCCTTCAGCAGTGTCAGCTGCTATCCTGGGAGGGCTTGGGGTGAGTAACAGAGATGTTAGGAGGTGTTGAATTTGAGAATTAATATTGATGAGTGAAATACACATTTTTTTATCTCTTATGTTTAGCTTTGGTTAAAGTCATTTTTGACTCAATAACTCGGAGCCTTTTCATTAAATACATCATAAAATGTAGAAGGAAGTGTAGGAATTGGATCTGAAGTCTGGCAGTTTGATTTCAGTGCATTGCCATGCAATGTTACACTGTGCTAGTGCAGTTTCTCATGGATTTTCTGGTTTAGGACATTTATTTGCTCCTTACAGTTGGTTTATTACAAAACCTGATTTGTGTGTGAATGTCTTTGTGATCATGATTGCATTTATAAATATTACTTTAAAGAGGAAATGTGTTTGAGAAGGGAGAAAGTGGAATGATGGGTTTGTCTGGGCTGGGAGTCCATTTTAAGGTGCTGATTTCTGACACCCAGGGTTCTAACCAGATTGAACCATTCTGCTGTCAAGGCTGTGCTTTAGTTCTTTTTCCCTTCTCTTTATAACAGTGTTTCAATCTATTGAGTTCCTTTTCTCCTCAGGCATTATGGAATGGATGTGTTTTAGGAGAGCACCATAAATTTAAAGTGTTTTGAAGAGCAGGACACTTGGAACGTGTTGCAGACTGCATCTGCCTTTCCTCTCTTTCCTTTTCCGGGTCTGATTACCTAATTAGAGGATAACTTAAGGATTGAATCTATTGACTTGTTAGGCAGACTGTGATAGATGCTGGAATTACTGCTTTTGTTTTGATTCAGAGCACAATCAAGTTCTGTGATCCAGGACAGAGACATAATTATTTGCCTTTGGAAGTGGGAAGAAAGAAGGTGATAGTTCTTTAGTAGTCAGTGGTGGTATTGATACAAGGTGCTGGAGTTCCTTCCACAGGAATGTTTGCCAAATCAGAGTAGAGGAGCTTTGGTAGAAAGGTGTGGATAAATCAAAAATCAGTTTTTGGACTTGATTCTAAGAACAAGAACAAGTTGGAGGGAAATGTTCTCCCTAAAACTGATTCATCCTCCTGTTAACCTCTGGCTGGTGTCAGCAAGCTGTCAGCAAACAATGGCACTGCAGCCTGAGCAGGAATAACTGCAGCAAGGAATTGCCTGAGACAAGGCAAGGCAGCAGCAGAAGACCCTCATGAATGACCTTGTTTTGCCATTTTTCCTGTAGCTGCACTAGATGGCAGGGGCTAAGTGTGCAAAGCTAAGGGCTTTGTGTGCATTATCCTATTATTTTATCACAAGGGAATTTTAATTTAATTCAGCAAATAACTGCCTGTTTTCAACTAGCAATTTCTACCAAAGCAACATTGGCCAGTTGTGTTTACTCATTGGGAGTTCAATTTCACTGATAAGGAATATTCATGGAGCATTTCTATCCCAGTTTGAGTAATCAATTCCCTAATATTACAATTTTTGTAGAGTGACTGGAATATTACTTTTGATTGAAATTACAAATGCATTAAAATTCTCCAGAGTGCAAAAGAAGGCATTTGTGATCTATGTTGAATTAGAGGAGATATGAAATTAAGATATTGATATATTGCTCTTATTTGCTATGCTTTCTCCTTCTGCCTGCCAATGTCAGCCAGGAAAATATTTTTATTTCAAGTCTCTGTGATTTAAAGATTAATAAAATTATGTACTTTACTTTGGTTCTTTTTTAATATTTGCAGTCTTAGTCATTAGCCCTCACTACAACAATAAGGAATAAGCCCAGAAGCTATGCAAAAATTGAAAATGGAATGAGGCTGGTGCTTCCCTGGCTGTCCCTTTCCTGTGGAGTACTCAATGTTCAGACTCATTTGGGATGCATTATTACCAAAGAGTTCCCTATTTTGTTCCATTAAATTAGGCTGCAGGATCTGCTGCACTGCCACCCATGTAATTTCCCCCTCAGGAACGCACTTAATGTGGTCTGATGTTCTAATGCTTTCCCCACTGTGCACTTCCTAAACAGCCCAAGGAGTTACAGGCAGTCTTGTCTACACCAGAAAGGATTTCATCCTTTAAATTCAGAGTACAGAACGTTTACTTTTGTTGGCTGTCTTGTGTTCTGATCTCTTTCCTTTAGGCACCTTAACATACCTTTAAAATGGGAATAACTGGTCCAGAGCTTGTGAGCCAGCTGGTCACTGCCAGCAAAATTCAAATAGCTTGGTGTAGGAAAATGCAACAGCTGAGTGACTTAACCAGGTGACTCTAAGTGCTAGATAATGAAATAATTCTCAATTAGTTGTACTGATAATTAATAAATTAATTAAATTGTCCATCTAAGATTCACAAGCCAGTAAGTGTCTGCAGTCCTTGCTAAGGGTACTTTCATTCCAGCCTGAAAAGCAAAACTTGTTTTAATGAAAAAGATTTCCTGAGCACAATAATTCTTACACAATCAGTTCTTTCACGTGCCGTTTTTTCCCCTGCATGTTTCCAATATGTTGGAATATATTCCAATAAATTGGATGCCAGCTCTTCTTCCTAGGGCTTTAGGATCCCTAGGAAGGGACACAGCTCTGGCCCCTCATTTCATAGGAAAATCTTTCTTTACTGAGTTGGTCGCTGGACAGAGGTGGAAAGGTGAGGTAGAGAAGCTCCTGGGTGTCCAAGGTTCTGTGGCAAGGGTTGTGCAGGATCCTAACAAGGACTGAGCAGGGACACCACGGAATCAGCCCTGGCATGGGCTTAGAAGGATTCTGTGTTTTCCCAGGGTTCTGCTTTCCCTTGAAAATTGAGCAAGGACAGCACAGGCTCAGCCATGAGTGGATGCACTGAAGGGGCTCTACATTTCCCCAGCTCCTGTAATTATTTTGATGATATTGGTTACCCTGAAGCATAATAAGATGGTGAAAAATTAACAGATTCTTACAAAGTTTCCACTCTTTTTACTCTCTACGAATACTTTGGTAAATTCCTGGTTTAGCTGAGTTGTACTGTGCATTCAACATTATTTTCAGGGAATGTTATTTTCCACAAAATGAAGGCTAATCACAAAAAATAGAAATGGATTTAGTATGTAAAATTATGAAGTCACCACGCTGAGACTGTCATAGTTCCTTGAGTTGGGCCACAACTAAAATGGAAATTACACATTCTTATCAATAATGCACTGGGGAAGTAACATCTGTTCTGAGATGCTGAGAGGTAGTTTTTTCATTCACTGAAATATTTATTTCAACTAAAAACTCTAATCTTTTCACTGTCTCCAGAGGGCAGAATCATTGACTGTTATGTTTAGAAACTGTCTGTGAATTACAAGCATCCATATGAAATGGAAAGAATGCTGATTGAGCAATTAATCACTTTTTACTTAATTTAAAATAAATAATGACGTTACAGAAAGCTGTTGCATTAGCTCCAAAAAAGAAAAGACTGATTCTTGGAAAAGCAGCAGAACAAAATTTCTTTCTCTCACTATAGGCTAGTTTCCAGCTCTTGAAGGCACAAAACCAATAGTTTTTGGTGATGTGACAATATTTTCTTCTAATTAGCCAGTGTTGTGTTACACATGTTACATAAAGGTTGCTGTTCCTGGCCACCCATGTTCAGATCCTTCTTAGATTTCAAGGCTAGAATTGACTGCTAGACCCTGGTTTCTAATAAAAGTTAATTCCATCTTCCTAAATTCTGTTTGAGCTAGAAAATGGAATTTTTTACAAAAACAGCCACTGTTGATTAAAGGCTTCAGGTCACGAACGATTCCTCAAGTCTCCAGGTAAATTTCTTGCTGTAGATAATTATTCTTAGAATAAAAATATAAATCCTTGCCTGGAGTTGGAATTTGCCCAACTGTGCATCCCAGCCTGAGTGGATTGTTTTGCACCAGATGTTATTGACTCCCATGATGGGAATAAACTCATTTCCTCCTCCTGGATAAGCCAAGCATCTGGATCCATGTGCTTTGTTTTCCATCCTGCAGGTCTGTGCTCCCCATCTGAAATAATTCATCCGTGCCCTCGCTGCCTCTTTGCAAGTTCAACATTTTTGCAGAAAGCTGATTCTGCTGGATGTCCCCTGTTAATATATCAATGGTTTAGGTATTGCTCTGGCCTGGGCTCCAGGTTCATTTACCAACAGCTGCCAATGCCACTAAACATTCTGTGTTTGCCCACATGGAAGTGTATTTTTGTCAGACAAGCCCAGATTTATGACTGCAATTTGATTAAAATTGTCTGAAAATTACCAATGCCTTGATTTATACATACTTGCTTTCCAATTCACTGGGAAAAAAAAAATCACTGAATAATATTCATGGAAGAACAGATCCTTGTGGGATGTTAATTGCAGAGGCATCTTAATTGGAATGACTTTGCTCCTGCTCCTTTTGTTTTTTCTCCCCTATCTGCTCAGTTTTAATTCATTTAAAAGTGTCCTGTGTCGCTGTGCACACAAACCAACATGGAGGTGGTATGTTAGTACTTCATAGTGGTTGCTCAATTTTGATTTAAAAAAAAAATAAAATTATGTAACTGAGGCAAAAAATATCAAAACTAAATTAATATCTTATCTGTTGACAAATGAATTTTGCCCCACCCAGTGATAACTTTTCAAGACCCTTAATCTTCCCAGCTGAGAGGTCAGTTTGGATCATTGTGACTCAGACCCTCTGTGGTGCCTTGGGACTGGGCGTCTGGAAGCTGCTGAGGCTGTTCCCCTGGGGCTGTGTGCAGTGTGCTGTGTTAGCAGGGAAGCTTTTCACCAAAGCAAAATGAGTAAAGAACCCCCAGAAAAAGCCCCGCTGTGTGGCTGCAATAAATTCTGGGTCTGCAGCTGCCTGGTCAGTGCAGGGGAGGGTGTGATGGTGCTGAGAAGGGAGCAGGAAAGCCCCAGTGCCCTGTTTGCTGCAGTGGGATTTATTAATTGATATCTGAATGCCAGGGACCAGAAATCTCCCCCTGGAAGGGTCTGGAATCACCCCTGGGGGCTCTGGGCAGGCACAGGGACGATCAGCAGGCCGAGGGGGAGTTGGCACAGCTCTGGCTGTTCGTTGGCACCTCTGATGGAGAATGGGGCCTGCAGAGGTGAAGGGAAAAAATTTCTGCCTGGAAAATGTGCCCAGATGTCTGAATTGTCACTGCTGCCTTAGGTGCAGATGTGTGGGTGTGACCTCCTCTGACAGGGCAGGCTGGCTCTGCAAACCAGCTCCAGTGCCTGGGGCAGAGAAATCTGTGCCCCAATAAATCTGTGTCCCAATATTTGGTAATTACTAAATGAACTGAGAAGACTGGAAGTGCCTGTTCTGATCCAGGCACTTTGGGAAGTCTCACAGGTTTGTTCAGCTGGAATTCTGTTGCAGGGTTCTGGCCTGAGAGGTTGGCAGCAAGATCAGAGAGCTGATCAAAGATTTCTGTCTCAGTGTGCATCTGCACAGACAGGTCACTTCCCAAAATAACCCAGGGGGCTCTGAAACCCAAACCAGGTGCTGAGACCATTATCACACTGCCTCCAATGAGGGCACAAATCAATGCTTCACCCTCAGTGTCCTTTCTGCAGCTGTTTTTAGAATCCTGGTATCTAGGAACTCTCTTGGCTCTCTCTTTTCCTGCCTCCCCTCAGTACCCCCTGTCCTTTGGTGTCCCCTCTCCCAGGATGGGTTTGGTGTTCAGGAGCCAGCGCAGCTCTCAGGCTTCTGCCTCTCTCACCTGAGACTTTGGGAGCTGCAAGAAAAAGCTGCTAATTAGAGAAAAGACTCACTTTCTACTTCCATCCACTGGAAGCCTCTTCATCCAAGCCTGTTCATCTACATGATATGAATATTTTAATTTCCTTGAGTGACTAAGTGTGGGAATGTTCCTCACTCAGGGTCAGCAAATGTGGTGGTGATCACAGGGGTCCCAGGACGAGGGAAGAGATGAGAATCTTGACTCCATGTTTCAGAAGGCTGATTTATTATTTTATGATATATATTATATTAAAAGCAAATGATATATTATTATAACTATACCAAAGAAGAGAAGAAAGGATTTCATCAGAAGGCTAGCAAGGAAAGCAATGGAATGAATAATAAAATCTTGTGAGTGCTCATAGCCTCGACACAGCTGGCTGTCATTGGTCATCAAGTAAAAACAATTTCACATGCTGGGTAAACAATTCTCCAAATCACATTCCAAAGCAGCAAAACATGGAGAAGCTGAAGCTTCTCAGCTTCTCAGGAGAAACAATCCTAACAAAAGGATTTTTCAGAAAATATGTCTGTGACAATTAAGGAGCTGAATTTCAAACCTGCTTTTATTATACTGAGGCACAGTCAGTTTGCTTTCTTCTATTTTGCTTTATTATTATAAACATTAAATAGCCATTCTACCTTCCCACTGTAAATGCTGGAAGGCTGCAGTGGGAAAAGAAAGCAGCCAGCACTATCTGCTTAGTGGGAATTAAATAATTAAATAAAGGAATAAAAATAATTAATAAAATAAAATAAATTAATAAATAAATATTTATTATATTAATTAATTAAATAAAAACAGATAAAGGAATTAAATAATTAAATAAAGGAATGAAATAATCCTGAAGCTGATTCCTATCACTTCTCATGTTCTTTAGGCCATACCTGTTATGGGGGGAAAAAAATAAATTAGTTTCTATAAGAATGAGGACAGTTGTATCTGTGGGGACTCAACTGCCAAATGTCACCTTAAGCATTCTAAAATTTGCCAAGAGATTAACACTAAGAAATACAAGAAATTGTACAATTAGCATGAGAAAAGTGTGTGTATATATGGAAACTCTCTAAATCTTCTAAGAAATATGTAGGATTTATCATAAAGCTACTCTTGGATTACCAAGTCCAAGTATTAAATTGTAAGTAAACCTCTTTTTTTTTTCCTTCACACCATGAATCTGCCTTCAATCATATTATAAAAGTAGCAATTTTAGATGAAGTTTTTCTGTTAACTTCTACATTTTAAGCAGTTTGGGTGATATTTTAGTGACAGATTTATCTGTAAGACTGCAAACAGGAATGTAAGCTGCTACACAAGAATGTAAATGAAAAGCTGAACTTTTAGTAAAGCTGAGTTTCTGAAATAATTCCATCACTTCAGCTGTACAGAATTTCAAGAATAAACCAAAATGTTAATGAGAGACTTGATTCAAAAACTGGAGACTTAGAAGCATTGATGATACTTGCATGAAGGAAAATTCTTTTAAACCAAGGGAAGTTTTAAATGGATTGCCAGAGCAGCCTTTACTGTGACAAATGGTTTTGTTTATCCTGTTTATCAATAACCTTTTGAGTTTTGCTTGCCAGGCAGGTGAGCTCACGGAACTGGTGGCCTCACCTCCTATTTCAGCAAAACCTGGCATGTGCAGCTGCTGGCACTAAGTGGGGATCATTTACTTCCTTTCAGTGGACTTACAAAATAATTTTAGGAACTTTAAGAGCATTTGAAGCAGGATGAATTCAAGCACTTCATAGGGATTTGACTTGATTTCTTTTTTTGAGCAGGGTTGGAGGACAAATGCTAAAATATTCCTGTCACTATTTGGAATGTTCTCTGAAGGGAAATTTTAATTTTTACTGAGATGAAGACTGAATGTCCATTTTGCACAAGTTCCTCATTCTCCTCTTCCATTGCTCTTTATAAAAGATTTAGATGGTTTGGGAAGCTCAAGTAAACACTTGGAACTATTACAGCAAGACAATCTTGACATAACTTATTCAGCATCAATTACTGGTGTGTGTCTGCTCTTCAGACCTGTGTGGTGGCATTGATGGGCACTCTGTGCACAGGCCTCATCTTCATAAACAAGGCTCCATCCATCTGTGAAGTAGTGAGCCAGATGCAATTAGCATTTTTAAAAAGAATTCACAGTAATAGCACATTTCTGAGGGACAGGATCTCCAACCTCTTTACATTTTCTTTGAGGCTTCTGCTATGTAAGTACAACTTCCATTTAGCGAAGGAAAAAATAGTGTGCTGCACAACCCAAACCAAATTCCTTTGAAAAGACATTTTTGGGATAAAACCCATGTGAAAGCAATGAATTGTAGCTCCTCATTCACAGAATGTGGTGGTGTTTGAGGGTCCCCAGTACTCCATGTTTAAGAAGGCTGATTTATTATGTTGTGATATATAATATATTAAAAGAAAATAATATACTAAAACTATACTAAAGAAAGAGAAAGGAGACATCAGAGAGCTAGAAAGGAATGAATAATAAAATCTTGTGACTGGCCAGAGAGTCTGACACAGCTGGACCATGATTGATCATCAAGTAAAAACAATTCACATGGAACTAATCAAAGATGCACCTGTTGGTAACCATCTCCAGACAACATTCCACAACCATCAGATAGTTATTGTTTACATTTCTTTTCTGAGGCTTCTCAGGAGAAAAATCCTAGCGAAAGTATTTTCATAAAACATCACAGTAACAACAGAAAGTGTCTGACTTTATGTGCCCAAACCCCCCTGAGTGGTAATGCAGTTTTTAAACCCATCATAAACTCTGTGGTCACCCCTGTTTTGCCTAACTTGTGCCATCACCTGCCTCTGTGCTATTTAGAGTCAGAAATGCATTTCTGTGCTATTTACAAGTCAGAAAGGCATTTCGAAGTGTTTTTTTCTTGCTTTTGTTCTTCCACACGGTTGTAGAGTCTAATTTGGCTCTCCATCACTAAGGAGGGCAGGCTTGTGAGGTCACACAGAAGGGAACACAGCTCCTCCCACAGGCTCTGCTTTGTCTCAGATTCACTTGTGCTTTTCGGCGCTGTGCAAGTTCCACTTCCACCAGTGGTACTTAAAACTCACTTTAAGATAGGGTGGATCTGCTCTCATCCTCGAAGTCACGTGCCTTTTTCATTTAATTTAATTTCTTTTCGAGAGTGAATCTTGGGCACGCTGCAGCAGAATCAGATTTTTCCCTCTGCGTCACAGGTGGGTGGAGAAAGTCCTGTCACAGTCTGGAACTGCAGCAGAGTGCTTCCAATAAAGGGTATTTTGGATCATGCTTGGTGTGTGGGGAAAATAATATCAGGAAACTTGGTGGAAAACTTCAGCAGGCTCTGGGTGAGGTGGTTTCCAGGATTCCAGTACTAAAAGATTGATGCAAATGCCTCTTGCACTCAAACCATGGTTCAAACCTGCTCACTGCCTTGTCAAGAAGTTGCCTTCTGCAGCTTTTGGTCTTCATTTCCAAGCCCCTTTAGGTCTCTGCCTGCTGGATTGATTTCTTTGTTCCATTCAGGGGCAAAATGAGCTGTCCCTGCACAGCACTGGCAATGCTGACAGGCAATGGCTGATATCTGAGAGCATGACTGCTTCAAGTTTAGTGTTCATCTGCCAGCAGGTTAAAATTAATCTCTGGTTCCTCAGTCAGCCAGCAGGAGAGCATTTGGTTGTGTTAAAACTCAGCTGAGTAACTGAGAGGAATCCTGAGTGCCACAGCTCAGGGGGACGTGTTAGAGCATCATAGAAACACCACCTGCTCTGAATATTTGCTGATCTATGAAGCCACTTTATTACTCAGGTGTCTAACAACATGCAAATGTGTGTATTAACGGCTCCTGTGCCATAAAAATGGCAAGTTTATAACTCTGCACTTTATAGAGCCTGTAGAATCCAGTTAGCAATGTGTGCTCTGTTGGAAAACAAGATTACAAATCAATTACTCTTTGCTTGACACAGCTCAGATCTCTTTCCTGAGATCCTTGTTCAGCTGACACTGGGAAAATGAACATGCCTGGGAGTGTGACCTGTTATTCAGAGGGAACTGCAGGCTAATGGCACTTTTGATCATTGAGAAATCTATTATTTTTTGACCTGCAAGATAGCCTAAATGGCCCACTTTTATAAAGGAAATTTACAGGTTTGTGAGATCAAACATTCAAGCCCTTCTTAGCTGGGAAGTTCAGGCCAATCTTAGATGCAGAAACACAGGAATTTTCATCAAACCCCTCTCCTTTGCAGCAGTTTATTCCCTAGGGGGGAAAAATGCAGAAGAGCTGATTTCAGGAAAGCAACTGCACCTTTCCTAGCAGAAGCAATTTATCAAAATACTGCTTTGAAGGATGGCAAGGATTCAGTGGTACTGAACCCTCCTTGTGTTGTATAAAAACAGAGATCAAATCTGATTTGGTGGTTGAGGTTCAAAGATTCTCAGAGCAGACTTCAGACTCACTGATTTTCTGTTTTCCTCGAATATTGAGTCTAAGAGGAGGAGGCAGGCCCCACAATCAGGCTGTGGGTATCACTGGAGTTGCCATATGGTGTGTGATCTTTGCTCTTGGAACTTTTGTTTTTCAGTGTGTGTGCTTTTTCCTGCAGAGTAATAATGCTTGGGGATTTACTGTTTATTTTTATTCCTCAGGTTTAATATTGCAGCAGAAATCTATAGCTGACATTCACCATGTTATTAAGCAAACGTTTCATATGAGCTGTGGCTTATTTTTGCTTTGAGTGACATGACCATACTTTCTTTTAAAACTCAGTGCAAATAAAATCTCTGGATTTAATATTCTTTTTTTTTTCATTTTTTCCCCCCTCTTTAATTTTTTTTTTCTTTTCCCTGCTGTTGAATAGGGAAGTCACTTCAGGTCCTTGCTATTTAGCATTCATTTGGGGGTGGTGCCTGTAAAATCCTCTTTTTAGAAATTAAATATGGCTCTCATATTATAACAGGCACTTTGCATCTAGCACAAAATCAAAAGAAGGCAGTAATGAGATTCTTGTTGCATTTATACACCCATTGTTTCTTGTTTGAGTAAAATTTAAAGCAGACTTTTTTTCTTCTCAGTATTGGGCTTTGCACTAGACAATATAAGAAATTTTTTGTATTGTGTTGCTATTTCTTTGCAGTGATGTGAGGACTGGCATGAACACATCTTCTCTTGTTAAAGAATACATATCTTGTATAAAAGTGTGAGCATCTGACAATTTAATGTTAGTTTCTGAGTATGACGGGCCCTCAGCCTGAATTAAAGGCATTTTTAGGTAATGGGACTACAGATATCTAAACAGAAATCAGTGTAGTTATTTCTTAAGCTTTATTATTATCATTATTATTATTTATTTGTTTATTTATTTCTAAGTTTAGATATTCCTCTAAGTGCTGCAAAAGCCTGAATCCTACATCTCTGGTGCATAAGAGCTGGAAAATGTTAAAGTACGTATGGAAATATATTTTCATCATAATAAATCTTGCTTTGACTCATTGGTATGCAAGCACCACGTAGTTAAATGTAATTGAAATGCTCTGCCAGAGGAGGTGTGAACCAACAGTGATTGCTCCTCGTGTTCTGCTCTGCAGTGTGGTCTAGGAGCTGAACTGAATTCTGTCTTTGACCTGCACAAAATGAGCAGCAGCTGCCATTTTATCACACCACACCTGAATTTTAAATACTGCTAATTAGTCAATATTAAGCTAATAATGAAGTAGCAGTAAACACTGCTGAATATATCCAAGTGAATGTTGAGTTTTGGTGAATGTGCATCATACACACACACAACAGAGGCAAACAATTTCCTACCCTGGTTTGTAAGTAAGGATTCCATGTGTTTTTTCAGTGATGTGAAACATCTCTGAATTTGGTTTTTCTATGAAAATAATGCTGGACCTAACCAAATAACCTTCTGTAATTAGTGAGGTGCTCTATCTATATCCTTTGTGTAGTTCTTGTAGTTTGTTTGTTAAGATGTCTTGGACTAAGTTTGTTAATTAATGAAATTGGACATTCTTGTGCTGCATTTGAGCTGATAGAAACAGGAAACTCCTGTTCTGCAACAGTGAGTCCTACACTGAACCACATTAAGCATATATTTAAAATGTAGTATTTTTTCAGTTTTGGGTTGCTGCAAGCTCTGACCATCACTGAATTTGTTGAAGACTGAATTAAGGGTATTTTTATGTTGTGGGACTACAGATATTTAAATAGCAATAAGTGTATTTCTATATCTATCAGTGTATGAATGAGAAAACTCCCTCTATGGCTGTGTTTTCACTGGTAAATAGCAAGGCTCAGATAGTGGATCTTTAGAGCAAAACTAATTATTTCTAATGGGTCGCTGATAGCACTGACTTCCTTCAGACACACTGAAGCACTTGTTGATTCACCTCACATCAGCCAGGGTTTGTTGGGGTGAAATCAGCCTTTCATTCCAACTGGGAATGTGCTGTGGAGGGGACTCCCTGCAAATTGCTGTAGAAGGAATCCAAAGATAGGCTGGTTTTGAGAGGGATTTAATTACCAGGAGTCACAAATGGTTCATTGCCTGATGGAAATGAGCAGTGTAATTGCAAATCTAATCTGTTCATGCCTGGAACTTCAGCAGCCCTAATGCCTGCAGTGGAAATTGCACCAAGTCCCTTTCCAAGGCAGGCAGTGGTATCAATTTGCTTGATAGATATCTTCCTCTTGGCCACAGATCTGTCACTGAGCAAATACTTCTGACACTGTTGAATTAGTTGAAATAATGATGGCTATGTTGTGTTGCTCTGGGAAGTCAGGTGATTCTAATGATGACTCTGAAATATTGGGAAAGGAAAAAAAAAATTCCAGTGCTGCCCTCAGAGCTTTTTCCCAGCCTATAAATACTGGAACTTTATGCTGTGTTGTAGCTGTAATGCAAATAACTCCAGAATTAACATAACCAGAAGAAATAACATTTGTAGTGAAAAATACATATGACAGAGTGGCTTTTGAGTACAGTAAGCAAAAAAGGGTGTCAATTTTACTTGGCACTATCATAATGCACAAATTGCCTTCTAAAGAAAATTACTATTTCTTGTGTCTGAAAAATGGGCTTTAAAGTTTGTTTTGCTATTTAAAGCATTTTTCCCCTGTACTGTTACCTTTTTCTGCTGTAATTTAACTGGATTTTGCTGCTTCTCATTCTTAAAATTTATGGGTAGTATTTGGGCAAGATCTGTCAGTATATGTCTTGAGATCTTAAACCAATTTTGGAGTGGTGATCAAAAGAGGTAGCATATGCTTCCAAGTCCCTTTGGATTAAATATGCTGATTTCTGAATGTCAAATTTGACACTAAAGTGAGATGGGAAATGAGCTTCTATTCTGGGGAAAAAAATTAAAAAATTTCCCTGAAATCTTCTTGGCTTTATGCTGAGGTGGTGTCAGTTGTGCAGCCATGAGGCTGCTGAGTGAGGTGACTTTTATCTTTCCCTTATTCACAATTCAGTGAAGAATTCTTTGCTATTTTGATGGAAAACATGTGAAAACAATCAGTGTTTGCTTCCATCCCAGCTTCCCCAAGCCCTGTGACTTCAGGCTGTAGAGTTCTTAGAGATTTACCCTGCCTAGAATACAGTCATTAATAAATGTTAATTTTCCAGATTTATTTTTGAAATACAGTGGGGTCTTACTTCAGTATTCACCCTAAATTAAGCCAGGCAGAGGTGGGTGAGCCTCAGAGAAATTACTAAGTGGCACCTGGAGAGCAGGAATTCCAGGTTTGGGCTGTGTTTATTTAATTCCTGTCAGGTACCTGAACATACCTGTACACCAAGCAATGCCACACATCATCTCTTGCAAGCCAAGGTTCCTTTGTGCAGGAAATGTCACACATTATATAAATAACTAAACTTGGAAAAATGTCCGAATCTGGCTCTCTTGTCTCTGCCTTGGCAAGGAGGGTCTGGAGTCACCTGGTAATTCTTGAAGTTTTATTTTCAGCCCAAGATATTGCTCTTAAGCAGGATTTCTTTGGGCAGTGTGATAATAGCTTGGGTTTATCACTGCCCAATTATCTCTGTGAAGAGAGGCAGTGTTTCCTGGGGCGGTCTGGTTTTACCAGCTGTATTCAGGGCTCACTGAAGGCTCCGGCAGTAGCACACCTGAGCACTCTCCCAAAGTCCAAACTCTGCCCTAAGCCTGGCCTTGCTAAGATCAGAGATAACATTCTTTTCCATTTTCCTAGCCTGGCATGCTGCTTCTCATTATTCCCTGCTGCTCGTGGCATCTGGAGTTGGTTTTTGGTCTGCATAGTACAGGGACAGCTCAAATGGAATGGGGTGAAGGGGTAGGTGTGGAGCACCAGCCCTGGGCTGTGATTTACCTGTTCAGAGCCAGTCTGGGCTGTCCTTGCTGAATCATCTCTCTAAAAAAGCCAAAGAAACTCCTGGCTCAGGGAAAAAAGGGAAGGCTAAAAGCAGAATGAAATAGTGACTAAATGTCATGGGTGAGCACTGTAGAGTTCAGGCTGTGGAAGGGTCAGGGCTGTCAGTGCAGGAGGTGCCTGTTGGACACCCAGATGAGGCTGAGGTGAGCCCAGGCAGTTCCTGCTGGTGTGTGATCCACGGGAATGAATCCTTGGGAATGCTGTGTCCATAAACCTCCCACTGCCCAGCCTTTGCTGGTGCGTGATACTTGGGAATGCATCCATGGGAATGCTGTGTGATCCATGGGAATGCTGTATGATCCATGGGAATGCTGTGTCCATAACTGCCCCCTGCACAGCCCAGAGGACAGAGGACATCCTGCTCAAACCTGAAGCCTTGGAGAGGTGCAGTTCTGCTTCCCCTGAGCTTTGATAGAACAGCATTGATTTTATTCCATTTATTTTCTATAGATCAGCACTCGCTGTGCCCTAAAAGCTCATTGAGTCATGGTGTCTTCTGAGAGGAGCCCTCCTACTTTCCACAGACACTTGATGTGCCTGCCACACTCAAGAACTTTTTTATTAAAGAAAGGAAATTAAAGTACCTCATTCCCAAATCTGGAGCTGGCAATGCGTGTGGAAAGATTCTGAACATTTGATATTCACTCTGAATAAAAGCCTCTTTGCTTTTATTCCATAACCTGAGGGTTTCATTGTTGCACATTTTGGAAGGAAAAGCAATTTGGAGTCAGCATAGAATTTGGATGATATTATGGACAATCCCTCTGAAATCCTGCAGTGGAGAGGCAGTGCAGGGAGATGAACCAAAACTGAGGAGAGAGGAGTGCAGGAGGTTTTTGTAGCCACCAGAGCTCCTGGTCAGGGGCAGTGCAGGAGAGCAGGGAGGGTGGTACAGCCATGCCTTCCCCAAGGGAGGGGCTGTTTCCCCTGAGATGAATTCCCTAAACTCAGTAACAGCTCTGTGGAGGCAGTTCCCTGTTCTGTGCTCCCCATGTCCTTAGTGTGGTGTTGCAGTGGAGGATTTTCACTGGGTATTACTCAAAAAGCTGTCAATAACTTTTTTCTTTTTTTTTTTTAGTTTTATAGCATGTTGATGCTGATAAAATAGGGTGGACTTCTTCTGCCTTTTGATAAATTCCTACCACCACCTTTTTTTTGGTGCTGTTTGCTATTCAAAGCAGTAAAATCAAGCTTCTTCTTAGAGGAAGACTCATTACTATAAAACTTGATTACATAGTGTTTGTAGCAGAAGTATTTTATGGGTCAGCAGGAAAAGTAAGCAATTATTGCAGTTTCTTTGCCACAGAGCATGGCTGAGTTGTTGTGTTTCATCAGGTACAGTGTGATCCAAGCTGCTGTCCATAAATCAGACCTTCTGCAAAAGGAGTTTTCAAACCCAGCATGCAGATTTTGTGTTTGGTTAGAGGAGGTAAAATAGTTGGGTTTTAAGCCAACACTTAATAATAATATGGTTTATGTTTCATTTATAAATGCATAAAATCTAAATTATTAAGAAACATAAACTGTATTTTCAAAAGTGATCTTGATATGTGAGGTTTAAAATCTCAGTGGAAAGGAGGTGATTTTGTATTTCTGAGTCATTTTGCTCCAGATCTTTGCATGTATTTGGGAGCATTATTGTTATTGACAGTGAGACAAGGGTTTAATACCTAATTAGGCAACAGTCTTTGTATGGAATTCTTACCTGCAGAAAAGGTAAATTAAAGTCTAGATGAAAAGGAAAAAACCTTGTAACCTATATGGTGTAAAAACTGACTTCCTACTCATACATAAGTTATGACTTTAGGCAGTGCCAGAGCCTTTGCAGTGTTTTATTGGATTCCAGAGCTCAATAAAAATTGCTTTTTTTTCTCCAGCTCTTTTGGAAGTGAAGCTTCAGTAGATGTTACATAATTTTGTCCCTTTTTAGACTTCCTCAGCACTGCACCAAGGTGGTGGACTGGAGGGAAAGGGGGTAGGGATTCCTTCTGCAGGTACCTCAGAAAAGGGTGAGAATTCACTTCCCCCACTGGAAGGAAAGCCATTCCAATATTAACAAATGACCTGATGTTAACAAGTTGCTTTAATTCTGATAGTGCAGGTATATATTGTAATTCTATGAGCTTTTTTTCCTTTTACTGTGAAATAATTGTATAGAAAGACTAAATACCTCAGCTGGACCTGGATATAACAAAAGAGGAAATCTGAAAGCTATCAACTCTTGGGACAATGGTTTTCCAAAAAGTCATTCCTAGGACTTGTATTTAGGGACACATTAAGCTCACTCTAAAATTTGAAGTGTGATTTAAGATCTGGAAGCTTCAAACAGACCAGAGTCCCTGGGTGAGGGATGCTTTGTTAAATCCAAAAGCTAATCCTCCAGATGCTCCCTCCCAGAATGTATTGATTTTCCTTTAAGGAGCTGGCATGCATCCCTGGGAAGAGGCCTTTGCTCATAAACCTTGATCAAAGGCATTCTCTGTGGTACATGCAGGTAAAAATTCTACAGAGGCTTTTCTGTCTAAACCACCAGACTGATTCATAATTTGTCTTCACACTAGTGGAATGATTAACCAGAAAAAGGAGCAGTAAATAGTTATTTTTCCTTTCTTTCAGTGAATGGGATTTGCACAAAAAATCAAATAAAGCAGAGAAAACATGCAGCTGATGGCTGAGTTATGCACTGCAAAGCCTCTAAATTGAATTCAGGCTAAATACTTATGTAAGACAAAGTATAAAAGCTTTGTCATCATCAGTAGGCCACTGCATGAAATGAAAACTTAGTTTCTGAGGTTGCACTTCCACAATTCAGCCACTTCTGAGAGCATTATTTGTAAGGTTTCCCATATTCCCATCAGGAAGGACCCTCAGTTGTAGGAGAGCATTTATTCATTCTTAGACAGGAAGGTTTGTACACCTTTAGCATACCTAAATCTCTGTTGCATATTCCTTCTCTTGCAGAGATCAGGGAGCTTGAAGGGGAAGAAAAAAAATTGTTTTTCTTCTGTGCACTAGATCTCTTATTTTGATCAAACAGCAAAACCTTTCCAGAGAATCATTTACAGTTTCTTTCAGGAGACAGGTCTTCAGCTCCTTTTTAACTTCTGTATCAAGTCTGTAATTTTGCATTTGTTTCTTTTGCAAGTTCCCTTTCTGCAAACTGTGGAAAGGCAGTGCAGAATACAATTTTAGAGATTTTGAAAAGGAAATTATGAATATTTTCCCAGTGCTACACAGACCCAACACAGCTGGGTCTGAAAGAAACATAGCTATGAGAAGTTCTTGCATTTAAGGGTGATAAAGATGAGCAGTGAGTAAAGGAAAAGGGAAACCCCAGCTGCATTAACAAGGTCTGTGAGTAAAACAAACCTGCTGGAAAATGAGAAGTCAATCAAGCTATTTGTGATAATCATTGATTGATGTGAGTGGTGTTTTATGGGAGGTGGTGCCTTGGAGTGGGAAGCTCTTTAAAGGATTTCTGTCAGTGCTGATTGCAGGTTTTTCCTCTTGTGATTTTTTTAAAGCTGAGTCTTCTTAGCCACTTAGTTTTTGGGAAAATGCTGTCATAGGTAAATGTCTGGAAAAAAGAGTTGTATTTGAATCACAGGCTGGATATTTGTGTTTTCTTTTAGATGTTGAGGTTACAAGAATATGTAAAACTAAGGAAAAAAATAAAGTTTCAGTTTCTTGACCCTGCAGATTAGGGAAGTCAAAGAAATCTGTTGTTCTTATTTCTTCTGAATCTGTTGCTGTTCATCAGACACAGCACTGCAAACAGATAATCTTTAATGTGGTCCCTGGGTATTTTTAATCTGGATACCATCAGAAATCCCCTTTTGATTTTCAGCACAAGGAAAGCTAAGGAGACCCTGATAAATGTTGCCCTAGGAATACCTGGTTACTGAGGAGACAAGGGAAAACTCTTGCTGTGCTATTTGAGAGGGCAGGAGGAATCTCAGCCTGTCACAGCTGATGGTGAAGTTTTATTTTTATTCTGCCAATCAGCATTTGTGTTTTCATATTGAAGATTTTGTCTCTCTTACCTCCCAGGCTGCCATCTCTGTTTTTCCAGCCTTGAAGAAGAACATAAAACATGCTGCCTTTATGGTTGGCCAAAATTGCAATATTAGCAAGGAAGTGTGAGTGAAAATGCCAGTACAAATGACATGTATTGCTGTCATTTAGCTTTTGAAGTTGTTACACTCCTGAATGAGGAGTAGCAGATGCTCCTGTTACCTTGAAGTGTCTTTTTCTAAGCCCCAGTTAAATCTGCCATCATCTGTTTCCCAGCCCTACAGTCTTAATTTGATACCAGCCACATTTTCATCCCATCTGAGTGAATGTGAAAATATGAAGAGGAAAAGAGTGCCTTAGGGGAGATTTTCTATTTCTGGAAGTAATCTCCATTTATATATTGTGTGAGCCTTCAGAGTAAAGACAATTGAAGATGGGGAGTGGGTGATTTTTTTTTTTTTTCCACTACTTTGCAAATTTTTTTGCAATAGGCAGGACAAAATAATCAACATATAGAGATATCTTGTCTTGAGGAAGTGTTTGTATATTGGCCCTTATTCAAAGGTGATCAAACTGGATTTTTTGTGGTTTTTTTGTCTCTTTTTTTTTTTAATCTTCTCAGTATTGTCATAATGAGGTGGGATAAGAACTTATGAACTGGTTTGTTACCTGGTGTTGCTCCATCTACAGCCAACAAGGCTCTTGAGCTGGTTTTGTCATGAGCCTCCAGGAGAAGTTAAAATAGAAGTGCAGTGAAGCTGCAGGGTACAACCTGTTGTGTTTGTGGCTGTCCTGAGGAGTATCTGATGCTGCAGTGGGAGCTCTCCAATAAAACTCTTGGTCACTTTCAGCACCATTGCCCCACTCATCTGTAAGCAGCAAGAAATGCAGGAATTTGGGTCTGTGGGTTGTGCCCTTTTGGGTTGTTAGTAACACTCTAGCATTTTATTAGTACAAAAATAGTCATCAGTAGAGTGATGAGGCAGAAACACAGAGAAACCAGACAGACACAATAATGGATTTTAGAGAACTTTCCATACAGTCTTGGCCATGCAATGTAATAAGCAAATAAAGGTATATTTTAGTTCAGTTCAAAAGGTATACATTTTTTATGACAGAACTTCTGAATTCTCTGGAATGTGACTTTGAGAGGCTGATGTCTAATATTTCAGGATTAAGGTCTTGCTTTTAAAGCTGCCTCACAAGGTACTGACTTTCCAGTAAAGACAGAGAGTTCAGCTTTAGTCTGAGTTTAAAAGATAAGTTGATCTCTGTGGTTTTCAGATGCAAACTTTTTGTATGAAGATAAACTGGCTGTGAGCAGGACACTCTTGGAGGAGTAGACTATTTCATAACTTAGGACTTTTATTTATCTAAGGGAAGTGAATGTATCTATTTAGTTGGAAAAATCACTTTAATCTCACCTCAGTCACTTTAACCCATAATGTTTCCCCAAGGCTCTGTGTTCTGTGCACTGTAGACAGCTGCAAAAAATAAAATCATATTTCAGTGTGTAGCTGCTACCAGTCTCTGAAAACTTAGATTCAAATTGATATTTGCCTTACTGTAAAGCACCCTAAGGGTTGTTAGGTGAAATAGGGCTGTGTTTGCAGCCTACTGGGGGCTCTCTAACTCCACTGTTCAATGATCAGCCAACAGCATCCAGGAGTTTGCTGCAGCTATAACTTGAGTATTGTTTCCATTGATTAGTGCAGCTTGGGCAGAGAGCACAGTGGTGCAGATATTAAAGCTGGAAAAGGAGGTTGGAGCCCTGCTGTCAATAGCAGGTGGGCTGTGCTCCTGTGCCACGAGGATGCCATGGGATCATAGTGATACAAACGTTGGTCATTGGGATTGGGCTCCTTCAGAGAAAAATGTAGCAAGATGGATAAGCAGGCTGAGATTTACTGCCTGAGAACATCCTGCTTTTGAAAGGTCTCATTTAGAGATTATTCAGGATGCAGCATGAAGCTGGAAAGACAGAAATCAGTAGATGCAGGTCCCTGGAGTGGGAGCATTGTCCCCTCCAGAGCAGGTTCAGTCACTTACCCAAACACAGCTCATTGACCAGACTGTTTGCAGAAGGAAATAGCTCACCAAAGCTGACATCTGCCTGGAGTGCTCTAAGGATCATAGCATTAGCAGTTTTCCATGTTGCCTTTTGTTGTTTGAAGCAAAATCTTGATCCCAACACAGGCGTCCTCTTTGTACTTAAATATCTCCACCTGAAAGAATACCCAGAGCACTTATATTATTAGAACTATTCAAACTTTTCTAAGTGCTGCCTTGGGCTATTTTGAAAACATGCTTAGATCCTGTTGTTGTAGAAGTGATGTGATGTTTTCTAAATAAGGATTCCTGAAAATGGGAACAAAGTAAAGAAATGCACTCTAATGCTGTCAGGAGGATCCTGGTAATTACAGGCCAGTGAGCCTGACCTCAGAATCCAATAAGGCAAGGGAACAGTTTATTTTGGGGATGGCCAGGGTATCAGAGCCAGCCAGCAGGGATTTAGGAGGCGTAGGGTATGTCTGACCAACCTGGTCTCCTTCTGTGACCAGGTGAGCCTCCTGGTGGGTGCAGGAAAGGCTATGGATGTGTTTGTTTGGACTCCAGCAAGGCCTTTGGCACTGTGTCCCACAGCACACTCCTGGAAAAGCTGCAGCCCAGGGCTTGGACAGGAGCACTCTGTGCTGGGCTCAGAACTGGCTGGGTGGCAGGGCCCAGAGTGGTGGTGAGGGTGCTGCATCCAGCTGGGGCCAGCACCAAGGGTGTCCCTCAGGGCTCTGTGCTGTTCAAGATCTTTATTGATGACATGGAGGAGGGGATTGAGGATTTCATCAGCAAATCTGCAGATGACACCAAGCTGGGAGCTGTGTCCATCTGCTGGAAGGTAGGAGGGCTCTGCAGGGAGACCTGGAATGGGTGGAAGGATGGGCAGAGTCCAACAGGATAAAGTTTAATCAGTCCAAGTGCCCAGTCCTGCATCTTGGCCACAATAACCCCCTGCAACACTACAGGCTGTGGATGGTGTGGCTGGACAGTGCCCAGGCACAAAGGAACCTGGGGGCACTGATGGACAGAGACTGACCATGAGCCAGCAGTGTGGCCTGGTGGCCAAGAAGGCCAATGGTTCCTGGCCTGGATCGGGAATGGTGAGGCCAGCAGGAGCAGGGAGGTCATTCTGCCCCTGCACTGGGCACTGCTGAGGGCACACCTGAGTGCTGTGCCCAGCTCTGGCCCCTCAGGTTGGGAAGGACCTTGGGACACTGAGCACATCCAGAGGGGACAACGAGGCTGGAGAGGGGCTGGGGACACAAACCCTGTGAGGAACCCCTGAGGGAGCTGGGGGTGCTCAGCCTGGAGAAAAGGAGACTCAGGGGTGCCCCCATCACTCTGCACAGCTCCTGAAAGGTGCCTGTGCTCAGCTGGGGCTGGGCTCTTTCTCCAGGAACTGACACAACCAGAGCACACAGCCTCAAGCTGTGCCAAGGGAAATATAGGTTGGATGTTTGGAAAAAGTTTTTCATGGAAAGAGCGATAAAGTTCTGGAATGACTGCCCACTGGATGTGGCACTGGGTTTGGATGAGAGGCTGGGGCTGGGGTGGATGATCTTGAAGATCTCTTCCAACCTGATCATTGTGATTCTGTGATCTGACTGTGCTGGTCCAGGGGTTGGTGCATTTGGAGCACCCTCTCTGGTGATTTAGCTAGGTCACGTAGAGCTGCTGATATTTTTGTCTCCAGAGATCACTTTCTGATCCTCAGCCTCAAAGCACATCAAAGGCACTGGGGTCACTGGGATGGGCACCCTGGTACAACTGCTAATTTCCCATTAGTGAAGTGCCTCTCAGTATCTGGTGCTCTTTAAGGACATTTAAGAACATCTATTCAAAACCTTGTGCTGCAAAAGCATCTTTGAATTTATTTTTCTTTCCATGTTTTCTTTTTCTCCTTATTAAATTATTTAGTTGCCTTAAATTTACATAATTACTATCTTTTATATTTCTCCAGCACTTGCAATTCTAATTTAAAAATCTAAGCATATTTGGTCCATGTACCTGCTGCAATACTTTCTTTAGCACAATTACAGTGTAAAGCTTAAATTTTTACCTTGGACTTCTGGGACCAAATTATCAGCCAGCAGAAGTTTCTGTGACTGCCCCTGTCTTGTCCTAGTTCTACTCTTCCACAAAGCAGGGTCACAATGCTAAGGCAATTTTCCCAACAGAATTGGATGCTTTCAGACAGTAATTGCAGCATGTAGGCGACAGGATAACATCAGACAAAGGGGAAGTCCTGGGTTGTCCTGGTTCTGTTTGGGTTAGCTCAGTTTGCAGCCTCACCTGAGGTGTCTGAATCAGAGGCTGTGAAGTGGAAATCTAAAAATGGTTCTTGTGTTCTAAATTGTGGTGCTCCTTTCTTCTGAGTCAGCTGGGAGAAAAACACAGGGAAGGAAAATCTGTCTTTTTTTTGCCTTCTGATTCTGGTTCCTCTGGAATCAGTAAATGCAGAGACTCTTGAGAATGAAAAATGAGAAAAGGAGAGTTTGCCCTTTTTTGCATATCTAAATGAAATAAGGATTTTGTTGCTTCTGGGAGTGCAGAGGAGACCATGGAGAATCTGGGGTCTGTCTGTGATGGTTTCCAGGGTAATTCAGCAGCTCCAGTTGTTCTGAGTAAGGTTCATGCTGTGAATACTGTGGGCTCAAAGATGCAAAGGCAAAATTCCTCAAACACCTTGTGCTGCTATTGAGTGGCAAGGGCTTGCAAGGAAATTTATAGCAAATTCTAACAAGTCAGGTTTTCTTCCTGCTGCTTTCCTCTGTGGGTCTGGTACTTCTGCAGCTTGGTTAGACTCAGAGATCTGTGCTAGATCTGTTATCTAAATCTATGTTGAGACCATTGTTTCTCCTCATTGTACTGATACACATTGTGTGTCTTCTGGTCCTTTAAAAATAATTTCCTTGTTGCATTTCCAGAACTCTCTGGACTACTAATGCTTTTCCTGTTACATTCATCTTAAATTTCCACTGAGCCTGCAGCACTTAAATGTGATAGTTTGTGCAGTTAACATCTGAACCTGAGTCCTAAAGCGTTTGAATTCACTATATTTAGGGTAGGAATGCCTGCAATTTATTTGAAACTCACATCCTAATTATCAAATCCAGTTTATTTCCTATTTCCCAGGAGTTTTTCATCTGTGCTTGTGTGGCAAACCTTAAAGGAAAAATAGAAGATTAATATTTGAAACATATTCTTCATGTTCTTTGTCTTCAAAAGTCAGAAATCTCAATGGATTCTCTCACTCATTTTATTTATGTCTTTATTTATACTTTAAAAATATCTTTCCATCTTTTAGCTGTAGTGACAACTTCTGGGCTCTTATTCTCTGCCCTGAGATTTGAAACACTTTCCAATAGCTGTTATTCTGTTTGCAATGTTTAATTTCAACCAAAACCCTCAGCTGCTACAACCCAAATATTTGTATTGGAAGAAACATCACACACTCAAGATAGATTTTTTGTTTTTTCCGAAGCAATAATGCAAAATTGAGTGTTGGCCAGCAGCAAGGGAGGGTAAGCAAAGTGTTTGCCTGACACTTCTGTGGGTGTCAGAGTGGCAGGCTGGATGGGCTCCTGCTGGTGGGGAAATAAGGGAGAGGTGCTAGAAAACTCTGCTGGAAAAATGACAGAGAGCAGACACAGCTGCTGTGCTCCACACAGGGGAGAGCATTTGAGGTGCGAGGAATATTTTCTGCTCTGTGGGCATGCAGAGAGAGATGGATTTCTTCTGGAGCCTCAGAGAGTGCCCCAAAGCCCCTGGGACAGAGGGGAGGACCCACAAGCCAGCCCTGAAATCCCAGGGAATAGTTTGGAGGCAGCTGGAGGACACAGCTTTGTGGTATTTTCAGGGTTCCCTGTGGCAGAAAGGAATGATGAATTTGACTCCATGTTCTTAGAAAGCTAATTTATTATTTTGTGGTATTATATGATTTTAAAGAATGCCATACTAAACTATACTAAAGAAGAGAGAAACGATAGAGACAGAAGGTTTAACAAGATAATAATGAAACTTGTGACTCTCCAGAGTCCCTACACATCTGGACAGTGATTGGTCATTAAGTAAAAACAATTCACACGTTTTTACTTAATTTCCAACCACATTCCAAAGCAGCAAAACACAGGAGAAGCAAATGAGATAATATTGTTTTCATTTTTCTCTGAGGCTTCTCAGCTTCCCAGGAGAGAAATCCTGGTGAAAGGATTTTACAGAAAATATGACCGTGACACAGCTTGGCCTTGCAGGTGGCCCTCCCTTGCACACCTGTGCCACAGGACATCAGGATCTGGATGTGGGTTTGACATCTCCTGCAGGGGCCTGGGCTGCTGCTGTGCTTCCAACACACCTGCACCTCCACACACTCATCCATTCCTTCGGCTGGACATGGAGGAGTTGCTTGGTGTTTCTCAGCTTGGTTCTTCTCAGCAGCCAAGCTGAGTTGCTTGGATATGGCACTCACATTCTCTGAAAAATCCCTTCACCCAGGATTATTCTCCTGGGAAGCTGAGATGCCTCAGAGAAAAGGAAAACAACTCTTATCTCATTTGCTTCTCCTGTGTTGTGCTCATGTGGAATGTGTTTGGAGATTATTTACCCACAGGTGATTGTTCCATTGGATTCTGCTGGGAGTTGTTTTCACTCTTTGGCCAATCAGGGCCAGGCTGTGTCAGGACTCTGGAGAGAGTCAGGAGTTTTCATTATTATCTTTTTAGCATTCAGTAAGTATCCTTTCTGTATTCTTTAGTATAGTATTCTTTAATGTAATATAGTATAATAAAGAAATAAATTAGCCTTCTGAGAACATGGAGTCAGATGCTTCATTCCTGCCTTCATCAGGGCATTCCCTGCTAATGCAATACTTGGTTTTTCTCACCTGTGGCTCCAGAGAGAGATGTAGGGATTTAAGCCCTTTATAGATAATGATCTATTGGATTAATCAATTGGTATTCTCATTTATACAAAGAAAAACCACTGAATTTTATCCTAATATGTACATTCCAATATAGGTCTGCTGTAACCTTTATTTTGTTCTTAGCAAATGAACTAGTCTTGGAAAATGGCATCAAGTCATGTTAATAATGCCAGTTCCTTATAAATTTTGTTTTAACAAGGAAATTTTCTTGCCAAAGAAACTTCAGTGGAAATTGGGCCTTCTCATATTTAGGATAAAACAAATTAGTGTAAGTAGTTGTTCAAAGTAATTATACAAAATTTAGAACCACCTTTTTCCAGGCCAGGAGTGAAACTATCTTCTTCCACTACATGAAATTATCCACAAGAAACATGCCCCAAAGAAGCTAATCCATCTGTCTGTGTCAGAGTTAAAAGCAGGGGAAAAAAAAGGTGCTCTTGGAGGTTGAAAAGTGCAAAGCAAATGTATGTTACAAATTAGCTTGACTCAGTGTACTTAACAAAATTTTGCCTTGTTATCAACATGGTTTATCAGATATACAGAGCCAGTGATTGCTTTTTGATACATGAATATACTAAATGTCATTGAAACAACTTGGTTTAGAGTATAAGGCAAGACTTCACTGTCAGTCTCTTCACATGTTTTTTTGTTTCAGCATTTATAAGAATTATGTTTACTAGGGTGTATTCTCTAAGAGTGTCTGCAAATTTCTATGTAGCTTTTAACACTTCTAAGAGTAATTCACACAGATTTAGTGCAGCAGAACTTTCTCCATGTATAAAGACATCTAAATCTGTCTTGTTCCAAATCACATTTCTAACGTTGTTCTTGAGAGAAATATTTTTAATAAATTTGCAGAATAAGTGAGTGGTTATTGAAGGAATCTCCTTTAGGAAGGAATTACATGGGGCAAAACTTAAACTGGTCAAAATCCCCCTGAGGGTTTCTGGCAGACCAAAGCCATGGCAAGGTTTAATTCAGTTTCTCAAGTGCTCCATTGCAGTTGCAGAGTCACATTCCACGGGCAGGGCTCTCCTAGGCACTGCCTTTTAGGCTCAGCTTTGTCCTTTCTCCTGTTTGCTAATGGTTCTGAGCAAATTGGCTCTAATTACTCCAGGTAATTTGAGTTAATATGTCACCTCCAGGCTGCTAATCAGTCAGCTCTGCATGTGCTCCTCAGTGATTACAAGTGTAAGTAAGAGCCTGGCTTTGTTGCTCATCAGAATACCTTATTTCCAGCATCTGTGCATTGTTTCACTGGGGAGGAGAGGCTTCTGTCTATGGGACTTCATTTATGGTAACTCTTGAAGGATTTATATCTCAGGGCATTGATTCAGCCAAGATGCTGCCTGATTAAAATCATCTGATGTTAGGGCAGGTGTTTTTTGTTCTGAATAATAGCATTTGATGGAAAATGTCAGCTGCAGTTATTCCTACTTAATATAAGTCTGGTTTTTATTTCCCTTTTGACAAGTTCTCTGTGATCTCTCTGGCAGGGATATAGGCAGTGTGAGATAGGTACTTGATGAATTTTGGGGGAAAAAAATTAATTTGGGCTCAATCATGCAATCTTTGTTAACAGAAATAATCTTATTGAAGCCACTTACTTGTTAATGAGGACTTTGAGTCCAGCCTTCAGATCATGAACAAAGCAGTGTTTTGTTTGTTTGAAAAACCCTGTGCAATGCCATGTTCAAACAAAGGGAAAATTAAATAGGGAAATGTTCCCTTTTGCAGGTTTGTGTCACTTCAGCTGACACCTGCACAGCACCAATTGACCAGACTGCACTGGCTGGTGTAGAGGTGAGTGCAGTTCAGCTGACACTCTTTAGACATGCACAGAAATTCCAGATCAGAGGCTTCGCATTGGACTGCCTTTCATCCTGCACATCAGTAAGTCAGCATTAGCTGCAACCCTGAAAACACCAGCAAAAAAAAGCAAAAAGATCCCCTCAGGAGGGTTTCTAGGGATGGCTGGCCAGTGAAATGAGGCAGTGGGTGCTTTGCTTTGGGGCCTGGCTGAGCTTGTAAATCCCTCTAGTACCAGTCTCTGACATGTGGGGGGTGTTTTGGGACTTGTAAGAATATTCCTGCAGGAAAAGATGTGAATGGCTTGAACCCAGCCCCAGTGGGACCCTCACAGCTCAGAACCAGCCCCAGTTTAAATCATTCAAGAGAGTGACTCTGCCTTGACTCCAGAATAGAAGAGTTGAAACTTTGCTCTGGGTGGTTTAGATGCACTTTGACTCTCCAGAGAGCAGGGGAGAAGGGAATGATGGCAACCAACAGAAAAAGAAACTGTGGCATGTTAAATATGGCTTGTTAAGGTGGTTATAGCTGAAAGCACAAACCTGTAGAGCAATATGAACAGTATTTTACTGGGAGACAAAACTCAGGTGTTTTTGTTTTGTGGCCAAGGAGGGAAGGGTGTGCCTGGCATGTCAGGGCCTTACGCTGATTGATATGAATTCTACTTTGATTTTTCTAGAGCATTTTTCTGTAGGTATCTGCATGTCATTAATTTTAATTGCTTACAAATCTGCTGGAGGTAGGAATCAAGCCTGGCTACAATCATTCTGGTGTAGGTTCACAGTAATGGGGTTGAAGTCCAGTCCAGCAGCAGGTGCAGGCTGCAGGGCAGCACTGCTGGCAGGGTATTGCTCATTTTTGTAGAGCCACAGGATGTTTTGGATGGGAAGGGGCCTTAAAGGTCAGCTTGTTCCACCCCTGCCATGGGCAGGGACACCTTCCACTATCCCAGGTGGCTCAAAGCCTGGTCCAGCCTGGCCTTGGACACTTCCAGGGATGGGGCATCCACAGGAGAGAACCCTGGGCACTCTGTGCCAGAGACAGATCCCTGTGGATGCCATCCCCTCCTTCCTGTGTGTGTCAGGAAGGAGGGGATGGCATCCACAAGGGAGTGTCCTCTCCAGGTGTGCTGAGGGTGCAGTGATTCCCCTGTCCATGTGCTGGTCCCAGTGCTGACCCCAAGGAACAGCACAGCTCCCTACACTGCACTCAGACATTGAGCCATCAGCCGCAGCTCTGAGCTGGGAAGCCACTCATTGAAGCCACTTATTTGTTAATGAGGGCTTTGAGTCCAGCCTTCAGATCATGAACAAAGGAGACTTTTGTTTGTTTGAAAAACCCTCCACAACACCACGTTCAGAACAAAGGGGAAATGAAATAGGGAAATGTTCCCTCCTGCAGTAGCCCAGGTTTGTGTCACTTCAGCCAGTATCTCATCAGTAACACATTGTGACCATCCCAGCTCCTTCCCTGTTGTGGTGTTGTGAGGGTCCCCAGGATGAGGTGAGAGATGAGAATTGACTCCAAGTTCTCAGAAGGCTGATTTCATATGATATGATTTGATATACTAAAATTATGCTAAAGAATCAGAAAGGAGACATCAGAAGGCTTAGAAAAGAATGATAATAAAAACCCATGACAGACTCAGAGTCCGACACAGCTGGCTGTGATTGGCCATTGATTAAAAACAATTCACATGCTGGATAAATGATTCTCCAAATCACATTGCACAGGAGCAAAACATGGAGGAGCTGAGGCTTCTCATCTTCCCAGGAGAAGAGATCCTGGCGAAGGGATTTTTCAGAAAATGTCATGGTGACACTTTTCTACCCAGTGTCCCTCTGTCAAATCCATGGCTGTCTGGTTCAGAGACCAGGATGTCATGTGGGACAGTGGCAAATGCCTTGCACAAGTCCAGGGAGGTGAATATCAGTCACTCTCTCCTAATTTACCAGCTCTGTAGCTCCCTCAAAGGCAGCCACAAGATGTGCCCTCAGTGAAGCTGTGTTAGCTGTCACCAATCACCTTATGCTCCATGAGACTTGCTGTTCAAGCTCATCCAGCTGCTAAATGGGGTTGAAAGTTTTGTCCCTTTGCAGAGCAATAATAAAGCTATAATGTGCTCCTGAATCTCAGGAGAGTGTAAAGTCTAATTTGCTTCCGAGCTCGGATCGAAGGTGGAACCTTTGCTGAACTGGAAGGAACTGAGCAGTTACACTCAGCCATAATAAATCTGGCTTTAGTTCATATTAATAGATTGAAAATTGACTGGTCTTCTGAGGGAGAATGCTGCTCTGCTGTTGAATCACCCTGAGTGTTTATATGGAACCAAATTTGAACAAACAAACAGAACCCCACAGTGCGTGAAGCTGGGTTCAAAGGGCTTTAAGGCAGATCAAACCTCATCAATGTGACATCAAGTTTTTGCTGACACACTGCTGTTTGTCCTTTTGCATAAATTCTTACCCTACATCTGGATATTATGGCTGGTTCTGACCAAATAAATCCTGTGAGTGATTCAGTATGGCCCAGAACTGGCACCCATTACTGTGGGATCATGGCCTTGCTGTGTGCTGATGGTAATTGATGCCTGGGTTAATTTTTGCCTTCTTGGCCTTGTCCAGGTTTTCATTGCTGCTTGTGGTGTGATGAAACGTGTGTTGAACTGCATATTGGAACGATTAGAATTCAAATTAATCAAACACCTTATGTTAGTATATCTGTGGGAAGGAAGAGAGTGCAGACAGAGAAACCCCAGGACTTGAGTGTGACATTAAGATGTAGGAAAAAGGAATTTTCCTGAGTGTTGCAAAAGTTGAGAGAAATTGATAGCAAAATCAACACTGAAAAAAAGGGGAAGGTTTGGCAGTTCTTTCAGTGTCAGTATTGCTTTAAAATTAGTTTTGCTAATCTATATTTAATTGGACAGTTATTGTACTGTGTGCTAAATAAACACTAATTATTAAACATGGGATTTATTGAAGTGTAATAGGTATTGCTAAAACTCTTAATTTACTTAGCCTGGGTAAACAAATTCTAAATGATCAACATAGCTTCCTGTACAAGAGCTATCACTGCAACTAATATATGCCAGCATCAGGGAGCCAGGATTAAATATTTTTCAATAGGTATTTTATTCCAAGACATACCTCAGGAATATGGGCTTGTCTGTGTGATTCATTTTAGGATCAGGATTATAAATTATTTGTGGAACCTTGTGCCTTATACACTCATCTAGTTGCCATCTGAGTCTTGAATGCAACAAGTGAATCCCTAGGGGATAAACTCAGGATTTCTAAAATTGAGCACCTTGCTTAAACACTCTGGTTAATGAGGTTTTTGGCAAGAGCACAGGCTGAAATTGGAAAGCAATGATCATTTTCCTGTCCTTTTCCCCCTCTGCTATCATTGCTGGCATGGAGAGACCCAATTGACACAATCACAATTACACAGTGTGATGTAGTGCAGTGTATTCCAAGCCTGTCATATTTTTGTTTGAACTGTCCTCAGAATTAAAGGTCAGCCTGCAACTCAATAAATGCACTGTTAGCTTTCATGAATTTGGGAAAACTGAATGTTGTTTAAGTGAGCTCTTCAAGTCAATGCCCAATTTGATTTGAAAACTGCAGCTTGACTAAACATGCCCAAACAGCTTGATTTCTCTCTTGAGTAATTTGTGTTGTAAAAGCTTGCTTTGGGTATGGACCCTGAGGAAAATGTCTGGACTTACAAATGTGTGTTACTGATGGGAAATGGAAGCTGCTGTTCAAGTTGGGAGCCTGGCAGAGAAGTTTGTACTTATTTCTCCATGAACTTAAATCCTTCATGGAATATCACCTGCTCTATTAGGTGTCCACAAAGGATCGCAAGTATAAGTTTGGGAAAATATGTGGAATATGTTGAGATCTTTCTAGGAGCAGCATTTGGGCATCCATACTTCCCTCAGAGTACCCAAGACTTACATCCTGGAGATAAAGGGAGATTTGAGGCTTTTTTTGGAAGAGCTCTCAAACAGTCCCTGACAGTCTTTTATCTTGGGTATAAAAAAAAGCCATCAATAATTAGCAGGCTATATTTGGAAAACTCGATGTCTGATGTAATCAGAAGGCTTGGCAAGGAAGAAGAGAGTTTGCATTCTGCCCAGAATAAATATAGCATTTCTAAGTGCTTTGCATCTTCTCTTTGCAGTAGAGCTTTTTGTCTTTTAATCCTGCTTTTAAAAGCAGGTTTGAAGATATTCTCCCTTGAAGGTTTTTTTTTCCTGTGTGTTTCTCACCAGGCTCTCTGAATTGCTTTTTTTTTGTTTAGTTTGAGAGTGATTTTATTATATCCTGAAATGAAGCATCCTTCTGAATTAGTCAACACCCAAAATACCATGGAAGTGCCTATAACTGAGCTTGCAAAAAGGAGGTAAGTTACCTGGATAAATGCTTTACTGATTTGAGACCAAATGTTGGTAGGGAGCTCTCAGTGGGTTTGAACTGCCTTACATTTGATTGCCACTTTTTTATTGAGGTGTTCAGGTGATGAACAAGGCTTCCAAAGCAGATTTTGGACCCCCTCAGTCTCGGGCATTGGTGGCTCATGTTTTTTGTACTCACTTTACTGTTTCAGTATTTGCTTCATCTTCTTGTGTCCAAGCATCCCATTTTTTTAAACAGATCTCATTGAGCAGGGATATTGAGAGGAGAAACCCCATCTTACCTACTCCTCCTTTAGGCCAAAGGAGGAGAATAAGAGCTGGTGTAATTTTTAAGACTTTGAGGCAGATTTGGCTATTAATTGCTCCTCCTGCTAAACTGGAGACTTTACCTTGTTCTCTTCTTCAGTTCTTAATTCTTTTAAGACTTGGAGTCTTTATCTGGACACAAGATTTTTGCTGGCTGAAGCAGCTTATTAATCTCTTTGGAAGACAGGTGGACAATTAGCTTTGAAGGAAAAGGAAAGCACAACTTTTGAGACTGTAATCTCCTTTATCTCTAGATTAACACAGGGAAAATTCTTGCATGGAAAGGGACCTATGTCAAATCCAGGAGATAAATTAGAGTAGCCATTGCTATATTTTTCAAATGGCTAAGTAATTTTATGATTATTCCCATTTTTGTGCAAGCCAGGGTGCTGCATTGCTCAAGAAAGGTGGGTAGCAAGAAAGGATTTTGAGAACACCCATTTTTGTATACATTCTACATAATTAGGTGACAAAAAATGTGAGAAATAGATTTGTAGAGATTTTTTAAAACTTAGCAAAAGGTTCATACAGTATACATTTATATGTAAGCTTTCAGATAAGAAATACTTACTTAGAAATATTATAGAATAAAACACACATTATTAAAAAAGAAATAAAACTAGAAACAAGTTTTTAAAAATAGTCTTAAAAATAAGATTAAATATTTTAGAGAAATAAAACTATAAAAATACACTCTAGTAAGACCTAGAAGAAATGATTTAAATGTTTAACTTTAAAACATTTACAACATAATGTAGCTAAAACTGATAAGCCAAAAAACACTTATGATATATTGTAATTAAGAAATAGCTTCTAATTGTAATACTGTGAATTATAACATCTGTATTGTCTCACCCTTCACAGAAAAATAAAAATAGAATAAAAGTTTTAAAACACCTTTCAGTTACCACATTTCTAAATAAAATATATCTTAATCCAACATAAAAGTCCATTTGGGACATTCTACATAATTAGGTGACAAAAAATCCACTTGGGACCTCAAGGGAAAAGTGGGAAATGTAGAATAAGGAAGAAGAGGTGATGCTGTGAAGGCAGAGTTATCCCAAACTACAAAGGGTGTAAGTTGTGCTTTTAGGAGACACTAAAATGGATAGTACAGACAAAGATAAAAGCCAACATAAAACTTTGTAAAGTTAGAACTGAGTCTAGGAACTGTTCCTGCCAGCTCCAAGCCTGCCCTGGCTGTGGTGGCTGTGCCTAAAGGAGGTGACATCGCAGCCACGTGGCTGCAGGAGCTGCTTGTGATCCATGGCAAATGGTGCAGGTGTCAAAATAAATATCTTCTGTGGCATTAAACAGCACTTAGGAGCTGAGGGATGTTCCTGGGAGCTGTGGGTAAGAGAATTTAGGGGCCTTTATCCTCCTGTGAGCCATCAGATCTCAGTAAATCACCCATCCTTTCTGTGCCTTGGTTTTCCTTTATGGGAGTGTGAGCAGTGGTGGCTCCTTCCTCAGTGACACAGGGGCAGGAGGAATGTGCAGTGCAGGGAGTGGGAATGAGCCTGGCAGCTCAGAAACTTCTCAGAACCTGCATTGCTTGGGAATAACCAGCACTCCTCCCCCTGGGAAATCAGCTGCTTTCTGTTGCTTAATGGGGTTGAGTGGAGTGGTTTCACACAAGTTCACCTATAAGGTGTAGAAAAATGCTGGGTAGTGATTTCACTCTTGAGGGATCAAAAAAGCTGAGAAGTAAGCTTGTGAGTGTGCACCTTAACTCCCTAAAAACAAAACAAAACAAAAAATCCAAGGAAATTGTTTTTACCTAATATGTCTTCAGAGGAGCAGCACTTTAGCAATGTGCTCATGCAATTCATCACTGAGGTGACAATACTCTGATGATTTATTAGCAATACATCACTGCAATGTTTTCCCACCAGTGATGTATTGGAGATCATAAAGCACAGGGAGGGACAGCAGACGTGCACACTGAGTGCCTGCAAAGCCCTGCCCAAGCCTGTGCCAGTCATTCTATTGAGAGAAGTTGTCAGCAAGAATGCTGAGATTTTTCCTGCTGGGGTGGGGGAGTCTTGTGGTGTTTGTGAGGGTCCCCAGGATGAGGGAAGAGATGAGAATTTGACTCCAAGTTCTCAGAAGGCTGATTTATTATTTTATGGTATTATATTATATTAAAGAATGCTATACTGAAATTATACTAATGAAAGAGAAAGGATACATCAGAAGGTTTAACAAGAATGAATAATAAAAATGTGTCCTCAGAGTCTGACACAGCTGATGGTAATTGGTCATTAATTAAAAACAATTCACATGTTTGCATAAACAATCTCCAGACCACATTCCAGAGCAGCAAAACATGAAGAAGCTGAGGAGCTTCCCAGGAGAAGAAATCCTGGCAAAGGGATTTCTCAGAAAATATCACGGTGACAGGGTCTTGCCATGCAGATTCCTGGATGTGATGACAGCTGAGGGCTGCAGGGTCTGTGTCTGTCTTCAAACAGTGCAGAAACTCTTGATAGATGGTTTGTTGACTGATGGTCTGGGCCCTACAGCAACTGTAAATGCTTGGGGTTATTTACTTTTTGTTTGTAGTGCCTCTGGACATTGAAAGGCACCAGGAAATGTCTTTGAGCTTTGACATCTCAGTGTGCAAAGAGTGAGGCATGGGACATCCTAACAAATGTCATGATAGGAAAAAGGTTCTGTCTCCATGGCAGTGCTGCTGTTCTGCTGTCAGCACGGGGTTCCTCTGTGTTGTCACAGGCTTCCTCTCCCTCTCTGGAGATCACCTTAGAGGTTGTTCAATAAAATTTAAATATATGTTTTTCTCACTATCCTCATTTCTGCTCCTTCATGTGCCTCATCCATAGTGCCAAGAGTAGACTTGCAAATGAAATAGATTTGATTTGATTTGATTTGATTTACCACCACCTTGCCCATCCTTCAGGATTCCCTCAGAATACTCCCTGAGCCCAGCCTGGGTAACCTTCCCACCACCCAGGAGTGAGGGTGCTCTGCTCCAAGGGCAGCAGAGTGGTGCAGGGAGGTTTCTGCAGCAATTCCTCAGCTGATGTTGTGCTCAGAGCCAGCTCACTGCTACCTGATATTGTTCAGTTGTTTGTTTTCATCTCTCTGCAATTACCTCCTCACTTTCTGGAGAGGCACCAGCTTTTCCTTTGGGTAGGAACAGGGAGCTGTTCCTGCTTGCAAACACTGCAACAATACAAATGATGGCAAAGCTCTGCCATTGGCTTTAATTCAAATTGGGTTTGACTTCAAATTTTTGCAGGGCTGAGTTGATGCCTATATTGGATAGAAAGGGGAGGTGGTGTCAATGATATGAAAATAGATTTTCCAGTGTTTTGTGAATCACTTCGCTAGGATGAGATGTGTTGAGAACCTGGGGGTTCCAGCCATGAGCCCACCAAGGAGGCTTTAACCCCTTTGAAACCTTCCTGGACCACTTCTCCTTGGCTATTTCTATTTCTGATAAGAGTATCAAGGCATTTAATTGCAACAAACACCTTGCCTGAAGGCAACAGTAAAGCCTAACCCACTTTATGATCAAGAACAGAATGTACAGAACTCAGCAGTCGCTGGATTTTTATTAGATTTTATGAAGGCTTCACCAGCTCTGCAAAAGGCAACTGGGGGCAGAAATACTCAGCTTGAAGCATTTTACAAACCTAGAACCAAAAGCTTGGCTCTACAAATGCAAAAAGCCTTCCCCTGCCTTCCCTGGACCTGAGCAGTGATAAAGTTCAAGTGATGTTGAGGGAGGATCAGTGTGAGCAGGGAGGCGTTTGGTTGAGTTTGGAGAAATCAAAAAGCCAAAACCAGCCTTTGGTGTGTGTGGGGCTTAAGAGTTAAGAGTGCAACCAAAATCCTGCTTTGTGCCCCCTCAGGCCCTGCTTGGGAGCTTGTGATGATGGATACAGCCTAGAATCAGCCAATTTGTCCTTTTATTGGAACTTCCATGTGCAATTTAATGCCAGTTTAAAATCTACATGTCGGTGGAGACTGAGCTTGGCTGGTTTGGGTTTTTGTCTCTGCCTTGCTTGATTTTTATTGTGTAAATGCATTTGGATTGAGAATCTCTGGTCCTTCTCCTGCTGAGCAGCCTGCCCTTGTCTCTTTGGCTCTGTGGGTGCTATAGATGTGTTTTGCTTTCTGCCTTTCTGAGCAGATTAATTATCTGTAATTCAGAGTGGATGGACTCTTAAAGCACCAGCTTTACTGGAATGAACCTGCTTGAAGCACAGCAAAGTGCACTTATCTCTGTGCTAGCATCAGAGCTCTTCAGGGCATGTCAAAAGCTGGGGTTTCTCAACCTGATCCAGATCAAACCCTTCCATTTAAATACTTCTCCAAGCCCTGCTGCAAAGGAAGCATCTCTCACATCTGTCTGGAATCCAAGCACCTTTTCAGCATCCCAGAATGGAAGTGAAATTGTATGGGTTGGGCTGTGAATGGCCTCAGAAGCCTTTTCTGCCTCACTGAGAGGCACTTTGAGCTCTAAAGGCTGTACAGACAATTTCCTGCAGGTGTTACCCAAGCAGCAGCTGACATTTGTCTGACTTGATTTGTCAACATGCTGGTTCACACCTGTGGCTGTGGAGAAGAAGAGCAGCTGTACTGAGGAAGTAAATGGAGGCTGGTGTTTATTTTTTGGCCCAAAACCAGTCTGAGTATCATATAATATATATATATTTATATTATTTATGTATATTGTATTTTATATATATATATTATATAGAATAAAGATTGTATTTGCTGGGAGATGTCCCAACAAAGGCAGGAATGATGAATCTGACTCCATGTTCTCAGAAGGCTAATTTATTACTTCATTATACTATATTACATTAAAGAATACTATATTATACTAAAGAATACAAAAAGGATACTTACTCAATGCTTAGAAGATAATAATGAAAACTCCTGACTCTTTCTAGAGTCCTGACACAGCTTGGCCCTGATTGGCCAAAGAGTGAAAACAACTCCCAGCAGAATGCAATGGAACAATCACCTGTGGGTGAACAATCTCCAAACACATTCCACGTGAGCACAACACAGGAGAAGCAAATGAGATAAGAATTGTTTTCCTTTTCTCTGAGGCTTCTGAGCTTCCCAGGAGAAAAATCCTGAGTGAATGGATTTTTTCAGGGAATGTGAATGCTGCAAAGAAATATATTAAAATAATATAAATATAAATACTGTATATTTAATATATATAATATAAAATATAAATATTATTTTAGTGTGATGAGTTGCATTACAACTGTATCCAGAAGACAGAACCAAACAGCTTTTGTGTCCCAGACCACATCAGGCACTCTGTGCCAGGCAAGTGACCCCAAAATAAAGAGGCTGCAAAACCAGAAAAAAAACAAAACAGAAATCCTGCAGTTTCTCCTAAGAATTCCTGTAGTCTCATTATAGAGAAAATGCTGAGGCCATCATTAAGGTTCTCGAGAGAAGAAAGAATATGAACATGCATTTCTCTCTTAATAACTTCCTGCTTTGAATTTTTCTTTTGAAAAAAGATTTTCCCCCTTGCGTTGGTTGGAAAAATAGAAAAATAGAAATATAAATGAATTTATATCTATGTAAACCTTTTGCATCCTGAAGCAAAGAATTCCATGGTGCAATTGAGGGCAGCATGAAGCAGAATTTGCGTCAAACATTCATGCTGATAATTTTACTACTTATTCTCAGTTTTTTTGTTGATATACAGGGTGAGCAACCACTTCCCCCTTGTCTTTGCTGCTCCCAGGTTTATATTCCTCTCTGCTTGGATGACGTGAATTTGATTTAAGTATTCTTGGGATAATTTTGATTATCATCGTTTTTCTGTTCTCTACTATCATTTTAGTAGATTCTTTTGCAGAAGGTGAGGAACAAAGCTGCATAAAGTGGTGAAATTGTGGACTCACTGTGGATTTATTCAATGCCATAATGATGATTTCTGTTATCTTCTCCATTCCTTTCTAATAATTCCTAACATGCTATTTTCTTTCACTTCTATTGAGCATTGAACTGACACTTTAATTGACCTATTATAACTTCAAGATATCTATTACTCTTCCCCAAATGCTACCAAGGTGCAATCCAGGCTGGCTTTTCCTCTTGTGTGCATCCCTTCCCATGGATCAGCTCTGAATTCTGTTGCTTTTTGCTCCCACACTCTGCACCCCTCCAGTCCCTCTGCAGTCAGATCTCACCAGCTTGAAAATCTTGCTAAAACCAGTTCTCTTTGTCATCTGGCTTTTCCAGAAACACAGAGACCGAAGCTGTGAGGCTTTGAGAAATAATAAATTGACTCCCCAGAAAACTCATTAATTCAGAATTAAGGTTGCTCACCTGAGATCTGTTCCATTAGCAGCCCAATCCTTCTGTGTTTTACACAGAACAAATGCAAGTGGATGAACTCTCTTACCCAAATTAGCAGGCAGCAGCCAAATATTTACTGAGTCACTTATTCAACTTGATTAAATTAACAGAATATTTAAAAAGCAAGAAAAAGTGGGGAATATATGCAACACAACCATCCAAGCAAAACAATTCTATTAGCCATTCAAGGAACAGGCTTTTGGCATTAGGGGTGTTGTTTACTAATTGGATTTACTGTAGCAGTGATTACTTAGTGTCTCACAGTTTTCTGTACTTCAACATTCACCTCCTGTCTAAATAAAATCTCTTGTGCTTATGGCACGATTCCCATTTCCTTCAAAGACACTTGGGTCTGGCCTCTCTTGTGTAAGAGGTTTTTAAAAGATCTTAATAGTATAATCTTGTTTTCCAGATGATGTTAGAGCTGCGCTGATATTCTTTATCTGTGCTTTTCAGGAGATAACAGGCAGATCATGCAAAAACTAGCTTGAGAATTTTCCATTACTCCATGCAGAGTAGCCACAGAACATTTGTGAAATGAGAAAACCTGCCACAGTAACCTGAATTTTCAGATTTCAGATGTGAGTAGCTCAGGAGTGAATGAAGAGCTGAGATTTTTCTTATAGAAGCTACAATGTACTGGATAAAACAATGTTTATTTCTCCAGAGAATTTTACAGTAGTTTCTTCTCTTGACCTTCTGCAAGTTTAAAACCAAAAGTGATTTTTTTTCTTTCTTTGTGTTTATCAAGCTCAGTGTGGGGACTGATTTGACTGTTAAGTCCTTCCAGCACCACCTTGTCTACTCTGTAACTGTTGCTTTGTTTTTTATCTTTTCCCCTCAGTATTCAGCTTGAATTTCTCTGCTCCTGATGGTTCTCTCACCACTTCATAAATCTCAAGTCTGAGAGTTGTGAATTTTGAGTGGTACTTTGATGTTCTACAATTATTCATACCTTATATATTGATATTGTATTTCTCATTCAGAACATCTTCAATTCCTCATATTCATGCTCCTGTTTCTCTTTGATCTGTATCATTAGTGAGTTCTTATTCTGTGTGCTGATACTTTTTTCTGTCCACTTGTACAGATCTCGCCACTTCACTATTGATTTTCTTTTCTCTTTCTGTTTGAGATGTATTCTTTATTTATATCTTATTCTTTATTATTATTATCTTTAGGTTTGGAAATTTTTTTCCAACTTATGGGTAATTGTTTATTTATTTCCATATATTTGATCTAGTATCTTTCCCTTCAACCATTTTTCCTTAGAAAGCAGCCATTCAAAAAGAAGCAGAGAAGAATAGAAATAGATCCAAGTGAATTTTGATTTAAAATGAAATCACAGGAAAATCTAACCTATGTCTCCATCCCTCTCCCTCCTTAGTGTCTGTTCCTGTGTCTCCCAGTCCCCCTGCTCTCATTCCCTCAGGACAGCAGCTTTGCTGTAGCTGGGTTTAGGAGCTCTGTGTCCCTCATTTTCTGGTCCAATTCTGTCCCCCTGTTGTGCTGCTGTCTCCAAACACTATCCTGGTCTGGCAGCCTGTGACTGTTTCTCAGATAGGGTTTCCAGGCACAGAGAATTAAGCAGATGACTAAAATTTGTCTTCTAGCCTGGTACCCTGCAGAGATGGGATCTCAATTCTTCTCTCTTCCCCAGACTTGAGGTGGATGACTCTGAGACTGCTATGCAACTAATATATGCCATTATTTAATTATTATTTAATTATTATTTAATAGATGTCATTATTTAATTATTGTTTAATATATGCCATTATTTAATTATTATTTTATATATGCCATTACTTAATTAATATCCATTATTTAATCCAGGAGCCAGGATTATACAATATTTTCCAATAGGTATTTTTTTCCAAGACATACCTCAAAATATGGGCTTGTCTTTGTGATTAATTTTAAGATCAGAATTATTAATTATTTGTAGAACCTTGTGCCTTACACACTCATCCAGTTGCCATCTAAGTCTTGAATGCAACAAGTGAACCCTAGGGGATAAACTGAGGAATTCTTTAATTGCTTAAACACTCTGGTTAATGAGGTTGGTGGCAACAGCAGAGGCTGAAATTGGAAAGCAATGATGATTTTCCTGTCCTTTCCCCCTTTGCCATCTCTGCTGGCATGGAGACCCAAGTGACACAATCACAGTTACACAGTGTGATGTAGTGCAGTGTGCTGAGAGTTTTGGTTGTCACCTCTCAGAGCAGCAGGGCTGGAGGCTCCTCTGTGCTTCACCAGAATCCCCCTGAGCTCTGCTGAGGTTCTGCAGCACTGGAGGCCACACAAATCTCATGTGGGCTCTGCATTAAGGGGCTTTTTGGCTTCCTGTCTGGGATTGTTTTATTTTATGAGGGCTGGCAGCCTTGCCAAGAGTTACCTCATGCTCTGAGAGATGAGCATGGGAGGAGCAGGGGCTTCTCAGGCATTGCTGACCCAGGGTGGCACAGAAAGTGTCACCCCTGCTGCAATAAAAGCTCAGGGCAGGACTCACCTCAGAGCTGCAGCAGCATCCTTTGAAGAGCAGCAGTACCAGCCTTGCTTCCCACTCTCCAGATTGCCTCTCTGACACATTTTCCCTTTTTTCCCTCCATCCCTCCATCTCCTTTCTTTCTCATCAATCAGAACATTCGTGGTCTGCTGATGTAATTAGGAAAACAGAGCATTCTGGCCAGAGGTATTGATCCAGTGCTTTATAATAAAAGTTAGTAATGTTTAATTTCTTGTTGTCAGCTTTCATTGTGCTAAAGAAATCAATTCACTATTGTCTCTTCTCCATTATTCAATTGTCTAATAAGCTACTTTGCAGTCCCCTCAAAATCAAATTTTAATGATAAATCGCTGTAGGAATGGAGAGCACATGAACCCATGTACATGAGGATTATCCCAAATCCACAGTAGATGGGATGCATTTCTTTCCAATTAGAAATAAATTTTTTCTTCTCTCTTTTCAACAGGTTTTCTGTCTTTTCACTAAACTCCACAAGATGGTTAGTGTAAATTGTTTTCTCTCTTTTAGGATTCCTGTGTTATCAAACCCCTCTGAATTTCACTCTCCAGGTGATGCCTCTCTCCTGTTTCCCTCCCCACCTCTCTCATCCCACATCAAATCAGTGACAAAAAGCAGAGTCAGAGTGGCCTTGGAGGAGAGAATTCCTGGGATTTGGAGCTGAGTGTGTGCCAGGAGTGCAGGATTCCCAAAACCCCAGAGCTGTGTGTGTGTGCCAGGAGTGCAGAATTCCCAACATTCCCAAATCCTGGAGCTGTGTGTGTTTCAGGAGTGCAGAATTCCCCAAGTCCCAGAGCTGTGTGTGTGTGTGTCAGGAGTGCAGCATTTGGCTTTCCATAGGGCTGGGGCTGTGCCTTAGTCCTGATCCACTGCCTATAGAATAAAGTTTAAGAGAGGGTTTAAGAGAAACTGAATTTTAGGAGAAGTTAAATAAGTGCATTATCTGTGAGGTAGGCTGCTCTTAGAATTCTGAGGAAGGTAAAAGCACTGTTTTTCTAATATTTACCTGGAATAAATAAAGCTGAATCTGCCTTTCACATTTATTAATACATGAAACTGTTATAAAGCAGTTAAAGCAGGATTTGGGAATTCTGCACTCCTGACACACACACAGATCCAGGATTTGGGAATGCTGCACTCCTGACACACACACAGATCCAGGATTTGGGAATGTTGGGAATTCTCCACTCCTGACACTCACACAGCTCCAAATCCTGAGAATTCTCTCCTCCAAGGCCACTCTGACTCTGCTTTTTATCACTGATTCGATGTGGGATGAGAGAGGTGGGGAGGGAAACAGGAGAGAGGCATCACCTGGAGAGTGAAATTCAGCATTCAGAGGGCTTTGATAACACAGGAATCCTAAATAGAGAAAACAATTTACACTAACCATCTTGTGGAGTTTAGTGGAAGCACAGGAAACAGTTTCATATATTCTGACCTCTGAAAAAAACTTACACATATTTTATGCCAAACAATTATCTTGTAAAATTAATTTTCATGGCAAAAGGTGCTGCTTGGATATACCCAAGTTTTAACTCAGACTTGCCCTACCTCTATTAGCTGAACACAAACCCCTCGATATTCTTGGGCCCACAGATAAATGAACCAACTTTACAAACACCCAAAATTCAGGAAACAATGTGCCTGAATATTTGTATTGGTGCATGAGGTAATGAATCATTTTTTACATTAGGAAGGCTGTTCCAAGATCTCAATAATGCAATGCACACTGAGCCATTGCTTTCCTCTGCTCATAAATCAGGGCACAGTGTAGCCACCATTCCATTTTTGCAGTTGCAGGGTACTAAAGAAAGAACTTTATTGCAAGTTGGTAATAAGAAAGGAAGTAATGGCCTGGGAGGCACAAGGGTGAACGAGTTAATGAGTGAGCAGTTTGAGTTTTCTTATTGGTTTTAACCCTCTATAAATTTAATGGCTTCCTTTTAAATGCCTCTTAATGAGAAAAAGCAAAGTGTGAGTTACTTAATGGTGTTATTGAAGGCTTTCTCTTGTTATTGAAAGGGAATGGTGCAGTTTATCCAGGGTAAATCTACAGAAAAATAACTTTACATCAGGGTGGGGATGCTCTGTGGGCCTGGTGTCAGCAGGAAGGACAAACTGCAGGGGTGTTGTCTCTCAGGGTGACTGCTGGAATAGATAATTAGTGATCTTCATTAGTTGATGGAGACTGTAATGAGCTCAGGAGGTTTGGAAATGTCTGTCTGCAGAGGAGCTGCTTCTCCTGAGCTGGGCTTTGCAGCCCTGCCCCGCTCCTGGGCTTTATTCCACAATTTGTGCCCTTCCTCACCTCCTCAGCTGCTCCTGGGACACCAGGAGTTCTCCCAGGAAATTATCCACATGGGAATTCTTTGTAGGAATGGTTACACAGGATCTGTTGTTGCAATAGAACTCAAAATAAATGACATGCAGGCTGAAACCTCCAAAGAAGAAAGTTTATTTCTTGACCTTGATATTGATAGAATTCCAAAAGTGACCCTGGACTGGAGGATGAAATTGCCACTTCTCCAACAACACTGGTCAAACCAACAGTCCATCAAATTTCTCCTCCTCTAGAAAGGAATGTAAAAACAATCATTATTTACATAAAAGTGCATGAGAAACTCCATTACAAAAATGTAAACATCAGAAGGCCTAGAAGAACTTGGAAGAACAGGGGGACAATCTGTTAGCTGCCATAAACATCATTCCAGTTCCAGAAGTTTATCAATAATCCTTCCTAAAAAAACAACAAAAAAGGGAATTCCTAAGGGTTTAGTACCACAGTGCCTGAGGTTCTTTGGAGGGGCTGGTAAATAACATTTTTACTAATGCAGGATATTATGGGATATAAATCTAGAGGTTATAGCATAGAAAGTGTCTCACTATTTACAAATAAAAACAAGGTATTTTAAAAATGGGATTTAAAGTAAATGGGATTTAAAATAATAGGATTTAGAAATGTAATTTCAGTGCATTTTGTATTTGAACCAAATCAACTAAAAGCAAGTAAATACTCAATGGAGAGAACATATATTTTCCTAAATTTTTCATGGAAATAAATTGTCATTTTTCACTTTTTTCTAACCAGTCACATGTTGCAACTGCAAAGATTTTCCAAGGGTAAAAAGACAACTTTTTCTAGTTAGGAATATAGGAAAAAAGAAGGCTATGACCTGCTTTCATTTACACCACTATAGATCAGATTTAAAATATCTATTTAATTAGATTTGGCCTGATTTAATGTTTGAACAGATGAGATTATGGGATGTGCTGAGGACAGTGGTGATGCTCCTTTTCAGGACACTCAGACTGGGAGATCCACGTGTCTCTCACAGAATATCCTGAATCAGAAGGGATCCACAAGGATCCAAATGGCTATGGGAAAACATGGGGAGATGTCAGGGAAAAACTCTGTAAATGTTCTCTGCTTTTTCCCACAGTGGGGATAATGTCCCACCTCTCTTTGCCTCATCCAGCTGTCCACAGGGCAGATGTTCCCTGTCCCCAAAGTGCCTCCTTTACCAAACCCTTTAACCTACAGCAATCTGAGCTGAGCCTGCTAATCACATTTTCAGTGAACAGTAAACATATATATTTGTATGTTTTGCTGATTCCACTGGTGTTATCTTTTTGCTGCTCCAAATTAAAGCAGTTTCCTACACAGTCATAACAGACCTTTTATCCTCAGAAATTTGAGCCCTTGGTATGGCTAACCATGCACTGAGTATGTAAATGATGTCCCTAAAGAGCAAGAAGGTTAGATACTAATTAGATATTACACTTAGGAGACAGCAAACTAATAGGAATTAAATAGTCCAGCGGCATTTCTGCTCTGTGGAGGGCTGGTCCCCTCCTAGGCATGGAGCAGGAGATGTGATGCCTCGAAAATTGGCTGAATTCTACTTGAGAGCTCCAATTTCTGGCACTGTTTGGTCAGGGGGTTGTGACACTGTGGGTGCTGAGCTCTGCCATCTCAGCTGAAGTGGCACAGCTCTACCTCTGCCCACAGCAAAATGTATTCCCCTGGTTAAAATCACATCACATCTCATCACATCAGATAGATTTTTTTTTTCTTCTTCTTTCCTTCTAATCTTTTTAGACAGTATTTGCTGAAGAATGAGAGCTGACCTGGAGAGACCTCACTGACACTTTCTGGCTTTTGAAATCACCCCAGTACAGAGCTGGCCTGGTGTGAGGTGGAGGTGAGCTGGGTTTGAGGGTTTCTTGGTCAGGAGGCTGCTGTCCCATGGCTGCTCCTGGTTTCTCCTCTGGCACCCATGGGTGTGTCACCCTGTAGGAGTGGTTTATTGCCAGGGCTTGGAACTTGTGGTTTATTGCCAAGGGCCTGGGTGCAGGGGCCCTGCTGGGAGCTTGTCCAGTTCTGGCCCCTCAGTTTGGGAGGGATGTTGAGATGCTTGAGCACATCCAGAGGGGGCAGTGAGGCTGGAGAGGGGCTGGGAACACAAACCCTGTGAGGAACGTTTGAAGGAGCTGGGGCTGTTCAGCCTGGAGAAGAGGAGGCTCAGGAGTGACCTTATTGCTCTCTGCACCTTCCTGAAGGGAGGCTGCACACAGGTGGGGTTGGTCTCTGACAGAACCAGAGGACACAGTCTCCAGCTGCATCAGGGAAGGGATAGGCTGGATATTAGGAAGAAATTTTTCAGGAAAGAATAATAAAGTACTGGAATGCTCTACCCAGGGAGGTGGCAGAATCACCATCTCTGGATGTGTTCTAAAAAGCCTGGACATGGCACTTGGTGCTATAGTCTAGGTGAGGTGTTGGGGCACAGGTTGGAATCGATGATCTTAGAGGTCTCTTCCAACCCCATAATTCTGTGATTCTGTGATTCTGTGAGCTGCCAGCCACAGCTCAGAGCAGGCCCCAAAGAGGAGCCTGAAAGAGAGAGAGAGAGAGAGAAGAATAAAAGCAAGAGGGTAAGAGTGTGAGGTTCCCGTTACAATACAATAAATCTTCTCCTGTGCTGAATATTCTAATTCTCACTAACCAATCTAGTACAAGTCCTATAGCATTTCCATACAGCCTGTAAGAATCATTACATCACCATACTGTGTTACATTTTAAACCCTATAAACTCCTCTTTGGGCCCCTTCTGCCAAGCTGTAGGGTCTGCTCTGACCCTTGGACCTGTCTGCAAGCAGAGGGTGTTGTTCCATCAAAAGGGGATTGCCTTCAGCTGGCCACACCATTGTTTTCCAGTTGTTCAGTAACTGAGGTATCTCAAAGCTTGCTTTCATTTCAATCTCACTTATAGTTTCCATATTCTCAAAATCTTTTGCCAGACAATCATATTGATAAGTCTTTCCTCTTTCATCTTCCCCAACATCACCTGCCAGGGCTGGGGCCTGGAGGCAGTGAGACAGGAGGAAAATCTCTGGGATGTGCTGTGTGCATGCAGGAGAAGCCTTACAGCTGCTGTTAAACCCAGCCATAAATGCATTCCTGGAAGGAGAGGGAGGCTCAGCAATGTTGTTTCTATCCACTTAGTAAAGGTACAGTGCTGCAGAACAGAACCTACTGTGTCTGAATGAAATCAGGCTAACAAACCTGAACTCAGGCATGTGTAATGCTCACACAGAGCTCTGGCATTCAAACTCCTGCCTGCAGGGACTGGAACTTCAGTATTTTATAAATCAGTACATCAGAGATGAATATTTTGACCCAGACCCCACTCTTATTAATCAAGGCAGTATGGGGATGTGCAAGATGAATTGTAAAGGATTGCTGTTCATAAGCTTCTGAAGCCAGAAAAGACCATCATATGTATCTTGTTGACCTTGTGCCTAGCACAGATCACAGAGTTTTGCTTGCCATACCAGGGCCCAAATCCATCAAAAGCTCAGGGAGCCTTGCTCCAGTGCACTCTGGCCACAGAACTTGGTTGTTTCTTCAAGCAGGTTTTAAAGAAAACATCAATTACACTGAGAGCTGTGGCTGTCATCTTGTAAGTAAGAATCATAGAGTGATTTGGCAGTGTAGTGTACCTTTGGGAGGGATTTTCTCTCCTCTTGTAGCCTTTAGAGCTGCTCTAAAGGCCATTTAATAGCTGGGGGAGGACATCCTTGACTGCAGGCAGTGTCTGGCCTGGCTCAGGCTGTGCCTCAGCAGGGACAGCCAGGGGGTCTGAACCCTTTGCAGTGTTTATAGGTGTGTGCCTGGGCAGCTCCTGGGGGCAGCAGAACAACCATCAAGCAGCACTGAAAGGGAAATGTGCTGTAATTTAGCAGAGTTTGGGGGTTTTCCCTGTTTTACTTTATGCTGAGGACCTTACTTTTATAAAAGTTCAGACTATGATGTCCAAGACGGCTCAAAACAGTTTTTGTCCCTTTGTTCCTCTAATGAGGATAAAAAAGGTGTCCTGTCTTCTTTCCCTTTGTGCATTCATCTATTTATCTTACTGTTGTATTTGCTGGGTGCCCTGATGAAGGAAGGAAGGCAGGAATGATGAATCTGACTCCATGTTCTCAAAAGGCTAATTTATTATTTTATGATACTATATTATATTAAAGAATGCTATACTAAACTATACTAAAGAATACAGAAAGGATACTTATAGAATGCTAAAAAGATAATAATCAAAACTCCTGACTCCTTCCAGAGTGAGTGAATATAGAGAGGAGGGTATGAAATGCCACCTTACAGCAGCATTCCTCTAAGCTGCAGTCCCTCCTGTTTTCTGAAATTAGGTGTGTCACTGTCTATATTTTCTGGAAAAATCCCTTCTGGAAAAATCCCTTCAATTCCTTCTCCTGGGAAGCGAAGCTGAGAAGCCTCAGAGAAGAATGAAAACAATAATTCTCTGATTGCTTCTTCTGTGTTTTGCTGCTTTGGAATGTGGTTAGAGATGGCTTATCCATCAGATGGTTGTTTGATTGGTTTCATGTGAATTGTTTTTACTTAATGACCAAGCACAGTCAGGCTGTGTCAGACTCTGGAAGCAGCCACAAGTTTTCATTATCATTCTTCTGTAATCTATCCTTTCTCTGTTCTTTAGTATCAATATAATATAATATAATATAATATAATATAATATAATATAATATAATATAATATAATATAATATAATAATAAATTAGCCTTGTAAGAACATGGAGTCAGGTTCTGAATTCCTCCTTCATCCTGGGGACCCAGCAAATACCACAGTAGGTGTTTCTCAGTGAAAATAAATTGTTATTTCTTTCAGTACTGGGGCATAATTAGAGCCATGCAGGAGGTTGATTATGTTCAGTGTGTGAAGACCATTCAGAAAACTGGAGACACAGGGAGGGAAATAATTTAGACTGATGAGAGTTTAGGCAACTTTCCTGGTTTTGGACAGTTGTAGCAGCTGTAAACAGGCTTGGGTTTCTGATCTTTCACCTTTTCAGGGAGAGGGATGAGGTGACACATCCCCTATCCTGCAGCCCAGGGTGCAAAGGAGGGCAGATATTGGTGTGAGGAGCAGCTGGGAGGGAAGGTCTGGTTTAATCACTGGCTACCTGAGGGATGGTGGGATATGAACCTGAACTGCACATTTCCCTTAGACATGAGCCACAGGATATTTTGGAAAGGCTTTTCAACCCCTAACCTAATTTTAATTTATTTTACAAACAATGACTGAACTGGGGAGTTGTGCTGACTTTGCCCCAGCTGATTGAGGACTTGGAATCTTGAGCAGCCTGGTGAGCAGAGCAGGGCTGTGTAAGATAACCTGCTGTGCTTTCTTCCTGTCCCCCTGGGGCTAAAAAGAGGGGAAAGAATATTTAGGAATTTTGAATTAAGTCACTTCATCAAGTGTTTTACCTTCCTATCTTTTTCCTTCAGGTTAATGTGGTGACAACAGGTACAACTGTTTATTGTGCCTATGTGTTTCTCCTGCTTGCTTTTTTTTGCCAAATGCATTTTCCTCATTTTTCAAGGGATCTTTTGCTCTGCCCAAAACCAGTCCTGTGTTGGTTTTGTCCCTTTTCCTCACTGCAGTGACAGGGATGACATGGGGCAAGGTGCAGTTTATTACACAGGCTGTTTTCTGGACAGGATCCTTCTTGTCCTCTTGGTGTTCATTTTTCTATGAGCCTCTTAAAAGAAATCAATAAAATTAACATGCTAGAAATGATATTGTAAATTACTAGAAAGAGGAAAGGTCTTGGAGTTAGAACTAGGGCAAGGACTCAGCAGAGAGGTTTCAGCTTCCTCCAGGCTGGGTTTGCAGAGCTGTGTTTTACTTCCATTTATCCCTCCTGAGGTGGTAGTGTGTTTTCCATTAAGAGCTGGAATCACAGTGATGACCTCTGCAAATGCAGGGAGTGGATTCTGCCCCCAGTGGGTTACAGTGGACAATTATCTGTGCTGGTACAAAGGACAGCCTGTTTTCCTGCACCATTAGCTACAATGTGCAGTTGAAAGAGAGAAAACTTCTGCTCCTTTTCATTCACACACTTGATGCACATTACCCTGGCTTTGTATTCAGGATGAGGTGTAGTTGTGTCATTCTCTGGATGACATTGTTCTTCTTTGAGTTCCCTTTTTCTTCTTGAATTATTGCAGTCTTTAAAAACCATCAGTGCATACACATCCTGCAGCTGGACTTCTCTGCAAACATGTTTGGAAAACAGCTTTTCCTCTCTCAAAAATGATGATTGCTCAATGGTAATGGCTGTAATAAAATATTTCAGTTCATCTATGCAGGCCTCTGTGACCCATAAACATTATTGCTGCCCAAAGAACAACACAGGAGCAATCAGTTGTGAAAAAGGTCAGAACCAAACTGCTTTTTAGGGCTGTGTAAAACAGGGCAAGAGAACGTAGCTGGCCAAGTGCAGGTCATGTAATAGTTTACAGCAGGGCTGAAAAGTCTTTAATTAAAAAAGCTTCTGAGCTGGAAGTCAAGGTTACAGCCTAAGGTGTCTCTGGACATTTGTATTGGATATGTGCCTATGCTGAGTTTAATGTGTGCTGGTTGCAAACTGACCTCTCTGGGAGGGAATCCTCTCCATCAGGTATTGGGGAACCCTTTAACATAAACCCAGCCAGGAAACCCTTTAACATAAACCCAGCCACAAACAAACAAGGGCATTCTGATTTCTCCATGAGAAGACTGGCAGCAATTACTGGCTGAAGTTAATGAGCTACTCTGGACAGGGAACCTGCCTCTGCCTGGGTTTGTCAGTGACAGGAGCTGGTTGGAATTCCAGCATTCAGCCCAGCCACACCTCAGCCTGCTGCCCTCAGCTGTATTTTAATTGAGCCTTGTAATATTTTAAGACAGCTTTGTCTTTCCAGATCTCAAAGCAAATGGATTTGTAGGTCCCTTGGCTCCTGTGCTGTAGACATGAGCTGCCTTCCCACAACTTGGGGAGGGGTAAAACAACCAAAATGTCATTCACAGAGGGCTCAGCAGCTGAAGTTGCTCAATATTAATTGCCTAGAGGGTATTTTCTAGGGAAAAAGACTTAATACCATGACATTCTGTGCTTAGTACAGGGTGAAAGAGCAAAGGGAAAAGTCCCTAAAGCTGTTTAAAGGATTTTAAACAAAGTCAGTCTAAAACATGGAGGCAGGTGAGTTTTCATGAGCACACATTTGAGAGAGTATTTTCTAGAAAAAGAGACTTAATACCATGACATTCTGTGCCTTTCTGTACAGAGTGAAAGAGCAAAGGGAAAAGAACCTAAAGCTGTTCAGGGGATTTTAAACAAAGTGAGTCTAAAACATTGAGGCAGGTGAGTTCTCATGAAGTACCCACAGAGAGGGATGCAAAATCACTGCAGGTTGCTGCACCACTCATCTCCAGCACTGCCCTTGGATGTTCAGCCAGTTCTGAATCCAGCTCAGTTTGCTCACCCAGCCCCTTCATGAGCAGCACCTCTAAGAGGATCTGTGAGGGATGTGGTGTCATGGTGCTATAGGATACGAAATAAAACAATTCAGACATGCAGCTCTCCAAGGCAAAAAAGAGAGATGTTTAATTTCTGACTCCAACATTTATAGATTTCCAGAAGTGCCAGTGGATTGGAGGGTGAGAGTGCTACTTCTCTAATGACACTGGACAAACCAACAGTGCATCACATTTCTCCTCTTCCATAAAAGAATGCAAAACAATAAGTTATTTACAGAAAGTGTGTGAAAAAGTTCGTTACAAGAATGCAAACAATCAGAAGGCTTAGAAAAACTCTAAAAATCAGGGTGACATTGTCAGAAGTGCTGCTGAATTAAGGCAGGCATTACCCACTGCTCCTCTTGCCTGCCAAGCCATCCTTCAGCCCAGAATGTTCTCAGGCTGGCCAGCATCACTTCCCCTTGGTGAGTCCATGGCTACTCCTGGTGTCCTCCTTGTCCTCCTCGTGCCTGGAAATCTTTCCCAGGATTATTTCCCCCCCATGTCTCTGGGTGCTGAGGTGAGGCTGTCCTGCCTGTCATTCCTTTGGTCCTCCTGCCTGTCATTCCTTTGGTCCTCCTGCCTGTCCCTTCAGGAAACAGGAGTGGCACTGGATTTCCTCTACTTCTGCTGCTTGGTGTGTTTTCCCTCCAGGTGTTCTGCAGTCAGCCTAGGTAGATTTTTATTTCTAAGGAAATCAAGAAGAAACAAGTGGTTTTCTGCAAAGTAAGGTGCTGCTTCATTAGAATGAAATCCAGCAAAGGGGTAGAGAGGCAATTTGAACTTGAAGAGCAAAGCCACCATCATTCACCTAATGAATGCTTAACCTGTGTTAAAGCTGCAGCAACTTTTACAGTGACAAAGAACAGCTTTAACACTTGATTATAAAAGAGAAAGGCTCTCCTAGTATCAATAAAACAGCATGTCAGGGTCCCAGCTTGCCCCAGGTGTTAGACCGTGATTTTCCTTGCCCTGCCATGATGATATCTGTTTTCCACAGTGGCATAAGAGCAGCTGAGAGTGGGGATTGGCTTTTGTGCAGCGCACAGCAAACACCACAAGGCCCCTCTGCCACAGCCAAGGTCTATCAGACCCGGAGTGCTGCAGCTGCAGCAGCTTTGCTTCACAGCATCACCCTGTGAGATGGAGACACCCTCTGGATGTGCTTCACTGCCAGGGAGAAGGGCAGGAGGCTCCTGCAGCTTGGTGGGATGGCAAAGCTCCCCCTGACTCTGCCAACCTGGGGCATACAGAATCCCCCCTTTCAGATCAGTGGTGTGAGTTTTCCAAACTGTGTAAAGCTCCCAGAAACAGGGTAATGATTCCTAGTTGTTAAAAACAAAACCTTTTTGAGAATGAGCCTTGGATTCTGCAATTCTGTGGAAACACAAGAAAAAAGTTTCAAAGGTCATACAGACAATAGACACCTGAATCATACAGGTAACATGATACAGAATCATTCTGTATCTACAGACAATAGACACCTGACAGGTATCATGATACAGAATATCATACAGGTATCATGATACAGAATCATTCTATATCATACAGACAATAGACACCTGAATCATACAGGTATCATGATACAGAATTCTGTATCATACAGGCAATAGACACCTCAAGGTATCATGATACAGAATATCATACAGGTATCATGATACAGAATCATTCTATATCATACAGGCAATAGACACCTGAAACATACATATATCATAATACAGAATTCTATATCATACAGAAAATAGACACCTGAATCGTACAGGTATCATGATACAGAATTTATATAATACAGAAAATAGACACCTGAATCATACATATATCATGATACAGAATCATTCTGTATCATACACACAATAGACACCTGAAATCCCCTTAGCAGCATTCATTTTCCAGGCTGTATGACTGCAATTATGATGTTACAATTATGATGTTACAAGGGGAACAGTGGCAGTTAGGAAAACTGGAATTTTCTCCCCACCACTGGTTTTTTCTGTGTTGTAGGAGAAGGGTTATGTTGTATCTGAGGCTGTTCTCTGTGTGTTGGGTAAGGCACATTGGGGCTGCATCCCTGCAAATGGGCTGAAAAGCACACATCATGCTAGATGAAGAGCAGGGCTTCTCTCCAGAGGGAGAATTCACTCCTCTTTGGTGAGGCAGGATGCTGAAATCAGCTGATGTAAACTCTTATGTGCATAGGTAAGAAGATGGAAGATTAAGAAATGTTAAAGGAAAAGGAGTAAAAATGAGATTTTTGTCCTGATTTTCTTTTCATGCCCTTCCAAACTCACAGACAGGTGCTTGAAGTCTGAGATATAACGGTTGGCCATTTTGGTGGCAGCTGTCATTGAGAAGATAAACGTTAATCGATATTTGCATTACTTAGAGTAAAACTGGGAGTAGAGAGGCAGGATTCATAAAGTCAGAACCTACAGCACAGTGATGCTGTGCTCTTCTTTGCTTCAAGAAACCAAGCATCAGAAGTTGTTTTCTTGCTCTGTTCATTATTTTCCAACGCTTTCATTTCCCTCCTACACCAAGTGCTGCAAGCTCCTCTGGCTTTCCCCACCATAATTTTGGTTTGAATCCTTGTGTGATTCAGCGTGGTGGCCACTGGGGAAACATTGCTTTAATGATTTGGTATTTAAGTGCTCAGTGTTCCTTGCCTCACAGAGGAGTGGCAGCGCTGACAAAGTGCAGGCTGCCCATGGGGAGCTCTGGATCACTGCAGAGACGAGTTGCTATGGTAATACATTACAGAGCAATGAGGGATTTGGGAAGATGCATCTGACAGTTTGAGGTAAAGGATCATCATTTCCTTGCAGCTTGCAAAAAGTGTCATCATTGGAATTTCACTTGGCTTATTTTTCTTTTCCCTTGGCTTGTGTGAGGTGACATTTCTGCACAGCCCCGAGCACGCTGCAGAACAAAAAGGAAAAGGCTCTGTCCTCGTGTAGGCAAGAGCTGAAATAAAACCAGAGGGAAGAGGTCACTTCTGAGGCAATTAATGAAGAATATGGTTGGATGGCTGCACAGGTTCTCTCTGTGTCCTTGCCTTGAATACACAAATCTCCATTTTATAGGCATGAGTGATGCATGAAAGGCAAATATGGAACTTGGGGAAAGTAGTCTCTTGTCATAAGATATATTGTAAGATATAGTAAATATTCCTGAGAATAAGGGCCAAAAAGAGGAAAGTCAGCAAAGGAAAAATTAACAACAGATCTCCCCACCCCCCAACTTGTTTCTCCAATGTGCATGGAATTAGGAAAAAAGATAATGACACAACTTGAAAAAAAACTGCAATATTTTCATTTGAAAATGGAACAGTAACACAAACAAGTGTAAACAAGGAAATTTTCTCTTTTCAACTTTCTCTTCAGATATTTGTCTAAATATTAAAATCTATATTCTATCTATGCATGGAGACAGAAATGGGATATTTATGTAAGTAGGTAAGGGACAGTAAAGTATTTCTCTCCAGGACAAAGATAATGGTTCTTGGGTCAGGTATTTATATATTTAATGTCTACATAATAATACTTTTTGGACAATTGCACCTCTATCTCTGAGAGGTGTAAGAACTCTCCAGAATCTAATTAATCCTGAGACTTTCTTATTTTGTACCTTTGGATAGAAATTTGTCTGTGCCGCACACCAGAGGAGTATTTTCACTGGAATATTTGGCACTTATTTTTTGCTTTCAGTAGTTTTGAATTCCACCAAATTTAAAAAGGTTTCTCTAGGGCAGGGGCAAGCACAAGAATTGCATTTTAGTGTGTATCTTTGGCACTCTAGAAGGTTCTGTGGTGATAATGGAGACCTGCAAGATGTGGCTTTCCAGTTCTCAGCCATCACAGGTGTACAACTCTGGATGTTAAAGCATCCATGGGCTGTAGGACAGGTTTTGTTTGTTGGGTGTTTTTGTTGGCTTGTTTTTGTTGTTTTCAAATAATGACCCAGCATTGGCTTTTAGAACCCCCAATCTCAATGCCTGAATTCTATCAGCTTTTAAAAGGACTCATCTTCCTGAGGGCCTTAAACAGTCCTGGAAAACACAACCCATACATCAGACATAGCAAGGGTACTGAAGTACCTCACTCCCAACTTCAGGTAGAGTCCTTCTCTTAATTCAGATATCAAATTAAGGGTGACTGTTCAGCATCTTAGCTCCAGGCAAGATTAGGAGCTCGAGCTAAGAGCAGACATCTGCTGTTAGGGGAGCGACCAACCTAAGCTGTGTTGTGTAACAAATCATTTCCCCCTATTAGATTTGTCACAAATGCATGAGGAATGGTAATTCCTTGATCTAATATCAAGCCTTTGGGAGCAATGTGTTTGAGTGATGTCATTACATCATGTTTGGAGCTGTTAATGTGATTACCTGGAAGCACTGGAGAGACACCAGGCTTGAGGAGACTGCAGAAGGGTTTGGCTGTGCTTGTTCTCACAGCACTGAGACCTGCCCTGAGAGCCTGTGTGGCACAGCTGAAATCCCCTCCTTTGCTAGGATTGTTTCTTATTCTTGTTGTTGTGGACACTTGTGGCAAATGCTGCTGCAGTTTAAAAATCACGAGAGGGTGAGTCAAGGGGTTGAGCAAGGAATGCACCTAAGATAGTGAAAATGATATATTTTTTTAATTAAGAGCTTAAAGGAATTGAGGGGTTAAGTTAGAAATGGAGTTAGCAAAGATTATGCTGTGATTAGAGCTTAACAAGGAAATTAATTGATACCAGGTGGGATGTCGGTGATGGCGAGAGATGGGCAGACTGACTCAGTGATCAGAATCCAATTTTATTGTGGGACACAAACACTTAGATACTATTTCAGAGAGACTAGTGATGTGTCCTACAATGATTAGGTTAAAATCACATACACAAACTTATGCATATAACAACAACTTTTGCTTGCAAAGTTTAATAAGATTTTCTTTTTCTGGCAAACCTATCCAATTGAATCTTCTTACTGTCTAGGTCTAATTTTCAAAGTTCTGTTTGCTTTTGCCAAGGCATCCTGTTATCAAATCTCTTATGTTAACCAGGTCCAAAGTCCATTATCTGACTTGTGTCCCCCAGCATTCCAGTAGCAGGATAACTGAAACAAGGCTGGGGATGGCAGGTGATACATGAGGTATTGTAAGAGTGCAGGAGCCATAAATACAACTGGGCTCTAAGAGTGAGAGGAGGTTTGGACTGTGACCAGCAGGCCAAAGAGCTCTGCCAACTTGACATGGGTAAAGAGCTTACTATGAGGAAGAGGTCTTACTTCCTCTTCAGAGCCCACCAACCCAATTAAAGAGGACAATTGTGCAGCCATAATGGACATTCAGCTAATTATAATATGAGGTGAGAGCTAATGATTATGTAATAGGTGTTGTAGAAACCATCTGAACAGGTAAAACCTTCTTGGATAAATAGGGGAGGAGTTTGTGACTCTTTGCACATCTTTGGGAGGTTCCTCTCCATGTGTCCAGGGCTGTAGTTAACACACCTTCTTTTCAGTTTTAATTAGTTGAAGGGTTGTCTGTCTGTGCTTCAAGGGGAAGAATCCAAGTATCAAAGCAAAGGATTTTCAGGCTGCAGAACATTCCTGGTGACCATGAAGGGACAGAAGGCATCTGGAAAAACCCCTGGAGCAGAGGAACACCCAGCTCCTGTGTCCCCCTCTCCTGCCACATGCAACCAAAGCAAAGAGCATGAGTGCTCATCTTTAGGGGGACAGAAAGAACCTGTGGGAATCTTCCATTAGCACAATTACTGGCCACCTAATTTAGACCACTGCTACCCTGTAGGGTTCCCTGTCTTTTGGAGATGATTTCCACAAATTCACCTGCTGAAGGAGTTAAACAGACCCTCCTTTGGGTGCTAAATGCTATCAGCTCTTGGAAACGTGAGTTTTAATGAACTTCAACAGATGAAAGTGCTGAGAAGTCTGTGCTTTATTTCTATCAGCTTTAAAGCCACTGTGCTCCAATTCTTAAGATCTTTGTTTCTAAGGATGTTCTTGGACAGTCTCAGTAGAAGCTCAGTGGTGCATTTTCACCTGTGCAGGACTCTTTACCCTTTTATTTTATTTTATAAATAAATACATTTCTAGTCTGTACTTTGTGGCTTGCTGTAGAATAGTCTTATGGGAGATGACCTGGAAAATAAAAGAAATGAAAAACAGATTGTGGCTTTTAAGAACTGTGTGTGGATTCAAAATACAGGGAAATTGTGATGTGGGAACTCTTTTCATTGCTTTTTCTTTTGGCAGCATAAGATTTAGCAGCATTAGCAAACCTGTGTATGAAGTCTGAATGTTTCTATTCCCTCCTGAGGGTAGAGAACACTTTTTCTTCCCACCCTCCCTATGTCATATGGGGTTTGTGTGCTGTTTCTTCTCTACATAGCACCCTCTTGATCAAAGAATAAAGAAAAAACAACAATAAGGGGAGGCATTTATGGGCACTCCATCTTTTAAAGCCCTGTGAAAAGTGAAACAGGCAGACTTTCAAGGTGCATTCAGTATTCATCAGGCTGCAGAAAAATAGAACAATATGGGGCCTAAAAGATAGTGCGGAAGTGTGGGGGTTTAAATCATAATTGCATTCAGACTGTATGGATCAAGGAAGGGAGAAGAGAAAGGTATGAACCCACCAAAGCAGAGGTGGGGACAGAAGTTCCTTTGCTTTGTGCTCCTTTCCAGGCTGCAGTGGCAGGAGGCTTGCACTGACTGCAGCAAAGAGCCAGCTAATGACAATCACATTTTATTTTTACAGGAACAAATACTCAATAGAGGGTGTGCTACTGTGACCAATGGCTCTGTGAGCCTCAGAGAACTCCCTAAACATTCCTAAACAAGCCTTTTCAGGTTCCTCCTCACCTTGAGAACTCTGCAGAAAAGGTCCTTGTGAGGATAAATATAGAGGTTACCACAAATTTACAAATGCTGTGGGGACAGGGACAGCCCTAGGAAACTTGGGGGAAAGTGGCTCTCCTGTCCAGGCTTCTGTTTTTAGAAACATCCCTTTTTTTCCTAAAGTTAGGAGTGGTTTATCCATTGTTTCTATTCCACAGCTCCAGATTCCAATTTTTTTACAGTTCTGTGTGTCAGGCACAGGAAAGCCTTGAGAGGTGGAGGCAGCTCACAACAGCAGCTGCACCCCTGATGTGAAGCACTACTTTTTGTTACACATGGAAATTCTTTCAGAGAGCTCTTTCAGAGCTCAGGAGGTGTAATGTTTCATGTGCATTGATTTGTTTATTTTAAAAACACACACTGTAAGTCCTTGTTAACTCGAGGCAGAAGGACCAGAGCACACAGAGAACTCCCCAGGAGCTGCAGACTCTGCTGTGCCCCAGGCTGAGCCCAGGAGCCACATCAGGCTCATGGGGCTCCTGGAGATGTCTTGTTGAGACATAATTTAATTTTTCATTGCTGGCTTGTTAAAAAACCATTGCTTCTCAGAAGAGTTTTGTTACTGAAGAACCTTTGTTGAGATTCCAGCGGGTTTTTTTTTAGCTTTAGAGTTTGTTTTGTGATTTGGGCAATTTGGAAAATGAGAGCAATCCTGATATTTTCACCCAGCTGCTTTAGAATCACAACCCTGATTCCTGAAATATTTTAGGAAATATTTTTCAAGAGTCAGAAAACCATTTTGCAGACAGCATTTGAATTCAGAAAATGTAAAAGCTTCTTCTAGAAAGAATTGCTAAGATGAATTACAAATTTAAAATAGCTAATGGCAGGCTTGAAAGATACTGAAAGCATGCAAGATGCAAAGATGCACATAGCAAACATTTGTTAAGCTTTGTAAAGTGAAAGAATAAAATAAAAATACTTAAGACATCTTGTCAACTTGGGCTTCTGCATATTTTTGTGTATGGTTTTTAGCATTCATGTCTCTTTACAAGTCAAAGTTTCTCCTGTTTACTTTTGATTTAACAACATTGCCTAGCTAATTATAGTTCACTGAAATTGCCCCAAACTACTTTTGATTTACTTATGTGATGGATGGTGTTTGAGTTGTGTGTTTATTTTGCATCAGAGTGGTTAATGGGATAGAAATAAATGTTGTTCTTTCTGGAGAACAGAGAGTTTTCTTTTGCCCTTGAGAACAGCTACACTCACTTGGGGTTATGTGGTGAAACAGGAGAATCTGGAGGTGTCATTAACACAGAACAAGGAGCAAACAGGAATTGCTGCCTCAGAGGTGACAGAAAGAACCTTCCTGGAGCTTGAGAAGGGGCTGCTTGGAGCTTTCTGTGAATCGGAAAGCCAAAGAATTGCTGGGCTAAATCAGACCTGAAAAATGAGGTTTGTGAGGGCACTGGTGAGGAGGTTACTTGGACTGAGTAATAATGAAAGCAGAATCTCCCTGAGAGCTCTGGCAAACTCAGGGTCTGGTCTAAACCTACCCAGGGGCTTACAAGAACCTTAACTAAGGGATAATCTTGAATTTCTTAGAGAAGGGAAAAGATTTGCTCTCTGGTAGCTGGATAATGGCACAGGGAAATGCCATTGATTTGGAAAAATACCTCAGCAGCACCAGAAAAAATGTGAACTGTCTTCTGAACAGCCTTGGGAGGTTATCCTGGTGCACAGGATAATTACCAGACACAGAGAGAGCAAATGGATGGAATTATTGGATTTGCTGGGAAATGTCCCAATGAAGGCAGGAATGATCAATCTGACTCCATTTTCTTGGAAGGCTAATTTATTATTTTATGATACTATAATATATTTAAGAATACTATACTGTACTAAAGAATACAGAAAGGATACTTAATGGTAAAAAGATAATAATGAAAACTTGTGACTCTTTCCAGAGTCCTGACACAGCTTGGCCCTGATTGGCCAAAGAGTGAAAACAACTCCCAGCAGAATCCAATGGAACAATCACCTGTGGGTAAACAATCTCCAAACACATTCCACATGAGCACAACACAGGAGAGGCAAATGAGATAAGAGTTGTTTTCCTTTTCTCTGAGGCTTCCCAGCTTCCCAGGAGAAAACTCCTGGGTGAAGGGATTTTTCAGAGAATGTGAAAGCCACATGGAATGAAGCTGGTGGGCAAAGCCTGACTCTGAACCCTGTGTGAATGAATTGGGTCAGGTTTAAAGGCTCTGCTGGCTCCCCAAACACCTGCTCAGCTCCGAGGGTGAGGGGCACATCAGGTACAGCAGGCTGGGAGCACTTTCCATTTTCAGTCAATTAATCCTCTCCCAGCATGAAATAAAAAAGATCAGAACACAATGTTAAACCTCATTTTGTATTTTCAATTACTAGAGGATAATTATTTTCTTTTTAAGTCTCGGAAGATGACATGATCTGAATACTCGGCTACCTGGCACTTCTGCTTGTGTTCCTGGAAGCAGAGAGAGTTCAGCTGGGGCAATGCACAGATAATTAGGTTTATTCTGTATCTGCCATCCTCTGGAGAGAAATGCAGCACTTCAGTCTTAGGTTTGGGGATTTTGGGCTTCATAAAGTAGGAGTACAGCTGCACAGAGTGAATTTTGTGTGTGACCCAGGAGCAGCAGAAGGTGGCTGAGGTGCTTTGGACAGTAGTTCAGTGCTAAGTAAACATGATAGAACAAGGCTTTCATCTTGCTAGCCCTGATTTCTGCACAAGTGAGCACGGGGGAGTAATTCACTAGAGTTTTCAAAGAGAATGGATGTGGTTTTGATATTTATTATGGGGTGGAATTTGGAATATTGCAGGTTTCCCATTTCTTTGAATGGAAAATAATGAGATTTTAATTGTGTGCATGCATGTGCTGGGCAATTCCCTTTTTTTGTGCAGGCCTGCTCTTCTCCTTGCAGATTTTTAGTAGATGAACTCCAGTGATTTGAAAGAAAAAATATGAAGTAAAATGTGAAAGGCACCAAATATGAATGTGACAGAAAATAAAAGTATCAACAGATTTGGCTCAAGTAATAGGTTTTGGCATAGTTAGGATTCAAAAAAACTGTATGAAAAGTACCAGGAGTAGCATAAATTAAAAAAAGTAAAGCCTTACTAATGACAAGTAAAAGAATCACTATTTAAAAACGTATCAGTGCAGTGTAATCACTTTCTCTTCTACACAGAGTCCCTGGAGATGTCCAATTTGTATGCTGATGCTTTCCTCCTCTGGGTGCAGTGAATTGCACCTAATTTGGCACAAATTTCTGCTTCTCTAACTCCTTTACTCCTTTGGATTCCATTGAAGTTAAGAAGTGCAATAGTCCAGGTGACTCACGGTGCTGTTGGGGTTTCAGAAAGCATCCCTGTGATGAGGTTCACCTTGGGCAGGACATGGAAAGAGGTCAGGGAATGAAAATATAAAGGAGCACATTAAGAAAACAGAATTCCCTATCAACAACCTTCCCAGTGAATTTTGTACATCAAGGAATACCTAGATCTCCTTGCTGGAAATCACATTTCCCATGCAGGTGTTTTCCTCATGCAGTAAACAGTCACAGGAAAAGATTATTCCTCTGGAGCACAACAAACTCAGCACAGTCTCTGTATTATTTTGGGATGCAGGTATTGATCATGTTTCATCTTTTGATCTGAAAGACTAACAGGAGTGTAGTATTGCAGGGTCCCCAGGATGAAGGAGGAATTGAGAATCTGACTCCATATTCTTAGAAGGCTAATTTATTATTTTATGATATTATATTATGTAAAAGAATACTACACCAAAACTATACTAAAGAATAAAGAAAGGATACAGACAGAAGGCTTAACAAGATACTAATGAAAAACTTGTGACTCTCCAGAGTCCTGATACAGCCTGACTGTGATTTGTCATTAAGTAAAAACAATTCATATATTGGATAAACAATCTCCAACCTCATTACAAAGCAGCAAAACACAGGAGAAGCAATCAAATAATTATTGTTTTCATTTTTCTCTGAGGCTTCTCAGCTTCCCAGGAGAAGAAATCCTGGCAAAGTGATTTTTCCAGAAAATAAGACAGTGACACAGCAATGTTTATTTTTATTGGCAGCTGCCAAAACCAGAGAAATACATTTATTATTTTCTTATTACCTTCAGTTGCATCAACCATTAGCACAGGAGATGCAATACAGTGTATTTTTTGTCAGCTTCAGTGGACTTTGCACATGTGAATTTTGACTTAAATATTCCCTCTTGAAATGTTGTTTTTTTTTTTTTTTTCCTAAGAGGGCATCCACAATAGAAGTTACAGGTAGGGAAATGGCCAGTCCTTGCTTTTTGTGGGAAATGTTTCTTCAAGTATTGAAACTGTCAAGAAATCTTGATCAGCGTGAGCTGTCCAAGATGTGACTGCTTCATTTGAGGTGTGAATTTTCAGCCAGTAACAATTAACAGTACCAGCCAAGTGCAGTATGAAAACTGTCTGTAAGTTATAACCCACCCTGGGGGGTTTTACTGGGAGGAGAGCTAAACCTGTCAGCCAGACTCTGTAGTACATTGAAAGTGGAAACTGGGATGATTTGGGGTAAATGCTCAAAAGTATTGAAGCTTTCAATAACAGCTGAGTCAAGTAGAAGTTCTAAAATACATCAATCCCTTTCAAATGCAGCTGAGTCCATCATGAGGAAACCTGAAGCAGTTTATGTTACTTTAAAAATGGAAGGAAGAAGGAATGAAAAGCAGTTGAAAATTTGCAGAAGCCTTTTCCCTCATGCAAAGAATGATGGAGCAGTCAGATTATTAAGATGCATGTGCCACATGACATTAAGAAGCATTATCTGAACTGTTAATCCAGATTTAATCAGTTACATATTTTATCCTTGCTGAAGTGGAAGATCAGTGTAAAGTTCTTGTGGTGTTTCCCTGTTCCATGTTGAAGGAAGTCAATATATCTGAACATATTTGAGGTGGATTTGGCAGTGGGAGGGTAAAATGTGTGGATGTGGCACTTTGGGACATGGTTCAGTGGTGGACCTGGCAATGATGGATTCATGGTTGGACTCAATGATCTTAGAGGGATTTTCCAGCATTAAGGATTCTATGATTCTGTCCTTAAAGGGTCTTTTCCTACCAAAATGATTCTCTGATTTAGTAATCCTAGCCTGGTGTGTAACAAAAACTAGAGAGACACAAGGGTGACCTTTTGGATAATGCTGGGAGTGTGATTCAGATGAGACAATGATGAATGGGGTTGCTGCTTTTGCTCTAAAATCTAAAATCTATTCTGCAGGTGTGTACAAAGCTGGCATAGGTTAGTTGGCTGCTAATGTAAGAAGAAATGTAAATGTTTTCTATCAAGTTCTTCATTTCATGAAGCTCCAGTTGGTTTTGTTCTCACTTCATTGCTCTCCAACTGCAGGATTGTCAGCTCAGCTCTACACCACAACACCATAAAGGCAGGTACAAGATCTGTGAAAAATTAAATAATGTTAAGCAAATAAAACAGGTTTGGATTTAAATACACTCATGTGGTTTTCACAAAATATATTCAACATACAGAATTTGACATATTTATTGTTTAGAATCATCTCCCCCAAAACTGAGATGAGCACATAGATTTTGATCTTTGGGAAGAGCAAAATGGGATAGGATGGCTGAGATTTGGCAGCATTCTGTTTTGTGATTGTGAAATTGCAACATTGTGGTTTACCCACTATTCCATGAAAACAACCATAGCTAGATTTACAAGCCAGAAATGGTTTTCTGTGCCATGTTACACATGATGTTTTTCATGTTGTTTGATGTTGGCTGGAAATGTAACTCAGAAGCTTTGACTAGAAATTTTAGGCTAAGAATTTCCTAACAGACAGATTTTTTTTGTTGATGTTTTTACCCAATTCCTTGAGTGTTCAATTTGAGATGCAATAGATAGGAGATTTTCAGATGGGAGAGTTCAGTGGCTTCTGAAAACAAATACCCTTACAATGTCTAGAGGTGAGCATGTAAAAATGAGTGAGGTCCTGTGTAAGAGAGCTGTCTCTCCCCATCCACTTCCCCCCAGAGTTTGTAATTTCAGCTCATTGTCCGAGGGCACCAGGCCCTGTGCCTGCCCTGGCCTGGAGCTCCAGCACTTTTCTCTGTCAGACTCTGAGAGCAATGAGGGAGAATATTGAGGGGCAGAGGATCCTCTCCACAGATCCAGTGATTAACAGAGGGTTGGGATTCTGCACAAAGCCTTTACCTGGTGCCAAAGAAGCTCCAGCACCAAATTACCCCTCACTCTCCCTCTCTTTTGATCAGCATCTCTCTCAGCTCTGAGCAGCTCACAACCCTTTCATGCACAGAGCCACAGCAGCAAAGACAGACACGAAGAGGTGACACATTCAGCTCTAAAGAAAAGGAAAACCTGGAGAGATCTCCCTGTACACCCCTGTACCTGTGTGTGCAGGTTATATCTGCTGTGTGCATGCAGAGAGAGAACAAGGCACTGAGCTAATTAATTTTCCCCTCTCATCTGTTCTTTGTTCACACTGAGGTGATTTGTGCAGTGAAATTTGGCTGAGGAAGAGCATTGGCACATTGCTGCTAATGATGTCACTTCATAAATGCTGCCACTGTGGGGATGAGCAGGGAGCTGGGAGCCACCTAAGCTGCACTAGATGTTTTAGGTGGATCTGTGCTAATTTAATTCTGCTTTTGGAAGAAATAGTTCACAACCTTGCTAAGTGTGGACAGTACACTGCAGTGATATCTTTCCCCATGAATTCATGAAAAGAGGATTATTGTCAAAATCTGTTCCTAGCAATTTGCACTGTAGAAATTGCTACAGTATCCATTAACTTAGTTTAAATCTTTATCAAATGATCCATTTTTTTACTGTTCTATAGTTCATAGCACTTAAATTCTTCTTTATCCCTTTAAAGTGCTTTAAGCTCCTATAGAAGTCTAATGCATAGAATTGTTCTAATTCTGCTGAAGTACACTCAAATCTCTTTCCCCCTTTAAAGTAGTTAAAATGTCCTTGTTCAAGAGGAGTACCAGCTATTCAGAGTAGGCTTGAAATAATATATAGAACTTTTTATCTCTGTGAAGGGCTTTCAGATTTGATTTCTTCCTTCTCAAGAGTGCTCATTCTGCATAGGAGAGCAGAGAAAGCTCTGAAGGTTAAATAACTGTGGTGTGTGCATACGGATGTACAAAATCCCCAAGCTGCCTCCCACAAGTCCAGATCCTGCCTGTCTGTTCACCTGCAGGGCAAAAACAAAGCCCTAAGAGTCCACTGACTTTGTATTTTTCACTTATTTTGGTAAGCATTTTGTTTTCTTTCATCATTGCTCTGCTTTTTTTCTGTACTGATGTCACTACTAGACACTTGCTGTTTCTCCTTTTTCAGACAATAAGTTGCTAGAGTTTCTATTTTTCTATTTTTTTTGGTCTTTTGGTTTTCTGTGCACTCCCTGGTGGTATGTTAGGCTGTCTCCAGTTTGTAGGTAACTCAGATGTACTCAGATGTACTTACAGTCCAGATAGAATTTATGAGGATTCCCCCGTTTTCCAGGCTGGCAGGCATTTCCTTTTGTTCTGTAATTCATTCTTTTTTAACCCCTCTTCTAACCAGGCCACCTCTCTGACTGCTCACACCTCTTGGCTGCTGTAAATTCTTATTTCCTTTCTAGAATATTAAATGCATTCTGCATTCAATACAGAGAGTGAAGTCTAAGGCTCATATATCCAGCTTTTTTAAGGGAATATCTCCAGCCTTTCTAAGGGAATATCTTCAACCTTTCTGAGGAAAGGATAGCAGCGTGTGTGCCCAGCTGGAGCTGGGTGTGTGCAGATGGACCCTGTTTCCAGAGCAGCTCTGCAGGCTCTGTGTGACAGTCACAATAAGTTGTGCATTTTTTATGTGCTTTGCTTCTGGTGTGTATTCTTTAAAAGCCAAGGTCTCTAGAGAGATTGCTCTTTATGGAGTTGTATAAATTGAGGTTTGGAAGTGCATTGGGGTTTATTTTTCTTCTCAGGTTAGAATTTGAATTTGCTCAGGAGCACGAGGTGCTGATGTTCAACGTTATGAAATATCGATGAATGTCTGATCAGTGACACCTTGCCTGTGAGCAGGGAAGGCTCCCTGCCTTCTGCTGAACTGCTTTGGGAAGGAATCACAGCTCCTGGCCCTGCATGAGCCAGGACAGGTACAATTCAAGGCTTTCCATGTTCCTGTGTGTAAGGATTCACTCCACAGTGCCCTGGCTGTGATGGGTAGCAGTCCTGGCACTGTGCACTGCAGAGAAATGCCACTTGTCAGAAGTTGTGCCTAAACTTGCAATCCAAGGCTCCAACTGAAAAGATTTTCATCTTTTATTATGGATAATAGGTATGTCTTCCTTTCCCTGTTTTTGATTTAGGGAAAAAAAAAGCACTCTTAGATGTTTGATTTTTGTGCCACTTGTTGTATTCAATGCTGGTGTGTTTAATTAACAAATACTGTAATAACTATCACAAATATCATTGTGGGAGAGGTCTGTTAGTGTTGCTGGATCTGCTCCAGGATTAAACTATGAGCACCCTGCTCTGTGTCTCAGTGATTTGCTGCTTGGTTGGCTGTGGGTGCTGGCTGTTGCTTTTAAAGCAGCCTGACTCATTACATTAATGAATATGTTGTGCACTACACAATCCTTGTATCCTAAAATAAGTGTTTTGAATGTAATAGGAGATATAAAAAGAGCAAGAAAATTTCTTACCTGCAGGTCTAAATACATGATAGGACTAGAAAGACCAACTTAAACTCCTTGTCTAAATTCACAGCACCAAGCCACTGCATGCTAAAGATAATTCTCCATGATCATATAACCTTTCCTCAAATGTCTCTAATTGTGTTAGTAAACTTATTTTACTGAGCAGCTTTTCTTACTCTCTGAACAACTTTAAACAAGAGGTTTTAATCAACCCTGTTATTATTTTCAATTATCATCTTTAGCCTGCTTCTTTTGGTGTTGTTGGTTCTGACCAATGTGACTAATTTCGTATTTATCTGTTTCTGTGCTGTGAAGCTTTTACATAATCAGTTATTATAATCTGTACAGAACTTTTATTGAAGTGTATTTCAGAGGCTTTTTGGTGGGAGGTAGGTTTATTATTACTAAAACAATCTTTATACTAATTTAGACATCAACTAATCTCTTATTTATTCAAGTGAGGTAGTAAGATTGAATTATGTTTCTGTAAATTTCCTGTGCTTCCTTTGGAACATATAAATTGTTTGGAGCTTTTTGTCATCATTGTTTTCCTCAGACAAAATGTATTACGGTAAATTTACTGCTTTGTACCGTGCTGGGTTTCTTAATACTCCACCATGCAATGTTTATTTTGATTGAAAAGGAAATTATTTCTCTGTGTGTAGCAACATGATCCTGCAGGCCAAGAAACACTTGAACATGGAGAGAGATGGAGCTGTATTGAAGCAAGTGTGGAATTTAGTTTGCTTCTGGTACACAATTAGGTTTTGTCAAAGAGAAGATGGGCCTGGCAGCACTCAGCAGGGTGTTAATTACCATAATGTGATCACCTGGGCCTCATTATCTAATTAGACTTAAAAAAAATTTAAAAATTCGAGTTAGTAATCTACCTACCAACCCCACCTAAAAGGTCCTGTTTGGGCACAGGGACCCTGGGAAGGAGAGGCAGTGCTAAAATCCTTCCTGCAGCGGAGCTGAGTGAGCCTCTCCTCTCCCCTCACCCACAAACGCTGTCATTTAATTGTAGAAATCATCTGGGGTGATCAGGCACCATTGGGCATTATTGAGTCCAACCTGTGACTCATCCCCACCACAGCAACCAGCCCTGAGTGCCACGCCCAGACCTTCCTTAAACATCTTCCAAAGGGCACCTCCACCACCTGGGCAGCCCATTCTGATACCTAATCACCCTCTCTGGGGAGAAATTCCTCTTAATGTCCAGCCCAAACCTCCCCTGCTGCAGCTGAGGGCTTTGTCCTCAGCTTGGCCAGAGCCCAGCAGGTTCCTGGTTCCAGCCCAACTGTTCCTGGTGAGGAGCAGCTCCGTGTCCAGGTGTCCCTGCAGGCTGTTCCTGGTGAGGAGCAGCTCCATGTTCAGGTGTTCCTGGTGAGGAACAGCTCCATGTCCAGGCCTGCATGTTGAAGGGAGTCAATATATCTGAATATATTTGTGGTGAATTTGGCAGTGGGAGGGTCAAATGTGTGGATGTGGCACTTGGGGACATGGGTCAGTGGTGGACCTGGCAGTGATGGGTTCATAGTTGGACTCGACGATCTCAGAGGAATTTTCCAGCATTCAGGATTCTATGATTCTGTCCTTAAAGGGTCTTTTCCTATCAATATGATTCTGCTGGCTGAGTGTCACACCTGGCTGAGCCCCAGGGCCCTGGCAGGGCAGCTGAGGAGCTGCTGGCCCATGGGGGCTGCTCTGACCCTGCAGCTGTGTCCAGAGCACAAGCCCTGCTCCTGGCACAGGTGACCTGAGTTTGGGGTGATTGTGCTGTCCCTCCTCCCAGGGTATGAGTCTGTCAGCTGCAGGGTTTGGGCAGTGAGCCCACAGGTGATTCCAATAAGCCAGGATTGGCTCCAGGTGCCACAGGTGCTTCCAATAAGCCAGGAGTGGCTCCAGGTGCCCTGAGGCTCTGGTGGAGCAGCACAGAGCTTATATCAGGAACTCAGACTCCAGCAGAGCTGTGGAGTGCCTGTGGAAGCGTCTAGATTGTGGAGGTACTTCCTGCTGGCTCCAAGAAACTAAGGTATTTGTACATGGAAATTTCTTATTTATCTATGGAAAGTCTCATTGGTATTGTATTCTCTCCTTGGTATTGTGTTCCTACAGGGTTCCACTTTGGTTGTTTTGCTGGGCAGGTCTGCTCTTAGTGTTGCCTTTTTTTAATGCTGGAAAAATTATATAATGGCTCAAATTAATAATATTAAATTCCATGTTTGAAGAATATTATGAAGTAGAATGGCGTGTGATAACTCAGTTTGATAACTGGGAAATAAGGCCTTGCAGAATGTGTGGCTACTGGGAGCACCAGTTCCATCTGGGAGTGTCGCTCCTGTGTGGTGGCTGCAGATCTGAGGCCTGGGGGTGTCCCAGTAGCAGGGTTCTTGGAAGTAACAGGCATTTGCTTCTTTTAAGGAAAAGTAGGGAAAATATTGGCTTTGTATGGGGAAGAAAAATGAATGTGACAAAGTAGAAAGCAAAGATTCTTTGTGTTCTGAGACTGGACTGGATTCAGGAAACACTTGGCTCTTGCCACTGAATGCCTGTTTGATCTTGGGCAAAGCATTTAATTTTGCTTGAATTCTTTTTGTCGAGTTGTGATCAGAGAATTTTTGCTATTCTCTGCTTGTCATTCCTCTTTGAGTTAGGAGCTGCTCAGGGCTTGTTTTTGTGGCTTTGAACACTGAATGTGCAGAGGCTTTCTGCCCCCAGGCCCTGCTGGAGCGTCTGTGAGAGCACCCAGAGGTTCCAGGTGATGTGAGCTCACAGTGGGACTTGCCAAGGTGATGTGGGTGCCAGTTGATTCCCTGGGGGCTTTGTCTCCTCCAACAGTGCTGCCAAGTCAGGCTTTAAGGCTTTTTTGCCCTAATTTTAGATGTTGATGGAACTGCAGAAGAAAGAACTTGCATTTTATATAGGCTGATGTTTTAAAAATCAAGTATTCACCTATTTGCTAGGTTAGTATTGAATTTATTTGCCTTGTTCTATAAGGCTTTAAGGCTTTTTGCCCTAATTTTAGATGTTGACAGAACTGTAGAAGAAAGAACTTGCATTTTATATAGGCTGATTTGTTAAAAATCAAGTATTGACCTGGTTGGCCGTATTGAATTTACTTGCCTTGTTCTACAATGTTCAGTATGTTGCTTTATTTGAAATTTTGGAGGTGTGAGATGAAGGGCTGGCTGTAAATAGTGGAGTGCAGGTGCTCAGGGATCAGATACTGGGCTCTCCAGAGCTTTTTACAGCTCAGCTCTGCCCAGTCAGCTGGAGTTCTCAGTGATGAGTAAATTTGCATTCTTTCAGCTTTATTTCAATCTTGTAAGGTGGGAGCACATTCACAAATCTGAAAATGCCCAGTAATGCTGTGGTGATTTTGTCACTCTGTGTATTTGCAGTATATTGAGCTATGTTTGGTATCTACTAATATGCCAGCACATATTTGGTCCCCTCTTCTTCTCCCACAAATATTTACGTGTATTAAGCCACTCTTTTGGTCCAGCTGCTGTCAGTTGTGGAGGAAACGTTGTTGTTGAGTATTCAACAAATGTTGAATACTTACCAGTTATTGCTGTAAGTAGATCTGATGGAAAGGAAGGGTGAGGAATGGTGTATTAGGGTTTTTTTTGACTTTCACAAATCTGAGGGCCATGGGTGTCTTTCTTTTAAGAGCTCAAAGTTTCCTCCTTAATGCATGAAGGAAACTCTGTTGGGAATTAATTATCCTGAGTATCATGAAGGTCTGGGAGCCTGCAGTGTTAATGAGCATGAAAACCAGGCAGACTTTCTGAAAAAAGTCAGAAGCAGCAGCAGTTACCTTTGACAAGTCCACAAATAAACCATTCTAAATGTGCAAGGCAAAATTGCCATGTAAAATCTTCTCAAATGAAGGAGGAAATTGCTGTGATTTATAGGATTTGAAATCCTAGGAAAATGTTGAAAGAAGATTACGTTGTCCAAATTATGTCATCTTCTAAATTCGAGAAAAAACCTTCAAGATGTGCATGAGGTGTCTGATAAATTGCTACATTTACTTAACCTTGAGGCCTGGGTGACCTGCAGTGTCTCAGGCAAGAGGAAGCTGTAAGTCTTGGCAATGCTTGGAGGAACCTTTGTATTTCATGACTTTGGAAATTTAAGAAGCCGGAGTCTATCTAAATTTATTCTTTTAGGTCACAAAAGGAGCACACAGTGTAAGAGGAATGGTGGCCCTCATTAATTGCATCATCATTTGATAACAGGATGTAATTAGCAGATTTGAATGAGGGCAGTGATAGTGGCAGCTGTTATTTACAGAGGACAGTGTGTGCCCCAGTGCTCTAATCTGTCTGGAAATGATTGTGGAGCTCACTCCTGTCCTTGCCTCTGCACTGGCATTTTGTGCTGTAAAATGAACCCTATTTGTTCCACCTGGCAGAATTAAATTTGTGCCAACTTGTTGGACTGACCTGAGACAGTGTGGTATTCATTAATCTATTGTTGAATTTAAAAACCCTGGTTTAACATTAACCAAGAAAGTGCGCCTTAGTGAAATCTGTTAAACAAGATTGAAGTGAGAAATTAAAACCCTGCTGTAGACTTTCCATTTCTTTTGCTGCACATACCTGGAAATCACTTTCAAATGGCCACTCTGAGGTGCCTCTTGTGCCTGTGAGGTTTCATGTCTTTGATCCAGAGCTGATGGAATGCAGCCTCATGGGTTTGTGGCATTGCAGGACACCAAACTGGGGTGCAGGTGATGAACTCAAGGGCTGTCCTTTGCTAGGATTGAGAAAGGAACAGCAGGAACAAGCATCTTATAGGGATTTACAGGGCAAATGCAAATTGCTGCTGCTGGAGTGGTGCCGGGGGGGTTCTGGTGGGCAGAGCAGAACTCAGCTGGTGGCTCTGGAAGTGACAGGGCTGTGCTGTGTCCTGGTGGCTCTGGCAGTGACATGGGCTGAGCTGTGCCTTGGTGGCTGTGGCAGTGGCAGGGCTGTCCTGTTCTCCATCAGCTCAAGCACAGCCTGTGCCTGCAGAGAGCCAGGATTTGCCTGCAGGGAGCCAGGATTCCTTGTTGCAGCCAGCCTGGAGCACAGTCTGGCTGTGTTGGAGGAGGGTGGGTACACTGGAGTGAGCCCAGAAAAGGGGCGACAAGGGGACAGGGACACCTGAACCACGAGGAGAGGCTGGGAGAGATTTGGGTTTGTTTTTTACCAGCTGTTAGGCAGCACATGAGGAGTCACTGAGGAGATGGAGCTGGGCTCTGTTCTGAGGTGTACAGTGAGAGGATGAGAGACTGGCCAAAAATGGAACAGGAGGATGATCCCACTGGGCAGAAGGAAAAAATAAACAAATATAATTGGAAGAAGTTTCCCAGAGAAGGTTTGGAATCCCTTGTTTGTGGATTTCAAAGATCGGCTTGTTCTGAGCCAGCTTTTGGAGCTCTCCTCTGACCTGAAGCATTTTATCTGTGGAAGTCCTTAGAAATAGTCATGAATGGCTGCTGGGCTAATTTTTGTCTGATAAGTGAATGAAGCAATGTATTTTAGGATCATCTCACTTCCCTGCTTATGTTTTGACTGTCAGATACCTCTAAGCCCTGAAATCTGGAGCAGTTTTTAGAAGCTGGACACTTCTTAGCTGCAGTTATTTTTAATCAAAGTTTCTAAGCAAAACCATAAACTTGTCTGCTGACTCCCTTCTGATATAAGCTTCTTAACTGTAATCCAGATTTTTAATATAAGCACAGCCAAATATATCTCGTGAAGGATGCTTTTTCTTTTCTCTTAACCAGTGCTTGTGTGCACTTGGTGCCTCCCAGGTGTGATATTAATCCTAATTGACTGGAGTTAATAAATTCACTGGTTTCATAGGCATTACTTGCAACAGCAGAATGAGGGGTTGGTGATAGTTGTAGAATATTTATTGTTCGCTTTCTCTCTTTGCCTCTCTAGCTGTGTGTGTTTGTACAGGTTTCATTTTATTCTGTGTAAGAGGCAGACTTAAAACAGCAAAGCCCTCACTTCACTAGGTCAATCTACAGCTCATTTCCATCCTTGTGTTTATTGTGAAATACTCTTATTGGCACACTACATTTCCTTTAAAAACTCAACACTTTTTTCACTAAAATATATTTTACAACAATTAGGGGTTTGGTGGGTGGGTAGTAAAATGGGAATTTAATTGGAGGATTTTTAATAATCCTATTATTATTATAGAGGATATATAATATATATTAAATATGATTTTTAATGATCCTCTTATTATGAAAATCTATTATTTTATAATAATGCTCCATCAGTAAAATCAGTGCAAATTCTGTGAAAGTTAGGTTGAAGCAAACATGGCATGAGTTGTTAAGGGTGTGTTAAAGGATGGTCTGAACTGTTAGCAGAGACTAATGAAAAATAAAACCAGCAGCTTTCTTGAAATGCAAAAAATTTATAAAATTAGAAAATCACCTAGAAAGAGAGAAATGGCTTGGATTGGAAACTTTTGGCAGAGTAGTTGGTGATATGGGTAAGATGTTTATTGGATGTGTTTATTTAGTGAAATACTTCATTCAGAAATCCAAACCAAGAGACAACCTAAACCCAGATTTTACGTTTATTTTTAAATACAATTTATTTCAATTGAGCCTAATAGCTTGCCAGGTTGAGAGTCCAATTTTCTGCATTTCTGTACTCTATTCCATTATTTGATACTTTAGAGACCTAATCCTGTTTGACTTTCAGAATTCTGTTCTGTAGTTGTTTGTCTGTTATTTTGAACTTGTGTGTAGTGGGAAGAAAACAAAGCTCTGGTGTGTAACTTCATTAAATTTGAAGTGGGGAGAAACACACGTGGTGACACCACAAAGTTTTGTACTTCTAAATTTTGAATTCAGTGAACTTAAGAACTCATGTCAAACATGCAGCAAGCATGTGTTTGACTTTTGTGTAGTGATGTAAAAATGGTGTTTTAGAGTCTTTGCTCTGTTTTCTGGCTCAGAGCTGCAGACTGACTGCTCTGTGCTGATAACAGGGAGAAGAACTGATCTGACAGGCTGCTCTATCTTTTCCTTTTCGAAGTGGCCCATCCTGAGCAGTGCTCTGCATCAGCTCTGCCCTTTGCCTTGCCCACGGAGGCAGTCTCTACACACAGGTTTTAGACCACAGTCTGCAGTGAATAATGACAATTGCATTTTTCTCCCTCAAAGCCAGTGGTGTTTGCACGGGGCAAGGTCTGGGTGTCCATAACACTGATATTTGTCACTGCAACACTGAGAAAAAAACCACAAAATCCAACTTGGTTATTTGGGTTTTTCTAGCTCAAGATGAAAGGCCTCATAACTGGGGGAGTTGTTGATTAATCCACCTGTGAGTCAGCTAACAGTGTTTAACAAACGAGAAGGAAATTTACAGTAATTACAAAGCTCAAAATTAGGAGAAAAAGCCCAAAAGGGCACAGAGCTTTCTGCTGGCACAGGTGGGTTTCTGATGCCACACACATCTCAAGAGGGGTATTTTGATACCTGATCAAAGATCAGTTGTGTTTGAAATGCAGTTTGCTTCAATAAAAATCACAGGTTATGTGCTTCAAGGAAAAACCCAAATCCCTGAGATCCATTAAAAACAGAGTTAAAAGTATCAATAATAACAACATAAATTGTCAAGGTTCAGCTTGTATACTCAGAGCATAATTAGACAGGAAGGGTGTGCCCATGCCTGTTTCATTAATTTTTATTTAATATTATTTTCCTGCTTTTCAGTTAGGTTTTGCTGATAGCACAGCTTTATTTTGATCAGCACTCCAAATTTCAAGACATTTTTGTTTGCTCTTGAATTAAGACCCACTTAACAGTTTGTTCTGGGGAATCAGACCTCTCTAGAGTATTTTCCTTTGGGATAAGTCTTGTTGTTTTAAGTAAATGAGCTTTTGTGTGTGTCAGGAAGATTGCACAGTGATTTCTCTGTAGGAACTGATTAAAAGTGAAGGAATCACTACTATTGCAGAGTCATAGTATTTTTAAAATATTATGAATATTCAATATAAAATATAATATTTTATTAAATAAGTATTAAACAAATTAATGCGTTATTAAATAAAATATTTTAATATTTAAATTAATGATTATTTAAAATAGTATTTTTAGAATGCTTAAATATTATTAAACAAATTAATATATATTTACAATATAATATATATAATATATTATATATTTTATATATAATTTGTATATATATAATTTGTATATAGAATTATACATAGTATATATAATATAATATATAAAAACGTTATTTTTAAACTAATCAATATAGGTTATTAAATATAGTATTTTAGTATTTAAATATTATGAATATTTGAAATATTATTTTAAATATTTAAAAATATTATTTAAATATTTTTAGGGGTTTTTTTTATTATTTACAGAGTAAGGCACTGGCAAAGCTCTGGATTTTCTCTGCTCTTCTGCTGATTCTCTGCTCTGTGTCCTTGAGCAAGTCCCTTCCTCACACTTGGTTTGGCATGTCTGGTTGGATTATGAACCCATCAGAGCAAGGCTGTGTCTTGCCGTGTGGCTGGAACAAAGGGTTTGATTGTGTTCTCAGTCAGGCTTTCTGAGCACAAGCAGCACCCTCAAAACACATTTGTGCTTTTTCAACCAATGCATGGAAGCTGCTGAGCTGAACCATGAAGGTGCTGAGTCAAGGTGGGGAGATCAGGAGGGAAATGGTTGGCTGGAGGCACAGCACTTCAGCATGTGTGGTGTGTCCTGAAATTCTGAAAATTTGGCTTGGCTTCATTGAAGAAACCGGGCCATGGGCACTTGGTTAAAAATGTTTAACTTTCAGTAGTTTTAAACCCTCGGTCTGTGGGCTGCTCAGTCAGATTTGGAGGCATCTGAAAACCTTTTCTGTTTCTATTGGAATAACAAAGAGTTGCAGGCTGCTTTGGGTGGGAAGAGACCTTACAGATCAGGGACCCACCCCTGCCATGGCAGGGACACCTCCCACTGTCCCAGGCACTGTCCAGCCTGGCCTTGGGCACTCCCAGGGATCCAGGGGCAGCCACAGCTGCTCTGGGCACCCTGTGCCAGGGCCTGCCCACCCTCACAGGGAACAATTCCTCATTCCCAATATCCCATCCAGCCCTGCCCTCTGGCAGTGGGAAGGCATTCTTCCTGTTGATCTTGTAAAACGCCCTCTGGATCTGGATATATCTAGAACTTTTAGATCCAAGCAGTATGGGCTGCTGTATTAACAAACAGTGATTGAATGATCCCAGAACATGGTTTGTCCCTTTTAGACAAAGACTGGAAATTAGGGTTCAGAAACTGAATATCATTTGGAAAAAAAAAAAAAAATTCTTTTAAAATCACTTTCTGGTCACTTTGGTATGGGTGGTGGAGGGCAGTAAGAAAGGAAATAAGCTAATGAATTTAGATACCATTGAAGATCATGAATGTACTAATTTTAACAGTTATAAGTCTCATGACTTTGAGACAAAGGAATAATGTAGGTTTTCCCTATAACTCTGAGCGAGAAAATCCATTTAGAGCTGAGGTTAATGATACTGGGTGTGGTGGGCTGTGGTGGGAAGGGATCCCTTTGTTGCTCTGTTACTTTCTCTGCTTTTTAGCTGATGATTCTTCCTTTTTCCTGCATTGTTTCCCTTCCCCCTTTTCTCTGATCTACTGAAGAAATGCAATCTTTTGAACCTTTCTCAAAGAAAATAGACCTAATAGCTGTATTTAATATCCAATGCAATCCCAAAGACAGCAGCCTGCTGTGTATTAAAACTGGAGTTGTGTGCCTGCACCTCTGTGCTTGTCTGTTAGATTTGGAGGGTTATATATGAGAATATGAGGCAGCTTCAGGACAGCAGATGAAATACAGCTCTAATTGTCTGTGATCAATTGGAACGATGTAGGTCAAGTAGAAACTGCATTTTTGAGCTTTCTCATCTTGTCTCCTCCATTTGTCTAATACAGTAGTGCTTAAAAGGAAATATCAAAACAGCACAAGCCCAAACCTCTTAAAAATATTCATTTAGTTTGTAGAGAAATGAAGCTTTTTCTCAGCTTCTCCCGACAGTCTGAGTTTATATTGTTGATATCACTTGTTTTTATATTTTCATTGTTTCATCTCTCCCTGTGTCTCTAACCTGGAACCCACTTAAACTGTAATAATTATTGCATTTCAAATGAGAATTCAGTCACTCTCCAGAACTATGGCTTTCTCCATGGTTACCTGGCATGTCTGGTTTGGAACTTTGCGTTGTTTCATTTCCTAAGTCATAACCATTGATGACATCAATGGCATGAAATGATGTCAGAACATGCTCTAAATATTGTAGTAGCTGAGGGTCCTGGTTGAATTTCATCCTCATTTATGGCATTGTCAGTCCTTGTTAACTGCATCACCTTCCTGAGGGCTGGCATATGTAAGTCTGTAGCTGTGTTATTAATTTTGCATCCATCAATACACTGGGATGAAAGAGTGTGAGAGGTGTCCCAGCCACACTGCAGTCAGCCCTGCCAGGACAGCCTGGAGGGGAGATGGCACTACATCATTTATTCAAACAGCTAGGCAGGCTGCAGGAGCAGGGAGAATCAGTTTCCTTCAGATCTTCCCAGGTTTGCAGTTAACAAAGAAAATCTGTGAGCAGAAAGCTGGCACATGTAAAATTAAAACTGGTCCCTCCCACAGAGCAGAAGGTCTGACAATACAAATATTACCTAGCATTTTATTGGTGAAATGAACATGATCTAATACCCTCAGTTTCCTTGCTTTCTGCTTTTGATAGAGCCCATTTCTCTCACAAACAATAGGCCATGAATACATTTGACTTGTCTTCTTTGTGGGATGCAAGAGCTACGTCTTCCTCTGCAAGTGTTCATCTACACTTAATTTTACCTGTGGTTTAAAGCTATCTCTGAGTCAAATATTGCATCTTTAAATGCAGGTGTGTGCTTCCCTCAATTTTACCTGTGGTTTACAGCCATCTCTGAGTCAAATATTGCATCTTTAAATGCAGATGTGTGGTGCTTCAAGCAGCTGGGGTCTGATGCAGGTTGGTGCCCTAAAGGTGCTGCTGCAAAGACTCAACAATAAGGGAATGAGGCGAAGGGAAAATGTAGTTGCATGTAATATTTGACATCTTGTGGTTTGAGTTATATGAAGTGGGAAATTGTTCAGGTTTATTGGATGGCAAACTGAAGCTGAGCTGTTTAAACATCCCATGGTCTGCTGCAAAACAGCTGCAGGAAGATTGTTCTTTTTGAAGTGCTGCAAGTTTGTATGTAGAAAAAAGTGTGTTTTTCTTTTCACCCCTGGGAAGGAAGGCAGTGCCATTCTTTCAGCTGGCACACCCTTGCCTGGGTCCTCAGGTACCTGTGCAAAAGCCAGGCTGAGCTCTCCCAAAAGGCTGTGAAAGCTGGATTATTGTTTCCCTTTGTGTTATGTTGTCATGTTCCACTGTGGGGAACTACAAGGAGTTATTTTGAAACAGATGGTCTGGGATGAAATTAGGTAAAACAATAAAGTATTGTATCTGAGAACTGTTTATTGGTAAAAAAAAAGAAAAAAAAGAAAAAAAGCGGGAGTTGCACAGGACTAGAACTGACAGAAAAGGAGGAAGGAAAATGAAGCAGCATGAGGGAGAGACAGAAGGGCAGACAGAGGAAAAGCAGGTGTTATCACCAGAGGGTTGGGGAGTGCCATTGGTTGCAGAACATCTCTGGAGGAGGGCAGTGTCCTGCTGGCTGCCTGACCCATGTGAGGTGGGAAATGTTTGCCGGGCAAAGCTTCCCCAGAGACAAACACAAGGCTTTCTCCCATCTTCTGCAAGTGCCACCCATGCCCTACATGGTGCCCTACTCTGACAGCCAGTATTGAGACAGAAATTAAGGTTAACTGAGGGAAACCATCCCTGCTGAAGGGAGATTTGTCCTGCACTAGGAGCTGTGTGGTTTATTTCTCATGGGACTGTCTGAGCACCTTCAGGAGGCCACTGGAGAAAAAGTAACTGAGAGCACCAAAGGGATCCCTTCCCACCAGGCCCCAGCACACCCAGTATCATTCACCTCAGCTGTACATGGATTTTCTTGCTCAGAGTAATAGGGAAAATCTACATTATTCCTTTGTTTACATTTTGCATTACGATAATCGACATTATTCCTTTGTATCTGAGAACTGTTTATTGGTAACCACAGTTTTCTTGCTCAGAGAAATAGGGAAAATCTACATTATTGCTTTGTCTCAAAGTCATGAGACTGAAAGAGACTTATAACTGTTAAATGGTGTTAATGGTGTTTTAACTCATGAGCTTTTTTTCTCTCTTTCTGCCCTCCAGCACCCATAGCAGTGTGCATTCCCAGGGGATGAGGGATCCTGCAGTGGGATGCAGGGACATGCTGGGAGTGAGGAGGGCTCATGGATGTGCAATAGAACACAGAAATCGTGTCCAAGTCTCAACAGCTGTCACTGTGCATGATGTGAATCCCAGGAGCACCTGCAGGGATGATCCTTGTCTATGCTGGAACTTGGTTTAGCCTTGGTTACAAGTCTGTTATTGAAGTCAATGATAAATCCAAAAGGACTTGTGGAGAGGAAGGAACCTGGCTGTGTTATTCTTAGCCAAATGCTTCCCTAAATGCATGATTTCAGGGAAAACATAACAAGTTAAACCATGTTTTTGAGCTTTTCTCTCACTTGACAGGAGTGATTTATTTAAAGGTCTGCTCTGATTTGTGTAAATGTCCATTTTGTAAATAAATTCCCAGAAACCTAATGTCACTGAAAATCAGGGACAAAATAAAACCCTCTAGCTCTATATTTGAAATTATAGAGAATCTGGCATTACTTTTTCTGGCCAGGATGTGCCAAGGAAAATACTCCAAATACACATTTTTGCAGGATTTTCCCCCAAATTTTATACAGCCCAAACCTATAGAGATGCACTGGTCCAAAGTTCATTGGTCTAGAGCTGAGCAACCTCCAGGAATTCAGTTTCCTTACCTCCAATGTTAATTAGATCTTCAATCTTTGATTTCTTATCAGTATTTTGATTTCTTATCAGTATTCTCTGGCCCAGACGTGTCCAACTCTGCCAGAGGTGGCAGCTGAGGCCAGATGTTTGTAGATGGCCACTGATGTTCCCTTGATGGCTTTTTATTTTTTTGGGTGCCTTTGGGCTGTTCCCAGTCTGGTGTGTTAAGCTCATCTCCTTAGAGTGATGCTGCACCTCTTAAAAAAACCTAAAGAAAATTCCTTTTCCCAAGGCAAAGTCAAGCCTAACTAGAGAGACAACATAGCACTTTAAAAGTTATAGTATTTCCAATGGTAATGGAAAAAAATATTTATTTGATTTCCCAAAAAAGGTGCTGCTGTGGGGTCAAATGGCACAGCCAGAGTGCTTTGTTCTCCATTTCCTCTTCAGAGCTGACAGAATTACCTGGGTTGTGTTCAGTGGGGCTGTTCTCTTAATGATGTGCGTTCTTAAAATGGTGCAAGCTCCTAACTATTAAAACTTTGCTTGGAGGATGCAGAGCTGTGCCTGAGCCTGTGCATTTATTCCATTACAATCTGGATCTGAATTTTTTGAAATAAAAAGACATTTCTTAAGCATTGCATAAAAGTTTGAGGGTTTTTAATTCTGAATCCTGAAGTATTTAGCTCAGGAGAGTATAAATGAGCCAAACTATTCAGCACCTTAGGGCAATGTATTTTTTATTGATCCCAATTCTACGCTATTATTGTTGCTTAATGAGGAACTAATGTAATTTCTAATGAAACCACATGGTTGTTAAGTAGAAGAACTAATGTTCAGTTTCCCTTGTGACAAAATATACTCTCTTCAATTAAAATCCAGGAAGTAAAATTAATACCAATGTAAAAATTTGCAAGAATTAATGTCAAGACTGAAGCATTTTATTATGTGTATAAATTACTTGGATAATGAGATTGAAGGGAAATTATTGGAGTATCTGGGCAATCCAGGAGCTCAATGGAGACCACTTAAATGGGGAAATCTGCAGGGGCAGCACAAAGAATGGGATCTCCCTCGTCCTTATACCTGGTATTTTGTTTTCCATTCAGTTCCTGCTAAGAGCAGGTCTGAACACACCTAATGTTGAGCAGACCCATGTTGCTATAGGGCATGAAAGAACACAAGCTCACACCAGTGTTCTCAAGGTGAAGAAAATAGGGAATTTTATTTTCTGACTCTAACATTTATAGTTTTCTAAGAGTGACAGTGGATTGGAGGGTGACAGTGCCACCTCTCCAATGACACTGGACAAACCAACAATCCATCAACTTTCTCTTCTATAAAGGAATGCAAAACAATGACTTATTTACATAAAGTGTGTGAGAAAGTTTGCTGCAAGAATGTCAACATCAGAAGGCTTAGAAAATCTTAAAAAATCAGGGTGACAGACCAGCAGCAGAAAGCAAGATTTACACAAGGACAAACAGCCCTGGTCAAAAATTAAGCTCAAACTTTCGGGGTTCTGGACTGAAAACTACCAGAACAAAGCATCCATTTCTGGCTCCTGTTCATTACAGAAAGGGAAAGGGCCTTGGACACTGCTGGGGTGGATCCCATTTATCTCACAGTTAGAGAAAACACCTAAAGTGTGAGACCTGCTGTTGAAATGAAAGAATCACTTGGGTTAGAAACAACCTCTGGTGGGCCCTTGCTCTTTGGCAGGACAGGACCCTGTATTTTTCCCAATAATTGAGGTCTGTCTTTGTAAGCATGGATTTTCAGAGAGGCTGGAGAGCACCCTGGGAATGATTTTGGCCGTTCCCACAGCACTCTGACCCATCCCTCTGGTGCCACAGCCTTGTCTGAGCAGCTGCCTGCAGTGCTGCGTCTGCTGTGGGTCATGCCTGCTCCTGGAATGAGCTGAGCTCCTGCTGCAGGGCACTGCAGCCCCTGCACAATCCCATTCCTGTCCCAGCTGGCTGCTGTGGGCTGGGCCAGGAAAGGATGTCTGCGCCACTGTGTCACGCCAAGTGCCAGAGAATTGCAGTGAGGGCGCCTCAGTCTGCTCACTGCCCAGCTGTGGCCACTCAAAAGGGAAAAATTTAAATTAACACCATAAGGGAACGAAATATTCATTAAAGCAGACAAGAGATAAGTTTCTTTATTATTTAGTATAAAGAACTAAGCTTCGTTAGGTGCAGTAGCAGTGGCTGTTCTCTCCACCCTTCATGGTCTCTTTCCTCTTGGTGCTTTATTTGCTTGGCCATGGGGTTGTTTTTTCTTCCCTTTCTGATGTGCAAAGCAGAACAGCTTTAACAGGAGCAGTGGAGAAAACCTGGAATTACCAATGGCAGGCAGCATGAGGAATTGCTGTCAGCCAGAGCAGAGTTCTCAGTGGTCTTGTTCCTCCAAGCTGGAGTTCATCCCTCTGATTGCCCAGCTGCTCACTGGGAGCCAATTCCCAAAGTGGTGTGGGCTGAAAATAAAAACCCACATAAATTTAAAGCCACTTAACCCCAATGACCCCCTGAGCTGATTGGAATGGGGCTTGCCCTAAGTGTCGCCCAGCAAAACCCCTGAAAGGATGCTTTATTCTTCCACATCTGTCAGTTTGATCAGCAATGTGATTTCCCCTCTGCTCTTGTACTGGAATATTTTTTTTCCCAAAAGTAAAATGAACGAACCATAAACAGTGGTGAAACTGGGTGCCCAAATCCCTTGGGAAGCTCAAAAAATCTCAGAGAAAAAATTGTATGTCTGGAAATTGTCCATTTTCGTGCAAGATTGATCTTGTAGCTGTTCTTTCAAGCAGTCAAGAAATGGTGAAAAGCAATGGATCTGCTGGTTTTCTTTTTTGTGGATTTTTTTTGGGGGGGTTTTTTTAGTGTTTTTTGTTTGTTTGTTTTTGGGATTTTTTTGCCTTTTTTTTTTTTTTGAGGTATGCTGGTATTTGTTTATTTCAGTATGATTTGAGAGAGGGCACTTTGTCAATGGAAGTCAAATGCAAATAGCAGAGAGGATTTGTATCTCTGGTCAAACTGTCCTGGTCTTGAGGCTCCTGAAACAGCAATAGTGCAGACTTGCTCTTTTTGGGTGCTTGAGAGAAACCCTGATAGGTGATGATGAGACTTTTGCAAGATTAGCTCCTGCCTCAGTAAACAGGAAAATTTAGAGTTCAGTTAAGAGGTTTCCTGAGTTCAGAGGTGGGCAGAGCTCAAAAACATGTTTGTTTGTTTGTGTTGAAAGCAGTAATTGCTGTGCAGCGTTGTTCTAGTGAGCACCTACAGAAACTGCAGCACTTGCAGGAATCACTCACAGCAATTTGCTGCCACACTCTCATTTTTAAATTTTTCCCCTTTATTTGTACACTTAATGTGCTCAGCAGAGCTCCTGCTCATTTTCCTGCTGACTGCACTGTATTTTGGAGTGGCACTCTCCTGCCATGCATAATGGGAGATGCCCATTGTGGATCACTTGCAGGAGGATGTAATGACTCAGAGATAGCGTGAGGTGCTTTATTGCATGCTAATTCAAATTACTGCAGCGTAATGATAATTGCTCCTTTATGAAAAGGACCCCAAGTGCAATCTAAATGAATTCCTACCCTCACAAAACAAAGGGTAGTGCTGATTGGAAGAAAAATAAAAATACAGCAAATTTGAGTTGGCGGGTCATGAGTGGGAGCTTTTTCTTTCTGAGATTCTTAAATTGAAAATAATTGTAGTTACAAAAAAAAATGCCCAAGGGCCAGCATGGAAATGTTGAGCCCTGCTCAGAATAACATAAAAAGAATTGAAAATAAAGGTCTTGTATATCCAAAAGCTGCCAATCATGCTTTTAGCATTCAGTTTCTCTGCTATCTGTTCTTCCTCAGAAATTATCTATTTACTGCTGAATGCCATTTTCTTGTCGGCATCCCAACCAGTTAAGAGCCTGACAAATCATCTGGTTAATTGGCTTGGCTTTGAGATGAGCAGCGGATAATGCAGATTCTCACCACATGCCCCATCAGCCCATCCCTCTAGGGGTGGCAGGAGCAGCTCAGCCTGCACAGGCACCGCAGCAGGGCTGTGCTGGCACATGTGGGCACCAATTCTCTTCTCCTGCTTAAAATATCAGCAGCTTTGAGAGATTGTCCGTGTGAGCATGGCTAATTGAAGTTGCAATGATTATACATAACACAAAGTACAATAAAGGAGTTTTCAAAGCAGGTGTAAATTAGGGTGGCTCAAGTTCTAATGAACACCTTGGAAAGGACGAGAGTGGTAGAAAGGGCTGTAAAATAATTGGAGTTATTATTATGATAACTGTGTTTCTGGTACAGTAACACTGAAGTGCTGGGGTCTGACTGAGAGGTCCTGGTGCCATCCTTTCCATGTGGGGTTTCAGGGGCACAGTCTGGCTTCTCTGTGCTCACTGAGGGTGGGCACTGGGAGTTTATCCTGACACAGCTCCACAGTGGGGGTTTCTGGTTTTACCTTTCCAGTGTCTCCATCCTTGCCTTTCTGGCATGGCTTGTCTCACTGTTAACCCAGTTTTCCCCACAGAGTCTGAAAACCTTTTGGTACTTGGTTTGCTCTTCAGTTTTTATTCCAGATTCCCACCTTTCTTTCTATCTTTTCTTCTCTCCAATTTTTTTTTTTTTTTTAAGTAACACACTGTGTGCATTCACATTCTCTGAAAAAATCCCTTCACCCAGGATTTTTCTCCTGTGAAGCTAGGAAGCCTCAGAGAAAAGGAAAACAATTCTTATCTCATTTGCCTCTCCTGTGTTGTGCTCATGTGGAATGTGTTTGGAGATTGTTCACCCAATGGAGATTGTTCCATTGCATTCTGCTGGGAGTTGTTTTCACTCTTTGGCCAATCAGGGCCAAGCTGTGTCAGGACTCTGGAAAGAGTCAGGAGTTTTCATTATTATCTTTTTAGCATTCTGTAAGTATCCTTTCTGTATTCTTTAGTATAGTATAGTATTCTTTAATATAATATCCTATTATAAAGTAATAAATTATCCTTCTGAGAACATGGAGTCAGACTCATCATTCCTGCCTTCATCAGGGCATCCCTGCAAATACAATAACACTGTAATTACAGGAGGTGTAGCTGTAGACTAAAGCTGCTGTATAATATTGCTGTATTTGCTTTTGTTACAAGTCTCAGCTGAAATCTGTGTTTGCACTCGTGTGTGTATAATGAGTTACCTCTCTGTTCCTTGCCTGCCTCAGGATATCCGAGCCTCCTTTCCTTCTGTTGGCTTTCTCTTTTTAAGAAGTAGCACAATGCTCTTTCCTTGAGGAACTTTAATTTTTGCTGTGGTGAGGTTGATATTTACGCAGAATTAGCCAGAAGAAAACCCTGTTTTGTGGCAGTGCAGCCATGAGTGTGGTCAGGCTGCCTTTGCCCATTTTCCCCAAGGAGCACAAACGTTTTTGGAAGTAGAACACCTTAAGAAGCTGATTGTGTTGACCTTTACTAAAGGCAGATTTCTACACTCGCCCTTCATTACAGAAGATGGATATTTGGGGTACTGGTGTTTATCTCACACAGCTTTGAAATGGGCTTAACCAACGTATGTGGGGAAATGCAGGAATTGTTCAGAGAGATCCCTCAACTTTGTCTCATTGTGTAAGCTAGTTTTCCTTGTTTTAGTGGGTCCTGTCGGTTTTTTCTCCCTTACCCATAAGCTGTGGTTAGCCCTGGGATCTTTGAGGCATTTGAGTGCTCCTTGCACTGGATTGCAGCTGTGGGTCTCTTATTGACACTGGCTCCCAAGCCTGCTGTGCTCCGTGTGCTGCCTTTGTGTTGCGAGTTTGGCATTGATTTTATTTCAGTGACAGGCTGTGCTTTGGTCTAGGAAATGGCATCAAATGTCAGGCTTTGCCTTTTCCCCATACCTGAGCAATCATAGCTGGAATTCACAAAGAATTTCAAATTTTCTGGTGTGATCAAGAGATGTAGGCTGTGAGATCCTGTAGCCTCCTGATTAGCTCTCTAATGACATTAACTTTGCTGTCTTCCAGGGAGGGAGAAAGCCCTAGAGCAACAAAATGCCTGGTCCCTAGTGCTATAGGAGTGAGTCCCCAGTCCTTGGAAACCATGGAGGGCAGATGTGGAAGTGGTGTTTAACACTGCCATTGGAGTGCTATGGGATGGAGAGAATGCTGCACACTGCTATGTTGTACTGAATTTTTTAAATTAGAAGTTTAGCTTGTTAGAGACCAAATTTCTCAAGAGAATAATTAGGTTTTTTGAGCACTTTTCTACTTGTTCTGTGTTGGAAGGCATGGAAAATGCTGCAGAGTATGTCTGACCTTGGTGTAGCTGCCTTAGGATCCCAACAAGCAGTTCAGTTGCTATTTATGTGTGAAACTCCAAAGAAAAAGGGTATTTCAAAAATTTCTGACCACTTGAATGAACCACCCACCTTGCATTGAGACTAAAAGGATGAGCAAAGACTAAGCTTGCTGCTTAACTTGGAAAATCTGTCTGTATGGAATTTTAGTTGTTGATAATGGGATGTGGGGGGGAATGCAACAATTGTGACTCAACAGAAATTGTCTCTGGCCTCCCTGGCTGCTGTGTTTGCAGTGCAGCAAAGTGCAGAACCTGAATGTGCTCTGTTGGTGTATCAAGTGGGAATTTTCTCCTTGGACTTTTAGCATCCCATAATGAATATTTTCTATACTCTCACTCCTAGCCCACCTTATGATTTCTCTGTGGAAATGACTCGGTGGCAGAGGAGCTCTGTGAAAACAGTCACTGCATGAAGCACACAAGGAGGATGGGTAGGGGCAATCCAAGGGCAGGAAAGGCAGAACTGGCTGAGGAATGCCAACCTTGCCAGGGTACAGTGGGCACTCAAATCCTAGGTAAAGGAGAACCTTTTAACTGGTTCTGCAGGTAATAATTGGGATTTTTAACATGCACAGAATCACTGACTTCAGCCTGAGAGAGATGGCTTTGATTCAGCAGACACAGCTGTGGATCTGAGTGACCTGAAGGGTTCTGGTGCTGCACTCATGTGCAGAGGAGGGGGAGATGTCCTGAAGCTCCCTGGATGTCCTGGAGATGTCCTGGAGCTCCAGCACCAAGGGGATCTCTCTGAGTCCCAAATGCTGATATTGCACCAAGTGGGATCTGTGCAAGGCTTGGCTGGAGCCATCAGACATCTCCACTTCCAGAGAACAAAAATGAATGAAAGCTTTGTGTGTGGGGTTTTCTCATTGTGCTAAAGCCCTCATTAGGCTGACTCTGCTTTTTCTCTGTTTTGCAAGCTGCAGGATCTTACTGACCTTTATCAGACATGGAAAGGCTAAAATTGAAATTAGGGGAACCAGGAACAGCTTATAGGATGAGCTGAGCTGCTGTGTGCCATAAGTGAGCATGAGTGAATCTCCTCTGAGTCACCTGAGAACTTGTAAAAGCTCCACTCAAACCTGTCAGGAAGCACAAGTCCATAATTTCTCTTTTATTTTTAAATATTTTTTTTATTTTTAAGGAGGAAGCCAGATAGGGAGCCGTTATAAAATCTGGAGACAGTTTTTAACATATATTTTATTATTCATCCACTTATTTATCCATGCCATGATACTTCCTGATTCCAGAAAAGATCAAGAGAGGGGAGTGCCAGAATGTGTTCAGAGGGAAGTTAATGCATTATGCAGGAGGTTTCAGCAGACAGTTCAGACATTTAGGAGTCTTAGAGTAGAACTAAGCTGCTAAAGCACACTGAGCTTGCCGAGCCCGGTGGGTGCAGTACAGCAGCCTGTCACACTAAGTGCCACATTAAATTCCTTTGAATTTAAATAATGGCCTCCAACCTGCACTTCTCAGGTGTTACCACCAGGTTTCCTCAGAGGTATTTTCCAGAATGCTGCGTAAAGGACCCAGTTTGGATTTTTGTGTTGTTGTAGTTGAGATGGAGACAATGAAAAGCAACACCATTTTCAGAAGGGTTCAAACTGGTTTTACTCTAGCATGCATGATTTTTATGTATTTTTACAAAGCTCATATGTTTACACTTTATTCATTGGTCACCAGAGACAAACAAAGTGCTCATTGGAATAGGCAGTTGCAGATTTCTCTTATTTATCCTTCTTTCTTTCCTGGTTTCTATGTCAAAGGGAATCCTTTTGGGGCAAACATGGATCCTCTAATCAAACATCTCTCTGGCTTTCAGAAGTCACTGTAAAACCTCTCCCACATGTTGTGCAGTGTATCTTTGTTTTCCCATGTCTGGTGGGGTGGGAGAGCCACAGTTCTAGACCTTCTCTTCCTGAATATCCATATTCACTTCTGACTGATCCCTCAGGCCTGCAGTTGTGTGATCCAGGTGCTCCCAAGGGAGAGGCTGGACTCAGCCTCTTCACAGCTCTAAGTTTGATTAGTCTGAGATTTAACCAGTGTAGAAATTGTTTCATGCACAAGTTAGGTTGTTTTAATGCTTTGACACAGATTTATATATAAAATAAAAATGCACATAGTGTATATTTTAACGTAAAGTTTCTACAATTCCTGTAACAATAATCAATCCTTCTCAGTGTTAACACTCTGGTATGTAATTAATGTTTTCCATGTGGAGGAATTGAGGCACATGGTTGCTTTCCTTGGCCACATCAGGTGTCCAGAGTGTGCTGGAATCAGGGATCTGTGGCTCACACTTGGATCCTTCATTCTCCATCCTGGGCATTGAGGAAATCATCAATTTTCCTCCTCTGACTGCAAATGCTCAAAGGGTTGGAATAACAGCACTGCCTGTGTTGTGGGGTGGTTAATTGTGCATTCAATTTGAACAATCTAAGTGGAGAAGAATTCTAATAGAGAACAATTCCATTCTGAAAACTTTGCTCTTCCTCCCTCCAGTTCTGGTGATCAAAGCACTTTGTCACTGGTGGGATAAGGGCTATAAAAGATGACATTCTTGCCATTATGAAGAAAATATTTCCTGTTAGACAGTTTATTGCTAAAATGCAGCTCTAACTCTGTAATAATTGATTATGAATGTTCCTTTTATGAGCAGTTGGAATTGGTAATGCAGACGTTATGTCTGGAATGAAAATATTTTAGCATTTCTAAATACCAATCTGGATCAAAATCAGGACTGGATTAAAGATTTCACTATTCCTCATCACCTTTTATCCTTGGTGAAATTTGTAAAAGCTACTCAGGGATTTCTGGACACAATGCCCAAGTATTAAATCCATTTCTTCCAATATTTTACCAGGTGTGGCCACAGTTCCTGTGCTGTGTCCCAGTAACAAGATATGATAATTGTGAAATCTCATTTGATGCAGTGACCTGGCTTTTTTGGTGCTAGTGGTTGCAGTTTTGATTTCCTGATCCTTCCTATTGCTGCATGAGTACACAAAAATATTTGATTGTTCTATGGATACAGCTGTATTTAATTTTTATGAGCAGGCATGTGATGAAGAGCTGATATTCCTGTATACTTCTATAAACAGTGGGTTTTATTTGGATCTGTATGGTGGTTGGTTATTTATATGTAGGGATTGTTTTGAGTCCACTAAGTTACTGAAACAGGTCAAGAATATCACTGGCTGGGGCTCTGTACAAATCACAAACAGGACAGGACTGCTGGGAACGTGCCTTGAGCTGTTTGATTTTCCAGCATCAGTCTCATTCCATGGTTATGACAATGGGAAGATGCCAGTAGCTATCATGGAACTTAATGTTACAACTTACTTTAAAAGTGTTTTGGCCAATCACACAAAGCAAAAGCACATTGACAGTAGTTCTATCCAATCACCATAAGCACAGGTACCTTTGGTTAAACAATGCTTGCTTATTTTGGATTAAATACCTGCTTGTGAGCCTTAAAACGCAATGCACAGAGCTCCATTATTAAGCTTAACTTCCTAATATCTCACTAGATAAACTTTTCTGTAGCTTAGGGAGTTATTCTGGACAAGTGTTAATACACAGATCATTGTTCTACTTGTCCTTACTTTTCTACATTTTACATAATTTTTCTGCTGACCAATCTCATGGTTACTGCTTAGCTCCAATCACAGTTCTGCTGTCTCTGAGGCCTGCCTTTTGCAGCTTTCCCAAACCCCTCTGATTTTAAGGATTTCCACAATGAACAGAGTTGTAAGGTCTTTTTTTACCTTGGAGAGTTGTCATCGATGAAAGGCAGTAAAGATGTGGTTTGTTTCTGGTTCAGTACAGTCCTTTCCCTCCCTGTTCCATTCCCCACATTTCATTCAAATTCATTCATTTGTCTTTCAGCACTTTGCTCTCCATGTGTCCCAGAACAGTCCCCCAGTCATTCCATGGCTCTGGAAATTCTGACCAACGTGTTCTGCCACTGGAAATCCCTAGCACTTCCAAATCCCCATTTTAGCTGTGCCCTGTGGTGTCCATCCTCATAACCCTTCCAGGACTGTCAGAGATCACCCCAGAAATGATGGAGTTTTTTAATTAACTAAGCCCTGGCCTAGGACAAGGTGACAGCCTGCAGTGCTGGGTGCTGTTGTGTGGGGAGGAGGAGGAGGAGGCAGCTGCTGCAGAGGGTTTGGGCACAGATCTGAGGGGGGAGCTCCACATCTCCCAGAGCTGCTCCCAGTCTCATTCACACTGGCTGGTGTGGGTTGGAAATGTCTGTGTGAGTCCTGCAGGGCCTGGGGAGCACAAGCCTTGTTCCCCAGGCCCAGGAAAGCTGCAGCTCTCCGTGTCAGCAGGAATCACCTCTCCTGCCTCCCTGCCTCACTCAGGCTGCTGCCTTCATGGGTTGTGCGATGCTTATTTGATGTAACTCGTGTTGAGCAGTTTGTGATAAGGCTGGCAGAAGTGACCATTGAAGGGTGAAGGTGTTGAAGTGGTGAAGTTCCCTTGTAAATTTTTTTTTCCCTGCAGATAAACAAGTCAGAGTGTGGAAGCTGGAGAAAGAAAAGTGTTCTGTTATTGTGTTTTCCTTACTTTGTTCAAATTACTTTTGTAGCTGTTCCAAATGCCTCACTGTAGCATTGAAATTATTGGATTTGATGCTGCCACAGTGGAATAGGATTCTGGAATAATTCCCGTTTTTTAAAACAATCCCTACTCAGGCTGTTTATTTCAGCACTAACCTGTCTACTCTTTGACTCATACTCTAGATGTACTGCTTATAAGCAATCAACCCAAGAATTGCAGATAGTCTGTGAAAAGCAATTTTCAATGTGAGATTTCTTCTCTCTACCCCAGACCTTTTGACTCAGTGCAGGGCTTAATGAATAGAGCAATTATTTATTTTCACAATGGGGTTCCATTATTAATCCAACCAGTTTAATTTCCTGATTTTACTCCAACAAGAGAAAATAATTTAAATTGTAGAGATGAGCAGTGCCACCTCAGGGGCCAGCATTGAGTAGATTCCTGCACTGTAGATGACAGCCACATTCTTGTAGTCATCTCTTATTTCTAAGTGAAAGGATGTGCATGTGCTTAAGCAAATCAAATCTCTGAAGTCTTTATTTTTATTGCTATTATTCATTCTGATCTAGGTAGTCACAGTTTGTCTCCACAAAATGCAATAGCTATAAAATAGTCAATGAAGTATTTGCTTCTTGGCAGGAGCTGGCTACAAATGTGATGGATGAAGCACAGTGTAGCTGGCACCCAGAGAAATGCAGGAAGCTGCTTCCTAGAATACAAAGGTGGTTTTTAAGGGCTTGGGAATCAGCTGGATGATGGATCCCCCCCAAACACCCAGGACAAAGGCAGGGCTGGGCTGCCAGTGTCACCACACAGACATCCACGGCCTGAGGTGCTTTCACTTGTGGGTTTGAGCTCCAGTGGGAATGCTGCTCCCCTTGGAGCTGCCAGCCAGGGCTCTGAGCCTCAGCGACACATGGGACAGCAGCGCACGGTGTCATGAGCTTGGTGATGTACCAGGACAATCTCTAATTCACCCCAGGATGCAGCAGAATCTTGCTGTTTATGCTGGACTAGTGTAGAATTCAAAATAGGCAGGTCTAGAAGATTGTGTCTGGAATGCAAAACCCTCTTGGAATATATTCTGAAGCTGAACTCTCAATGGTGTGATGTCTGGTGATCACTCCTAATGATTTTCCTTCCAAACACCTTGTTCCGTTCAATCCCTTTATTCCCTGCATTCCCTTCTTCCCTCTTAACTATATTTTCCTCATGCAAATTCCTGTATCCTTGAACATTCTTAAGGCCAAAATTTGGGGGATTTTGAGGTCTTCTGCTGCCAGGGATGTTTCCCCAAAATTTCAGTCCAGTAAACACTTTTATATCAGGTGCGGCCACAGTTCCTGGGCTGTGTCCCAACAATAAGAGATGATAATTGTGAAATCACATTTGATGCAATGACCTGGCATTTTTGGTGCTAATAGTTGCAGTTTTGATTTCCTGATGCCACCTTTTGCTGCATGGGCACACAAAAATATTGGAGTGGTTTATATTTACATAGACTTATCCTAGAGTAAAAGATAAAAAAACCTCTCCATGCTTTGGGATGAAGAGTTGAACATCCCCTCTGAGGTACTGCAAGAATAGTGTTCCACCTGTAATATAGTGAAGGCTGTGGAAGAAATTATGTCATCACAGAGTAGCTTCATGGCTAAGTGAAAGAACCCACAAGTCTGTACTCCTTGAAAAATATGAAATACAAAAACTGTCATGTAAAACCCTGGAGAGAAGGGAAGTGAAATCTTCACGTTGTGAAGGCAGCAGTAATAGCATGTTACAGAATTGGCTCTAAATGCATTTCTGGTGAGCTGTCGGCCCTTTATGAGCAGTGACATGACGAGCAAAGCTTGGGGTTTCACAGCGTGGAGGGAACCTGGCACAGCTCAAACCATTGTCCCAGAAATTGCCGGGTGGCACCGAGCACCAGGGGCTCTGCAGCGGGCGGCACCAGCGGCAGCGGCAGGAGCTGCGCCTGTGCCAGGGCGCCCGTTCCCATTCCCGGTGCCCGTTCCTGGGTACAGATGCGCTCTCAGGTGCTGGTGACCATTCCCATTCCTATTCCTGGGTGCCCGTTCCCACTCCCGGGTGCCCATTCTCGGGTGTCCATTCCTATTCCCAGTGCCCGTTCCTGGGTGTCCATTCCCGTGCCTGGTGCCCATTCCCGAGTCTGGATGCGCTCCCAGTTACTGTTCCCGGGTGCCTGTTCCCAGTCTCCGTTCCTGGGTCTGTTCCTGGAACAGATGCACTCCTAATGCCTCTTGCCTGTTCCCAGTCCCCATTCCCGGATCTAGACGCATTCCCAATGCCCGTTCCCGTTCCTGGATCTGAACGCATTTGCGGTGCTCATGCCTGGGCGTCCGTTCCCATTCCCGGGTACCCGTTCCCAGTGCCTATTCCCGGTGCCCGTTCCTGGGTCGGGACGCACTCCCAGTTCCCCTTCTCGGGTGCCCTCCCGTGTCCGGATGCGCTCCTAGTTCCCGTTCCCCGTGCCCATTCCCATTCCACGTGCCCGTTCCGGGTGCCTGTTCCCGGTGCTCGTTCCCATTCCCGGTGCCCGTTCCCGGTGCCCGTTCCTGTTCCCGGGTCCGGACGCGCTCCCGGCCGGAGCCGCTGCCGTTCCCGGGACACAGGCGCCCCCTGCGGGACACGGGCGGCGCTGCGGCTGCGGCCCCGACCGCGGGGACACGGACCGGGGGACACTGCACGGGGGCGGGGACGCTACACAGGGCCGGGGTAACACTGCACAGGGCCATCTCCCCTGTGGGACAGGGGAACACTGCACAGGAACATCTTCCCTGCGGCACAGGGACAGACACTGCCCAGAGCTGCCCCAGGACAGGGGGACAGCACCCACACTGCCCAGGCTGCCCCCACCAGGCCCCCGAGGGCTCGGGTCGCTTTGCCTTTGCCTTATCTGTCTCTCTTTGAGGTCGGTTTTGCACCTTCTGAACAAATGAGTGTCGCTGCCCGGTGATTAATTAGTGAGTGAGTGTACATAACGAGGCTGTGAAATTCCTTCCTCGCCTTTCAGGCACTGCAGTGTTCTATGGGAAGGTTTTCCTCACCTGATTTATGGAATGTGGATAGTGGAGAAGAAAAAACCTTAAAAAAGGGATAAGTGGGAGTTCAGATAGGAATTAGGAAAAAGGGAATAATAGAAACAGGGGAAAATTGAAGTAGAGGGGCTGCTAGTTTACTTCTTCAAGTTGATTTGATTATGAACAGGACATTCCAAAAGTATTTGAGGAAAACAGCACCTCTTTATGTAAGAAGTAACACAGTAAGGATTTCCTTGTTGTATTTTTATTGATGTATTTAGCAATACTATAATTTTTGATACTATAATTAGAGTACTTTTCTGAGAGTAATCATGTAAGTCTGCCATCAAACTATGAGAAATGACTAAAACTCTAATGAGACTTCGGTTTCCATGGATGCCTATAAAAATAGAAGCCAAAAAGCTTTTCTGTCTTGTGAACTAAATCACTTTTGAGAGAGAACCTCAAAGTTGCTTGAGAGACTTTTGATTTGAGACTGTCAGATTTGGGGAAAGTAGAAAGTATGCAGGGTTGGGAAGTCCCTTAGGGAGGGGGAGGGAGAATGATCCCAATATATCAGTTAAATTATGGCATTGTGGGCTATTTCCTCATATTTTCAGAGATCAAGTGAGTGAGCTTAATCTGGTGTGAGTTGTGGTTGGGTCCATCTCTGGATAAAAGCCTCTGTGCCACAGCCCTGGCTGCTCAGCTGAGTGTTATCCCACCTATCTAAAATATATTACTGCTTCTATGCAGACTTGAGGGTATTAACTTACTATTTGCTCTCTGTGGTTGTTCCCCTGTAACTAAAATTTGTTTCCTAAAATGTTCACAAAAAAGCATGAAGGACAACTGCTGGTAGAGACAAAGTAAATGGATTTTTCTAAATGGCATTGCTTACTCATGCTGAAAGCTTTTGTGGCATTTAAGTGCTGACAGCTGATGTAAAAAATGGCCTGTAGGAACCAATTTTGAGTGTTCAAAAAGTAAGTTTTATACTTATCCCACACCTCTGAGTTTGTGTCACACTGATTAAGGATTGCTTGATGGTAAGAAAGAGTTTGAAAGTTTGCAGGTCCTGGTGCAGAAGAGAACTTTGAGACTGGGAAATGGGGGCTGAGAAACAAGAGGAAGGGATCTTTGCAGATAACCTGGAGAAAGGTGATGTTCCATGGCCAAGGCTGCTCCTGGCCCTGTGTCAGACCTTGTTTGTTCCTCTCCTGGCTGATGCTGCTGTGGAATCATTCTGGGACCATTCTTTGTTATAAAAGCTTTATTCTACAATCTTCTGTACATTTACACTTCATGGTGAGAGTTTTACTGTGCTGGACCCCAGGTCTCCAAGTTTTTAGTGGATTTTTTCCTTCTAGTACAATTTTCAGAAGATCCAAGTGCATGTAGGATCCTGGGTACCCCAAACTTCTAGTTGGCTTAAAAAGCCACTTGGCTATTTTAGACAATTCTGCTTCTTGCTCACACTGGGAGTGTGTGGGCAGATTCCTTCATGCCTGAGCACATTCACAGGAATTAAGGGTTTGATCCAAGTAATTAGTGATGCAATATGGGACCATAAATTAAGGTAATGATTCTAGAGCTGTTCAGATCCTTCTGGAAATCTGAATTTTAAGATGAAATTCTAAAAAGTTGTTGCCACAGAAGGCAAATCTGTGTACTCTGCATGAGCAGAAACATTTCCTTGCAGCCTCCCAAAGGATCAGATTTACACAGGAATTGGACAGAGGGAGATCTTGGTGAAATGGTTCCCAGTGTGACACACAGGAGATCTTTGTGATAATGGAATGTGTGTTCAAAATCCATTTTAAACAGCAGATTGATTTTAAACAGCAGCTTGCAGGTGTGGCTCTGAGAGGCAGTCACTGTGAGTTTACCATCAGATCCATGACTGCAATAACAGGTTTGCATGGATCATCATGAACTCTCACTAACTGTCCAGTTCTGGGAGCTAGAAATCCCCATCCATGAAGATAATTGCCTGTGTCTCAATGAAAGATCACTGCAAAAGAAACATTTCATGCCTTAAATAGTCAATTAATATGTGATTTAAAGTAGCGTTGTTTGTACACGACCGTGGTACCCCAGGAAAGAATTGTTTAGTTAAAATAGGAAAGTGGTTGGCATATTCCTTAGCCAAATAAGAGCTTTGAAAAAGCTCTGGAAGGTAATTTCCTTTCTACACAAAGAGGAAATATTTGCCCAGCTGATCATAGCATTGGCATCAGCAGCATCTTCCTGCTGCTCCTGGGTGTGACGGTGTTCACAGGGGTCTGAGGATCAGGGAAGAGATGAGAATGTTGACTCCATGTTTCAGAAGGCTTGATTTATTATTTTATGATATATATTACATTAAAGCTATACCAAAAGAATAGAAGAAAGGATTTCATCAGAAGGCTGGCTAAGAATAGAAAAAGAAAGAATGATAACAAAGGTTTGTGGCTTGGCTCCCTGTCTGAGCCAGCTGACTGTGATTGACCATTAATTAGAAACAACCACATGAGACCAATCACAGATGCACCTGTTGCATTCCACAGCAGCAGATAACCATTGTTTACATTTTGTTCCTGAGGCCTCACAGCTTCTCAGGAGGAAAAATCCTAAGGAAAGGGTTTTTCATGAAAAGATGTCTGTGACATCTGGGTGGAATTTCCCAGCTGGGAGGATCCTGGCTGTGTGCTGCAGCCCCAAACTGGGGCACAGAGCTGGTCCTGCAGGGGCTGGGTGACACTGGAGAGGAAGGTTTGGCATCACAGCATTATCACAACCCATCATTATTTCACATTTTATCAAAAAGTCATTTAATCTCCAATTTATGGCTCACACTGGGGCACTAAGGAAATACCTCTCTTTTTCTAAAATTTCCAAGAGCTGTTTCATTCCTCTGTGCCTTCCACCCTTCTCCTGCACCCTTGGGAGCAGCTGGGACGTGGGATGCTGCCTGATGCTGATGCCAGGCTGGATTCCTCATCCCCCTGGGACAGCCCTGCTGTGCTGAGCAGGAGTTGCCATTCCACTTCTGGTGTCTGGAGGATTCAAAGGCTGCAAACATCAGAGTCTCCTGGGAAGCAATAATTTTGGACACTTGGCCATCAGATTATTTTGGGAAAAACATGCATTGAAAAGGCTGCTTTAACGTCCAGGTGTGTGTCTCTGTCTTTGATGTGTTTATTTTAATTGACTTTTCTTAAGTGTTTTAGGTAAGGACAAGTGCAAACAATAGATAAATATTTGTATAAATATATAAACAATATATAAACAATATATGTGCCCTCTGTTGTAACAGCTACTCTTTCCGGTGGGGCTGTTGGCCACAACATTAAATTGAGTTTATTTTAAGTTTGAGGCAGGAATTATCCATGTGTTTTACTTACACACAATCAATATAGCAGGAAAACCAATTTTAACAGGGAAATTATTTGTATTTCTGACCACCCACGTGTGTGGTGCTGTTTTAGGTGGCTCTGTGGGTAGGGAGGGAAGGATGGCAGCAGGTTTTTCTTGGGGGAGTTTTTGGGCTCAGGTGAGTGGAACTCTCTGCACACTCATTTGAGCATCGCAGATCAAACACAAGTCCCCACCTGCAGCACAGGTGAGCCCTGTCCCTATTCCTGCAGCCCCAGATAGTGGTCAGAGTCCATAAACTGAATTTCAAACAGCAATTTCGCTCAGGTGAGAGGGACATTGGAAGATTTTTATCTCCGTTTTTGTCCTGGCATTGCTGGATGTTACTGGGATGTATTTAATGTACACACATGCCAGGTGAATGGGATGAGAATGCAGAATGTGAATTCCAGTACCTGGAGAGATGAATATTACAAGTTGCCTCTCTCTCCTGTGAGGTTTAGCTCACAGTTGATACAGCAATGTCGGGTTCTGTTGTTAAAGTTTAATGCTCCAAAACTCCTTTCCTCCCATTTGAGATCCCATCTAATGTAAAATGTAACACTCCTGAGAGTGGAATTACAGTATCTTTGCTCTTTTCCCACTCTTTGTCCCACATTTGCCCCTCTTTCTGTTGCACTCGGATTTTTGCTGCTGCTACAAAACTGAAATTAGTCACCAATCTCATTTGTAGCTGCTGTGAGCGAAGAGCACACAGAAAAGCAGGCTGTGGAGTGGAGTTGGACTAGTGATAAGGCAGCTCTAGCTATAAAACCATTGTTTTCTCCTGCGGAATGTCCTTGTAGCTGTTCCTAATCTTTAATGACCTGTTTTGGCTTTTGCTTGTAATGAACTTTCGGTGTAAAGAATCGCTGGAGCAGCTCCCCCTGCTCCCCACACAGCAGCTGGGGATGAGTAAGACATTTCCTGCTTGTGTCATGCTTTGTTGCCAGATTTACTTGCAAAACACACCTAAAAATGTGCTCTGTCAATAGGATTATTTAATGCTCTGTGACTGACATTTCTGTAGCTCCCAGCATATGGCCTTAACCCTTGCCCCAAACGACCACTTTGGTAATTATAAAGAGAGTAATAATTTTCTGATTTTTCTTTTCCCTTTTCTCTTTTCAAGGGAGTGCAAAAGCTGAGCCCATTTCAGCTTGCAAAGTACATTTAAATCTCTGCTATCTGGAACCTTTCAAATTGCTCAGTACTTTTAAAATAGTGTCAGCTCATTGTCGGGGCATGATACCGAAAGGAAAATTGCTGTCTCCCTGCTCTCAGCAGTATCAGACAAGCTTTCTGATTTAAGTACTGCATTTGAAATGGAAAAGTTAATCATAGGCCTGTTCTGCATCATCTCTTTCAAGCCAGGGTAAAAGCAGCAATTTGAGATGTTCTATTAGAGCTAATTTAGTTGTTTGCAGTGGAAAAGTGCAGGAGCCATCAGCAGCACCTTGTGTTTGTGTCTGTCACAGGTGGCCATCTCACCACAGCAGCCACCAGGCAATTCCTGCTCCAGGTGTGGAGGGGCATCCCTGGGCCTTGCCTGGGTTTGGTGCCTGTGCTCTGTGCAGGGACAGAGGTGGTGACAAATCCCCTGGAGCTGTGGCCTTTTCCAGGAGGAGCTGGCCCTGCCCTTTGACTCCTCTTTCAGCCTCCCATGGCTGACAAACCTGGGTGCAGCTTTACTCTGTCACAATAAAAGTGTCGCCATTATATTTTCTGAAAAATCCCTTTGCCAGGATTTTTTCTCCTGAGAAGCCTCAGAGGAAAAGAAAAACAATAATTATCTGCTGCTCTGGAATGTAACAGGTGCATCTTTGATTGGTCCATGTTGGTTGTTTCTAATTAATGGCCAATCACAGTCAGCTGGCTCAGACTCTGTCTGAGACACAAACCTTTGTTACCATTCTTTCTTTTTCTCTTCTTAGCTAGCCTTCTGATGAAATCCTTTCTTCCATTCTTTTAGTATAGTTTTAATATAATATATATCATAAAATAATAAATCAAGCCTTCTGAAACATGGAGTCAGATCCTCGTCTCTTCCCTCATCCTTGGACCCCTGTGAACACTGTCACGGGTGATGGCTTAAAATTCTCCAAAATTCCCCAAACCATTTGCAGTTCTGGCTGTGGAAACTGGCAGTGTGCTGCACATCATGTCTGATTTCCCAGGTAATAATGGGAATGTTTTTGTTGGCACCTGGCTGAAAGATTTCTGTGTTCTCCTGCCTTTCCCCAGGTGCTGCAGCTCTTTGGGAGCATTTGTGAGCCCAGATGAAATGTGCCACTGTTCCCTGCCACCCCCATGTATGTCAGGATCAAGCAGTGGCTGCTAAGGATGCCTGTGATTCTCATGTTGTTTAAAATCCGAAATGTTCAGCACATTTGTGACTGGAGGCTGTAGCTGGAGCAATGCTCAGTGGCTGTGGAGTGTGTACAGAACATGAATTCCTCTGAGCGCTGATGTTGGGTTTCAGCAGGAATTGCTACTTTATCAAAAAACTAAAGGGAATAATGACAAGGTTTTGAACTTTTGAAGATATAAATTTTATTTTGCTATCAGCAGTTATTCCTGCTTCAATTAATGGTTTTAATCATGACCACAACCACCTACAGAGGACACTGGTGTAACAAGGAAATCTGCCCCACTTCACTCTACTAATGCAGTTGTAAAATAATGCTGCCTTTAAAAAATATTAAACTGTATTAAAAATATTAAAACTTTAAAAATATTACTGTAATAATAAACTGTATTAAAAATATTAAAAATTTATTACAACTGTAAGCAATTGCACCTTTAATTCATACCAATTTCTCATTTAAGAATATTTTCTAAGAATATTTATTCTTAAATGGTGTTTATGAATAATTTTTCAAAATTGGGAAATAGTTTTTCATATAGAATCCTATAATTACCATATAGAATCCTATAATTTGCCATACAGAATCATATAATCATATAATTACCATATAAAATCATATAATTATCATACAGTTACCATATAGTTTATCATGATGAGAGTGTTTAGAAACAGTTTGGACAGAAGTTTTGCCTGTCCTTTGGATGGCAGAGATACTCAGTGGTTTTCTAAAAGGATTCATGTTGCTTTTCAAATCTAATCTGGTAAACCTTGTTTCCCACTGTGTTCACAGACTGACATAGAATAAGTGTTGTAAAATGTAAACTTGATTTTACTAGATTTGAAAATATTTTCCCTAGTTCATGTTATGTTTTAATGATGGGACTCTTAAATAAATAGATAAAATGACCCTCAAATATGCACAGGCAAAACTGTGCAAACACATCAGGCCCTAAACAGATTTGGTGTATTTATTGCATGGGTTTTTTTAGCCTACAGATTTCAGCTCTATTAATTTCGCTTCAATGAATTAAAAAACCAAAAAAAAACCCTCATTACTTGTCTGTAAGAAGCTTATTTGAGGCAAGCTTGTCTGCTGGGTTAGAAGGTTTCATGTCTGAGCTGTAGCAAGCTGTTGGCAGCACAGTTCCTTGGCTTGAGGGCAGCCCGTGCCCTCGTGGATGCCATGTGCATAACAAGCAGGGAAAAGCAGTCCAGGATCAGCTCTGAGGTTGTTTGACTTCCAGCAGTTGTGCAAAAATTTCAGAGTGCATGTTTTATGCAAAGGAGAAGTGTTGGGCATAATCCTAATCCTGCAGGAATTAATTTTATGGCATTTTGTGTAGTCAAGAATTCACTCTTTGATCTCTAGAACATGTGTTTGCTGAGGCTCTCTTTTTAGGTTTATTTTCTCTTTATTTGCTTTATATGTCGCCTTATATAAGAAGAAGGGAAAATATAGCATGGATCTTTTTAATATTTGTAATATCTGATTGCTGGCATGCAAGGAGCTTTGTCAACAGGTTGTTGAAGGCAATTGAATGATGCTGGAAGAAGGAAAGGTAAAAATGAAGCTCTGAAACTGGTCTGGGTTTTATCACTGCTCTGAACACCTCTCTTTCCATGAATTAGGAAGTAGGAGAAACCATACCTGGTGTTACCATGGTTTCTTGCAAGCAGCAATAGAGAAAAAATACCACAATAACAGTCCAAGTTCCACTTTTGCTCAGAATCTCATGTAGTTAATGGTCCCCATTTTTACTAAAATGTAGCTAAGAAAGAGACGCTTGGTTTGACACCAGTTTTTGCTCATCCTCAGAAGATTTTGTTATGCCTTAAATTTGGTTTCACCATCCAGCAGCTGACAAGTGTGTGTCTTTCAATGGATTGGTGCTATGGCAGAAAGTTAAATCAACAAATATATTGATGCTTTATCCTTCCCCAATAATTAACTATCTAATACAGAGTTACGAAAGTAATGAATAAAAAAAGGTTTAGCTGGCTGTGTTGAATCCTCAGAAATATTTTCTGTGCTCATACTAGATAAGATTGAATCTTTGCCAAAGAGTTGAAAAAGTGGAGAAAATTGGTTTCCCAGTAGTGTCTTGCCTTGGGTAACTCTTTTTAAGGTTCATCTGAGAACGCTGGATATCAAAGATACTCAGCAGACAACTCTGACAAGGTGATAATCGTGCTCTCCACTGCTGTGATAACTCTGAGTTTAAGCCTGGTCTTACTCAGGGGAGTAAGAATGGTGTAAAGTGGAATTAGAGCCCATCTCTGAATGCAGCTGTGTGTGTGTTACTGCTCAGAGAGCCAGGACAGGCTGCTGGCCACAATTACACCAAGTGCTGCCATGCAGAAGGCAGCAGGAGGAGCAGAAATTCCCCAAAAGAAAAATTACCAATCACAGGAGGGGGGGAAAATAATAATAAAAAAAGAAGGATTAGAATCAATCTATTTAGAATTTAGTGCTCATGCTGGTTCAGAGGCTGCTACACAGCACTGACAAAGCTGAGATGAAAATCACAGTGGGACCCTGATAAGACCCTGGAACTGGAAATCGAACATTAGTTACTGAAAAGGTAACCTAGGGTCTGAGGTGTAATGCCTTCAAATGGCTTAATTGTAAGTTAAAATTAGCATCAAAGCAGATGCTGCATTCTTTGGAGTGTTTTGTCTCATCCTGCTAACATTTCCAGTGTCCCCTGTATGTCTTGCTTTGTGCCACAGCCAGCCTTTATTAAATGGATGGGTTTCTGAAGAAGTGCAGCATTACTCTGGAATGTGAAAAATTTCCATTAATTAAGATAACAAGTGAAAAATATTTTGATTACACAAAGCTCTTTGGGAGCAAATTAGCAAACTGACGCCTTATGGTGTCCACATTTTGGTGGTGTGGCCATATGGAAAAATGAGACACTGAATGGAGCCAGTCAGTGTTCCAATCTCATAGAGAGGAATTAAAACTTTGATCAGTTTGTAGCCAGCACTGCTGCCTCGTGGATGCACACAGCCTGTGCTTGTGTCTGGGAGCTCTGTGGATGAGTTAATTCATTTACAGAGCTGACAAATAGCTGTAAATGAATTTCTGGGCCCCAGCTGAGGCAGAAAGTTTATCTGCAAAAGAGGTTTATTAGATCTTGCAGTGGCAGTGGGAGTCCCCTGGTGTGTGTCTAGCCCAGCTTGTTACTGTGCTGAAGGTTTATTTTGTTGCTTTGGTGCTGTACCTGGTCCTTGTGCAGATTTGTGATGATTACTGTAGATGGCAGCAAAAGCAAATAAAATACAACGATTTAAAAAATTAATTAAACCCCTCCCTGCCGCTGTCCTGAGTGTGCATTTTGTCTTGGTGCCTGCCAGCTGTTCTTGAGGATGGAAGCAATTATAGGCAGCAGAAGCCAAATTAAATTACATATTGAATTAAGGTTTCACTCACAGGCAGCTGGGGTTTGTGTTGGTTCTCTGTGTGTGCTGTCTCAGGTACCAAAAGCCAATTTTAAAGCTCTCCTGATGATCTCTGGATTCCCCCTTTTTCCCTGTGTGTGCCATGGTGTCAGAAAGGAGCAGCAGCAATGCTGACAAATGATAATACCTCTGGGGGCACTTTTATTTTTCCTCCTGTAATAAGTGTGCTTTTTGCTTTCTTTCATTGCAATTAAATTAGTTTCCTCTTTTATTTTTAATGTCCTTCCTTGCTCTTTTTGTGTGTTGGCTGCTCTTGTTTGCCACTTCCTCTCTGCTCAGAGCACATCAGGAAAAATGGTTTATTGTGCCATCATGCTGATGAGCTGTTAATAAGACACAGGATTTTCTCTTGCAATCCCTCAGAATGCAGGAAAAGCCCAGGACAGCCTCAGGACAGGCACTGTTGGAAGTAGTGCCAGGAGTTGCAATACTGGATGGATCTTTACTGGGAAATGATGCCCAATGTTAAGTTTATTACGCAGCAAAAACCGACTTTTAAATATTGAAAGGGCAGAAAACCCAAATGATGATGGGTGAACTTGAGAGCAGGATTTAGGGGCAAGCAATAAATAATAAATGTAGCAAAAGGTCCATATGTGATTAGCAAAACTGCTTGAAAAGAACGAGCTGTGAGAGCTGGGGGTCTGCAGTCTTTGTTTTTACTCTGAAAACCATAAAACTCAATTTTCTGCATGGCAGGCATTTAAAATTAAGCAAAATGTAGTGCATCAAAATGACCCCGTGCTTTTGAAATATTTCTGAAATCCCTTTAAAATGAAAAAGAAGGATGGCAAAGTATGGAAGTGCTGTTTGACAATTGTGTTCAATATATGATGAAGGTGGGCACAAAGCTCCAGGTATTACAGCTTATGAATGTATTAATGCACTGCTTTGGGGGAATTAAACTTTAATATTGATGATAAACCTTCCATAATAAAATGTGTGGAGTGTGAGAGTAAATCTCTCTTGCAAAGTCCCCAAACTATTTAAATAACTGCATGCAAGCTGCAGCATCTCCTGAGATATATTATAAATGAACTTCTGCATACGAATGTACATTGTGCACAAAATGGTTTTCCAGCAGAGTTGCTTTCTGCCTTGGAAAAGAGACTGTCCCAAATGACTGTATTTCTTTCAAGTGATTGATCTCTGGCATTGATTGCACAATATTTCTCTCCAGATACACATCATTCACTACCCAGAGCGCATCCCCATGGGAGAATCCCTGTTGACTGCTTTGAAATGGTGTGAAATTTCTGCAGTGGATTTTTCTGCCAGCCTGATGTTGTTATTTTTAGATAACATTATGGAAGAGAGATTGTAATGCTTTAAAATATGAAATGCTGAGGAGATAGAGGAAATTGTGAGTTACAGTGATCTGGAATGGAGCAGCAGAGTATTGAACAAGTATGTCTGGAAAAAAAAATCCCAAACTTGTGCTTCCCATCAAGCTGGAGGAGGAAAAGGTCATTTTAGAGAGCCACTGTGGAAAGTGAAGTATTCTGGAAGTTGAACTGCATAGAGGTGACATCCAGTCTGTTTATTACTTTCCTACCAGAGTACAGGAATGTAAAATTTGCCTTTGGAAGAGTTTGTGTGATGAACTCAGCTGTACAAAGCTTAGGAGCAGTTAATGACTGGAGCAGCCACACTGATCTGCTGATCTTGGGATGTTGCACTGTCAGTTTAGATCTATATCTGAAAAGTAGAAGAGAACTGTTATCACAGAACTGCAGATTTCAGAGGGTGTCAGCAAAACCCTGAGGAAAACAAATCTGCTCTTGCTCTGTTCACAAGGTGGGAAGCTTTAGGAGAGAGTCCACTGTGCTTCCAGTTGTGGAAATTCATGAAGAAGGTGGTGAGTTAAAGCAGGAGGCCATTCTGGAAGCCAAACCCAGCTCCCTATCAGACCTGACAAAAAGCTTTTTGCAGATTTTAAATTTTTTTTTTTATAATTTGTCAATAGCAATAACACAGCACTGAATGTTCAACTGCTGCTCTGGCGGCTTTTATTTCAAAAGCTCTGCTTACAAGTGTGGCTTTGATTGTTTTGGTGTATTGGGTTATTGCAAGTATTTTATATTTTCAGTTCCTGTGAGTGTGGTATCTGCTGGTACCTGTGACAAGCTGAGCAGTCACCAAAGGATTCTGTGCTGTGTTAACCTGGAGAAACTTCTCCCTGTGATTAATTCACCTTTTTGGGAGATGTCCTAATGACCTTCTGAGTCAACAAAATGGCCATAGGAAGGTGGCAGCCTTTTCATTTATACTTTTGCAAAGAGAAAGGCATTTCTTAATAATGAGATTGGAAGAAATATTTTTTTTAATTTCTACTTAACAGGAAATCCTTATGTCTGATCAATTCCAGGCATTTTGAAGTAGTCATTGCTGCTTCTAAAGTTAATCAAAACTTACTGCTGTGTGAGAAAAATCAATGGAGAACAGATTGAGATCATATAAGGATAATTCTGCTGCAGGGCCTCTCTAGCTTCACCCATCAATAAGCAGGAGACTGAGTGCTAAAAGTTTCATGTGTTCTCCTGATGTCTTTATCAATCACCTGAGTGCCAAATCCTCCCATTTGCCAAACTTCATGGATCTCTTTTCACTCACAGGGTGGGGGTTTTGTGATGATTGGGCCATACAATTTTGCCTTCAGGATCTTTCAGAGATTTCAAGGTGTTTTCAGTACAGAAGCAGAATAGTGAGTTATCATTAGGTCTGGTTGGAAAGGACATTTGGATTGAGAGTTCATTCTGGGCAAAAAGGGCAGGGAAGCTTCCTAAAAGTGTTTCAATGTCCCATTTGAAGAAACCCTGAATCTTGAGTCTTGGTCTCTAATGTACAACATGATATTCTGCATATATATAATTATAGTCTCTATTACTATATAAAGAATATGCAATTATATAAAAAAATATTCATGTAAATATAATCTATAATATAATAATTACAACTTTAAATGTACATATTAAATATTCTTCACATATGTATATTTTTATAGTAATTTTTTTGGCTATTAAGCAGCTTATGAAATAGACTGGTGGTATTTCAACAGGTCAGACTGCAAAGGGGTTTATGGTTAATGGCAGCACTAGAAGTGTGCATTGCTTTGACTTTGTGGCATGTCTGTGCAGCCATTGTCATTGCAGGCAAATAATTGGCAATGCCATCTGTTCCAAAGGCAGGCTGAACCTCTGCATTGTGGATTTGAGTTACACAGTTATTGACTTGGGAAAATGATTGAAAACAGGATTTGCCTAATACACTAATCACTGTCCATTAGAAGATTACTTTTTGGTGTTATCAATCTTCTCCTGCACCTCTCTCTATACTTGTGGGCACACTACACTGGAATTTAAACAACCATTTGATGGCAGGCTGTGAAATTCCTCATCAGCTCTGTGTTTGTCTTCCTGAGATCTTTTCAGTGGCTCCCTGTGAGTTGACATGGATCACAAGCCAGCAAAAAATACATTACTGCTATGGAAAAATTAAATTTCTCTCTCTTTTCTTTAGGATATGTTTTATTCAATCCCTCTGGGAACAAGGCAAAGCTGTAGTTTGTTTTTAATCCAAGGACCTTGTCATTTCTTTTGACTTCATTTATTTGTGCCGAGGACAGGCAGCAATTGCTTCTTTTTGGGTTGTCCATGTGCTCCCACTGGTCAGCTAATCCAGGCTGCCCAAATCCCTGTTAAAATAGAATTGATGCCTTAATTAGTTGTAGTTCAGAAGGAATTTTGTGTCCTGTTGCTAGGCTGTGACAAAGAAAAAGGAATTATAGCATGTGCCTATTCATAAAAGTAAAGTACTGCTCACTCTTAGCAAAGGATTTTGGGACAGTGGAAACAAATTTCCTTAATGTGCCCATTTAAAAATGGTTACTCTTAAACTTGCCCTAATTATGCATTCTTAATTATTTTAGGAAACATATTAAATGGTCTTTTAACTCTGCAAGCAATCAACAATCAAAATAGGTAAATACCCAGATATTTGCATGCATTTTCTTGTGCATATCAATATGCCACAAGAGCCTACTCAGTGGAGTGGAACAGCATCTTTGGAGTCATTAGGAACCACTAATGTGTGGTTGAATAATGATAATTTTAAAGACCTATTTACCTGATAGATTTTATGGCCCTGATGGAACTATCAGAAGCTAAATAACAAAGATTTTCAAATGTCCTAAATATTTGTAGAAGACCTAATTGTTCCTAAGGAGCTGCATTTACAGTCAGCCTGGCAGGCTGCAGATGCCATTTAAGAAACTGAGTATGTGAAGGGATGAATAATCTGTTTATGATGCATGGCATGCAGCAGCATGGCACTGCAGTTGTGGGGTAGGAAAAGTCAGGAAAAAATGAATATTTCTTTAATAAAAAGGGGGAAAAGGCAGGGATGGCTCTGTAAGAACATGATTAAGGTGTTGGTTTCTTTACATTCTCTTGGCACACGAGCTGTGTGTCCCAGTTAAGGATCACTAAAGCCCTGCCCAGGCTGGAGGAAGGTCCCCATGTTCAGCTGATGCAGCTCTTCCTTGGGATCTCTGTGGTTGAGGAGACCCTGAGGTGTTAGGAAGTCTCTTTTTCCCAGCCCCGAGACTGAAGGAGGAGTGAGGAGTTTTTGGCTGTGGTTTTCAAGGTTGTTTATTCTTTGTTATCTGTAACATTCTTTTTCTGACCTGCTGAGCTCTGTCTGGCAGGTCAGTCAGTGGCACACTGCCCACCCTCAGGGTGGTGGTATCTTTTTATAATAAAAACTACCTGCATTTTATTTGCAATAATTTTCCAATACCTATCACCTATGTTAGACAGTCTGTCTCTACCCTAAACCAATCCAAAAGTGCCACCATCACCCAGAAGATGGAGGGTAAGAAGAAGAAAGAAGGACAAGGCATGCCCAAATCCCTCCATCTTGGCTCCTGAACCCCCAATTCTAAAAATCTTAAAATTCTACTTCTCTATCTTGTTACAAACCAACTATCATTCTACTTAAAATCTTGTGGCTTGTAAATCTTCATATAAAGTTGATAATTGTTTCCATGGGTCAAAATCAAAGGCACAGTGTCTTGAACTTTGCGCCAAGGTCTCTGAGCCCCCTGGCAGGGGCTGGAGCCCTCCAGGGCACCCAGAGGGATGTCCTGGGTTCTGACAGCTCCTGGTAAATAAGGGGATTTATATCTCCTGAGATTTTTCATCCAGGAAGGTAAGGAGGTCTGTATTAACCCCAAATGTCTAAGAAATGTCTAATAATTTCTCATTTTCTGTTAGTTTAGGGTACAAGCAGATGAGTTTAGCTATTAGCAGTGCTGTTTTCTGGGCTGTGGCCACTGGCCCTCAGGTCCTGTGTGTGTCCTGTTGGTCACTGTCCCTGAGGCCATGGGCAGACACAGCCTGGGTGCAGTGCAGGTGGCCCTGCAGGGCTCCAGCCTGTCCCATGTCCCACAGCAGATGCTCAGCTGTCACTTCTGTGCCTTCCAAACAAATTCAATGACTTTCCCAGCTGCCAGTGCCCCATCCTGCCCAGCTGGGGCTGAAGAGAGGCATCTGTCCCCTGCACCCCTTTGCAGCTCATCTGCAATGGCATTTTCAGGAGCTTGGCTTCTCTTCCACCACACAGCCTGAACTTCTGTGAGATAACAATAATAATCCATGTTAAATATAAGGATCACTGTGACCTGAGGGCCCTGATCCATTCAATAAAGGCAGGTCCATCCAGGCAGTGCCTAGGAATGTGAATGCTGCCTTTTAAGAATATTTTCCTGTACTTAGGAGTTATTCCTCTTTACTTCAGCTACAGATCTTTCTCTCTTACCATATAAATCATTAAATGGATCTCAAATCTCATGTCTGTATTGCTTGAAACTGTGCATTAATTTATATTTTTTTCCTTTTGTAAGACAGGAAGACTTTTTAATTTTATTTTTAAAGAAATGATCAGTGAGTGCCACGTGAGAGCTGAACTCTGCTGTGACACTGGCAGCACTCATGGCCTGGCTGGGCAGCTGCTGTGCTCTAGCAGATGCTTCTTTTACCAGATTTAGGCTCTCTATTGTCTTCCCAAGCTCATTATTCTACCTGCTGTCTGTTTCCCTTTGTGCTGACAAGATCCAAGGCAAGGAGCTGTGCCAAGCACAGAGGAGCTCAGGTTTGTGTGTCCCAGGCTCCTGGGCATCCCTGCTGGACCAGGGCAGCTCAGCCAGCCTTCAGGTGACTTTGCTGCTGCCCAGGCTGCTGGCACAGCTCCACTGCAGCACCTGAGTAGGAGAAATGGCTGGTGTTCACTTCCAACCAAAGAAATCTTTTCCCTCATTCATAAATCATCATTTATAAAGATGATGATTAAATAGGCAAAAGTATTCTTGGTGCAACAAAAGAATTTTTTTTTGTTATGGCATGGATAACTTCAAGGATGTTTAGTTTTTCTTAAAAAAAACCCGAAATGTGCTACTAATGAACATAACTTAAAAGATATTTGGCAAGAACACCTGTAAGAAGGTGCTGATTCTACTACAGGGCACATCTGATTTTGTTGGGCTGGAAAAGCCAGTTCTTTAGGAAACCAATCCATAATTTGAAATATATTTAATTTTAGTCCTGTGATTTTTGTTCCATGTTCTAAATCTCCAATGACTTTGGCTATCAGGCTCTAAGAGGAGTAGATGAACAACTCTGTAGTTGCCAGCCCAGTGTTTAACACTTTAGGAATAAAATTTTAGGAATATGGTGTTGGTAGGTACAGATTGGATGTGTATGGAGTCCAAATATCAGAGTGAAAGCTGCAGATACTATGGACAGAAGAAGGCAAGTACAGACTTCTCTGGATCTCATTATACAGGAATAGTCTCCTCATTAGCTCATTTGACTCAAGCATTTCTCCTGCTGGGTTGCTATTTCTGGGTTCAAAGTGAAAAAAAAGGACAAATAATGTGTTTGCTCTTTGCTGCCATTAGTTGTTAATTATGTTTAGAGAGATATTTCTACAAATAAACCCTGTCTGTAGAAGTGTGAATGTATTTCCATCTGTATCAGCAGCAGTAATTCTTGGGAACAGAGGTCCTAGAGTGGAGTGGCAATGAGGAACTTGACATTGGAACACGCAAGAAGGGTTTTCCTGTGTCCTTCACCCAGAGAATCCCTGTGGCTCAGAGATCCTGGACACAGAACACATCCAGGATCTCCACACACAGGGCTGGGAGTACAAACTAAGCCAGGAGTTGATAATCTGAAAGACTGACCAGATTCTAAATTTCACAGCTGTCTCTGTTTTATGGGCCAGCTGAGAGCTCTGCATCTGAAGGGAGCTGCTACTGGGATTTGGTGCTGGAGCCAGAAGCTCCATCTGTGGTTGTGCTTTCCAGGCTTGGATTAAATAACCAGCTCCTGAAAGCTGGATAAAGCTCATCTTTGGGAGCTCTGAAATGACCAATTGCGCTCAGGAACAATTCTCTAGTCTTGAGGGCTGCCTTGCCTAGGTATACATGTGGTTAGAAATAATTAGGTATAGAGATCCTTTAAGGTTTGATCCACCAATGCTAAATATCCCCAAAGCAAAGAGGCCTGTAAATACATGTGCATATCTGTCTATGAATATTAATGATTCAGGTGCTGCGCCACTTTCCAAAATCGTTGAAAAATTCAAGGTCTTTCACATTCAGCTTCACCTTCAACTCTTGTCATGCATTATCTACCCAAAATTATGTAAAATAGCAACTTTTATTCATTGTATTACTGTGTGTGAGTTAAGACTCACTCAAAAAAGGAGTTGCTGAGATTAAGGAAGAGGAAAGCTCTGAAGCTGTACTGGCAGTCTTTAGATGCAGGAAAAAGTTGCTGCAGAGACTCAGGTAATGATAATAATGCAGATCCACGGGGGAAAAGAGCAAATGGTAATGGGCTTAAATTGTAGCAAAAGAGATCGAGATTTGGCATTAGGAAAAGCTTTTCAAAGGAAATGGAATAAATGAATTGAGGAAAGTGGAGTTTTCATAACTGAAGGCTTTTAAAACCAGGTTAGATGGATGGCCCTAAGGAATGACTTGAGTTGTATATCCTGCTTTTGGAAGTTAATTAACTGTCTTATTCTTCTGGCTCCTATTTTATTTTCTTTGATCCTGTTTCTTTCTCTTTGTGAATGTTGTAGTGTTCAGAAAAAGTTATTGGTCAAATGTACTATCAAAGGAAAACAGTTCATCAAAAAACATTGTTTCCAATGGCAGTAAAGCCCCCAGATATTTTCCTGGTTACTTATTTTCATTAAATAATGAAAGTCAAGTCAGCTCACTTAAGTCTTGCTCTGGAAATTCAAGGTTTGTTTGCTTTTTAATTAGAAAAAAGCTCTAATTGTAAACTAGGAGCAGGAAACTCCTGTTGCCCATTGCACTGCTCTTTAACCTCCTTAGCATCTGCAATGTAGAGCCAGCTTTTGAAACCCTGGACAATCGGTTAATTATGAGGAAGAAGTTATTGTGAGCTTTGCCCCGCAGCAGTGGCTTTTGTTGAAGCTGGCAGAGATCAGCAGGACACCTCCGTGATTATCCTGGAGCTCCTGTGGGGTCGGGAGCCTGCCCTGGGCTGGCAGTGTGGCTGCTCTGTTGTTACAGGAGCGCACTGCTGTCACACAGCTCCCGGCTCTCTCCTGCTCTCAGAGCTGCCAGTCTTTGCTCTGGGTGGTTTCTGCACCCCCTGCCCTGCCAGCAGCAGCTCAGCCCCAGGTGAGGGATGGGAACACCAGGCTGTGCCTGGGACTGCAGCTGGCAAAGCCAAAGCAAAGCTTTGGGCTTGAGGTGCTTCAAAACAAAGCTGATTTCCTCACCAGGACAGGGGAAGGGGCTTGGTAGGGAATGTGATTGTTTGTGGTAGTTAAACAGTGCAATTCCATCCTGTTTAGCTCCAGCGGACTCACTGTGCTGAGTCACTCCTGATTGCTTTATGCAGAACATGCTCTGCCTGTGCCTAAAGAGGGTTATTAAAGACTGCTGAGTACAGAGAGCTTTAACAAAGAGATCTCAGAGTAAACACTGACATTTGTTACTGCCTCTGTTTAGCACTGCTGAAAGTCCCTGGGAACTTGGGAAATTGAGCTGTCAGATCTACGAAGATGAAATGAAACTTTGTTCTGTGCCTTCAGTCCCTTAGGAAAGTTTTTCAGGTCATTTAGTGTTAGTGCTGCTAGGAGAGCTTATTATTATTTTCCTAAAAATTATTCCCTTTTGTTGATAAATGCAGAGTGACAACTTGGCATTGCTCTCAGTCCATTTCTGTTTGGTTAAGGCAATGCCTGAAGGACTGACAAGGCATTTTGCAGGCAGCTTGCCTGGGCTGTGGGCAGGACAGCATGAGTGATGGGTGTCAGATGCAACCACTGCTCCTATTGACTTGTGAGCTGTAGTTAAGCACATTCACAGGATGACTTGGCAAGAAAGCACAAAATGTTCTGGGAGCAAGATTCACTTTTCACTATTTCCAGCTGCTGTTTAAAAAAGAGAGAATTCACGGGAGCGATGGAATGACACTGAAGCCAAGGTTTGAATCTTAGAAACTTAGACTGGGCCCTGCCTGAGATTTTGTCAGTCTAATTTGTAAGGAGGAAAACCTCAGCGTTTGTAGAAATCTTCTTAACACTTTGTTTGGATTGCTGCTCGAGTGAGTTTTTGTAAAATGTGGATATTGTATTGCCAAGCAATTTCAGAGATATAAACGTGGGCTGTTTAAAACACAACAAGTTTTCACCCTGAAAATATTAGCTGTGAATCAGAAAAACCCCAAAAGGCTTCTCAGTTTTCATAGTGATTTTCAATTCCATGACTAGGGGAATTCTGAGGCCGAGAAGGCTAGAAGGATGAAGAGTTGAACTAGGATTACTGTTGTGGCAAAGATTTGTTTGCAGGTGATGGGTTCTTGTTCTAGGGCTTTAGGGACTTAAAAATAAGGATAGAACAGCTCTGATCAACATTTGGCTCTCAGTATTCCCTGTTGTATGAACCTGGGGGAAGAGAGAGCTGCCATCCCTGCTCTGGTCAGTATTTTGGGGTTAGTCCTGTCCTGCTGGGGTCCAAGTTCTGCAGGTTTTACCTGTCCCTCATTCCCCCTCCTCCCCAGCCATGCAGGCACAGTGGGGAGGACTCTGTTCTCAGCCTTCCCTTCAGTAAGAGCAGAGCTGGGAAGATGGAGCTGCTCTCTGCACTGCCCTAGGTGTTGGAAGACTAAAAATGTAACACAGGCTTAGCATTAAATTCATGTTTCCACCTTCAGGCAGCTGCACTGTGAACAGTGGAGCTGCAGTGCTTATCAGTACTTTCCTGATATAAAGGGGTATTATGGCTCCTGGTATCAAGCCCCACAATCTGCATGCAGGATTCTTTTCCTGTAAGACCATAATCTCTTTTCCATTGCTTCCTCAGTGCCTGAGGAGTGAAAGAGTGAAGGCCAAAACATGAAATGTGCCAAAATCCACTGTTCCTCTGGACATACAGCAAGAAATCCTCACCCTTTATTACAGAGATGTTATTTACAAGCTGACTGATGTTAATGGATGCTTCACCACATGTAAAGAAAACTGTTTTCTTTGGGACATTAATTTTTGGCTCTGTGTTCATTTTCCTGAGTATCTTTTTCTGACAATACTCCTGCCAAACAGTGAGCTCTAATACTACTGTGGTTATTTTTTTAACTAGATGCCATTTGATTTATAATCCAATAACTCTAATTTAAGAATCAGTAAGATCCAGATAACACAGCAGGTCCCAGGTAGAGCAACTTCCCATGTAAATTCAGCTTTAGTAAATAACCAGGGGGCTGGTTGTATATTTGAAACAGATCAAAACACCAGGAGCCAGGCTGCTGGAATGTACCTGCTGTGGGTGGGGCAACATTTGGACAAACAACCGGAGATATAAAACATAGATAGTTCATCTAGATTTGCAACTGGTTGAATTTCAGCTATTTCCTGTGGGTATGCAGAAGCAGAGAGGTTTGCAGTGACTGGAAGTTGTGGTGTTGTCCTGACAATGCTGAATTTTCAATGCTGAAGTTGTGGTTCTGTCCTGCCCAATGCTGAATTTTCAGTGCTGAAGTTGTGATGCTGTCCTGACAATGCTGAATTTCTATCCTAGGCAGACAGGGCCCACAGCATAGCCCACATATATTTGAAACAAATACTTATTTGAAACCAATATTCAGCCTTTTCTCCTGCTGCTGTCAGAACACACCTGCAGCTGCATTGTGGCTGTCAGAAGCTGTGCATGAGCTCGGGGTAGGATGTCCTCATTCATTTTGAGTGCAGTCACAACTTTTTGCTCCATGTTCCAACATCTTAGAGCACTACAGAGACGCTGAAAATTCTGGCAGAACTCATTTGGCTGCTGTTATTCCACATTCCACAAACATGCCATGGAAACAGGCTTGCCCCAATGGCAGAGATCAGGGAGTGCTTATGGGGAATGAATACAAGGATTTTGCCTTAATTTCTATTCTTGGTGCATCCATTCTCTGCATGTTTCAGCATCTTCTCAGAGCATTTCCCTTCCTTCTCTCTGGTTGCTATGTTTTACTGCTGTTTTTCTTTAGCTGACAGGTTCTGTGGTACATTAACAGCAGCTACATAATTTCATAGCTTGTATCCCTTCATAAACTCACTGTCCAAAGTATTATTTCCTTGCAAGAGATATAGATTTATTTTTCTTAAATATACAAATTTTAAATTGCCCTCAGGACTCGAGCCATTTATTCTTAAATTGAATCTTATTTATTGTAATCCAGTTCCAACTGATAGAGCATTCCTCATATTATTCTGACAGAAATAAACACAGAGCTGAAGTGCTATCTTGGCAGAGTTATATGAGCTTGTAATAGCTGCATGCAACTGAATTTTCATTTCACTTTATTTATTGGAAAGCTATCCTAGGATTTTGAATTGATTCCTCACTTTTGTTTGCATTTATATGTATTTCTTCAATAAAAGGAAGAAATTTCATGTTATTTCAGGCCTCACCAACCTTCCTGAAAAATAACATGACTGCTAGTATATAAGGAAAATTGAAATACTTAACTGTAGTTTTGCTATCCATGCCAAAAGAAATCTGCTAAGGCAGCAAGTGTTCAGGGCAGAAGGTGGCTTGGAATTGCAGGAGGGGGTTGAAATGGCATTCAGAGAACAGGAATTATAATGTTTTAACAAAGCACAGGTGGTGCATATGTTTAATTGTCCTGTGAATGAAGCAGACCTGGGATTACAATACTCTGGGGGAGCTCCCCAGAATGCACAGAATGCTGCCCTGATAGAGCTGAGGGAAGGCCTTTGTCAAAAACCACAGCACTGGGTGTAATGCAGTAATATTTCACATCTATATCCTCAACAGTTCTTATTTCACAGTGATGGAAGCAGAGTCCATGGGCTCTGGTAGCAGGAAGGGACGATGAGAATGCTCTGGACAGGGAGGTGATGCTCTGTGGTGTCACCAGGGAGCTGAGGAGCACTCAGCTGTTTGCTCATGGCACTGAAAGCAGAGCCACTGTTTAGCCTGTAACAACTGCTAATTCTCCCCAGCAGTGAAATATTTATATTTTGAGTCATGACTCTGTCATGTCAGACTGGCAGCAGTCCCTACAGAGCAGATTTATATGCAGGTAATACAGCAAAGACTGGACAGGAATGTTCTGGTCTTTTTTTTCCTGAAAGACTCCATGTAATGCTTGTTAATTTTACAGTAATAAAAGAGATACCAGTTCTAAATAAGAGAACTTCACAGTCACAGAATTGTTCCCAGTAATGTAACAATAGCCTTATATTCATTGTTTTCTGAAGTCTCAGCTCTAGAAACTTCATCATAACTTGTCTAAGCATTGTGAGGCAGAAAAATGTAAAGTGAGTGGTGGATTGCTGTAGCAGAATGTTAGTGCTTAGATTTGAACAACCTTGCACAAATATGATACATATATATATATATAGATATAATATAAATAATATTATTATATGTTATATAATATAATAAGTTATAATACATAATAATATAATAATATTATAGATAATATCTTATACATAAATATATATTATATATATTCTAGATAAATAGATATTATTTATAAAAATACATAAATATAGACATAAATAATATATATAAATATTATATATAGTATATAATATATACATGTGTATATATATATGTATATATATATATGCCAGAGAGTGACATGAAAAGTATATTTTGTGAGGAGCATCCTGCAACAGTGATCAGGTAGGTAACAGATTTAAAATATAATAATTGACTTAAAATTCTGTAGCATAAGGAATATTTCTGTGCCTGGGGGAACAAATAATGTGGATATATCCTTCAGCTGATCTTTTGCCTTTAAATCCACTTAATGAAAATGTTGGCTAGTTGGTGAATTAACCATTTCCTGATGGAATGCAATGGGAGAATATTCCTGTGAGATTTCCATCATTGTTCAGGATTCTGAAGCTTCATCTTGGCACATGGAAAAGCTAATTTGATAATTTTCCGTGAAAAATTTCCTTGTGTGTTTTGCACTGCTGTTTCAGCTGTGCATCTGCAGGTAGTGGTTGTTTCTTTCAGCTTTGGTCGGTGAAATCAGGAATCATTGGAAACATTTTCCCAGGCTGTTTGGAGTAAAGATAAACCCAGCTGGGTTAATCTGAGCTTCTAGCAAAGAGAAACTTTTGATTTCTTATCTGAACTCAGCTGCAGTGTCACTGGGGCTGTACCAAGGGCTTGTTTGAGATCCCTGGGGACCTCTGCTGCTGTTCCTCTGCTCTGTTCCAGCGCAAGGGCAAACCCTGGTGATGGTTATCACTGCTCTGCAGATTCTGCTCCTGATTGTCTCCTAATGCTCCCAGATAAATGTTCCTGAGTGACTTGTAGGTGACTGAAATCTCCTGCCTCAGTAAACCTAAAGTAATTCTGCTCAGGAGATAATGGGCAATGTCAGACATGCTCATCTGTGCCCTTTGTGATTACATTTTGAAAGTATTTATTTAACTCTCCACTTGTTTTGTCTTTTTCTTCACCTTGATTTCACAGCAGATCCTGCAGTAATTTACCCACTTCATGGGCTGCTGGAGGATTAGGAAATACAGAATCATTCAGCTGAGCAGGAATAGTTAGGAATATTCTGGGTTTCTTCTTGCACTGCTTATATTCTTCATTTTTGGGAGACGTCCCTCCCTGTTCTTTACAGGGCTTCATTGTTCAGGATTCTGAAGCTGCATCTTGGCACGTGGAAAAGATAATTTCACATTAAAAAAACCTCCTTGTGTGTCTTAAACTGCTCTTTCTGCTGCGCATCTGAAGTTAGGGGTTGTTTCTGTTCCTTCAACTCAAACAATTAAACCCTTTTTAAAAAGTTGCTCTTTTCTTGTGTTTCTAATCTTTTGAGCCCTTGGACAGCCATGCCAGGCTTCTGTTTGTTTGTCTGCTGTGGAATCTCATGCTATTAGACACATTGAACAACAAAATGAGTATTTGTATGATTTTAGATGATATAACATTAATATGCTTATCACTCCTACTAAATCTCATCCTTGTTTCTTGACTCACTGAATCAGTATATTGGCAGCTCCTGACTCACAGCCATTATCCTTGGCTTGTGATAGTGGGATTTCACAGAGAAGTTTGCATTAAATAGGATTCAGGACCATGGATTTTAAAAATGAAATATTTTCTTCTATCCAATAAATAAATGAATTTTTTCCTGTGATTTTATATTTTCCAATTTATTTCTATGTAACCTTTGACTTAGTGAGTGTTATCTGAAGGAAAAGGTCTGCATTCCTTTTTGCTAGTGCATCATCATAGGGGAATCATTGCACTCTATAAATATATGAATATATCAGAGTTGATTAAATTATATTTTGATTATTTGGTGAAATGTTGTCTTCCAGATAAAGGTGAATACATGCAAAGTCTATATAAGTATGAAAATGGCTCCACATTCCAGTGCTAACTATGAATTGTGGAACAGGGATGGTGTGTTTTCCCTGCTCTAAATGATAGAACTGGGATTTGTTTTCTCTTTGGACACAGTAGGAAGGTATTTCTGCTGTGTAGAAAAAACTCCTCAATAATTCCAGATTCATGCAATAAATGCTGGGAAGGCCTTGGACGCAACCTGCTGTTGCCCACAATTGAGAGAGAGCTCTGTTACTGTGACATTTCTGCATGGAGCATTGTTCTTTGTGAGCCTGAGGATACCTGGGGCTGTTCCCTCTCCTGGATATCCTGGGTATCCTATCCTCTGTTAGGGAAGCCACAATCTGATCCTGCTTTAAAGGGTTCCTGTGTCAGACCATTCTCTGTAAATTGATTTCAGTTTGCTGTCTGCTCAGCCTTGTGCATCCTCATGTTCTCAGCCCTTTTCAGAAGCCTTCAGGACATTTTGTTTTCATTAGAGAAGTCTTACAGGAATCTGAAGTCCCCATTTCCAGAATATCTGAATATTTGCTCCATTCAGGAACTTCTGTTGCTTGGATATTGATTGTTCAAATTACCTTCTACTGGGGACCCAGAGGAACAGATAAAAACCTGTCAGGAACTTTGGATTTAACAAAGCACCAGCACTGCTGTGAACTGGACATGGCAAAGGGAAAATAGTTGTATTCATCTGATGGGAAAGAAGAACCACAGTGGGGAGGAACACAGTGGCCAGGCCACCCAGTCCTGGGGCTTTGGAGCTGTCTGTTCCAGCCCAGCAAGGTTACAGAGTTCAAGGCAAATTTTCAGGAGAAGGACATGGATCTCCAGCCTCTTCAGAGCCACCAAATGCAGTCTTGTGCTACAAGGAGAGCACATGAAGTATATTTAAAAGAAAGATTGGACAGCTTTTGACCAAAAGAGAAATAGATTTCCACTTAAAAGAGGAATAAAAGAGAATATTTCAACTAGTTTCCCTTTTCTGAATTCTAGGATAGGGGAAAAAAGCCCCGTTTTCTTATTTCCTATTTCCAGTCTCTGCCATTCCACTCTGCTTTCCAATATAAGGAAAGATTCCAACAAAAGGAAAGATTTCCTCTTGTTCCTACTGTTTTTTGTCCTTTTCCCCTTCTCTGGAGCTCAGCTTGAGGCTGCTGACCCTTCATGGATGTGAATGCTCCCAGCAGGGAGCTGGGACTCCCTGGATGTCCCCAGGACCTGACAAGGCACAAACTCCTTGCAGAACCTGCACACCCCAGGCTCCCCTGGCTTTATTTTCTGTGCAAAGCCTCGTGCTGATGATGAAGAGGAGTGATGAGGAGGGCCTTGCTCTGGGGCTTGTTTGCCAGCCCCACTTGGTACCCTGCAAATCAGCTGCCCTGTACCATCCAGCACCCTGATTTATGTGAGACATCACGTACTGATGCCTTTATAGACAGCAACTTAGTGTTTCAGAGGAGTCTGCATGTTACAAAAAGGGCAGCAGGTGTTATTTAGACTAAATTGACCTTGAAATTGATTTCTTTATTTTATGACTTACTGAGGGGAGATTAATACTTTTTTTTTTTTTCTGCAGCCTGAAACAATTTACATGGTAATAGAAGGCATAGTCAGTCAAATAAATTGCTGGAAGTAGTGGTGTTCCAAGAAAGAAAATATGGATCTTACTTGCATTGATTCCTTCTATCCCCAGGGAGTAGCTAAGACTTTTAACACTGGGGAAAGACTGCCAAAATTTATTTTTCCCATTAAAGTCAGAAGAATGGAAAGTAATGTCTGTTAGCTGACATTTAGTCCAAACTTTCAGTTTGAGGGGTGGGGAGAAGGCTGTGCCCCACATAAAATTTAGGGAGTGTTTTATTGCTATTTCTTGATTTCTCTAAGGGCAGATGGGCAGTAATGGGAATCATAAGAAACTTCTGGAAAGCTTGGCATGGGCACAGCACAGCTGCCCTTGGTAACAGAACAGACCCTGAAAATAAAATAGCTTGTAAATGGTTGTTGCAATTCCATCTTCGAGTACCAAGTAGAAATCACCTCAAAATACAAATGTTAATGGAAACAAGAGACTCAAAAGAAATTACCTGGAGGAGGCACTGATAGGAACATGAAGTGTAGCTCTACAGGAGGGAGAAAGTTTTTGTTTATTGTGCTGCTGCAGCGTTGAAACTGTGTAATTTCCATTTTCCTGCAGCCTCCAAGACAAGTGCATAGTTAAATGATTTGTCAGTGGCACAATACTCTGCATAACCTGAACATGTACCAGATATTATTGTGACACATTACCTGAAAATGAGTGTGAAAGCAACTCCACAAACCAATTTTTTGTTTGCTGTAAATACAGAAATGGTGTAGAGGAAAGTGTCTTAGATGTGAAAATCATTATGATGGGAATTAATCTCCTTTGTCTATCAGAGCTGAATGCTGCTGTTGCAGCTGGAGTGAGGGAATGGTGATTTCAGGAGAAGGGGGTTTGGTGCATCCCAGTCCAAGCCCCTGGAATTACTGCAGAAAGGATTTGGGTTCTTGCTAACAGGTTTAGATTAATCTGGATTGTTGTTGGAATTCTCTGCCCCCCCTAAAAACAACCTAAACCTGAGGAGTTTTGCTATTTTTGCTTTTATTTTCTGCTTCAATGTGCCTGGATTTTCACAGGTGGTGAGGGAGTTATTAACAGGGAGCACAGCACGAGCTTCCCAAGGAGCTGTCCCACATGCAGCACTGGCCTAAAGCTGTTTATTAATTTGTTACTGCTACACAGAGCTGTGCAATGCTTAGAGATTAGCTGGCTTGGGGAGGAAAAAGAAGTATATTTGCAAAATAGCTGCTTAAAATGTCATATTTATTTGGAACTCGGGGCATTGCCTTTTGGAAGGGTGGTGTGAAACAAAAATGTGTTGTCTCTCTGCCTCTCCTAGGGAGTTTCCCAGGAGGAACAGCCCTGTAAAAAGGTTAGTTTGGATTGCCCCAGTCCTTCCTGAGCACTGTGAAGCTGTGATCTCAGGGAAATGGTGCAGCCTGAGGAGCTCTGGAGCCAGGGGAGAAGGAAATGGGCAGGGAATACCAAGAGCTGCACATCCATCCTGCAGCACAAAGCAGGAGCAGGGACACAAGGGAGGAGAGTGAGAGGAGTGAAAACCTGAAAAGGCAGCAAAGGCACAGCAGTGGGTAAGGGTAGGAAGGCACTGTGACACCACCCAGGGCTGGAACAGAGATTTGCTTGGTGGTTTTCTTCAAGGTTGGTCTCAGTTTGCAGCTTCTTAGTGGATAACAGTGACTGCTATCCTCTATGGAAGACATGGAATTGGGCTGCAGGGGTTTGGGAGGTGATTTTGGTGGTACTTTATCTATTGACACCTTGTGAAGTTTGTTTATTGGCGCTTCCGTAAAGGATTTGGTGTTTGCAATGGCTAAATGGAATGGACAGTGAGGGATACCCTAATTTATACAGTTCAGAGACTTGGGGATACTCAGGATGAAGGATGGACAATTACTACCAGCTCCCTGAAATATGATCTGTCTCCTGGGTCATAGCACATCTCCTATAAATAAAGGCTCTAGAAGCTTTATAAATGGAGGCATGCTTGATGATGATAATTAGAAGTTTATAGCAGTTACTCTTTGCTGTCTTGGATAGATAGGCCTCAATTTCAGCTTATCAGACTTTAATTCCCAAACAATAGGGGGAACTGCGTAGCTTGGCTTGCCATGTAAATCTGATCTTTATTGACAGGGATGGCATGAGAAGAGGAGGCCAGCCCTGGGAGCCTTTTCAAAATACAAATCTGAGTGTAATGGCTGTATTTATTAGGGGAGAGGCAAGAATTTGGTGTGCTAACTCTTTCTAACATATCCTTTTAAAATCAGAACTGTTTTAATTACTGCAGACTTGCACTTGAATTTATTGCACCTGTGTTTAGACACTGTGGCATTTCCTTTCTATCACCTGTTAAAAGCCCCTCCAAGCCTCTGTTTCTGTATTATCTGCAGTAACAGCAGAGTGCTCAGCTTCTTCTCCTGCCCAGGCCCCAAACTGCTTTGTGACTTGTGGAATGCCAGCCGGGCTGTAGGAGAAGCTTCCTGAGGGGTAAAAAATGAAGGATTTTACATTGCTTTAGGGTGCACCTAGATGGAGACGTGACAGACGAATGGTGAGGGAGCATAGCCATGGGCTGCTCAACCTGTGCTGCAGGGCTTTGGAATAGCATTTACAGCACATACACCATGGTCCCTCTGATGGAATGGAGAGTCATTTGTCATCAGATGCTGAGAGAATTTTGAATGACTGGGAAACTGTCACCCAAATTTCATGTGCAGGGCTGGTTCAGGAAGTGCAGTGGAGCTCTCTCCTGAGTTTCTGAAAGGCAGAAATCCTGTCCTTCCACCCCGCTGCCTTCCAAAAGAGACATCAGGCTGCTTGGGGATCATTATGGTAAAACCAAAAAAGTGTGTAATTCAGTCAGAAGGGTCTAAGGCACAAGCTGAACACCAGTGAAAATCTCCATAATCAAATGTTTCACTAATGGCACCTCTGAGTCTAATCACAGTGGTGCTCAATGTTGGTCTTTATTCCTGACATGTAAAGTGCCATCTATTATCTTTAATCTGACTATTTTTTTCCCCCTTTCTCTTTTCAGGACTATAAATCTGATGTTATGACTCTGGTTTCCAGTGCCAAGAACAGTCCTCAAGGTCCAGTAAGTAAAGCATTTTGCTGAAGAGATTAGATTTTGTAACTGAGTTTAGATCTTCTTTTAAATTCCTTCAGTCATCAATCACTGGCACTAACTCTTACCTGTGACACCTTGCTGCTTTTGAAGTGACTGCACTTGAATTGGCTTAAATGCTCTTTAATATGTGAATATGTAGTACAGGGAATATCTGTCTTAGCAAAGAGAGGCAAAGTGATTAGAATTGTTGCAGTTGGGTTCATTAATAGCCCCGTGGCTCTCTCTTTGTGCTATGAATTGTGTCACCTGTGCACTCAGAGGGGCTCCAAGCTGTGTCCCTGCTCTGAAAAATCAGAGGAATGGGAGGGTGGGGTATGACTGGAAACACCTCTGGAATTCCATGTTATAGTGAGGAGGGCAGGTGCAAAAAGAGAAAGCAGAAATTTGGGTGAGATCAGAGCAAAGCGTTCACAAGGGCAAGGCCCCTGCTGGATGGAAACTGAACAGGGCTGGACCAAAAGGGATCTGCCTTGTCCTGGCCTAAAGGCTGGGTATAACCTACCCTGTCTGTGCTGCATGCTCCATTTTCTGTATAATATCCCATTTTGGCAGGAAATGTGTGCCACAAACCAAGGTTATGCTGAGGTGCTCTGGATTTACAGCGCTGTCTGATTTACAGAGGGGCTGGTGGTACTCAACACAGGCTGATGTCACTCAGAGTTAATCATTCACTGCAGTAAAGGTCCTTTAATATGTTTTTTGGTCTCTCTAAAGCAGTAATATTGTGCTACAGGCCTTTCCAAGTGCCTCTCCTTGGATAGTGCCAGGAATTGAAATGATGTCACTGTGAACACTTAGTTTGGGTATTTCCCCCCCTCTTTTTCAGATTATCTCATCTGTATCCCCTCAGACTCGAGTTTGTAGGAGTGTGGATTTATGCCAGAATAAGGAAATACTCAGTATTTTGAATGTCTGGCAACCCCCTTCTCCCTGTTTGCATGGATGATTAATGCTGTTTTAAACATGAACATCAACCATTAACAGCTCCCTGAAAGGAGGAGGTGGTTGGACCCTCTCCAAATGAACACTGTCTTTCAGTTGGAAATCTCTGGCTTGGAAAGTGCTTAGTCACACCAACGGAAATACAAAAATATCTTAAAAAGTGGAAATGCATACAAGAGGTTTTTAGCTTCTCTGATGATTTGACAGGATCCTTTTTTTACTCTGTATAGTAGGTTTTGGAAGAATATCTTTCCATAAGTCTTCCTGCACTGATGCTTTTTGCTGGAACATTTTGCTACACAAAGTCACAGCCTTTCTGTTGGTTTGTCAAAAGTTAACTTTGAGAATGATGTTCTGAGAGGTGGAGGTTTATTTTTAGGAACTTGTTTTTTTTGTGCTTCATATATTTGCATGGAAATTAGGTTTGTGTCAGTTAAAAAGGAATGTTTTGAAGAATGATGTAGTGTTTCTCCGGCTGAATGTGTTCTCTGAACTAAAAAATGTTTTTACAAGTGCAGAACAAGATTTGATGAACACCTGTCATTTTGTACTGAGAGGGTGGGGGCTTTACTGAATTGCTTGGTCAAACTGTCTCAGAGAGTTCTATTTTTATTTTTCTTATTTTTCCTGTGATTGAATCCTTTTGTTGTCTGTAACAAAGTGTCCTCAGACATTGAAGTAGTGACTTAACAAACAAGATTTCAATTGTCTTCCTTGAGCCTCAGTAACTTGGACTTTAATTATTTTTTGCTCATTTTTGAGTGATGGAAAGAGTTCTAGAGACACTTTTAGGAATGCATTTTAATGTATTGAAGAGGGTTGTGATGAGAAGAGGAAAAGGTTTCCTGTTTTCCATGATATTTCTTATGCCACACCACAATGGCATAAAAATAATGAGTTAGGAGTTGAGCTTATTGCTCTTGAAATTACACTGTCTCTGTTGTTGCTTGGAAAATTGTTTGTTGTGATGGATGAGGAGGAATACGTAGATTTTTCAAGTGTGTTGCCAGATCATTGCTTATAGAACAGTCTGGTAATAAAAGGAGAGTTGACAGATGAGAATTCAAATGGACCTGAGAACGAATTATTGAATAATACCCTAGTTCCAGGGCCTGAAAAGCTTAATTCCAGTTTTTTTTTTTCTTTTTTAAATAATTGTTAGCTGCTTTTCCTGCTCTGAGTGACAGATCCTATATGAAAGTCTAATGCAGCTCAATCTCAGGCTGAATTCACTCCTGTGTTGCATCACTGAGACTGCATGGAAAGGGCTGGAGTCACTGTGATATAAAACTCCAGCAGGGAGTCAGATCTATCAAACTTCATGTTTCCTGATAGCTGGAGCTGCCTAATAGATTGTTTGTTAAATAATTCAAGATGTTTTCATTAAGCTGAGTGATTGAGTCTTTTAAAGCCTTTCTTTTGTTCTTAAATCTCATCAGGCAGTTGGTTGTACCTGCAGAGCTAAGAAAATCTAACAGAAGGAATTATTACTGGAAGCTTTAGGAAGTTGTAAAATTAAAGAGTCTGACAGACCATGGAGGGATGGACTTGGGCTGGATCCTTGGATTTCTGTCCCTTTTTCTTCTGGTTTCCTCTAAGTGCTGCACTCTTCTATCTGCCCTTCACAGTCTTTCTTAGGCTGCTTTAAATTCTCCTTCCTGCTTATTAAAGGTTTGTTTTCTAAAGTGCCTTTGCTTTTCCCCCAGTCCCCATTTCTCCCACTCTTGTCTATGTATTGATATTTGATAACAAATATCATGTACTGTTTTTTAATCAAGAAATGTTGAGAAGAGGTAGTGGGAGTAAAATAGAACTCTTCAGGGTAATTCAGGAGCGACAATAATGATTTTTGCTGAGAAATAAAATCGCTGCAAGAATTGCTGCCTGTGATCTGAATAGAAATGTGATAGTACCTGAAATTACTTCATCTCTACTGCTGCTTCAGGAGGGATATCTATTAGCTGGGGATAATGACTTGCAAAAAAAAGGAAAGAATGTTGGATTTCTTTAAATTTCAGATTCCTATTGAATAGAATGTGTGTTAGCATCCTTTAAAAATATTAAATGAATCTGTCACTAGCAGGGAGAGAACAATAGAACTGAAAGCAAAAATAAGTCTTCCCTGAGCATCATCAGAGAGCATTTGTATAATGGGTTGGGTGGGAGGGGAGAAGGGAAAGTGCATTGTGCAGGCATCTCAAACAGTAACACAGAGCTGATCTAACTCGTGCCAATAAAACCAACAAATCAGGAGAATATCTGGCTAAATTTGGTTTTATTTCTCAAACTCATTTACACTGAAAATAGAGGAAACTATCTCATCTACTGAAAAATAGAGAAAATTCTTTACAGCTCTGTCATGAGGATCAGAGAGTGGTTTATGATGAGTATGAGGGGAAAATTTTACTTGAGGTGCTTATTGTGGGAAGATTTTGTAAAGTTTTCCATCTCATTACTGATTTGGGAATGCAGGCAGATGAAATGTTGCTGTGTTAATGCACAGCAGATGGGAGAAGTCAGAAGCAGGTACAGAATGCTGAGTTCTGCTCCTTCCACCTCCATCTGCTCACAGTGTTTTGCTCCCATGGCTGTTCCATATATTATGGAGAATATTTCCACATTTTCTGGAAATGTCTCCTAGAAAATACTCCAGTATCATTTAAATGATGAGACAGTGTTACTATAAGTGGTTATATAGGGAAAATTCTCAAGTTACAAATATTACTTAGTGATGAATGAAGTTAGGACAAACCAGTTATTCCTAGATTCAAACTCCTGTAATATATTGACACCTTTTCCCTGTTCCAGCAGCCTGTACTTGTGTGTTGTTATTAAATCAGGTGCTGAATGTTGTTTATCAGAGTTAACCTTGCCTAGAGTGGTAATGGTGTGGTGTCTACAGAGCTGGAGCTGATTTATTATTTGTAGAGAAGCAGATCTCCAGGATAAGTCGACACTGTTGAGGTTTTGAGTTTTCCATTGATTAAAATTGAGTCAGGTGTCATCTTTTCTGGCAAGAGAGATGAAACTAAGAAATTGCCCTGTTCTCCCAGCCTTCCTTCATTTCACTGTTAGAGATTCTTCTGTGCTTGTGCTTTAGCCAAGGAGATGGGAGATTAAATAAAATAAGAATAAACCATTTCCAATAGCAGGAAATTCAAGTGCTAACAAGCAGGTGAATCCAGAGAGCTGCTGAAATGCCAGGTACGGTTTGATAAAAGATCCTTGAATCTGCTTGAATAATCATGATTCTGGTGTGGAAAGAAAAGCTGGAGTTAGACAGCAGCTAAGCACAGACACAAGACATGTCTAAAGAAGAAATTGGGTTCTTTTAGAAGGAAGTGCAGAAAAAGCAAAGGAGAAAACCAAAAGCTTTTGCTGCTGTTAGTAATGAAATTTTGGTATTTCTAAATACCGGAATTTAGTAGGCTTTCGGGGACGGGCTTGTGAGCATTCTCACAATACAAGAATAAATGGATGGAGGTGAAGAAAAGGCAGTGCCTGCACCAGAGCTGTATGAAAGGTGAGCAGAAGTTGATGTTCTTCACTGCCAGCAGGACTGAGTTGGTTGTAGGGTGCAGTGTGCACCCAGAGATGGGTGGGAGAGGCTGTAACAAACAGGGCACAAAAATCCATCTCATACAGCACTGCTGTCATTTCTGCTTGCACCATCCAAGTGAAACTAAAGGGGAAGTGATCACTTTGCTTTGCTTAGTATTTGAATCTTAGTTTTCAGTCAGGTTTTGTGAAAATGTGCTATTGGGAAAAGAAATGAACACAATTATGGATTTGTATAACAGTTTGCACAAGAGTCTTGACCATCAAACCAGATCTGTTCAGTGTGGTATGGGAATCACATCCCATTCATTTTGGTACTTTCTTGTGTCTTAGAGGCAGATAAATCAATGCATCATTAATACAGAAAGTATTTATAGTTCAGATAGTATTTTTAATTTTCTTTATATTTTGCATTCTACCCATATTAACAGTGTTTGTAAAATACTAATACCTATGATTTGAAAAGAAAACAAAACCAAGCAAACAAACTGGAAAACCTGCTTCTGGGATCCAGCAATAAAAATTTTGGAGAACTCTAATGAGAAACAGAATTTTTATTTCTATTTTATTTCTATTCTGTATTTTATTTCTAAACAAAATTATTATGTTAGATTATATGATCATATTATATGATTATATTATATTTTCAGATTATATTATTAGATTATATTAGAGTATCATATCATTATATTATATCATTATATTTATTAATATTATATTTCATTATATTTACTTAGACACTTATATTTGTTTTATTGTTATTGTTATTTTATTTATAATTTAGTTTTACTTAATTGTATTTAATTTTATACAACTTGAATGTATTTAATTTTATATAATTTTAATTTATTTAATTTAATTTTCAATAATTTAAATTGATTTTATTTTATTTTATTTATACATCAGGATGAGGGACATAAATTAGACAGTTACCCCTGCCCATGCTCCCTCTTAACAGCAGTGCTGTCATTTGGACAAAGGCAGTGGGATGTGTATTACGGGCCAGTTTTGGGGGGTAAATCTTGTGAATACCAACAGGACATGATGCAGGGCAGAGGAACCAAGGCAGGAGTTGGTGTTTGCCCAGCTGAGGTCTCAACAGGGTGCTGGCTGAGCTCTGAGTGGGAATTTATAAAATTAGAGGGATTTGGGAAAGCTGCAAAAGGTAGGTTTTAGAGACAGAAAAACTGTGATTAGAGTTAAGCAGTAGCCATGAGATAAGTTAGTAGAAAACTTATGTAAGAAGTAGAAAAGTAAGGACAAGTAGAACAATGGCTTGTGTATTAATGCTTGTTTAGAATGACTTTTTAAGTTGTAGAAAAGTATTTTTAGCATGATATTAGGAAGTTTTAAGCTTAATAATGGAGTTTTGTGCATTTTTACAATCAGGTATTGTATTTGAAACAAGCAAGCGTTGTTTTAACTGAATGTACGTGTGTTTATAGAGATTGAATAGAACTACTGTTAATATGTTTTTGCTTTGTGTGATTGGTTAACAAACTTTTAAAGTAAGTTGTAACATTAAGTTTTTAGTTTGCTGCTTGGGATGAGTTGATGGCATTTTCTTATTGACATAACCATGTAATGAGACTGATGCTGGAAAATAAACAGCTCAAGGCACGTTCCCAGCAGTCCCATACTGTTGGTGATTTGGGCAACACTCTGGGTGTGGGAACCCAGGACATTTTTCTGGCTGCCCTGGAGGGCTCCAGACCCTGGCAGGGGGATCAAAGACCTTGGCACAGAGTCACAAACACCTGTGCTTTTGATTTTAACCCATGGAAACAATTACCAGCTTTGTGTGAGGATTTACAAGCCACAAGAGTTTGAGTAAATGATAGTTAATTTGTCACGGGGCGAAAAAGTAGAATTTTGGGGGTTTTAGAATGGGGGTTCAAGAGGCAAGATGGAAGAATCTGGGCATGTCCTGTTCTTCTTCTTGCCCTCTATCTTCTGCAGTGATGGTATCTGGAATCTGGGGCACGTCCTGTCCTCCTTCTTCCTTGCCCTCCATCTTCTGCTGTGGTGAGAGTACTTTGCTGTGATGGTCACACTTTTGGATTGTTTTAGAGTAGAGACAGACTGTCTAACACAGGTGATAGGTATTGGAATATTATTGTAAATAAAATACATGTAGTTCTTAGAATAAAAAGCTGACACCACCCCAAAGTGATGCAGTGTGCCTCAAACTGACCTGCTGGACACATCTCAGCAGGTCAGTGAAAGAATGTAATAGGTAAGAGCAAATAAACAACCTTGAGACGCAGAACCGAGGAGTCTCTGCTTCTTCTTCGGTCTCGGGACTGGGAGAAAAAGGACTTTGTAACATCTCGGGAGTCAACATAGGCACAGAATGCCGACACCGGGGATGCTCGGGATGCAGGAGGCACCGGGAGAGGCAGAGAGCGATGCCAAGGTGCCACCTAGTGACAGCCGGCAGCAAACCGTGCCAGGGAGCCGAGTCCTCCTGAGCGCCGCTGCTCCTCGGAGCGCAGATCCAGACACAGGCATGGAACTCAGAATTTGAGTTTTTCTGAAAATGGTTTGCACTACACTGAGCTTGTGTTCATGTGCGCTCAGTGCCCTGGCTCTGGTTTGCTGTGCCAGGGCAGGTACTGCCCCTGCTGCCTCCCAGGCTCCCCAAAATGTGGGGTTGGTGCTGTAGTGTTCTTACCTGGCAGAGAACAGATGGAATAATGGTGGGGCAAAAAGCTTTTTTGAATACACAAAATTTAATTTTTTTTATTTTTAAAACAACCTAGATTCTTTCAAACTTGCGAGTATTTCTATGATTTTTCCTGTTTGTTATTGAAAGAAAGGTTATCAGATTTATAAAATGTCTGGGGTCTGTGTTTATCCACTGGCATGGAACTCAAAAGTTGGGTTTTTCTGAAAATGGCTTGCACTACACTGAGCTTGTGTTAAATGTGGGTTCAGTGCCCTGGCTCTAGGTTTAGGATTTTTCCTGTTCATTACTGAAAGAAAGGTTATCAGATTCATAAAAGGTCTGGGATTTACTGTTGGGAATTTTTTATTTACTTTTGCAGGGAAAGCACCAGTTTGACAGGGACTGAAATGAGTTGCCATGTGCAATTTTCTGTGTTTTTTGCTGGTAATAGATGTGGTTTTCTTGGAGAGAGTCAAATCTGGGAAAAATCCCATCTGAGGCAGTTTAATTTTGTTCCAGAACTAATCTTTATTGTGGGTTAGGTGGGAGTGTGCAGTAACACTGTCTTGTTGGCCATATTAGCACGAGTGTGGAGGAAAATATTCCTGTCTGTATAAATGTCAGATGATAGCAGCTTTTACAGGATAGAATTTTGACATGTGAGAGTTCAAGTCAGCAAAGTCCAGCACATCTCAGGTTCCTCTGGAAAATGGCTGTAATCACCCTCTTCTTATTTACTTAGCGGAGAACAGAATGTGCTGGTTGTCGGTGCACTTCCCAAAAGGGAGAGTGTGTACAGAAGGGGAGATGGCTCAAGGGGTGATTGGATAAATGTCCTCACATCACAGAGCACTTGGGTATTCTTCACGTGAAACATGTGAACACTCTGCTGGGGAAAGGTCAAAGCATTTGCTTGGAGCATTTCAGCAGGAGTCTCTCAGCCCCAGAATAACGATTTGTGGGTACCTGTTTCAATAGACACATCTGTGTTTGGATATTTGAAACAGAAATGCAAATGAGGTGCAAAAATTAAAAACAATTTGCAATTACCATACGTGGAGATTTTGACAGTCTGACTGTATTAAGCGTGAAGACTAAACAGCTGAAAATAGTGGGATATTGATCTCCTCCCTTGGCTGTTTGTGTCCTTCCATGGGAGCTGTGAAGGAAGTATTTGTGCTGAGGGATGGATTTGCTTCTGAGGAGATGGCTAAATCCATTTGATGCAGAATACTATTAAAAAAATGCAGGAAGAAATAAACTCCCCAAAGCAATCTGTAGTATTGATGTTTTTAAAAAAGGAAGGGGTTATGAGAGTAATTGAAGCAATTGCAAGTTCTGCCTGTTGCTCATCAGTGTTTTCCAATTTACATCCTAAGAAAACTGCCAGTAATTTCCTGCCTAAGTAAGATGGAAAGTGTTGTTAAGAGCACAACAGTGAGAGTATTGTGCATGATGCTTTATTCCAGTGGGGCCAGATATTATGAACCTTTAAGAACTAGCAGATGTGCAAGGATCTTTATTGTGGTCCTAAATTTCCCCAGCTTAGGCCCTAGATGTAATGGCTTGTTGAAAATTTCCATTTTTGCCTTTAACAACCTCTAATAAATATTCTTCCTAAGTTTTTCTCTAAATAGGTTTTGAACCTGCACAATTTTGGGCATTTGAAATATTTTTAATTCTGTCTTTTGATCACTCAGTTGAATGGGGTTGCTCCCTCCTTGGGGAACACATAAGTTTTTTTACTACTGCAATTTTTGCCATTGTTTTATTTTAAATTTATACATAACAGTGGAAGAAATCTGCTAGTTTTTCTTCTATGTATACAAAAAAGCCATAGCAGAATAATTCAGAATTACAGTCTGTATCTAAGTGTCTGTTTAATGCCACATGATTTTTGATTATGTAAAAGCCACTGGAAAACCTCCCATGAGTGAGTTGCCAGTGGAATGTTTATGGTGAGTTATAGCTGTTACTAATGCCAAATATTGTCAGAGTAAACTGTGGGTTTGATTAAACAGTTCCATAATGATGCTATCAAGGCCTCAAGCATCTGAAATATGGAAAACAAATGTGTGAAAGTACCAGCAAAGAGAGGAGTAAAACTGTGAGGCCTGAAGTGGATGTGCCAGAGTGTGGGTGTTTGTTATTTCATCTTCATTAATAAAACACTTCATGAGCACAGCAACAAAACGTGAGTCACTGACATGAAGGCAAGGAACTGGGGCTTGGAAGAGATTGAAATCTGATCCAAGAATCCCCAAATAACAGGAATGGGTTGTGATGTTCTTTTACAATGTGGGAGAGAGCTTGAAATATACCTGCTTTGAAACTCTTTTGTTTTATAAATGGAGTCACTCTAGTATTGCAGGGAAATTCATTACCTACAACTGGGTAACAGATCTAACCCCCAAATGAATGTTTAAACCAACAACTGGTGAAACAAAGGATTAACAGGGGAGTTTCAGTAAATGGGGTGTAGAGCAGTGGGATGAGACTGAAAAGCAGAATTACCACTTGGAGAGGGAGTTTGTCCCAGTAGGAGCAGCTCATGTGGGCTCCAGCTGCACCACGAGCACTGGTTTGGCTCTGGATCAGTGAGAGGGAGGTTTTGAGGTGAAAACATCAGTGGAGAGGAGAAATACACAGGGGAAAAACACATCCCAGTACCTCACAAGTAAACATTTTCTCTGTTACCTCCACTGACATAAACATCTGAAGTGTTGAAAATCCATTCTAGTACTCACAATGCCTGTTTGCTCATTAAATGAATTAATTCCTACAGAATACTGGGATGAATAATAAATATTGAACTCCTGGTAGCATCATATACTGTGGCTAATCTTCCCCCTCAGCTCATTGGGAGAGTGCAGGTGTAAATGTTAATTAAACTTAACTAAAGTCAAATTATCTTTTTAAGCTGTCAGAACAAGTTTTTCCTCTTTCAATCAAACCATACTGTTTTCATATTTTTAGTACAGAAAATAGAATTGGTATTTTTAAATTGAAAAAGTAGTATTTTTATTTACCAATGAAATTATAATAATTATTTACCCTAACTGGGGGAGAAGAGTCAATGTTTTGACAAAAGTCTTAATGGGTACCACACACAAAAAAAAGGGCAAAGATTTTTGATTTTTTATTATTTTTTCCTGCTTTCTGCTTTTTCAAATCAAACTCCATGCAGAAGTCTCTTGTCTGTAGCACTGTATTTAAAGACAGAAGGTCAGCTGACCCAATTGCCACCTGTATCTTTTGGATTTTTTTATATTTATAAGATAATTATGGACAGAAAACTACTTGCAATGTAACAAGCTATATCTAATGTCAGGGTTTAGGTGAGTTTAAGTGACTTTTTCTCCCCCTCTGGCAGGGCAGGTGCAGCATTATCATCACGAGCTGGGCTGGGGCTGCTGCTGCTCTGGGATTGTCACCCATGGGTGAGTGACACAAACACACAGTGCCATTACAGAGCACTTAAATCCCAGAATTTCCCTGGGCACAGACAATTCCCAGTGATGTTTTCCACTGGAATTGCTCTGAGTGTTCCCTGCACAGCTCCAGGACCTGGAACTGTTACAGCCCAAGATCCAGGCCAAGTGCAGCCCAGCAGGATTGGGAACATCCCACAGGAGAGGGGGAATTTCAGTGCTGTGCCTGCCTCAAGCATTCCTGAATCCTAAATATTCAATATTTAAATATATTCTGAAGAGTAGAAGCCCTGTTTTTCTTTACCTGCCTCTGTGTGTGAGAAATGCCCCTTTTGTGTGTGATTTTGGTGAATGACCCCAGCAGCAGATGTTAACTTTGATGAAGTATTTGTGAAAGACACGTTTGTAGCCTTCAGGTGTTATGTTTCTAATACCTTAAAAATATTTTAAGGCTACACTGTGTGCCTGCTGTTAATGTTAATTTCAAGAGTGTTTTTATCTTTTCTCCTGGGTCCTAAATATGTCTTTATGAATTCCTTTAGCCCTGAACTGACATCTCTCTTCTTCTCAGTTAAAAGTACATTTATTCACTTGAAAGAACAGGGACAGAACCATTGTCACATACATATTTCCTATATTCTCTGATTGAAACTCAGGTGGAAGCCAGGCATGTTTGGATATCCTCTATCCTAGCATGTAGCCAGGGGCCTTTTACTGCTCTATACAAATTGGACAGCTTTTATATGTTACAGGAAAAAATATCTTAGCTAAAAAAGTGATTTGTTGCAGCTCTGCAACTGGGCTCTGAGCAAGGGCAGCCAGTGCTTTTTGTTTTATGGAAATATGGCACTAAATCTTCCAAGTTGTCATTAAGACTACTGAAGGAACTGTTGTGGTTCACATTGTGGTGATGGGTCATTGCAAAAAGGAGTTGTGATTGGTGATTTTTGTGGTATTTGTGGTTACCTGGAAGAAATTAGAGCAATTTAGAGAACAAAGCCTCTGTGCTTCTGTGTGTCATAGAATTCCTACAAACCCATGGGTGTCATCTCTCCATGCCTGTAAACCAGGTAACCATTTTGGTCCTGATTTGGGTTACAGAACGTAGATTATTCTTCATGACAAAACCATGGAATGACTATCAAGTCTCAGGGGTGTTAACATCTCAGAATTCCACCCATCTGAGCCATCAATACACTGGCAAACTGCATCTCTTCCCTCAGGTTTGTCTGTGTGAGAAGTGTTGTATGAGAAAGCTGTTTTTTCAACATTTGCTGTTTGAAAAGATTTAACAAGGACCTAAAATGCATCTATTCTGCTTTAGGGTCATGGGCTTTGTTTGAGTGGGCTTGTGAGCTGTTTTCTACTCAGGGTTCAGCCTTTCTGAACATTTCCCCTTTCCTGAGGGCCTCTGTTAGGAAATGCTTTTTGAACAGAACAAGGCAGATGAACAGGCTACAGCTTTATTCATTGAGCCAGATAAGGCAGCTTTCCATGCTTGTATTTTCCCCCCCTTTAAAATTAAGTTGGAATTAATATTTATTTTTCATAGGAAGAGTTATAGGTGTCCTCAAGCCTAAACTAAAAACCATATCTGATGAGGGAGAGCCCTTCTGCTGTTAAAATGCTGGTCCCAGTGTTCTGGATTATCCAAGGCATGTGTTAATGCAGAGGTATATCCTCTCTAGACCTGCAGGCATCACGGGGAAGCTCTGCTTGATAATCAGAGCACAGTGTCAGTGTTTCCTGCACATCCTTGTGTTATCTGTGCAATTTTAGCAGTTTCTGAGCTGGTGCATGACTGATTTCCCTGTGCATCTGATTGCCATGTGCTGCTCTGCCCACCCCATCCTGCTGTGGAGCAGATGCTTTTTCCTCTCTGCAGCACCCAGGTCCTAATGATGACATTTGCCAGGATTATCCCAGGTCCCTCTGAAAAGCTGTGGAATTAATTAATTGTCTTTGTTTAGGAAGCTGGCCAGTGCATAAAGAACAGGGTGAAATATCCCATTACCACTCGTGTAGGAGCTGTAAGACAAACCCCTCTGCACAAGAAGACCAACAAGTTGTGGTGGGAAGTCCCAGGTGAAGATACTGAAGTGTACAGAGCACATCTTCCTAAATGAATAGGCTAAATGGAAAACAGGTAGAAACTGATTAGTAAAGCAAATAGTGGGATTTGTGTTTTTGAAAAAGGAATGTAGTTAAATTCCTGTGCTGTTACTATAAGACACAAAATAACACGACATGGACATGCTGTTGTTCTTAAGGTAAAAAGGGAAGTTTATTTTTTGACTCGGACATTAATAGATTTTCAAAAGTGACAGGGGATTGGAGGGTGACAGTGGCACCTCTTCAATGACCCTGGACAAACTAACAGTCCATCACGTTTCTCCTTCTCCATAAAAGAATGCAAAACAATAAGTTATCTACAGAAAGTGTGTGAGAAAGTTCATTACAAGAATGTAAACATCAGAAGGCTTAGAAAAACTTAATCAGGGTGACACTGTGCCTCCTTAACAGAAGTGAGCCATAGACAGAGAAGGTTCTGGCACAGACACTGGGTTATCAAAAACTCTTTGGTTTGGCTGCTGCAGCTTCAAAAGTCTCATCTGCATCTGCAGCCCAACAGAACCAAACTAAGGCAATACAATGTGTGACTGTGTTTGCAAAGGCCCGGATTTCATGTGCCCTGTCCAAATGAGGACATCTCTTTGGCCTTTATCCCACTGTGAATGATGTAACTGAAAGGGAGGAGCAGAAATGAAGTGGCTTTGCATAGGTTCTGTTCTCACATATGGATGCCCTTTCATCTGTCTCATTCCCCGGAGATTTTCTGTTTTAATGAATTTCTGACTTGTCTGAGGAATGGCACTGTAAATGGAAGTGAGTTAGCTGAAGTTCAAATCCTAGGAAAACATAGATTGTTAACATGTTTTTCCACTTCAGCTGCAACAGTATCTCCATGCTATCGTGCAGGCTTTGTGTACAAAACCTTGAAAACTTCCTTTATACTCCCAGGATTAGACATGGGAACTCAGATTTCTCAAAGTAAAATGTTTACTTGTCCCATGTTGTTACTAGTGTGGTTGTTTGGTCTGTCCACCCCCAGGTTTGGCTGTAGTAATGTGAAATTTACTCCCCAGAATGAACAACGCTGAAATCCCCAGTAATCAGAGTAAAATCCTGTCATTTGCCCTTGACTTGTAATAGCAAGATCTGGTTTCACCAGTTCCTGGTTAGCTGTATTAGCAGGTTGGCATAATTTCTACAGGGAAATTTGCTGTCCCCTTAATGATAAATGGAGCTGCTCTCCCTTTACTTAACATGTTCTCCCTGGGGACTATTATGGTGTCAACAGCATTTTGAAAAATTGCTGCAGAAATAATGAGGACAGGGAAGTGTGTTTGTGCTCATTTCATTCATCCACTTCTGTCCCTTTTTCACTTACTCTGTCGCCCTCTCAGTCTTGTCATAGGCACTTAACAAAGGAAAGTGCTGGAAGATTTTTTTGCAGTGATATTTCCCCTGTCTAATTTTGCTTAGAAATACCAGTTCAAGGTCAGATTAATTGGGATGGGGGAGGAAAGATTTTTGTCTCTTGATTTGTAAGAACTCACACCTGATTATTTTACAGAGCATTTATTTTCATGTGTTGGGTAACCTCTAAATGCTCAGTGCCATCAGTTCTGCCAATTTTTCCTCCTCACAAAGAGGAAATCACAGAAATGTAACAAGGGAGAAGGAATATGTATTTTCTTTTTGGCCAAACAAAGAATTGCAAATGCAAAAGCTTTTTTTTCTGAATGTGATGGTGCCCTTTGATAACACAGAGACACTGTGTGAGGGTCATGTGTATCTTTTAAAGAGCTTTTTTGGGCCACTTTAATATTCTGTATTTTTTCAGAACTTTGAAGGTTTAGGATTGAGTCCAAGAGCCACAGACTTTCCCAGTGCATGTTGTGCATATAATTAACCTTCAGGTCAGACCTTTTCCTTCTCTAAGACCTTCCAGTTCAAGCCTTGGAGCTTGTGTTCTGCATGTCCCCTATGATCCAAAAAAGTGCTTTGCTGCTTTTTGTGATGCATGGCTCCTGTTTATCCATCACAGATGTGTTCCAATAAATCAAGAGTGAGCTGTGGGAAGAGTTTGCCCTCCTCAGGCTCTGAGCCTGTGCTGTTCCAATGCATAGTGTGCAGTTTGGGATCATTGAGATGACTCTGACAAGGGGCTATGGGGCTCTACAAGCCCCCCAAAAGACATTTATAATGGCTGAACCAGTCCTACAGCAGATTACTGAAGTTATGAAAAATTTACCACTATGGTGTGTAAGGAGTATGGAAAATTTTTGTTTTGTAGACTTTTCTACCTGAAGAGCTTCAAATCATTTACTTGAAATCAAAAAAAAATTAATATTGACTCATTTGAAAAGGGGATGAGAGTACAGCAAGCCTTTATAGCAGGGGATATTGGAATGAAAAACTTGATGCAAAGACTCCTCCAGCCCCTGGGGTTGCAGTGCTGGGTGGGTGGAAGGGGCTGCAGTGGGAGCAGTGCAGCCTTCAGGGGTGGGAAGGGCACAGGCAGATCACCTCAGGCTTTCCAATTGCATGAGCAATGATATATTTTAAACAGAGTGTGTTCTCAGCTCAGGGGATGGGGTTTGTTCTTTCAGTGTGTTTGTCAGGTGAGACATTAAAAACAGGGGTGTGGGCTCTGCTGGGTGTGACTGACAGCATCATTCCTGTGCTCTTGGTTGTGTAGATGTAAGAGCGTAAATGAGGGATGTGGGACTCCAGGCAGCTCTCCAAAATGCAGTTTATTGTATCCAAGATGTTACAGCAGTCCAGGGTTGTGGGTGGCAGAGCCTGTGCCTACAGCTGTCAGCTCCAGCTGCAGGCAGGCCTGGGGACCCTTTGGTTTTGGTTACAATGCATTATAGACTTTTCTTTCGGTTACACTGTATTATATACTTTTCTTTGCTGAGCATCTTAATACAGTAGAACCAATCTATACCTTAACTTTTACCTATAGCCTATCATAACTCCTATAATTACCATATTCATGTCACTGTTCTCCAATCACTAAAAGTTACTACATTACAGTTTAAGCTAGAAGATGTTTTTCAGTTTTCTTGCAGTGGAAAATTCCGAGACCTTTCTATCTGCCATGTTTGCTGACTTATTTGCCTGTGCTATCTTTCTGTTTGGTAAAAACATCTTCTTGTTTGGGGTGGATTTATCCTTTGCTCTAAGTCATAAAAATTCCTTTTAACTAGCATACCCTTTGACTCCTTGGTTATCCAGTAAGACTGGCTCAGCAATTCTTTTCTTCTGTGTTAAAACTTGCTTTCATTTCTATTCCTTCTTCAGATTCTACATTCAAAAATCTTCCTGCTAAACATACATGCGTGTGAAACTTTCCTGTCAAACTTTCATCCTTCCCAACACGGAGCAGTGCCTGGGAGCTGGTCTGGAAGCCAATGTCAGCATCCCCAGGTGTGGGATGAGAGTTCCCAGCTGCTCCCTGTATGCTCAGGTGTGCTGCTTATCCTAGGAGCAGCAAGAGGGAATGGAAAATTCTGGAGCTGACTGTGGTGGTGACAGCTCCAGCTCTGTGAGCCTGGCTGGCCACTCTGGGGTTAGCCTGAGAGACAGCATTAATCAAAGACATAATTTCCTGGGTTTGGGGGGTACTTTTTGTTTTAAATTGAATAAAAGGAAGGGCAGAGCCGCATGTTTTAAAGACACTGACAAGTGTTGTTGCACCACTGGCCCTAATGAAGCATGTTACATTTTTACCTTTTCAAGGCATGTCACTATTTCCCAATGTCAAAGATAACCTTTATAACCAGTAGACAAACTGAGGGCCTTGTAAGGCTGGTTATTCTCATGATGCAAATTTCAGAGCCCATTAACAAGATTAGCAATGCAAAAAGGCAAAGTTCAAGGTAAGGAAAAAAATCGAAGCTTTTCCAAAGGTAAAACTTTGTGTTCTTGTGGTCCAGCTATGTGCATAATATTTTTTCTTTGGCTTCTTTTCTCCCTTTAGAATAAATTGACATAAAATAGAATGCTATTTATCTAGAAGAAATCAGCCTTTTGGAAGGGAAAGTAATTCTTAGGACACAGTGTTTTGCTCTTTAGAAAGCTATGATTTCCAATCCATTGCAATATTAAAATAGGCAGCTATTTAGTAGTTTAAAGTGGTGAAAGAAAAGAGTTTGCTCTTGAATAGGAGCATTTACGATTACAGAGGGTTTTTTTTTTAATATGAGGAGGGAACATGCAGGGGAAAGAGAATCCCAGCTTGCAGAAATTGAACAGTTTTCAGGGAGGACAATTATGCCTTTAATTTCCATCCTTATTATTGTAATAAGGCCATGACAAGGATCTTTAACCATTGCACCTTCAGCTTTTGTCTTCAGTCATCACTGAAGTCTGATTTTGAAATTACATTCTCCTTTTACAAAGGCTCCATTCTCTGAAGATACTTGAATGTGCTGAAAGGATTGAAATTTTGGATACCAGGATGAATTAATTATGGGTGTAGGACATGCTGTGATGATGCTGCTGCTGAGGCTCTGTTCTGAGCACTTCCATTGTAAATCTCTGCTTTTTGCTGTTTTATCTGTTGTCATTGTAACTTCATCTTGTAGACACTTCAAAGTGATGAACTTATCTTGGTTTTGGGGCTTGGCACAACTAGGTTTTGATTCTTGGATGAAATGAGACACTAAAGCACTCAGAATGTTATCAGAAGAAACAGATGCTCATTTTAAGAATTTTTTGCACTTCCTTATTCATACTTTTATTCACTTGCTCTGCTCTACAGGTGCTGAGTTTTGAATCTCTCCTATAGCATCTCTGGACCTCTCTTCCAATGTTTCACCATATTTCTGATTAAATTTTTCTTCTTTCTAGTCAGCAGTTCCTGCATGTTCCAGGCTGTGTCTGTACCTCTCATTGCTGTTCCCCTGTGTCCAACTCTGGGTGTCTTTCCCAAAAATTGTCTTTAGGGAGCTGAAGAGAGCCAGGGCTGACCCATCCCTGTTGTGTCACTGCTCAGTCCTCAGTGCTGCAGTCCCTGACATCTTCATGGGCTCTGCTGTGTCAGGGTCTGTGTCAGACTGTGAGGCCCCAAGCTGGACCCACATTTGGGTTCACAAGTTCTGGACACAAGGAAAGGATCGTTTCCCTCAACCTCAGTCTTGCCAGGTCCTCTGACACCCTCCTAACAACCATGAAAACATCACTGCTGCCTGGGGTGGGACCTCAGTACAGCTCAAACCCAGCTGCTCTCCTTGTCCCAAAACTGGTGCCTTTGGGGCTACTTAAAAACAGAGGCCAGACAGAATTAAGGGAATAAAAGCAGTTCTACTTATTGAAGGGCCTTCTGGTACATTTAGGGCAGATGAAGCCCCCCAGGGCCTACACCCAAAATGAGTCACAGGTCATAGTTTTTTACACTTTTAGAAGTTTCGTCCATGTGCATATTGGGGGTTAATCTGCCAATTACAGCTTCAGGTAATGAAATCATTTACCCCAAGTTTGCTCCCCCCCAGCTCACTTTTGTTTCCATCTCAGGCCTGAGGCAGTGAGGTGTCCTTGATTCCCAGGCCTGGAGAGGAATTGTTGTGTCTGCCCAGAATGGGACAGCAGCAGCTCACACTGTGTGTGGAGCTTGGAGTTATACACTAAAAACTGCAGGATGAGGTGTCCTTGACTCCCAGGCCTGGACAGGAATTGTTGTGTCTGCCCAAAATGGGACAGCAGCAGATCACACTGTGTGTGGAGTTTAGAGTTACATACTAAAAACTGCAGGATGACAAATACATGAAAAATAGAAAAGCTGAAATCCAAAGGCATCATGGCCCCTGATACTGTTGTTGGGAGATCTGAGGTGTTTTCTGTGAGAGATCAGCCTGGGAGCAGCTCCTCCATGCCCTGCACACCGCGGTGGCCACTGGGCCCTCACAGAACAGAACTCAGCAGATTGAAGCCCCCGCTTTGAAAGTGCAGAGTTGAAAAAAACATTGCAACTTCCTGCAATTGAATGTGGATGAATAAATTGTAGGTGGGGAGAAATCTATTGGGAGATCTGAGGTTTTTGCTGAGGGAGATCAGCCTGGGAGCAGCTCCTCCACCCCCTGCACACAGCAGTGGCCACTGGGCCCTCACAGAACAGAACTCAGAGAGGATTGAAGCCACTGCTTTGAAAGTGCAGAGTTGAAAAAGCATTGTAGCTTCCTGCAATTAAATGTGGATGAATTAATTATAGTGGGGAGAAATCCATCCACTTTACAGTTTCAGGAATGATTTTTAAATGTGGAAAAGGATGTTAATCACCACAGTAATGGTATTTGGGAGCCTTATTTAGTGCTGCTGGCTGCCTGGATAAATAATACTGCACAATATTTGTCTCTCAGTCTATCACTCAGTTGTTCTCACTGTCTCTCTCTCTTTTCCCACAGTGTGATGTTTTTGTGTTTCAAAACAAGGGCTCTCACTTCTTTCACTGTGAACATTTAAACTATGCCAAATGTAAATTTGCCTACTAAATACCCCACTTCTCTCAGAGCAGAATGGCACTTTATTGTGTTCTAAAGAGCATTTAAAAATGCACTTTAATTTCAGGAGAAATGAGCCAATTTTGATATGAGTCAGTTGTACACATAGACCCAGTTCTTCTCAGTGTACCTGCCCTGCCTTACCCAACATTATTGTCCTCTAGGAATGGTAGAGCTTTTCTTCTCTTACCTTTCTCATAGCAAAGACAATTTTGCCTTTATTTTGTTTCTTTCCCTGCAGCTTGTGATTTATGAAAGCAAAAGGATATGGCAGTAGCTGTCTCCCCAAAATTCCAATTTTTTTCAGCTTTCTGAATTTCAAGCATGTTGGGAGATCAGCAAATAGTGTTTGCTCAAGTTTTCTTTACTCTAAGTCTGAATATGGAATATAAATCCATGATAAAATTCAAGTCCTTGGATTTAATCTAAAGGTGCTATAACTGGGGAATCTAAATCCCCAACTCTGCACTTTGCCGGGATCTTTGTTTTCAGATGCTGGCCCATGAATATTGTGAATTCTTTCTCCTTTCCAAGTGGAATTTATTATGTAGTGGCTGGAATTAGTGACTAAGAGATTTCCTCTTGTTATTAATGTAAATAAAGAATATTTCAACTGAGGGGACTCTAAATTCTTTCAATCCATTAGGACATGTGAGCAGGATCTTTCTGGAAAGACAAAACAGGTACAAAGAATTCTTAGCAAGGAGCTAAAGCAGATGAAAAAATCCTCAAACCAACAAATTGTAAAATATGATGGCAGCAACTGTTGTCTGCTAAAATTGAGAAACTAGAAACGATGAATCCAAGTCCAATTTTGATTTCTAGGGCAAGATTAATGTAATTCTATGGCAAAATGGGATTTTCAACTCTCTGCAATGAAGCTCTCAGCAGACTGGCAACATTTTACCCAGCAAATGCAGTAACTGCCCACCTTTCTGAACAAGGCAGTATCCAGATGTGCACATTCCATCTGCTCATATATCAGCCTGCCCTTCCTTTTAAAGGTCTTTTTTCACCCCTTTTTCCCCTGTTTAAACTTCCAAGCCAGGGGACTGTTAGCAAGAGGATCTCTAGCAAAGTGTATTCAATAATGTGCAATATAAGGAAATATTTAATTGGCACTGCTTTTTAAAACATCAGGCAGTCTCCAGACATTAATTTGGCAAATGCCTAAAGCCTGAATAATATTTCTCCAAGCACTTTAGAAGCCTAGGGAACACAATAGGAAGATCTGGGTCATTAAAATAGTTAACTCAATGTTTTAGTATTTGAACAGTAACAGAGCTAAGGTAGGACTGAAATTTGAGGATGGTTTTAAAGTATCTCTGTCTCATTTCCCTTTATAGCCTCATGCAGATGCTAATCCATCATGTTATTTTGTAGGACCTCAGAAAGTTTAAAGGTTGTTTAGTTGGTGGAAGTGCTCAGGGTGATTACTTCTGGTTTGCTTATTCTGCACTTTTTTTCTAAAACAGTAACATTTTATGCCCAGTAAGCTCTATTACTCCTCATTTGTTTGTAATGCTTCACGTCACACGCAGGTGCCAGGTACCTGGGTTATTATTCATTTTTGAAAAATGCTTAGTGCTGTTCCTTGCCCTGCCTCCTGCAGCAAACTGATTGATGGTGCTCAGCCCCTGCAGCTCCCTGGGCTGGGGCTGCCAATGCCACTGTCACAGCTCCCCAGAAACATCCCCACACACTGCTCCTGGCAGCCTGAGCAAGAGTCTGCTCACCTGTGTGGATTTTTGGAGTCATGGATGTGTTTTTCTTTAGTATTTGTATTTATATTAACAAATATTAATATTAGTCCTATTTAACATTTTATTTTTATGTAGATGTCATTTATAGTTCAAGTGGCCAAAATATTTAAGGATTTAGTGGGCATTGTCTATGATTTAGATCATATTTATTAAATGAAAGAATACATTTTATAAGTTTTAGCTGGTTAAGTGTAACACAATTTATTAGATCATCTATTAACAAACTCCAGATCATGTAATCCACCATGTAGGTGTTTCTTCTTTAAGCCCATGAAAATAAGCAGTGATGGGCAGTGATGACAGTCACCAAGCTGAGACTCTCACTATTGATTGCCTCTCTTGCTGTGCTGGTTTGGATGGAGGAAGGGTTGATTTTCCCAGCACCCTGCAGCAAACAGTGCAAGCTGAACCCCAAAACTGGAGCTGTGAGTGTGTTATGAGAGTGAATCAATAACGGGGATGGAAACAACTCCTGCTCTGGGGTTGAGGCCAGGGCCTGGGCAAGCTGCAAACATTAGGCAGGAGAATTTATTTCTGTCTTTAGCAGGGCAGCTGCTGCTGCAGGGAGCAGAGTGAGCCCTTCTTTGGCATTCCTGAGCAAGACACTCACAGGTGCTGCTTGTGCTTCCTCCTGTAAAGGCACCTGTTGTTAAATTTTCAGTGCTGAATCCATTAGACCTCATTAGGGGGATGGAAAGCTTTGAAGAAAGTCAAACTCAATTATCTCTGTATTTTCAGATGCTGGAGGAGGTAATCTTTAAACCTCATTGCTTTATTCAAGCTGTTGCTGTAATGGTACAAAGCTTTTTGCTCTCATTGTCTTACAGTAGTGCAGAAGTTTAAGGAATGATGACAGGTTAAAATGGAGCAAGGTCAGAGGGTGAATTATTGCTCCACAGAATGATGTATATTTGGTATTAACTTGTCATCTCTGTTCCTTCCAGTGATGCCACTTTCCCGAAAGCCTCAAAGCAAAGTCCTTATTGCTGAGCTGGTTTATGTCACTGTGCGACACCAGGCTGGACACACCATTCCATGGGGCAGCCTGCCAGGAGGGCTGGGCTCTCTGCTGGCTGCCCATGGGGAACTTTGGGGAGCAGGGGGGAGGATGGGCTGCCCCATGCCAGAGACTGACAGCTCCTTAAATACCAGGTGATGCCTAAAGAGGCTGATGTGGAACAGAGGATGGGCAGGGAATAAAGTAGGGATTTATTAAAGGCCTTCACAGGATACACCTTGGGCAGTACAAGAGCCCAGCCAAGATGGACTCTGAGTCATGACTTTTCACACTTTTATAAGTTTTGGTCCATTTCCATATTGGGGTTCATTGTCCAATTCCAGCTCCAGTTACGCAGTCGGGTTATGCAGTCCCATCCTCCCAGATTACTCTCCTCAATTTGCTGCTGTTTGTACTTTTTGGGCCTGGAAAAGGATTGTTTTGTGTGACTGAGCTGTGAGGAGAACTTGCTAACACTTTTTTATGAAGTTCAGAGTTACACACTAAGGCAGTACAGAATCTGGAAAATATGAAACCTGAAACTTGAGGCATCACAGGGATCTCTCCTTGCTGTAGGGTTGAGTTTTATAAACCTCTTTACTGCATTATCACATGCTGTTTAAGTAGGAGTTCAGTTTATGTTTTTATTTTATCAGGAAGAATGCAGTCAAAGTTGTCACCTGCAAGAAGCAGTCGTTGGCTAAAATGATGTGAAGGGAGCCACAGGATCTCCTTTAGCCTCTTGTGCTTCAAAGTCTGGGTTGCTGCAGTCACCTCTACAGTGTCTCATTGAGGGGTTCATGAAAACATCTGTCAGGGACTGACATCTGTACCAGCAGCTGCCAGGAGAGAGGGAGGGGAAAACAGGCTGAGGATGTGTGGGGTTCTAGGTTATGAGTTTTAATTATTTGCAACATTTTTCTGAACTGTGTACGGTCCCATGCATGAAATGAATAGAAAAACAAGCATTTGCAGTTATTTGCAGGGCTATGCATGAGCAAGAGAGCAGAGATTTTTGTCCTTAGTTCTAAAGCAGTTCTACCATTTTAGGATGTGTTTATATGATGTACTATGAGACATATAAAAAAAATAAATGGGGAAAGTATTCAGGCCTGGCTCCTGAGAGGGAACAGACCTGCATTTAGAGCCCCTATTTCCAGTAGCAATGCCTCAAACTCCATTTAAAAATCTGGGTTTGATGTCTGTAGATGGAATCTGAGTGTGGCTCTCCTTTGAAGAGCTGAGGAGCAGCAGAGCAGCAGCTCAGGCCAGAGGCTTCTCTCTGCTCTGTGGGCAATGGAACCTGCTCAAGTGAGTCACTTGCAACCAGGGAATACAGACTGTGGTCATATTTCACTTGATGATGAACTTAATCAGTTAGGGAAGAATCTTAACTAAGGCTTTCCAACAGTTTTATTTTTTCCAAGTGGCAATCAGGAGCTCTTGCCAATTTATCTGCCACTTTGGGGTACTGAATCCTTGCATGCATTTCCTTCTGGTTCTCAAGGTAATGAAACCACTGAACCCTTCAGAATTAACAGTCTCTTGTCATGAATGGAGACAGCCACACCACCAGTGCCCTTGTGATTAGCCATGGAGAACCAGAATTCCCAAGGCTGCAGAGATTTCAATAGTGCTGAGCAGAGGAGAAATGATCCCTATCAACACAATTGCTTCAAGGCTTTTTAGAAAGGGATGTTTGCAAAGGGGTCCATTAAATGGGTAATTCTTACAGCCCAATTCCTCCCCAAAGTGCAGCTGTTTTGCAGGCAGAGTGTGCTTCACTCTCATGGCACACAGGAGAGCCTCCTGAACCCAGCACTGCTGGATGGGGTGGTGGTTCACAGTCATCATCACTGGCACTCACTGAGCACCCAAAAAAGAAACTAGCTCATGACTCCCATGTCCCAGAAGCTCTCCCACACTGTGGAGCACTCTTGTGTTCTCAACTCTTTGCTGTATTCAGAGCTAACATACATTTTCGACCCGACTTCATTACATTTTTACACACGCAATGCAAAGAACATGTTCAAAATAATTATTGGAAGCCAAGCTGATAAAACAAGCAGCTGTAAATTGTCACAGATTACACCCTGGGATGCAAACAGTGCCAGCAAGGATGGATGAGGCTGAGGTATATCTAGAAGGATGAGGATATAGATTAATTACATGCAATAGGAGAGATACCAAGCTGATTATGTGCGTTGCTCACCTGAAGCCCAGGCAAATGGGAACAGAATGGCAGCTGGAATTCTGCAGGGAAGAAGCAGATTAAAACCTCCTCTAGAAATAGATAAAATAGGTAAAACCTTCTCTAGGAGTAGGTAAGAAATCAGAGGGTTTGGCCAGAGCTGAACAAAGCTCAACAGGACTTTGTGGTTTAACACATCCATCAGGTTCATCACACTCCTCCCAGAAGGACTGGCAGTGATGTCCCTGCATTTTGAGGATGCCCTTGTGTGTTCAAAGTGCCTGTTTGCCTGCATGCCATTTGCATTAGCATTTTAAATGTTAGTCTCCATAAAAAAGCCTATCTGGTACATTTTCAGCTTACAAACGAGGCTCTGAGTTAGGGCAATGTTCACCTGGAGGACCATATATTTCATGCTTCATTGCTTTCTGCTGCTGATTTCTGAGGTAATCTGCAGTGTCTCTGAGAAGAGGTGCCAGTTACTGTGCCATGATTGCTGTTTGGGGAAGTGTGCTGTTAAAATGTCTGTCTGGCAGGCAGATTAACCACAGATTTATATGCATTTGCTGAGAAAAAGATTTGGCCTTCTAAATCCTGATTTCTAATTGGAAATAAGCAGGATGTTAGACTCTCCCTCCCCCTCTCCTTTTGTTTTACCCCTCATGAAGCACAAAGAATGACAACAAGCTCAGATATTTACTGGGATCCTTTTGTTACTTGCCAGTGCTCTTTTAGGTGTGTATTGGTCATCTCCTGAAGGTTCATATATTCCTTCTCCCTTGATTGCTTTATTTCTCATGAATCCTTGGGAAAAAGTATTCCTTTCACAGTTTCCCTGCTGTGTTTCTTCTTCAATATCAGTTTATCAGCTGGAGATGCTTATTTTGTTATTTAAGTGAAAAACTTTGCCATCTCCATGTAACTGTAAGTCAGAAAAGGTTTACCTGGTCTCTTTTCTCTCCAGCCAAAACTCTTGTTTCTCAGTATTCTCTGCAATATTGAGAAACAAGAGTTTTTCCTGAAAATGGAAACCTTCTCTTACTCCTCTTATGTTTTGTCCATTGGTGAAACTCAGTTCTCCTGAAGGATTGCTGCATTTCCAGAATAGTTCCTTATTTTACTGAATCTCTTTTCTCTTGTAAAGCACTGGCCTGGGTTAGAGTTTCCTTTCTTTGCACATGATATCCATTCCTTTAGTTTTACAGCTTTTCCCCAGGCATCCAGGACATGTAATACCACAAGAATCAAATTCCTAAATTCCTTCTTTTGGGAAGGAATTTTTTAAACCAGTAGTGAAAATATTGTGCATTCAGCAACAGACTTTTTCATAAATACAATACTTTTTTTAAAGAGAAGACAAATGAAAAAAGATTTAAAAAAATAAGAAAGCCTTGAATAAAGACACTAAAAGACTTGCTGGAATAAGTAAGAGGAATCATGTCAGAAGTATTCGATGCAAAGGGAAAGCAAAACCAGGAGAAGACCAGAGAAAAGCAGAAGGGGCAAAAAGAACAGATGCTGGAACATTGGTGGTTTAGTATTTTTGTTGTTAATGGTTTGTTCAATCATTTAATTATGTTCTAATTTTAATTTTTTTTCAGTTTGGCTTTTCACTGTCTTGAAGTCCTTCAGCCAATAAATTCTGGGGCACAGGGTCTGGTGTCTGTCTCAGAACCAAATCAGAAGAGACTACTTTTGAATGATAAATATTTCCTGCAGAGCCCAGTGACAGCAGCTGTGTTTGCTGTGGTGTCAGCCTGTCAGTCTGGCTGTGATGTGGTCACCAGAGGGGTCTGCAGGGACAGCCTGTCTCTGCCATGGAGTGCATCTCCCCAGCACAGCCCCAGGAACGGGCAGAGGGGCTCTGTCAGCTGCTCTGAGCTCTGCAGGGCAGTTCAGAGCACAGGGACCCTCGGTGTGGGGATATCAGGAGAGGATTGGGAGGGGAAATCATGGCATGAGGTGAAGGGTGGAAGACAAAGATCATCAGAGCTGCCACAGGCTCCAGCCTCTCAGAGCTGTGCAAGGGGAATATTCAGCATTCTAGAAACGTATCCATAGCGAAGCTCAGGACTTGATGGGGCTCAGAAGGAAATTTTTTGTGACATTTTTCCTGGTAAAAGCTTTTCTCAAACCACACACCACAAAATGCTGGGCTGCAAAGGGACTGGAGCCTCTTCCAAGCTCTTTGCAGACTTTGATGGAGATGACATTGCAGACAAGAAAAAAAAGGCTTCTGACATGCAGAGGCTTTTGGTCTTTGAGTGTTGTGATGACTGAATGACCTTGTGAAAAAAGGAAAGTGTTCAAAACAAGATCTGTAGGTGGATGCTCGACTTGATATTTGCAAGGTTGTGGGTAAGGCATTTACTAGGACTGGAAGTGCATTTGGCATTTTCCTACTTAGATGGTTTGAAAATGAAGCAAAAGGACATGTTTATAAAGTTCTGTCTGTGAATTGAGTTTTCAATCTGGCACATTTTTTCCCCCCGTTGATTTCATTATTCTGTTTTGAAATTTCAGTTCAATTTAGATATGCATTTAGAAGTAAAAGTGAAATATAAGTTAAAAGCAGATCAAAACTATTTAACAAAGCATGATTGACTTAAACTGACGAGTTTGAAATTGAAATTTGCGACGTTTTACTGAAACCCAGTAGGTAAATGTACATTGATACCTTTAATTAAGGTAAAAATGGTCTGAAATGGAAAAAGGAAGAAACCCGCCACATTTTGTGCTCAGCCTCCAACAGAGCAGCCCCTGCAATGCAATGGGTTCTCTGAGTGCTGCTGCACACCAGGCTCCCCCTGCAGCCACTGCTGAATGGCATTTCCAAGCCCTGCTGATCTATTTTTGGTTTTGTTGGTTCTCATGAAAGTGAGACATTTGAAAGCAATCTGCAGAGTTAGGAACAGGAGACATTGGACTTTCCATACACAATTCCAACAGTTAGACTGAATCCCTAACTATTTAAATGCTTCACAGTGCTTGGCAGTTCTCTGTAGGTAGCAGTTTATTTAACTCTTTGTGTCATGAGTTCTAAGAGACAGGTGTGAAAGTTCTATCACATTTCTTTTCCTGGGAGCTCTGTGCTGACAGAGCTGATCTTTCCAATTTAGAAAAGAAATACAGGTGGTTCAGCACGTCAGCTACATGCTTTTGTGTGGTGAATTTGTGTGTAGAATATTCTACTTCAAATATTTTTCATCAATATGTAAAATGTGTACAGTCAACACTATGATGTTTTTCACTTTTTTTTGGATTCACTCTGTCAAAATCAATTATTGTAAATTTTATACCTAAAAGTTAGAGGTCTTGGTATCTGGACTGCTGGAGGTCTGTGGGAAAGTAAAGCAAAGATTTGCTCATTTCCAGCTGATCTTGGCACAGCAAGTTAAGATTGTTTCCTACATCCCAATCTCAGCAAAGTGATTCTGTTTCATTCAGGCAAAGTGAGACATCATGGGTTTGTAGGATGCTTTGGGTTCAACTTAAATGTTGTGGGGTTTTGGCCCATTTGGGAGGCCAGATCATGGTAGTATTTATAAATAAAATAGTTTTCAGAGCACCTCTAATAGTCAATTTGCTTTTCATATTATCTTAATTCCTTTCTATAATTTTTTCCCACCACCTGCATCAAAAAATCTTATTTCAAATGAAAGGTAAAAAGCCAGTTTAGAATTTCTCAAATGAGAGGAATTTTTAATGTATTAAATATTTTGCTCCTGCCACACAATGTCTGGCTATGAAATGAGGAGCAGTTGCCATTCTCACAGATCCTGTCCAGTGCAGAGGGATGCAGAAATAAAGCCCAGCTCTGCTCCTGAGCGAAATGTGGAGAGATGTCAGCTCAGAGTTCTGCTGCTGCTTTTGAATATGCTGATTGTGCCTGTGGAAGGAAGCAGGGTTCCCTGGAGATCTGTGATCTCTGCTGCACATTAGAGCTGTCTCCCCAGCGAGGCAGCCTGAACCAAATACATAAAGTTATGAGTTCTCCTGGCCTCACATCTACACTCAGCTGACAAAAAGTAGAAAGAATTAATCAGGGCCTAATGCAGCAGAGCGTTCTGCATTGTACCTTCATTAGGCTGCTTTTGCTTTCCTCTTTTGGAAGGGGCTTTTATTTACAGATTTCAAAGCCAGATGAGAAGGAGAGCTGGTAATGCACTTCAGCCACTGCAGCACTGAAATTCAAAGGCAAGGACACAGGAGGAGAAAGATTATCATCTTATTAGTGAAGGAGGATAAAGATTATCAGGCTGCAATGATCCATTATTTATAGGAATGCTGTCCTTTCCTGTGTTACTGAGGCATTTAATGTATTTGTGCTGGAGATTAACATTGATGTTATTTTCTTTAATGTCTGTTTTCAGTCTATGCTATGGAGGTTGGCATTCAGGAAACTCAGCCAGAGGAGAGAAACAATAGTATTAATTAGGAATGTCAGTCATGGGTGTTATGAAATTCAAAATTGCCAAGTTTCCAGTGCAGTTTAGTGGTAATTATAATGGAGTGTGGAGACAAGCTGTTCTGTTCCCTCTAAAGAAATGCAGAGTTTGTTGGATCAAAGTGCTAATGCAAATCCTGGGGAATGCAATGCTGTTTCTAGAGTCACTGGGACTTTTTTGGGTTTGTTTTTGTTTTTAAAGGATGTGTTGCCACAGCTAATTCATCAACAGTAGCACTCCCTTCTTCTTCAGGGTTGTTTATCACAGGATCTCGGTCTGCTCCATAAATTATCCTCAATTTGCAAATGAGAATTTTGGCATAATAAAACAGAACGAGTTTAATGGGGCTTATCTGAGTCATCAGCAGAGCTGGACATTGGAATTGAGCTCCATCTCAGCATTTCTTTATTTTTCCTGAGAATTAGAAACCTGAAGCTGCACCCCTGAGCTCCTGGGACTGCATTTGGATCTGCTGTAAGGGATTTTCAGTGAAATCCAGGCAAAACCAGGCTGTGCTCAGAACACTTGTATTGCCTAGACAAGGATTTTTTCCCAATGAAAAATCTATCCTCTTCCACAGAAAACCCTCAGACAAACAACAGCAAAACAAAACCAAAAAATCCCCCAACAACAACAACAAACAAAAACCCCCACCCAACCAAGAAACCTCCCAAAACCCAAACCAACAATCAAACAAAAAATCACCCAAACCCCACAAAAACCAAGAAAACCAAACCAGAAAAAGTTCAGAAACATTAGAAGGAAAGGTGGTGCTCTGAGACTGTTGCACTCTTTGCTGAAAGCACTTTGCTGTTTGCAAGGTTGGGTTTTGAGCCTGAAATGGAAAAAAAAAGGGTGTTTTATTGACAGCAAGTTAATTTAAAATTTATTGTCATTATTTTTAATGAAGAAAAGTCTTCACAAAGCTATGCAAATCACAAGCAGTCTAAGGGTCTCTCTTGCAAAAGGAAAACATCAGGCTCAGCCTATGTTTGCATTTGAGTAATGCAATAAAAATCAATTAAATCCATTTGAATAATTGAGGTAAATTGGTAGTAGTGAACTGGGTTGTCCTGACTGAGGATGTAATTAACTTCCAACTAAGTAATTGTAAATTAATTAGAAACAATGTATGTCTCCATCTTGTAAACATTTTAGTTAAGGATTGTTGGGACTCGAAATAATAAAGTTAGATGAGAATCAGCAATTGAATTCAGGGAACATTTAAGGAAATAACCCAGGGAATGATCTTATTATAGGAGAGGATTCTTGATTTTCATTTTCCACATCAGGGAAATGGGAAGAATAAAATTTCTGATGCTTACATAGCTTTTCTACAGTCCTTGGTTAGTATTTGACTGAAGTTCTAAAGTAACTTTTCATCTGAAATATTTAATTTAAATGCTTCTGATGGAACAACCTCCTCAAACCTCAGATTTTGGTACAGATTTGTATTTCCAACACTGCTGTTAAGTTTCTGATATTTTACTGCTACCAGATTGTTCAGAAATAATTGGGTACTTTAATATTAAAAGAGACATAAATAACTTAATTCCTTGAGAAATTTTATTTTAAAATTCCTCTAGTGTATACTTCTCTGTCAAATTTCAAATTATTAAAATGCTCTGATTTAAAATATTGAACAAATGTTTTAAAATAAAATTTGTAAGTCCTCACACAAGTTTCTTGGTAGGATTTTCTTACAGGCAGGCAAATAAAAAGGTTGGTTTTGGGTGTTTTTTTTCTTTCTTTAGTGCTTAATAAACTCTTAAGGCTGAGTTAAAAGTGCTGACATCTATCAGTGAAATGGAACTGACAGCCTTAAATGTTGGAAAAAAAATTCCATGACTGTCAGTTTTAATGTAAAAGCAGCTGAACAGAAATTTCTGCAATTTTAACTCCTCTAATATATGGAAAACAGTTTGTGAGCATTTATTTTCCCTCAGATTATGGAGAGGACTGCAGTGCCACTTAGCTGCCATGTTTATTGCTGAAGTGTTTATTTTAGTATTAATGCTTAAAAGCCAATACAAATTTAATCTTTTCATAGCTGTAGCATTTTGTGATTCAGAGTGAGTGATGCGATGAGTAATGGTAATTCTGCTGATTGCACAGAATTGGGTATGAAATACTTTAATCAATGAATACATCACTGAAATATTTAAAGAGGACCTGCCAGCTTTCCAAGCACTGGTTGGTTTTAGAATTTGGCGGCTTTATTTTTAATATTTTATTTTTAAATCAGGGGAAATGATTTTGTATGCGAATGTTCTTCAGAGAGAGATGATGGGAGGGAGAGGGATGATGAAACCCTGCACAGGCAGTGTTGTGCTGGTGAAATAGGGAGCAGTGGAAGGGGAACCATGCAGGAAATCAGGATTCTGCCTGCTGTGTTCAGATAAATGCCCTGAGCTCAGGGGAGAGACACGAGCTGCTGGTTGGTGGCCAGGCAGCACCAGGACACTGCATTTGGAACACAAACCCTGTGAGGAATGTTTGAAGGAGCTGGGGCTGTTCAGCCTGGAGAAGAGGAGGCTCAGGGGTGACCTTATTGCTCTCTGCACCTTCCTGAAGGGAGGCTGCACACAGGTGGGGTTGGTCTGTGACAGAACCAGAGGACACAGTCTCAGGCTATGGCAGGGAAGGTACAGGTTGGAGATTAGGAAGAAAATTTCCACCAAAAGAATAATAAAATACTGGAATGCTCTTCCCAGGGAGGTGGTAGAATCACCATCTCTGTATGTGTTTAAAAAAAGCCTGGACATGGCACTTGGTGCTGTAGTCTGGTTGAGGTGTTGGGGCATAGGTTGGACTGGATGATCTTAGAGGTCTCTTCCAACCTCATCATTCTGTGATTCTGTGATTTCAGGGGGTGCAGGACAAGTGCCAGGGCTTGGATTAGGCAGGTTTAAACTCTGAGGTTCTCATTAGACTGCCATCTCTCCTGGGTTTCTGTGCTCTCTTTATGTGCTTAACAACATCACAAGATCAAAATTACTGAGCAAGTCCTGAAAATTATGAAAAAAATGTTTTGGTTTTGATCAGCTGAAGTTTTATAATAGTGAGACAGTTTTATGTATCTTTAAGTGTCATGATCTGAGCCTGATGTTCCATTACTAAAAGGGACTTGTGGATGATTTGGGGTGAAGACCAAAGAAACCTCACCCAGTTTGCAGGAGCACATCTGACTGCTCAGGGATGAAGGACAGAGCTCATTGCAAAATATCTTCAGACTTGTTTAGGGCTTTATTCATCCCAGCCTCAATGAGCAAACCTTGGCCATTCAATTGGCAACAGAAATAACTCTCAGCATCACAGATTTGAACTAGAAGGAGAGGCTGTGCAGGCAGATAGAGAAACAGAGCTAGGAAAATGCTAACAAGCAGTGGTGACAGCTGCTGTCCCAATATTCATGGTGGACCAGAAATACAATGGTGGATCAAGCCTGAGCGCTTGAAACTGCAGACAATTGGCACTGCTGCAAACACAGCTGTCCTAATCCCAGTCAAGCCTATTCTTTAAGCCAAATAATAAATAAAGCAGACAATGTTGAGGGCAGAATAGACAGATAAACATAAACAGGAAAATTGAACTTGAATACCAAGCGGTTTTTGTTTGTTTTGCAGTATCACAAAACCGCAAATGTAATGGCTTTGGAAGTGCTGTGGAGATTTCCAAGCCTCTACAACAGTTCCATCTGTCCTGAGATTTATGATTAATTACATCTGCTGGGAGAAACGAATATGGGCATTTTTTCTTTCCAACTGTTTTTTTTTTTTTTTTTTAGTAAACTCAGCTGATAAAAAATGCATATAGGTTCCTACAACTAGAAAAAATTCCCTCTGCTAATTGTGAAATAAGTGGATTTTCCAGCAGCCTGTATAATCCTCTACTTGTGGAAATATGATGTAAGTAATCACATAGCACTGATGTTATGAAGATGGGCTCTTGGCATTTGCTGAACAGTATGGCTAAAATGTCTTTTCTCAGGCTAATCTCTGAAGCAGTATAAACAAAGTAATCAGATTGAGATGAAAAAGTTTAAGTGGATCATCAATATGACAGAAAAGGTTTTGAGAACACTTCAAAAGATGCAAGAGAAGGGTATATCTTCTATTTCAGTTTTTAATCTTAGTGAATTCTATTGTGCTTGTCTCTAAAGTGACACATTATTTTTCACAAGGAATCCCAAGTGAACCCAAAGTTGTGTGCTAATACACTAAAATCAAATAAGGTAGCCAGGTTTTTTTACTTCATATAAACTGGAATTTGGTTAAAAAAATGTGATAAAAGTGTTCTGTTAATCAGAGACTAAAGATTTCAGTGTTGAAAAAGAGTATTTTTGCCAGAAGCAAAACATTATAATGATTCTTATTAATTAGTTTAATACTTACTTTGAGGAAATACAGGAAAGCGACATAGGCTATATATGTAACTACTATAAAAATACTAAAGGAAATTAAAGATTTAAAGCATAACATTTATTTTAGGAATGTACAAACCCAAGAAATAGATTTTTCCTGGTAACAGGATCACAAGATAAAGAACACAGGTTTGAAAATAAGTGCCTTTTTCATTTACTTTGCTTTGCATCATGACAGAAACAAATGTCTGCTAATGTTACTTCTCCCAGTGATTATTTTATTTAACAGCAGGGATGAATAGATCTTTACTTAGCCTTCCCTGAAGTTTCCCTGATGTAGGAACTCTGTGTGTGTGTGAAATTCCAAGCCTTTGGAAATGGCTGACTGCCCTCAGTGGGCTCTGGGTCAGATCCTGAAGTGACCCTGGTACCTGTTTGACCAATTTGACTTTTCTGAACCTGCAGTGGGATGTTCCCATAAATGTGGTGGCATTTGAACAGAGAGATGAATGTCACTGGGCTCCAGGAGGAGCTGACTCATGCCCTGGGCTGGCAGGAGTCACTGGAAGGAGCAGGGCCAATTTCTTCCAGGTTTCCCTGAGCTCCTGGGATGCATTAAGTGCTGGTGATTTGCAGAGGTGAAAGAGATGGGAAGATTCTGCGTTTTGCCGTTTTACCTAGGTTGTACTTTCTCATCTGGAAGTCAAATCAGGTTTTGGAATTCAGTTTCAAGCATGTACTTGAAAATGTTGCAGCTTATCTAAGACCAACTCTTTTAAAACTTTCTTTGAAGTCACAGTGCTTGGTTACCACATGTTAACCTACGGTAGAAACCCCCAAACTATGTAGCCATGATGTTTTCTGAAAAATCCTTTTGCTAGGAATTTTTCTCCTGAGAAGCTGAGAAGCCTCAGAGGAAAAGAAAAATAATAATTATAATAATCTGCTGCTGTGGAATGCAACAGGTGCATCTGTGATTGGTCCATGTTGGTTGTTTGTAATTAATGGCCAATCACAGTCAGCTGGATCGGACTCTCTGAGAGTCAGGAGCTTTGTTATCATTCCATTCTTTTCTTTTCCTTGCTAGCCTTCTGATGAAATCCTTTTCTTCTATTCTTTTAGTATAGTTTTAATATATAATTTTCTTTTAATATAATATATATCATAAAATAATAAATCAGCCTTCTGAAACATGGAGTCAAAATTCTCGTCTATTCCCATGTCGGGGCTGCCTCCAAACTTCCACAAAACTAAAAATCCCAACTTTTTTTTTTCTGTCAGCTGCTTCCCAACTTGCTGCTCTACCCCAATGGTGCAACACCTATTTCCCTTAATGCTGCTAAATTGGTTTAGTCCCATGCTTTGGCTTCACCTACAGCTGTTACTTTATTCCCAGATGAACCCAGGAGATCAGGAAAGTGTCACCCATTCTCTCCCAAACCCTCTGCAGGGTCTCAGCTCCATCTCTGCAGGTGTCTCCTGGGGCGAAACCTTTGGAGAACAGCAGTGTTCTGTGGCACCAATCAGCCTGTAAGGATTAAGGGTTAGTCTTCGACAATAATTGTGATTTTATTTTAGATTAGGCCTTCAGGTGCTAATTCCAGCTGTAACAGAGCAGTGCAGGGAATAAATTCAGCAATCTGCACTTCCCTCAGGGGATGCTGTGCCTGCAGCTCTCTTGCAGTGAAGGATGGGATTTTGCACAAGGTCTATTTTTACAAGCTTAACTTCTTCAGTCTTGCCTGAAAACAGAGTTCCTTTCAGGGCAATCAGGAGTAAAAGGATGCTGCTGTTTCATCCCCACGTGATCCATTTCAGCAAACGTGTAGTGCAGGGTTTGTAGAACTGGTTACTATTTTATTACTTTGTGTGATGAAGCAAACACAGATGATGGACAGATTTCAATTCTTCTCCTGCTATGAATTTACTTCATGTCCTCATTTCTGCATATATTTAATGTTGAGGTGAACACTAAAAAGTAAAGTAATTATATTTTCTTGGCCATCACAGACTAGGGCATCACAATTTTTTGGTCTTCTACAGAATCCCCTTATAATCAGTTATTCCACTGCAAAATGCCAGTGGGATTTGGCATTTGGTAGTGGTTTATAGTGCAGATGTTTTTAATGTTGGGTTTTTTTTTTCTTCTCATACAACAAGGCATTTGAATCTAATTATCTTACTTTTTCTAATTATCTTACTATTCCAAATACCACTGTAAGGAGTTCATGTCTATTCCAGAAGAAAGAGGGGGTAGAAGATTTCCTAGGAAAATTAAAACTGGAACTCAGATGTCAGGCAGGATATAGACATTATAAGAGTGAGAATAGTTTAGCCTTTGAATAACTTCATTATGGCTGCAATATGTTCTCAGTTATTTGACATTTAAATACAGATGCCTTCTGCATGGCACGTGCCAGAACTCTGAAGTCCTTTGTCATGCACGAGGCTCAGTTACCAAGTTTCCAAACTGTACAGCTCTGACTTAAATTTTAGGAATCAGACCATAGAAGGTCTATGACATGATCTCACACATTTGTAAAGCTCCACTCATGCTGCTGCATGAGCAGTCAGGGTTTGTAAAGTGATGGGGAGCAGATCTGAGCTCCTCCTGCACCTGGAGATGAGGTTTGTGTTGGTGTTTGGTTTGGTTTGGGGATGTGTGACCAGCAGTTCCTCCCTCCTGCACACTCCTGTGCCATGGGGGTGTCACAGAGCTGGAGAGGGGACTGGGAACTGAATTAAACCCTAAAAGGGCAGAGGAGTAGAAAAAAAAAGCGCCAGCGTTTAAGAACAAGGTAGAGAACATTATTGAATTGAAACTTCTATGCTCAGAAGAATTTTATTTGCCTTCCCCTGAGGCCATTAATCAGCTGGGTTCACAGCCCCCTGAACATCCCTGCTGCTCACACCTTCAGGAGCAGGGAAAGCACTAAAGCACAGTGGTTGGAAAAGGAGGGGGAGCATGGAAAAATGCTTCCCTCTGCCAAAAAACAATATCCTTGTATTCCCCTGGGGGTGTGTGTGCAGCTGAATGCAGCTGCTGAGGAGATTCCTGCCAGGCCCAGGAAGGTGTGCTCAGCCTCCCTCACAGCTGGGAAGGGCTGGCAGTGCTCTGGCACCTGTTTCCTCACTTGCTTTTCCTCCACTCAAGCCACAGGAAATGGAAGACAAGTCTGGAGACATCACCCAACCATTACCTTCTCTTGCAGTGTGGATGCTTTGCAATGATTTTTCCTTGAGAGCAACCTACCTAACCCTGCCCCACATCTTTCATTCTCACTCCACTGATCCCCCTTTAACTCTATATCCCATTAAGATAATATTTGCCATAGGAAGGGAGCTGTAATTCAGCTTTCTGTAAGTGTGATTAATGCAGAACAGATTGTAAGCATATTGTTTTCATTAGGAAGCAGCCACTGAATGTTTCCATTTAACTTGCTGATTGCTGCAGTTGTTGCCATATGACAGAAAGTCTATTAGTCTCTGTGCCTCCTTAATTCAGCCATATGATAGAAAATGTTTGTGTTCTGAAAATAATGTCTATTACAATGACACTTATAGGAATGATCCATAGTGGGAAGCAAAACACAGCCTGTGACATGGAGGGTGGAAATAAGGATTGGGTCCTTGGCTTGCTTTAAACTGAGTGATCTGAACTAAATCCAGCACTTTGGTCATAAATGGTCACAGAGTCATATCTTGAGTTACTTGTTTCTCTATTAATAGAATGATGAGAAAGTAAAATAGGTGATGTCTTGTGTAAAATGATTTGAGATTATTTCTATGGGCCCTCTGTCTGTAGATAGAGTCTGCTTCTCATAATTTTCATTTATCAGAAGAAAATATTTCTCCTGGTTCTAAAGTGTTAGGGTGGACCTAAAAGTGACCTAAATGAAATACCAGTTGAAACCAAGAGTTTCAATAGAGCTGTTGTAGATTCTGACCATATTTTCATGTGAGAGTAGTCCTTATTGTAGTTTTCAAGGTGGTATTAAAAGGACATGAGGATAACATCAATTTGCATTATTCCATTCAGTTACACAGGGAGTATCACACTGTGGTACAACCATGGAATCAGTATTTTGACTCCAAAAGCCTTTGTGAGGATGATCCAGCAGTGGCCAGGAAACCCTCTGGAATTAATCCCTCCTTGTGATCCCAGTGCCTGTGGAGAGCAGATTCCCCCTGTGGGCTCATTGCTGGGTTCCTTTAGCTTGCTGCTGGCATTTTCCCCCTCTGTTGGGTGGCCCAGGTGTTTGGGGCTGACTGTGTGCTCACAGGTTTGAGACAATCATAAGGTGAGTGCAGGGGTGTGGTCTTACTTGTTGGTCTCCAGATTATTTAATTTTTTAACTCTGGCACTACACAAACCACACTGAGAGCTATTAACAGAAATTAATTATTGCTCCTGCTGGCTTCTTTACAACTTACTCAAATGAGGGATTATTAAAATGCATCATGCCTTGCAAATTTGCTTGCATTAAAAGCTTTATCATTGCCTGTGCACTGCTGGCCTCCAGCAGGGGCCAGAACTCAGAAATTCCTGCTCAGCCATTGCCATGAGCAGTGCTGGTCTGGGTCCACTGACCCCAAACACAGCAGCCCTGTGCCCAGGGACCCTCCTGACATTGTGACATCCCAAACCTGCCCTTGGCCTTGAGACTCGGCTACCATGGAGAAGGGAATTATAGACACAGCAGAATATGCGTTTTTCTGACCAAATGTGTTTTGTTTGGTTTTTTTTCTTCAATTTCTAGTTCAAACAAGTAAGGGAAGCAGATAACCATGGTAACCCAGAAAAATGTGGGTGTAGATCTGCTGGTGTGTGTCTGTGGAGAGTTGAACAAATGTGTAGAAGGGTTTATTTATTTGTTTACCAATGTATCCTATTGGTGGCTTTTTGATCCTAAATGAGGATTAAAATTTCTTGAAAATGGAGAGCTGTAAAAAACCCAAACACTTTCTGTGCCTTTTGCAGAGATTTTGTATTAACACAGTTGTAAATAATTTAAATTATGAGCTTTCTGCTTTTACCATGATTTAAAGTAGAGAACTCTGAAATGAGATTGTTAAATTTTTGTAAATTTATAAAATGCTGATGGGACAGTTTGTTTTTAATTTTAGCTGGAAAAGTTTCAAGTTTGATGTGTACTTGGGTGGTGCTTTGAAATAAACCAGCTCTGAAGGGTTATTTTTGAGGAAATATGAACTATTCAATCTGCTAAGCTTTTCTGCCCTCCCCTGAAGTTTCTGTCCCTTGTGTCTCCCCAGTCCAGCTGCAAACATGAGCACACAAATTCACACCAGAATATATTGTTTAGGAAGGTCCTATCCATGGGAGTTTGGGGAAAAATGCTGAATTTCTGCTTGACTGCAGCATCTGTCATTATTACCCCTGTGCATGTAAAAGGGGCTCTTGTAGTTGTCAGGATGTTTCTAAAAGGTTGTTCCAGGGATTGTCATCACTGTCTCATAATTGATAATGATAATTTCTTACTGATGGCTTCTCAAACAGAATTCAAAAGGGAAAATAGCAATGTTAGAACTGTATTTCATGCTTTACTGCAGATTGCTTAACTTATTTTTTTTTCCTGTTTCCAGTAATGTTACAGCAAACACATGGACAGGTTTCTGTCCAGTTGAGGTCCTTAAATCCTTCTTGTAGGTGAACAATTTGTGCATTCTGATTTCCTTCCTATGGGTGCATTTTGAAAAATATTTAATATTTTCATAAAGGTACTTTTGCATTTCAGCATTTTAGGAATGTTCAGAGCTTCCATTCTATTTCCCTATAATTTTATTTTTAGAATGCTAAATGCAAAGATTTGGATGTTTTGCTGTTGTGTAATGCTGTAACAATCAGGCATTTGCTTGGCTCTTAGAGGTAGTCAGAGGGGTGAATAAGATGATTTCTCTGGGTTTATCCCAGTTTTGTAAAAATCTTAATTCAAACTGCAAGTTAACCCAATATTTTAAAAGGAAGTTCTTCAATAGACCATGTAACAGCACTGCTTTTTTTGGGAAGATGGGCTCTCTTATCAGTAATTCAAGTATCAAGAATTTTGTACTGAAAATAGTGATATTTCTTTTATAATGTTGTATTTTCCAGCTATGAGGTTCTCTGTGTTTTTTATAATGTTGACAATAGAGAACCTGCAGCTACTGTTGGTAAAAATTTTTTAATTCCTCTGGTCTTTGTTTATATTATGGAAATGCAAGTTAATTATAAGACTGTATTCAAAAGTTCTCAAAGCAAAAATAACTAGATTACTTCAGACTCCAGTCTGAGTTTTCAGTCTACTGTTAATTGGATTGAATCCTAACTTGAAATTTGGGAATTTGGTTTCTGTTTGTTGTTGAATTGATAGAGTAAAAATAAAAATCGAGAGTAAAAATTGAAACTGATGCTAGATTCTGGGAAGGATTCTATTTTCCCCAAAGCATGACTGATGTGTGTGAGCAGCTCTGGGGCTGGGGATTTTGAAGGGTTCAGTCCTGGGAGATGGCAGCAATTCCCAGCAGGGAGGCTGAGCTGGGCACAGGCACCTGTGCTCCTGAACTCAGCTATTCCTCTCTGCTTGCCTCTTTTGAGACAGGTTTCTGTCTCAAAATATGAGCAGATATTTCACAATCTGGTGTTTTAGCAGGTTCCTGCTTCCCTGCCCATTGTACTCCCTTGTTACCAGCTTGTTTCTTCTGAAATGGGGGAAGCAGCAGGGAGCAGAATATCCAGTTCTAACTCAGATGTTAATATTGAGGGAAATGTCAGTGTCAGCTGGAGATGTTGGCATTGCAATAGCAGCAGTAATTCTTTCTGAGATTTGGTCTGTATGGTACAACTTTGTGTCCCTGGAAGAGTTTGGGATCAGCTAATGAGCCTATTAATGGCTCCTGGTTGTTTCTGGAGATGCAAACTGAGTAGAGTTACTCTGATAACACACCATGGACATGGGGTGTGTTATCAGAGAATCAGGGTTTGGTTTGTACTCCTCTTTGTCACATAAAAAGTTGAGACATGGATGTATTTTCCCTGAAAGTAAACTTTTTACAGTATTCATTGCAATGACACACTTCAGTCAAACTGTGTTGATTCCTTGGGGATTTTGTAGAAGCTGAGTTTATTTTATTTCTCTAATAACACAGAAACACTAAACAGTTAATAAATATATCAGAAGGCTTTCCACTGCACTTTGTTTCCCTGATAGCAGCATATTTTGTGCCTATAGCTACAGTATTCTACTGGGTGAAGATAAATGGATTTCATAATCTCTCACTGGGGAGAAAAGTGAGACTGGAGAAGATTGGAGCTGCATGAGCTGGATAACTTAAGATTATAGCTCTGAGAGGCAGAGCTCTAAAAAGCTATTAAAGATGTTACCTTCTTGATTGGAGATTCAGGACTTGATGCACTGCCTCAGTCCTGCTCTGTTTTCAAACTTTGATTGAGTTTATTTCATCTTCCACCTGGCCCCTCTGAAATGCTGCCCTGAAAAGAAGTAATTTTTTTCAGTTGTGTGTCTGTTATAGTTAGATTCATCTTTCAAAAACATTACCATTTCCTAAAGACTGGATTTAAATCCATCAGCAGAATATGAAGGAAAACACATTGGATTATTTTGATATAGTCATTGAGATAATTTCTTATGGGATTGTGCTTAATATGTTGAATTATTACAAAGGAAAGGCCATTATTGGTTTGAAGAAATACCATAAATGGTGATTACAACTGTTAAAAAAGTGGAATTAAACTTCTGTTTTGTAAAGGAGGCTCATAAATTTGTTTTGTCTTAAGGAACTGCTGCCATTACTGAAAGAGTTTGTGTTGGGACAGGGAAGATTTCTCTCCCAGTGTGATGAATTTAGTGAGATTTGTCCTGTTACCAATTTGCCATTTGATTGCTGGGCACATTCAGAGAAACTGGAGCTGTCAGGTACAGTCAGCTATCCTTTAAAAAATGCCCAGTAGCTTTAATAGCTTTAAAAGTGATTAACAGCTCATTCTCCATGGATGCCTGGGGTATTCTGTAGTGGGGTGACCACATCCCAGGCAGGACAGGGGCAGAAAATGAAAAACTCTTGGCTTGAAGTAAAGGCAGTTTAATGAAAAAAAAAAAAAAATCAGAGGTGATGTGTGGATTCTTTGTTCCTTTTTTCTGCTAAGGTCAGGATTAAATGTGTGAGACAGTATTTCTTGTTCTGACTCAGATGTTCATTAGTTGTTATCTATATTATAGTTTTATAAGCTGTGAGTTCTACAGCACTTGACTAACAAACTAAAAAATAGAGTCCTATCTCTCTCTCTCCAAGGCTTTTTAAGGATAAATGGTCTAATTAAGAAATGACACTTAAATTACTTTTACTTTTAACCTAATAACTACCTACCTGTGCCCTGCAATGCAGACTTTACCTGATTACACAACACTACTCAAGCTCGTGAAGAAGGATTAGCTACTGCCCTAAAAATTCTATCCTGCTTTGTATATATTATTATATTCTAAAGCCTTAAACTCTGAGTTTTCCACCATGTGATATTACACACTTCTGTTTAAACTACACACCTATAATCCTAGTTCTGCCATTCCATTTTGGAAGTTTCTCCATGGTCTCAGGTCAAATGCAGTGTTCTCTTGGGGGTCAGTGACTGGCAGCACAAAGTCTCAAATTCTCAGCAGCCAGGGATCCAGCAGTGATGTTGTTATAAATAAGAAGTTTGACTTAGGCCAATATTCAAGCAGCAATCAATTTATTAATTAATATGGTAAAGTATGAGCAATACAGTGCTGGGTACAATGGGGGAAGTTTTCCCTCCCACTGCACACCCATAGTTGAGGCTTACAGGTATTTATAGGGGTACTCAAAAGCTTTCTCAGCAGTTTCTATTCTAATTTTTACTCATCAGCAGTTTCTATTTCTAATTTTTACGTCACAATTCTCTACACTGTTGTGATTTAGTTTTTCTCAGGATGTATCCCAAAAGGAGTATCTTAGATGGTGGTGATCTGGTTTCTGAAAGAAGAAACACGAATCCCATCTGGTGAAGTCCAGCTCCCCAGATGTGTGTCCACCTTTTAATTGCAAGGAGTATAAATCTCATAACAGTGATGTCCAGCTTCCCTTGGTCAAAACTAATAATCCTTGAGTTGATGTTCATCTTCCTTTCTCAAGCTGCTTTTCCCTGTTTTGTTAAGGCATGAGATAAGCAGGTTTCCTTTATATATATTCTAAAGCTATAGTTTCAAGGATACAGCAATATTCTAAAATTATACTTCAAAAGGTTATTATTGCAAAATTCTTTAAGGCTTAGCTACAAGCAAAGAGCAACATCGTTAATGCTTTAATTCCAATGCTCCTAAATCAACTAAGGTTAATTGCAAACAAAAGATAGGTTCAAAGGTCTTCTTCCATGCTTTACTTTCTTCAGTTATTATTAGAATTTGTCTTTATAACTGTCCTATGGTCAGTCTCCACAAATATGGCAATCACGAATTCACACATTGCCTTTATGTACCTGACACCAAACACAGCTTGGTATTTCACAATGTGCAGAAGCAAAGCAAAACCAAAGGAAATTTGATCTCAACTTCCCACCACTGCCAATTCCTTCCCATCCCTGGAGTCAGTGCCTCAGGATGGGCACCTGTCCCTGTCCCAGCCTTCTGTGATAGAGGCCACCCGTGCAGCCCCCACTGCCAAACCCCCACAACCAGTGCAGGACACAGGGCTAAGATGCTCTTGGCTTAATAGAGAATCAAATAGTCTGGATTTGTTGATATGACCTCCTAGGTGATGCCAACCTAACCAGATTCAGTGCCACTGGAGGGATGAAGTTGCCTCCTCCTGTCTGTCTGCAAAAATATTTCAGTCTGTTAAGTTTTAATGTTCACTTTGGGGAAGAAGATTGCTGGATGGCCAGTTCTTAAAGTGTGATTTTCCCCATTATTGGCCAGGGATTTATCAAATCCCTCTATCTTCTGCCCTGCTGATACATAAAGATCAAAGACAGAGTCTGTTTAGATGAAGATATTCTGGGATAGAAACATGTTATGAAAATGGAGAATAGGGGATTTTTCACACATCTGACCTATTCAGCTACAATCTTCACTGAAAACTTTTAGTTTTTAATAGAAAACTCTTTTCCAGAATTTTAGGTCTGTTGCAGAATGAGGCCTTTGTCGGGGATGAGCCATTTGTCGGTGAGGGGAGACTCGGACACTCAATATGAGTGATCAGCAAGTTCCATTTATTGAAGAGAGCATCAGACACTTAGACAGCAAATAATAAGCTTATGAATATTCTGTAAGCCAAGCAATCTATTGGTTAAACTATACCATCAACTCTTCCTCATTCCTTTGGGCCTGCATTCCCTGTTTCCCACGTCTCTCTGTCTACTTGTTATCATACCCAGCTAGGCCCAAGGACACGCTATCTTGCAGGTGCAAAAACTCAAACTAGCTGTGTTCGGTATTTTCCCAGCTCCTGGTCGGCTAACAAGCGAATGTCTACGTGACCTCTGTCATGTAGCCATTTCTCCACATAGGTCTAGTTTTAAAAAGCTCTGTTTTAAATCTTGTTTGTTTTAACTTTGGAAATAAAATCCAGAAATCATGCAAATTGCAGGTAGTTAAAAGGGAAAATGTTCTTCTCACTTCTTTCAGAAGAATCTCCCAGGTTCTCACCTCATGTTTAACTACAAGAGATCAGAGAGACTCAAGAGTCAAAGAAAACTTCAAGGCACAGGGAAAGACATTTTGGATAGATGTGGTCCACAGTGAACCCATGCAGAGTGCAAGAGGGAATGCTGTACAGAAAAAGGAGGTTGAGAGTAGAAATTTGGAAATCACCTGGCAAAGAGTGTGAGATAAATTGGTAAAAAGCTCAAATCTTCCATATCTGGTTTTCTAACTGCTGTAATTCTAAGGACAGCAAAAGACACCCTGGGTTTGAGGGATGTTGTTAGTGATGGTTCTGGAAGGTTTTGACTTTTAATTTGTTCCTGTGTTTCATTTAGAGGAAAACACTGCTTTTAGGGCTGCTCAAAGCCCATTATTCCTATTGCATGGGAAATGTCTGTATTTCAAATCTTGTTTTCCTTCTTGGCCGAAACTATTTTTGCTGCTGAGTTTTTGCCCTGCCCTAGGTGATGTATTCCCCTGTTCCCCAGGCAGCAGCAGCTGGGACCTTCGCAGCATGGTGGATTTGTAAAGTGGCAAAACCCTTCTGGTGAGCCCCAAATGGAAAGCCAAGAATGTTCTGTCTAAAGAGGCAGCACAGTGCTGAGCAGGGCTGGGGATTGGAGGTGTTCTGGAGAGGTCAGAGAGAAATCCAGCCTGTAACTTCCAGTGTGGCCTTTGCATTCAGCAGAAATTATGAACTGCCAAAGCAACTCCTAGTACAGATTCGGGAGCCCACTGGAAAAACTGGGTGTGCTCCCAGCTGGTGATTCCTGAAAAAAACCAGAAAAATCTGCATCAAAAGTGATCTGAGAAATGGGAGAGGCTGTGAAACACAGAGCAGCCACTAAAGGAGAAGTGTGGGAACTTGAGCAAGGGAGATGTAAAGAATAAACTGAAAATGTGAATCAGTATGTTTAAAAATAGGTCAGACTAACCCACTGTGTCTGGTTCTACCAATGAATAACAAGTTTTAGTTGGGTATTTCATAGAGTTGTTTAGCTTGGAAGAGGACTTGGGAGATCTTCTAGTTAAGCATCTTCCTTAAACTCCAGAGTTAGATCAGGATTGTGCCCTGCTGAGCTTGTATTATCTCTGGTGAATAGAATTCTTCAGACTTCCTGGGCAACTTACTCCTAATTATATAGAGAATTATTGCTGGTAATTAATCAGAACTTGTTATCTGTTGCTTTCTGGCCTTTTCCTGTGCATGTTTGAGGAAAATCTGGTTCCTCTTTCTATGTAACCACAGCTAAAGTGAGGCCAATGCCTTTAATTTTGTGACTTCAGGCTGACTAAACCCAATTCTTGGCATTTCCAGCCTGGTAGCCCTCTAAACATCTTGGTGGCCCTGTAAACATCTTGGTGTCCCTTCTCCTCTGGACTCCCTCCCATTTTCGGTGTACTCAGTACACGGAGCTGGGCACAGTGCTCAGTGCAGTGCCAAAGGTGACAAATGCAGAAGGGATAAACAGAGCAGAAAAAGGCAAATAAATCTCAACTCACTGAAATGTCAAATGTGAATTCTGACAAAGGGTGGAAAAAGAGTAATTTTCAGCTCTTCAGTGCTCCTACAGACCCCTCATTCTCCTGTAGGAGTTCTGTGGAGTTGTAGGAATTCAGGGATCCCACAAAAGGTTTCAGTTTTAAGTAGCCCAGAAGATAAATACTGTCTGTGTAGAAGGCTGGACTTCATTTCAGAAAGAAAGGTCAGAATTTCTAGAGGATAATGCTAGAAATGTCTAAAAAAAGGAACTGTGAAAAGTTTTTCTCAAGAAATAAATTCATGTCTATTAAGAAAATAAAATTCACATTTGCGGTAGGAACTTGGAGTTATTTTTGGAGAAACAGTTTTCAGTTCTAACAGAATTACAAGTTTGATGCAGGTAGTGTTGAATGAAACTCTGTGGGGGTACAGGGGAGCAGAGTTTAAGTTTTATTATTCACTGGCTGTAAGGCAATATTTTTAATGCCATTGAATATGCAGGACAAACATCTTACCTTTCTGACAGACTCAGCTGCCTTGGACTTTCTGTTGGTGTTGTCTTTGCTCATCTGAGCATCTCTCCTGTCATCTCCTGGATGCTTTGCCATGTATTCCTCATGCACCACATTCTCCTTGTGTTTCTCCATCTTAGACCTCAAGGATTGTGGATCCTCCTGCTCAGGGCTTGTGATTTTATTTTATTTTAATTTTTTAAAATTTTTATTATTTTTGTCTTGTGCCTATTTCAAAAGGAACAAATCCTTGTCCAATCCATAAGGATTCTTGCCAGAGGATCTGATTCCCTGGTGGGATAGATGTCAGTATTGGGATATGTTTGTAGACTATTTTATCATTTATTTTTAAGGCCCAGGAATGGCTTGATCTTGACCCACAGAATATCTGCTGCTGGAGTAGAAATATGTGAAACTGTGGTATTAAAAACCACAGTGTTAAGACCCAGGGCCCAGAAAACTAAAGTGTAATTTGCTTTACCCTACACAAGCTGTTTTTCCAAACTTTGTGATGTGAGGAAGGCTCTGGTGGCTCGTCCCTGTACAATGCACAGCAAAGCTTCCTCAGTTGTGTGATCAAACCCACAATGATTTGGAATTAAATTTCAATAATTTAAGTAATCCTTCTGGCATTGCAGCTCAGGGCACATCAAATTGGAAATCCTATTAAGAAAAAGTGTCTATATTTATAAGGACAGGAGGTTCAAAAAGTGCAGTTGAAGCCAAAGCTTTTAAGCTGTTTGATTCAGTGGGACATGAAAAACCTGTTAAAAATAATGGGGAGAAATTTACTGCACTTTCTGAGAGTTTTGACAATTAAAAGAAAGGGTAAAGAATCTCCATGAACATGAAGAATGGCAAAATAGCTTTTGTGAGAGTTGGAAGCACAAATGGAAACATGCAAAGTTATAATGTGCAAATTCTGTTGTCATATGTGCAATAAATAATCTATGCAAAGAGATTCCAATTACTGGACAAACAAAAAAAAGTTTCCCTAAAATAAATGTAAATTTAGGGTATTTTTGTAGAGAGGTAAACTTCTCATCCTGCTTGCCTATTTAAGGGTTTCAAAAAAATCCACATACACATCTAGTTTGGAACATTTTTTTACTTAAACTTTCTCAGCATCTACTCAATCCAGAAGGGTGAGAATGGCAAGATATTCCTGAAGATGGTAGTTCTGGAGTTGTTGGCACTAATAAAGTGTTAAAGCTAAATATGTGGCTGAGGAGTTTGCATATTGTCTTTTTCACACTCCAACAACAAAGTGTGGAAGAAACCTGAGGGATAATAATTTCCTGGTCTCATTTCCCAAGACTGTCATTCCTCATCTTGACATACTATTAAAATAATTTCATTATCAGTATTTTTTCTTGTCATTAAGTTACTGATGCTTCTGTTAGTTTTATTTCTAAAACCTTGAGTGCCCACACACAGACCTTCCCTTCATATTCATGTCCTTTGCCAAATACTTGTATTGGATCATCTGGTCCCCTGTAAAACTTCTGCCTAATTATAGTTGAGTGTTCTGAGGGATGACAGAATCCCCACAGAATCAATAGGAATCTGCACAAAAGGAGGAGAATTTGATTGCTTGGTTGATTTCCTAGCAGGTTTGGTTTGGTTTTTATTTTGTTGTAGTTAGTGATACACATATACACAAGCAAATTATATTTGCAGTTGCTAAAACTCCCAGAAGAATTCTTAAAAACAAATAGCGGAGTTTCCTAACTATCAGTTTATCTTTTGGTCCATCATTGTGTCTGAGGTGCAGATAACAGGATTCAGCTCTGCCTCTCCTAGGAATTCTTTAGTTTTGTTGCACTTTCAATTTTAAAATGAAAAATTGAGAATTTAAAATTTGTTGCATTTTCCATTTTTCAATTTTAAAATTTCAATTTCAAAGCCTGGTGTAGAGGTGTTGGAGTGCATCTGTTGGAGCTGTGTGTGTGAGGTTTTGGGGAAGGGGTTGGTCAGGTGTTTGTGGCAGCAGCTCTGGCCACAGAGAGCAAGACACAGCTTTCCCAGGCATTGTCCTGGACCAGGCTGTGAGAACATCAGAGAAAAGAATGATAAACAATTCTTATCTTCACTTGCTGCACCTGCTGTTGTGAACATCCGGAATGTGTAACAGAGATTTGTTTACCAAAGGGTGATTTCTTAACCGGCCAATGGTGATGGTGTTTGGATTCAAGGACTAGTTGGGTCCAGACTGTCTGGAAGGGTGATGGGTTTCTTAATAAGAATAGTGTAATAAAGTGATTGATCAGCCATCTGAGAAGCATGGAGTCAATGCTCATTTATTACCCAGTTGGGGCCTGTGACAACAGGTCCTTCCATGGACACTGAGCAGACCCTGAGGCTGTTTGGAAGCACAGCAGCATGTGCCAGGCTTGGATTTGGGATTTCAGGACTGGCTGCTGAGCTCCCACAGCCTGGCTGCACACAGATCCCCACATCTCCACCTCTGAGGTTTGAATGTGATGTGGAGCAGATCTGCTCCTTGTGCCTTAGCATGCAGAGCAGCACCAATGATTATTGAAGATGTGGAACCTGGGGTTCTGTGGGGAGTGGTACAAACTTAAGGAAATCTTGCATTGGTACTGGGGGAACTTGGTAGTGCTGCTGTGATTTTACTGCCAGGCACATTGGTTGTCCAAGGATAGGAGGCAGAATGTGTGAAATTCCATGTATATATATCTATATCAATATGTGTGTGTGTGTATTCATATCTGTATGTGTGTAACATTTTTATCCTGAACTGGAACAGACTGTGGGTGGGTGGAGAGAAGGAATGGCAGTTATTGGAGGTACTCAAATGCTCCAAACTGGACCAGGCTATTCCTGGGCAGCCTGCTCTGAGTGGAGGAGCACAAAGCACATTGTGCTGGGTGAGTGCCAGAGGTGCCCTCCAAGTGACATCCCCCTGGGATTCTCTGAATTGTAAGTGAGAGCAAGTCTAAATATGAAAGAAAGTGCAATTGTGTGGAAACTGAAAACTATTTCAGTCCACTCATCTTTCTGAAGGTGGGAGATGAATGATGCAGACTGGGAAAATAGTGTGGGTGACCTGCCCAGGGAAATTAGAGCTCCTCAGTTCCTGTTTTAAGAGGCTAATTGGAGAACCACATCTCTCAGGTGTGGTGCTGACACTCTCAGTATGATGAAATTTCCAAGTTCTCTTTTTTTTGTGCTCCTTTCAAGCTGCAGAGCCAGTGAATAACTCATCTCAGCAGCCCAGCAGGATGTGCCTCCCCTGAGATCCCCTTGTCTGACAGCTCACACATTTGTAGTGCAGGTAGTAGTTTTGATAGATGCACTGACTATTAATGTGTGACTCCACTCAGAGCAGCTGAGGGGATCTGCTCAGCTGTTCACAAAGTTTCTCTGAGAAAACTACAACTATAGTTTATTAAATATTCCTTTTTCCCCACTATTGTTATGGAGAACACCTAATTTATAGCCAATTCTTAGCTCCCTCTCCATCTGTAATGTTTTGATTAAACACTGTTTTGAAAAGATGAGCCAATGGCAAATTATTAATCTTTTTCTTTAAACTGCTAATTGTACATTCTTGAAGTAGAGCTGGGGTTTTTCAGATAGGCCATGTTTCTTCCCAGAAATGGGTCATTCTGTTCCTGAAGGTTTTATTTAACAGTTAACCTTTTCTTTTGTGTGGCTCCTGACAGCAGCCCTCTATAGTTTTTATTCTGTCATTTGCTGATATGTGTCTATAAAGATGGAAACACAGGAAAAAGTGAATTTGTCAGTAATTCCTTATGTGAGGAGCAGTGTCATGAAAACACCTGAAAAATCTTTCCTTCACTCTGTTGCTTCAATTCTTCCTTCTATACACATATTCATTTACACATACAAAAAGTACTTAAAAATGTTGTCTTTCAATACAATCACAGATGTTTGTGACTTTTTTTAAAACTTTAGCTATTTATCAGAGAAAACACTGCCACTCTAGTGAAAATAGAAACTTATACCACTTACACCACCTCTAAAGAACTAAAAATGTCAAGGGGGTCATAAAAGGAGAATAACACAGCTTGTTTTAGAAATTGTTCTGTGACAACTTCTGTAATCATTTTGATAAAAGTTCTGTAAACTGAAACCTTTGTACTTTTTCAACTGAATGAGCTCTGAAGGCACAATGCGTCACTGGAAATAGAAATTAAAGACTTTTATTCTTGGCAAGAAGCTCTGCACTCTGTGCCTCCAGAGTAAAGATGTTCTCTGAAGCAAACAGAGAATTTTTGTGTGTGATATATTATAATGGGCGCTGCTTCCTTGACTTTTTATCCTTTGTGCTGCTCTGGAAGCACAACAGACCTGCCTTCTTTGCATACTAATAAACATTGCTGCTTGTAATTATTCTGTGGTTACAGTAGCTCTCCTTTGAGATGAATCTTTGCTATGTTATTTACTTTGTTTCAGTTATTTGGAGCCTTTAGTTCAACTGTAAAACAAGGCTTTACTTTTGTTGTGATGTTTACTACCTCGCTGTTTTTTCCATCTGTAAGGCAAGGACTGGAGCAGCTGTTTAGGACCTGATTCCCTGAAAACAAAAGTCACTTTGCAGTACTTTGATTTTTAAAAAATTGTGCACCTGGTGTAAAAAAATCACTTGGATGTTTTCTTCTATGGTTTCAGTAGAAGTCTAAGATCAACCTCTACACCACACTAGATGAGAGTAGAAACTTCTCATGAGTTGCTATAAGTGATCAGATAAATGATATTTTTTTATGTGATGGAAGATGTGTATTATTTATAATCTTGGTTTTGATAGGCATCCCATGTTTTACTATATCTGTGATCCTTTCCATGATGGTTGCCAAGTTTTCATTTGACAAAGCAAAAAATACAACTGATGACAAAAACTCATCTCAGTTTAAGTTAAATTCTTTGAACATATGGTATCAGTTAGAGTCTCAAAGAGGTACAGAAATAAGAAGAAAAGAAAGCTAAACAGGTAGAGCATTTGAAGAATAAACACTTATAATTGAGGAAAACTTCAAAATGTATTCTTTACATCTAATCATGACCAAAGCAGTTTACTGATTTATTTAATTAGCTGGCAATCAGGGAATTAGGAACTTGGACAGAATCAGCCATTCTGTAGATAAACCCCAACAGATGACATTTGTGAGATACGATGATGGAACGAACTATAAATTTCTAATTCCCTCTGTAACTTGTCCTGGGTTAACTATACGATGCTTCTATCCCCAGTCGTCTCATTATGTTTATGTTGAATAATAAGTTTTGTACCTTTAAGAGAGTTCCAGGGAGTGAAGGGGGAGAGAGAAGAAGCGTGCAGTTCGTTTTCAGACACTGCACTCCTACACATTCCTGCTACTGGAATGTTTTGTCTGCGGAAGGACAGAAAACGGAACAGAGACCTCTCCTTTTCTTTGTAGTTAGTTCTAGCTAGCTGAGGCACACAAGATCCCTGGACTGTTTTCTTTCCCTTTTTCTCTGGACCTTTTGAAACTGCTCTGGACTGAACAGCCAGGAGAGCACCGGCAGCTACAGCTGTGGCCCACCGGGCCAGGCCTGGCCCACGACAATTCCAGCACCGGAATTCCTTCACTCCCTGGAACACACTTAAAGGTACTAAACTTATTATTCAACCTAAACAGAATGAGACGATTGGGGATAGAAGCATATAGTCAACCCAGGACAAATGAATCCCTGAAGGGTTCTGTTTTCCGTGCCACAATGGCCCTGTTCTGTGGTTCCCCCTGCCGGTCCCCATTGTAGGGTCCAGCCCAGATCTCCACTTTGTGATTCCTTGTGCTTAGCTGGGTTTTCATGCTGGGTAGGAAATGGACAGACTGAAGCTCCCACAGACATGGAGGGGTTTGATCTGCAGCCTTGGGAGAAGCTTGCATTGGGGTAAAAATACAATATGTGATGAACAAAAATTCTGCCAATTTTTTTCAGTGAGAAAAAGGTTACCAGTGTTGCTGCTGGGGTGCTGCTTGTGCTATGGTAATTAGGGGTCGTTGTTGTTAATAGTTGTTTTTGTATCAGTAAAAGCCCTAGCTGGGGGGAAGTAATGGCCCTTCTGAGAGACAGTGAGGGGTGGGGACATCCCAAACAGTGAGGAGAAGAGACTTGAGGGGAGGGATATGCAAAATGACTCCAAGGACCAGCATGCCAAGTAGAAGTCTGGGGTGGCCTGGGTTGTGACAATTCCAGGAGAGAAGACTTCACTCCTGGAGAACCCTGGGCGTGGGGGCATGGCCCTGTGGATCACAGATCTCACCGCCACCGTGTAGGGCTCCTGTGGCTGGCAGAGCTCCCTTTGGGACACCAGAAGCACAAAGTCCCTGGGCTCGTGGCCTGCCGCGGCACCACAGATGACGTGGTAGATCTTCTCCTTCTCGCTCACAGCCTGCAGGACCTCACATGTCAGGTAGTGCTTGTCCCAGTGCGGGCAGAGCCTGAAGTCAGACAGCAGAGAGACGGCCACATGGGCTGGGACGTTCACCCGCATCTCCACCTTAAATGAGAGAACACCACCCTCCTGGTGGGTCGAGATTTTCCCATCATCCAGAGTCTTGGTTATGTCCCACCCTGGTTTTCCTGCCATGTATGTCAGTGCAGCCCCGTTGCTGTAACTCAAATATGGCTGGTTGCTTGTCTCCCAGGCATCAGAGGGCTTGTCTCCTTTGGCAGCTAGGACGCATTTACTGGTGAGTAGAATCCTCCTCCGCGCAACAGCTCTGTAGCACCTCCTCAGACCATCCCAATTCATGTATTTGTCCAGGTTGTGTGGTCCAGCATAGCTCTCCACTTTGTGATTCCTTGTGCTTAGCTGGGTTTTCATGCTGGGTAGGAAATGGAAAGACAGAAGCTCCCACAGACACTGAGGGGTTTGATCTGCAGCCTTGGGAGAAGCTTGGATTGGTGTAAAAATAGAATATGTGATGAACAAAAATTCTGCCAATTTTTTTCTGTGAGAAAAAGGTTACCAGTGTTGCTGCTGGGGTGCTGCTTGTGTTATGGTAATTATGGGTCCTTGTTGTTAATAGTTGTTTTTGTGTCAGTAAAAGCCCTAGGTGGGGGGAAGTAATTGCCCTTCTGTGAGACAGTGAAGGGTGGGGACATAACGAACAGTGAGGAGAAGAGACTTGAGGGGAGGGATATGCAAAATGACTCCAAGGACCAGCATGCTAAGTACAAGTATGGGGAGGCCTGGGTTGTGACAATTTCAGGAGAGAGGACTTTTCTCCTGGAGAACCCTGGGCGTGGGGGCATGGCCCTGTGGGTCACCGATCTCACCGCCACCGTGTAGGGCTCCTGTGGCTGGCAGAGCTCCCTTTGGGACACCAGAAGCACAAAGTCCCTGGGCTCGTGGCCTGCCGTGGCGCCACAGATGACGTGGTAGATCTTCTCCTTCTCGCTCACAGCCTGCAGGACCTCACATGTCAGGTAGTGCTTGTCCCAGTGCGGGCAGAGCCTGAAGTCAGACAGCAGAGAGACGGCCACATGGGATGGGACGTTCACCCGCATCTCCACCTTAAATGAGAGAACACCACCCTCCTGGTGGGTCGAGATTTTCCCATCATCCAGAGTCTTGGTTATGTCCCACCCTGGTTTTCCTGCCAGGTGTGTCCGTGCAGCCCCGTTGCTGTAACTCAAATATGCCTGGTTGCTTGTCTCCCATGCATCAGAGGCCTTGTCTCCTTTGGCGGCAAGGATGCATTTACTGTTGAGTAGAATCCTCCTCCGCGCAACAGCTCCGTAGGATCTCCTCAGACCATCCCAATTCATGTATTTGTCCCTGTTGTGGGGTCCAGCCCAGCTCTCCACTTTGTGATTCCTCGTGCTTAGCTGGGTTTTCATGCTGGGTAGGAAACGGAAAGACAAAAGCTCCCACAGACACTGAGGGGTTTCATCTGTATCCTTGGGAGGAGCTTGGATTGGTGTAAAAATACAATATGTGATGAACAAAAATTCTGCCAATTTTTTTCAGTGAGAAAAAGGTTACCAGTGTTGCTGCTGGGGTGCTGCTTGTGTTATGGTAATTATGGGTCGTTGTTGTTAATAGTTGTTTTTGTGTCAGTAAAAGCCCTAGGTGGTGGGAAGTAATGGCCCTTCTGTGAGACAGTGAAGGGTGGGGACATCCCAAACAGTGAGGAGAAGAGACTTGAGGGGAGTGATATGCAAAATGACTCCAAGGACCAGCATGCTAAGTACAAGTCTGGAGAGGCCTGGGTTGTGACAATTCCAGAAGAGAGGACTTTTCTCCTGGAGAACCCTGGGCGTGGGGGCACGGCCCTGTGGATCACAGATCTCACCGCCACCGTGTAGGGCTCCTGTGGCTGGCAGGGCTCCCTTATGGACACCAGAAGCACAAAGTCCCTGGGCTCGTGGCCTGCCACGGCGCCACAGATGACGTGGTAGATCTTCTCCTTTTCACTCACAGCCTGCAGGACCTCACATGTCAGGTAGTGCCTGTCCCAGTGCGGGCGGAGCCTGAAGTCAGACAGCAGAGACACGGCCACATGGGATGGGACCTCCACCCGCATCTCCACCTTAAATGAGAGAACACCACCCTCCCTGTGGGTTGAGATTTTCTCATCATCCAGAGTCTTGGTTATGTCCCACCCTGGTTTTCCTGCCAGGTGTGTCAGTGCAGCCACGTTGCTGTAACTCAAATATGCCTGGTTGCTTGTCTCCCATGCATCAGAGGCCTTGTCTCCTTTGGCGGCAAGGATGCATTTACTGTTGAGTAGAATCCTCCTCCTGGCAATAGCTCTGTAGCACCTCCTCAGACCATCCCAATTCATGTATTTGTCCAGGTTGTGTGGTCCAGCACAGCTCTCCACTTTGTGATTCCTTGTGCTTAGCTGGGTTTTCATGCTGGGTAGGAAATGGAAAGACAGAAGCTCCCACAGACACTGAGGGGTTTGATCTGCAGCCTTGGGAGAAGCTTGGATTGGTGTAAAAATAGAATATGTGATGAACAAAAATTCTGCCAATTTTTTTCAGTGAGAAAAAGGTTACCACTGTTGCTGCTGGGATGCTGCTAGTGTTATGGTAATTACGGGTCGTTGTTGTTAATAGTTGTTTTTGTGTCAGTAAAAGCCCTAGGTGGGGGGAAGTAATGGCCCTTCTGTGAGACAGTGAAGGGTGGGGACATAACGAACAGTGAGGAGAAGAGACTCGAGGGGAGGGATATGCAAAATGACTCCAAGGACCAGCATGCCAAGTACAAGTATGGGGAGGCCTGGGTTGTGACAATTCCAGGAGAGAAGACTTCACTCCTGGAGAACCCTGGGCGTGGGGGCATGGCCCTGTGGATCACAGATCTCACCGCCACCGTGTAGGGCTCCTGTGGCTGGCAGAGCTCCCTTTGGGACACCAGAAGCACAAAGTCCCTGGGCTCATGGCCTGCCACGGCGCCACAGATGACGTGGTAGATCTTCTCCTTTTCACTCACAGCCTGCAGGACCTCACATGTCTGGTAGTGTCTGTCCCAGGTTGGGCGATGCTTGAAATCTGATAGTAGAGGGACGGCCACAGGGGATGGGACCTTCACCCGCATCTCCACCATAAATGAGAGAACACCACCCTCCTGGTGGGTCGAGATTTTCCCATCATCCAGAGTCTTGGTTATGTCCCACCCTGGTTTTTTCTGCTACGTACGTCAGTGCAGCCACATTACTGTAACTCAAATATGCCTGGTTGCTTGTCTCCCAGGCATCAGAGGGCTTGTCTCCTTTGGCAGCAAGTACGCACTTACTGTTGAGTAGAATCCTCCTCCTGGCAATAGCTCCGTAGGCCCTCCTCAGACCATCCCAATTCATGTATTGTTCCTGGTTTAGAGCAAATGTTGGGAAGAATCCCCCAAAGGAGCTCCGGTGGGAAAAGCAGATGCAATCGGCCTGTCTCCCCCACTGGTTCGGGAGGGAAAATATATGTCCTTGATGAAAGGTGGAAAACAAATGTGTAGTAAACAATTAAACTAAAACAATATCAAACAGTGAGAGCCCTTGCCACTTTAAAGGAGATGACAAACTGAGAAAACCCCAGGTTGAAGCTCAGCTCAATTAGTCTCTGATCAGTCCCTCCGGTGCTGGAATTGTCGCAGGCCAGGCCCGGCCCGGTGGGCTACAGCTGCAGCTGCCAGTGCTCTCCTGGGTGTTCAGTCCAGAGCAGTTTCAAGAGATCCAAAGAAAAAGGAAAAAACACAGTCCAGGGAAGTTCTCTGCCTCAGCTAGCTAGAACTAACTAAAAAGCATAGGAGAACTCTCTTTCTCGCTGTCTGTCCGTCCGCAGACAAAACAGTCCAGGACCAAGAATGTGGAGGAGGAGTGCCGAATCTGAAAACAAACTGCGCTTCTTCTCTCCCCCCCTTCACTCCCTGGAACTCTCTTAAAAGTACAAAACTTATTATTCAACATAAACAGAATGAGACGACTGGGGATAGAAGCATCGTATAGTCAACCCAGGACAAACTAATCCCTGCAAGTTTCTGTTTTCCCTGCCACACTTGCCCTGTTCTGTGGTTCCCCCTCTGCCTGCCCCTGTTGTGGGGTCGAGCCCAGCTCTCCACTTTGTGATTCCTTGTGCTTAGCTGGGTTTTCATGCTGGGTAGGAAATGGAAAGACAGAAGCTCCCACAGACACTGAGGGGTTTGATCTGCAGCCTTGGGAGAAGCTTGGATTGGTGTAAAATAGAATATGGGATAAACAAAAATTCTGCCAATTTTTTTCTGTGAGAAAAAGGTTACCAGTGTTGCTGCTGGGGTGCTGCTTGTGTTATGGTAATTAGAGGTTGTTGTTGTTAATAATTGTTTTTGTATCATTAAAAGCCCTGGCTGGGGCGAAGAAATGGCCCTTCTGTGAGACAGTGAAGGGTGGGGACATCCCGAACAGTGAGGAGAAGAGACTTGAGGGGAGGGATATGCAAAATGACTCCAAGGACCAGCATGCCAAGTACAAGTATGGGGAGGCCTGGGTTGTGACAATTCCAGGAGAGAAGACTTCACTCCTGGAGAACCCTGGGTGTGGGGGCATGGCCCTGTGGATCACAGATCTCACCGCCACCGTGTAGGGCTCCTGTGGCTGGCAGAGCTCCCTTTGGGACACCAGAAGCACAAAGTCCCTGGGCTCATGGCCTGCCACGGCGCCACAGATGACGTGGTAGATCTTCTCCTTTTCACTCACAGCCTGCAGGACCTCACATGTCTGGTAGTGTCTGTCCCAGGTTGGGCGATGCTTGAAATCTGATAGTAGAGGGACGGCCACAGGGGATGGGACCTTCACCCGCATCTCCACCATAAATGAGAGAACACCACCCTCCTGGTGGGTCGAGATTTTCCCATCATCCAGAGTCTTGGTTATGTCCCACCCTGGTTTTTTCTGCTACGTACGTCAGTGCAGCCACATTGCTGTAACTCAAATATGCCTGGTTGCTTGTCTCCCATACATCAGAGGGCTTGTCTCCTTTGGCAGCAAGTACGCACTTACTGTTGAGTAGAATCCTCCTCCTGGCAATAGCTCCGTAGGCCCTCCTCAGACCATCCCAATTCATGTATTGTTCCTGGTTTACAGCAAATGTTGGGAAGAATCCCCCAAAGGAGCTCCGGTGGGAAAAGCAGATGCAATCGGCCTGTCTCCCCCACTGGTTCGGGAGGGAAAATATATGTCCTTGATGAAAGGTGGAAAACAAATGTGTAGTAAACAATTAAACTAAAACAATATCAAACAGTGAGAGCCCTTGCCACTTTAAAGGAGATGACAAACTGAGAAAACCCCAGGTTGAAGCTCAGCTCAATTAGTCTCTGATCAGTCCCTCCGGTGCTGGAATTGTCGCAGGCCAGGCCCGGCCCGGTGGGCTACAGCTGCAGCTGCCAGTGCTCTCCTGGGTGTTCAGTCCAGAGCAGTTTCAAGAGATCCAAAGAAAAAGGAAAAAACACAGTCCAGGGAAGTTCTCTGCCTCAGCTAGCTAGAACTAACTAAAAAGCATAGGAGAACTCTCTTTCTCGCTGTCTGTCCGTCCGCAGACAAAACAGTCCAGGACCAAGAATGTGGAGGAGGAGTGCCGAATCTGAAAACAAACTGCGCTTCTTCTCTCCCCCCCTTCACTCCCTGGAACTCTCTTAAAAGTACAAAACTTATTATTCAACATAAACAGAATGAGACGACTGGGGATAGAAGCATCGTATAGTCAACCCAGGACAAACTAATCCCTGCAAGTTTCTGTTTTCCCTGCCACACTTGCCCTGTTCTGTGGTTCCCCCTCTGCCTGCCCCTGTTGTGGGGTCGAGCCCAGCTCTCCACTTTGTGATTCCTTGTGCTTAGCTGGGTTTTCATGCTGGGTAGGAAATGGAAAGACAGAAGCTCCCACAGACACTGAGGGGTTTGATCTGCAGCCTTGGGAGAAGCTTGGATTGGTGTAAAATAGAATATGGGATAAACAAAAATTCTGCCAATTTTTTTCTGTGAGAAAAAGGTTACCAGTGTTGCTGCTGGGGTGCTGCTTGTGTTATGGTAATTAGAGGTTGTTGTTGTTAATAATTGTTTTTGTATCATTAAAAGCCCTGGCTGGGGCGAAGAAATGGCCCTTCTGTGAGACAGTGAAGGGTGGGGACATCCCGAACAGTGAGGAGAAGAGACTTGAGGGGAGGGATATGCAAAATGACTCCAAGGACCAGCATGCCAAGTACAAGTATGGGGAGGCCTGGGTTGTGACAATTCCAGGAGAGAAGACTTCACTCCTGGAGAACCCTGGGTGTGGGGGCATGGCCCTGTGGATCACAGATCTCACCGCCACCGTGTAGGGCTCCTGTGGCTGGCAGAGCTCCCTTTGGGACACCAGAAGCACAAAGTCCCTGGGCTCATGGCCTGCCACGGCGCCACAGATGACGTGGTAGATCTTCTCCTTTTCACTCACAGCCTGCAGGACCTCACATGTCTGGTAGTGTCTGTCCCAGGTTGGGCGATGCTTGAAATCTGATAGTAGAGGGACGGCCACAGGGGATGGGACCTTCACCCGCATCTCCACCATAAATGAGAGAACACCACCCTCCTGGTGGGTCGAGATTTTCCCATCATCCAGAGTCTTGGTTATGTCCCACCCTGGTTTTTTCTGCTACGTACGTCAGTGCAGCCACATTGCTGTAACTCAAATATGCCTGGTTGCTTGTCTCCCATACATCAGAGGGCTTGTCTCCTTTGGCAGCAAGTACGCACTTACTGTTGAGTAGAATCCTCCTCCTGGCAATAGCTCCGTAGGCCCTCCTCAGACCATCCCAATTCATGTATTGTTCCTGGTTTAGAGCAAATGTTGGGAAGAATCCCCCAAAGGAGCTCCGGTGGGAAAAGCAGATGCAATCGGCCTGTCTCCCCCACTGGTTCGGGAGGGAAAATATATGTCCTTGATGAAAGGTGGAAAACAAATGTGTAGTAAACAATTAAACTAAAACAATATCAAACAGTGAGAGCCCTTGCCACTTTAAAGGAGATGACAAACTGAGAAAACCCCAGGTTGAAGCTCAGCTCAATTAGTCTCTGATCAGTCCCTCCGGTGCTGGAATTGTCGCAGGCCAGGCCCGGCCCGGTGGGCTACAGCTGCAGCTGCCAGTGCTCTCCTGGGTGTTCAGTCCAGAGCAGTTTCAAGAGATCCAAAGAAAAAGGAAAAAACACAGTCCAGGGAAGTTCTCTGCCTCAGCTAGCTAGAACTAACTAAAAAGCATAGGAGAACTCTCTTTCTCGCTGTCTGTCCGTCCGCAGACAAAACAGTCCAGGACCAAGAATGTGGAGGAGGAGTGCCGAATCTGAAAACAAACTGCGCTTCTTCTCTCCCCCCCTTCACTCCCTGGAACTCTCTTAAAAGTACAAAACTTATTATTCAACATAAACAGAATGAGACGACTGGGGATAGAAGCATCGTATAGTCAACCCAGGACAAACTAATCCCTGCAAGTTTCTGTTTTCCCTGCCACACTTGCCCTGTTCTGTGGTTCCCCCTCTGCCTGCCCCTGTTGTGGGGTCGAGCCCAGCTCTCCACTTTGTGATTCCTTGTGCTTAGCTGGGTTTTCATGCTGGGTAGGAAATGGAAAGACAGAAGCTCCCACAGACACTGAGGGGTTTGATCTGCAGCCTTGGGAGAAGCTTGCATTGGGGTAGAAATACAATATGTGATGAACAAAAATTCTGCCAATTTTTTTCAGTGAGAAAAAGGTTACCAGTGTTGCTGCTGGGGTGCTGCTTGTGTTAGGGTAATTATGGGTCGTTGTTGTTAATAGTTGTTTTTGTATCATTAAAAGCCCTAGGTGGTGGGAAGTAATGGCCCTTCTGTGAGACAGTGAAGGGTGGGGACATCCCGAACAGTGAGGAGAAGAGACTTGAGGGGAGGGATATGCAAAATGACTCCAAGGACCAGCATGCCAAGTACAAGTCTGGGGAGACCTGAGTTGTGACAATTCCAGGAGAGAGGACTTCACTCCTTGAGAACCCTGGGCGTGGGGGCACGGCCCTGTGGGTCACCGATCTCACCGTCACCGTGTAGGGCTCCTGTGGCTGGCAGAGCTCCCTTTGGGACACCAGAAGCACAAAGTCCCTGGGCTCGTGGCCTGCCGCGGCGCCACAGATGACGTGGTAGATCTTCTCCTTCTCGCTCACAGCCTGCAGGACCTCACATGTCAGGTAGTGCCTGTCCCAGCGCGGGCGGAGACTCAAGTCAGACAGCAGAGGGACGGCCACATGGGATTGGACGTCCACCCGCATCTCCACCTTAAATGACAGAACACCACCCTCCCTGTGGGTTGAGATTTTCCCATCATCCAGAGTCTTGGTTATGTCCCACCTAGGTTTTCCTGCCATGTATGTCAGTGCAGCCCCGTTGCTGTAACTCAAATATGGCTGGTTGCTTTACTCCCATGCATCAGAGGCCTTGTCTCCTTTGGCAGCTACGATGCATTTACTGTTGAACAGAATCCTCCTCCGCACAACAGCTTTGTAGGATCTTCTCAGACCATCCCAATTCATGTGTTTGTCCCTGTTGTGGGGTCGAGCCCAGCTCTCCACTTTGTGATTCCTCGTGCTTAGCTGGGTTTTCATGCTGGGTAGGAAATGGACAGACAGAAGCTCCCACAGACACTGAGGGGTTTGATCTGCAGCCTTGGGAGAAGCTTGCATTGGGGTAAAAATACAATATGTGATGAACAAAAATTCTGCCAATTTTTTTCAGTGAGAAAAAGGTTACCAGTGTTGCTGCTGGGGTGCTGCTTGTGTTAGGGTAATTATGGGTCGTTGTTGTTAATAGTTGTTTTTGTGTCAGTAAAAGCCCTAGCTGGGGCGAAGTAATGGCCCTTCTGAGAGACAGTGAGGGGTGGGGACATCCCGAAGAGTGAGGAGAAGAGACTTGAGGGGAGTGATATGCAAAATGACTCCAAGGACCAGCATGCCAAGTACAAGTATGGGGTGGCCTGGGTTGTGACAATTTCAGGAGAGAGGACTTCACTCCTGGAGAACCCTGGGCGTGGGGGCATGGCCCTGTGGGTCACCGATCTCACCGCCACCGTGTAGGGCTCCTGTGGCTGGCAGGGCTCCCTTTGGGACACCAGAAGCACAAAGTCCCTGGGCTCGTGGCCTGCCGCGGCACCACAGATGACGTGGTAGATCTTCTCCTTCTCGCTCACAGCCTGCAGGACCTCATATGTCAGGTAGTGCTTGTCCCAGCGCGGGCGGTGACTCAAGTCAGACAGCAGAGAGACGGCCACATGGGATGGGACGTTCACCCGCATCTCCACCTTAAATGAGAGAACACCACCCTCCTGGTGGGTTGAGATTTCCCCATCATCCAGAGTCTTGGTTATGTCCCACCCTGGTTTTCCTGCCAGGTGTGTTAGTGCAGCCCCGTTGCTGTAACTCAAATATGCCTGGTTGCTTGTCTCCCATGCATCAGAGGGCTTGCCTGATTTGGCGGAAAGGACGCATTTACTGGTGAGTATAATCCTCCTCCTGGCAATAGCTCCGTAGGATCTCCTCAGTCCATCCCAATTCATGTATTTGTCCAGGTTGTGGGTTCGAGCCCAGCTTTCCACTTTGTGATTCCTTGTGCTTAGCTGGGTTTTCATGCTGGGTAGGAAATGGAAAGACAGAAGGTCCCACAGACACTGAGGGGTTTGATTTGCAGCCTTGGGAGAAGCTTGGATTGGTGTAAAATAGAATATGTGATGAACAAAAATTCTGCCATTTTTTTTCCTGTGAGAAAAAGGTTACCAGTGTTGCTGCTGGGGTGCTGCTTGTGTTATGGTAATTAGGGGTCGTTGTTGTTAATAGTTGTTTTTGTATCAGGAAAATCCCTAGCTGGGGCGAAGTAATGGCCCTTCTGTGAGACAGTGAGGGGTGGGGACATCCCAAACAGTGAGGAGAAGAGACTTGAGGGGAGGGATATGCAAAATGACTCCAAGGACCAGCATGCCATGAGGAGCTACTGCTTCTAGATTACTAAAAAAGACTTCAAACCAACGTGCCACCTAAGAGTTGAGAGATTGGAGTGATGTCTGGACGTCAGGAACGGAGTGCCGAGCATGCAGAGATGCTGACCACCTTTGGAGTCCCTCTCACCCTGAGCAGGGAGTCGTCCCGAAACCGGGAGCAGACAGAGCGAGGTGGCAAACAGTAACAGCGGAAGGGGTCACAACGTCCTAAAGGGTCCCGTGAGGATCGGACCCCCAGCTCTGCCCCTGGTGGACAAAGCTGCGCATATCCTCCTCCTCCTTTTCGTCGCCCTGGGATAGACGATGGGTAGCTGCAGACCCGTCCGAGCTGTCCAATCCTGAGCTGATCACTTTTTAATAAAGGCATTAAAAGGAGAGAAAGTCTCCCGCCCTGTTTATTTCAGCTGGGGCGATAGTCCGGAATAGCCACGCCGAAAGAGGACACCAGGACTCGCCATCTTGGACCTTTAGGACAGCAGGCTACCAGGACCAGAGGGATCGGCTCAGGAGCAGCGACGCAGAGGAGCACCGGAGCACCGGACTGGTGAGAAATCTGGTGGCGGGAGTGGGAGACGTGCGCATCTGTGTGTGAGTGAGAAGAGGGCCAGCAGCCGGACCTTCGGAGTGAGAGTGGACCTCTCAGTACCGTGTTTTCGGACTTTCGCTAGGAAGCCGGCCGGGAACAGGGGGAAGCGAGTGGAATTAGCGTGAGTGTTTCCTCTCCTAAGTGGGAAAGGAGGCCCCCCCCTCCTCTGGGTGTGCAGAGGGAATAATTGTATGAGTGGCATGCACCCAAAGTAAGTCCTGGCAGAGGGAAGTCAGGCAGATTGGAAGTCCCGAGAAGGATTTGGGTAAGCTTTTTAAGTCTCGAGAAGGATTCGGGTAAGCTCAAGCCATGCAGGCTAAGTAAGTCCTGACAAGGGAATCAGGCACAAATTTCAGCGAAGGAGGCTGCAGTTTGCTTTGAAGTCCTGATATGGTGAAGCCTAGAAATTGGCAGATTAGGCAAACTAAAAATCAGGCAGTTGTTTTTCCTGATTGAGGGAGTCAGGCACGACCCGGATTCTTGGCTGAGGCTTCGTGTGTTCAAGTCCCTATAGATGTAAGACCTGACGTTGGGAAAGTTGGGCAATCAAGAGATTGGGCTGTTGTTTCAGTATAAAGTCTTGAGCTTCAGGCAGAAATTTGAAGTTCAGTGGAGGAGGCTGAAGCTCCTCAAAGAAGAGTTTTTTTTGAAATTACCTGTCAGTAGAGGCACCTTTGGGATTTTTTACTATTGAGACCTGAAAAATGGGAGGGTGTAATAGTAAAAAGACCGGCAAGAGACTGAGGAATATACCTCCCAATAGTCCCTTAGGAGAACTGTTAGAGAAATGGGATTCTATAGAGGCAACAGAGGGATTAGATAAAGTGAAAATGATCCATTATTGTGTAGAAGTCTGGCTGGAGTTAGCGGTCCAAGAAAATGATCCATTATTGTGTAGAAGTCTGGCTGGAGTTAGCGGTCCAAGGAGGATGGCCTTGGTGTGGGACAAAGGGTAAGTGGATGTGTCAACAACTGAGTCATTATCTGACAGCTCGAGGAGATACCGATCCTGAGCAATTACTGTATGTAGCTTGCTGGGTAAAGAACGCTATGGGGGATGATGGGGTGCGAATTTGTAAGGTACAGAAGAAGAAAGAGGGGAATGAAGGAGGGGATAATAGGACTAGTAAAAGATGGGACCCCCTGGATTATTTGCCTCCTTCTGCCCCTCCACCTTATAATCCTCTTCTTCAAGCACTTCAAATGGCAGGTCCGGTTCTTCCCCCGGCTGCCATCTCATTACCACCTGCTCAAACTCCTCCTTCTACCTCTTCAGCTACCCCTATGATAAACCCAGTATCTCCCCCAGTAACCACTCCCTCACAACGCCCTTCAGCTCCTCCAGTTCCTTCTGCATCACCACAAGTGCCTTCTCCACCTGCTGCATTCTCCACCCCTTCTCCAGCTCCACTTAATATCCACTCAGGCTCTTCTCCCCCTCCTATTGCTGTCCCTTTACCTCCTCCTAGCTGTGACAAAAATGCCTCCTTGCCCGATAAACAGCTATCAGCAAATACACCATCTGATGGGCAGAACGTTCAGGGTAACCCAGATATCCCTCAAACTAGTTTGGCATATGAAGATGGGCCGTACTGTAGCACCAGATCCAAGACCTCCAAGGCGGAGAGACGTTTCCCCTCAGAGAGGTTCCTATGGGAGGAGTAGCGGGAGGTGTTGGCTTTGTGAATGCTCCCCTAACTGCTTCTGAGGTGAGAGGATTCAAGAAAGAGTTGGGGCATTTAGTGGAGGACCCAGTGGGCATAGCCAACCAAGTGGATCAATTTTTAGGTCCAAATATCTACACTTGGGGGGAGACGAATTCCATCCTAAATATATTGTTTTCCCCAGAAGAGGTCCAGATGATTAAGGCGGCTGGCCTAAGAATATGGGAGAAAGATAATCATCCAGGACCCCAGGTGCCAACAGGTGAACAAAAATTGCCACTAACAGATCCCAGCTGGAACCCTAATCAGGAGGAGGGGAGGAAGGCCATGACGGAATATAGGTGTTTGATAATACGGGGGATGCATGTGAGGAGAGATGAAGAAAAAGCAAAAGCTAAGGCTAGGATTATGGTTGCAGTAGCTAGAGAAAGTGTGGAGCGGGCAGGTCCACCACCAGGAGGAGGCAAGGATAGGCCTCTTGTACTGTCAGGTGCAAGAGGGGTGGAGAGACCTCAAGGCCCTTTGAGAGAACGACATTGCTATTATTGTGGGGAGGCAGGACATGTCAGGAGGTTTTGTAGAAAGCTCAGTCTCGATGTGGCAATAGCCAGGGAACAAGATAATTTAGGGAAGATCCTTAGAGGTGACGATTAGTGGGTCAGGGACTTTAAACTTTAGGGGACCCAATGCAACATCTAGAAGAGCCCTTGGTAAACTTTGAGGTGGGACCCCTAAATGAAGAATTAGAATTTTTGAATAGATACAGAAGCAGATAAGCCCTGTCTCAACAAAGTACTAAGAAGTATAGTATAGTGAAAAAACATCTGAAGTTAGACAAAAACAGCTAGGTAGAAAGATATCCAATAGCACCAAAACTGGCCAGTAAAACTAAACTTGTAATAAGTAATGTGAAAATAGAAGGTACCTTATTGTTGTCTTGTTGTGTGTGTGAGAGTGAGTCACAAAGTCAGCCTCAACTTCCCAGGCAGGTGGGAAGGGGGCAGTGGAAAGAGGTGCATGTGACCTGCAAACCAGGCTTGTGTTCCCCGGGTGGGTGGGGGCTGTGGCTGAAGTGTGTGTGTGTGTGACCTGCAAACCAGACTAGTGCTCCCCAGATGTGTGAGGGAGCTGTAGCTGTCAGAGCATGACTGACACGCAGACAGCCTCACAGGTGAATGTGCACCAGAGGCAACCAGAACCAGGGCCCTTCCAAGAGGCTCAGGGATACTGAGACCTGTGGGCCAACCCCAAGGTGAGGGGAGCCACAGTGATTTTCTAGCAATAATGATCCAGTTTGTGTCTTGAGGGTGTGAAGCAATGTGTGAAAGTGGATGAGAAATAAAAGAGAGTGAATATAGATGAATTAGAATAGAGGTAATGTAGATTGTGCATTATAAGTTTTACCACATCTCCTTAGAGGGAAGTGTATTGTGTAGAAGAATGGTGTGAGAAAAAAAAATGGTGTGAGAAAGAAAGTGAAAGGGGTTGAAAGAAAAGTAGCATTTAAGCTGTAAGTGAAAGTAAGAAACAGAAGCAAGAGATAAATAGATAAGATCTTGAAAATAGAACGGAAAAATCAGTAAGTTAGCTAACAGAAATGCAACTCCTTGCAAAATACAGAGTATGCAGAAGTTGATGAGAGAAACATGCAAGCTGTGGAAAAAGATAAATTACCAATAACATCAAACAGAGAATCTGAGTTTTGATAGAATCACAATATAGCAGACCATTAATGCCTGTGTTTGAAAGCCCATTTCAGGTACTCTTCATTACTAATTGGACTGTGCAGACCAAAAGAAAAAGGTTGGACCTGCATCACTCTCACCCCCTGGCATTGGACCAGGATTCAACATCAGCTTTTTTCCCTCTGGCATTCTGGCATTGGACTGGACTGCACCCCATTCTCCCTCTGGCATTGGACTGGACTCCACCCCTTTCTCCTTCTGGCATTGGGCCGGACTCCCAGTTTTTCCCTCTGGCATTGGGCCAGAGTCCATACCACTCTCACCTCCGGGCACTGGATAAGGATACAACCACATCACAAGCTAAATCACCTGAGTGTACTGTGATAAAAGGACCAAAAGATTTAAAGTTGACTCTCAGAAGGAAGAGTCAAAAAGACGGAACTGTATGGGAAAATTGGTATCAGAGCTCTAACATTGCTTAAAATGTTTCAAGACTGTTCTGTGTAAACTATGTTGGGTAAAAAGTTTAAGACTGTAAATAAGTAATTCTGGTTAAGTTCCCCAATTTAGTTCTAAAGACTCCAGGTTAATCCTCTACAGAGCACTCCCCTAGGAGAAACCAAAATTGGTAGGGAACAGACCAAGAGAGGTTTAACCAGAGAAGCGGGCAGAAGGGACTCTAAAGAGCTTGGAAGCTTCCTCGCAGTGAAACTCCCCAAGAGGCAAGGCCGGGTGGGCAGGCTGTGCAAGATGACCCATACCGGACTCTTGGGAAGGGTAGTACTGATGGCTCTGATTGCTGGTGGTGCTCTGGGGAGCCCAGCAGAGCCGTGCAGTGAGTGCTACCAATCCCTCTATGAGAAGGAAGAAGTGAGCTCCTGGTCTAGAGTCCACATTAGTTCTAACCCTGATTGTGTTAACCTTTCCCAATTGGTCCTTTATCAGAAAAATAAGAGTGTATTGGATAGCGCACGATATTGCCACTTTTAGGCAGCCACTCCTAGGAGAGTGCCCTATAGGGGAAGCCTGGTTGTGCTTTAAATGTGATGCTGCAGAAACAAGCTCAGTAGATCTAGTAAAAAGGAAAGAAATGGTGAAAATGGTAAGAAAAATTGTTCGTAACAAATACTTAGGAGTGAAGTATTCAGCTATCCAGTGGATCCCAAGAGACAAGTGTACTCACCGTGAAGTTTATGAATGTTATGAGTGTACTGAAAAAGAGATAAACCCCTTTTGGAAAATGAAAGAACTATGTAAATGTTAAGAATGCCCAACAGAAGTTGAAAACACTTTACAGCAGAGCTCTAAACCCCTGGTTTGATCTGTGATACCACAGCACACACCAAATTGTCAGGAGACTGGTCTGACAGCTGCACCGCTAGAGTGATAAAACCAATTTTCTTCTTATTACCCAAAGAAACTGGATCAAGTTTAGGAGTTCCTATATATAATGATCTGGGAGAAATTAAACAGAACTAGCAAAGTGAAATAGAAATTGAGGAAATTCAAAATTGTAAAGGACAAGGTCAGACCCCAATATCTATGTTAAACAAAGTCATCAGGCTCCAGGCCGTATTAAAAATAAAGAATGCAATTATTAGAAACATTTCAAACGAAATAAAAAGATTAGCATGTGTAAATAATCAAGAACTCCTACACTTGTTTCCAGTTGGTGGGAGAACCTGGAGATTTTCAAAAAGGATGCATGGGAAAAATTAGTTTTTCTCACTGTGTTTATACTTGGAGGATTGCTCTTTTTACTATGCGTATTTACCTGTTTCATTAAAATAGTACTTGCCGTGCAGACCAACCTAAAGAAACCAAGGAAAGTAACAAAGTTAAGTAACTGTGATTACCAAAGTGCTCAAGTATTGGAATATGAATCCCAATATTACCAGGTAGATTGTGCCTGGGCCAGTCTGACCCTTGCTGCTGGGCCAAAGGCGGCAACTGTGGTGTATCACCCCAGAGACACCTTTAGCTTGCTGGTCGTTGCAGCTGGGCACTGAACAAGTCCAGGCTTGTTAGGAACTCCGTTTACCTCAGGAGAGAAGGCTTCAGGCGAATGGTGAGGAAGAAGGAGACGGATTCTGCCGGAGGGTTAAATCCAGAGCTTTATTCCATGGTCACAGAGGTCTGACTCTTGGCAACAGCTCCAACAGAATTGCGAGCACATGGTCTGATTACCTTTTTAAGCCCCCGGGGAGGGAAGGGGCAGGTGAGCTACCAACCAGGTGGGAGGGGCAGGGTCTCAGGGGAGGATGACACCCAGACAGGCCAATGACCTCTGGGCATAGGGGCATCTTTTGAACTGGACCAACTACACGATGCCTTGCTGGAATGTTAAGCCTGATTGACAGGACTCACTCAGCAAGGGGGCGAGGGGGAAGGGAGGGAGGTATAGGCACATCTGGGAGGTGACCTGGAAGTCTAAAACAGGACATTACAACACACTGCAACACTCAAGAAATTTATAGTCAATACAAAAAATTAAATATGAAGCTCATGAGTCAAAAATTGTAAATTGATGCGAGCTTAAAATTTAAGCTCAATCAAAGAAAAAGAGGGGGGACTGTTATGAACAAAAATTCTGCCAATTTTTTTCTGTGAGAAAAAGGTTGCCAGTGTTGCTGCTGGGGTGCTGCTTGTGTTTATGGTAATTAGGGATCGTTGTTGTTAATAGTTGTTTTTGTATCAGTAAAAGCCCTAGCTGGGGCGAAGTAATGGCCATTCTGTGAGACAGTGAGGGGTGGGGACATCCCGAAGAGTGAGGAGAAGAGACTTGAGGGGAGGGATATGCAAAATGACTCCAAGGACCAGCATGCCATGAGGAGCTACTGCTTCTAGCTTGCTAAAAAAGACCCCAAAAACAACGAGCCACCTGAGAGTTGAGAGACTGGAGTGATGTCTGGACATCAGGAACAGAGTGCCAAGTCTGCAGAGATGCTGACCACCTTTGGAGTCCATCTCACCCTGAGCACGGAATCGTCCCGAAACCGGGAGCGGACAGAGCGAGATTGGGACCAATTCAACATTGGAACCTTGGAAGGGGTCACGACGCCCTAAAGGGTCCCACGAGGATCGGACCCCCAGCTCTGCTCCTGGTGGACAAAGCTGCGCATATCCTCCTCCTCCTTCTCGTCACCCTGGGAGAGACGACGGGAAGCTGCAGACCCGTCCGAGCTGTCCAATCCTGAGCTGATCACTTTTTAATAAAGGATTAAAAGGAGAGAAAGTCTCCCGCCCTGTTTATTTCATAATACACAGTCATTAAGCAGAAAAATTATAAACTTATGTTTCTAAAGTTCTAAGTAAGAATGTGCCTTAAGTGAGAAACTGTATTGATGAGATGGTGAAGGGTTTATAGTGTAGTAATGTAATGGTATAGAGTAAGCTTGGAGTTTAGAAGTTAAAATGGAAGCATTTGTGTGTACATGAGATAGCAGCCCATTGGATGAAAGTGTCTGCAGTGCAGCAGAATTAAGTAAAGGAGATATGTTAGAAGAACAAAATAAATAAACTTCGTGGCAACTTCCTATTGGGTTAGAAATTTCTATATTGCCTTGTAACAAAGCTCAAGGTAATCACAACTTCTATGGCTGACTTCTTGCTCCTCTAAAATCTCATGGCCTTTGAGGCTGATGTTTATCTCAGTAATAAATCATTTTTAGCCCCCCAGTAGTCCTACCCCTTCATTAAGGCATCAATAATAATGCTCTTGGGGTCACTTCTGGCAGATACTGAGTCAAATATCCCACACATCATCTGTCACCCTCCTCCTTCTCCCCTTTGTGACAAATTTTCATGTTTCTTGGCTGTTACTTTTCAAGCTTTGCTTTTTTACTTTTATCACTGTTTAATGCAGCGAAAGGCCTTTGGCTTTAGCATTATGAGTTTAGGGGGCTCCTTACTCGGTTTGGGGGTTTGGGTTTAGTGTGATGTGAGGGACCCACACTCCTTTCTCCTGGAACCCAGATCACTCCAGGAGAGCAGCAGGAGGGGGGTTCAGGCTCATTTATGGGAATGAGAAGAGTTTGGGTTCACTCCCCACCCTTTGCTGCTGTGCTCATCTCTAATTTCACTTCACACCAGGAGCTGACCCCTGCAGGATTCTGTTCTGGGGTAACTTCTGAGTTACTTCTTCTTTTTATTGAAGATTATATTTCTTTTAATGAAGATAAATGCATGGAGGGCACTGACAGGGGGAGAACAGCACTCAGCTCTGCTCCATCCACATCTGTCTCATCTGCTTTTGGTGCTCTCCTTTCTGTGTGCTGGACTCCTGAATAGACCCTGAAATGCAAACAATTTCTGATCATGCTGCTGGCTCTGATAACACAACTCATAATGTTGCCCTAATTACTTACATTATAAAACTGTCAGGTCTGGAACATTTGGTCTCTCAAGGCAGCTCTCCAATTAATCTTTTCCTTTTTATTAGAGATCTTGTTATGTGATTCTCTTTTGGGGAGGAATTAGACGGTTTTATGTCATAGTGGTGGGTGGTTTTTTTTAAAGCTTTCACTGATAATAGAGCAAGAAGACTTCAGAGTTACCCTTTTAAAATTATTTTTATTGCAGCATCTGAAAGAATGTTGCCTTTACTATTAATGCCTAACTGCTGAGGGAAAAATCATAGAACAAGCCAGGTTGGAAGGGACCTTGAAAGATCATCTCATCCAAATTTTTAAGGAGAAAGGAGCCTTTTTATCACCTTGTCCAGTCATGTTTCAAAAAGCCCCCAGTGAAGGGGGTTCTGCCACATCCATGGGGAGGTTGTCTCAGAGCTCCCTTGTTTCCAATGTGGAAAAAAATTCATATATAAAGGTGAAACCTCTCCTGGTGCAAATTTAACCTGTTATTGGTCTTCAAAATGTGGCTCCTTGTGAGGCAGAGCCTCCATCTCTGTGAAGACATCAGCCCTCATGGAATAGGGGTTGCTTCAAATCTATCCCAAATCTTTTCCTCATTGTGGTGTTTGTGAGGTCCCCAGGATGAGGTGAGACATGGGAATCTGACTTCATGTTCTCAGAAGGCTGATTTATTATTTTATGATATCATATTATTATATTAAAAGAAATGCTATACTAAACTGTACTAAAGAATAGAAGAAAGGATATATCAGAAGGCTTAACAAGAATGGATAATAAAAACTCATGATTGACTCCTCAGAGTCTGACACAGCTGGCTGTGATTGGTCATTAATTACAAACAATTCACATGTGTGGATAAACAATCTCCAGACCACATTACAGAGCAGCAAAACACGGAGAAGCTGAGGCTTCTCATCTTCCCAGGAGAAGAAATCCTGGTGAAGGGATTTTTCAGAAAATATAATGGTGACACCTCATCCTTCAGACCAGCTTTAGCCCATGAAATGTAAAATTTTAGCTTTAGAGTGAAAGCTAACATTTTGATTTGAGTAAGGAACTCTGTTTGGTGGCTCCTTTTCCCTCCCCTGGTTAAAGCAGAGAGTGAAGGTCCAGATCCTGAAAGAGGCTGCTGCTGCTCTGCCTTTTATTTTATATATAAAATGGGAGGATCATGTTTAAATCTCAGCTTAATTCAAAATACATATTTGAACCAAGGTCTTTTATTGCTAAAATTGTGCACCTGGCTGCATTATTATGGTATAATCTCTCCCCATCTTTCTAGAAGCAAATGCTTCATTTTTCTTCTAAACAATGAAATTATTTACTGAAAAATAAGCTAGCAGATCATCGTGCTTTATTCAGGTGTCTAAGCCACTAAAATACAAAGTTAGCTTTCTCTACCTAGATCTAATTCAGTGGTTTTTAAACTATTTTATATAAATAATGGTTCTGAAATTATCCAATTTTGCCAGGATCTGGGTCTGTAGGCATAAAGCCTATGCCTCTACTTGTAAATAGAGGTTCAAGACTGATCAATGTATTTTTCCACTCTGAAAGTCTTGATATTCTTAAAATTAACTTGCAGAAAAATAAATTTCAATCCTGTCACCCTCACAGAATAACAGCACTGGGGTTGTTCTCTGTCTATAAATCTGGATATATAAAAGATGACAATGATAAAAATGTGATGTAGATTCAAGAATCTGTCTGCAATATACTGTCCTTTTGTTCAGTGCAGCTTTAATGCTTCCATTCACCTTGTTTGCAACTATTTCCTTTATAAATTATCATAAACCTGAAAAGGTGGGCTATTTTTTAGGCTTAACATAACCAGCACTGCCTTATTTCAAAATCTAATACAATTATGAACACACCGTAACTTTTGGATGATTAAATTGCAAATTGTGGGTGTCCACGAGGCAAGTAGATATATTAAATTTGTTCACCTTCATAACTCATCCTCACACACACTGGATATTTTTCAGGATCACACCAAGCTGTGCTTGTTCTGCCTGAGGTACATTCTACAGTATTTATGGTTTATCAGATGTACAGGAGATCTTCTTCAAGGAGATACTCATACATCATTTGAACTTCAGTAGTTATTACACTGTTTTAATGGAAAAATGTTATAAATGAATGAGTTTTATTCTCTCTGAGACATTTATATTTTTGAACATGGCTTTTTCAATGATGTTATTTTTTCATTCTATGAGAACATGAACTTGTTTATTGCTTGCTGAATTTATAAACATATCTCCTTTTCTCCTTGGAGAGCTATAAAGAAAAAAAAGCTCAGCAAGCAGAAGCTAAGTAATCTGAGTGTAGTTTTCCAGAAGTTTGGTGGAGTAAATGTGACACCTGTTAAAAATCAAAGTAATCAAGAAAATTTCCCTCCTATTTGCATTGTATTTGAATGAGGAATATAATCTACAAAGAAATATTTAAAAGTGAGGTTTTGATTTACAGCTGTAAACTAAGGGATATCTGGTTTAATCCACATGGAAAATACCTGCAGTTGATATGAACCTAGACTGTGAGCTCATCAAATAAAAAAGATTGAGGCTTATCTTGCAAACAGACCCAAGATCCCCAGGAAGGAGGTGGTTTAGTGTTTGTGGATGGAGCTGAGGCATTTTTCCCGTACCTTGGTGCAGAACTCTCCTCTCTGATGCTGACACACCTGAGTGTCAATGCTGCAGGTGCCAGGCTCACCTGCCAGTTTGAGGGGCTCCCTTTGTCCCCATGTCCTTTGCCACTGATGCCCTCTGAAGGCTGCCCTGGAATAGAGGCTGGAGGAGTTAAAGAATAAAATAGGGATTTACTAAAAGGATCTTCTCGATGGATCCACCTTGGGCAGCACCAGAGCCCAGCCAGGGCTGCACCCAAGATGAACCAAAATGGTCCCAAAATGCACAATCAGTCACAGGGTCTCTCAGACCTTTCTCAGATCAGTTCTGCTCCATTTGCATCTTGCAGTTCATTGTCCCATTCCAGCTTTAGCCCAGGCAGTCCCACCCTGCTTGTTTTTCTCTCTCCAGCCCACGGTGTTTGTGCTCTTGGGGCTGAGATTTGGATCATTTGTCCTTGGTGCCCAGCTGGAGCAGGAATTGTTTTGTCTCCCTGCTCTGTGCACAGAGCTCACCATCCCTGAATGTGAAGCTCAGATCCACACACAGAATCTGAAAAATCTGAAAAATAAAAAAACTAACACATAAGGCATCACCATCACTGTTATATTTGTGATTGCTGACCAGGCCTTGTGCAAGGCAGCAACCCTTAGGTGCTCATGTAAATACATTTATTTCCTCTGCATTTTGCTTGTGTGGGACTCCTGACCCAGCACTCAGCTCCCCAGCCTGCCCAGGCAGTGGCACTGCAGAGCTGTGGGGGAATGGTCCCTGCCCACCCTGGGGTCTCCTGATCCATGAGGATCCCTGCGCTCCTCTCCCACACCATTCCTGACGCTGGGAAGGGCTAAAGAAGGCTTGGGGGGGTTTCTTGCTTTTGGGAAGGGCAGTGACAGTGATGCCTTAGGATTTAGCTTTTTTTTTTTTTCAGATCCTGTACTGCTTTAGTGTATAACTCTAAAACTCCATGGTCTGTCAGCCACTGTTCTCCCAGACCAAACAGTTCCTTTCTAAGCCTGAGACTCCAGGGCACCTCACTGTCTCAGGCCCTGAAAAATGTAAAAACCAAGGAATTGTGGGGGTGCAAACTTGGAGTAAATGACTTCATTACCTGAAGCTGTAATTGGAGGATTAACCCCTGATGCAGAAATAGCCCAAACTTATAATTGTGTGAAAAACTTGTGCCCATAGTCCATCCTGGGTGCAGCTTCTGGGAAGCTTTGATTGACCAAGTTGTATCTGTTAAATAAATACTTTTAATAAATAACTCACCTTTAATTAATATCCAGTTTTATTCTCTTGGTCTCTGTTCGAGACATCCACTCCAAGGCATCAAGAGAGACAGGTTTAATTCTGCATGCAGTTTAGGAAACTGTTCTATAGCATAACAAAAGGGGAAAAAGTCCCCTAAATTCACATTAAATAATCTTTGTTAAGCTGCAGTGTGCTGCCCAAATCTGCAGCAGTCCTCCCAGGGAATGCTGTTTGAATTAGGGATGTGGGCAGCAGAGAGAACCAGGAATGTCCAGGAGTGCTTGGAACCAGCAGAAGTGTGCATTGAGTGATCCTGGGATTATTTGCACATGGATTGCAGCCACTGTGTCTCCACTTATTGGGACAGAAATAGGTCCAAATTTATTCATTTCCTGGGTCTTATTCCTTTCCTGTCACAGGTGGAAGAGGTTAGAACATTTTGTGTGTCTTCTCCAGAGAACTTAATATTTGCTTTTTTTCATTTATCTTTTCTATGATTGCACTGGATAATACTGCAAAGTCATATAAAATTAAAATTAGGTTTGAAATAGAGTTTGTTAATCACAGTATTTAACTGTTGTGGTTATTGTTTCCTAAGAGATTAATGAGGTGAATTATTGTCACATAATTAAACCACAGTTTATCTAATCTCTTCCATACCCTTGTGGTTTACTGTTATTCAAGTATCACTTGAAGGTTAATTTCACTTAGCTCATATATAGTTGACTTTGGCAATACAGTTAATATCAAAATATGTTTTTAAGTCTATTTGAAAGTCATTAGGCAACAGCTTTGCCAAAATTATCACTTTAGGCTTTACAAGTGAAGGTAAGGACATAAAAATCAGTTAAACATGCTGAGTGACATACAGATACAAATTCAAAACATCCCATAACATGTTTTTGATTGGAGCCTTTTCCTAGAAGCAAGGAATTCCTCAATTGCTGCTCAGAGGCTGCTCAGATCAGTTCACTGGCAGTTTCCTGGGGTCCTTGGGCAGAAAATCCTTTTGTCCTGCTACACAAAAATTAGGAACATGCAGTAATATCTTTATAAGAAAAAAAAATGACAGTCATCAAAACATGTCTTTTCTCTCAGAGAAATAGATTAATTTATATACTTCAATTTTTTTAATCCCCAAACACAACCTTTTTTCCTCCTTGAGTCACGCTCAGCACCATTTTAATTCCCTATTCCTGATTTATTCTCACCCTGGATCTATTTGAAAGATGGGTATTCTATTTATTATACTACAATAGAAAAGCTGCTATTTTGTCCTTGTATTAATCACAGGTTTTTACATCAATTGTTTGCTTTCTCTTCAGTAAGCCTAAGAAATTACCTACTCTAAAACTCTGTAATTTCCTCTAAGTTATGGTGCCAAAGATTTCAGTCTTCTATTTTCTCTCATTTCTTTCTCATCCCATCCCTGTATAATGTGGACAAAATTAAAATTATTTTCATAAAATTATAGCTAAGTGTAGAATCAACCCCAAAATGAGACCTTTTAAGAAAATAAGAATTCAGTGGCATGGAATTTAATAGTTTGGATATTAATTCACAGTGCAGAAGATAAAGTAGTAAGTGGTTACACAATTTTGAATCCAGAGATTTTCTCTCTTCTGAACAGAATTCACAGATCTATGATGTCTGAAAAATATGACATTCTTGAGCATTTAATCTAAGTTGTATTTCATTTTGAGAGATTTATCAGCCAATATTAAAACAGTGAAATCACTGAGTAGCTTTTTGGCTATGACCCTCTTAAAAGACATCCCATTCTGCATTTCTAGAATAATTTCTTCTTCTATATACTTTTCACTATAAATACCCTGCAATTTGTTTAGTTTTTCTCTGTAGTGAGTTTGAAGAGGATCCTTTGTGTCAGGCATAACACATTCCAGTTTTTCCCAGTTGTTTTTCCCAGTTATTCTCACTTGCATGTTTTCCTTGTGGTCACTTTCCAGTGCTGTGGAATTCCTTCAGCTGCCTGCTCATGGCCTGTATGCCATGGATATTTAAACCACAATTATCCAGCTCCCTCTGAAGTTGTTTGCTCCTTCTCCCCTGCTTCTGTTGCCTCAGAAATGGTGTGCCATCAGCAGATGGGACAATTTTGAACACAGCATGCCAAGGTCAGGGCTCCAGGAATCAATCTGAAGCTCCCACAAGCTGCAGTTCCCCCTGCTCTCACAGCTGGCTGCTCCTTGCTGGGTGTCTCTGGAGCCCCTGGAATTTGTTTTGTCAGTCCTTTGCAAACATGTTCAACCCCTTTCAAATCAAACTGCTCTGTGCTGTGCTACCAAATGCTTTTCTGAGTGCTAGATAAATTGTGGGTTACGTTGGGATTGTCTCCAGGTGAGTAACACATGGAAGGGATTCCAGTTGTCTGCCTGAGCTCCTCTTTCTCTGCATTCAGCCTCCTGTCATGGTCTTCTAAGTCAGGCATTCCTAAATCTGGTTTAATAATTTTCTGTCTTCTGCATAGCTGAGTGCAGGATAAGAAGCTTGGGTTTTCTGTGGTCTTGGAGCCTTTTAAAGTCAAAAGAATTCTATTAACTGCTCCTCTAGTTCTCAAATACTTCCTTCCTTCCTTCCTTGTGAGTTATCACAAATCCTGCCCAGGGCTTTCCTTTTCCCCTCACCATTTTTCTACTGATTTCTCAGTTGTAATTCAACCAGGCCTGGAGCTTTGGCAATGTTTAATAGTTCTAATTGCCTAATTAACGTATCAGCTCTAGTAGACCAGAGCCTTCTTTCTCCTCAGTCTTTCCAGTTTGCAGGAGTGTGCTCACCACTTCTGTCAGATTCTCCTCCTTTGAGTATTCATTATGAGCTGTCTATAAAGATATGAGTAATCTGTCTCTTTATTTTTCAAACTGCCTTGCTTGAAGATACTTCTCCCATTCCTGTCAGGCTACAAGTAGGTGAACAAAAAAACCCCACAGTTACACAGAAAAATTGCCATTACTGTGAAGCAGAGGAAATCTGTCTTTTTCTTTGCTTTTCAGGAAAAATATCAACTCTGTAATAATGGCATGTGTGCATGAGAGAGGAAAGGAGACACTTGGGGACTGAGTGTAACCTGTAGTGATAAGAAGGGGTAGAAATAATTAAAGTTAATTGGCAAAAATGGAATCAAATCTTGCCAGGTGAGCGTGTTTTGCCTGTGACAGTCACTGCTGGGTGATTGCTCAGGCTTTGCTCCAGCCTGGGAGATTTTTCTCTGCAGTTTTTCCTGCTCCCTCCCCTGTCCATGGGGGAACAGAGCACTGACCACCATCTGGTGGGAGCTTACACAGCCCCCAGCTATATATTTCCTCCTATAAAGAAATGTCCATAACCTTAACAAAAAACTTCTCTCCCTAAATAAACTAAAAAAACTCCCTCTATTTTAAAAATAGTTAACTAGCTAAAAATATAACTGATGCCTCAGGTTTGATCTTTTGTATTTTTCACGTTCTGTGCTGCTTCAGTGTGTGAGGCTCCATGTGAGGGGATGGTGAGCTCTGTGCACAGAGCAGGGAGACAAAACAATTCCTGCTCCAGCTGGGACCAAGGACAAATGATCCAAATCTCAGCCCCAAGAGCACAAACACTGTGGGCTGGAGAGAGAAAAACAAGCAGGGCAGAGTCACTGTCCAGACACTGCCTCTCACTTCCCTTTCAGGCTGCTCTAAGCACAGCTACCAAGAGGTGTAAATGGATGCAGTACCTCTGTTTTTCAGTGCCACAGTGGTTAATTGTATTATTTGTAAATGTTTCATATAAAAAATACTTATGTTGGTAATTTAAAAACACTTTAAATACTAGTCTTCAAAAATGTTCTCCATCAAACACCACATTTTGAAGAGATGCATAGAACAAAAGATATTATACTGGCCTCATCAGACAAAGAAATTCTTCATTTTTTCAACATTTGTTGGGTAATCAATGTTCCTGTTTGCTGTTTGTCTGCTTCTTAAATTTTAACAAGTAATTCTGCTTATAATTGTGGCACTTGCTGATTTTGTACCAATTGGCACCTGCTGTGTGTAGGATAATAGCACAATTCAATTTGTACTGTAGGAAGAACATTCTTGCTGCCCATTTTACCTGGAAATGTCTGAATTTATAGGTGGAGTTACCCTGTTGAAACACACAATTACTGGGGATGTAGATAAGTGGCAGTAAAGATTTTTACTTGTGTAACAAAAACAAAACCCCAAATAAATGTGATTTTCTTTGTTATGGAAGCAGAAAAGTACAAAAAATAATGTGACCCAAAAAAAGTGGTTGTCTTACTAGATTTTATCTATTGTGATAAAATCCATTGTGATTGTGGATATCTAGTGATATCCATTGGTTGTAATGAAGGTGATGCCTTGTGCAGGCTGCCCTAGAGCAGAGGCTGGACAGAGCTAAAGAATAAAGCAGGGATTTATTAAAAGGATCTCCTCAATGGATGCACCTTGGGCAGCACCAGAGCCCAGCCAGGGCTGCACCCAAGATGAACCAAAATGGTCACAAAAATGGATGAACAGTCACAGGGTCTCTCTTTCATAAGCTCTGCTCCATTTGCATCTTGCAGTTCATTGTCCCATTCCAGCTTTAGCCCATGCAGTCCCACCCTGCTTGTTTTTCTCTCTCCAGCCCACGGTGTTTGTGCTCTTGGGGCTGAGATTTGGATCATTTGTCCTTGGTGCCAGCTGGAGCAGGAATTGTTTTGTCTCCCTGCTCTGTGCACAGAGCTCACCATCTCCTCATATGAAGCCTCACACACTAAAGCAGCACAGAATCTGAAAAATATAAAAGCTAAAACCTGAAGCATCAAACCTGCCCCATCCCAGGGGACTGGTGAGCTGGGATCCTGTCCCACCCTGGGGATTGGTGATTTGGGATCCTGTCTCACCCCAGGGAATTTCTGAGCTGGATCCTGTCCCATCCCTGGGATCCTGTCTCACCCCAGGGAATTGCTGAGCTGGGATCCTGTCCCATCCCACAGGAATTGGTGATTTGGGATCCTGTCTCACCCCAGGGAATTGCTGAGCTGGATCCTGTCCCACCCCAGGGGATTGGTGATTGGGATCCTGTCCCATCCCACAGGAATTGGTGATTGGGATCCTGTCCCACCCCAGGGGATTGGTGAGCTGGATCCTGTCCCATCCCTGGGATCCTGTCCCATCCCAGGGGATTGCTGATCTGGGATCCAGTCCTGTCCCAGAGAATTGGTGATTTGGGATGCAGCAGTGCCTCTCTGGTGCCATGCCCAGCTCTGGAGCCCAGGCTCACAGGTTCTGCAGTTCCCTGGTGAATTTGCAGCCCAGCCTGAGGACAGCAGAGCTTTGCCTTTGCCAAGGAGTGCTCAGGGCAGAGCTTTGCCAGCAAGTGTTAAAGTGAACAACAAAACCACAGCAGCTTTAGTTGTTGAATATTTCCTGTTTATCTGCCCGAGACCCAGGCAAATTAACAGCAGCCATCTCATTTTTGTTTCTTACAGATTATTCTCCTGTGACTTTTAATTAAAACTTCCCTTAGGCACAGAAGAACCATCGGTGATTTTATTTTTTTCCTGGACTCTCTCAGCTTTAATTACCTTTTAGGATTTGAAATAAGCCTTATGTTTGCGCCAGATCATGTTTACTACAGAAGGAAGTGGCAAAGGGATCAGCAGGGATATTTACTATAAAATCAAAATTTCACATAAAATATATTTACAATACAGTCAAGTAAACATTCCCTTCCCCCTCCTAAAAACCCCATGGCCAGGTTTAATAGTCTTTCATGTATTTGAGACTGAATAACTTGTGTTGGATCTCCCATTCCTGCACTATTCAATTTTTACTGGGAATATGATTACATTGAAATGAGACTCCATCGGAGAAATAAGATATTGGATGGGCAGCAGACCAAGGCAAATTTCTGAGCAGTTTGCATAAATGTTTTCCCAGCCATAATAGCAGCTTCAGAACTTAAGCAGAAGAGCTAACCTGTCAGAATGCAATTCCTATTCACTGCTGCTGCAAACACCTTGTTTGCCAGAGAATCATCCCGTTTGTTTTGTGTTCACCTGCAAATAAATTTGGTGTAAAAAGAGCTGGAATGAGTATAATGTCATTCCAGCTGGAGACAGGGGAGGTTTTTAGCCACTAATAGGTGTGTAAATATGGGGCACAATGTATTCATGCACATCAGAGGCAGGGAGAGCTGGGAGTTAATGGGATGAGCTCCCCAGGACACCAGCAGGGAGCAGGCAGAGTGGGCTGCACTGTGAGCACAGGATGAATAAAATAGTCCTAATAATTCCCTGCTGCTGACTGGGGAACTGCTGGCAGGTCTGCTAAAAAACAGCTGAATTGCCTTAGAATAGGGATAAATGAGTAATGCTGAGGAGATGAAATATTTCTGGGAGGCATCTCTGGGCTGAGGAGAGCCCCCTATGCTGTCCATAGCAATGGGTTCCATGGCAGAGAGGCTCTCTGCAGGTGGGGAGGCACAGCCCAAGGTATTTTATGAATTTTACTGATTTTTGGGACAGCCCAAGGTGTGGTTTTGGGGTGTGTATGTCCAGGCACTGAAAGCATTTGTGTGTGTACACAAATATTCCCAAAGGGCACAATCCAGGCTCAGCCCAGCCCATCAGCAGCTGAAGGGGCTCTTGATCATTTTGTTTTTTGGTATAGAAGTGAAGAAATCTCTGAGGGAAATAAGGTCCTGCATTTTCTTATAGAATGGATGATATTTTGGGGGCTGTAGTTAATCAGATGATAATATTACTGTAGGCTTCAGCCTAATGATTTATTTTTTTATATCATTGACTGGCTGGCTGCTTCATGGGCTTTTCAGACAAATAGGAAATAGGGTTAGAAAAAAAAAATAAAATTAGCTTTTCTTTCATTTGCTTATTTCTGAGCCAGTGTATTTTCCCCAAATCCCCACATAACAGGCTTAAGTTTTGCTTTTCAGGTTTTTTAGCCATTGAGGAACTGCACAGGCAAATCACACTTCTGGACCCAAAAATGGACTTGATTTGGAATTATCTTTTCCTGCTTCTATATAATGGGCATTCTGCACACAAATTGGTTTTTCACAGATGAATATTCTTTGCATTTAATTTACATTCTGCATATGGCTATGTGCATTAGAGCTATTTAGCATAAAAAAAGATGAAGAGGAAGAATGGAAAAAAAACTTTTAAAATTAATGGTACAAAGTTAAGTGGTGTGCTCCTGTTTACCCTTGCTAGCAATAGAACAAGCCAAGGACATTCATCAAGAAGAAAGGCCGTAATTAATTAAGTGAAATATGATGCAATGCACAATTAACATGTGTTACAGCATGTCAGTAGACTCATGCCAATAAAATAGTAATGTCAGCTAAAGGATTTGACATTTATGTGGATAATAAAATATTGACAGTTAAATTAGGGGGGGTTTAAAATAGTTTTCTGAAAGAAAACTTGGCTTAAAAACCTATAGCAGATATCTTTAGGAAAAGCCATCACCTGCAGGCAGGTGATGAATCCATTCAATTCTTATGAATCCATAAGAACTCACTGGGAGTCAGGCAGTAAAATACCTTAAGAAACAATCTGGCATTAACTTACATCTCTCATTGTAGAAACTGTAGAAAAAAATAATCTCTTATATGTAGAATTTCTTTTCTGTGTTAAGAAGTTTCTTCCTTTGTATTTAATCATCTTGACTCCTTACAAATGATCTCTCCATCTGAATAAATGGCATCACCTCAGTCCTGTGCTGTTCTGCCCATCCCATTTCCTTTTTCCTGGTGTGTTCACATGTCCTGCACCTTTCCCTAAGGGAACCTGCACATGGTGGATTTGGATTCTGTGAGGCACACCAAATTCTGATCCCACCTTGTTTTATTCGTGCCAGACAAACTGGAAGCCTAAATGTTGTAAATTTGGTGCTAGCCTGCAGGAAAGCTTGGAGAGTAGGGCTGCATTTTCTCTCTTCTTAATTGCATTATGGTTGCTTAAAGGAAAAACATCCCATGGAAATCACATTTCTGTCAGAAAATCTTGGACTTGTTAATTCTACAAATAAGCTTAAGATTAATGAAACTGAAAGCAGCTCTCTTGCACTTATTAGGGCTGCAAATAACCCTAAGATTGATGAAAATAAAAGGAGCTGGTCAGTTCAAAAAGGCTTTTTCCCCCTATTTTTTCCATTTTGGTTAGACTGCACAACCAGGGGTACTTTCTGAAGCATTTTTCTATATTAAAGGAGAAACTCACAGGAAAGGCTTTTAAGAATATCCACAGGTGAACAGATGGAGACCCTTCTGTCTTTCTGTACCACTGCTTCAAGGGAATTTTAGGAAGAATTTTCTAGCCACCCACTCTTTGATGCATCAAGAGAAATCACAGGCATGTTCCCTTAGAGGTTCTGATGGGAGCTCCAGCCTACCTTGAAATTCTCCACTGGAATAATTTGCAGGAATCAGGGTCAGGGAATTGATTTGCTCCAAAGCAGTTTATTTCAATTTGAATATTTTGAAATCGTGCTGGGCACCTCTGGTAGCGTGCCTGGAGCAAGATGATCCTGTTACCATGGTTTCAGGCTGAGATTTGGGTTACTATGGTGTCAGCCTTTCCTTCTTGCTATGCAGGAAAGTAGAGTGTGACCTGGGCAAGGTCATGAAGACTTAAATCCTCAAAGAGGCTGAGCTGGAGCAGCAAAATGAGTCACTGCAGAGAAGGGCTGGGAGGCAGCTGGTGCCTGAAGGAGAAACTCAACTCCTGTGTGTGCTTTTCTTGGGAAGGGCTGGGTTCCCAGCCAGCAAAGCCACTGGAGAGAGGGGCCTGGCAGGGAAATCAGCATTGCCACTGGAGAGAGTTTATTGCAAATCCCAGTTTTGTCCAGACAGGATTAACATCCAGGCATCAGAGGCTTGCTGCTCTCTCCAAAAGCTCTGGTGATTGCATCCTCTGCCCTGCAGATGGGCGGCAAAACTGTGGTGTGTGTGCCCCATTCCAAACGGAACAAACAGCTCCTGGAGTGAGAGCTGCCACCATGAACATGTGATTGTTGCCTTTCTGTTTTCCTTTGTCATTTTGATTGTTCCCAATCCTAGAAGTGTTTTTTTGTTTTTTAATGCTTTTTTAGTCCTAAAAGTGAAGCAAGCTGACCTTTCATTTCACTGCAATAAATTAATTCCCTGTATTTTTATAAATTAATTCCCTGTATTTCCTAAAGTTAATTCCCTATGTTTTTCCAGTTGTCTTAAGCAGTTTATAAAGCTTGGGTTTTTCTGCTTAATTTTTATATTTTCCTGTCTAGATAAATTGACCCAGGCAGTTTAAATGCCTGGCACACTGTAGTGTGGGGTGCTGCTGAGCAGCTCCAACTGGGAACGGGTTCCGCATTGCAGGATTGGATCATGGCAAGCCAAAATATCCCTCAGAGATTTTTTTCTCACAAAAATCCAGGCTGGATCACAACACAGAGGTTTGGGATTGAGCACCATCTGTTCAGCACCAGGAAAAACCCCAAATCTGCTGCACAACTGTTCTCCAGGCCCAGAGAAGCCCAAATATTTAGACACTGACAGGGGTTCCTCACTATTTGGTTGATTGACTAGTTACTGATGAGTCCTTTTTTATTGCTAAGTATGTTTGGGTTTGGTTTTTCCTCCCTCAAACAGGGTTTTTAATTTTGCATCCTGAGATTCAAGTATGTAAATTCCACTTAAGTCTTCTTCCAGCTTCTTAAATCCTGCTGCAGCATTTGCCTTTTGAGGTTTGATTTTGGCTTTCTCTCTGTAATCTAGAGATAGAGTTCCATCAGAGGGCTGCTCCAAGGATGATATCAGAGCATTCTGATGCCATGGTAATAGATGCAGACTCAGTCTCCTATCTGCTGATTGCACCCGGAGAAGTGCCAATTTATCTATTTCATCAGAGTGAAGCAGCTCTTCCCTCCTGAGTGTACAGTTCTTCTGAGTGTTATTCCCAAGTAATAACATTATCTCTCCAGCTTATACCTGGAGGGGAATTACGTGAAGTAGCAGTGTAGTGTAATTATTTCAGTGCAAAGCTGCAGCCCTGACCAAAACAAACAAAAGAGCAGCTCAGCTCTAGTTCCGCACCCACACCAACAGGTTTAATAATTGGGGGCACAGCAGTGATTTTCATTATTCTAAATCAGCCTGACTGGAAGTGATCCCAGTGGCACTTTGGGAGGCATTAAGGGCATTGCTCCTGAAGGAAATTGTGTTACCTGCGATGAAACAAATGTTTAATATTTCTGGTTTCTCTCGCTTGTCTCACATTGTTTCCTTGCAAACCTGCTGCTCTCCCCAGGTTTCTCAGGGCTCTTCTTTAGCCTCATTCATAATTGTGCCACCATTTGGAAGTATGGAAAGGAGCCCAGAGAATGCAGGGAAGTGCAGTGCTGGAAATGAGCTCCTTAACACTTTGTTTCTTGCCAACACAGTGGACAGGGACAGGACCCTGCCATGGGATTAGAGGTGCTCCTCGAGAAGGGGACATTTGTAGCATGATTCTTTGCTCTCAGAATCTTGATCACCATTCCACTTCACTCTTTGCTTTCCTGTGTGCTAACCTCCTGTTCCTTCTGCATTTTTGATTTTGTATTTGCATTTCTGATGCCCTGAAAATCCTGCTCTGAGAAAGGAAGTGCAGAGTGTGGCCCTGACTGATGCCTGGCCTGGGCTGGTTCTGCTGGCACCTACTGAATGCAATCATACCCTGGAGTTATTTTATGGGGTACCCACAGAATTTATTTTGTCTGGGCAGTGTTTTGGGGGCTTTTCTAAAGGTTTGGATGTAAAGATGGGGAAAGTGTTGAAAAGCTGTGTGAATATGAGTTTTGTTTTCTCTGAGAAAGGAAGATTAATTCCTGACAAATCAGAGGAATCTATCCCATTGTTAAATGGAAATCTTCATTGTTCTATTTGTTGTCTTGCTTAAATTTAGGACTTGCCAGGTATTTGCTCACTAGGGAGTAGAAAATCAATGCCAGAGGTAAATGTGCAATGAATCAAAACCACTCCTGATTGCCAGGCTAGAAGATGATTGTTGTTTTAGTCTTCTCATGATCATTGTTATCTGAAGAGTAACTAGGAATGAACAAGGCACATATATAAAATAAAAATTTTAGCTCTTTTTTTTGCACCCCCGTAAAATTTGAAGAGTTGCTATTATTTTTTAACCTAGTAGCTTTTGATAACAAGCTTGCAGGTTTAAAAAGCAGAAAAGGTGGCTGAAGCTCAGTGAAGAATCGAGTAATTTCAGGTATTTCAGTTTGCACAGCACTCTCAGACCGGCAGCAGCACAGCCCTGACTGTACAGTTGGACCTGAGAGCTGGCCCTTGGTATTCAAGGGGGGAACTTTGCACTAATTTAAATCATTAAGATGAACTGGCACACAACAAATTGGAGTCCCAGGGGGGTCTGAATGTGCCAGCAGTTTATACAAGCTGACCTCAGAGTCTCTCATGTGTAAGCAAGTCAAGGGGCACCATCTGCAGCTGGCCTTTGGAGCTGCTAGGGGTCATGGAGAGCTTAGCACTGAATTCCAACCAGTTATTTATGGAGGAAAAACAGAGACTTTGAACAGCCACTCTTTAAAGGGAATTATTCCAGGCCTTGTGGCAGCTAAACATGCAAGCAGCCTCTTGCAATCCTGCTCATTTTCAGACATACATGTGATTAAACTGCTTTAAACATCTGAATTGTTTTACAAACCTCAGTGTTTCCTAGGTGAGGTGTGTTCAAGTGTGTACACTGAATCTTTTTTCATCAACTGAAGTCTATGGCTGCATATTTTACTTACTTTATATTGTCTGCATTGAAGGTTGGCTTTTTAAAATGTCTTAACACTAAACAATTTCACATGGCAGGATGGAGGTGGCTGTCATTGAAATAACTCATTTTTTACCCCAAATTATCATGATTTTTATAAGTATAAAAAATAAGTATAAAGTGAGAACTTTCTGTAGTTATTCACTTTTTAATGTTTGGGTTTTTTTTCAAGATGAAAACCCAACAAAATGAGGCACAAAACTTTCCAGTTATTTCTGAGGCATATTGAGGGGGTGATGTGGTACTGACTGCTGATTAGAAATCGTGGAGCTGCAATGAATTTAAATTTTCACTCTGAGGAGTGTGGCTCCTAACCTTCTGAAAATATAGGTGAAGTGAGCTTCATGCAAAATATCTAAATCTATCTATACCTATATCTACCTATATAATCTATATCTATATATATCAATGTCTGTATCCATCTATATCTAATATATTTCATCTGTCTATATCTAATCTATATCAAATATATCAATCTCATCCATATCTATATCTATATCTATATCTATATCTATATCTATATCTATATCTATATCTATATCATCTATATCTATATCCATATCAAATATGTATCTATATCTCTATATCTATATTTATATCTATATCTAATCTTTATCTGTGTCTATAATATCTAATTATAATTATATCTAATTAATTATATTTCATTATCTAATTATATGTATCTAATCTATATCTAATCTTTATCTAATTGATGTCTATATCTGTATCTACACACCCCCCTTCTGACACAGGCACCCCATAGGTCACAGGTGAATATAACCTTGCATTTTTTACATGTAATGGTGAGGATCCTTTCCATATTTCTCCTTGAATATACACTCAGGCTGTTCTTACAGTAAAGTTTAATTGCAGGAAAAGGCATTTTCCTGATGTTAACACAGGTGTGTGTTAGTCCCATCTGTAGAATGCCAGAAAACACTGAAGTGCTGTTACAGTCTGGCTTTATCTTGTTGTAGAACTCAAAAATCCCTTTCTTGCCTAAAGAGAACACAGAAATTGACCTTTTAAAATCAATGTTGGGAAAAAATCTAAACACAAATCATTGCACTTTTGTAGTGGTGTGGGTTTTAGTACCTCAGACTGAATTCACCAAAAAGATTTTTAAAGAATAAAATGGGAATAATATTATTCACCTGTGAGTAACTTCATGAATTATTTCTTAGCTGTAATTAAATCACCAGTTGAGCTCAAGTCATTGATTTACCATCTCAGATAATCCTGGGTGTTTTGTGCACTGTGATAATGGCACTGTGTTATGAAGAGCTGACATTCCTCACAGGTGAATTGTAAGGTTTGATCATTAGTCAAAAGAGAGAAGAATGAAAAACAACATAGGAAATCTGTCTGTAGGAATCTATCTGAGCTTAGCTGCTTTCAAACCCAGAGTGCTATTTGAAAAATTAGTAAAGGAAATAATTCAGAGTCTCTTGCCCATAAGAGAAGATTATCGGATTTTTTGTAACGAGCTAAGCCAGATTTCCTGTCAGTACAGGCAGGCTGACAAGGGTATTGGTGCCTGGATCCCCTGCAGAACCCAAACCACACCTTGAGCTGCCTGAGTTGAAATCTTTTACTACAAGGACCTTTAATCCAGTCACAGGCTGGAAGGGGCCTCGCTGTAAGGGAAAGTCTGGTGGTGGTGCTGCAGCCCCTGTTAAATGGAAATCTTTATGTTAATCTTCATGAAATCTTTATGTTGCAACTCCTGTTAAATGGAAATGGGGACACCCTCACCCCATGGTGGGATTCCTTTGTCCTCTGTCTCTTCTCAGAGTCCAGAGATGACTTTTGGACAGCTGCAGCCCATGATTTTCCATTTGCTAGATTACCCCCACATGATATTTCCTGTTTTCCCCTGCGTGTTTGCATGTCTGTGGTAACTTTACATCCATTCCTGGAGCCTCCTTGCGGAATTAGCACGTGGCTTCTGTGCTCAGGAGCTTTTGGAGCCTGTCAGGACTTGCAGAGATGGCAGTGTTGGTATTCCCTTCCAACAATGAACCACTCACTCATTTTCTTTTATGCTATTTTTATTTTAGTCTTGCCTCTTACAGCTTGTCAGAAGTGTCTGTATTCATGTTTTTCTTCTCTTTGTGGATCTGGTACACCTGAATCACCCATCACCAGGCTAATGGATCTATCATGGTCATACTAGCACAGGGTGTTTCATGTGAAAAATGCCAATCACTTGTTTTTAGAATTTTAAACATTTAATAGTAATAAAATGGTTATAAAAATTGTAATATAATTAGAGTAATAAAAATTTGGACAATTTGGATTAGGACAATATGAGACAACAGAAACAAAGAGTTACAGGTGGTCTGGGTATCTCTTTATGGGCAAAATAAGCCCAAAAAAGGACCCACGTAACAGAGGATTAACCCTTAAAAACAATAACCTGTTGCATATTCATGCACCTCATACATGATGCATAAATTCCATTCAAACACAGGATTCTGTCTGGGCAGTGTCAGCTTCTTCCTCTGAATCCTGACAGTGTCTTCAGGGCTGAGCAAGGCAGGAAGAAGTTCATTTCTGCTGATAAGAGAGCAATAAATTCTCTTTCTCTGAAAGATTCAGGTGTCCTGTGGCTGCTATCTCACTGTGAGTCCTTTCTTTAAAAAAAAAGTATCTTAAATAGCATAGTTTCTATTTTAACATTGTTATAACCTAAAACTAGATTTAGCACACTACTTAAGAAAATGAATATAGCCTAACTTTCTAACATAATACATATAATATTCATTTTAATATTTGCAAAAAGCCAATCATAAAATACACATTTTTCACATTTCATTTTCCTCCTGCTTGCAGCAGTCCCACTCTGTGCCTGCTGCTGTGTGGGGCACAGAGTGCCTGAGTGGTATTATTAGGAATTTAGGAGATAATGTTGTGCACAGTATTTTTTTCTCTATTATTTCCTGATCAAAAGTGCAGAGCCAAGAGCCCTGGACTCGAGATGCTTCACTGATCTTTGTGTCCTTGTAGTAAAGAGCTGTAATTTCTCTCAGTGTTTTGGCTGTTTGGTGTCTCTGACTTGGGACCAAGAGACCATCCTGGTTTGGGACAGAACTGCCAACTGCTTTCATTGTGGCCACTTGCTTTGGTCACGTGCCCTCCAAAAATTTTGATTCTGAAAGTGCCACTTAGGAATTTCTATTTCTGCTGGTTAGGAATTTATATTTCAGACGCTGCTGAAACCAGCAGTCCAAGAGGATCTATGTATAGCTGTCATCACACTCCCTCTTCAAATGGAAAAATGTGATACTGTGACATTTTAAGAAAACAATAACAAAAATCACAAATCAGTGGAAGCACTATTTAGTTCAGTGTAATAGATGAATAACACTGTGGATAATTTTACCACTCCTATATTTAGGGAAACAAGGCCCTGTAGTATGTTGGTAACAGCAGAACTTGATCAGTGTGAAGCACCAGCTGGTGTTCTATAAATGCAGATCTTAGGGCACACATCTGAAGAACTCTCAAGCTCTGTGAGCACCAGAGAAATTATAGAAACTGCCACCAAATGGGTCACTCCATGGAAATCACAGTCTGGGCAGGAAGAATTTCCCTTTTGGGGTCAGAGTAGCAGGGTTAGCTCAGTGCTGTACCTGGAAATGTTCCCCAGATAAAACCTGGATTTTTGTGGGCTTGGGAGGTGAAGCCTGGCCAGGCATGTCCTGGTTTGGAATGGTGTGTCCAGCCAGGAGAGGCTCCAGCTCACAGCTCTGCTTTGTGCTCTCCCTTTTGGGCAAAGGGAATGCCTGAGCCTGAGGCAGTGAAATACAGACATGTGGAGTGAAGGGATCTAGACAAAACTAATAACTGCTTTTCTGTGTCAGTCCCAGAGTTTCCTGGGAGTTGAGCAGTCACTGTCAGTTATGGATTTAACTTCCTGAAGGCTGTGGGGAGTTTTCCTTAACTCCAGTGCTGTATAAATGTCCCTGAGTTTGTGGAAGCTGTTTGGGGAAATTGGCCCAGCTAAATTGACATTTACCTGTTCATACAGAACAGGATTCTTTGTTCCCTGGGGATTCTTGCCATGATTTTCCTATGATTAACAGAATGGAAGGATTCCTTCTGCAAATCTCTGGTTCTCTTTTCTACGGGAAGTGGCAGCTTGGTGGCTTGGTTCTTTTCCTTTGTGAAGCTCAGTTCAGCTTTGCACAGGGTTTAAAGGTGCCCAATGCAGGCACATGCAGGAGACACCTCTGGAAGTTGAGGAAAACTGGGAATCAGGTAAAAACTCTAAAAAAAAAAAAGCCAGTTGCTGCTCTTCCCTTCATGCAAATGTGTGATCAGTCCCTTAGTTACTCCTTGTAGTAAATTTGCTGGTGACATCTTCATTGCAGTGAGTAAAAGGGTATTGGGACAACTCTTATTTGTAACATCCTATTTAGACAGAGATTTTAATTTCCACCATTTTAAATCTTTTACTGTTGCACAGGAGTGGCAAAAATAATTATCTTCTACTCAAGGTTTCTTTATTTATCATTTTGCCATGCATTCATAGTGTTTGGGAACAAATGAGCCTTGCTGGTCTGAAAGATCTGCCTTAAGGTAGGTTGTTAGATTTCTAGCAGCTGAGTGAGAAGAAATGTAGATTTTGACAAAAATTAAAGGTATGCATCCATAAAGTTCTACACACCTGTTTTTAATTTTGCTTTAACTATTTCTTTTATTAACTTTTTCTTTAACTATGAAGCTAGGTGACCATAGTAAAAATATAATCACATCCTAGTGCAGATGAATAAAAAATAAGAAATATTCCCTCTGTTTGCTCTATCTCTGCTACACTTCTAACCTTTCTCCCAGAATGTGTGGGCTGTAATTGTGGTGACATCCTCACCATCAAACATATCCAAGATCCTTTCCACCTCTGTTTAAGAGTGGTGTTTAAAGCACCACAGGTTTCACTCTGGCATGTGCTGTTATTGGGCTGTGCAGTTGTGATGGGTTCGGCTGGCACAGGGTTATTTTTCTTCATAGGACTTTTGGGTTTGTTACCAAAATGCTGTTGATAATGCACAGATATTGCCTTCACTGCTGAGTGTGTGGTGTTAAACTGAGCTGTGTGTCTCTAGGCTGGGCAGTGTGGCTCTAGATGGAGCTGAGGGCTGTGTGTGGCACTAAACTGAATTTTGTGGCTCTAGGCTGAGCTGAGGGGTCTGTGGTGCTCAGCTGGGCTGTGTGTGGCTCTAGGCTGAGCTGAGGGCTCTCTGTGGTTCTAGGTTGAACTGAGGGCTCTGTGTGTGGGGGCCTGAATATATGTATTGTTATGGAGAGAGTCCCTGTTAAGATCCATGTATTGTAAGATCTATGTATTAAATAAGTGGGTCCTTATGGAGAGAGTCCCTGTAAGATCTGTGTGGGTCCTAGTGACTCCAAACGAGCTGCAGCTGCAAAGTCCTCAGTTGGGCAGCAGCTGTGGCTCCTGAAGGTAACTGGAATAAATGGGGGTGGGTCGAGAGCCCAGGAGGAGCCCCTGTGAAGAGACATGAAGAACTGTGCTGCAGAGAAGAACAGCCTGGTGCAGCATGGGACTTGAGAAATATGAATACAACAAGAATACAGCATCTGTGTAGTGTTAAAATTGGCTGTGTGGTTCTAGGCTGAGCTGAGGGCTCTGTGTGTGGTGCTAAATTGAGTTCTGTGGTTTTAGGCTGAGCTGAGGGCTCTCTGTGGTGCTAAGCTGGGCTCTGTGTGGTTCTAGACTGAGCTGAGAGCTGTGCGTGGTGCTAAGTTGGGCCATGTGGTTCTAGGCTGAGCTGAGGGTTCTGTTGTTAAACTGAGCTGTGTGGCTCTAGGTTGAGATAAGGTCTCTGTGTGGTGCTAAACTGAATTCTGTGGCTCTAGAGCTGAGCGGAGGGCTCTGTGTGGTGCTAAACTATGTTCCATGGTTCTTGGCTGAGCTGAGGGCTTTGTGTGGTGTTAAACTTGTCTGTGAGGCTCTAGGCTGAGCTGAGGGCTCTGTGTGGTGTCAAGCTGGGCTGTGTGGTTCTAGGCTGAGCTGAGGGGTCTGTGTCCTGTTAAACTGCACGGCCTGGCTCTAGACCTGAGCTGTGTGGTGCTAAACTGAGCTCTAGGCTGAGCTAAGGTCTCTGTGTGGTGGTAAACTGAGTTCTATGGCTCTAAAACTGAGCTAAGGGCTGTGTGTGGCTCTAAGCTGGGCTGTGTGGCTCTAGGCTGAGCTGAGGGCTGTGTGTGTGTCTCTAGGCTGAGCTGAGTGGTCTGTTTGCTGTTAAGCTGGGCCGTGTGGCTCTAGGCTGAGCTGAGGGCTCTGTTTGCTGTTAAACTGGGCTGTGTGGCTCTAGGCTGAGCTGAGGGCTCTGTTTGCTGTTAAACTGGGCCGTGTGGCTCTAGGCTGAGCTGAGGGCTCTGTGTGTGTCTCTAGGCTGAGCTGAGGGGTCTGTTTGCTGTTAAACTGGGCTGTGTGGCTCTAGGCTGAGCTGAGGGGTCTGTTTGCTGTTAAACTGGGCTGTGTGGCTCTAGGCTGAGCTGAGGGGTCTGTTTGCTGTTAAACTGGGCCGTGTGGCTCTAGGCTGAGCTCAGGGGCCCCAGGCGCAGCAGCAGTGTGCTCAAAGCCCAGCAGAACCTTGCCCCCAGTGTCCATCCAGGTGAGATGCATGCCAGGCTGATGGCAGGGGCTCGGATCCATCCCTGTGATCACTGCCTGTCCACACCGAGTGCTGCTGTGTGCCACACACAAACAGAGGTGGCAGCAATTGATTGCCTTGGAATTGCAGGAGAAATCCCTGTGTGCTCATTTGACAGTGGTGCTGATCTTCTTTTTCTGTGATCTCCTTTGCCATCATTCCCACCTGTTTTATTTATGGCAAAACTTAATAGTAGTTTGAACAGATTTCCTTTTTCAGCTCTCTCTGCTTTATTTGTGGTGGTTTGGGGTTTTTTTCATTATTATCATGGAATGAAAAGCCTTGTAATCACTCCCAAGTGGCCATATCTGCTAGAAGGTTTGATAACATACATTCTAAAATAAAATGTAGTTCCCATGTTGTATTAGAACAGCTTTGTGCATGGAAGGATTGTGGTTTACAGCTCATTCATTTCTCTGACAGAGATCATTTCCATCTCCCTCTCTTGCTGATCTAGGAAACTTCTAATCCTTTATGTGAAGTGCATGTGTGTGGAAATATTAATATTTCTAAGAGAACAAAATCAGAATGAAAGCGTGAACAAAATGAAATCAATTGGGTTACTGAAATAGGAAAATAATCCCATGTTATCACCTTGTCCCCTCATTTATCTGCAGCTTGGAAAAGAATAGTGGGGCCATGATTTTGCTGCAATATTATTTTATAGTTGCATGAGCTTTCTTCATGAACAGGGAGAGGTTTTCCAGAGATCTTGCAGTCTTGGTTCGGAATTCTTATGCACGAAGGAAGAATTGAAATATTCATGTAATAACTTTGTGAGAGGAGTTGATCTCAGTGTGGAAATGATGCCTCTATAGAAGTTAAAGATGATCCATGTTAATAAAACATCCCATGTGCCAGGAGAATCTGTTCCTCTCTGTCCTTAATATGAATAAGTCTGTATCTAATAGTACTAAAATGAAGTCTAAGCTATTAACAACTTCTGTTGCATCTTTTTAATGAAAAATAAATCACATTAAAAAGCAGAAAGGTGGGAAATGTTTGGTGGGGGCCATACCAAGGGATAAGCAGTAGCCAAATGGATCTTGGGCAGGTTTTGCATATCCCCAGAGAAGTCTGTAATGCTAGTGCTGGGTTATAATAATGTTAATATTTAGTGTCAGTGACAGTGTGCAAGACAAGGAAACACACAATGTAAAAAGTTTCCAGTTCCATAAGACTCTTGGAGAGCTGGTGGGATTGCCTTCCTTTTTCTTCAAGGGTGGGAAAGAAATGAAGAGAGCTTAAGGCCGATGTGGAAAATGAGCAGCAGTGTTTTAATGTCCCATCCTCTTTATTCTGAAGCTGCACAAAGCTGCCAATAACAGGAATTTGAACTCTGTCTGAAATTTTTTTCAATGCTTTTGCTTTAACTAGAGAGTATTTTGCTGCAAGTTTAAGCTTGCTCCTTTCCTTCACTTTTTCTTTGAATCTCTGTTATCTCCATGTATTTATAACAGGTCCATTTACTCTGTGGTCTTCATTGTGAAACTGTCCCTCAGGGAAGCTGATGGCACTAATTGCCATTTTTAGTGTTAGAAACAACCAAAGCACAATTTTAAAAAGCACTTCAAATTGGTTAAATCCTACTTTCCTAATTTTCTCAAGACTGAAGTTAAATCAGTCCTGAATCCTAAAGATCTGACATTAAGATATTATCATCCATTGAGTCCCAGAGATGCTTGAAACTTATCTGTGTAATTCCTGTCAGAAACATGCTGGAGAACAAAAGTGACATTTCTGGCTTAGAGATTTTTTCAACAACTTCCGTGACACAGGAGGCTGGTTTTTATAGTGAAAGTCACTCATGATTTCCTTGCTCCCATCAGGTGTGTGTCCAAAATCCTGTGGTCGTTGTGTGCTCCTGTCCTTGTAGCCATGGTCCTGTGGGTGCTGGTGCCTGGGACAGGTTTGGCACTTGGCACTGGATCTGTCCCATCCTGCAGACCAACAGCATTTCCTGCTCTCTGGAATGTCTCTGAGACACTTTCCCAGACACTTTCCCAGTTTTCTGTCACTTTCTCCTCCATTTGCACCCCTTATTCTCCACGAGTGATGCTGGAGTGCAGTGAGCCAGTCCCTCCTCCAGAACTCCCCTCCCTGCACTGCAGGAGCATCCTTTGCCAAGAGGTTTGGAGCCCTGCACCTGGCAGCAGCTGGCAGTGCCAGGGCAGGTCCTGGAGCTTTCATCTGCAGATATTTATAGAGCTGGCAGCTTCCATTTATTGTTCACTGAGCTCCTGCTTTGTGTGCTCAACACAAGTGTCACTGCTAATGGAGTCATGGGCAGTTTAATCTCATTAGCCCCCAGTTATGTCCTGAGCCCATGAAGGGAAAGGCAGGGATCAGGTTTGCAGTTTGTCCTGCTGGAAGTGCTCTGATTCCCCAATATCTCTGGGTGTTTCTGCCCCAGATCTTCCCATGGGGAAAATGTGGATGGGATTCACCCAGCAGCAAAGATCTCCATTGACACAGATTACAGCAGCCCTGCCCAGTACTGCAGGGAAAATTGGGGAAATTGGCAGTACTTTTGGGAAAATTGGCCCAGCTAAATTGAAGTCTTAGGGGTTTCAGTGAATATTTGGAATGTACTACTACTGCAATTTAGAGAAAATTTGCTTTTCCACATTTAAAATGCCTGTAATGTATTTAAAAACAGGCAAAAAACCCCACAGTTACTTCCCCCTGCCTACCCCACTGCCCCAGCCTGGAGGATTTCCTGGGATTCCAGGATCCATTCCTGACAAAGCTCCATCTGCTGTTGCCTTTTTCCCTTTCCTTTCCCCCTGATATTCCTGGATGGGTAGCTTTTATTGATGTCAGCTTCCATGACTGTCAAGGAACAATCTCATAATTTTCAGCTGCCCCTGTTTTAAGAAAATAAAGCAAGGACATAAAGGTTTTTAAGGCAGTGAATTAATGGCAGTGTAGACTGATCATTTATTATATCAAGCACTGCTTTTGACCTACACAGAGACAATGCTGTCTGTTCCTCTGCATGTCTGTGGATTCCTTGGGTTGGAGTTCTCCTTTTACCACAATGTGAACATTCCTTTGTCCTGGGAACAGAGCCCAGCCCAAGGGGGATGAGCTGTGGAGAGGAAGAGAGCAGGCAGGAAGCACTGCCAAACAATGACAGAATTCCATAAATTTCCTTTTTATAGCAGGCAAGGCTTCAGTAATGTGGGTCATTGATAGCAGTGGTTCTGTGGTCCTTAATGGAAAGCAGATTTTTTTTTCAAGTCAACAAATAAGATCATCAGGATTAGCCTCATTAAAGTCAGTGCAATTTCTGGCCAAAGGATTGTGTCTATATGTTCTAGGAGTAAAAGAGCATGTAAAATCTAACAGCAGTTTGCAGTGATTTATTGCCTCTAGTTTTCTATGATTTTTAATCATTAAAGAGTATGTAAAAACATATTTTATACACAATCTTTTATCTTACATTTATTTTTATATTTCTCCATAGGAATTTATTGCAATAGATATATCACCATTACTATAGACATTTATAGTGCCATTAAAATTCAATGCCACCATAAATTTATGCTCCTTAAAGTTTGACATTTGTAACAGCTTCCACAAGGGCATATTTTATACTGAAAGTGAAACTTGAAGTAGAAACTTTTCTTAAATTTTAAATGTAGTCAAGGAGAGAGATATCTTTTATCAGTTTTAATAAATTCAATAACTTGGTAAGCTCTACTTTTGGATTTATTTTGCTCAAGACGCTTCAAACAAGTTCCAAGTAAAGCAGGATATGCAAAGCAATTTTATAAAGCTATTATTTACTGGCTGACACACAAAACATAGATAGTATATAATGAATTCCATGAGTATGAATGAATATTTTGATTCTTCAGCTAGAAAAGTTTAAAAATGACAATTCTGAATATGGAATGTTTAAGATTATTTAAAGATCATTGCAGAACCAGGCAGGAATTTCTCTCTCTCTCATACTAGTTTCTCTATTCATAGAAAAAAAATAGACTGCTGAGTAAGTATCAGCATGGAGCTGAATGTAATGTGCAAGTGAATAGCAAGCTGATTTTCCTGTTGCTAATTTTTTAAAATAGAAATTCAAAAGGGAAAATATGTTTTCATGGTTCAGAGTATGTTGATAATGGTCAAAATTACCATCAACCTTTCCCTTGCACCCCCTTGATTGCACACAGGGGGATGTATCAGTTCTCCATGGGAGGATTTTCCTTCTGAGATCCGGCAGAGATTCAGGTGCTCCAAGCAGAGAGGGCCTGAGCACCTGAGAACAGAATCCCATGGGATTGCAGCTCTTGGGCAGGAGAGTCTTCAACGACTTGTTTCCTTCCATGAGATCTCAAGGTGTTCTTATTTCCAGCCTATTACTCATTAAGTGGCAGGCATTACCAAAATTTATTATTCTATATAGAAAAAGCATAAATTTAGTTAAATGTAGTGTGTGAGAAATGTTCAAGTAGCTGATATTAAGAGCTGCACTAGTAGCATCTAAAGAAAACTGCATGAGAAACAGGAGTTCTGCTGTAGCACCAAGTAACCACCCTGAATTAGCAACAAACCTGCATTATGTTTAACAGGAGTAATATTTCTATAAACCCAGGGACGGATTTGATGGTTGATGACAAAAGTGAGAGTGCTGCACAAGTGAAGCAAAGGGAAAGACAGAAAAAAAATCAAATTGTCACTAATAGAGTCAGAAGCAGATTTTATCATCTTTATTTCCTACTGTGGTTTATGAGATGAGCTGCTCTGAAAGCAGAGATTGCAAGGTGGTGATAAAGCACACCACAAAACAACAAATGTGCTAGAGAACCACTTCAATATTTCAATGTCAGGAATCTGGAGTTTGTCACCCTGTGGCTGGACTGTTGGGTTTTTACCACATACTTGGAAAACTGGAAACTCCACAAGGTAATGAGAAAGGAACCTCAGTGGAGTGCTCCTGGCACAGTCAAAACCAGAGCTGGGATTCAGGAGAGGGTTTTGACACAGAGTTGGTGTGGGATGTACCTGTGTCTGTGGAAACCCAGGGCACTGGGAATATTTCTCTGTCTGCTCTGGGGTGCCCTGACCCCCAGGGCAGCACTGACTTTGACTTTTATTCATGGAGAAAGTTTCCTAAACTTCAAGATAGACTGGAATCCACAAAAGTGTGAAATAGATTATAGAGAGTAGCGTAGGTGTATAATTTGGTGAGAAATTTAGGTTTTGGGATTTTTAGTATGTTGTGGATAGGAGCAAGATGGAGGGCACAGGGTGTCATCCTGGGTTTCTTCTTCATGCTCCTTCCTTCTTCTTCTTCATGGGTTTGGGTGGCTTTTTTTAATTGGGTGGAAAAATCCACATTGCAGATCTTTGGGATCAGTTATTGGGTTAAAAGGGAAAATAATCTAGGTGTCAGCTCTTAATTAGATAGTTTAGCTTTAAAAGACCTTGTAATGAAAGATTGTTGGCCATTTTGTGATGCTTCTCCCGTGCGCTGAGCCTGGTGTGGACAGCGTGCAAAACTCTAGGTAAGATAGATAAAATAACTCTAGATAACTCCAATAACTCTAGATAAGATAACAATAATTAGGAAAATAACAATAATCAAGAACCTGAAGACCAAAAATATCCAGTGTGTGTCTCTTTCCTGACACAAAACCACTCCAGGAGGGTCTCCCAACCAGGGGAGCCCCCTGGTAGGGCACAGTTAAATCCCAGAGGTCGGGGATCAGCAGCAAATCCCCCAGGCTGTGTCCCAGCACAGCTCCCAGGGCTGCTGCTCCACCCAAAGCTCCCTTTGGAGCCAGAATGAAGGGACCTGCAGGGCCTGTGGTCATCAGTGGAGCCACAGCACCTCCCACACCCCGCGGCTCATTAGTGCTGTGGCTCTGACCAGCTGATGTAATTACCTTCAGCCAGCCTAAATTAGCCACCAGCTCCAAGTGCACCGAGACATCCCAGGAGCAAACTCTGATGAGGTTAACCAGGAGGAGGTGATGGGATCACAAATTGTAAATAACTGCATCAGGAGCAAAGATTGCTAATGGAGGTTTTCCATTCCACCAGACAAAAAAAGAGTTTTACCAAGTTGAAACAGAAGAAGTTCATTTTGGGGGGAAGAAGAAAAAGATGTGAGTTTTTCAATTGTAAATGTGATTATTTGTTTGGGTGAATCTTTCAAGAAAGCTTGTGGAAAGTTCTTTATTGATAGGAAAGTTATAATCAGATTTGGATCTCTTCAAAGCCAGGTTTGGATGCTTTTTATGCAGTAATTTGAAGTGATTTCAGTCAGAACTTGCTGGACAGGAGATAATGTTGTGCAACAGCATTATCCTGTATTTATGATAGCATTTCCCTGTGCTCTTTCATTATAAATCCTGCTGTGCTGCTGGGCCAGGGGCTGTGACCTTTCAGATCCCTTTTTCCTTGGCAGCAGATGAGGGACATTGGGATTGGCCTCTCCCAATTCCTGCTGTAGCCAGGATATGTGTGGAGTTTACAAAAGCTTTCTTATGACCTCCTGTTTTGATGTCTCATGGTTTTACCTCTGTTTGAACATCCCTCACAACATTTAGATGAATAAACCTATCATTTTATTTCCATGTTGCATATAGGGTATCTAATCAGTATTTATGACATGTGAGATTAATCCCACTCATGAGGAGAAGCCTTTAAAATTCATTAGTGCCATCACCTTGCTTGAGTTACAAACTGTTCATTTCATTCAAGACAGAAAAATCCATGTCCTGAGAATGTTCATCATGCCTCTTATTAGTGAATTTATTGCTCTTCTTAGTGGGAAAAATGTGAATGTAAAGGGATTTTTCAGTGGTAATTATTGCATCAAGTCTTTGAGCATTTCAGTGTAAATGTGGCTGATTTGGCAGAAAATAGCCTGGTTATTTTGGAAACATCTCAGAGTTGGAGGAACTGGAGATCTGGCTTGAATAAAAGGGGGAGAAGGAAGGAAGTGGTGGTTGAGGTGTGTGTTTGGGATTGTGTTTGCTTTGGGCCTGCAGTGGGATCAAAGCTCCCCTCCCCTTTCCTGGGCATGAAAATGCTTCTTTACCTTCTTCATAGAGAAACAGGGATTTTTGGAACTGGACACGAAACCTGACATGATCATTTAATTTACTTAGCAGTTCCCATTTTTAATTTTTGTATTATTTTTTTTAAGTCTGGTTTTTTGGAGTTATTTAAAAAGGACTGAAACTCTGCAACCATCCACACTTGGGTTTTTCTTTGTAGTGGTTTTGGTCAGACTCTTCCTTCATTGGAACACTCCCAGAATATCATCAGTATATCGTCCTTTCAAGAGCTGTCTTCTTCCTTACATTGAATTTACATTTTACAGCACATCACAAATTCTGGGGAAACACCACATGATTTGATCAGTTTTCATTCCACCTTGGAATATTTTGTGATATTAAAAAATTGTAATAACTCTGTCTTTAAGAAAGAAAGAGAATGTTTGGGAGGTGCCTACGAGCTGATCTGATGTGTCTCAGGGAGAGCTGCTTTCCATCAATTTAACTGTCCTTGTTCAGGTTTGCAACTTGCTTTTTTCCTAGACCATCTTACAATTGCTTTTCATTTTTCAGGCCGGCTTACACTGCTTTCCACCTTTTCAGGATGAAATTTTGACCTGTGTTGAGCAGCAATATATATAAAAATAGTTTTACATGCCTTGCTGTGTTTTCTCCTGTCCTTTGCATTGCTGTTGTGAGCCAGGAGACTCAATTCAGTGACCAGGGGAATTCTGACTCCTGTGCTGGTGTTTGAGCCCAGGGGTCACACTTGGGCAATGATCACTTTGTGATCACCCACTGCAAAACCCTCAGTGGTTTGAATTTGAAGCATTCTCTCTTTGAAACATTTATTCATTACCTGAAGGTGATTTTTCATTCTATTCCTTGTACCTGCGGGCAGAGAGGATTAGTTGCAGAAAGCTGTTCAAACAGATCTTGCTGCAGTTACTTGCTCTTCTGAAAAGTTGGATCTGAAGTTGCTAAATTTCCCTTTGCATATTTGTGTGAAACTGATGCTGTTTAGAAAGAGCAGGAGCTGTTTGACCATGCTTGAGCTGATGCCTGTCTGTCAATGTATCTTCTCACGTGGAAAAAAAATGGTTTTGTGAGGCTGGAGCTTTCCTGAGGGTGAGCATCTCCTCTTTAACAGTGATAAAAGCAGACTAGACAAAAGCAGATAAAATGCACCAAAACCCAGAAATCAAACCTGCAGTACCAGGGGCCACCTGCAGTACCATTAGTATGCTGAGGAGAGTTTTGGTTGCATAATAACTGATGATTCATCCGTGGTGAATTCCTTACCCCAGTTTACGGCGATTTCTGATGTACCCTGCAGTTTTTATTACTTTGAGTTCCTCATCTAAACCAAACCTCAGTTAAACACTGCAGTAATAATGGTGTAATTTTCCTCCAGTTTCTGCCAGTTCTTGTCAGGACCAAGGACATCCCTCTGGCTGTCCTGAGCAGCCCAGACCCTGCCAGGGGGCTCAGAGACCCTGGCACACAGCCCAAAGTGCCCCTATGGGTTTGATTATGACCCGTGGAGAAAGTTACCAGCCTTAGATGAAGATCTGCAAGCCATGACAAATTAAGTAGAATGACAGTGAATTTATCACAAAGTGAAAAAGTAGATTTTGGGGTTTTTAGAATGGGGGTTCAGGGAGCAAGATGGAGAGATCTGGGTGTGTCCTGCCTTTCTCCTTCTTCTTCTTGGCCTCCATCTTCTGCTGTGATGCTGGCACTTCTAGATTAGTTTAGAGTAGAAGCTCACTGTCTAAAACAGGTGATAGGTATTGGAAAGTAATTGTAAACATTGTACATGTAGTTTTTAGTATAAAGACATAACACTGCCCTGGGGCAGGCAGAGTGCCTATGACTGTTGTGCTGAGCAGACCTTGGCAGGGCAGGAGAAAGAATTTTATAGATAAGATACAATAAACAACCTTGAGACCGAGAAATGAAGAGCTCTGACTCCTTCTTCAAGTGCCAGGCTGGGAAAAGAGACTTTCTAACATTTCTCAGGGTCACTCTGACCAGCTAGAGACCCCATCACATTAGGCAAGTTCTATTAAATTAAATTCTGTTAAAATTTTTCTGCCAGTTCTGTTAAATTTTATTAGTGCAGGAAGTTTGGCAAAAGGCATGGCACTTACACTGAGTTAAACACAAAGCTGCCCTGAGTTAAACAGCAGGCTCCAGCTGTGCTGCAGTGCCAGCTGTGGTGTGGCTGGGGCTCAGGGCTGTTCCTGTGTTGTGCTTCTCAGACCCCTGTGTGCTCCAGGAGCTCCCAGCTCCATCAGCAGTGGGACAGAAGGAGGGATGGAGCTGCTGATGGCACTGAGTGAACCCCAGGGCTCTGCCAGCTGAGGCAGTGACTGCTCTGAGACTGCTCCTGGAGCCAATTTCAGACAGTCTGCTTCCCCTGGGCAGCTCAGAGCTCCCACTGCAGCTCAGAGCTCCTGGCTGGGAACCTGAGAGCCCAGAGGCTCCTCCTGCTGCACACCTGGGCACAGGGACAGGCAGCAGGAGCCAGCCTGCAGAGACAGCCCTGGGGCACAGGACAGGCTCTGCACACATCTGGCACAGCTGGATGCTCTGTCTGTGCTTTAGGGTCATGCCTGATCTAGTGTGGTCTCATAGGACATGCAAGGATTCAGCAGGATGGTTTTGGGGGGTCTGCCTGGAAATGGGACTGCAACCCCTCTGGAGACTCCTGTCAGACTCAGCTGATCTGGGTCAAGAGGTTTGATCCCCCAGGCAAGCACTGCCCCATGCGGAGCTGCTCACAGTCAGGTTTAAGGTTTTTATTTGTTTGTTTGTTTTGTTATTTTGATTTGGTTTCAAACAGTCCATGAGTGTCTGAGCCATAAATAAAATTCTGCAGTTGCATCTAAAGCAGAACCTCCCCTCAGGATATTCTTTCCTAGCTAAAAAATCATTTTTTGCTGATACCAGAAGCGTTCTGAGGCGTTTGGCACCTTGCTGTCAGCCTCACCTGCAGGAGCAAGAGGCAGAGCCCAGGGCAGAGCTGCCAGGAGCTCCTGGGCCCTGGGTGTCAGTCCTGGGGGGCCCAGAGCCTTGGCAGCCTGTGGGCGCCCTCCAGGTGTGTGACAGGTTTCTCCATCAGTTTAGCAGTGTCAGTCTCAAATGACCTCCTGACAAATGAGATCACAGCTCCAGTGCAGTCAGAGGGGGTTGGTTACTCCATGTAGCCCTCATTACCTGGAGGAGACAGAATGGGGCACCAAAACCAGCTCGTGGCTTGGAATAGAAATAACAATCTATGAAGGCTTCTAAATAAATGATGTCATTAATGCAGAGTGTGCTCGGGGTGTTTTGCTTTATTTGTTGAAAGGAATCTGAAGCAAAGTGTTATTTATTCCCAGAACAATGTTACTATAGTAACTATGGTCCTTCATTGTTAGCTGTGGACAGGAGTTGTGAAGTTACTTGGGGGGAGATGAGAAATTTGTCCAATAATTGGTTGTTTCTCTAGAACAGGTGTTTGCCTGCCTTGAGTGCAGCAGAGGCTCCGAGAGCTTTGGGAGAGCAGAGCAGAGCGCTGCGTGTGCTGGACTTGCACTGCACAAAGTTGGCTCCTGGTTATAATTGTTGTACCCTGGCAGTTTTGCACTGTGGGCTGTGGGGGTAACCATGGAAACACAGACTCTACAAATTGAGGACTTAAACACGGTGGTGTGAGAGTCCTTCTGAGGGGCTGAACTTGATTATTAGAGAGGTAAAGCTGCACGGATCTCATGCAGGGAGGGGAAAAACTGTTGTTTTGCTGTGATCCCCTGTCTTGGTTTGGAAAGACAGGTGTCTGCTAAGGAAGGCAGGAGCCTCCCTTGAAATGGAAAGTGTAAACCCCCTCCCTCTGAATTATTATAATTTTGAAATTAAGGGGGGTCTCAGCAAAGATATGGGAGTAGGAATAGCAGTTCTTTAGTAGGAAAAATAAAAATACAAATGCAATAGTACAAACAACAACAACAAAAAAAAAAACAGTGCCAGAGAGCAGTCCCTGCCCCCTGTGTGTCAGGGGGGTGTCCCAGCCCCATGCCATGGGGGCTCAGCCCTCCTGCAGTGCCAGCTGTGGCTCTGCTGCAGCAGGGATCCTGCACAAGGGGGGAGTTTTCCTCTGCAGCTCCAGGGCTGCTGCAGATGGGCCTGGGCTCCCTCTGGCCATGCAGGGCAGCAGAAAGCTGCTCCTCTGGCAATGCAGGGGGCAGAGGCTGCTGTGCTGTGCCAGGCCCAGATTGGATCCAGGCAGGAATGCTTGGCTCCTCCCCTGGGCGGAGCATCTCCCCATGGGATGCTGGGATTGGATCAGCCCTGCAGGGACACTCAGTGGCCATGGACAGCAGAGATCTCCTGGAGGGAGGGTTGGCTGGGGGAGAGATAAAGAAAAAACTGCCCCGTGAACAGCAGAGAACTGCCCCAGCTCTGACAGATGGGGACAGAACACACAACCCCAAACCACACCTTGTAACCCAGAACATCCCGCAGAGTGTCCTGACTGCCCAAGGCTGCCTTGCAGCTGCCCAGATGTGCAATCTGGTGGCACTGTGGGGTGCAGGTGGAGGATTAAGGTGCTGTGGGATTTGTCCTGTGCATTGTAAAGCAGCCCCTGGTCTTTGGGAGATCCAGTGGCTTCACCTCCCCAGGCCCCATGGGATTATTGGGAAGAGGGAAGGACAGGACATCCCTGTCCTACAACATCCTGTCCTACATTGTTAGTCTGGAGAAGGTCCTGAACAGGTGTGAGGAGAGTTGGGAAGAATCGCCTTGGCCTTCATTCCTTTTTCTGCTTTTCTGGCTCAGGTTTCCACACCCACTGGTGTGTTTCCTGCACCTTCCAAGGTGGTTCTTCCAAGGTGCTAAAACTGTCTGTGCTTGCAGAATGAAATTTGGAACATACTTTACACTAGCTAAAATTATATTTAGCAGCATAGTAGAATCTAAATCCTTGGAAGACTCTTGTGTGCTGGCTTGGTTTTTAACACTGTGAGTGCTGTGCTACAAAAATATTTCCATCCTCCCCTTAGTTTAGTGAAATTCTAAATTGAAGTCAGGCAATTCATTAACTGCAAAGCTAGGGTGGGGGGAAAAAACCAAACAAGCCACAAGCTTAATTTGGGGTAAGCAGGAAATTAATTGTATTGGTTAAAGAAAACCCCCAAACCCACTTATCTTCTGTGATAACAGTGAAGAGTAATTCTGTATTAAAAGTTAAGAGGTTTAGGCATTTAGAAACTTGTCATGATACACTGAATAAGGTGTTTCAGGGTTATGAGGGCTATGGGAAAGGCTTAATCAAACAATTTGTAAATTTTATTACATGCCAGTGAAACTTTCTATTGTCAGTGACCATGGCTTTTTTTTTTTGTCAGAAAAAAAGATTTTGTTAATTAATGTGTCCCTGATTACTTTTAGAGTGCAATATGTGGTAGGTAATATGCAAGCTGGTTATTAGCTTAGATTTATTTTTATGTCAGTCTGAATTATTAAAGCAATTATAATTCACCATTCAAAGGTCTGAAGGAAGTAATACATGCTTTAAATTTCATGAAACACTTTATTAATGAAAATCCCCAGTGATGTTAAGAGTAGTCTTAATGTGCAGAAGGTGAGCAGGGTTTTAGCTTGTCTGACAATAAAATGTGATAGACTGGAAGAGTTCTTTATGAATAAATTTTAAATTAGTACATGTCTAAACCACTTTTGGATGGAACACAGTATTTGCTGTAAAAAAATATGGTCTGTAGCAGTTACCCAGGGAATTCATTGACATATTTCCAATTAATTGTTAGAGTGAAAACCAAAATGAAACATAAATATATCAAATATCTGAATTGGAGTAAATTACTTCCCTGGAGAAGGGTGGGCATTGCCCATAGTTTCCCCAAGTCTAGATCCTGTTACCCACATCAGTGTCCTTTTTTTTACTTCTGTGATGTATTCATTGAAAAACAGAAATTGAAAATTACAGTGGCTGTCTGAAATTTATTCTGGACTAATACAGGGATTCAGGAATATAATGGTAACAAAAATGACTGAATTTTGTTCTTTGCAGTACATATTTTTGCACAAGACTGAGTGCTGTTGCCCTAATAATTCAAACCACTTAAGCAAACATTTTAGTTGATAAAAATGTGATGTTATTTGTAGCTTTTTAAAAGACTCGAATGGTGCAGAAGAGGAAGGAAAGGTAAACAAGGGTTATACAGGTATTTGTGTCCCAACCCATATGTGTTTTTTAAGGGAATTTCACTAAATTCAGATAAATATTTATTTATCTGAAGAATTTATATATATATATATAAAAAATATATATTATAATATATAAAATATTGCATATATTACATAGAATAGATAATAAGATATATACCTATATATGTATCTGAAGATTTCAAATTTATATTTATATTTATATTTTAATTTATAAATTCTTTTAAATTTTAATATTTATATTTCTTTTTAATTTAATTTTTCTTTATTTTAACTTATTTTTAATTGAATTTATATTTTATTTTAACAATCAAGTGGAGCAGCATGCCAGCAGATCCAAAGCAGGTTTTTGCTCCAGCTGCTGGTGTAGGACAGAAGCAGTGAGTGTGCTCTGTGAGGGTGCAGCTGAGCTGCTGATTTATATCATTTCACACATTTCACCAGTGTGGGACTCATCTCCTCCAAACTGCAATTCAGTGTCCAGACCCAAGGGAAAACAAAACTTTCCCCATTTGATTTCCACAGCTCCTTTAGTCCAAGTGTGTGGGATTCGCATTCTCTGGAGCTGGGAGAAGCAGAGAAAAGAATGATCAAAACAATTCCTATCTCATTGGCTGCTCCTGTGTTGTGCCAGAGTAAAATACCACATAAAAATTGTTTACCAAAATGATGGTGTTTTGTTACCTTGGCCTATCAGGGGCAGGTGTGTGTTGGGACTGTCAGTGACAGTCATGAGATTCTGGGCAGTGTGTGCTTGGCAGATTCAGTTTAGATGTAATGTAATAAAGTGTAATATAGAATAGAATAATATAGTGTAATAAAGTAATTAATTAACCTTCTGATAAAATGGAGTCCTCCCCATCCTCTCTCCCCTTGGTTGGGGGTGCCGTGCTTTGCTATACAAGTGGTTGATATTGAAAATGCCTTTCCCTCCCCGTCATCAGCCCTGAAGGGAAAATTCCCTCGGGGATTGAGGAGGGAATTATTCAGGGATATTTAGGGATAATGCAGCCCCGAATTGAGCTGCAGGGTGGGCTGGCCCAGGCACTGAACCCCTGGCTCTGCAGTTGAGCTCTCAGTGCTCCCCTGGCAGGGCAGGGCTCGTCCTCCACCTCACCCTGCCAGCTCAGCTAATGGCCCTGCAGGAGCCCCATGGATCGTCATAAAAAATGGAAATGGTTTTGCCCCTTCATTTTAATTAACATTATGTCTACATTTCGATGATAATGGATAATTAAGTGAGTTACCTTGACATTGGAATGTTCTTGGAAATAATTTACTGTGCAGTTTCATTAGGTTAAAGACATTTGTCTATTTTATTTTGAGTGGAAGTTTCATCATAAATATTTCTGAATATGATTTATGCATAAACTAATTACCATCCACAGAGCCAGGACTTTCCAAACGGCAAAATTCATTGTGTGCATTTTAAAAATCTTTTTGTGATCATACATAGAATGTATCTATTACTCCAAATAAGTATTCCCTCTAAAGTTGCCAGTCGTCTGTTATTCTGTAAACACATAAAGAGGCACACAAGCACTCTCATGGAGCATTTTTATTTTGGGGATAGCAAAGTTTGGCTTCAGAAGGGGTGGTTAACTGCACTTCAGAGAAAAGTGTTAATCAATGAAAGTGGTTCTTCAATAAAACCAGAAAGAACTGTAAAGAGGCAATTTTTACCTGTTTATTCACACAAATGGTTGCCTTTTGGCCAGCTGTGGTGTTGCCCTGTAGCATCCTTGTTCAAGCAGAAAATTAAAATGATAAAATGAACTTTCTGTGCTTAGTAAGGACCATGTCTTGTTCATAAATCTTCTTGCATATCTATTTATAAAGAAAGGGGGGATCCATCAGAAAAACCCTTCAGTAGCAGTTCTGCTCCTCAGCTTTTTGCAGGGTCGTGGCCTCAATTCACAGAAATGCTTAACTGGGTTTTGTGCAATGGAGAGACTCTAAATGCTGCTGCAGAGCTTTGAGAGGTGCCCATAGCTCACCTGAATAATGATGGCATTGCAAATTGGTACTGCTGGGCTGTTTTTTAGTTATCAGGCATAATTCTGTCAAAATATTAATTTCACATATCCCGTGGAGGGGCTTATTAGAGACAGTAATTTATTGGTAACTTCTGATGTGTGAGAACTAAGAGGAGGCCACAGTTTCCTTCAAAGAGATTGTCAAATACACTGCAAAAACCACTTCTAATGTCAGATTTGTAGAAGAATTTTTGGGAGATTTGGTACTTTTCTGATACAAATTATCAACAGCATTGTGGAAACAAATCCCACCGTTGTTTGTTTTGAAATACAGTGAATTGTCCTGTCCTGGCACTGCTGGTTTGCACACCTTGGACAGGAACAAGGGCAGGGGATGAGGAGAAAGGGAAGTGAATAAGATTTTGAGAATAAGAACTTTAGGACAGTATTTAAAGAGATGGTGTGATACAGTGATCTGTGAAAGAACATTTTATGGCAGGAAATAGAGTAGCAGTCATAATCAGACTATTAAATGGTACAAGAATATGACATTTCTTCTGGAAACTCTGTGGAGTATTGTTTGGTAACACTGCTCTGTCTGTAATTAATCTCTCTGAAGCCTAATCCTGCAGCTGGTTCTCTCAGGGAAACTGGAAATTCAGGACCTGGGGTGACTTGGGCCACATTTTGCCATTGATGATTGAATTGTCTGCTGGATCTGTGGGAACAAAAGGGCAATTTAAGTTTCCACAAAGCAGATGAATTCATGTGTTAATATTTGAGACGGACCAATCTGTAACAGTCAGTGACACACTTCCATTTCTTTGTGTGTCTCTGCTAAAATCTGGACTTGTAATACATAGAATAATATAATAAATCAGCCTTCTGAAACATGGAGTCAGATCCTCATCTCTTCCCTCATCCTGGCACCCTGTGAACACCACCACAGTGTGCAGCCCCTGCCACCCACCCAGCCCTGCTGATTTGGTGAGCCCCTTTCCTCTGGTTTGTTCCACATTAGGAACTGAAGATCTCCTTGCAGCTCCTTTTACCCATCCCCATAGGACATCTCAGTTTAGGCAGCCACCAGAAAAGTGGCACCAATTTGTGCTGGCAGCTGCCCAGCATCAGGACTTTGCTGCAGAGGGATGCTCTGGAGAACTGCTCTTGCACATTTTCTTGTTTGCTTTCTCCCCTCACAGTTCTTTAATGAGGAAATACTCCAGGTCTGAATTTTCTCTCCTTTTTAAATATTGATTCACGCATTGGCTTTAATGGGAGCAGAGTTGGATAATGCTAATTAATTAATAATTAATACTAAATAATTCCTAGCCTAACCTAAACTACAGATCAAAAATCCACTCACACTGGCAGAGCTATTTAATAAGGAAAACTGAAATGAGCACAGTATTTAAGTTCTTCTCTAAAAACTATCCCTGTCATCCTTCTGCCCTCTCTAAAGATTACCTTGCCATCAGTGATTTGTCATTAGGCGACCTAACTGAAATAGGCATCAAGAAATTTACTTTTATTTTCATGGGGGAGTCAGGCTTGCCAAACGTAAATAGAATGGAAGATTTTTGGAAAGGCGGATCCTTGGATCAGATCATTAGCATTCCTGCTGAGAGGATGAAAAACAAAGGTAGCACTGTAGCAGGATGGTTTTTTCTACTGCAACAAATTTGTTTTGTACTTTAGATACCATATAACCTGCTTTAAAAATCTAAAATTGAAAATATTTATTTAATACTAACTATATTCCTGTGTCAGAGTTCTTAATTTATTAACTTAGACACTGATATTGAAAATACTGTGTCCTATGCATTATCCATGACCATTATAAGATACATTTCTATGAAAAAAATGTTTAAATGTTTCCCAATAGCTTAGATAAGTCAGTTTTATAGAGAAAATTCTAAGAGAAATTTCCATGAAAAAAAGTTTAAATGTTTCACAATACCTTAGATAAATCAGTTCTATAGTTCTCTTTCACAAGTTTTTTCTATGCTGCAGCTAATATGACTTTCAGATCAATTTAAATATGTTCCAAACTTTATATCTCATTGAATAGTGTTGCTCCATACAGAATCTATAAAATATAAACTATTATTCAGATCTCAAAGGGGAGCCAGTTCACATTTTTTGAGGGCAGAAATGTTGGTTTAGCCTCTGTGAACACCTGGATGACACAAAACACGGAGATGCTGAAATACCTGAAGTTTGTATGATTTTGGGAAGGAATTGTGTCTGTGCTCTTTCTGTCTCTGCATAATAGGAGCCTCATTTTGCTCCTGTGCCAGTGTCAGTGCTGGCAGCTGATGAGATGTTTGACTCCAGCTCTGACATCAGGGTGATAGACAAGGCTGCCATGCTAACAAAGCCTTGATCACAGTCCTACACTCCTTGTACAAAAGAAGGGGTTTTTTTTCTTTCTGCCTTTCCTTTTTTTTTTTTTTGAATAGAACACAAAGTATGAAGGCTCATCTAAGCCATAGGAAAGATTCATCAAAATCTCTAATTAAACACATGACAGCTGGTGAATTAGAGCATTCTGTCTTAGTGCTGCCATCCTATAATACTTCATAATCCTGAGAGTCCAAAGTATGAATTAATTATGCTTATAAGTATCCTGATAACCAACTAAAGGGGAAAAATAATCAAAAGCCACCCTGAGAGGTCTCTGAGAATGTAGGCAGTGCTGCTAATCATCAGTGACTACCACCAAATTATTCCCAGATTACCAGGCTTTGGAGAAGCTTTGAGAGAGAATGTGCTGGTATTACAGGACTATTTGGGCAAAGAAACTGCTTGTTTTTAACATAATGTGTTAAAAAAGCACTTTTGGAAGTGTTGGGGTTTGACTCCAGCCAGCAGCTGAAGCTCATGTGGCTGCTCACCCACTCTATTCCCAGGGGGATGGGGGAGAGAATCAGGAGGATAAAAGTGAAGAAATAATAGCAAATCAATGGGTTTGGATAGGACTAGCTCAAAAGGCAAAGCAAAAGCTGGAAAGCAAAGCAAGGAATTCATTCCCCATTCCCCTGGGCAGGCAGGTTCAGCCAACCCAAGGCAGCTGAGCTCCATCCGTGACTTGGGGAGACAAAAATGTGTCAGCCCTGCTCAGCAGTGACCAGAACATCCCTGTGTTTTCACCCGTGTTTTCACTCGTGCTATCACTCCTGTGTTTCACCCCTGTGTTATCACCCGTGTCACCCTCCCTGTGTCACCACCCGTGTATTATCATCCCTGTTACCCTCCCTGTGTTATCCCCCGTGTTTTCACCCCTGTTATCACCCTATGTGTTTACCCGTGTTACCCTCCCTGTGTTATCCCTCCTGTGTTTTCACCCCTGTTACCTTCCCTGTATCACCCTCCCTTTGTTTCACCCCTGTGTTATCACTGCTGTTACCCTCCCTGTGTTATCACCCCATGTTTTCACCCCCGTGTCACCCTCCCTGTATTACCCTGCCTGTGTCACACTCCCTGTGTTATCACCCCTGTGTTTTTACCCCTGTGTTACCCTCCTCGTGTTATCACCCTTGTGTTACCATCACTGTGTTATCACCCTCCCTGTGTTGTTACTCTCCCTGTGTTACCCTCCCTGTATTTTCACCGGTGTCACCACCCCTGTTATCATCCCTATGTTATCCTCCCTGTGTTATCACCCTGTGTCACCATCCCGTATTATCACCCTGCCTGTGTTACCCTCCCTGTGTTTTTACCCCTGTGTTATCAGCCCTGTGTCATCCTCCCTCTGTTTTCACCCCCGTGTTTTCACCCCCGTGTTACCCTCCCTGTGTTACCATCCAAGGTTTTTCACCCTTGTATTACCCTCTCTGTGTCACCCCCCCTGTGTTATCACCCCTGTGTTTTTACCCCTGTGTCATCCTCCCTGTGTCACCCTATTACCCCTGTGTTTTTACCCCTGTGTTACCCTCCCATCACCATTTCCAGCACAAATCCAAACCACAGCCCCTCACCAACCACTGGCAGCAAATCCCTGCTCTCCCAGCCAAAACCAGCACAAAAAGCCACGTGTTAAACACCAGTCCTCAGCCTTGCAAGGATCGTGATAGGTGATTAAAAGGTGATAAAAGGTGATTAAAAAAAAAAAAAACCCAAACTCACAGTTTCAGATTAGCCCTGTTGTCTTCAAAAAATATAAATCGAGAGACAAATCTGTGCAGGTATTCAAGTATTGGAAGTTTGGATTTACTGGTGAAGAGGATTTGGTTGCTTGTTGCTACTTCAGGGAAAAAGGAGCAGAACTAAAGCAGGAATTTTCATGCACTTCAGAGTTCTCTTAAACTGAAATACTCTGAGTTTGGGGCATGTAATTTTTTTAACATTGATAGCCAGAGATTAAATGTTCCACTGAAATGTTTGCTTTAAAATTGCTCCATCCATAATCCAGATCTGAAACAGATATTGCTAAGGAAAAACTTTTAAACAGCCCTGGTGGTTTGTATTCAGCTGCTCTTTGATTTTTTTGCTGTCAAGACATAAGGGTTTTTTCCCCTTGGGTTTTCCAACTTAAGTTTTTCTCATTAAAATTTTTCCCACTAAAATCTATCCTACAAAATATGAAACCTATATCATTATATTTCTGTTCCTGTATATTTTGAACAAAATTGGACCTTATAGATCTTACATAAGCTTCTTCCTGCCTGTTTATTCACTGTTTTACTGGTTATTCAGGGGCCACAAAACTACATTGAAAACACACTTGGGTTTTTGGATGTCCTCAAAATCCATGTACAGTGAATTCTTTCTGTGAGAGGGTTTTTCCTCATTTTACTCAGCAGATGGTCAGGTGTCAGTGTCACAACTGGGATGTGAGATGATTAATTTCAGACAAACTTGGCCTGAAATCCCCTAGTTCACATATCCCTGAGTCAAGAACACTTGTTAGGAAGCATGTTAGAGCTCTCTTTTGAAGTTGCTGTGCTCCAATCCACTAAAATTGTTACTTATTTTTCTATTGTTGACTGGCATCATTCACAAGTTGAAACCTGGTTATTAGAAGCCGGAGAAAAACTGCAATTCCTGCTGTTCAGGTCCTTTTTGACCTAGTTTGTAGATGAACTCTGTATGGAACAAGAGGGAAATGCCAAATATTTCTCACGATTAACAAGTCTTTGAGGAAACCAACAGATTTATTTGATTCTATTTGTAAGAAGTCCAGTGTTCCTGAGACAGGAGCCCATTCAGGGGCATGCTTGGGTGGAGAAGAACCACTGGGTAGCTTTTAAGTGAACTGATTTCTCTCTGGAAGGGTTCTGCTGTTTTCCCTAATCCATCTGCTGAGCTGCCATTTTGATGTAAGCAATAGTGGGAGAGTCTGCTGATCCTGAATCAGCTCCACAGGAATGACTTTCCCCATAGGAGCCCCTTTCATCATCCTGGTGGGCTGAAAAATCACTTGTCACCATCCTGAGAAATGCCTGTCACAGAAACACAGCATTATTCAGGCTGGCAGGAGCTGGGGGAAGCTCCTGGTCCAGCTTGGAGTCCCGTGAGCTCAGCAGGCAGCCAGCGTGGTCAGGCGTGATTTATCTCTGTAAATCCATGACAAGCGCTGGTGGCTTTGGCTTTGCTGCCACCCTCGCTGCGTGCCTGAGCAATGCTCATCCATCTCCCTCCCCATGGCCTGTCTGCTCCTCCAGCAGCACTGATGGTCTTGAGGCTTCCAGCTGGCTCAAGGCAGGCACTGGGACAGGGCTCCAGCAGCTCCAGGCTGGTTCAAGGTGCTCCTGCATTTCAAACACTCATGCCCCACTGTATAAACAGTATGGACAAGACTGGGCTGTATGAGGTTTTTCTCAGACATACTTGTCTTTTCATCAAGCTCTTTGTTATGGTCTGACAGCGACCATGAATGTTAAAATGCGTTTTAGACCAAGAACATAGAGTCTGTTGATGGCAGAGCTGTGTGCAGGGTCTTAGGTACACAAGCAATGAGCTCATCCATCTCCCTCCCTTGTAGCCTGTCTGCCTCCTCCATCCTCATCCTCTTGGGCTGGTGTGAAAAATGTGTATTTTATGATTGGCTTTTCGCAAATATTAAAATGAATATTATATGTGTTGTGTTAGAAAGTGATGCTGTATTAATTCTCTTAAGTAGTGTGTTAAATATAGTTTTAGGTTATAAAAAGTGCTAAAATAGAAACTGTGCTACGTAGGGTACTTTTTTTAAAGAAAGGACTCACACCAGATAGCAGCCACAGGACACCTAAATTTTCAGAGAAAAAGAATTTATTGCCCTCTTAACAGGAGAAATGAGCTTCTTCCTGCCTTGAAGGTGCCATTAGGATTCAGAGGAAGAACATGTACTGGTTGGTTACCTGGGCTGTAACCAATCATGTACTCTGAGAAATGCAGGCAGAAAATGAGAGAACAAGACAAAGGCACCAATCAGGAAGTGTGTACTTAGTAGTTTGCACGCATATTTGTAGATTCTACAATGTGAACAATAAACAGCTTCTGCTTGGTCATATTGGTCAGTTGTTCAGGAGTCCTGGATTCCCACAATAGCACCCTTGGGAAATGCTTGGCACCTTTCACATCCCATCATTTTAACCCTGAGTTTTGTGCCCCTGAATACACCACAACGGGGAAAAACCAAAAAGTGTACACTGAATTTTTTCTAAACTTACACGGGATGAAGTGCAATGCAAACCGAGGCACACCTGCCAGAAATTGTCCTGGGCAACACGAAATTTGCTGTCAGGTTTGGTTCCCAGTGCAGGTGCCAGCAGATGGCACTCAGGAATCTGTAATGTTCTTACCTGTGGGGCTTTCTGTGACCGAGGCAGCTCTGCAGTGCTGGGAGCTGCCCCCTCCTCACCCCAGGGCTTTTGTGGCTCCAGAGGGACAGAAACACTCAGTGGGGACAGCTGGTGGCTGCCAGAGGTGGCACACATGTGGCATGGTGTGGTTCATTCTTGGCTGGGAAAGTACTGAGACCGGGTTTGAGTGTTCTGGACTCGTGGCTGTAAAGAGAGCTGAAATGTTGTTTGTGTATTAAAATATTGTGTTGGCTTTTTGTTGTTTGTATGTGGGTTGAGTAATGCTGTCCAGTGGCATAGATTGCATCATTTAATCAGTTTTCAGTTTTGATTACAGCTACCAGCAGGAGACTCAGAGTTGCCAACTGTAATTAAAATGTAAAAAAACCCCAAATGAAACCAAAGAACAGAAGCAAGAAACAGTTCAGAGATAATTAAAGCTGAGAAACGTTTATTTTCCTGTGAACTTTTGTACTGCTGTGCTGAGGAAAGCTGAATATTTTCTGTCTTCAAGCACCCCTGCCTTGGGTTGTTTGGATCTGGGGTTAGATCATAATTTCCATCTTAGTGCAGAACTTTGCCAGTGATTAATGCAGCTAACACTGGATTAATTTATATGAATACTTTTCAGGTTTGCAATGTAACACAGCTCTTTATTCTGATTCTTGGTGCCAGCAAAGGTAAAAGTTTTGCAGCATCCTCTTTCCAGGTACCACTGGACTTTTGTCTCCCATTGGGAGCAAAAGGATAATGCCACTATCTTGTACAACAAGCAGATTGCCCTCCCTGGCTGCTGGTACCTTGTGCTTGGGCTTTATCATCTCTGGGAGCTGATCTGCAATGAAAAGATAAGGGCTGACCCTGTGTCCTGGCTAAAGGTCAGACATTTATAAATGTACAAAACCCCACCGCAAGGCTGTGTCACAGCCTGGGTCTCTCAGTGAGCAGAAACCTTTTATTAGCAATCCTGAGCTCATTCTTCGGCAGTTTATATGGTTTAGCACAATCTTGTTTAGTTTTAAATAGCTTTGCCCCTTCTCTGGGCTTCACTTTTTTTTCAGTATTTTTCAGGTTTATCTTAATAGTGTTTCTGTTGCTAAACTCATTTGTGACCTCACAAGGAAGACCTGATGATCATGGATTATAATGATATTATTCCCAGCCACCTTTTTTTAATATTTTCACTTAGAAATAGCACAACCCCCTCAGTAACAACATGGATTTGCCATCCCTTGGTGGGGACCCTGTTACTTCAGCCCTATGCTCCATAAATCTGGAGAAAAATTAATCCGTGGGGGTAACTTGTGCACTTCTCCATCTGCTGGACCTGTCTTTTTCCATGTTGGGTCTAAAAATGAAAACAGTATTTAAAGTTATCCCTGTGCCCAAAAGAGCTGTCTTAGCCTGCAGTCTTAGCCAGAAAGCACCTGCACATTTGAGAGTTTCTACCAGTAGTAAAATCATTTATTTGTACCAGGGCCAGATGAAGCAGGACGGGAAGGCCTGGGCAGGATAAATCTGAGGATCTGAACCATTTTTGGTTGCCTGCACTACAGAGAAATGAGTAGATTGATGGTTTTTTAATGGAGATGATGATGTGCTTGAAATATTCTGAACTGTCAGCTTGGCAGGATCTTCATACACTTTTGTTAGCTAATCAAAGACAGATTGCAGGCAGGAGCCATATCTAAATTTATTAAGAAAATTAATAGACCATTTAAATTTTACTAGAATTAGGCTAAGATACAATAAGCATTTGCACCAGCAGATCCTCATTAGCTGTGCCACTGACCTGGTGCCTGGTGTGTAATGGGGAATTGACATCTAGATTTGGGGACAATGGTGCTGCTAATGTGAGTTTGAATCATTAGGGGGGAACAAAAGACTAATTTTATGCATGTGTCAGATTTTACTTTTCATATAAATTTCACTGTGTGAAATTATGGACTATTATGGACTGCCAAGTTAAGGTTTCAAGGCTTTTTTTTGGCCTAATCCAGGAGTGTTGCTTGCTCTCTGTTCTGGAAATCTCTGTACACTCTGGCTGTGAGGAGGGGTTTTATGTATTAATTTATTTACATAATATTTTTGGAAAGTGATCTGCTTGCTGAGTGTTGAGACCCTAATTCTGTGTTTTCCTGAGTGTATCAGCCTGTCTGGGTTAGTTCACCATGAAAACAGATCCTTGCAAAGTTTCAGCAGATTTAAATTGGGGGGTTTTAGCACAATGAAGTCTTCATGGTAATCTGTCTCTGCTTTATCCTGATATTTTTTTTAAATCTTAGGAAAATTACCCCCTTCTCCTTTATTAGGTGACTTTTGCAAACCTCCATAAAGCTTCTGGTTGGGTAGGAAACTTCTTTCAGGTGAACCTTCACTTTCCAAGAAGCTGCCTCAGCAAGCCTTAGTAAGAATTAGTGTGTGCAGTGGGAATTAGTTCCCCCAAGAGGACTGTTCAGCACTTTACAGAAGATTATATAATTGAAGCCCAATTATTTTTAAACTATTTCTTTTTTTCTGTCTTGAAATTGCAACCATGATCAACAGTGAATTCTGTGCATAAAATTCTGAACACTGACAAGCAAGATGGCCTGGATTTGAAAAGTTGATTGTTTGTGTCATTCACACGTGCAGGTAATGCTGAATTTATGAACTGTGCTTTATAAGTAACTTTAGGAATGGCACTGGTGATTTGTTCTGTGGTCTAGGGACAAAAATGAGGATTGATAGTGTTCTCAGTACAACTTGTGCTTTTAGCTGCACATGGCCACACAAACATGCATTTAAAAAGATATTCCTCTGTCCTTTTAGAGGATGTTGCCTCTGAAAGATATTGCAAATAAGCTGTACAGCTCTGAGAAGTTTTTGTGCATGTTGGCCAAGTACATTTAATTTCCAGCACTTCAGCACCAGCCTCAGCCCCATTCCCATGTCAACTGTCTTGTGATGCAGGCCAATCTTGTATTTGAGATGAAGACAATACAAAGAAATACACTTCTTTTTCAGAAGGGTTCAAACTGTTTTTATTATGTCATGCATGCTTTTTATACATTCTTACAAAGCTCATAAGTTTACACATTACTTATTGGTCACAAGGGACAAACAAAGTGCTCATTGGAACAGGCAGCTGCAGGTTTCTCTTATTTATCCTTCTTTCTTTCTTGGTTTCTCTGTCAATGGCTGTTGCTCTGATTTTTTAAGATTTTCTAAGCCTTCTGATGTCGACATTGTTGTAGCACACACTTTCTTACACACTTTCTGTAAATAACTCATTGTTTTGCATTCTTTTGTGGAGGAGGAGAAATTTGATGGGCTGTTGGTTTGTCCAGTGCCATTGGAGAGGTGGCACTGTCACCCTCCAATCCACTGTCACTTTTGGAAAACTATAAATGTTAGAGTCAGAAAAGAAATTTCCCTTTTCTTCACCTTGAGAGCAGCAGTGTGTGCTCGTGTTCTTTTGCGTCCTATAGTGACAAATGACCTTGACACAAAATTCTTTCAGGAGTAAACATGGATCCTCTTATCAAACTTCTCTCTGGCTCATAGAAGTTCCTGTAAAACCTCCTCCACAGCAACAACCAAACCCATTTGTTTTGGGGAACATGAGCCACTTGGCCATCAGCTTCTGCTGCCTTCCAGCCACAGCTCCTTGTGCTGCTGGCTCTGCTCAGGGCTGCCTGCTTCCCTGGGGAGCTGGGATTGGGGAGAATTCCATGAGCATGTGGATCTGAGCTGGTTCTTGCTCCCAGCAGTGTGTCCCTCCTGCCTTGCTCTCCTGTGGAAGGGATGAGGGACAATTCCATAATTCCATGATTAGTGTGGATCTGAACTGGTTCTTGCACCCAGCAGTGGGTGCCTCCTGCCCTGCTCTCCTGTGGATTAGGGAGAATTTCATGAGGATGTGGATCTGAACTGGTTCTTGCACCCAGCAGTGGGTGCCTCCTGCCCTGCTCTCCTGTGGAAGGGATGAGGGAGAATTCCATGAGGATGTGGATCTGAGCTGGTTTTTGCTCCCAGCAGTGGTGGCAGCAGCAGTGGGTCCCTCTTGCCCTGCTCTCCTGTGGAAGGGATGAGGGACAATTCCATAATTCCATGATTAGTGTGGATCTGAGCTGGTTCTTGCACCCAGCAGTAGGTACCTCCTGCCCTGCTCTCCTGTGGAAGGGATTGGGGAGAATTCCATAATTCCATGAGGATGAGGATCTGAGCTGGTTCTTGCACCCAGCAGTGGGTCCCTCCTGCCCTGCTCTCCTGTGGAAGGAGGGGTTCCTCAGCTGAGCCTGATGGAGGGCACGGTGCTCAGGGCTTGGGGTGCCAGCCCTGCCTCCCTGTGCATCTCCTGGGCTCTCAGGAGGTGCTGGGTGCTCAGCTCTCCATGGCCCTGCAGCTGAACTGTTTTGGGCTTGGGCCATGTGGCTTAGCAACCTCCCTTCATTTCTTTGTGCAATCCAGATGAGTTTGGTCCAACAGGGAGCAATACCGTTTATCGTGCTGCCAACAGCTCAGGACACACATTTCAAAGCAAGCCAGTGTTTATCTGCCAGCTCTGATACAATATTTAGAGTTCTATCAGAGTGCCAGAGCAAAACTTGGGTGAGTGAATGTCACTCTTCTCCCTGGTCTGCAGCTTTCCGTGTTTCTTATCTTCTCTGCTGCTGCTCTGCAAGCTCAGCCCTTATCCTCTGTTCCCTTCCCACTCTCCTGCCAATTCACACGTTCTGCACTCCTGGCAGCCAGTTGTGTGCCCAGCTGCTCAGCAGAGCCAGCTCTGTCCCTCCCTTAGGAGCTTTTCTAACAGCTCAGTCCCACCAGGCTAAGCCAGCCCCCAAGCCCTGCTGGTGTTTGCCATCCTTTCACTCCAGACAGGACTTCAATCCCTTCAGTCCCCCTAGGTAAAAGCAGATATTGAGTGAGCTGAACCATTTTCCTTCTATTTCAGAACTGTTAGAGATATTCCCACAGGTGCTGATGGCTGCTTTACAGCTGCTGGGAGGGATTATAAAGGAAAGGAGTGAATGTTTGTTTTTATGTAAGTTTAACCTACTTATTCTGTGTATCTCATTTTCTTTCCTGTGATGTTCAGGCCAATAAACAGTGATCCCAGACACTGACCCATCTTTACAGCTGCTAGGGAGCAGCAAGCCTTTGAAAGCTTCATCTTCTCATCCTGAGCAGGAGGATGTTCTCCTGTTCAATCATTCTCCTGTTTTTCCTTCCTATTGAAGACTGAGACTCTTCTTCTGTTACAGACAGAGCTGACAGCTCAGGGATTTGTAATTCCAGTGATTATTCCAAAACTTTTGAATCCTGCTGCTGGTAGAGAAACAAAGCTGGGCTAGCAGGGGATGTATCATATGAAAATGTGCCCTTCCTGTTTTGCTCCCCTTGGGCTTTGCTCTCAGGAGAAGGTGTGGAACTTGCTGAGGCAGAGATCTCTAATCTTACTGAGCAATCATGCTGGTGCTAGAAGGATGTTAATGATGTTTTACCACCTAAGAGGGTGATGAAAGGAGAGCATTTGAACACCTGAGCATGTATAATTTAAATGTAATAAAATCACAATATGAGTTCTAAGTAGAAAAATTAGCATCGCTAATTATTGCTCGGTGATTATTGCTGTAAGCTGTTCCTCAATCTTTTTTTCTTTTTTTTTTTTTTTTTTTAAATCCATGCTGTTAGTGGATCCAGACATCAGGATAAATACCTGTGCTCAGCTTTCTGGCTGTCAGCAAGTTCAGCTCTGTCTCTGTCAGTGATGTGAGGCACAGTTTGAGTCGGGGTCCCTGAGAGGGAAAGGCTGGGAATCCCAGAGTGCTCCTTGGGAAGGGAACCAGCCCAGTTCTGCTCATGATTCTCTCATCAAAAGAGCAATATGGAATGTCCCAAACCACCTCAATTAGTGCAGATGGGCTGTGAGATGAGAATAGTCACATATCATGTGTTATTTGTGCCCTGTTGAAGAAAAAAGTTATTTATAACATAAATACAACCCCTCCTCTGCTGCTGCAGGAAGGCCTCAAGGTTACCGAGCGCATGTGTGACATAAATGCAGCAGAGCATTTTAATTAGATTCTTTCACCAGAACTCCTGACCTTCTGTGTAGCACATTAATGTATTTTACTAATTATAAATGCAATTAAAAAGTACTGAAATAAAATTAGGCGGATCTATCTAATTTACATTAAGCACTTTCAAATTATGCAGATTTTCAACGTCTTTTTCTTTCTGCCTTTTTTTTTTTTCTTCCTCCTTTACAATTTGTGTTTCAGGAAAAAATTGTCTGCATTAAAACAGCTGGAAAACAACCTTGTAGCAAAACAAATTTCTTTTCTGTGATTATTCACAGTGTGTGAGTTAATTTTGCAGGCAGTAATATGCTTAGCTGTCGTTAGGGCAGTGACTCACACAATAGATCCCATATGTGCACTGGGTGCAGTGCTGGCTCCTCTGCTGCCTGGGTGCTCCTCCTGTTTTTCCTCTTGGGAATCAGGCAGAAATACTGATATAATGGTCAAAAATAGAGATTTATAAACAACAAACAGGCAGCAAAACTCATGTGTGAATAACACAGGGGAAACATCTGGTGCGCTCCGTCATTAAAGCAGGCTGGCTGTTATCTCTGCTGCCTCCATGTTTTGGTGGCACTCTCATAGAATTTGAGAGTTTTAGACATGAAAGTAGGAAAAATAACAACATTTCATTATTATTTTTGTCAAGTATCTAAATGGCAGCAGGCGCTGAGCAGCAAACAGAGCACAATCCTTACCCTGGAGAGCTTCTGATCTAATTTTAGATGGGCTGCAGAAACAGAGGCAGCTCTAAGTATTGAGCAGAGATAGAACCAAGCTTAAAGGAGGGAAATTTGTACAGCTACCCAGGCATTTTAGTTAATGTTGCTTATTCTTAAACCTTTTCCATGATAAAAGATTAATTTCTTATATGTGTTTTTTAATGAAAATTCACTAGTTTTTCACTTAAAAAAGGAAGTTCAAGTGCTTCTTTTTTTTTTGTCCTGTTTTATCCCTTCCTTAAAGGAGTAATGGAAAAGAGTAGTGGAGAGCAGAGGAAAAAACTGAAATATGAAGAGATTAGGGCAAATGAACCAATTCAGTGTTCATCTAATGCCAAATGTCATGCAGTAGGACCATACCATTTTCCTGCTATATTTTTCCTGTGTGTTTATTGAGTTTTGATTTTCTCCCACTCAGCATTGAAAGTAGAAAACCAAGAATAAAGCTTTGCTAATTTTGAACCATCTATAAGGTGGTACCACAGGGAGCATTGGGGTGATGCTTCCTTGGTGGGTGTCAGATCTAAGAGAGACCAAGAATTTAAAGGGAGAGGGAAGCATGTGAGCTAGTTTGCTGGTAAAATTAGAAGTGTAAGAATCCATCCCCCCTACCCCAAAGATCTTACAGCTGGACAGATGTGGAGTTTCCTCACACTTTTCTGGAAAAGTTTATGCACTGTGCTGCATAAAGCAGCTATGAGTTCCTGTGTGCTGTGCCTTGGAGCATGGGGTCCCTTCTTGTCCCTTTCTGTGAGAGGAACATGGTGATTTCCAAATGGAATTTTGGTCCCTAAAATTCTGAGCTTCTTCCCTTGGTATAGCAGCCTATGTAGAGCATTCACTCTGTATCTAACAGCTCTTTTGAAGTCAAGTAAATATTTCAGCTTGGAGAGTTGCACTATGTAAATTCAGGTGTTTTCATTGATGCCCATGTTGGAAATTAAGGTTTCTGCATCAGTTAGTGGAGGAAGGAACGGTTTCCAACTTTAAATCACCCCCTGAAGGATGTGTCCTGTACACAATGGAATCGTGGCCTCTCTCAGAAGGAGATCTTATTCTGGGGAGCAGCTGCTCCTGTCCCAGAGCAGGGTCACTGCCAGAACATCATTGCTGTGGCTGCTGAGGGAACCATCCCCAGGAATCAGAAAATGTTTCTGTGTGCAACAGCCAGGACTCCCCTGAAAGACAGTGCCAGCAGATCCCAAATCCTGCTTAGTTCAGACCTTTAGATGGATTCTCAATTTGGAATGAGCCCCTTCCCTCAGCAGCAGCCTGTTCTCAGTAAAATATCACACCTTGGGCAGGAGAAACGATGCTCAGCCCATCCTCATCCTGTTCTCAGTAAAATATCACACCTTGGGCAGGAGAAACGATGCTCAGCCCATCCTCATCCCACAGCCACTGCAAACCAGTGGTTACCTACAGAGATATTCACTGGTACCACTTTCCTGTCACAGACATATTTTCTGAAAAAGCCTTTTGTTAGGATCCTTTCTCCTGAGAAGCTGAGGAGCTTCAGCTTCTCCATGTTTTGCTGCTTTGGAATGTGATTTGGAGAACTGTTTACCCAGCATATGAAATTGTTTTTACTTGATGACCAATGACAGCCAGCTGTGTCGAGGCTGTGAGCACTCACAAGATTTTATTATTCATTCCATTCCTTTCCTTTGCTAGCCTTCTGATGAAATTCTTCATCTATTATTTGAGTACAGTTTTAGTATATAGTTTTCTTTTAATATAATATATATAATAAAATAATAAATCAGCCTTCTGAAACATGGAGTCAAGATTCTCATCTCCTCCCTCGTCCTGGGACCCCTGCAAACACCACCACATTTTCCTGTTTGAGACATTATCATAGGGCAGTGTTTTGGTGTCTTTTGGCACAGGTTCATAAATGGAAGCAGGAATTGTTGAGAGTTTTTGCAAATGAAATGTTTAGTAAATGTTCAGTTAAGGACATGGAATATTTGAAATGTTTTGCTTTGAGCTTTTTCCTTCCCCAATCCCAAATATATGTAGTGACACATCACAGTCAAAAAGCAAAACCTTTGGGAATTTAGATATTTCCATAAAAAATACATATTGTTGTACAATCCAAATTTAAAAAGATTTTCTCATATTTTAACCATGCCGGGCTCTGCTCTCAGATGAGGTTGCTTGGTACAAACAATCCAACAATGAACTATCGATAACGTTTGCGTGGTTCCTAATTTATTTTTTAAAGTTTCTTTTAACATTGGACTGTGCATAGTTCAGAGCATGGTTATTTTAAATGTGACATTTGCCAAGGATGAGGTTTAATTGTTCCATCAAGAGGGAATGCAGAGCTCCAGAGGGGCACAGCCTTGGTAGGAGCCCCAGCTGCCCTCCCTGGCCAAGCTGGGGGTGTCTGCCAGCTCTTGTGATTAGGAAATGAAATCCTGCCAAAGTGCTGTGTTTGAACATCGGTGTGCTCTGTTGGCGTGGGATGGATTTAGGCACTGGTTTCAGTCCTCTGCTGAACAGAAATCTCTTTAACTGTGAAATTCTTCATGGGGAAAGAGATTAATCACATTTTAATATTAGGGGAAGCAAAGATTAAACTATTTATTTGAGTGTGTGGCTGAAAAAAATACAGTGGGAATAGGATATTTAAAGTTGCCCTCCTTTGATTTTGTTTTGCTTCGATGTAATTATTCTTGCTCTTCATTTTTGTTAAACTTTATCACAAGGCTTCATCCAAAAAAATGGTTTGGGGTTTTTTTCAACCCATGAGGATGTTTGCAAAAGAGTATTTGTGAGATGGGAGTTGGTGAGGCTTTGAAAGCCTAGTTTTCTTGTGGGAACATGGATCACTGTGCAAGCAGGATGGACCTGTGTGCCAAATTACACCAACACAGAGCTGAGAAGTGTGATGGTGTTCACAGGGATCTGAGGATGAGGGAAGAGACGAGGATCTGACTCCATGTTTCAGAAGGCTGATTTATTATTTTATGATATATATTACATTAAAACTATACTAAAAGAATAGAAGGAAAGGTTCTCAGAAGGCCAGCTAAGAATAGAATAGAAAAGAATGAATGATAACAAAGGCTTGTGGCTCAGACTCTCTGTCCGAGCCAGCTGACTGTGATTGGCCATTAATTCCAAACAACCACATGAGACCAATCACAGATGCACCTGTTGCATTCCACAGCAGCAGATAACCATTGTTTACATTTTGTTTCTGAAGCCTCTCAGCTTCTCAGGAGGAAAAATCCTAAGGGAAGGATTTTACATGAAAAGATGTCTGCGACAGAGAAGAAAAAAAAGATGAGGCTTAAATAACTAACCTTAAGCATTTAAAAGCCAATTTTCTGTTTTCTGTTTGAAATGTCATGTGCAAAAACTTTTAAGGTGCCACAGAGCAAGCTGGACTCTGCAGGCTGTGCAGTGAAATATGACAGGGAAAGTGCTCTGGGTAATAACAGCCAGGCTGGGTGAGAGAGTCCTGCACTGAGAGAGGGTGAGCTGCTGAGACACTGGGGTTATATCACTGGCTGGGGCTCTGTACAGATCACAAACAGGACAGGACTGCTGGGAACGTGCCTTGAGCTGTTTGATTTTCCAGCGTCAATCTCATCCCATTGTTATGACAATGGGGAGATGCCACCAGTTCACATCCCAGGCTGCAGACAAAGAGCTTAATGTTACAACTTTAAAAGTTTTCTGACCAATCACACAAAGCAAAAGCACATTGACAGTAGTTCTATCCAGCCACTATAAGCACATGTCCCTTTGGTTAAACAATGCTTGCTTATTTTGGATACAATACCTGCTTGTGAGCCTTAAAACGCAATGCACAGAGTTCCATTATTAACCTTAAAACTTCCTAATATCTCACTAGATAAACTTTTCTGCAGTTTAAGAAGTTATTTTAGCTAAGCATTAATACACAGACCATTGTTCTATTTGTCCTTTTCTGCTTTTTACATAATTTTTCTGCTGACAAATCTCATGGCTGCTGCTCAGCTCCAGTCACAGTTCTGCTGTCTCTGAGGCTGCCTTTTGCAGCTTTCCCAAACCCCTCTGATTTTATGGATTCCCACAGAATTATCCTGCTGGGAGCCTCAAAACAAACCAAAAAACAACGAAAAAAGTTTTGGGAAATGAGTTCTGATTGTTTTTTGGGGGGGATTTTGCTGGTTTGTTTGTTTGGGTTTGTTTGTTGGGGTTTGTTTGTTGGGGTTTTTTTTCCCTTTTTTTTGTTTTGTTTTGTTGTGGTTTCTTTGTTGTTGCTCGGTGGTTTTTTTGTATGTTTTTGGTGGGTTGTTTTGTTTTGCTTTTTCTTTGTTGCCTTTCATTTAGAGATCAGGACAACTCTATTGTTATCCCTGCAGTCCCTGCATACAATGCTCCAGTGCTGGAAACAGTAGGAATAATTTGTGGAAGCAGTAGACAAAATTGTCTCCTGAGTGGTGCTGTTGCATGCTCAGAATTGCCAAGTCTTATGATGAGAGAGTCATGATTAGCTGAAAAAAACCTGATTATTCCCAGGCATGAAAAATAAACTATTGGAAACAGTTCTCCTGAATTCTGTCAGTAGTTCTGTTGTAATTTTCTGGCTGTGAGAGATGTCTGGAAACCAGCACTGCTTGTCCTGTGTTAGGTTTGAGATTGCTGTATCCTACCTGAGGGCAGGGGTTCTTATTTTAACATTAATGAAGCAGATTGCATATTGGAAATCACACCCATGGCAGCACAATATTTATTTAAAGTTTAGCCTCCATGTCTTTTGTTATCTGCACTGGGCAGCCTCAAATCATAATTAAAAACTTGAACATTTTTTCCCCATAAACTCATTCCTTCCACAGCTTTGCCAAGTCCTCTCTGGTCCCCTTCCTTAATTACAGAATCCTTCTGAGGCACAGGATGCATGTTATTTTCATCAGTGAGAGATAAGGGATGTCAGCACAGAACTGAGCTTTTGCTATACTTAGTCATAATCCTCCTATCACTTAAAAAGGCAACTGGAGATCTTTTTCAATAAAGACATCAACAGGGATTCAGACATAAACACTGGATTTAGGCACATAAGCTTAATTGACTTTCAAAAAGAGATGAGCATCTCTCCCACTTAGGCTTTTCTGATAACACCACCCTGAGCAGCTCAGGTTTATGGATGCAATGATTAACTTGGGGAGGAGGAGCCAAAATAAAAAACATTCAAAGATCAAGCACTTGCTCTGCTCTTTATAGCGAAGTTAAAAACAAACAAACAAACAAAAAAGAAAATAAAAAGAAGAGACATTCTTCCTGTACAGTTATTTTTAATGTGAGAATTCTCAGAAGCACCTGCACACTGTTATCTTTGTATTGATTTTCTGCAGTATCACATTGAACTGCAAAGGGTGCTGCTGATTTAATTGCAATTACATCTCACTGGAACTTCTAACATGAATTCCATAACAACCCTGAGAACGTTTTCTTTCCCTTTTTCTCTTTGCTTACAGTTATATTTGTTCCCTTTTCTCACAGTCCTGGTTTATTTATCCTCCCTTTCCTGTAGTGCCAGGTTTACAAGGTCATGGCACCGAGTCCCACACTGAATGAGGCACTGAAACCAGGTAACCCTGAGTGCAATTGATCCCTGAGGAGCAGGGGGATATTTCCATCTAAATGAGGAGGATGAGCTTTGTGGCTCCCATTAAGGTTAATGGGGGTTATAGAGCTGGGTCCTGGTGTACCATAACAAATGTTTGTCCCTCAGCTAATCCATTCCAGTCTCTGAGCACTGAGAGAGAAAAAATATTTTCAGGGAAAAAAAAAAAGCAAAGATTGTGATTTAGAAGCAGATCTCAGAGTTTTTCCATGTTTCTCCTCTAACTTTCAAAAGTGTTAAAGCAGCACATTTCACCACTTTCCACTTCATCTGCAAGAGTGTTCAAGTTATTGAGGGTTCTGTGAGAGCCATTAAAAATCTGTCAGGGAAGTGCTGGTCATGGCAAAAACATTTTTCAGGAGCTGTCAATTTCCCCAAATATCCATCAGTGCTACCAGGCACAACAAGGGATTCCTCATTTAGAACGTGTCAATTCTTATTATTAATGTCATGATGAAAACACCTGCTAAGTGTCTGTGTCTGGCAAAGTGAGGCTGTCACAGAAATGAGAGGGTGAATTCCACTTGGATTAGTGAGCAAAGATGAGCTGGAGATTTTTATTTTTTTTTTAAGTTTCCCTAAAGACAAACACCTTATCTTTATCCAGAACTGGGCTTGTAGAGGCAGGAGACAGGGAATGCAGCAAGGTATAACTGATGAGAGATTATGTGAAAATAATGTGTAAGATGAACTTTTTGTAAAATTCCACATTTGGGTGAGTTCTCCATGGTTTGTTTTGTTTGCCCCACAGCCCAGCAGCCCCTGCAGATGCAGGGTTTTTTCACAAGGTTGTTGACTGCAGCCCCTAAGGACAAACCAGATGAGTTAGTTTGGCTTTTCCCAGCAGGTAAATAGAGTTTAGGTGTGCTGACTCCGTGCTCACAGGAACACAAGGATTGCTGTGAGTCCTGGGATGTGCCTTGGCTGACACACAGAGCACTGCAAGCTGGGCTCTGCTTTTAAAAGCACACAGAGAAAGGGAAAATGCATCCTGGGACTCACTGAGGCATATATTCAGGTATATAGAGAGACAAAATTCAAATGCTAGCTCTGTCTTTCGTATAAATATATCCATAAACATTATACTCATGGGACTATGAGAGCTAAAAGATGATATCACCTGTGAAAGCTCTTACTGAGACTCCAAGGCAAGGTTTGGAAGAGAATTGAGATTTCTGCTTTGGATAAAAAGAAATCATATTCAGTAAGAAAGGTCATCATTAAGGAAACTATTCAATATCTCTCCTTATTCTTACACCCATGAAACAACTTTGAGGCAGAAGAAAACACTGTAAACCCCAGCTGGCCACATGTGACCAGGAGGAAAGTGCTGCCCAGAAATGCAGATGCCTTTCCCAACCCTTGGGTGGGCACAGGCAGCTCTGCCTTCTGCTGCTGATCCCACCAGGCTCTTAAATACCTGCTTAACTTTGGGCTCATGGCTTTAAGCACAAGGCATTAACTGTAATGAGTGTTCTTATATTCTTAATCACACACTTGGATTCATTGCCAGAGCAGGCAGGAGGGCATAATGGGCCGTGGCTTCAGTTTGTGCAAATTGGTGGCACTTAATTGAAATGAATCGAGTTGTGTCAATTTGCTGCCAAATCCCTGGGTCGCAGAACCTCCCCAGAGTGAGCCAGGGCACAGTGCAGGGCTCACGGCAGGGCTCACACTCACCCCATGGAGCTCACACTCACTGCAGAGCTCACACTCACCCCATGGAGCTCACACTCACTGCAGAGCTCACACTCACTGCAGGGCTCACACTGACCCCATGGAGCTCACACTCACTGCAGAGCTCACACTCACTGCAGAGCTCACACTCACTGCAGAGCTCACACTTACCCCATGGAGCTCACACTCACTGCAGAGCTCACACTCACCCCAGGGAGCTCACACTCACTGCAGGGCTCACACTCACTGCAGAGCTCACGCTCACCCCATGGAGCTCACACTCACTGCAGAGCTCACACTCACTGCAGAGCTCACACTCACCCCATGGAGCTCACACTCACTGCAGAGCTCACACTTACCCCATGGAGCTCACACTCACTGCAGAGCTCACACTGACCCCATGGAGCTCACACTCACCCTATGGAGCTCACACTCACTGCAGAGCTCACACTCACCCCATGGAGCTCACACTGACCCCATGGAGCTCACACTCACTGCAGAGCTCACACTCACTGCAGAGCTCACACTGACCCCATGGAGCTCACACTCACCCCATGGAGCTCACACTCACTGCAGAGCTCACACTGACCCCATGGAGCTCACACTGACCCCATGGAGCTCACACTCACTGCAGAGCTCACACTGACCCCATGGAGCTCACACTGACCCCATGGAGCTCACACTCACTGCAGAGCTCACACTCACTGCAGAGCTCACACTCACCCCATGGAGCTCACACTCACCCTATGGAGCTCACACTCACTGCAGAGCTCACACTCACCCCATGGAGCTCACACTCACTGCAGAGCTCACACTCACTGCAGAGCTCACACTCACCCCATGGAGCTCACACTCACTGCAGGGCTCACACTCACTGCAGAGCTCACACTCACTGCAGAGCTCACACTCACCCCATGGAGCTCACACTCACTGCAGGGCTCACACTCACCCCAGGGAGCTCACACTCACTGCAGATGTGAGATCTCCCACTCCCCCATGCAGCTCCCCCAGGCACCCAGCCAGCAGCAGTTCATGATGCCACATCTCATAACCAAGCAGGAAGTGTGCGCTTAGTAGTTTGTAGAATCTATAAATATGTGTGCAATGTGAACAATAAATGGCTTCTGCTTGCTCATATTGGTCAGTTGTTCAGGAGTCCTGGATTTCCCACAGTATCAGGGTGAGCTGGGTCTTTTCTTTGAGCTCTGTACCTGGTTGTGCTGTTTTCAACCTGCACTGCGTAATCACATCTGAATGCCCAAATTCCCACTTGTATGCCTAATACCACTGGTGGTATCATTTCTTCTTTGGAAATGGTGATTTTAGTTCCAATAAATCCTCCTGGGGATGGTCACTGGGATTTTATTTTACTGAGAAATGGAATATAGAATTATATGAACAAAGGCATTTTAGTTCCCTTTCAGAATGTTTTCCGGTGCTCTGTTTACCATGGCTGGTTTGTGCTTTTCCTCCAGTTATAAATAACTGCTAAAGACTGATGTGTTTACTTTGTTTAACCATGGCCATGGTGGGTCGAGGACACATTAAATCATCCTCAGGCTCTTATTTGCAGCCAATTCTGAAATAACCAGAGTAGTGACATAAAATTACTTCATACTGCAGAGATTTTATATTGGCTTAAGCCTCTGAAGTCTCCAGTGTTTTACAACACACTTTAATGGTGAAACAGTGACAACAAAGATGAAAGTCCATGTGGAATTGTCTAATAACTCAAGGTTTGTTTAAGTTGCAAAGATATGAAAAAGGGATATTATTTTCTTCAGAGATTTTCTTTGATGAGTTTACAGATCTTGATGCTGTTTATTCCGATTTAAAGTTTTTTCATATTTTAGAAATAGTGATGAAGAACAAGTACACTCTTATTCTGCTGAGATTAAAAGGGGGAGATGTTCTTTCATGGCAATTCCTACAAATACAGCCTCTGTGTGTGCACATTTGTGCTCTGAAAACACCATCTGCAGGTGCCACTGTTCCTTTAACAGTTTGATCTGGATTTTGTTTGGAGTTACCTGCATGCAAACTTCTCTCTGTTCATAATTGTCTGCTGTCATCAAAAAGGAGAGTGACTGTGAAAATCAAACTGGTGCTGTTCTATGTGGTACACACAGAATTAATGCATCTCCTTCCCTCTGTCAGTTTTACATCAGCCCAGGATCTGCAGTGTCTCCTTCCACTAATATATGAGTAAGATTGTATCACGGGTTTATTGTCTGTAATTAGCAATGCCTTAATGATGTGTGTCTGGGAATTCTATCTGTATTTGTTTGTACTAGAAAATAAACGGCACTCAAATGTGTTTCAGGACTGCTCGGTGCTCACTCTGAAGGTATTTACAGGAATCAGCCTCTAATTCTCACTTCCCTTTCTCAGATCTCTGAGAAACAAGGTAGGCTTTCTCCTGAGGGTTGGAAAGTCTGACCTCAGTGATGTCCTGCTGGAGAATGAGCTGCAGAATTTGGGGCCATTTCTGGAGCACTGTGGCCTCAGCTCTCTTCACAGAGAGCAGCACACACAAGCTCCCCAGGATTCTTCCTGCAGAAGCACAGAGAGAAGAAGAGAAAACAATCCTTATCTCTATTCTCTGCTCCTGTTGCTTTTGCACATATGGAATGTGTTATGGAGATTGTTTACTGAGAGTGAGTTCTTAATTGGATGCTGCTGATGGTTGTTCATCTTAATTGGCCTGTTAGGTCCAAGCTCTGTCCTGGCTTACTGGAGACAGTCATGGGTTTTTCTTTAGCATCTTTTTAGTATCCTTTTAGTATTCTTTAGTATAGTATCTCTTTAATATAGTATAAAGTAATATATTATAGTTTAATAAAGCAATTGTTCAGCCTTCTGAATCATGGGGTCAGATCATTCCCTGCTTTGGGGGCTCCCTGCATTCAGTACAACAGGTAATAGTGCAGTATTTAATTCAAGCAATCTGTAGGACAGGACTCTCCCCTGGAGGAATGAGGCAGTGCAGGAGCTGGAGGGTCACCACACAAAAGTTTGGGAGGAGGGAGAAGGGCTGTCTTGAAAATCTTTTTGTTTGCATGTATTTCACTGAAATTTTCTGTCTCACAGTGGTGTCAATCTGTTTTAAGGGAAGTAATTAAAACTGCACAGATCCTATTTATTAATGCTAGTGAGAACAGCAGATAGTGCAGCTGAAACTATCAGAAGTTACCCAAAAGAAAATTAAGGCTCTGGACTGAGGGGATACTGAAAAAACCCCTATTTTTTCGAAGGGTTTTAAAGGCATCTGAGATTTTATCCATCTATGTCCTTGTAAAGGTAGATAATGGTGTTATATTTCATCTGAGCTGCTGTAAATTTTGCTACCCTGCACTTGGAGGAAACACAAACAAATATTCTAGTTCTTCCTGAGCATCATTTCTTGGTTTCCCTTCTTGAACATGAACATATCCAGTACCCACAAAGCTGCATGTCTTAACCTCAATTTTTTATCCATAAAACTGCATTTTATAATGCTCTGGACAGATGTTTTGGGTCCTGTAAATTCCCTTGACTCACCTATTAAGCCTTGCCTTTGGTTTTGAAGGTGATTCAGAAAAACACTTGGTCTTTATTTCTCTGTAAGATGGAATTTCAGTTCAGCTCCTTTACTAAAATTATCCCTAAATCACTACAGATCTAAGTAAAAAAGGTGAAAATTACAGCTCTTTAGAGGATGGATATGGGGCATTTTACATAGAATCTGAAAACTATTCGCATAATATTTTGAAATGCAGTTTGGTGAGATCAGGCATTTTGTTTGTTATGAATAAACCAGGCTGAGGAATGTGAGACAGTGAGTGCTGTCTGTGCAAAAATGGCCAGAGCAAAGGACAGGAATTCTGATCCTCAGTGAAACTACTTGGGTTTGATCCCAGAGCTATCTGGGCTTTTCCTCTCCATGCTATCAATGTTTAGTGCAAAGAGGAGGGAAGGCAAGAGACAAGGGGTGAAAACTCCAGAAATGCAAATGATTACTTTGGAACAAAGTAAAGCTGTAAAGTCTGTGTAAAACTAAAAATTGCTGAGAAAATTTAAAATATGTGGTGCCTTTCGCTAATAGAAGCTTAAGGTTCTAGATCTGAGAGCAATTTATCTTCAGAGCAAGAAATGAGTTCTTCAGAAACAGTCAGTATTCACAAACCTTTTAAATCTACATTTAATCTACAGAACATTTCATCTGACACCTTGTCAGAAACTGGTTACTTTTAATGCTGTTCATAATAAAACACTATATAGCCAAACACTTGAGAGACATAAGGAAAAAAATTTAAAAGAAGCAGAACTGACTGGGCAGGGCTCAAATTTGGATGCTCTGTTGTTGAGCAAGGTTACTCCTAATATTTGTCCATTCACCCTGAATTCTTTGAGCTTTTCCTCCAGAGAACCTTCCCATCCCTCTGTCTTCATGGCAGGATGAGGGTCTGTCTCAGTAAACATTGAATTTGGAATATTTCAGTGTATTATTCCCTAAAACAAACCTCTTCCTTGCCTGGTTATAATTTTTACTTTTGCCCCTGGCTTGTAAAGGTGGGCAAAAGTGGGTGAATGTGTGTGGGAGGTGGAGAAGGAGCTGCTGTTCGTAAACTCACAATAATATTTTTTGTTTCACGAGGCCCAGGAGGAGATCAGGGGGAGAGGTGGGATTTTCCAGAGCCTGCCTTCTCCACAGTTCCATGGATAACCAAACAGGAACTCATTTTCTTTCAAATAGCCATAATTCCCATTCTGTGCTTGCATGCCCTTCAGGGAGAGGACAACTACAAAGCTGAAGCAGGAGCTCAGCTTTTACAGACTGTGGTGTCAGGAGGATAGGCACAGGCAGTTCATGTTGTATTAATAATAATGAGGATGAGGAGAGGCAGCCTGAATCTTACAACAACGCACAGGAATTTTGCAAATGTAACATTGTGAAGGCTTATAATTGCACCAGATATAATTCAATATGAATTCTTTATACCCAGTGTGAGTTAGAGCATAAAGTGCTCATCTTGCTGAAAGTTTCAAAGCTTTGTGGAATAATTCTCCAGGAAAATAAATGGATGCAAGTTATTTTGCAGAAAAATGAAGACAATTTAGTTCGGTGGAAGAGCCTTTTTAGTGTTTCTAGCTGAACTGCTCTGTAGGACTTGGGTAAGGGTGACCCATGGGCTGGGCTGCAGTGGCTGCTGTGCCCATTGCTGCACTCTGAAATCTGAGTAACAAATGCAACCTGTGTGAATTAATTCAGAACAGCAGAATTCTGACTGGCAAGTGATGCCAGAGTCTGCATTCTGTAAGTCAGTTACTGTGATTTATTATGCCTTCTGTTGTTTCCAGTGCTTTTCTCTCTGGGTTTCTATTTTATTTTTTATTTTTCAGTTAAGTAAATTTGATAAAATATACCATCATGTGACAATAAGAGAACTAAACTGGAAAATAATTCACAGTGCAGTATTGATAAATGCCTGGTGCAGTAATAGCAATATGTCATCAATCACCTGGGCTCCTGTTTGATGGCATCATATAACCTAATTCAGGATGAACGTCCTTTGCTTTAACCTTGGTTGTATTTGCAGCTTACTCTAGAGGAAAGTAATAATCCTTCATTAACTGGTAGGTGTGAAACATTCTCTATCAAGAGGGTAGAGGAGGAGGCAAATGAAAATTGGTTTCAGAATGTGTCCTGAGTCAAAATCAGTCTCTTTCTGCAGACTCATAAACTGCATAAATTATTATTATAATACGTTTTTGAAGGGTGGGTAAGTGAATGAATCTTGGTGTTTTGCAGCTTTGCTCCGTTTCTCTTTGTTGCTTTTCTCCATCTGTATTCAAATGTACATATAAAAAATTCAAGGACACATCAAGTCTTTGATCCTGTTACAGCTTTAATTCTTAAGAGCCCATATAAGACTGTGCTTTACATTATGCATTAAGGTACTTGTAATTAGGAGCTGGTGGTAATGACCCATTCTCAGGCAAAGTAGTGCTGTTCCTTGTTTTCCATTAACTGCATTGAGGGTTTATTTGCTGAAAATTGAGTTTAATTTGATTAGCAGGAATTGTGAAACATTTGCAACACAAGGTATATTAGCATAGCACTTTGTGTGTAATGAGAGCCAAAAAGCAGTTAGGGGAAGAGCTAATTACTGAAGATTTTCCTTTTAATAAGGAAGGTCTAGCTAAATTTTAGTGCTCTGCTCTCAAAATCCCTTCAGCTTTAACTGGTGGCTGAAAGAACAACAAAAGGCTCTGCAGAAGTTCAGCAGATGTTCTCTGAAAGTCACCGTTGGGAAAATCCAATAGTTTACTGAAGAAAGAATTCATTTAATCTGAAAATTTGGAGGCACCAGCAGGATTTTACACATCTTCATTGATCTGATAGTGGTGGGTGTTTGCTACAGGGCAGAGATATTAGTGGTGTTCAGGAGGGACCCCCACCTCTTTACTTCCCCCCAGCCAGGGTGGTTTGTTCTGAACCAAGAAATGTTCTTTACTCACCTGACTGGAAGTTCTTGGAAAGCCCATCCCAAAATCCCATGAAAACACTACAGTTTTATAATAATTTATAATAATAGCAGTACAGATTATAATAACTCACTGGGAAGGTTTTCCCCACTGTTTTTAACTGAGCAGCAGTGGTGTTGTCTTGTGTGTTGAGTCATTTTCTGTCTGCCTGGGTTGCCCAGAGTGCTCAGAATCCTCCTGTTCAGATGAAGGGTTGATAATTTTATTGTCACCAGCAAGTTCCTCTCTGTCCCTCTGTGAGTTCCTTGGAAAGAGCCATTGGCAGAATCTTGTGAAAGTCTAGGTGAAACATATTTTCAGTCAAATAAGAGTCAATAACCAGGTCCAAGGTAAATAAAGAATACCTAAGTACCACAGAACATTTAAACAACCTTTGCAAAGCTTAGATCAAATCACTTCTTGATAAATCAAATCCATGGGGTCCAGAAGGAAGATCCAGATAATTTGTTCATGGATCAAAGTTTTATTCTTTATGTTTTCCGTCTCAAGAACAGGCACTCATCTCTTCTGGGAATAATTTTCACTCTTCTACCCTTAATTCTGTTCTGCCATTTGCATGAGCTGACAGCCAGGAGGTAGCTGTGTTCTCACACAGGGTTCTCACCATCCTGGAAGTGCTCCAAGGTAAAGCAGACACTTCATTAAATCCACAGTGGCTTTTCTTCTCCGTGTCCTCTCTGCCTGCTCCAAACCAAACACGCCTGCTCAGCTCTAGTGTCTTTTTTAGTCCTTTGTGTTCAAGCTGATTCATTTTAGCTGTAGTGATGATGTGAGCAAATAATCACATTTTTGTCAAAGGGGGATGCAGCTGAGCTGACTGCTGGCTTTAACCTGAACCTGTGGACATTTTTGCACATCCTGTGAACCCCCAGAAATGTTTGGAGTAGGTGATGGCAGTTTAGCTGCCCTGGTGCTGGAAATCCAGGCCTAAATATTTCCTGCTTTTCCAGGAATCCTCTTTTGTTTCTGCTCAAAACAAATTCAGGTTCTGAGAGCCGGTGCTCAGTTATTAAATTTAACCTGAAATTGTTGTTGATGGCAATTATTAACATAATTTTATTAGTAGCTGATTAGTTGTGCTAACTAAGATTTCCTAATAACAACTTGCTTTATGTGTCTTTGTTTGGAGTTTTGGTGTTGTAGTAGCATTCCCTCATTAGCTCTGTTTACATTACCACTGCACCCTTATTTTTTCTCCTTCTTTAGCAATGGTTACTTTGCTCAGCTTGCTGCCAGATTCTTTTTTGTCTTTTGCTTAATTATCCTGCTTTGACTGGATAGAAATTGCAATTACAGTTAGCCAAATATGAAAAATACATCTCCACTCATCTTCTAACTTTTGTATTTGCTTGAAGTTTTGAACAAATTTAATCAGAGTTCATTTGCACCTGCTTTGTGTTTGCTTTTCCCAAATACTCTGGCAGATGGGTTTATTGGTATTCAATAAGCATGCTGGCATCAAGTTTTCAACGAATACTTCAGAATATTTGCAGAAAAAGACATTTTTACTTTGATTATCCATAGAGGGCTGTTAATAACACTTATTTTATGGTGAAGCAGAGTTATGTAACTGTGTATTTACTGCTCCCAAACAAACTCCAACTCAGCTAAAGAATTAATCACAAAAAACATTGAGAGATTTGTTTCAGCAACTCAATCAGGGACGTTGCAATGCTTCTCAACATCTTGCTGCTGCTTTTCAAAATTATGGGTTTAGACTTATTTCATGACAAAAGCACTTCAACCCTACAGCTGAAGTTCCAGCACAGCTCTGCCTGGATTATTATTTGTAATTTGTGATTTGCCCACACAAGCTGTGGTCTGCATAGGTGAGCATTCACTGCTGAAAAAAGGCAAACAGAAGAGGGTGATAAGGAAATTAGGAAATTGCTGTGGCTTCCCTTTATTGTTGTTATCCCTATGTGGTGTGGTTTTGCTGAAATCTGATATTTTCAGTGTCTTGGGTTTGGTTTTCCAGTCTTGTGCTTGTTGATGCCGCCACAGTTCACACTGAAATTAATGTGAGTTTTCTTTTTTCCCAGGGTGTTTACAGACTACTCCAAATGTAGCCCAGCAGGATTCTGGTCTGAACTGAAATTAACTGTCATACATAGGATTTGTTTATCTCTTCACATCCTTCTGTCACAGATGTTTGTCCTTTGGCTTGTTCCTTTTTCTAATTATTTTTTGATTATATTTTGAAACACCTTCTGTCTAACCAATTTCTCCCCAAATCAAACAGTTCATTTCTTTCCCCTTCACCCACAGTGATTCCCCCAAACCCAATGTTATTTACTTCTGGTGGAAAGTGACCTTTATATAAATGTGTTTCAGATAGGAGTTGCATTTTGTTGTTTATTCTTCTTGAGTTATAAATCCACATGTGCTGTGCTGTGTGTTGATACACAGTGTAAGGTGAGGAGGGTACAGCTCATTTTCCATGTTCATGCCCCAAAACTTCTTTTTGAGGTCACCACTAAGTCACAGGTAGATGATTGAAAACTCAGAGCGATGCAAACAGAGCAACCCTGACCAAAACAATGTGACAGGCCACCAACAGCTCCTAGAGCAGATAATTTCCTTATTTCCCAGCCAGCCTGTGGAAAGCAAATGCATGAAAATATATGAATTTCCTCAAATGACATCTCAGACAAGCATGCAAAGAAACTGAAATTGGGCTGCTGGAGCTGTTTGCAACTTCAGCTTGTGTCTGAGCAGGCAGGGCTGAATCCTCTGCACTTGCAGGGTGTGTGCTGCTGAATCCTCTGCACTGCTGCCTCCAGGCTGGGGCAGGAGCCTCCCATCAGCAGGGCGGGGCTGCAGACAATCTCCATAAACCATGGGAGACTGCAGAATGCACCAGGGGCAGGTGGAGACAGCCTGGTTTTGAGAAAGGCCATTGCAGAATGGGTTATACTGCAGCACACCTCTCTTCATAGAGAGCAGCAGGCAAAATTCCCAGGGATATTTCCTGGGAATCACAGTGAGGAACCTCAGAGAAAGAGAAAACAATTCTTATTTCATCTGCTGCTCCTGTTTTGCACATGTGCAATGTGTTGGAAGATTATTTACCTGAAGAAATTTGGTAATTGGATTCTGCTGAGGATTGTTTTGTTTCCTTGGGCAATCACACAAAGCTGTGTCCTCACTCTCAGGCAGAGAGTCAAGAGTTTTCTTTTAGTATTCTTTATATTGAGTATAATATCTTTAGTATTCTTTATAGTAAGTATAAAATAATATAGTATAGTATATCTCTTTATTATAGCTGTAATGTAATAGAGTATAGTTTTAATAACGGGAGTGTTCAGCATTCCGAAGCCTTGCAGTCAGATGCCAGTCATTCCCTGTGTTGGGGGCAACTTCAAAATTGTTAAAAGTAGATTAGGAACTGTTGTAAAATAGTTGATAGCTTGTTAAGCATGTACTGTTAGTTTGGTCATCATATTGTAAAAGGAGTTAAAAGGGTAGTTGTAAGAAATACAGCACTCAATGTACCATAACACACCCAGTAAAGTGCACCACGAGCCAGCCTGGACAGAACTGTAATGGGCCAATCAAGCACCTTAAAACCTTCATGCAAATGAAGGATCCAAAAAGAAAACAATTCATAGGGACAAAAAACAGGATAAAAAGGGGCTTCTGACCCACTGAATGTTGCTGCTCCATGGGGCCATGGCTGCTGAGCAGCCCCAGCACCGGCGCTGCTCCATCCTCAAGGGAACGCTCCTGCTCAGCCCAGGCCCCCTTGCTTTGAGCCTTTCTTTTATTATAATACATGCTGAAATCACTTCAGCACTGGGAGCCTGCTCTGGTTTTTATCACACATTACACAGTCCCTGTTTGCAGTTTGCTGCTGCTGCCCTTGCTCCTTCGTGCCGAGCTCTGGGCAGCCTCACCCTGCACAGACAGGACAGAGTCATGGGGAGGAGCAGAAAGTGTGCAGGAGACCGCACAGGAACCTCTGCACAGCAAATGTAAGAGCTGTGTGACAACTCATTGATATGCAAGTGCAACTGCTGCAGATGCTGTGAACTCCACAGACAAAAAGAAGGTAATTTGATGGCACTAAGCAGAAAGCTCATATGGGGCTGATGGCAGAGAAAAGCACTTTGATTCTTCAGTTGTCTGAGCTGTTCAGAGCACTGTGGAGCTTTCCTGCCAGGTCCAGGTGCTTTGCTGAGTTGCTGTAGCTGATTTCCCTCCTCACACACATGCAGGTATCTCAGGCCAGAGCTGCTGGACAAACCATGGGGTCACTGTGGCTTCAGGACTGCTGCTAATGGTGACCCAGTGGGTAAAATAATTCCTGCCTGCAGCTGAGTCTCCTCTTGCTCTGTATTGGGATGCTCGGATTGCTCTCTAAATTTTTTTATGTGAAATAAGCTGGGTTTGAGAGGGAAAAACTAGTAACACAAATGTGGGGGAGGTGGCTGAGTCCTTTTGGGGAAGGCTGAAGGTGGGAGCTTGAATATTCTGTAGTTTTGCTTTGGATGGTGTTTAAAAAGGGATAGGTTGAATTCAGGCAGGTTTGTGTTTCAAGACAAATTAATATGTAATCAATGGAATTGTTCAGGCAATCAAAGCTTATGCCCACAATATTTAAATCACAATTACAATAGGGAAGTTTTCTGATAAGCACAATTAAGATAATTTCTTTTTGTGTCACTTCATTCTTCTAAATTAACATTTTTTTCCCTCCATTTGCATTTGGAATTAACTCTGTTAGCATCATTTAGATAGATATTATTTTGGTAATGAGGAAAGTTTTCTGATTTTTTCATTCCTTTATTATGAGCCTTGCAAGGTTTCCACTAACAAGTAACATGTGAAGTGTGAGAACAAGGGAATAATGGGGGAAGATACAACCTTTTCCTTTCCAACAACAGGATAATGGCTATCAGGGATCCTCTCCTTGAAAGAAGAAGTGGAATATGTCTCTTACAAGTAGGAATATTAAAAAAAAATCAATAATACAGGTTTTCTGCTAGTCAGACTTCCCTAGTATCCTTTCCAGTGGGGAAATTAACAAAAATGTTTTAATTATTTTCAATTCTCTTTACACAGAAAAACAACTGTGGAGAAAAATATGAAGTGTTTCTCTGACAATTGGTTTTCTGTAGTGTACACAGCAGTAAAAATAGCTTAATTGTGTAATACTTTCCAGGAAATACATCTTTCAAATCTCCTAGGTAGAGAAGGATGGGATTTTTTTTTTTTTTCAAGCAAAAAGCTGGAATTTGTATTAGGCTCTAAATGCAGACAGAATTCCAATTGAATCAGTTTCTTGCAGAAGTTTTATCCCACATTTCTCTATAGAAAATTCTCAGTCACCAGAATGCAGAGGATGCCTCACCTCTTGGGCTATCCCTTGGCCTGTCTAGGGGTGGACATTCATTTTGGGTCAAGTTTTTAATATAAATTAAAGCCTAATTTTTGCTGTGTGTCCCAGGTGCTTGGTTGTTACCATTGTATATTGTTGTCTTTTGCACATTGTCAGCAGTGAGTTTTCCTTTAGAGTGAAATGGGAAAGTCTGGAGCCTCAAAGACTCAGAGTAAAGACAAATTCAGGGCTAAAAGACAGAAATATTAATTGAAAGGCTGTGTAGAGGGCTCTCAACTTTGTTGCATGAGTTAAACTGTAGGTCAGTCACTCCAAATTGAATTTAGAATTGCAATGTGCACTTTTTCCTTTAGATTTTGTACTTAGAAAAATGGACTTTGGAAATGGATTTTGGACTTTGGAAAAATGGACTCCTTGCTTTCTTCACATGAATTCAAGACATTTGCATCTCTTTTCTATTTATTTTTCATTTTTATATAGAGAACACAGTTCTTAAAAACTAAGGCTAGAAGTGATAATTTAATGCCTTGAGTAACCTTTTTAGTTTGACTGGATCTCCTGCTAGTTTCTTGCTGGCTTTGATTTTAGCATCTTTGTCAGGGCTCTTACCAGACCTTCTGAAGATCTGATGCTATTGTATGAAGATATATTATAATAATAATTTATCTCCTGACTGTTGCTACAGTTATCTAAGTTATAATTTAGAGTTCCACAGGAGGCTGGGGGCCATTAGGTTTGCAATAAGAAATACCAGGTACAATTTTCCCTTGTTTGTTTTTTTTCTTCTGCAGTTGATTTGTTGTATTGCATTGAACCTTCAGAAATCTCGAAGCTGGCACAGTTTTTTCCTTTTTTTTCTGCCCCTCTCATGATGTAACTCTGCAAGAACTTTTCCAGTCACTACCCAGTGTGCCAAGGAACAAACCCAGTGTTATTGCAGGGAATGCTGAAATATCGTTTGTGTATTCACAGCTGCCAGTTCAGATCTGAGAGATTCACCTCTGACAAGTTAATATAAAGATTTAAAAAGGCTGGGGGGGCCTCCATCATTGGCAAGAAATACTTTTACATTATGTCATTTATTATCAAGATGTTACTGAGTCACAGGATAATTGGTGTGAAAGCAACAACTTGTCTGAAGCAGCATTGTTTAGATTAGGGTTTTTCTGTGTGTTTGAGGAGGCTGAGGGTTGCTATTCCACCCACTCTGCCAGCATTTCATGCAACAAATATATATATATATATATATATATGTATATATATATATAAATATATATATAGTTTTCTAGGGGAAATAATATAAGCAGTAGAACTGCTGGAATGTCAGAAAAGCCATGGTACCAGCACTTGTGGCAAGGCAGAAGTTGCCTCATTCTGCAAAATGCAATTACTTGATGAACTGATGAACATTTTAGAGTAATATATGGAAAACATAGGTTTAAATATGTTTTTTAAATTCCTTTAGGATTAGTAACTGCATTAAAGACCCTTGAGAATTAATCCAGATTTTCTAAGTCAGAAGTCAAAAAAGCATTTGAAATGTTTGAATTGTTAACATCCAATAACTCCCTTTTCTTTAGAATGTATCCAAAGGAACAGATCCATTTAATTAAAGACTGTGTTAATAATTAGACTTGGAAATTTGATTGATTACAGAAAACAACCCCAGCAGGTTTGAGAAGGCTCCGGTTGGTGCAGGAGCTGTGCTGAGGAAGGAGAGGTTTGAGAAGGCTCTGTTCTTTCTGGGGGTTCTAGACAGGAAATCTGTCACTTTTTATGTCTTTCACAGCCCAAGTTCAACACTTGACAGCAATAACCTTCCAACTGCATCTACATGAATTGGATGTTATGGCTTCAATGCAAGACAATCTCGTGTGAGATTCTTTTGGTTTCATTTCAAAGATTTATTCGAACTATATGAGGTTTTGTAAGAAAGAAGCATAAAAATGATTTTTTTTTCCAGGCCCTGGTTCAATAAAGCCCAGAGGTTTGAGCATGTCATTGTGAGCCTGTGACTGGACCTGTGCACAGAAATGAAATCTTAACATCATCTTTACAACAGGCAGATTCTTATGACTTGGCTAAAGAATGGCTTCAGAGAGGTGATTAGGGAGAGAGATTTTTTAATGAGTTAAATGAAATCTCCTGCACAGAACTGGCATGAGATTCATGCAGGAGGTTTCTTTTGCCTGTCAATAATCTGTCCCCAAAATGTAACAGAATAGGTAATTTAGGTAGGAGAATCCTCTCCAAAGTTATACAGTGTGTGTATTCTGTTTGTAAGCTTCATAATGAAGATATTTGTCTCTCCATTAGTTGATATTTTCCGTTTCCCAAGGAGTCCTGCAGGATGTTAAGGGCAGAAAAGAGTCTTTGTCACATCACATGAAGCAGATCACGAGCGTGAGCTCTCTGAACTAACCTCCCTTCAAACAGCATTACTGCAGGTCAGCAAAGTTCAAGGATTCTTCAGATCAATCTTTTTCTGTTCATGTGCAAGAGAAATTTAGGACAGAGCTCTTTGTCGTGAATAAGAAATATTCTTGGAATCTAAGCTGCCAGAATCTCCAAAGTGCACACTGTAAACATTTCACTGCCTCAGTGACAGCTAAGTGAGGATGCCTTGCTCATTATCCATAAAGAATATGTGGCACAGATGAGCCCAGAATGTAAATTTCTAAGGAAGTGGAGAAAATATAATTCATTTTTCATGCAGGAATGTGAGATTTTTCTTCTTTTTCATGCTGAAAGGTTCATGGAAAATTAATTAGAAGAACTCTAACAAATATGTCGTGTTGGTAGTGCTGTAAAAGTACTTTTCAACACCAAAGGAAATAAGGGAGGCTGCAATCATTGAGGTTAAATGGAAAATGGGAGGAGCAAATGGGCCCTCAATAGTAGCTGTTCATTATAGATATTTTTTTTAAATAAATGCTAGAAATTAGCAGAAATGTAAAGAGGGAGATATACTTTACTGGAGTGTGGTATGAAATGCAGTAACTGTGTTAAAATTCACCAGAGCTCCTGAAGATTTGTTAGCATTTTGCAGAACGCTTTCTGAAGGGAAAGGAGATGGTTGCACTCAGTGCATCTTTGTGAGCTCTGTCACAGTGAGATCTCTGTGTGCACTTACCAAAACTACAGCCATTTCAATGACACATTTAATTTTCCTGAGAGATGAGGCGTTTGCTGCAGTGCAGAGAGAAACCTGTTTGTTTGCTGGCAGGTGAGCTGGGGCAGGCACGATTTAAGTGTCCCAAACCAACGAGAGGCTGGTTGGTATTTCTGGAGCCCTATCCATTATTTACAGTTACTAGGCTGCCAGGGTATTTGCAGCAATGTCACACTAACCTCCATGAATTCTTGATTGAGAAATAAAAAATTAACAATATGGACTGATGGGAACACTGGTGGATAGAGACAAGTGGTTTTAGAGCAGGCACAGTGCAGTGCTGGTAACACAAACACACCCCCAATGTCACATTTTCTGAAAATTTCCCTTGCCCAGGATTCTTCTCCTGGGAAGCTGAGACGCCTCAGAGAAAAAGGAAAACAATTCTTCTCTCATTTGCTTCTCCTGTGTTTTGCTCACATGTGGAATGTGTTTGGAGATTGTTTACAAACAGGTGATTGTTCCATTGGTTTCATGTGAATTGTTTTGATTTATTGGTCAACCAGTGCCAAGCTGTGTTGGGACTTTGGAAAGAGTCAGGAGTTTTCATTATTATCTTTTAGCCTTCTGTAAGTGTCCTTTCTGTATCCTTTAGTATAGTTTAGTTAGTATTCTTTAGTATATATAGTGTATATATATATACACACTATATATATGCTTATATATATAGTATATACATAATTATACATATATTATATATAATATTATTCTAATTATATAATATTTTTAGTAGAGTATTATTTAATATCATATAATATCATAAAATAATAAATTAGCTTTCTGAGAACATGAAGTCGGATTCCAGTTCATCATTCCTTCCTGCCACTGGGCATTCCAAGCAAATACAAGACCCCCAACATCTCAGAGCAGCATTTAGTGCTGCAGAACTTCCCCACAGCTTTCCTCCCCTGTCAGCCCTGCCCTTCTCACCTCCCCACACAGCTGGGACTGGAGAGGAGTTGGCTTTTCCTGCCATTTCTAGATCTGCTGGGTTGTCTAAATTTCCCTCAGTCATGGAAATGAGATTCAGGGCAGAGTTTGAGCTGCAGTTTCCTTCTAGCAGGTAATGTCACATTATCCTTTGGCAGCCTGAGGTGCTGCTGGTCCCCTGTGCCCCCTCCATTCTGGGCAGGGGCTGTTTCCCTGAGTCTGGCTGTGGCTTTGGGGCTCCTGAGGAAATCGGCAGAGTGGGTCCTGCTGGGGTGACAAACAGCCTGCAGCCAGGGAAACCACAGGGCAGGTGACAGGCTCGCTTTGTTAGCCCGTGCAATAACGGTGGTGATTAGTCAGAAATACAGAAGTGAAAAGCAGAACTCTTGTGTGGTTTGTTTCTTAGTAACAGCTGGAGCAGGAATTGCCTGGGATGCCAAGGCTTGTGCTGAGCATCACCAGTTTTAGGAACTGTTTGTCCTGGACTGGGGGGCTCAGCCTGGGCTGTTCTCATACAGGGGTAACTTTTTGGCTGCTCCTGAGACATCACCTGTCTCAGGTTTTGTGTTGCTGAAATGGCTCCCGAGGTATTAAAGAGTCTTCTTTTCCCAGCCCCACGACTGAAGAGGAAGTCAGGATTCCTCAGCTCTGGTTCTCAAGGTTGATTATTTTCTCTTATCTGTTACATTCCTTCTCTGACCCACCGAGGTCTGTCCTGCAGGTTGGGCTGTGGCACAGTCACTGCCCTCAAGGTGGTGTTATCTTTTTATGCTAAAAACTATGTGTACTTAATTTACAATAACTTTCCAATACCTATCACCTATGTTAAACAGTCTGTCTCTAAACCAATCCAGAAGTGTCACCATCACTCAGAAGGTGGAGGACAAGAAGAAGGACAGGACATGCCCAGATTCTTCCATCTTGCCTCTTGAACCTCCGTTCTAAAACCCCAAAATTCTACTTTATCACCCTGTGACAAATTAGCTATCATTCTACTCAAACTCTTGTGGCTTGTAAATCCTCACACAAAGCTGGTAATTGTTTCCATGGGTTAAAATCAAAGGCACAGGTGTTTTTGATTCTGTGCCAAGATCTCTGAGCCCCCTGCCAGGGTCTGGAGCCTTCCAGGGCAGCCAGAGAAATGTCCTGGGTTCCAACACACCTGTAAACTTCTCTCTCATTTAAAGCAGTCACCTCCCTCAGAACCAAAGAAATTTCAGGGTATAAAATGGAGCCAGGCTAGGGTGGAACACCTAAGTTCCACACAGTGCAAACAGCTTTGTGTTCCTGACCCTCTCTGGCTCTAATTTGGGGCATTGTGTGGGCCTTCAGGGATGCTTTTGTGTTCTTTTTATTTCCAAACAGTAGCTTCCACTAAAATCTCCTTCAAGTGGAACTGAATTTACTGTTATTTTATATTGACATGAATTCTCTGTCCAGAATCTGGTTGTTGGTGGCTTTTTTGTCACCTTGAACTGATGCAGCCCTGCAATGTTCCTTTGGTCTAAGCAGAACCCTGGCTCAGGGTTCATAGGCAGGAGAGCTTTAATCTGCTTTGAAAGGGGCTTTCAACAACACCTGGTTTAGCATTAGAGCCTTCTGATCAAGAGTGTTTAAATGGTACGTTGTAATTGGAAAGCATTTGCATGGACTTCTTAATTATTTTTAATCACCCACTGTACATAAATCCTGGAGTAGAGAGCTTAAAGAAAAGCTGATTTATTTTTGAATATTTTTTGCGCAGGGAAAATTCCAAAAAACAAAGCTATTTCTGCAGGACCCTTGAGGGACACCACTTGTTATTACATTTTATTACATTTCTTAGATTTAAGTTCTGGAATGTGCAGAATATTATCTGTACATTTTCCTGCTTTTTAACCATGCCTTTAAAGTCAGAGGATCCTCTCCTGAAGAGAATAGGTGTTGCTTATTGACACTTTCTGCTTCCTAATTTAAGGCTTTCAGTAGTGCCCACGTTTAAAGTATTTTACGTAATTCATTGCACTATTTTCTTCCTGCCCTAGGAAATTATAAGCATCTCTTGCTGTGATCTTTCACTCCAAGGATTAAGACTCTTTCCATATTCATAAATGTGAGGAATTGTAATATCTGGTGTGTCAGGGAGCTCTGGGTGGTGGGCAGAAGGGGCAGGGTGGCTCCTGGAGCAATGCTGGGAGTGCCACAGTGCTGAGAGAGGATTTTTGGGACATTTCAAATCTGTTTGTCCAGCTCACAGGGATGAAGGTTTGCAGCATTAAACACAGCCAGGAGACAGGTATAAACCTACAAATGATGAGAAATCAGGAGTGAAGGATTTGAATAGCTTACATCTGCCTTTGAGACCGAGTGATCCATCTCTTATTTTGTATGCCTATCAGTCCTGAATGAACAACAGCTGTAGCTTAGAAACAGATGAGACTTTCTCTTAGGAAATGCTTCTGTTAAGGGCTTTTTACAGCCCTGTCACAGTTTAAATGGACTCTCAAGCTGTGCTGGTGTTAAGTCCCCTGTTTGGGGCCGGGCTGATGGAAGAATTGCTATCCATTTCCAGCCACAGTGACTGCCGTGTTGTCAGAAGTTCCATATTTTAAGATATGACTCAAAATTCTGAATAGTTTGACACATGGCGCTTATGTAGCTAACTCTTAGGGCACTGCTGCCTTTTGTGTAATTCAGTTTGCAGTAATAGCTCCCAAATATAGTAAAATTCCTTTAAAATAAGTACTTTAGGTAGTTAAAACTGAACAATACTGACCACAAATCTTAAACTTCCCGCAGATAAAGGGGCTGTGCATTGCTTTATCCTGGTGAAGCATCTCCCTGCTCTCATCCTGCTGATCTATTCCCTTTTTTAATGCTTTAAATGTATTGCTACCATGAGGTTATTAAGAAGAAAGTGTTTATTTTAATTTAGACTTCAAGTACCCCAGTTCTGCTCCCTCCCAGTGCTGCTTTCCCTGCTGACTGGAATATTTGGGAATGGTGGTGCCTTCCTCCTGTGCAGTTTACCATGAGAATCTCACACCATGGATATGCACCCTCAGCTCTGAGTCCTCCCAGCAAAAAGATGGAAAAATACTTGATTATTTCTACCTCGGTGTAAGAGAGCAACCTGAACTGGAGATACACTCAAGCTGTGAATGTCAGGGATAAATAGGCATCTTACAAATGGCATTGAAAACTGTCTGTGCTGCTGAGAGGGAAAAAGATTTGGTTTCTTATTGTTCTGCTGGCTTTGGGTTGATTTTTAAAAAAGAGAAAAGTGGTGTGTTTTGATGAGGATGATACAGAGCGATGGCTTTGCAAAGTGCAGCTCTTTTCTTCAAACATTTGCCTTTTAGACTGAAATCCTAAGGCTGGGGTGCTTGGTTGTGCTCAGTGGCAGGCAGGAGCAGCTCTGTGCTCGTGCAGCACGGGCTGGTGGCATTAATGTGTCAACATCTGCTCGCTACAGCAGAGGTACCACGACCTTGCTGTATCATCATTAATTTCCCCAAACCAAACCAGCCAGAACCAGTGCTGGGAGAAACAATTTGGAGGACATCAGCACATAGTTGAACTTGTTTAGTCTTTGGCATTGATGGAGGGGTTGTTGCTTTTGTGACCAAAACTTGTCAGGACCATGAAGGGAGGGCCTTGCTTTGCCCAGAGGCTCTGGACACGCTGGTCCCAACAGGAGACTCATCCCTGGGAAAGGTGGGAATGAGCATCCCAACCTGAGAGGAGCTTGGCTGACTCCACAGGCTGTATTTTAACCAGAACACATGGAAATGCTGGCAAAGAGCTCTGTCTTTGTTTCTGTGCCCCACGGCCTCGAGCAGAGATGGAGAAATGATGGAGGAATGGGGATGTGGATATGGATATGGATACTGGTGTGTTGTATTTGCAGGGCTGCCATGGCAGGAAGGAATGATGAATCTGATTCCATGTTCTCAGAAAGCTAATTTATTCTTTTATGATGCTATATTATATTAAAGAACTACTATACTATACTAAAGAATACAGAAAGGATACTTATTGAATGTTAAAAAGATAATAATGACAACTCCTGACTCTTTCCAGAGTCCCAACACAGCTTGGCCCTGATTGGCCAAAGAGTGAAAACAGCTCTCAGCAGAATGCAATGGAGCAATCACCTGTGGGTGAACAATCTCCAAACACATTCCACATGAGCACAACACAGGAGAAGCAAATGAGATAAGAATTGTTTTCCTTTTCTCTGAGGCATCTCAGCTTCCCAGGAGAAAACTCCTGGGAGACAAGATTTTTTTCAGAGAATGTGAATGCCGCACTAAGGAAGGATTTACCTTCATTTAAACTTGTTCTGGGAAAGAGCTTAAATGCACAAAGGGATTCTCTCTGCCCCTCATCCATCTGAGGGCAGCTCAGAGTCCCGCAGGAGACTCTGGAAAGAGCCAGGAGTTTTCATTATTATTTTTCTAGCATTCAGTAAGGATCCTTTCTGTATTCTTTAGTATAGTACAGTATTCTTTAATATAATATAGTATCATAAAGTAATAAATTAGCCTTCTAAGAACATGAAGTCAGATCCATCATTCCTGCCTTAGTCGTGACATTCCCAGCAACTACTGGGAATGTAATACTAGGAAAAATACTGTTTGGCAACAATTTAAATTTAAGGCAGTTATAAAGGTATAATTGAATTGCTTTGTCCCACAAGCTCTAATGATGGCAAATCAGATATACTTGTATAAAGATGAATTATTTATTAAGACAAATGAACAGACAAAAGATAACAGATGGAAGATCTTAATCAGAATTACTTCCTATACTGCATAAAACTAAAAAAAATATAGTTGATTAGAACATCATAAAACAGTGCATGATATCAAGGTACTTATATTAAAGCTGTCAAAAAATGGTATGGATTAGGAGTTGAATGTAATTTACCACCAAAATAATGATAATGCACAGATTCCATCACTTTACCCCAGGGTAGTAACCATGGAGTAGGTATCCCTACTCATAGGAGGGACTCCACACATTTCCAGGAAAATGCATGGAAGATTTCTACTTTGTGAAAGTTTGCTGTGGCTTTTATGGTTGTAAGGTGGATGGCTGTCAGTCAGAAATCCAGCTTGCCTTGTCAGATGTCCGTTCAAACCAAGACATTTATTGGCACTTGGGAGAACCCCACTGGCACCAAAGTAACTCCCTGTGAGACATCTTGTCCAGTTTGAGTTGTGTGGAATAACTCAAATTTTTGTTATACTTAACAAACAACAGATGAGATTTTATGAGGGGTAGGATGTCCTGCTACTCCTGTTGATGGTGGTGGCTGCAGGCATCACCTTCCTGTTGATGCCTAGGGATTTAGCTTCTATATTTCTCTGTACAGCTTTAGTGTATTGCTCTAAAACTCCATAGCCTATCAGCTACTCTTCTCCTTTTTCATTCAGACAAAACAGTTCTTCTCTAGGCTTGAAACTCAAGGACACCTCATTCTGTCAGGCCTCAAAAAGTATAAACAAAAGTGAGTTGTGGGGGAGCAAACTGGGGGTAAATGACTTCATTACCTGAAGCTGTAATTGGAGGATTAACCCCTGATGTGTAAATGGACCTAACTTATCATTATGTAAAAAACTTGAGCCCATCATCCATCCTGGGTGCAGCCTCTGGGAGGTGCATCTATTGAAAATAGGTGTATCTATTGAAAATACCCACTTTTAATCTCTTACTCTTGGCTAGCCTGTTCCAGGTGGCCACTTCAGGCCATCAGCACGACCTGGGCAGAGCTGGGAGTTGTCTCAGCCCTGTCAGTGCCAGCACCCAGCTCCTGTCCCCCAACAGAGGCGAGGAGACCCCAAGTGTGCAGGGTGTCCCCTGCCATGGCACTGCCTGTCCCCTGCTCAGCAGCCCAAACTCATTCCAGGGCTGGAACTGTGCAAAGTGAGGGCTGCCAGGGCGCTGCTAATGCAGTTCCTGGGTGGAGTTCATGCCCTGGAGCCTGACCTGGTGTTTGGGAAGCTGATGGTGTGTGAGTGCCTGGCTGCTGCATGGTGCAGGGGGATGCAATTTTCGGGGCTAATGATGGTGCTGACCTGATGTCCTCACACAGCTGCTTTCTATTACTGCTGCTGAACTGGGCCAGGGCAGGCTCAGGGGACTGGCTCTCTGTAATGAGCTGCTGTGCAATTACAGCACTTACTGCAGGACACCAGGGCTAAATCTGCCTCGTTTTTGCTTCATCATCTATTTTTATATTATTCTGGCATAATGTGGGCATTCCGAAAAATGTGAGTTTATTGCTCCTGGGTGAAATGGATAGTGCTAATAGTGCTGCTGAGTGTGGTGAGGGAATTGTTTCATTGCTGCCTTTTCGCTCTGTCCTCTTGCCTTGGAAAATTATTGACACGTGAAAAAAAACCATCAGAGATCTTTTTGTTTATATTTATATTCCAGTTTTTTTTTTTCCTTGCTAAATTAAGCAATTAATGTCATTTCTTACCAGAATCCATGGAGAAGCTGTAGTGGCTCAACAGTTTACTTGAAAATGCTTTGTTTACCTTGAATTTCAGATTTAGTTTATTGCAGTTGCATTCTGGATCATGAATTTGTACCATCTAATAAGTGTGAAATCCCACTTTTGCTGACTTCTGGAAATTGCCAAGATTATCATAGGCAGCAGTGCATGAGGATATTTTGCTAAAGGCATGGATAAAGTAGGTTTAGGTTACTTTTAAGAGGACAGCAAACAAAGACCATACATTTTATTGCATACAAAACCTGTTTGTGGTTAACTTATTGTGTATTGATGTTTTCTCTTATTACCTCATTGTAAGAGTAATGGAATTTATTACCAATATTAAAGAGGAGCCATTTGGCAAGTTCTGTGCAGGTCACGTTGCTTTGTAAAAGTGAGTTCCAATGTCAAAGAAAAAACCATGTTGTTCTCCAACTGTTTTGTACCAGGCACACAAATATACAGAATCTTTCATGAAAATCATTGTACAAGTTAGTTAGAACAAGTGTTTCAGGGATTGTTTTCCTTTTATTTATTTATTTTAGAGAGTTTATTTGGTTACACTACAGAATTTTTTAAAAAGATGATAGTATGACTGAGATTTCATACATTAAGTGAACTATCCATGATAACTATTCCACTCTTTGCAGACTGATTTATAGAGCAAATTTAAATTAAAGATCTTAAAAAGCCAATATTAATTGAGCATCACAAACACTACTAGGATGTAGTTAGGAGCAGATATATTTTTCATCAGCTGCTGAAGTCATTGCCTGTAGACTTACTGAGTTAACAGAAATTTAGAGTAACCTAATGCTGTTATCCATAGCAGTAAATAAACTGAGCAAAATTTAATTAAAGATACATATCTATGAAATATGAGTCTTGATTCCCCCTGTCCTCCCTTCAGCATATTCCATTCATGTATACCTTTAATAGATTGGATTTTTTTGCTGGGCACTCATGTGTAACAGCCATAGGTTGTTGTGTTTAGCCTTGTGGAAGCCCCAGGGAGCTGATCCTGCAGGATATCCCTGGAATTTCTCACTCGTGCTCTCAGGAGCAAGTGCTGAAGGGCAGCATTTTACCTTCACAGCTTCCGTGGGGCCCAGGACTTTGCTTTAAAAAAATTAAATCTTGTATTTAAAAATGTAGGTGGTCACTTTCATGTCCCAGACAAAAATCCATCTGAGTGTTTTCTTTTCTGGAGACTCTCAGCTTGGTTATCTTTGTATTGTGAAGAGAGGAGTTGCTATAAATAAACCTCTTAAATCCTTCACAGACAGTTTTAAAAAAATATCCAAGGTGTTAATCAAGAAAAATAGTTTTAGTTTAGAACTTCATTTGAGCATTAGTCAGAACAAGGGTAAGAACACAAATGGAAAAGCCCAGCCTTGATGAGTTAACATTTTTGGGTCAAGTCCCACCTTCCTGACACTCAGGAGCTTTGGTGACCATTAAGGATTAGGTTTATACAGGGTCATCTGGGGCTTCTTGGTAGGCTTAGATGGGAGTGGGGATGTAAATGTTCATTTTGTTTCACTTTGCACAATTGCTTTTAGAAATCAAGAAGGGGGTGAATGAAAACTGATGAATTGGCAAGAACTGCTTTAGCAAGAAGGTGATCTCTCTTGCATGCATATTTTTCTGTTTTTGATAGAGAGACTTAAATACATTTAAAGAACAATTTAGATTTATAGCTATATTTATCATGATTACTTCACTAAATTTGGCAAGGTGCATTAGAATTCCATGTTTCCAAGTCACTGTGCTTTAGGAAGTGAAATATTGCAATATGGTTTGGCTTATTTTTCTAATTTTGTCAACACTAAAAGTGCCAGACAGTACATTGCTGTAGGGGGATAGAATATAAGAAAATAAAGGTAGTGTAGAAAGTAATCTCACCCCTAAGGAGTTGCAGCTGGGCCAATTATCAAAGATCAGGAACAGGCCTGACTTTAACAGGCCACAGCTGTAAGCAATGAGAAGCAGATGCTATAAAAGAGTGGGGTGGCTGGGTGAGAAGGGAACTGGGGTCAGTGGCTGCTTTGGGAAGAGGAGTCAGTGCTCTGAGGAGCTGTCTGTGAGAAACACCAAGAAGGTGTGGAACTGTTGTGATAAGGAGACAACAGTGTGGAACCCCTGCAATAGAATGGCAATACATTGCAATATTCCTGAAGGCTTGTTGGTTGGTTTGGTTTTATCTTTTTTCTTTCTCCTGTTGCCCTGCTGTTGTTTATCACAGTGGAGCAGTGAGGTCACATCATGGAGTCAGAGCTGTGGTTCTGCTGGAGCAGGGATCCTGGACAAGGGTGAAATTGAGGAAATGTCTTTTTTAGAAAAAATAGGAATAGCAAAAGGGCTTCACACTGTGGTGGGTGAGATGGGACTGTTCAGTGAAATTATCACTCATCTTCAGGCACAGGATAGATGAGAATCCTGGTTTAGAATATCTTCCTTACAGTTTTTTCCTGCTTTTTTTTTTTTTCTTTTGAGCTTTGATACATGGAATTTCTTGTACTTTTAATACAAAATTGATACTAAATGAGCTGTCCAGTCTCGTGTTTGAGGAGCTGACTTAATTTAAGACAGTTTCCTTTATTTCTTTTTGGTAAGGTGTTGTCTTGGGATATGTAACAAACAGCAGCCATTTGCTTCCTGGTTTAGAATGGCAAATATTGTCCTCTGCTCATTCTGGAGAAAGGAACTATGCATGCACCTCAAGATAAGACCTCTCTATATGCTAAAAGCAGTAAACATAGTTTAAAAGACTCTTTTTGCAGTGTCATCACCATGTCTATGTTTTTGTCAGTATTTGCAGGATTCTTCATGTAGAATGGGAAGATCTGCATTGAGTACAAGCTGCAGGAATAGCAAAAAAGCCATTTTTAAAGGTGTTTTCTGTGTCACGTCTAGCTTGTAGCACAGGAAGAATAAATTGCATCTTGCTTGGAAAAGTGACATAAACCCATGGTTTTGTTATGTCACAGAGGGATTATGGTGAGAGAGACAAGGATCCCTCACCTGAGCCATAATTCCTCCTGGTGAGATTGCTGTGGTCTCAACCGGGGCATCAAATGTCATGGGGAGAGCAGCAGGAGAGAGAAAATGGTGATTCCTCACAGGAATCACAGGGCAGAGCAGTGGATTATTGTGGAAGGGGATCTGTAAAGGGAAATGAGGTGAGCTGATGATGCCACACCTTGGTGAAATTGCTGTGATTTCACCAAGGGCATCAAATGTCGTAGGGGGGGCAGCAGGAGAGGGAAAATGCTGATCCCTCATAGGAATCCTGGGGCAGAGCAGTGGATTATTGCAGAAAGGGATCTGTAAAGGGGAATGAGGTGAGCTGATGGTGCCACACCTTGTCTGCAGCCCAGCTCTCCTCTCTGCCCCCTCCCACCTTCTGCAATAATTACCTTATCATGGACACATCACTCCAGGTGCTTCTGGCCTGGGGTGGGGGTGAATAAATTGTTTTTGTGTCTCTGGTGGCCTGGCTGCAGATCTTAGCTCTGCCTAAGGAGCTGAAGAGCTGGCAGTGCCTTCTCAGAGGATTTAATTGAGTGATCACACTGTGACACACAGACACTTCCTCAAAAGCCTCAGCAAAGGCTGGCTTGGAACTGCAGCTCTTTATCACCCCCATTACACTGCTCCCATGTCTTCATTCACTGCTCCTCAAAGGTGACAGGGGATGCAGCTACTGGGCTAGAAATTACAAGTTTCAGGAACAGGGGTGTAGGAGTGAGGGGGAGGAAGAAATCAGTCATACAGATAGAATGATAATTCACTGCGTTAAGACACATAAATAAAAATCACTGTTAAAATTTTTAGATAATTGTCAGGTCTTCACAGACTAACAATAGTCAGCCCATTAATTTAATGAGTGTTATTTGACCCATAATATTAAATGAATGTGTTTCACTGTTTATTAATTCAACATTAGCTTGAGGAATGCCATTATTTTAGGTAGAAACACTCCATCTCTGTCTCTGTTGGTGTAGTGGTGAGTGCACTATCAAAGATCACAATCCCTGTGGTGTGAGGATCATTCTGCAGAGTTCCCGGAATAACTCAGGGTCTGTTTGTGCCCCTGTGTCCAGCCTGGGTGCAGATGTTCTCTCAGCTGTGCTGCTGCAGATTTCAGCAGGAAAACTCTGCTGTGACAGCCTGCCACCCTGACCTGCTGAACCAGGTCCACAGAAAGCTCCTCTCTTCGCAGTGTCACTGTGTTATTTGTCTTTTTGTTTGATAATTTTTCATTAGTATGCTCGGCCTAAGAATGTGCTAATGGAATTTGATAAAAATGTAAAGCTGGGAGGAATTGCTAACACAGAGTGTGTTATCCAGGAAGAGATGGATGGGCTTGCAGACTGAAATAAAAGTGAATTAATGTTAGTAATACCCAGGAAAAGGTCATGCTTCTAAGAACTAACTGGAATTCAGCTGCTGAGCAGGGATTTATCAGACAATAACTTGGAGAAGAAAGATAGGGACATAACATGGCCAGTGGTCCAGCTGACCACTGGGTGACTGTAAAGCACCAGGAAGGCACAAAAATATAAAAGAGAAATACAGTCTTTGGACACGTAAGGTGAATTATTAAAACAGAAGAGTAATTGCCTTGCAAGGCATTAGTGAGTCCTGGAGTAGTCACGTTGTTCAGTTTTATTCACATTTCTTGCAAAGCTGACAGAGGGAGAAGATGGGCACTTTTGACTGGGGGTTTAGAGCAGGATTTATGGCAGCTTCAGGAAGCTCCACTCCAAATTCTGCTGGTTTAAGACAGGTTTTTGGTATATCCTCTACAATATAGGCTTTTAGTCATTTGCCTCCAAGAAAGATGTAATTAAATTGATATAAGTGGAGTGTAACTCTATGAGTATATCAGTAGAAAAACCTTTTTGTGAGGGGATGCTACCAGAATGATCTAAGGGAATGGATTGGATGCTTTTTTGTATGGTTTATTTTGGAAAGGAAAAATAACTGCTAACACCAAAAATATTGATGAAGAGGAACAACAACAACAGAAAGGAGATAGGTTGTTTGTAAATAAATAGAATTTAAATAAGGTCAGTTCTGCTTGTGTGAGAGAAATTCTTGAACAGCTTCAAAAATCCCATTAGTGACAAAGATACACATTTCAAATAGAGCTGAACCTGGGTTTGAATCAGGTTAAATTAAATAACTGTTTGTGATTGCAGGTGCCGTGTGGTGATGTGACAGGAGTTCATTTCCATTCCTAAATTCCTCTGGAATAAGTTTTTGATGAATCCACAGATGTCTTCCATTGAACAGCAGCTCTGCACACAAATTGTCTCCTTTGCTGTGCAGGCTGAGCTGTGCTCAATAAAATCTGAGCTCTGCTCCACCTTCCCTCAGCAGGGCCCTGGCTGGGCACTCCTCCTGCTCCTGGGAGAGCTGGGGATGTCCTTTGGAAGGGATGATTAGCACCAATATAAAGGAAGATCTATTCTCCTGGAGACAGACTTATAGCTGGGTGTCAGTCTGGAATTTGTGAGGAGACTATTAAGGGCTTTTCAACCTAGTACAGTGGTGACAGTATTGGGACATAAAGTTCTAACAAAGATTTTTGTCTCTCAACGTGGTTAAACAGCCCTCAGAGTCTAATATGAGCTTATTAACTTCGTGTCTGTTGTTTGACCTATGGCAGTGTGTAAGCGTCTTAAAATGTTTCAGTTGCTTTAAATGATAAATTGTTTTAAGTTGCTATAAGTGATGAATTTCTCTCTATTGCCAGCAGTGGATTTTGTGCAGTATTTCACAGCAGTTGACTTTGTAGCTCCCTGGTGTTGGGCAGTGACCTGAGCTGAGCTCAGTGTACCCCTTGGGTGGCAGAGAACTCAGTGATGTTTGTGCTTTGGCTGCTGGAATTCAGCCCAGCAGACTGTCCCTAGTGAGAGGGATCTGGCCAAATTTCAAATTTATACCACTCCACATGGAACTTCAGGCCTTCAGTGTGTTGCTTCTACCACTATGGAACTGAACTCTTTTCAAAGAATATTCTGGGAATTGTGTCTGGCTTGGAAAGCTTACGGGTGCATTATGCTTGTCATCAACAAACTAAAAATTAGTAAAAATAGAAACATATATTCCCAGTTCTCTCTTGGTGTATTTCCTGGATTTTTACCCAATATTCCTGAATTTTGCTGTTTTAATTTATGCCTGGTTTTGCCTTCTGATGTGCGTGAGAGGTGAATATCTCAGTGTGAAAGACAGTTCTCTTCAGTTCTGTTCCCTCAAGCCATCAGAACCAATTGATGTCAGTTACCTCAAAAGCCAATTAATCCCACTCCTGTTTTGTTGGATCAATACTAATGCATTTTTCCTGTAATTTTCAGGTTTTGACATCGCTGGATGCCAGCAAAGCTGAGGTAGGAAATTCTGTCTCATACTGGTGGAATATTAAATAGCTCTCAGTGCTTCTGATAGAGGGGCCAGCTTGCTTACAATCTTGGGGTGAAAGTTTAAGTTACTTCAGGATGGCATTTGTGCTGCTCCTAATGCTTAATGAGCCAATCTTTGGAAATCTGGTCACGGTGTAACAATATTTAAGCTCATAAAGCCCTTCCAGGAAAGTTTTGCCATTGTGCATGTCTTTCTGAAGGTTTCCATGGCATCCAAACCACACAATTCAGAGGTTTGTTCAGTGTTTGCTTTATTTCCCACCCCCAGAAGGTGCAAGCTGACCTTGCCCTGTGCCCTTCCCTTTTTCCCCTTTGATATAAGTGGGGTGAAACTCTATGAGTAGAAAGAGCTTTTAGTGAGGGGATGTGACCAAAGGGGATGGATGGGATGGCTCATTTTGGATGGTTTATTTTGGCTCCTCAGCCAAGCAGGCTTCTACCTGCTGCAGAGGTGGTTCAGGGCTTGGCACATGTTCTGTCCATCTCCACATGAGCTGCTTTGCTCGCTCTTCTTGTACCATGAGCTGCTGGAGCATGGAAGAGCAGCTGGGTTTTGTGCTGAGCTCTCACTGAATTCTGGAGTGTCATCAGCAGTGTTGTGTGTTAGGTGCTTGACATTGCTGCAGGTTGGCTCGATCGTTTTGGACTCTCGTTTATTTTGTCAGCTTCCCTCTTGATGTGTGAGTGTTTCTGAATGGTCTGGAGGTGTTCTTAGAGGTGAAAATGTCCCGATTATTGGAGTATGTTTGGAGTAACTGACTGCTAAAGAGAAGTGGCAGTCCTTTGTGAGCGCAAAGGTGCTCAAATGCATTTTCCTCCCCTGAACAAGCCGCTGCACTTGTAATGACTGGCAGATATTTTAATTTGGTGCAGAGTGCCTGAGTCATTTATTTGTAACATCGGTTGGAAGCTCAGAGTGTTCCTTGTGAAACCCTTCTCAGACTCACAGTAGGGAATTTGTGGTGTGCTCCAAAGCCAATGTTTAACTGTGACAAAATGTGTAGGTGACTCTAACTGCTGGATAAATTTTTAATATGAACCTTTGGTAAATTAAATTGCATTATTAAAGAGAATAGATAAACTGTGCTGGTTACTTCAAAGAACATGAGTTCACTTGCATACTGCAAAAGAATGAGATCATTCATTTTTATTTAGATTGAGACTGTAATATCAGTGTTCAATTTAGCTGGTCTGATTCAATTGCATACTTGGCTTGTCTCAGGGAGTTTCAGCAGTAGGATTTGTATCTGTTTTTTCACTGTTGCACTGCTCAAATGTTTGGTGCTGCTCTATCAAGAGCCTGCTAATAGTCATTTTCAGTTTCTTGTTTTGTAATGGGATTTTGGGGACTGAGATTTGTCACTGTGTGGGTACTGCTATTGACTCTGCTGCCTTCTATACAGTCTGTTTTCTTATTTATTTGTCAAATGTTCTCATGTAGGTTTTTCTCTTGTGTGTGTAAAATTCTGGGAATATTGTAAATTTCTGCATTGCCAGTTGAATTGCTTTGTTTGTTTGAACTCTATTGATTCCAAAACCTCAAGTTAACACATTTGGTTGTTTTTAAAGAACTCACCAGCTGAGGTTTGTGCCCCAGCCTGTGGGGCTGCTGACTGTGTAGGCACAGATCTGTGTGTGAGAGGTTATGGTTCGGTGCTGTTTCTCCCAGGAAAGGATTGCCAAAGTTCCCCAATACAGGGCAAATCCTAATTGGAAGTAGAGGGTAATTAAATATTTTCCTTAATGAGGGCATTAATATTGCTGGAAAATAGTCTGAGTTGAGTGGAGTAACTCACATAAAATAGCAAATAAAAAGATAGCAGACATGCAGAACAGGTTGATTGATTTTTTTGACATAATGGCAAGCTTCCCAAAATTTCTTCCTGAAAGCCACACGGGCACAGCACTACAGTTCTGGTGGGCTTTGAGTCCTTACATAACTGTGGGGGTGACAGGACACACAGGACATTTCCTCAGCTGTGAGAACAGTGGCCCTGAGTTTTGCCTGATTTGATTTGATTTGATTTTGCTTTACCTTTGTGTCTTCACGAACAGTTCTGAGAAAGGTACAGCCCCAGATCCCCTTGTTCTGGCTTACCTTTGTGCCAGGTCTTGTCTCATTGGAGCTCCTCTGTTGTTGGCTGCTGGAGTACTTGTGTGGAAGGTCTCTGCTCTGCTTTTGAATAAAAAAAGCACTTAGGTTTGTTTTCTAAAATCTTTTATCAGAGCCTCTACTCTGCTCTTGAGCTGTTGATCTGAGTAGTCTTGAAATTTGTTTATTCCTTTTTCTTTGTTCTTAGGTGACACTGCTGTGTTCCCTTACTAAATTTTGTATGAAGTCTGGATGAGAACTTAGCGTGTTTGTGCAGCCACTGAATGTTTTAGGAAGATACAAACCCAGCTGGGCTTTTTCTAAATGTTGGTTGCCACATAGCACCACAGAGATGAGAACATCTAGAGGAAGCTGTCAAGTGATCCCAGGACCTTCCTTCCATCATTTAACACAAAGGGACAACAAATAGTGACAGAGTCAAAGCTGTAGGCAGCAAAACCTTCCAAAAATAATTGCCAAATCTGCCCACAGTGTGTCTGTTAGGGTCATAGTCTTGTAAATATGCAAGCTGGAGGCATCTTAAAAAGGAATAACTTATGCATAGGTAGTCAAACACAAAGATTTTATCACAGCTTACCCTGGTTTCCTGTTCAAACTCAGAATTTTTTTATTCTTGTTCAAACCCAGATTAGCAGTTTCTGTCAATACAATTACAAAATGGGCCTGAGATCAGTCTCAAATACAGCTGTACACTGTAGCAATTCCCATAACACACAATAAAATAAATTTTCATGTAATTTGAGGAATACCTTTTTTCCATTCTGCTGACTTTATCTATTACAGGTACATGGCATCTAGTCCTTTTATTGTTTTTGTATGTACATTTTTCCCCATGAAAAGATGTCTCATTCAGCAAACTATTTGACTTTCCAGAGTGTTCTTCCTTCTAATTAGCAGTGAGAATAAATGATCTTTATGTTAGGCAAAGCATAATTTCTTTTCCTTTTTTCTGAAACAAATGGTGTTACCGAAATAGAACAGAGAAAGCTTGTTGTGATTCCTCTTTTCCTCTGCAATATTTGAATAAATGATACAGTGAAGTTCAAGGCCTTCTTGTGAGAAGTGAGAGGTCATGCCTGATTGAAATACAAGTTCAGCATAACTGTGTGTTAACTCTCTGCCTGCTTTAATGGGAGGGATGTCAAGGCAGCCTATTTTTTACTCTCATAAAGAAAAGTGTGCCAATATGTCTCAATAAAATGGAATCAAAATCAGCTCAAAGCCCAAGGAGGTTATTAAATCACAGTTTACAGGAAACCTCAGAATAATAAGGAGAATATGGCTCTAATGATAACAAAAGTGTGGCTGATTTATCCAGTGATCCAGCAGGTCCTTGATGACCAGGGAATGTCACTGTTAAGCCCCCCACGTCCCTGATGTGGCAGGAATGGGTCAGGCTGGGGAGCAGCGTGCTCAGAAAAGGGCAGCACATGGATTCCCTTCTTCCACCCTCTGCTGCCCGCTGGGATTCTCCAGAGGAGAATCCTCTGGCAGGACAGGCAATTTCATTGTTTTTGATTTGTAAAATGTGTATGAAAACCCCGTCTGTGGGCAGGAAATGTGTTTGTGTGAGTGATGTGATGAACGTGCAAGGTGTCCATGGCAGATACGGCCTGAAAGCCACCACGGGGTGGTGTGAGGGAGCTGGGGGTGCTCAGCCTGGAGAAAAGGAGACTCAGGGGTGACCTTATCCCTCTCTGCAGCTCCTGAAAGGTGGCTGTGCTCAGCTGGGGCTGGGCTCTTTCTCCAGGCAGCACTGACAGAACCAGAGGACGCAGCCTCAAGCTGTGCCAAGGGTTGCAGGTTGATTAACATAGGTTGGATATTAGGAAGAAATTTTTTGCAGAAAGGATGATAAAGTTCTGGAATATTCTGCCCAGGGAGGTGGTGGAGTCACCATCTCTGGGTGTGTTTAACAAAGCCTGGATGTGGCACTGGGTGCCAGGGTTTAGTTGAGGCGTTGGGCTGGGTTGGATTTGATGATCCAACCCAACTCATTCTGTGATTCTGTGAAGGGTTTGTGCTGGCTGATATTATGGTCTGCTTGCCTTGCACTGCTCCTGGGGGCCCCCAGCCCACCAGGCTGTGCTGCACACTCTGCCCAGTGTCTGACACACTCTGGAGATGATGCAGAACAGGAGAAACGAAGGAATCTCGTGGTGAGGCAGCAGCAGAGCTGGGCTCTCACTGCCAGCAGGACCATACCCACTTCTGCTGCCTGCTCCTGGTGCCAAGATGAACTCATTCCTTTGGAAAAGGAGTCAGTGAGGTGTGTGTGTGTGTAAACAGATAGCCTGGTCAGGAAATATGCCTCTACCAATATTGTCCTGCGGTGGCTGCTTTGATGCTCTGCAGTGTGCTCTGTTCCTCCTAGACTTATAATTCTTTCTGCTAGCTCATGAGGAATTTTTAAATCCTGTTGGCTGTCTGATTGATTTCTATGGGAAAACTATGATATCAGTGGGAACTTTATCTGGGGAGAGATGGATGCTTGGCTGGATGCTGTCAGGGTAAATTGCAGGTGCTGTATTAAAACCCCACAGCAGATAAAAACATGTCACTCAGCTCCCTCCCCTCCCTGCCCTACTTTATTCTCCCCAGCACACTTAACATGCAAGGACCTCGTGTGCCATCACTGCAGGGGATGTGTGTGCTCAGGACAGGAGACATTTCCATTTCTATTTTCAGGTTGTTTTTCAGGATGAGTGAGTGGATTACAGCTTCTCCCCGTTCTGGTGCATCAATACTTTGCATCAGCCACAACAATGCTTGAAGCTGTGCATTGTTAATCTCACCCAGCTCTGTATTCCCTCTTCCCTCCAAGTGGGTTGAGGCATGGAGTGATCAATCATGATGACTAATAAAGGATTGGCTATTAGTATTTCTTAAAGTTCCTGTCTTTAGGATCCTTGGCAAGAAAATACTTGCTTTTAAAGAAAACTGCATATCTATAGGAGTATAGCATAAAGCTTTCCTTGTCGTCATAATTTTGAGTATTTTGAGGTGTTTCAAATCTCTGTAGTTTGTACTGGGACTTCAGAATTTATCAAAAGGATAATTATTGCAGTAAGATTGTCATTTTTGCTAGGTCTGTTGAAATCACTTTAGATTTGGCTAAATCAAGCTGCCACAAATTGTGTATAAATAGGTACCAGTATATAAATATATATATATACTGGTACCTATATATATATATATATATATATATACACACACACACATAAATAGGTACCAGTTTATATATATATATATAAATATATATTATATATAGTATAGAAATATATATATAAATAGGTATCTTTTTCTCAAAAAGATAACTGCAATGGTGCCATAATTCTGCATAATACATCTAAGAATATTTATAATTTCAAGTGCAAAATCAAGACTTATAAATGAAAAGTATTTTTAATTTTTAAGCTTTTAGAACTGAACAGTTGTAACTGTGCAGAAGCTGGGATTTTTGATGTAGTGCCTTCAGTTATTTCCACTAAAAAGTATTTTTCAATCATGCAAGCTGATTAAGGGTCTGAGCTCCCAGTGAAAGGTGTCTCTGGGTAACTCAGTGTCCCTTATAAATCCTGCTGAGCACCTTCTGTGTCTTCAGATCCCCAATAAAGCCTTGATTGGCAGTGATGGGAGCTCCCAGCTGGAGCAATTATCCTGACAAGTTAATATGGACGCTGCAAACGTGGCAGGAAGGAAATTCATGGCACTGTGTGCCTGGAGGGTGACCCTGGCTTGTGCCTGGGGTGCAGCCCCCCCTGAACACACCAAATACCTGCCTGCATCAGGATCTGATGGATTGCCCTCCAACTTTTATTACCAAAGGCCAAATCCTGACTTCCTTCTAAAATTTTGAGGTATAACTACATTAGCTACATAGAGATGTAAAAAGACTACGCAAAATGGATGGAGAAGAATTATACCACGTTTTCATCCATTTTTAACTTGAGCATGAATTTCTAGGATTGTGCTCCTTCCCTCTGAAATCCTGCGCTGTAATTTTAAGCTGTGCAGTGTGAGAGGCAGTCCTGCTGTAGCTGCTACTGTAAAACCTAATTTGCTGCATAAAATATGAGAGCTATAGTGAAATATGAGCCTGGAGAGCAACTCTTTTGATCTTGAGTAGTCAAAAGGTTGGCATGTATAATGGTATGAAAATAAATGATGTCAAAACTGTAGGATATAATTTATGGTTTGGGGACTACTTTACTCATGGAAGCAGAAGCTTCTACCACTGGAAAGCAAGTAGTTCAACAATAGATAATGAATGGAAATGACAAACTTTCACAAACCCCCAGATAGACTTGATTGTGCAATTCATCAGTTTAAACACAACCAGTTGTCTAATTTACTGTGCCTATATATTATTAAATAGAGCATTTATAATATATATATATGATTGGAACTTGAGCCTTCATTTTGTATTTCTTTAAATAAGTACTAGACTTTAATTGTCATCCAGTTTGGCAAGGACTTGGACACATAAATTATCTTTAAACTATAAACTCTTTAAACTATAAACTATCTCAGGTCGAGTGACAAAAGCTTGGGTTGTGTAGGCTTTTCAAAAGGAGCTTTTTGAGGTGTCCCAGCACAGACTGAAGAGGGCCCAGATGTGTAATTGGTGCTCCTAGGAGAGGGATCACAGAAAAAGGGCAGAATATTTGTTGACTGAAATCTTTATGGCTTTATACCATGCAGGTTATTATGTGTGCCTCTGGTAGCTGAGACTCTGTTGCCTACAGGGGCTTTAGACTTGGGATATTTTTTTAATATATGTATGAAAAAATGGTCCATGGACTAATTTATTTACCTCCATTTGCTTCATTCAAAGTTGCACAACCTTCCCCAATAAACTCTCTGCAAACAGTCTTTTAACTGGGCTTGAGGTCTGGGGGGGTTTGGTTGCTTAGTTTTGTTTTGGTTGGGTTTTTTTGTTAGTTTGGTTTTTTTATTTTTTCCCGTGTTTTTTTCCTTTTTTTTTTCCTTATTTGTTTTGGTTTTGTTTTTGTGATATTTTTTTTTGTTTGGTTGGTTTTTTTGATGCTCTGTCTTTCTTTTGAGGTCTCCTTTGTGAAGCTTCTCTTCGTCCTTCTGTCACCCAAAGGCTGCCCAGTCCCTTTGGTGGTGCTCCAAGGCTGTTGATGAACAGAGTGAACCCAAGGCTGGCGTTGTGTTGGGTGTCACTGCCCTCTGCAGAGTGAGCTCCTGCAGGGGAAATGCTGCACCCAGAGCTCCCCAGGCTGATGGGGCTGTTTGGGTCCAACCACTGAGCCTGAAGCTGGAATTCTCCCCAAGGATGTAAAGATTGCACCCCCATCAGCAACCCCCAACCCTACCCAAATCTGTGTGGACAGAGCTCCTAGGAGCTGTTTGAAAAAAATGAGTTTTAATAATGACAGCTGTGAGCCACCCTGCATGCCTTTTCTATGGATGTAGCTATAAACACACACATTTCATGGACCTGTTTCTCCAGAATGTGTTTCAGTAAAGTGCATCAAGAATTTGATGGTGACAAAAGTGAATATAAGCTTGTCTCACTAAAGGCTTGGTATTGACTTGAAAGTGCACTTTGTTTATTGATTCTGTTTCTTACTTCCCTTCCACATCCTCCTGCTGAATGCTGTGAGCTTTCAGTGCCTGTGGGAGAACTGAATGTGTTTTGATGAAGGTTTTAAAGTGCTGTATTAATCACACTTCTGTCAGTCCTCAGTGGTGGATTTCAGGAGTATCACACTGTCACAGCTCTAGATGGGCCATATTGATCTTGATGATTAAATCAGCTAAAGAAAACTTGATTTCTGAGGGAAAACTTAATATTCTCAAAGCCCAAATGTCTCCTAAATATTTATAGGTGAAGAAAGTTGATCAAATACCTTTGTTCTCTGATTATTACCATGAGCAGCAACACTTAGTTCAGATTCTCATCACAGTGATGTGATGTAGTAATATATAAATTCCTGTGTAGGTGTTTTCAATCGTGGGAATATGCAGAGGTAACTTTTTTCTTCTATCTTGGCTAGGCAGGAAGATAAATAGGTAAAAGTGTGTATGTGTTTAAGCAATAAGGTTGGTTTAATGGTTCTGGGGGGAAAATTTCCTCTGGTACACAGAGTAGTGACTTGATTGAACAGGACAGAATCATGCAGTTCAATTAATGTGCAAATATGTGTTCACTGAACTTTCATTCCATTTATCACATGGACATGGAAATAGGGTCATTTTTTATCTCTGTATTATGTATATGACATCTTAGTTTGCTTCCTGCATGCTGCTGTGGGGAAAAAAGCAATGTGGCACACCAGAGGCAAAAAGAATTGGAGATAAATTCCTCAGCTGTCACAAACATATTTAAGTAGATCTTTGTTTGAAGATAAATCTCTTCCTTCTGCAAGGACTAACATTCAGAAGGCCTTTGCATGCTCTCCCCATTAAAATTGGATATGTTCCTTGGCTGTGTGCTGGGAAAAATCATGGGCAACAATTGTCATGTTTATGAAGTACATGGTTAACAAAAGTGTACTTACAGAAAAACATCAAAATGAAGTTTTAGCTGGAAGTACATTAATATTCACCATTAGCTGTTTAAAATAAGGAGTCAGATATTTCAAAGTAACTTTTTCCTGATTCTTACCAAGGTTTTCTTCCATCCTCAGGCCTAGTGAAATTTGTTTGGGGACTATTCTCGTTCCTTTGACTAATAACTACCTGAGTACAGGTAGTTATTCAGTTCTTATACTGAAAACCTGTACTGGTATATTCTGTTAGTAAAAGTAGAATGAATAAACTTCTGCCTTTTATTTCTATAATTGGTGAAAAAAAAGTTTCCTTTTCTCTTGATATGGAACAAAAATTTACAGCAGCAAGGGTAAAAGATGAAATTTCATAACTGCAATGTAAATTAGTGTGATAAAAATTCCCTTCTTAAGAGCCTGTAAGAATACTGGAAGGTGGTTAAGAATTTCATTGTTCAGTTTCACTGAGAGTCTGAAGACCTTTTGGCTGACATGGGCAGCTGTAAAAATTAAAGAGCAGCTGAATTCCACATGGAATTGTAGCATTTGCAGGCAAGGCTTATAACCTTTAAACAAAGCACAGGCCAAATTCTCTGCCAGGGAAATTGGCAGAGCTTCATAAACTTTAATGGAGCTGGGCCTTAATGGAACTGTGCCAGGTTTGAGGAGCAGTGAACGTGAGCTCAATTTAGGCAGGAGGTGGCAGAAGCTGAGGTAGAGAAAGAGGAGTTTAAATTGTTAATAATCAGTCCCCACAGGTCACTTTTAAATAGGAGAAGGTCTCAGCCTGGGAACTGCAGTGTCTGGTGAAAACCAGATGTCTTTCCATCAGATATTTAGTTCAACAGCTTTAATTTGTATGTGAAAATGCAGGAAAAATTGGATTTCTTATTAATTAAACCTGTACTGCTGCTTAACATTGTGCCCAAAATGAGCAAAAGAGATATTTTGGGAAATGTTTCTGAATGGAATGTGAGGAGTTTGGAGCAAACAAACCATAAACTCCAGGGCAGGACAAAGGGAAATGTTTCCATCAGTGCAAACACATTGATGCAGCGCTTAGAGAGCATGAGGGGTTTATGTTTAGGGGAAATAATGTGTTTATAACAATAGATGTTCATAGGTAATATCTGTTCACAGATAAAGCAATTGTGAGCCAGCCAGCATTTTGGGTTGGGACTTCACCAGGAAGTTGTGGAAGGGTGCTGCTGCCTATTCCCATTATACATTTAAAAACCAATTTCCTTAGCAGCAGCACTCCCTGCAAAGGCGAATATCCAGAATCATGACGGGGTGTTTGGGGGCAGTGTGTATTTGGTTCATTCTTTTAACTGAAGTACTAAAATATTTTGCTTTCCCATTCATGTTTAACAGCTGCCAAACATGTTTAGGAAACGTGTTCTGTACAAACCCAGGAAGGGTTTGATTTAAAACTGCTGTGGTTGCTTGGAGAAATGTTCATTTTGCTGTAACGGGGAGGAGGAAATCAGCATTGTTCTCCATCTCCTGCTTTGCATAGCTGGGGAAGGTGAGCAGCAGTACCTGCACTGGTGTAGCTGCTGTGGGGGGGAAAAAAGAGAGAAACTGCTGCCCAGCACTGCAGGGGAGAAAATAGAGGAGCAAACTTGGGAGGGAGTCTGGAGTGCTGGAGGAAAGGTGGAGCTGAGTGGGTGAAACAGAGCCTTTCTCCTCCCCAGTCACGACAACTTGGCTGAGAGATCAACAAGGCATAGCCAAAATATTTCCTTTTCTTGAGTGTTCTCAGAGGTCATAATTAAACCATGTCTTGTAGGGGAAGCCCCCTTTGCTTAAGGGAGATCTGAATTTTCCACCCTAGGAAATGGCAGATGACAGAGGCAGCCTGGGCTGCTTAGCTGCTTGTTAAGGCACCTTTTTCCCTGGGAGTTCCACATTTCTCTGCCACTGAAACATGATTTCAGTTTCTGGTCTGTGACAGTGCTCACAGGGGTCCCAGGATGAGGGAAGAGATGAGGATCTGACTCCATGTTTCAGAAGGCTGATTTATTATTTTATGATGTATATTACATTAAAACTATACTAAAAGAATAGAAGAAAGGATTCCATCAGAAGGCTAGCTAAGAATAGAAAAGGAAGGAATGATAACAAAGGCTTGATTGGCCATTAATTAGAAACAAGCACATGAGACCAATCCCAGATGCACCTGTTGCATTCCACAGCAGCAGATAATCATTGTTTACATTTTGTTCCTGAGGCCTCCCAGCTTCTAAGTAGAAAAATCCTAAGGAAAGGATTTTTCATAAAAGATGTCTGTGACACTGGTCTGATAAAGAGTTTTCAATTACTTGTAGTGTGGAAGTGGTTTCTTCCCTTTATAATGAATTATTGCATATGATTAATTATTTGCTGAATTACTAAAGCGTTCTAACTAAAGGACATTGTCTGTTGGATTGGGAGTTTATGATTTTGGGACTAGGCTGAAGTCTTCAGAATCATCTTCACGGGGTTTCTATAACAGAGTAACTCCCAGCAGTTGGTCTGAAAATTGCTCTCCTTGCTGTATCTCATTTCCTTCTTCCTCAGTGCCCTTTGTTCCCAAAGGACATAGTGAATGTCCTGAGTAGGATTTGAAGAATTCAGCGTAGATCCAAACCATCTAGAGAAGCTCAAAGAGTTCAATCTTTTAAATTTTATTGCATTTTTATGCAGACTTTACATTCTTACACTTCAAACATAACACAAGAATTTCTCTCCTGCTCTGGATTCAGTGAATGCCTTTTGCTGTAGCTTCTCTGGGGAGGCAAAGCAGCTCCCAGCTGAACAGCTCTTCACATTCAGCAGGACTTCTGAAAACATGAAATTGAAAACAGCATCGTGTTTGAGCTCTAGATGATTTATTCTGACAAATGACACAAGGGCATCTCCAGATAAACACAGATGATTACATGTTGGTAAAGCCACCAATTGTCAGGAGACCAGAATAATGTTCTAGGAGGAAATATCTGTGGTGTTTAATGAATTTTGAAGCATCACTACAAAACCTCTGTTACAAAACTGCATTTTAAATCAATACTGAGAGTGTGCTGAATTGATAAAATCAGAGTTCAAGTGCTGAGCTGTGTTCATCACTTTAGTTTGTCCTGCATGGACTTGAGAATGCCATTGGATATTGGTTGTACTTTTCAGAAGAGAAGCCTAGGAGCAGATTAAGGCCTAGACTTAAATATATTGAAAGCTGAACCAAACAGGCAGAGTAATTTAATCCTATTTTTGTTAAGCTTTTGATAAATACTTTATTTATTGTAATACAGATCATACACTCCATTATGGTTCTGGTCAGGACAGTGTTTTAGGAGAGATCCTCCAGAAGGAGAAGACTTAATGGCAGTGACAAATATTCCTGAATGTGGCTGTAACTATCAGAAATTTTGGTTTATGGCTCTTTACTTAATGCTTTAAATGCTAAATTAAAGAAGCCATTGAGAGTAGTGAAATGTGTCTTTTCTAATAATTAATAATAATAATATAATAATAATAATAATTCTAATAATTATAAGAGCATTATGGGAGAGACAAAGTGACAGTTTAGAAGCCATAGGAGCCATTAATTCAGCTGCCTCTCCCAGATTGATGGGTGTCTAGTTCCTTATCACCCCCAGCCAGTGTCACACTGCCACAAGGAGCAGGTGCCTTCACCTCAGCTGCTAGGGTGAAAAATTGCATCTCAAACATCTCCAGCCTCTTCGTCTCCTGAGCAGGAATGGTGATATGGAAAATTCAAGTGTTTGGTTTATGTCACCAACACTTAAAACCAAAAACAAACAAACCAGTCCCCAAAACAAAACAAATTAAACAGTTCCTCTTGCCTTTTACAGAGTGACGTAAAGTGAAGACATATGATTGCATTTTGATTAAAAGTAATTACAAGTAACCTTAATTAGCTCCTGATCCCATGAGTTTAGAGGAATGCTCTATTTAAAATGAACTAATGCAAAAAATTTTAATACTTCCATAATAAACGAGAATGTTTTTTCTTCATATTCAAAAGTAAAGAACTCTCAAACATTAAATGAACTATAAAATGCCTGGAAGAACACTGGAACCATTAGGAACCTCATTGTCATCATTCCCATAACTGGTTTGAAACATGGCATTTTCATGGATAGGTAACCATTTACTTTCTACATGAGTTGCTGTGATAAGAATTTATTACAGGACCTCAGGGAAATGTTGTTACATCTATTAAAAAAAAGTTACCATTAATTTTGTAGAATTAGAACATCGATTTAATTTGGCCTCCTTTAATTGATGTTAGGCAGCTTGGGAACGGATGTCCTCACTTTGTAAATGCACTTAATCACTTCTTGCTACAAAACCTTGAACATAATTTTTCCAATCAGAGCTGACAGTTGTAGGGTTAAAGCTCAACACTAATAAATTCACAGGGACTAGATACTGTACTACCTGCTATCCCTCTTCAAAACACTGGCACTGCAAAGCAAGTCTGAATAATTTTAATTAGATAATCTCACTATGCGTTCTTTTCCTAAATAAATTTTATTTGCTCCTGTTAGCACAGTAATTCAATTTGCTGGTGTTTGTCTTCTTGGGAGAAATAAATTCCTTGTGAGCTTGTAGGGCTGCCAGCTGGTGCACAGTGCAGAACAGAGGGGCTGGGGTTTGGTGGCACTTTGGGGGGCGTTTCTGGGGGCACAGGGGCTCTGGCAGCCTGTGGACAAAGGCACTGGCAGGGTGAAGGTCAGGCAGCTCAAAAAAACAAATATCAACGTGCCCAGGTTAATGGTGGCACTGTCAGGGAATGGCATGGAAAGATTTTTTTTTAAAAAATGATAAGTCTGCTTCTACTTGTTGTGGTCATTATCCAACATTCTCTGTTTTACTTGGAGAATAAGACATGTGTGTGAGGTGTTTTAATCACTTAGTTCTGATGTTTTATCAGTGCTGCGGTCATGGTTTTCCCTGGAGATCATGGCCCAGGTAAGAATAAGCTGTTGCTTGGGGGAAGAAATAAGAAATAACTCCAGAAGTCCTTTTCCTCCAGAACACCACTTTGCACTGAAGTGATTTCCCTCTTGTTATTAGTCTTGTTTACAATTTCTTTGGCACCTGGGAGGAGCAGTGGGATAAGAGGGAAAAAAATGTCTTTTGTCTTGGAAAATCTCCTCATGTAGTCAAAAATCAAGATTTCTTTTGGTTTTGTTTTTGGTTTTTTTTCCACCACCAGTAGAGTGGTGAAAAATTTCTGTGGCAGCATTTCAGGCAATTTTTACATTTTCCACCTTTTTTCTCTACTACTAATGAAGAAAAGCTTTGATTAACCATCCTGGATAACCCTCTGCTGCTTCAGCTCTGGTTCTCAAATGCAATTGTTCAGTTTTTCTCCTTGAGTCTCTGTGGGATTTCCCCTGTGGAAGAAGAAAGCAATCTCTTAAGTCCCTGTGACTTTCCGTGTGTATTTTAGTAGAGTTTTTAGATTCCAGAAATTGGGGTAGGGCTGATCCATGCCTCTCCTGAGCTGGCAATGGGAGCTCATCAAAATGCCAAGCTCAGTTCTTCCCTCAGCTCTCACAAGAAAACGAGGTGGGTAGATTAGAGGAAATTTGTGGAAAGCAAAAACATGTTTAATAATTCAAAATTGGATGAATGAGTAACTAAGCAGACCTTGAAGCTGAGGCCTTTGAAAGACAGAACAACAGAAGCTGACCATGTACATGAGCTGCTCTATAGACTTCCTTTTCCATTCAGCTTCAGAAACTTTTTTTCATCTAAGGTCAAAATTAGTTGGGTTTTCAGGTCAGTGACTTGAAGCCTACTCTGTAAACAAATAGCAGAGAAAGGCTTCTAGCTGTACATTTTCTTTTAGAACGGTTCGATTTTTTAGTCAAATAATATTTTTTCATAAAAAATATTGCAAATTTTGTATTCTCCTGCCTTAAAATAAATTGTTTCAGCTGTACAAATGAGAATAAGCAGCTTTATTCCCTGATTGATCATAGCACATCTCAGGTAAATGCATTAGTAGGCACTTTTAAATTATGAATGTAAAATACTAAATAGATGAAAGCACTATGAAAACTGTTTTGGCTTGCTACATAATTAGGGTGTGTTTTATCTTTACACCATTCAGATTTTCATTCAAACTTTTGAACATATTGACCACTGCCAAATTTATCACTCCTCTTTTCCGCGTTTGCTTTCCACACGTAGCTTGGAATGTTCTCACTTGTCTAGGGCTGCAGATAAGCTCGTGTGATGAGTGAAGGGATGAGGCAGATGATGCTTTAAATGCACAGATATTTTCCTTTCAAAGAGGAGGATTAGGGGAGGACTTTTCATTCAAATCCTGTTGATCCAGAGCAGGCAGTGTGGTGTTGATAACTGATGAGTTGAGGGCGGGTGTTCAGCTTTCTCTGGGATATTCCAACTTTTGAAGGTCTCAGAAGCTGAGAGGTGCAGTGGGGCATAATTGTTTGTGCTGTGCACGTGGTTAAAAGCAGCAGATATTTATGATCCCTCATTTGATGGAACTTCTGATGGGATGGAGGAGATTTCCCCTGCTCATGGCACATCCTCGTGTCACAGGTACACAGCTTATCAGCATTGAGACATAAACTTTAAAGAATTTAGGGATTTCAGAGGGGCTGAGGTTTTAGTTAGAGATAAGCTTTAAGTTAATTAAAATAAATGGTTAGGCCTTGATGAAGTTAAGAGTTAGTAGTTAACTAATAATTGATGGCTTGTCAACACAATGCTTGGTTAGCTGGGTTTATAATGAAGAATATAGAAACTGATAAATGGCTTTTAGGAACATAAGACAATTGAGGCCGCCTCTGTTCTGAAACCAATTGAAGATGGGGAATGGGAGTTCTACCAAGGGTTCATTTGTCATATTTGCCTTGAAAAGGTAGAAAGGTCAGAACGAGGAAGAGTTCATTTACTGCTCATTTTGGGACCCCTCCCCATGAAAGGGACCACTGGCCCATTTCAAGGAACAAACTGCACATGCTTAACAGCTTTTGAACTAATTACCATATGAAATGGGGAATGGGATGCACCAAAGTTATGAATATGCATTTGTATTTTGGGTATTCAATACTTGGATAGATAAAAGGACTCTGTAATCACCTGTAAATCACAGTGTGTATTTGGGAGCTATCCCACAATAAACACACACTTACTAACTTTAAACTGTTACTAACTTTAAACTGTTACAGAGTCTTTATCTGTCACAGTTGGATATTGGTATTAGATCAATATTAATAAACCAGCATCCCCCCTTCACACCAGGCACAATCTGCTTTTTAGCAGTTCCCTAACTAAGCTAGCTTATTTCCAGCAAAAATCCAAACTGTGAAGTTTGTTTTGGTCTGTTTTGCCCCCAGTGTATTTAAAAGAATAGTGTGTGAGGGACAGATCATCTGCTGGGCTCTGTCTGAGAATAATCCAGCTCCTACATGGCAATGTGAGAGCTAAACATCTCTTTAAGCCCTGGAGTATCCATAAACACATCTTTTCAGTAATAAACTGATTTTGACCTCTTGTGTCAACTTCTCTGGGCCAGTAAGAGAACACTGTTAATTTTAATACAAATATATTGCTGCTTGCAAGGACAGGGAGCTTTTAACACGGGAAAATTGAGATCATTGTTCTGTCATGCACACCTGAAGTATCTGCTTTATCCCTCATTTAATGGAACTTCTGATGGGATGGAGGAGATTTCCCTTGCTCATGGCACATCCTCATGTCACACATACACAGCTCGTCAGCATCATCCCTTCACACTCGAAAATATCTGTTTTTTAGCAGTTCCCTAATTAGGCTAGCTCATTTCCAGGAATAATCCAAACTTTAAAGATTTTTTTTTGGTCTGTTTTGTATTTAGAACAGAACAAATGTATTTAAAAGAATAGTCTGTGAGGAATAGATCATCTGCTGGGCTCTATCTGAGAATAATCCAGTTCCTACATGGCAATGAGAGAACTAAACATCTCTTTAAGTAATTAACATCTCTTTCAGTAATTAACTGATTTTGACCTCTTGTATCAACTTCCCTGTGCCAGTGAGGGAACACTGCTAATTTTAATACAAATATATTGTTGTTTGCAAGGACAGGGAGGTTTTAACACTGGAAAATTGAGATCATAGTTCTGCCATGCTCACCTGAAGTATCTGCTTTTCACAGTGTTCAGAAACAACTTGCCCTACTGTGTATTGCTTATCTCAAAAATCAGTTTTAAGTGCATTCCTATATTGATCAGATTTCATACAGGACTGTACTGGGATATCATCACTTTACAATCTATGCTGAGGGTTTTATTTAATTGGCTTTGCAAAGTCTGCATTTGTCTGGGCTGACCTTTCTATTTTTATTCTAAATATTTATCTTTGGAGTCAGTAGCCTGCACTGACCATTTCACTGATGAAACTGAGGACAGCTTGCAATCCTGCTGTTGACATTTGTGTTTAACCTCTGACTTTTCAAAGGAAATTCATTAGTGGCTATACAGCTTCCAGGAGTTCATTTTACTTTTCTTAATCATGCAGCAAGGCCACCTCTCCTGGATCCACAGCCAACTGTTTAGTGCAGTTTTTAATGAGCTACAGCACCTTTGGGGAAGCTCATCTCCAGGGTTGGCTTCAGGCACAAGCAAGCCAGGTAATTTCAAGGGCTGTAAACTGATGAGGGCAGCAAAATCCCAGTTTTAGACAAGGCAGAGCTTTGCTGGTGCTCCCTCACCCTGCAGTGATGGCAAAGCTCCCTGTCCTGGTGGAGAGGCTTGGGCACCGCAGTGGGACATGGCACATCCAACCCTGTCCCCCTCGGCTCCTGAGCTGTGTCCTTGAGAGGACAGGAGGCTGCAGGACAATCCATCCCTCCTGATGCTGGTGCCAGCCCACACGTCCCATCCTGCTCAGCTTCCCCAGCTCAGCTGGGCAGATGCCTGTCTCTCACATGGGCAGCCACAGGGAAAGGCACAGCAACAGGATTGTGGTGTTTCCCAGAGACAGACAGCATTCCCCAGCTTTCCTGGGGAAAAAAGATGTTTGATGAAGCCAGTCTGCCAAAGGTGTGAGATAGAATTTGTCTCTGTTGAGGTGAAATTTTGAAATGCATTTTGGTCTGTTCCACAAAAGCCTAATGGTTATATTACTGTTCCAGGCAAAGCTGGGCTCAGGTGTGGGTTCAAATGGGTTTGTGCCACCCCCTGTCCCCTCCTGGAAAGTGTCACAGTTCTTAATCACCCCAGATGAACACTGGGGTTCATAATCACTCCCCCGAGTAACACTGGGACCCCTTTGGCAGGAGCAAAGAGGAAAAGCCCCTGGAGGTTCCCTCCAAGTCTGATCCATGTTCTGCACCATCTGTGAGGAGCTGCCCCATCCCACCCCACCCTCACCAGGCAGTGCTGCTCTGGGCCAGGTCAGGTGGGAAATGCAATATTTTTACATCTTTCCCTTTAAACACCCTGCTCTGGTGCCTGTGGCTGCCCCAAAACGCAGGGCTTGGAGCAGCTCCTAACAGAATTTGCAAATGTGGCTCCTTTTTAGCTCACAAATCTGGGCCTTGAGGTTTCAATTCCCACTTCTCAGATCCTGGCTATCCCTGTGGAGTCCCTGAAGAGTGATTTTCCTGGAGTTCTTCCCTTAGCTCTCTGAAGCAGAGGGGAAGACAGCTGGGTTCTCTGCTTTAATTAGACTGAGGAAGCTGCTCATAAAAGAGTGGAAAAGAGAGCAGAAATCAGCCAGCCTCTTAGTGGAAATGCTGCATGCATAATGCTGGGAGGGAATGGGTACATTTAAATCTGAATAGTTAAACAAGCCAAAGAGTTGTCACTTGGTTTTCTTTCCCCCCTCTTTGCAAATTTCCCTGGTAACAGCCAGGCAAGTTGGTGATTCAGAACATGGTTCCATTTATTTGGTCAAAAAGTGATAAGAGTCGTAAATATTTCAGAGGAATCAGTGTTAAGTTTCCTCTGCTGTGATTCATAAGGATTTGGATTATTATGATGAAAACATTTGTAAAGTTATTGTGCTTCTTTTCATCGAGAAAGGTTCACTTGTGAATCCCTGCTAGGACTGTATTTCCCACTGCTTATCTTTATTTCTCCAGGGTTTTAAGTGTTAGTCACCATATCAGGGCACTAAAACAGTGCCTGCTGCTGGGGTGACGGCATGGAAAATGAATGCCAATATTCACATCATGTATGGACTGACAATATTAGCATCAGACAGCTCTTGGCAGAAATAGAAATTTCACCAAAAAAAAAAAAAAAGGGAAAAAAAGGAAGTTTAGCAAGTGAGTTCTTAATATCTATATCTATATTCACAATATAATACAACTTCTAGATGACTGAGGGGGTGGGCATATATATAAATAAAGAAAGGAATAGATTAATCAAATATTAACCCAAATACTTCTTTCTGCAAATAAATACAAAAGTATTATTTTCAAGCTTGTTGGAAAATTATAGAATGAAGCTCTACTACTCATAAAATGGGTACCATACAGAGGAGGAGCAGCAGAACAAGTCCAGGCTAGAGAACCTTGGGGTGGGGGATAGTAAAATAAATTCTGCTTGCTGAGGTATCATTATTGCTGCCATTAGTGAAGAGATGGGAATACTTTTGGGCTAAGAATGATTCATTACTCAGAGAAACATCAGTCTCAGAGGGTGTGAGATCTGTGAGAGCAAGCAGTTGGCCAAAGCTCGAGTGTAGTCCAAAGTTCTTTGCTACAAGGTAATATATTAATTTCTAGTTTAATGGACAGTTGGTACAAGGTTTATTTTGCTTGTCTGACCTATCACCTTTACTTAATTTTGCTGCACTGCAGATATTTTTGCCTAATGGGCTATTATCACACTTACACACAAATGCTTCTATTATAACTTCTAAACTCTTTGCTTACTCTACAACCACAGCCCTACATTATAAACCCTTCACCATCTTATCAATGCAGTTTCTCACTTATCTAAGGTATATTCTACTTCAACCATAGAAACACAAGTTTATGGTTTTTCTGCTTAGTGTCTGTGTATTTTATTTTTACACCAATCTAAGCTTTGTCTAAGATGGCAGATCAAACCTTCTTGTATCTGGGGAAGTTTCTGTTTGTCTAATTCCCACACTGAGAGAAGGGCTATATAAATATAACCTACTATTGTAATAATTATAATTAATAATATTAATATAATTAATATTATTGATTAGCATGTTTCTGCTTTGCAGTGCTCTGTGGGGAAGGGATTGGAGGCCTCTTTCCCCTGCGTCACTGAACTCAGCCTTGTAACAGAAACTATTTAGATATTTGTGTTTGATATATTTTGTAAATGTTCATGAATCTACAAAGGGCAAGAAGTTGAACACCAAGCAGGCACTTGTGAAAAGAATACACAAATAAATATGAGCAACTAAAGTATTTCTTTATCTTCTAGTTTTATTGCCTCTTATGATAGAGCAAGTTAAGTGAAAAAAAATAAACTGTTGGTATTCAAGAATCAGTGTTTTATTCAGTAAATGTTTCAATAATCCACAGCTAGTTAAAATTCAATTTAAAATTCACCACAGAATTTTTGCTTCAGTGTTCTCAATTTTAAAGTTATTTTTAACTACTATAAAAAGCACAGTGAAATCTTTTGGGAATAATTTAATCCTTAAAGCTTCTCTAGACACAGAGCCAAGAGAGAAGCACCCTGTGAACAGGAAGGGGCTGCTTGTAGAGCTCTGCATCCTCACTAGAGACTGAAATTCCATGGCTGCTCCACCTGAAAATCATGGCCAGGCAATGTTGCTGTGTAGAGGGCAGGAAAAAGACTTTTATTGAGATGCTTCTACTACAATGAGTTGTAGAATTATATGTGTTATGTTAGAATATGTGTCTGTGTGCGTGAAGGTTTTAGCTTTTACATTTATCAGATGCTGTACTGCATTAGCGTATAACTCTGAACACCAAGATATTGTCTTTGCTGGGATGGAGGCAGGAATGATGAATCTGACTCCATGTTCTCAGAAGGCTATTTATTGCTTTATAATACTATATTATATTAAAGAATACTATACTATACCAAAGAATACAGAAAGGATACTTACAGCATGCTAAAAAAGATAATAATGAAAACTCCTGACTCTTTCCATAGTCCTGACACAGCTTGGCCCTGATTGGCCAAAGAGTGAAAACAACTCCCAGCAGAATCCAATGGAACAATCACCTGTGGGTAAACAATCTCCAAACACATTCCACATGTGAGCACAACACAGGAGAAGGAAATGAGATAAGAATTGTTTTCCTTTTCTCTGAGGCATCTCAGCTTCCCAGGAGAAAAATCCTGGGAGAAGGGATTTTTTCAGAGAATGTGAATGCCACACCAAGGCATCATGTATATATAAATATAGATCTAAAAATACAATATAATTGTTCTGCCTCACCAAATTCTTCCCTTTGGAGTTCGTTGCATCGGCTGAGCTCTTCACAGCACCCCCAGCCCTGATCCCTGGGAGGACACAGAGTGCCAGCCCATCCCTGGGCCAGCTCTGCCAGGGCTGGTTCCCCTCTCCCAGCCCAGCCTAGGGACACTCTGAGCTCCACAGAGCCACTCCTGCAACTCCTGAATGCTCCATTATTCTACAGGTGGGTGTAGAACACCCGCTTGTGTTTATTACTCAGAGAAATCTCAGTCTAACGTAATTTAATAAAGCTATAAGGGACTTCTTTGGGATGCATCCCAGCAGAAATGTGCATGGCACATCTGGTTGTGGCTGTAGCTAATTCCAGATATGCAGAGGCCTCTCCTCACTTGCTCAGTTTATCAGGAATCTGGGCGGAACTGGATTCTATTATGAATTCCTTTGCACTTTGAAATCCACTTGGAAATTCTATGAGGTGCCCTGTTTTAATACTAAGGAAATATCTTTGGGAAATTCACTTAAATTTTAATTGTTTGCCGGATTACCTGACAATATCTGTTCTGCATAGGAATATAAATGGAGGCTTAGTAAAGAAAGAGAAATGGTCACAATAATATAGTTCTGGGTGCAGCAGGTGGATGGATTTTTTGCCACAATCAGAAGAAAAGCTGTTGCATAGATTAGCAGGACGTAGGGTTGAGTGGATATTTTAAAGAGGAGGTCATTTAGACAGAGTGACCAAATGTATAAAAGTGACTGCCTTCTGCCAGCCTCTTGGCACCCAGATATGCATAGATAATTCTGACAGAGATCTGATACTTTCAGAATTCAACTGGTCTTCAGATCAAAGCCAGTAAAGCTACAACTGTTGGGATTTATGAGGGTAATCTACACAGGAGACAAACAAATCCTTTATTTCCTTAATAATGGTTATAAATTTAGGAATTGCTTGAGTTCTGTAACTACTGGATTTCCTTTGCTGTCAAGTCAGTTCTGTGGGGAGATGGCAGAGCTATACCTGCATTTATTTATTTATTTATTTAAGTAAATATCTGCAGCTGCAAAAACAAATAGGCTTTTTCAGACTTTTTTCTTTTAAGAAAAGACACTTATAATTGTAAAATATGCAGTACTTGAGCATTTTTCCTCAATTGTGAGCACTTTCCATTCCCTTTTCGAAAGCTTTTTCTGGGGACACTCACGTGTTACAAATAGCCTTGAAAAATAAATAAACAATGCATCCTTTTGTTAGGAGTATGTGCATCTTATCCATCTGTCCTCCTCTTGTGTTCCTTCTGTGTTATTATTCTACAAAGTCAATTCTTCCAGAGAATCTATGTGATTCTTTTTTTTTTTTCCTTGTAAGAAGCTTACAGGACAAAAAAGCAATAGAAATTCACCCCGGTATTGTTCTTGAGGAGGTATTTTCCCTTTACTACCTTGAACAATCTTCTTGTATGAAAAATGAAATAGAAGGAAAACAGAAAACCAACTGCCTTTTATCCCTCTCATTTAATGGAGCTGAGTTCTCCTCAAGAGCGCCTTGGAGTATTTAACCAGCTCCTGATGCAGTAATTACAGCTGCTGCCTGGCCTGGTGCTGCAGGTGAGGCTGTGCTGGTGTAATTAAAAAAAAAAAAAATAAAAAAAGGTGAATTTCTCTGCGGTGAAGGTGCCAGAAGTGAGGGATGGCAGAGGAAGGGAGCAGCTTTGAGAGTCACCAGTGTCACACGTTGCTCTGTCCACCTGCCCTTGTCCTCAGGGCAGGTTAAAATGCCAATGACAATTTAAAAGAGGTGGGTAAGGGAAAGCAGAGGGGTTTTTGGAGAGGCTCACTGATCAGTCCCGTTAATCACAGGCAGTATTTCACACCTGGCTGGGGTGGCCCCATGAGCTCCAGGGCTGATGGTTTGACACAGGGGTGCCTTTGGATCCTCTGCAAACCCTCTGGAATTCTCCTTTCACTCTGCAGCGCTGCATAAGGGCACAGATTTCCTGACAGAGCAGGCACTTGATGTAAAAACAGTTGTCTATAAACTAAAGAACAGCTAGGGGCACTGCTGTTAGGCCTGAAAAATGTTGCGGCTTTTGCTTTGTTTTCTGGGCTTATTTTATCAGAAATGTTCTGACAAAATGTCGGTGGCTTTTAGAAATTGATATGACTCTCTGGAGTAGATAGCAATAAATATTTAAAAGAATCCCACTGTTATTTTGAGGAGAAGGCTGTTATTAGAAAGCCTAGACAACAAGCATTTTTGTAACAAAACATCGCTGGAAAATGTAATATTAAAAATATCCCTGCTTGCTATGCTCCAAAATTCTACTGGTGACAAATGGAGTCAGTTTATTAATATCTCAGTCCACAGTCACAAATAATTAGAATAGAACATCAGGTGGGAAGGAAGCCCCCCAAAAGGAAACCCCAAAAGTGACTCTAAATTCTGATCCAGCAGAAAGGAGCTGAGCTCTGTTCATCCTCATTCTGAGCTGGTATTCACAGGGTATAAAACTGAGTAATTGATTCTGTTTCCCTTAATAAACAGAATCCTGTCCTTTTTATGGAATGTAACTTTACAGTTTCTGAAGAGGTTTCATGAGTGAAAAATTCATTGCTATTTAGTGTCCAATTGCACCCAGCTTTAGAGTCTAATGCCTCCTATTCACATTGCTGAGCAACCATCCTGCATCCCGTGCAGTGCAGAGTTGATTCAGGCAATTTTCCCTATAGATTTGTGCATATGTCACCTTTGGGCAAAAGATGAGCTAATAGAATTGAAATGAATGTAATTGGCAGAAGGTCAACCAGGGAGCTGTGCATGTCTAGAGCTTCCAGAAAATGCAGAGTTGTTTCATGTTGGCATATGACTTGATTAGTATGCAGGTAAGGTGATTGTGCCTCAACAGAATAATTGGATCATTGAAATATCTGCAAACCCTGGTGTATCTACAAAGCCTGAGCAGTGATTAGATCCTGCCTGTTCATCGCAGCAAGCCTTGAAATTCTTCCCACTGTGAAAAACTAATTTTCTGTGGGAATTTATTAAATAAGAAATCTGCATGCCACTTTACCTTGTAAGCATTACGGGCAGAATACAAAGATTTCCTTTGACTTTGATGTATGCACTTCACGGATGCTTTTATACCATTGTTTTGTTACTTCTCTGCATTCAGCAGAAATTCCAGTATCTCTTTCTTCCCTGGCTTTCTGGAGAGAGCTGCATCTCCACCCCATGATAAAGCAGCCTTCATTTAAAGCAAAGAGAAGGAGACGAAAGGTGGGCTGTGGAAAAAAAAAGAGGCACAACTGGAACATGCCAATACACCTCAGTTGTTGTGTTCTGAAAACAGCCAGAACAAATAGTCACAAGTTGTTGCTTTTCAATCTTCATGTTTCTGTGCTGTAATTGGTTTCTGCTGCACCAGTGAACAGATTTTATTGTGTCATCTGGGTTCTTTTTTGTTTTAAAACCAGGGAATGCTAGTCTCTGCTAATAAGGAACAACAGGTATTACAGGGTAGGATTCCACAGCGATAGTGTTGGGGAAGATGAAACAGGAAAGCCTTATCAATATGGTTGTGCCTGGCAAAAGATTTTGAGAATATGGAAACTATAAGTGAGATTGAAATGAAAGCAAGCTTTGAGATACCTCAGGTACTGAACAACAGGAAAACAATGGTGTGGCCGGCTGAGGGTAATCCCCTTTTGATGGAACAACACCCTCTGCTTGCAGACAGGCCCAAGGGTCAGAGCAGACCCTACAGCTTGGCAGAAGGGGCCCAAAGAGGAGTTTATAGGGTTTAAAATGTAACACAGTATGGTAATGTAATGATTCTTATAGGCTGTATGTAAATGCTGTAGGATTTGTATCTTGTACTAGATTGGTTAGTGAGAAATAGAATATTCAACACAGAAGAAGATTTATTGTATTGGAACGGGAACCTCGTTCTTTAACTCTCTCGTCCTCTCTCCCATCCTCTCTTTACTATGCTCTTGCCTTTCTCTTTACCTCTCTCTTTACTTTTCTTTACTGCTCTGAGCTGTGGCTGCAGCTCCCAGCAGGGCCCTGCACCCAGGCCCTTTGCAATAACCCACAAGTTCCAAGCCCTGGCTGCAGAGATCTCTCATCTCCGTCCATCCCAACCCTCCTACCCCCATCACTCCTACAAGAGAGGAATGAACATAACATTCCTAGAAGGTTTGCAATGTTTATTTCCACCCTACAGAGAAGGATGGAATAAACATTGCCTCTGAAGGGCAAATAATGAGGTCTTTTGTACTTCCAAAATAAGCTCCCACCTTGGTGCTGGTCTCAGACCCAGCACCTTTCCAGCAGCCTGCTGGAGCTGCAGCTCCTGTTCTCCTCTCAGCTGATGGTAGTGGAACAGAATAGCCCCAACATCTGCCTCCTCCACCCTGTTTTTGTGGTTTTAAGTGCTTGGCCACCCCAGGAGCCAGTCTAGAGTCACAAACAGCATCACTTAAGCTCCAGTGTAGCAGACAGAGCCAGTGTGGCAGATAATCACCTAAAAAGAGTAAATCCTCCTGGGTTAAGGAAAAGAGTTGTATGCAGAGCTAAATGAATAATTCATAGGAAATAATTTTTTTTTCCACTTGCGGAATGGCTTGAGATTCTCTCAGCTGTGTATTAATTATTCAGATGTTTCTGAGAAATGTTTTCTGTAAACTTTATTGTACAGATTGGAACTTTGAGCTTGATTCTTGCAATGAATGATTTAGAATGCTGCACTGCATGGACTTCCCAGACCTTAATTGGTTGGGTACACAAGCACCTACGTGAATATATTTGGTAAAGATTCAAAACCTGTTTTCAATAACATCACTGTCTAATGAAACTTAAAAACTTCCTCTTCATGAGCTGTGTTTCTGTAGCAAAACACAACAGCTTTAATTTTTTATGAAAGCGAGCATCCAGCACATGGCTGAAAGTAATTCACTTGGAAACTGAAATGGATCTGTAAATACTTTTTCTGCATAATTTACACAGTTCCACTTGTGTGATACTAATAACTACTTATTAGCCTTGAATTTATACTACTCAGTAGGGGAATATTTCTTTGTTCCTTCTCTTAAAAGTTGTAATTATCTCTCCATTGCTGCCTATCAGTATCCAAGGGCTGTGAGGATGGAACATTAGAACCTCATATATTTGTGTAATGTGGCCCAATCTTGCCATAACAAAAATCCCAGACTGTTCCATAAACAAAGTCATTCTCCTGGATTTTCCTCCTTTGTGCAAAAGAGACAAAAAAATATGGTTGTCTTGATATCTTCAGATTAGGATGCAGGAGTGTGAGAGAAAAATACATGTATTTCTCACACATTCTGGTGATAGCAATAAAAATACACCAGAAAAAAGAATTCTGAACTATTTTCAGTATTTTTGCTGGCTGCTTTGAGGCCTTTTAGAGGAAATGTTTATCAGATCAACATCTAAAGTATTGCCATGCCATGAACTCACAGACCTGGCTACTGGAAATGGGTGGATAAGTTCTTGAAACACATTTTGACACATATTTAATGAGTTAGAGAAGTGGTAGAAATGTATTATTGGTGTCCTTGCTGAGCCCCACTCAGGGAGGTACCTTGAGCTTGCTTTGCCACAGTAATTACACTTTGCTCACCTTGCTCTCGTTGCTTCTCTAATTTCAATCAGATAAAATTAATCAGCAGTTTCCTGTGAAGGCTGTTCTCTGCTGATTCTGCAGTGCCTCTGGTCTGTGCTGCCCCACAAATGCTGGGTTCCAGGGAGGGCTGGGATCACACCTGGGGAGGCACCAGGCTGTGCAAAAATCCAGTGAAATTCCTGCTCCTTCCTTCTGCCCTCCTGCATCTTGTGTCCTGTTTTTTCCTCTTTAGGAATCTTTATCTCTGATGCAGATTTTTCCCAAATTCCTTTGGGAAAGCTGCCTGCAGGATGAGCACAGGATTTATCTGACCTGGAATGTCTTCACAGGGCTCCAGGAGCTTTGCTGAGCGCAACCTGCCCTGCCTAAACCTGTGCTGGCTCCCCTTCACCACACCGGCTTCTCTCAAAGGCTTTTCAAGGCTTTATTTTTCTCCTTCAGCTGAATTTATTTGAGCTTGGAATGTGTGTGGAGTCTACATGGGGATGGCAAATACTCCCACAGCCGTTCATTGTGTGAACATTGTGATGTGTGAGCTTCTGCTTGAGGGAATCACAAAAAAAAAACCCTCTCCAGCCTAGAAAAGGGTGACTGAGGGAGTTTATGGCAAAAATCTGCAACACCTGAGTGGAAGTGTGAGCAGAAACAGACCATGAGAGTTCATTGTCTCTTCACTTGCAAAGGGGTAGGACACCCCAAAGGAAATTGCTGTAGTGGCTTCAGAACAAAAGGAGCTGCTGATTAACACAACCTCTAATTAAGCCATGGACTCTCTTCCTGTCAGATTTTACGGTTGGTAAAGTTTACCTAGATTAAAAATGAGACTGGACAAATTCATGCAAAGAGAAATCTGTCAAGGTCAGTTAAATGTCAGGACTCTGAAATGTGAGGAAGGCCTGGGGCTGCAAATAACAAGGAATTATCAGTAAATGTTACCCTGCCCTGGCACTGCTGCCCTGTGCCACCAGGCTGGGCATTCACTGAGTGTGACCTTCCTTAACACTGCTCTGAGCCCACTGAGCTCTAACTGAAAACTTCCTGATCATCTAAACCAGTGAGCATTTCCATCTGTCTGTAGAGAGATGGAGATTTTTGGAATCTAGTCCTCACAAGAATAGACATTTAACTCTATTTTAGTGCTGAGCACTTTTGAATCGTTTGATGAAATTTGGAATTTGGACACCCTGTGCATTGATTGCAGATAGCTTGAAGTTACTCTAGAAAATGCAAATGACTCCATTTTATCTCTGTCTTGAGTTTAGATCTTGTGATTGGTTGGGTTTTCTTGGACTTAATTAAAAGTTTATTTTTCAGAGCTGTAGATTTTTATTTTTTTTTGCTGAATGATTTCCCCTCATCCTCCTCCCAAGGGACTGAATTATCTAGATCAAGGTTGAAGGAAACATTAATTAAACTTAGCAATAAAATAAAGTCTACAAAGACAGTGTTTTGAATTCCTTGTCGATAAATCTCCTTATATAACTTTAAAAATGCCCTTAAATTTCATCACTAAGTGTAGCATTATAAGGCAGAGCATGTTTGCAGTGTCAGAGAGTGCCTGCCAGGATATCAAAATCTGAAAATAAAGGAGCATAATCATCTTCTTTCTGCTTCCTTGAACTTTCAAGTCAGTGCAGCAATTTAAATATGGGCTTTTTTTTTTCCTGGGCTCTTACAAAAACGTGTTACAATTGGTTTTATCTTTATTGTTTAAAAAATTATTATCAGGAGATAGAGAGAGGTTGGGGAGTTGGCATCAGATCACCAGAGCTGACCTGGCAGCAGAATTAACATTCTCTCAGAGTGGGGAGAGAGGGAAGGAACAAAAGAGACTCTCCAATGTGTGGATAATGTATTCAGTTTTACTGGTTTTAAAACCCTGAATCAGAAAGAGAAGTGGTAAACAAAGAAAATAAGCAAAACACCATGTACTGCTCTCTGCAAGTGAAATAGTTGGAATATTTGAATAAACAATCCAGCTTGGGCTCTGCAGTGACATTGATTAGAACTGGCCATCCTTGAGCTGTGGGAAGATTGCACAAGCTGGGTTTTTTAAGGTGTTTTATAAAAGCAGTTGATTTTAATGGACAATTCATGAAATTAAGGACGTGCCCAAGCAATTTAGCACAGTATGATGTAGAGCTTCAGCTGTCCTGGTAGCCTGGAATTTCTCATTCTCTACAGCCACTGAATACCAGAGCTCCTAAGTCAACTGCTAGGTCCCAATTCCCAAAAATGGAATAATAACAATATATTAATGGAATAAAATAATAACAACTGGAGATAATTATCAATGTGCTATTAGAGCAGCAACACCATCTTCCTCGTCTGGAATTCTTTCTTTGCCCTCGTGGCGCAGGAAGGCACTCCCAGAGCTGGCTTGGCCAGAAATGCTCCTGAGAGATGAGCTCTGAGCCTGGTGCCAGGGGCTGAGCAAGGGCAGGAATCCTCCAGCTGTGCCTTGCTGGGTGGATCCCAGGGCACACAACATGGAAAACCATTTTCCTTGCTGTCATTGGGTACTGGGTGTGGTGTGAGACAGTTCCTGACTGATCGCAGAAACATTTAGGGTGGAAAACCCTCTGAAACCGAGTCCAACCGCCTTGTCACACCTGAGCAGAGGTGAAACCAGCCCTGTTCACTCTGGCTAAAACTCAGTCATCAAATGTTTTGGTACAGCAAATGCATTCGTGGCAATCGGGATTTTCTCTCTGCCAGGCAGAGCTGCAGCTGGGGATGGTGCTGATCCCCACAGAGAGGGTTCATTTGAAAGAAAATAGAAATGTTTGAGGGGTTATTTTTCTACTCTTTTGCTTGTGGAATAAGGCAGCCTGCTAACTTCCTCTGTTTCAGCACTCAAGGTCTATAGAACAATTTTGAAGATTTGGTCCAATCATTTTTTTTAATTAAACACTTTAGAAGTTCAGGGAGACTGAATAGCAAGCTGGAAAGAGCAGAGGTTTTAAAATGAGCTGACAATTATTCACGGGTCATCCCTTCTCAGATTTCATTTAATCAAAGACCCAATAAAAGAACACATTGTAAGGTGGTTCATTTTTTATAATTTCTTTAACTTTTTAATCTCATTTTTAAAATTATAAGAGTCATTAAGAGACTAATTTTGAGATTCCCTCCAGAGTTTTCATAATCAGGCAGATTTTATTCTGTCTGTGATAGCCTTGCATTACAAGTCACTGAGGAAAGCAGTTAAATCCTTGTCCAAGTACACACCTCTGGCTACACTAGTGCTCAAATTTCATGCTGCAGAACTGAGGTCCATTGGCAAACTGGGGCTACAATCTAATATTTTTACTTTCCCTACTTTGAATAAATTGAATATGTTAGGAAATTCTACTCTGAAATCACACTTTTGTTGGGATGTGGATTGTTTTAAATAATTTCTAGAATGCTGCAATAGGTGAGATTTTAATTTTTAGCTGTTGTTGTCTTTGTTCTGCAATAGAAGGGCAAAGCATTCTTTGTCATTCCTTTCAGGGAAAACATTTGCCTGGCTGAATTACACAGCAACCACTGATTTATATGTCTATATCCACTGGAAAACTGTGGGGTTTGCCCACTTTTGATTTTCAAAGCTTTGTGAATGATGAAGACATTCAGGTTAAGGATATTGACCGAGCTATCAAGGCTTGAGTTTGCAATTCAGAATGTTATTGAGAAAATTCCTTGCATTAACAAGGCCAGAATAGGACTTTAGCTGCTCTTTACATCATAATCCTCCCTGCTATTTCATGAAAACTGGCTAGTTAACTTGATTTGGTAGTTTAATACTCTGTATCAAATACTTTCATTTCATCCTTTAGCATGATAAATGTCAGTTTTGCAATTTACCAAGAATTACTAACTGATTGTAAAAAACAAAATTCATTTAGATAATTAAAAATGCTTATTGTCTGTCAGTTCTGTTATCTTCCCAACATCAGCAATATTACATAATATACTATATATTATAATAAAATATATAGTAATACATATATTACTATAAGACATAATAATATATTATATAATATTGTAATAATATAATATTATATAATATACTACATATATACTAATATATAATATACTGGTGCCACAGGATACACCGAATTCTGTAAAAGAGTATTAAATGGAATAGATTTTACACCCATGAAGGACACCAAGAAGGAGGCCCTGGCTCCTACAGAGTCCAGGAACTTGGTAAAAGAACTTTACACAGCATCAAAATGCCTTGGTCAGAGCTAAGACCAGAAACCAGAGCCATAATTGTGATTAAATTGCATTCCTGCTGGAGAAGTGGCTCAAGATGCACTTGAAGATTCTGTGTAGGTGCTAAATGGCGTAACAAATGGAGAGCCCCTGGTCTGGCTTTTGCTGAGATATGAGTTGAAATTGTAACTGTTCAGCAATGAGCCTTTTCAAGTGCTGTAGAGTCAAATTAACAGACACACAGTTGTTACAGCTGTGGCAAGTAAAACAACAAATGCCACCAGCATGGGACTTTCTCATCTTGTTCTAAGTGAAGTTTGAAAACTTTAATGGACAACAGGACCCCAGATTGACCAGACTTTCAGTGGGATGTGGAATGTAAAAAAGTAAAATGGGTTAAAACAAGTTTACAGAGTCCTTGTGGCAGCTCCTAAGCAATTCTGAGCTCAAGACTCAAATTCCACATGCAAACATAACACATACAGGAAAATCACAGTGCATCTGGATGAACTGTGTGTAGTGCACCTGAGGAGATCTCAAAGAGAGGGAAATCAGTTCATTTTTCTGGGTAAGAAACTGTTTTTCAGATTGCTCAGCTCCCCACTGTTTCTCTGAGAGTGGTAGAAATCTGCTCAATTGCTGTTGAAACCTCACTGGAAGCTGCTCAGTATTCCTGAGGGTTGTTTGGGCTGTCTTTGGCCTGGCCAGTTTATAGAACAGAAGTGGAAATAACCTAAAATAGTTTTGCACTTTGGACAGTGTTTGCCACTTTGTGAATGTCCTCATCAATACTGAGGGTGCCAGACAATGTTGGGAGGTTTGGAGACACAAACTCAGGGGTGACAGGGGGGATTTCCTTTTCCTTTTCCTTTTCCTTTTCCTTTTCCTTTTCCTTTTCCTTTTCCTTTTCCTTCTCCTTCTCCTTCTCCTTCTCCTTCTCCTTCTCCTTTTCCTTCTCCTTCTCCTTCTCCTTCTCCTTCTCCTTCTCCTTCTCCTTTTCCTTTTCCTTCTCCTTCTCCTTCTCCTTCTCCTTTCCCTTTCCCCACTGCTCTCCATCAAAGTGCTGAATAAATCAACACCACACTTTAGGAATGTGCCCCCTTTTAAAGGAATGTCCTTTGTCTCCTAAAAAAGGAAAAAAGTCCACAAGTTTCCTTGATTAGGTAAAAAGACACCTCATAGGACCTGGGGGATTTCTCCTCAAACTTAAGGATAGCCAATGGGACAGGAGCCAGAAGTCCTGCCTGAGCAATTTACTAGAAAAAGAAGACAACAAAGAAACTGATGGCTTTTGTGGGGTGTTTTACCAGGAGCAAAAGCCTCTTGCACCTGGCTTGGTTTTTCTCTGTAAAGAGTTTTGCTATTTTGCCTTTTATTAAAACTTTTCTGTTTCCAACACTACCATAAAATCCTGCTGATTTTATGCCTTCTAAGGTAGCTGAGCTATCTCAGGTGAGATATAAATCTCCAAAAGCTATGAGACCTAGCTCGAGGAGATCACATATCACACTGGAGACCATATATCAGACTGGAGACCACATATCACACCCTCTCTTGCCCCAGTGGCTCCACAGAGATGCTGGAGTGCAGAAGTTTCTGCCTGGGACCATAACAGGCTCCAAGGTGAATTGAGAGCTGCTCCTTCCCTTCAAACTGCTCTGTCTGGGTCCTCGTGTTCTTCACAAACAATTGCATTTAAAACCATCTCTGGCAGATTTTGCTCTCTCCCAGAAATGACTTTAAAAGGATTTTCAATTTTTTGGTGTAAGTCTGAGGCAGAGCTGTGAGGGGTGAGAACAGAGCTGTGCTGTGTGTGTCTCGCTGTGCTCTGGCCCATTCCCTGGCTTCTCCTCTTGTACCTGTGGCCAAACTTTGGGTGAGCCCCCGGTTCTGGTACAATTGACTCCATATGTAATTAATTATTAATTTAATTTCTCTAATAATGGTTGGAATAAGTGACTGCTGATGTACTGCTGCACCTTCTGAGCTTTTTTGGGGAACACTTACCCCATGCAGGCATTCAAAACCTGCATGTTCTTCATCTGGAGCATTCTGCTGTACTTAATGTGGTGCCAAGATGCTCCTATTGCTCTGGAATCTAATGGTGGTCTCTGTTAGGTGGCACACTCACTCATTTCATCCAGCATGTGACAAATTTTATTTTCTTATGAACGTTTCAGCATGGTTTTGATCTGAAAGCAAACCCAGGGTTGGTTCTGTGTGTTAGGGTGCAAAGCCACAGCTAATTAGCCATTCCCTTTACTCTCTCAGAGACAGCATTTGGATCATTTGCTCTGATCCTTTCCTTAATGCTTAATAAATTCTTCAGTGTAACACTTTAATTCATTAACTTCACTTTTGAAAGGATCGACTCAGCTTTTTCAGGCCTGTGTGTGAACATGAAAGAATGGAGCCAAGAAGTTTGATTCTTTCAAGTTCCAATCCCAGCTGCCTGCACACTGCTCTGAGGATCATTATCCTGATGTGGTTATTTAGGCACTTTATTGCCAGGATTCTTCCTAAGTGTGCAGTTGGAAGCTCTGAGCTGTGCTGTGCTCCTGGATTATTCTTGGTTGAGAGAATTTCACATTCTCTCAGTTTGGAGAATATCCTTGATTGGGCTAATGACGTTCAAATGCTCATTAAGCACTGAAATTGTAACCTTGTGCCTTTCTTGCCTTTTTTTTTTTCTTTTTTTTCTGAGTACATTGTTTTAAGAAAGCCTCAATTTCTGGGGCTAAGAGAAGATCTGAGAATAAACATCCAGAGAGGAGTTGGATCTTGGAAGTGCTGGGGAGTGTCAGGCAAATCCTTGGTGTTGGTTCTGCCAACAACAGAAGCTGTGTAGGAAAACCTTGGGTTTTCCACAGCAGGAAAATGCTACAGTGCTCCCTAGGAATAGCTCTCAAAACAATTCGGGTTTAGCAGCTTCTCACCCCTCTAGGTTTTTAATTTTGAAATGTTTCTTTGCCTTAGTAAAATGTGCAGAGCAGCTGATTCCAGGAGATAACTCTTCCTTGGGAAGTAGCAGGAAAACAGTTTTGGACCAGGCAAGGGGCTCCTGGGGTAATGAACTGCACAGAGCCAGGCAAGGACATCCTTGGTGAGGTCTCTGATCATCTGAACCAATCTACAGACCTGAAAAATGCATGTTAAACACTCAGGAATTACTGGCAGTATTGTGTGAGGAAATAATCTTTAATCTTGTTTGATGGAACCTGCAGTGCTCTGTCATTATGATAAAATCCTGCAGGAGGGTAAAACACCATGAGCTGCCTTAAAGCCTGCATGTATGGCACAGACACTGCAGCAACATGCAGATATATATTTTTATTTCTATCTATGTTTTATTGACCTGTTCTCAACATGCAGATATATATTTTTATTTCTATATATGTTTTATTGACCCGTTCTTCCAGCTCGTTAAACGCAGCTGTCACTTACTATCAGGAGCAAATGCAATGAAAGTCGTTTGGAGGGGGAGAGGATTGGCTGTGTTAAATTTACCATGTGTTGTTTGCTTTGCTCTGGAAAGAGGAGCTGTTTTATTGCAGATATTTGCCCAAACCCAGCCATCACTAAGTGAAGAGAGAAAGTGATGGAGGGGTATAATCTGATAGAGCCAGTGGGAGAAAAAACCTTTTTCCAATGTTGCTGGATAATAATGGATATCTTCCTACCAAAAAAAGAAAGATCACCTGAGCTATCTTTATTTTCAAAGGCATTTTAATTTCCAAACAGTGAATGGCTGTTAATGTTTTTTTTTTTTTTGTCCTTTAATTGTTCAGTGCTTGTAGGGGAAATCCAGATCAGGGTATGTGTTGGGCATCTAACTCTCCTGTACTTTAAAAACATGTTGAGGTTCCTTACTCCGTGAAAATTTTCAATCACATTCCTTAAATTACCTTGTCATGTGTCCTTGTGAACCATTGTAGGTGATGACACGAAATGAAATGTGTATCTGACATATTAAGGGTCTAAAGGGAGTGACCTGACTCTTGTCTTTCTTTGGTGAAGTCATTTAATCTTCCTGCATCAGTTACTTCCAGAAGAAGCAGATAAGGTGGTTTTTTTTTATAATGGGAATTTTCATTTTCAAGTCAGTGTTCAGGAAATTTTCTGAGGTCATGGATACATTTTATGCCAACATAAAGCAACTTTCAAAGGGAACCACCCAAGAAAACTGCAGCAGTTACTGCACTTTCATTTCTTGTTGGAGCTGGGTATTTCATGAAGGCAGGTTTAATGTCCAGGTGCAGGTGAGTATCTAGAGGACAATCTACAGTTGTAAAAAATGGGTTTAATGCTGCAAAGGAAAGGGGGAAGGGAAAGGAAAGGGGAAATGCTGTCCCTCTTGCTGCACAATCAGGACATGAGTGTGTCCGTTGTGACACAGTGTGCCCTGCACCTCATCCCCTCTGCCCCCTTCACAGAGCTCTCTCTGCACAGCTGGGCCTAAATGGGCATTTTCTTACATTAATAACTTTTATTACACTAATAATTTCTAGATTTGGAGCTCTGTCACTGACTGGTGTAATGACCTCTAGAGACACTGACGTGTTCAGTGTTGATAAATGTAACTTTAATCCCAAATTCTTTATATGTAGAAACATGGAAATAATTTTCTATCCTACTTACTTTGAGCAGCCTGCAGGTACCTGTTTCTGGTAGAGCAATGATCTCTAATATTTCTTATTCCTCAAGATGCAGAAATAATAGTTGCTAGTTAAGGAAAAAGGGATGTTTGGTTTCACTTATTTAAAAAAAATCACACACCAAACCCCAAGTTGTTAGATAGCTTAATTTCTAGGAAGGACACTTCTCTGTGCTCCTAATTCCTGTTAAAGCAGGGAAAGCAAAATGCCAGAGCACCTCATTCACACAGGAGACATTGTGTCCCTGGGATGGCACAAAGGAGCAGCTGATTGAAGCACTAACGTGTCCCCAGCCCTGTGCTGTGACAGACAAGGTCACTGCAATGCCTCTGGTCACTGGGAAGCTGATACCTGATCCTCCCCATCCCTGCTCTGTGTGTCTTAATCCACTGACTACAGCACTCAGGTTTTTGGTTTGTTTTTGTTTTTGTTTTTTTTTTTTTTTTGAGGGGAAAGGAGGTGAAAACAGCCTGAAGAGATGAATATTTATGTACATATTTCTGTAATTTCGATTCACTCGTTGAATCCAGCTAGTACATACAGCTTCCACCAGTGGGAGGATCCAAATCTGTACAAGTGCAAATACTGCTGGGGAGAAAGCTTTCTTCACCAAAATAAAAAGGAAAGGAAGCAAACCTTGTGCCTAATGATGATGAATATCACCAAAATGAGTGCATTCAGGGGAAACAAATACTCTTAAATGCTCTGTATATATTAGCCTCATCTTTTTCTTTCATGGTAGAAATGATAAGTGAAGGAAGAAGCTCACTGATGGTGCCTAATGCACAGCTACACGTGTACCTCTATATATAGCCCAGAAACACTGGTAATGCTCTTTCAAAATGATCATTACTTAGCTGCAAGAAATAGGTGGCAAACCCAGCTTGCTTCCATGGCAGAGAGTGCAGACAGCACAAAAGAGAGGTTTTTTCATCTCAGCTTTCCTGTCATTAGCCATCAATTAATTGCACTTAAACCAATAATCCAAGAGAGGGCAATAATAAATTATTAACCATGAAGTGGTTTTCATTAAAGCCACAAATCAAAGCTGGGCTTGGTGAGGAAGACCCTGACCCCAAAAGCAGGGAGGACACGAGGCAGGACCTGGGGACACCTTGGACACCTCCAGCTGGCAAAGGGCAGCAGTGGTAGTGGTCTTCTTGCAGGAATCCAGCCGGGCTGGATTGTCAGGAAAAAGCTAGAAGCTCTTCTGATTTTATCCTGATGCCCTGAACATTTCTCTCTTTCAATTTTTATTTATCGTCTACTTATTTAGTCTGTCTAATGAACAGCCTCATATGTAACCTCCTAATGAAAACATTACAGAGTATTTCATGCTTAGCTGGAGCTGAATTTGTCTCTTTGTTTGACCAAGACACACATTTGTAGGGTTATTAGAAAATAATCCGTCCAGTGTATATTTTAAAATAATTGCCTGACATTGATTTTGAAACGATGACATTTATCAGAAAATAACACTAATGATATTATTGATAATGTGTGCTCATTAATACAGTTGTTTTTATCACTACTGACAATTCCTAGGAGCCACAGTTTTGAATTAAGCCTGTGCACCAGCCACTGTATAAAATCAGCCCAAAAACACAGACGTTGCCTCATGAAGCTTATGATCTAAATCTAAGATAAGAAATGACAATATGATGATGTGGCTGGAATCATAACACATCTCCAGTCTCAGTTTTATTAACTGGGAAGGGCATTGCAGCCAAGGTGAATTACAGGGGGAAAATGAGTGAAGGTGATGGGCTTGGTTTTTCTTGTTGTTGAAAGAGGAAAGAAGTTGTAAAAGGGTCTCTTGTGGGATCAAGGTCTGGGATGGTGGGTGTGACAGTGTTCACAGGGGTTCTTGGATGAGGGAAGAGATGAGGATCTGACTCCATGTTACAGAAGGCTGATTTATTATTTTATGATATATATTACACTGAAACTCTACTAAAAGAATAGAAGAAAAGGTTTCACCAGAAGTCTAGATAAGCTAAGAATAGAAAAGAATGATAACAAAAGTTTGTGGCTTGGACAGAGAGTCTGAGCCAGCTGACTGTGATTTGCCATTAATTAGAAACAACTCTATGAGACCAATCACAGATGCACCTGTTATATTCCACAGCAGCAGATAATCATTGTTTGCATTTTGTGCCTGAGGCCTCTCAGCTTCTCAGGAGGAAAAATCCTAAGGAAAGGATTTTTCATAAAAGATGTCTGCGACAGGTGGGTGTGGGTACACGCACTGATGTGGAGATCCTGGCATTGGCTGGATGTCTTGGCAGCTCTTGAGCCCTCACATCTGCAGGACCCTTTCTGGTGGCAGGAAAAGCTCATAAAATCCAGTTATTGGCAGCCCCAGCAGGGATCTGTATGGTGACACACCTGGGCAGTGGGACTGCAGAACAGCATCACATCCCATAATAACCCAGTGCCTCTGGTGCTGCTGTCACCTTGAGTGGAGCAGAGAATGCCTCAGAATGTCCCAAAACCCAGGTGGGAGCAGTCCTGACAGGGAGCTCTGCTCAGGAGAGGTGGGGCTCATTAACACAGCAATTTACATAATGAGGTGCTCCCAGCATTCTGCTGCTGGAATGATCATAAAGGGGGACGAAAACAATTCCATTGCCAGCCCCTGACAGCTCCAATGGCAGGATGGATCCAGATGTGGTGTTCACTCACATAATTCTCTCTGCCAGGATATTTCCTGGAAAGGCAGTGAGAAACTCAGAGAAGGGATAACAATTCTTTTCTCTATTCACTGCTCCTGTTGTTTGGCACATGTGGAATGTGTTATGGAGGTTGTATACCCAAAGTGAGGGTTGATTGGATTGATTGGCCAGTTGGGTCAAAGCTGTGTCGTGATGGTTGGAGACAGTCATGGGCTTTTCTTTGTATCTCTTTTAGTATAGTCTCGGAATCTCTGCTGGTCAGAGTGACCCCAAAATGGGTAAAAAGCCTCCTTTTCCCAGCCCGGCAGTTGAAGAAGGAGCCAGAGTTCTTCAGTTCTGGTTTTCAAGGTTGTTTTTTATTTTCTGTTTTCTATAATATTCTTTCCCTGGCCTGCTGAGGTCTGTCCAGCAGGTCAGTCCATGGCACACTGACCGCCCTTGGGGTGGTGTTGTCTTTTATACTAAAAACTACCTGTATATTATTTACAATAATTTGCCAATACCTATCACCTATGTTAGACAGTGTGTTCCTACTCTAAACCAATCCAAAAGTGCCAACATCACCCAGAAGATGGAGGCTGGGAAGAAGGAGAAAGAAGGGCAAGGCACGCCCAAATCCCTCCATCTTGGGACCCCGAACCTCCATTCTAAAAACCCTAAAATTCTACTTTTCACCCTGTGACAAACTAACTGTTATTCTATTCAAACTCTCCTGACTTGTAATTCTTCATATAAAGGTGGTAATTTGCTCCATAGGTCAAAATCAAAGGCACAGGGGTCTTGGGCTCTGTGCCAGGGTCTCTGAGGCCCCTGGCAGGGGCTGGAGCCATCCAGGGCTCCCAGAGGGATGTGCTGGGTTCCGACAGTATAGCACAGTTTTAGTGTGGTATATAGTGTAATATAACCTGGCTTAATAAAGCATTTGTTCAACCTTCTGAATCATGCATTCAGAGCACATAATTCCCTGTGTTTGGATAGCCCTGAATCCACATCCAGGCACTCCCTGCCCTCAGTTCCCAGGTACACTCACTCTGTCTCTTGTGCTGCTGGATCCTTCTGGGCAGGCTCCCACTGATGACAGTATCTGACATTGCAGATATCCCACATTCTGGATTTTTCCCTACCCCTGGCCCTGCAGACAGCCAGCATTCTCAGGGTAGTGGCCACTGCCTTGATCAAACCTGTTAGAAGGGCTGGTGCTGGGAGACAAACATTTAATTGATTTACAGCACAGCAGCAGTGGGAGGAGAGGGGGAGAAACACAGCACATTGGAATTTGAAATACATAAAAACCCCGTTGTGCCAGGATGCTTTGAAATTCCAAGCGGTGAGTTTGTTCTTAGGTTAAAATGGATTTTCTAAAACCAAGGTGAGTCATTCTGGTAATGGTCCTCCTGAAAGAGCTGCTCCTGAATGTGAATGGGGAGAGCTGCTGCTCATGAGGTATTCCAGTGCTTAAATGGTTTCCCAAAGCACCACAGTTTTCAAACATTTATGAAGGAAATAAAATACTGAAAATGTGCAAATGCAAAGCATAGTTTTCCAATTAATTTAATATAATCATGCTTTGCATTACACAAGTGGACAATACAATACACAATAATTTTACAAAAAATAATTTGTCAGAAAAATAATGGATACAGCAAACATTTTGTATTTAGAAGTGTTTATTTAGAACATTCCTAATGCTTTATTGCATTTGCATTGCAAAGTAAGAAAGGTAATATCCTATCAGACATAAAGGTTCAATAGATGTACGTTCATCACTCAGTAAGAAATTAGAGAGACCTTAGAGTAGAACAAATGATGGGAAAAAAAAAAGGAATTTATGTTCATTCCAAATCTGTCTAAACTGATGCATTGTCACAGGCTTTTAATGGGTCCAAAATCCCTGGAGGCTCCCAGACTTCAAGAAACTGAAATGAATCTGATGGAGGGGTTTTCAAATGGATTTGTAAAGGCTTCAGGAGTTTCCTGGTTTTCTTGCAAGTTAAGATCCTTGCCAGCTGTTGTAAAGAGCTGTTTGTTTTCTGCTTTATTTTACCCTGAGACAACATAAATTCAGTATATCAGAAGTTTCTCATTAAACATATTTTGGTTTTGTTGTATCTCCCATTTTTGCTAAGTGGGAAGGTATGAACTTTTCATCATGAAAAATCAACATGACCTTTTGTAAAAATGAGGTGTAAGCATTTCACCATTTCGATGTTCTGGCATTTCAGTAAAAGACCAAATGAATTTTAACACATAATATATCTTAAAATATGAATAGTAACATGAATCTCTTTTCTTTGCCTGGCCTGAGATTTATTAATATATTTTGAAGTGATCATGAGAGTTCAGCTTAGTAGTAATAAAAAAAACTTGACCAGGAAAAAGATGGGGAAATTTTAGGTAAATTCATTTTTTTGTTAATTCCTTGAAGACTCCTTTGTGGTATGTAATACATTATTACTGAAAACAATTTTTTATTTGTTGTTAGCAAGGTATGAAGTAATGGTTATCCTAATAGAATTTAAAAGGTGTCATTGTCTAAAAATTGGAGGGTTTGGAGCCAATGTGGTGGACAAGGTCATTCTAGATCCTGCTAAATGTGTGATGCAAATTCCATGTTTCAGCAGGGAAGGGCCATTGCAGGCAGCTTTAATCCAGTACTGAGTAAATCTCTCATCAGCTTTATCACAGCACCAGCAGGAATTGTCAGCTCCCAAACGATTGTGGCTTAATGGGAGAAACTGTTCCACAGATTTAACTTCAAAAATGTGACCTGACCCCCCTTGGGGCTGCTGGGGTGGGAAAGGTGAGGCCGCACCTGGCTGGGCTGGAGCTGAGGGGGGATAAATTCTGGCAAAATGGGGTTGGGGGGCAAAGGAGCTCACCCACACCAGGCCAACACTTCTGAGTAGAACACCTTGTCTGAAGTTGTTGGAATAAACACTGAGTACCCAAAATAGTAGGAAGATTTCTTTATAAAAACTTTCTGTTCTTCACCTGGGCATGATTCATATTTCCTGCTCACAGCTGAACTCAATTTAAGTGCCCTAAGATGGTTGGGGCATTCACGATTCTGTTTCTGCCCCACTGAACTCAGCTGCAGTTGAAACTCAGATGAATAAATTAAACAGATTCCTCTTTGTTCCTGTGCTGCTGGTGGGACTCTCTTTGGGAGCAGAAATGGTCACTTACACCTCCTGCTCAAAGAACATGCACTTTGAATTGTAGAACCAAAAATAAATTAACAAGAAAACACAGATTCTTTTTCCCCCCAAGCTCTCAGGGCTGTGAGGTGTGTGGCATATATCACACAACAATAAGTACAGCTAGGGGGAAGTTAATATATAAAGAATATATATATATATATATAAAGTTAATATATAAAGAATAACCTTTGATAATGCATTTGGGTTGGTAGTAATGTCCTAAACTCTAGTGGAGAATTGATAGATCTCAGCATTCCCTGTTCTCTCTGTGCTGTAGGGATTATATGTCTTTTAAAATAGAATTTCCACCATTTTAGTCTAGTGGCGTTGTGGAGGACTGAAAATAGCATTTCAGTCAGCCCTGCTTGGCTGCTATTCTTCCCAGATGGCTCGGAGCACTTTCCTTCAAAGAAATTCCTGTCACAGAGCTTCCACACACGTCTGAGGCACCAACAATGCATTTCTGTGTCAGCAAAACACTTCTGACAACTGCAGGCACTGCTTGTGTTTGAGGGCATTCTGAGGAAATAACCTATGCAGTTAAATGCTTGTAAATTTGCCATTGTGTTGGCTCAGCCCTGCTGCTTTCCCTGCAGGAGAACCTGGCTGGGTTCTGTGAGCTCTGCTGGGTTTGGGTTCCCCGTTCCTGGTGTGATGCTCTCGTGTCCCTTCGTGTTTTGTGTCCCCCAAAGCCTGGCTGGGCTCCGGCAGCAGAGCCAGCATCCCTGCCTGCCACATCTGTGGCAATTCCACCCAGAGGAGATGTTGCAAGACAGTGAGTCCCCAGTGGGATGTAATAGAATGGAAGCAGATGGTGAGCTGAGGAGAATTTCAGGGGAGGATTACATTTTCCAGTTACTGTCTTTTTGATTTCACTGTTATTGTCTGATGAATTGTGTCAGATTTGATCCTTCAGATTGAAAAGCTGCTCCTCAACGTGCTCCCAAATGTACAGATAAAGTAAATGCCTGCTGTCAATGTACTGTCCTAGAAACTTAATTTTTTAATGCCTATTAGAGGGGCCTCCCATTCTGTCACATATACAGTGATTTCTGCCTCCAGCTAAGGATTTTGCTTCTGTCACAGATTATGGGATGTCAGTAGCCTGTTGGGGTTTGGTACATAGCATCCCTGAGTACTCAGCATTTACTCCTGGCCAAGGCAAGCAGACAGGCTTTCTCTGTCCTGTAACTGCTCTGCAGTCCCTGATCAGCGCTGGGATCTGCACACCCTGCTGGAAAAGCCACACTCAGAGAGAAGGGAGACACAGAGAGCTCAGACCCTTCATTTGCAGACCCAGATGTGTAGGAGGACACAGTGTGGGTTATGTAGAATGTAATCTTATCCCCCAACGAGTCGCAGCTGGGCCCTATTACTAAAGATTAGGAACAGGCCTGATCTTAACAGGCAGCACCTGCAGCAAATAAGAACAGTGGTATAAAAGAGAGGAGTGAGAGGAGTCAGATGGCTGCTGCAAGGAGCAGGAACAGTCAGTGCTCAGAGGAGATGCCTACGAGAAACATCGAGGAGGTATGAAACTGAGGACATGGAACCCTTGCACCATAATGAGAAAAGAACTGTTGATAAATAAGACAACCTATAATGATAATAGAACTGTTGTAACGTGTAAGACAACAACTCTTGATATATAAGACAGCCTATAATGATAATAGCACTGTTGTAATGTATAAGACAACACAAATGTGAGCCCATCCCTGGTGGGAGGGCAGGGCCAGCTCCTGCAGAGCTGATTCAATGCAACTGCATCAAGATATTGCCCTTTCTACAACACCAATTTAACACTTTGATGTGCAGCTTAAACAGTTGTGCTTTAAAATTCTTTAAAATGTGTATGAGAAACAAAAAAATCAAAATGTGTTTTCAGCACAAGGATATTCTCTGGGTAGACTCTACCTGTTCCTTAACGTGAGACTGATACTTTAAACATCCCAACAGTAGAAAGTTTTTCATATGAATGATGTGGAATCAGACTTTAAATCTTGGATATAATTAGGCCCCTCTCTAACTATGGCCAAACATTGTTGTGCCTGCCCCTGTAGCAGATGTTGCTAGAGTTAGTAGTATTTTTTTGTTTCTTATTGCAAAATGGCCATTATTCTCTGGTAACTACACATGTAAAAGTATCACCAGAAACAGATATTTTCTGTATCATTCCTTCCTATATCCTTATAGCATATTCAGTCTTACTCCCTTTTCCCCTCAGTTAAATCCTACATGTGGATTTATTCTATTATGGGAGACAAGGTTATAGAAGGATTTTGACTCTTTTGAATTGAATTGAGATATGAGGAGTGGGTAAATCTAAATGAGGTTGAAATTTGTAGTAGATCACAATGACAGCTTTCTGACTGCTTCCTTTTATTTAGTGTTGGCTCATTTACTCAGGCCTAGAGACTCATAAACATTGCAAGTGCATGTGTAAGTGCAATGAACTTCTCTTCTAGGCTGGTGTAGCTCAGCTTGCCTCAGTGTCTTTTGAAAACTGCCATTTCATATCTTGCTTTGATCTCCCTGCTGCACAGATGTTGCAAATAACCAGGACATTTGAGCTTCCTGCTGCTGCTGTTTGAGCCCTGCTTTCTGTGCTGGAACACGCTTGGGAAGGGTTCTTGTTTGATATTTTTCATGCAAGAATGGTTTAGAAGGATTGGAACCTTCCAGTAATTCTGAATGATGGACTTGACTGGCATCTTACTTTCTGGAGCCTAAAGAGACGAGAGGTTCACCTCAATAATCTGAGGAATTTTTATCTGTATTTGTGAGAACCTGCCCAAACAGCCCCAGCTGTATCACCTCCAGAGGGGCTGCTGCAGAGGCAGCCCCACTGCTGATTTCACCCAAAAATGGGGCAAAGACAGCAGTTCTGTGTAAAAAGGAGGATACAGGGGCAGTGCTGGTCACATAGCCTGCCTGGGAAGGAACAGGATGTGGATTGATAGGAAGGACTCAGGGCATTGACACCTCATTGTTGTTGGCTTTGCAAACCAGGTTCAGTTCCCTCAAATGTGATTTGTGATAATTCACTTGTGGCGAATTTTGGAAGGGATTTGAGACAGGACTTCTGAATTATTTTTAGATGTTGGTTTATTTTCTAATCTTCTACATAGGCAGGAAGGGTGAACTTGGCTCACATCTTTACAGCATGGTTCAGAAGGTCATAAGACCCTTAGTTACAGACCTTTTAAGGAGTTATTGAGTAATAAAATACTGCCAACAAGGTTTTTATGTTTTTGACCCAATCCTTGAATATTTCCTCTCATGGACTCATGCTACAGTGTCAACTTTTTTAGCCAATCATGCTATGACACACAAACCTACAGCACTGTGTTCTAAACTCCTTGGTTTCCTCTGTAACTACTTTTTTCTGTATCTTAAACTCTAAAACTCTAAACTTTCTTATATTTAGCTTAAAATAAATCTTTGTCTTTAAACTGTACATTTAAAATTTAGGTTATGTAAAATTTTAAATGATAAATCCACATTCTCACTTCTGTCACCTAAGTTTGGAAGCCTCTTCCTGTGGTGGTGTTCACAGGGGTCCCAGGATGAGGGAAGAGATGAGAATCTTGCTTCCATGTTTCAGAAGACTGATTTATTATTTTATGATATACATTATATTAAAAGAAAATGATATATCAAAAGACTAGAGAAAGGAGACATCAGAAGGCTTGCAAGGGTAGGAATGGAATGAATAATAAAACCTTGTGAGTGCTCACAGCCTCGACACAGGTGGCTGTCATTGGTCATCAAGTAAAAACAATTTCACATGCTGGGTAAACAGTTCTCCAAATCACACTCCAAAGCAGCAAAACATGGAGAAGCTGAAGCTTCTCAGGAGAAAGGATTATAACAAAAGGATTTTTCAGAAAATATGTCTGTGACATCTTCCAAGACCTCAGATCAAATCCTGGGTTTAATTCTAAGCTTTGGCCCAAAGTTCTGAGAGTTCCTTGCATTTTGGATTCCAGCAGTTGTTTATGAACAGTACATTGTTTATTGGCAGCAATTATTGGAAGGACAGGTGTAAAGGCATCATTATATCTGTGTATAAGGGCAGATACTGTGCAATTCTCACTATCTTTAGACACACATGGAAATCACACCATGAATGTGCATGTCATTCCTGAGTTTCTCAGGAAAAATGCCCCTGCACACAGAGGAATCCTGTCTCACCTGGCTGAACTCAGGTGCACCAAGCTGCACCAACTCCATCCTGCATTTCCAGGGACTCTTACTTGAAAATGGAGGTTCCATGGGCAAAAAAAGGGGGGAAAAAGCACAAATGACAAGAATTACACTTCAACAAGCACTAGAATTTAACAGCGTTTAGATGGGAATGGGTATTTAGTTGAAACTTTGATTTATGACTTTATTAATCCAAATCAGAACTCTTGCACCTGGTTTGCATTATTCCTATAGGATGGGAATAATGGAAAAAGTACCCAGATTTTATTCTCCATAAAGGGAATTTGGGGCTGCATCTGGCCATTTCAGGAGTACTTTCAAGCATTTCTGTCCCAGCAGTCTCCATGCCATGAAAGCCCCACAGGCTGTTAGACAGTTACATGTCTTTTTGTTCCTCTCTAATGAAGCTGTAATAAGGCACCAAATCTCTTGGAAATCATTTCTCCAAAATGAAATAGCAAAGCAGTGCTGAGCTGGGCTATTGCAGCCCTGTCAGCACCGTGTGATAAAGTAGCATAAATACAAATTACACCAGCAGCAAGAGGTTTTGGTACACAAAAATAGGAAATATTACTTTTCTGTGCATGTTTTTGGTTTAGCATGACTGCTGAGAGCTCTGGGGATTATCCTACATGAATTTCAGCAATGGTGTAGAGCCCACTGAGCTCCTATCTGCTAGGTCCTGTGAAATTATTGGCAGTGGGAAAAGCAGGAGTTTCATCACTTTTGGAAAATACTGGAAAGTGAAATGAAATTGCTAGTTTTGAAAGAGCCCAGAGGAGTACAAGGATGTCATGATGACTCCTGGTGACCCACTGGGCTGTTAAGGCATAAATAATTCTCAAAATAGGGATCAAAGTTATTAGATTTATTAGATTTTTTTCCCAAAAAGCAATGTGAAAGTTCCATGTCAGGATTGGCCCTGTGTAATTGAGTATTTCTGTCACACCTGGGTGTGCTCATTCCCTTTTCCCACCCTAAACAAGCCCAAGGAGCTGGGCCTGGCTCCTCCAAACTGCCTTGTGCAATCCCAGGAATTCTCCCCTCCCCTCTGCCTTTAAAAAATAAAGTTCTTTCAAAATCATCAGGAAATTATATTGCTCTAAAAGAACCAAATCATATTTTATCAGCAGGGCTCCTCTGAGCAGAGCTTTAATGAGTGTGGAAATACAGGATTTAAAGTGACTGCCTTATAATGCTGCACATAAATGCTACTTCCACTTGCCCCATGAATGTTGTTTCTCATAGAAACTTCTAAATTAAGTAATGCAGACTGGTAGAAATATTTTTCTGTGTTTGCATCTTTGTTTTTCAAGCTTCTGCCTGAAAAAATTTGTAAATTATGTACATTTGTTTTTCTTATCCCACTGTACATAAATTGTGTAGATAAAATCAATACATTTTATTGTGCTGCAATTGGCTATACACTATAAACCTGAAGACCAAGACAAACCAGACATAAATATATACCTTTCAGGAAGCTATAAAAGATGTATGGGGTTGATTTCTTTAGCACAGAGAAGAATCTGTAACCTAACTATGTTGAGAGAAAATTTCTCTGAGTTGCAGGTGTGAGAGATGAACATAACACTGATCGCATAGAGGATGGATGAATTTGTGGAGCTATTTTAATTTGGGGAGTAATGCTTTTGTTGGTATTTTTCTGTCCTTTCTGTGCCTGTTTTAGTATTCTGCTCTTCCATTTCCAACTTCACAATTGTTTACTTTTATTAACTTTAATTATAAAGCTTTTATGCCCCCATAAAGGGCTTTAGTGGAAAATCAAACCAGACACTGTAGGAATCAGATTGTGGAAATAAAGGAAGAACACCTTGACAGGGCCATCTTAAGCCACATTGTTGAAAGAATTGAAAATAGGAAAAAAGCAATATCTCAACTCTCAGAAAACCATGGGCACAAATAGAATTCAGCTGTAGTGGTTTATTGTGGGAAAATATTTGGAATTTGTTTAGTTTAGGGCTGTACTGAAAAACTAAAGAGGGTGGTGAGAATCTGTAGCTTGGTGATGAAGTTAAAATAAAACAGCTGATAGCGTTCCTCTGTAGGAGAGAAACCTTCCCCACGTGTGGAAAATGCTGATGTTCCTTGAGAAAAACAAATTTGTGACTCTGGATGAGCAGTGAGGCAGAGGAGGTGTTGGATTGCTGATAAAGAACAGGAGCCAGAGCACTCGGAGATGGAGCAGGGAGAGCCCAGAGCTCCTGTGAGGGTGAAGCTGAGCCTGGCAATGGCTCTCTGAGCAGCCAGAACAGAAATGCGGGGCTTGTCATGGGGACCATTTCCTCAGCTGGCAGTGGGAGGGAGGAGGAAGCTCCACTGATGGGGATTCTCTTGGTGGAAGAGAGCGTGGGGGAGGTTGGATGTATGGGAGCGTGCTGAGAAGATGAGTGGCTCCAAGGATTTGCTAAAATTCCAGGCCTGGATTATGTTAGGACTCTGGTGAAATGTGAATTGATGTGTGACACATTTCCACAAGCATCTCTGCTGGGTGTCACTCACAGCCAGGCTGCTCAGATCCTGCCCTCAGCCTGCAGGGCAACAAATGAAGGAAAACTCTGCTGGGGTTGAGCCTCGAAAATAGCACAAACCTGAGGGACACAAGCTGGAAGGGATTGAAGGGTTTAAGGACAACTGAGACTGTGCATCAAGAGAAATTAGTTTAATTATGAAGTATGAGGTCTTTAAAGAGGCCCCCACACATGGAGAGAGAGGAAAGGAGAAGGAAAGGGAAAAGGAGAGGGAAGGAAAGGGAAAAGGAGAGGAAAGTAGGAAGGAAATTCTGTGATTTAGATGTTGGATACAAGCAGATGGATTCTGTGTCATACTGAAAGCATACAGGTCTTTTGTGGAGTCATGAGGAGACATTTGTATTTAAAGAATCTCTTTGAATACAGACACCACCCTGATCTCAGTAACTAATAGACACATTAATAATAATATGAGAAAATGGTGGGTTTTTTGTAAGGCTAAATGTATTTCTGTTGTTAACACCTTATTTTTCTTAAAGACAAAAATAGATCCTGCTGCACCTTTTTGACCATGACATTGTGTGTTTTGTTCAATCCTTTAGTAGTTTTGAGAATTGTGGAAGTCAGCTTGCCTTTTCAGCTTGTTCTTAATGTTAGTTTTCCATTTCCTAAGATTTTACTGGAAAGAGGCAAAAACCCTGAGAAAAGCCTTCAGAATATGGAACTTTAATTATCAGTATGCAATCCAGATTTAGAGGGCTTCTTTCAGTATGTATTTTTTTTTTTACCAAGCTGTGAACCTCAGTTAATTTTAGAAAGTCTGATGAACCAAAATAGATGTCCTCTGCTTGAAAGTCAGATGATTCAGTTGAACCACAGACCCTTGAGCTCTTCAGGGCTGCATGGCTGTGGAGGCTCTGACTTTTAAAATGTGTGTTAATTGTGGAAATGGAAATCAGATCTGTTTGGGAGTCTTTTTTTTCCCCCTCTTGAAATATTTTTCTGCAGTATGGTTTGAGCTTTTATTGAAATTCTGTGAAGGTATTACCTTGATGTTAATAGTTAGTGATTTGGACCACAGATTCAGGAATTTTTGGGGATTTCTTGCCTCCTTTGGCCCATGGTAAGAAATGGGTAGGGCTCTGGGTTTCTCTCACTGACCAAGGAGGTTTTGTCACAGAGAGAAAACAAAAGGAGAACCAGGATTCAGATAAAAAGAATCCATCTAGTTTGAAACATCCCCAAAGCCTTTGCTGCCATGTTTGGGATCTCCATCCCTCCTAGGTATCAGAAATTGGCCTTTCAAAGTGGGTGCCCTGATTCCCAAAGCTCCTGCTGCTTCTTTGTCCTGCTGACAGCACAGGAATTGAATGTTCAGCACATCCTGAAGTCATCCTGGGGTTTGGTTTGTGTTTATTTGGGCCTGTGCCTGGAGAATGGCAGCCTCCAATTTGTAATCCAAGCCTGCAAGGAGCTGGGATGGAAGTTCTCACTTTTTTCTTTTCTTTCATTATTATTATTAGGCAGCCTTTGAAACTTAGAACAATAGCTTTGGAGCTCCCACCAGATTTTGGGGGGGGGGACAGGGGGAACCATTGAAATTTGGGAGGAAAAAGAAAGGAAAAGTTTTCATTAAAAAAAAATCTGGCTCTCTAAAAGAGAGAGCACACACATGCAAGGCTGAGTGGATGCACATTCCACCACACATACACAGTCTCTTCCAAGCTTTTGTTCATATTTTAATCTGGCTCCAGTTCTCCCAGCAGATTTTCCATTTGGACTCTGCATTTGTGGCATATTTGCAGTCTCAGGCCCTGAGCAAAAGAGCACTTTGGAATCAGATATCTGAAAAGCATCATGATGGGGAAAGATTATTTACAAACATGACTTTAAAATATAGAATGGGATGTTTTATATAGAAAATAGAGTGTCACCACACTGAAGATATTTCAAGAAGCCTCATCTTATCTGTTTTGTTTTTGTAGAAATGATTCAATGTTTGTGGTAACATCACAAGTACAATGTGGCTTCCACTGAATGTGTATTTTTGAGACACTGAGTGCAATCCACTCTGCATGGGTAAATCCAGATCAAAATTAGAGGAGATTTCAGATTCCTTCAGTGGAATGTTTTAAGGGACAAAGTTCTGTTAAATAGCAAAGCTTCAGAGCACAGAATTTGGGTACATCACTATAGGAATGTGGGGGAAAACACAGCAGAGCAGTATTCAGATGTGAGCATGGCAGTCCTATGATGTGCAATCCTTTATTCCCAATACAGCTGGAAACTTGTGGAGTCTGGATATCACACATACTCCTAAATGCTGCATAAAAATGAGGGGTGCACATGGAATACAGAGGTTCCTGGGTATTTCAGTGTTATGTGTTGTGCTTTGAGCATGCAGTACAGAACAAACAAAATATTACCCCTTAAATTGCCACAAACTCAAGATAAATATTTCTGTCAATAAGAAGTTTCCCAAGACAGATTTCAGAACATGTAATCTTGCTTTTTGGCTGCAGACTGCATAGTTTTCAAGCACAGGTAGCTCAATGTAAAGTGTGCTCTGCTTCATTTGTTTGGGTTTTTTTTTCCTTAAAGATTTTCCCACAGTAAACCACTACAGCTAAATTCTATTTGTGCCCATGGTTTTCTGAGGATGAGATATTGCTTTTTTCCTATTTTCACTTCTTTCAACAATGTGACTTAGTATGGAAGGTAAAACTTTGGTTCCTAAAGCATTGTTCACACATGCAGATAAAGACATTACTGGAATTGTCCTCTGAAGCACCTGGTGAGACACTCAAACAGCAAAAGCCAAACTTTAGGGACAAGTAACTCAAATTTCCTTTTGCTGATCAGAGCATACACAATTCTCTTGTTATAAATTGGTTTTGTGCCACAAATTGTTTCCTGAATTCTGCCCGGTATTCATTCATTAAGGACGTTTTAAGCTGCAAAAAGCACAAAAGCAGCAAGGTTTTGGTTGGCAGAGTAGCAGGCAGCCCAGAGGGGTGAGGGAGGGGATTTCAGGGGTCTCTGGCACCCTGGCACCTGTGGATCCTCCTGCTCCTGTGTGTGGGTGCACCTGCCTTGCACCCAGACCCCGTTTGGAATCTGCTAACAGCACTCATTGTAATTACTGAGTATTACTTAATTGGGATTCGTGTAATTATTATTTTAAACTACTTCACATGTCCTGATTTGAATTTTTAATTTGGAAAACAGATATTCAGCCCTTCGATCTGATTCCCTTTGGATGGCTGTGCATGGAGCATACATTTTAATGTTGCAGGTTATTTGTATGCAACAGGGTTTGCCCAATCTACACTCCTGAATCAATGCTGGTATTTATCTGTGCACAGTTACAGCCAGTCCAGGATAATATATTTTAATTCATAAAATCCATGTTTAGTCACACAATAAAACTATTTAGATTTGGCATTCTTTAACAAAATATGTACAAAATACTTTTCCTTACAAAGTGCAAGTGCAAGACAGATTTCTATGGATTTTTACCTTCTATGCATTTTTACATGCATTCTGTTAAAAAAAAAAATATCTAGCTGTACCTGCATACAAATTTTATTACTTGTTCTTTATTGTATTATATTTTATATTATCTTTTATTATATTGATAGAATGGATTTTGTTTATACATTTATTATTTATAATTTTATTTTTTATTATTTTCTTATTTAATATTTATTTTATTTATATAATATTTTATATTTTTACTTTATATTATATTTTATTACTTGTTCTTTATTTCAGAAAACTAATTATATCAATTTTAGAAGTCCCCTTGTTGAGATTCCAAGAAAGGTATAAAGATAGGATGGTAGGAAGTGATGAACCAGGTGTGACTTAAAGAGAATGGATAAATTTTCTATTTGGCTGCAGCTTCTATGAGCTCATGACAGCTGATACTGCAATAATCATTTTCTATAAAGGTATGGGGGTGTCACTGGCCTGGGGAGGTGTTTCCTCAGGGATGGTTTCATTCCTCGTGTTCTGACACATTGGCTAATTAATAATAATTTTTTATTATTATTCTAAATAATAATTTATATATATATATATAATTAATATTTATAATAATTATTTTCTAGTATATAATAATAATAAATTATTCTAATTCTAATATATAATCATAATTATTATTCTGAAGTAGGCCCTGAAACACCACCAGGATCTTATCCAGAGGCACCAAGCCTGCCCAATGTATGAAATAATAAGAGAGACACTATTTTAACACAATAATTTGGACAGCCTTACTTTGTTCAATGTATCTACAAATGTTTGGTGTGGTGTAATTATCTATATTCTGTTACTGAAAGGCTAAGTGTGTCTCATGAAGAGAATCTCAAAAAGATTTTAATTAAGTTAAACTAAAATAAGAACTGAAGTATAGAAAGTGTTCTAAAGAACCTTTAATATCAAGATAAGCTCATAGCATATTCCTAAATAGAAGTTAATACAGGCAGGTTAATATTCCTTCAGTGAAGACAATGAAAACAGAATTGTGCATTTGGTTTTAGAGGTCTGGAGTGCTTGGCTCCTTCCAAATCCTGTTTTCCTCCTGTGTTTCTCTCAAGCAGACAGGGGATGAGCCAAGCCTCTGTGCAGCTCTGGCTCTAATGCCTCCCAGCAAACAGAGTTCCCTTATTGCTGAGAACCTCTGCTTCCCTGCCCTTGCTGCAGAGAAAATGAGAATATTCCCGATGGAATGTGGGGATTGCCCCTGCTCAGTCTGGTGCCCCGGGAGCAGCTTGCTCACAGCAATGTGGGAATGCAGTTTGTGCAACCCAGTCCAGGGCACAAGGCACTCCCTGTGCCCTGGTGGCACCCAGAGCTGGGGGCACCTGCTGCCATCACCCCCTGGCCCCATCAGCAATCCTGGAATGCCCTGCAATGGGAGTCACACTGGGAGAAATCACCCAGATGCCTTTTAAACAACAAAACAACATGAGTTTGCAGTCTGGAAAACCTGGTGAGTGCCTGCAGCCTGTCAGGCGCCCAGTGGTCCTGTGTGGAGCTTCTTAGTTTAGAAAAAGAACAGAGATAATTTCTCCCAGGCTCAGCCTGAGAATCTTTGAGGAAAAAAATAAGAAAATTATTATCTCTCTTTCTGTAACCATTGTTTATAGTTATGGTTTTCCCCAGTGTATATTCATGGTCACCAATAATGTGAGACGTTTCTACTTTGAGACCAATCTGGTCCCATGTAGTGAGTGAGACTATAAAGCTCGCTGCTTCTTGCTGGTAAAGATTCTTCTTGAGCCTTCTGGTCTACCTGAGGATTTGAGTCTTTCTTTCCATCCCTGACTCAACATTCCAGGAGCTCCAGCAGCTCCTGCACCCCAGAAACCTCTCAGAGCTCCCAGGGCTGCAGCCTCATGCTGGATTCATGCCCTGTGCCCCCCATTATGGTATTTCCAGGCAACCCCAGTGGGGGGAGAGAATGATGCATCTGAATCCATCTTATCAGAAGATAATTAATTACCTAATTATACTATATTACATCTAAACTGAATCTGCCAAGAGCTCAACTGCACTGCACAGAATCTTGTGGCTGTCAGTGACAGTCCCAACACACGCACACCTTGATAGGGCAAGGAAACGAAACACCATCACTTTGGGTAAACAATCTCCAGATTGCATTCTCCTTTTGCACAAACACAGGCACAGCAAATGATAACAATTGTGTTTTTCCTTTCTCTGAGGTTCAGAGAATGTGAAACCCAGAAATATTCTTGGGAAGAGTTGTGCCTTGCTTTTCCCTGTGAGGAGAAATGTGGTGACACCCCATGCCTGTGCGCATGTCTTGTGCTCCCCATGCCATTCACAGGGCAGTGTTTGCACCTCCAAGGTGCAGCACACACAGCTCACATCCTTTCCTGTGCCCTGCCCAGTGCTCAGCCCCACAGCCCCTTGGCCTTTTGCTTCCCCTTCTTGTGCTGCTGCTCCTGCTGCCTGGACATCTGCTCCCAAAACCCGAGCTTTTCTCTTCCTTTTCCCCTGCCCTTGATGAATGGCCTGTATCTCAGTGCCAAAGCTCACCTTTTTCTGAGCAGAGGAAGATTGATGGGGCAGGAGCAGCAGAGGAGCAGGTTCTGTGTCCTGGCTGCTGCTGGGCTCCTCCCAGGGACTGGCAGCAGCCTGAATTCCCTGCAGGAACCCAGATCCTACCGAGCTGCTGAGGAACCAAGTGGGATTTTGAGACTCCTACTGCACAGGCTGAATGTCTCTTAAAAATAGCAAGCCCGGAGTGCTCTGTTGATTTTCTGTCATGGAATGCTTTGAAGGGCAAATACTCCTCCTTGTTTTGCACAGATGGCATAATTTTGGTGGATGAACTCAGCATTATCAAATACAAGTTTATATGACTTTCTTTGTTTTAAATGTTAAGAAATAAGATGAAAGACTGTGAATATTCTTTGTTCAAAACCATTAATCATTCCTACACTGCTCTACTAACATTTAAAAATGCTATTTTCCTTTTACATGTTTCCTATACATTTTTGATCGTAAAATGAATGCAACAATAACCTTTTTGAAAGACTATCTAGTTAAATTAGTTGCACTTTTAAATATAATGGGTCCTTAAGGCCAGGTTTTCAAGCCCTGTGTCAAGGTGGCTTGCTTAGATCAGGGGACTTGTGCCAGATAGCAACTACAGAAGATCTGAATAGAAAGGTGAAAACAGTTGTTTATGAAAATGTGTAGTCTAAATTTAGGCAGACAAGGGGAAAAAATCAAGGGTGACTGAAAGAGAATGATATCTAAGTGGTATTGACTTTAACAGGTTCCTAATCATGAAGACATACGATGGATAGAAATGTGCTGGCAGAAGTTAATGGCTTTGAAAAGACCAAATGTACAGTAATACCCTTGAAAGTGCTGACTTCATGAGTCAACATTTAAATGGGAGCCTGTCTTCCTGCTAAATAGCTTTTCAACTTCTTCCTTATCATAGGAGTCCTTAATTAAAATAGTTCAAAGGAGCTGGGTCATAAAACTGCATTGGGGTTTTTTTGCGCTGAAAAGAATTTCTGCACTCAGCAAGACTTCATCAGTCCTCAAAACTTAGCAGTTGAGTCAATAGTCTTCTTTTCACTCTGGTGAACTGCACGTTGAGAATGCCATAAGCAATTATTTAATCTCTGCAACTGGGGGTTAGTTCAGCACCACAGTGGGCTAATTAAAAAGTGCTTCAGTGTGTCATTGATTTCTTGGTGTGACCACAAAGTCCTGCTTGCTTTGAAGCAAGCAATGCTGCCAGCCAAGCTCACTGCAAACTCTGAGGGGTGCAGAGGAGCCAAACATTTCTGTCATGCAGATTGTCAGGGCACAGAGGGAAGGGAGGAATCAGGAAAGAGCAGAAAGCAGAGAGATTTAACACACAGGGGAAAGCAGAGTGTGTGATATTGGTTTGAAATACCTGTGCTATCTGTGATACTGGTTTACAATACCTGTTCCAGCCGTCAGGCTCACAGCATTCTGGAGGAAGGCAGGCACTGCCAGCACCAAGCCCTGCCTTTCTGTGATCTATCTGCTTGTCAAAGCATCAACATCACCAATTCATTGCAGTGCCTCACCAGTGACCTCCTCTTAGCCCTGCTCTCTGCAGTTTGCAGTTTCATTCATTTATCATGTTGCAATCCTGTTTCTGGTTTAAATTTCCACTTCTGTTGAAGACATAAGTCCAAGTAGTAGAGTGAAAAATCCCATAACCTCATTCATAACTGTCATAACCTTTAATTCAGAAGCCATGGCTCTGGAATAGCTGTGGTTAATACTTTTTAAGAGGTCTAGTCAGGCTTTGTCTGAAAATTCATATAGTAATGTTGATTGGAAAATTGATAAGACTCATGGGGAAAGTGACTTGGAAAATAGAAAGCTCAACATTTTAGTCTTTTTTTATTATTATTATTTCAGTTCAGCTGGCCTGTTAGCATGCTGCTTGCTCTGATTCTGCTCTGTAGATTTGTGCTGTATTGTAGGACATGAAGGCAGTTAGGTGAGTCTGGTGACATGGGAGGATATTATCAACTCCCAGGCAAGTGTAGCATGGATGAAAACTGAATGATAGCAACAATGGTGTAAAGCTAATCAAGTGAAATATTTTGCTTTTTAAACATTTCTATTTCTGTAAAATCTGTTCTCTGCATGAAGCTGCTGCCCACCTGAATATTCTTGCTCATTTACTATTAAAAGAGTTTCCCTAGGAAATAAAACCCAATTGACAGTTTTTACCCTGCTACCACTACTGAGAAATAAGATGTGCTAGCCTGCAGTAATTTATACTGAACTGCTGTGAGCAATGGCTGAGGGGGGGTTGTGAAAATCCTCCTCTGATTGTCTCTGCATTTCTGGACTCTTTGCAATCAGGGTAGCAGCTCATGCAGAACACAACCTTCCTTCTGCTCTGGAGTCAGATCTGTGCCTGACTGATTACAAACCCAATTAGCTATCTTCTGGAGGCTAGGATAAACTCCAGATATTCCATCCTGGAGGATTTCACAAAGTTGAGCACACGAATGACTGAAAAAGTATAAAACTTTTTATAAATTAAGAGCTCAAGTCCCCTTGTCTCCTCAAAATTCCTGCCTTGGTATTTAGAATTCTATTTACACCCAAACCAGCTCCACTGCTGAAGGAATGGCATCTGTCAAAGTCAATGTGATGTGCCAGTAAACCCCTTATATTTTTGCCTCTTTTCCCACATACCAAGAATTGCTTTGACATGTTGAAACAAATGCCACCAAATCCATTTTCACAAATTTTGGTTGTACTCTGATTCTCAGCATCCTTCTGCTTCTTGCCTTTTCCAAAATAATACATTAACTTCATTGTCACATCCACAGTGTTGGAAGATTATCCAACTCCCATAAACTAATTTAAATGAAGCATCTCCTTGTTCAGAGTGAATTCAGGATCTCTCACTTGTACATTCATGTCACAGACAACTTTTATGAAAAATCCTTTCCTTAGGATTTTTCCTCCTGAGAAGCTGAGAGGCCTCAGGAACAAAATGTAAACAATGGTTATCTGCTGCTGTGGAATGCAACAGGTGCATCTGTGATTGGGCCATGTTGGATGTTTGTAATTAATGGCAAATCACAGTCAGCTGGCTCAGACTCTCTGTCCGAGACACAAGCCTTTTTTGTCATTCTTTGCTATTCTATTTTTAGCTAGCCTTCTGATGAAACCTTTTCTTCTATTCTTTTAGTATAGTTTTAATATAATATATATCATAAAATAATAAATCAAGCCTTCTGCAACATGGAGTCAGATCCTCGTCTCTTTCCTCATCCAAGAACCCCTGTGAACACTGTCACACATTCACTCCCTCCCCAATTCCTTTAAAGCTCTTGCATAGCTGGGCTCCTCTCAGAAAATCAAAAATAAACTTAAATGCTTCAGACTGCTCTGGTTTGGAGGAAAGCTGTTCTCTTGTTCTCTCAGAGTCTCACTGGACGCTGGGACTTGCTCCTTGCAGCACAAACATTGGCCTGGTGCAGCTCACGTATTTCCCAGATTGCCAGGAAATTGATTTGAGGATTTTGAGAGCTCCTTTCTTGCTCCTGGCTCACCTTGCCAAGCTGCTGAACTCCACAGGAATGCGGAGCCCCCAGGAAGGCACACAAAGCCCTGCCTGCAGCTTTCCCACCACGCTGGGTAGCACAGCACCCCCTCCAGCTGGCTCCTGCAGAGCTGCCCAAAGCCACAGCTACCCACACATCCAGCCCTTTCATGGCTCCTCACAGGGCTCTCAAAGGAAAAAAAAATTCTCATTATTTTGTTGCTAAGTCCACAGTGTTCCAAACTGCACCGGCTCTTTGGTCAGAGTTCAGTGCAACAAACTGTGCAGGGAATATTTTTTTAGACTCAGATAAATAAAGTTTTGGGAAATATATTACACATTGCTTGTGGTTTTGAAATGTAGTGAGTGCTTTGGGAAGCAGAGCAGGAGGAATAGAGCAGACAGCCTGTTGCATGTAACAACACCTTCCCTATTCTTGATGGAACAGAAAATACATTTACAGAGGTTGTTTGGTTGCTATTTTCCTTATATTTTGTCCCCTTCCAGCTTCTTGTTGAAGCCTCCTGGCTGGTGGGGCATCCAGAGGGACAGAAAAGGCCTTGGAGCTGTGTGAGTGCTGCTCAGCACTTGCAAATCAAACATCCCTGTGTTAATACCACAAATCCAAACCACAGCACCACGGGGCTGCTGTGGACAGAATTAACTCAGCCAAGTCAGCAAAGCAGGTTTCCTGCATCTCCAAGAACTTCCCCCAAACGGTTGAAAATGTATGATTCATTTCCACTGCCCATTTCATAACTGAGAATACCTGGACCAAGATTAATGTGTTTTTGATTTCCTGCTGTGAACCTAAGCTGAGGTAGGAAGATCATATTTCTGTTCAAATGAGTGTTCTTCCTTAAAAAACCCAAACATTTTACTAAGCAATGCATTTTCATACTACCGTTATCTCCTACACCTTCTCTTTCCATATGATTTTCCACAGTCCTAAGCAAAGCTATCTTCTCTCAGATAAGTCTCCTTAAATCTAAAAATCCTCCAAATTGTGTCATCATCATCATGCAGCCTCCCCTTGTCAATATATTTAAATTTCTGGTGTTGCATGCCTTCCTCTTCAGTCACAGAGCTGGGTGTCTCATTAGTGCTGATTAATCACTGTGCAGTTCAAATCATTTTGTGAGGTTGAACCCCAAAATATTCTCCTAAATACAAATGTTGTTTGCAGAGTTGTAGCTCACAAATCGTTCACAGATTGCATTGTTCAGATTCTGCATTTTACCAGCCATGGAAATTTTTGGAATTTATTGTGTGAACAAGTCATGGGGACATTGTTTTCTAGTGACTGCAGGTGCTGTGGGTTTTTAATGCTTTACTTGATGAATTTGACTGAATATTTTTTAGTGGATGCTCAGCTCTGTTGTCAGGTGAAGTGTCCTGGCAGTGAAAGGCAAAGTTGTGGCAGTAGCCAGCATTCAAAAGCCTGGATTCTGCCAGATCAGCCAATAAATAAGGCAGTTTCTGCTTCTCTCCAGGAAATCATGAACACCATCCTTAGCTGTTGATGTCAGGCTGTTTCAGCAGTGCTGGCTGTGAAGTCAGCAAAGTGATTAATGACTCATTAAAAATTAATACATTTCCCCAAAGAACTTGCAGGGATTCTGCTGTGAAGTTCTTGCTGTACTCCGTGGGAGCTACACAACTTAATCCCCACGACCTGCACTTTGTGAGTAACCTTTTGGGAAATAAGCAACTTAAGCAGCTGGAGACATGCAGTGTTACATGGCACCGAGGGGCATTGCAGAGACAAATCAGAAACTCAAATGTCATGGAGAGGCACAGGCTGGGCCCACCAAGGGCTGTGCTGGGGGTGCCTGGCTGCAGGGGTTGTGTTCCAAGCACTGGAAACCTTTTGGGTGTCTCCATGCTGAGCTGAGAGGGGATGAGTGAGCAGGAAATTCACACGTGTGCAGGCAGGCTATGGAGAGATGAGTTAGTTTGGGAAATATGTCATGTTTCCTGCAGAGGTAAAACTGAAATCCTGTTGTTGTTGTTGAGAAATACAGCAGTGAAGGGTGAGGTGTCTTTGACTTTTACACAAGCACCCAGCAGCTCATTGCAAACGTGGGACACAGGCTGTGCTGAGCAGGGAAATCCTTCCTGCAGAAATGGGGCACAAGGCAGCTCTGTCTGAGGTGCACTTTTCCTCCACCTCAGAAAATATAGAATCTTCATTTATTTATTAATTTTCTCATATAGAAACTTATCATTTCAGTAGATTCTCCCCCCTGCCCCTCCTACTCTACAGAAATTAGTTTTGATGCATAGGATGACATGCAGAACATTTTTCTGTGTCTTTAAATGTCAATTCCTGATTTTGAACTCAAAGAAACAGTTATTTATAGGCTTGCCCTGATAGATGTTCTGGAGTTAATTATGTGATATCTGTCTGAAGTTCTCCCCTAGTTTTCTACAGAAGTACATTTCTTGCTTTGAACCGTGCTTGGTATTTACTCAGGCACCAATTCCACTGCTGTTATATGAGGGTCCAGTCTCTTTTGCTGTCAGGAAGTGGAAATCTATGTGATGCTGGAATTATTTATTCCAGCTAAATAACCAAAGCAAGATCATTAACCTCATTGCAGCACTGTGACCATGCCCTCTTCTCCACACTCTGCTCTTTTAATCACACCATCGATCATTCATCATCTTTCACACCATATTCAAAAACTTTGTCCTTGCCACAGCCTCTGAATCCTGTACTTTAAAACATGGTAAAGAGAAGAGGGAATGAGTAGAACGAGGAATTGTCAGGTTTTTATCTTTATTTTAAGCAACAGTTTATGATTTAATTCTTCATATGCTTAGCCAGGCCATGATCTTCAGGATCTGTATTTTTTCACTGTACATCAGTGAAAAAAATTTTTTCCACATATCTTCAGGATCTGTATGTTTTCACTGTGCATCACTTCAGGATCTGTATTTTCCCCTGCACATCACCTATCACCCAGCATTTGGCAGACTGGGATGGGGTGTTCAGGAGCAGTTTAGCAGTGATCTGCAGACACACTGCCCCAGTTGCTCCTCCAGGTCTGGCTGGTGTCTCAGGGGAGGGAAAATCCTGTGTCACACAAAGCCCAGCAGCTCCTCAGTGCTGGGCAGGAACCCGGCCCTGTGCCAGGGGTTGTTTATGTGCAGTTTTATTGCAGCAGTAAACACTGCAGGCACTCATTAAGCCCAACATTAAGAGTGGGTGACCTCTCGCTCTCCAAAACAGTCACATACAAATAGTAAATTAAATCAAGCATTAATCAAAACTGTAAAATAGCCTGCTTAAACCATTCAGAAACAACACACCCACCACCTTCTTCCAAACCCTTGTCAAACAAATGGTTTTTGTGGCGTATCTGGAAGGTCATCAAGTCCTGGGCTATTTCAGGAGCAGGTTCCAGATGGTCTCCAGCACACTGAATAATGTATGTGTGTGTGGGAGTGGGGAGAGGGGCTCCAAGGAACCATTCCCTGACAGGAGGAAACCCAAGCCATGCATTTTGCATTCATCTGTGCCCTGCTAGGTGTTTAAAAACCTCTCGTGTCCTTTGCTTCAAGTGGCAAAAATTACTTGTTTGGAGGATCTTTAGTGACAATATCAATTTCATATTTCACTCAGCAGCACTCTAGAAAACCTTTAGCTCCTGTTTGGGCTACAATTGTCTCGATTACAAGAGCACTGGTGTTTTAATGGGATCTGCTATTTGTAGTGTGACATTCCATAGGCATTGACCTTTTATCCTGTAATTCCTGCCCTGCTACACAGGGAGAATCTCAACAGCTCCATGTGCATTGTTATACATAAGATAATGACATGGCAAAATGCAAATTCTTAAAGCTGCTTTGCATGAGTGTCATGGGGCTGTCTGGATGAATTTGCAGGGAGGAGTTGCTTGATGATGGGCTCCACATGTCCCCCAGTGAGCTGGGCTTATCCCCACAGGCCAAGGGAGGGATTCTGCCCCTCTTACCTGCTCAGATGAGACCCTGCCCAACAGCACAAGGATGTGGAGCTGCTGGAGAGAGTCCACAGGAGCCCATGGGGATGCTCCAAGGGATAGAGCCAGGCTGGGAGAGCTGGGGGTGCCTCCCTGGAGAGGAGAAGCTCCAGGGACACCTCAGAGCCCCTGCCAGGGCCTGAAGGGGCTCCAGGAGAGCTGCAGAGGGACTGGGGACAAGGGATGGAGGGACAGGACACAGGGAATGGCTCCCACTGCCAGAGGGCAGGGATGGATGGGATATTGGGAATGAGGAATTGTTCCCTGTGAGGGTGGGCAGGCCCTGGCACAGGGTGCCCAGAGCAGCTGTGGCTGCCCCTGCATCCCTGGCAGTGCCCAAGGCCAGGCTGGGCAGGGCTTACAGGAACCTGGGACAGAGGAAGATGCCCCTGCCCATGGTAGGGGTCGAACAAGATGAGTTTTGAGGTCCCTTCCAACCCAACCATTCCATGGATTTTTTTCAAATGCACAGAATAGAAAGGCAGCAAATGCTTTGTGAGCACAGGGTGTCCAACTCCAACAACCCATGTGCCTCAAACTTGGATGAGTTCCCCTACACTGTGTGCAACAGGGAAAAACACTGATCTGATACTACACCAAGAACAAAATCAGAGCACCTGCATCAATTGTGGACTTGGGTCAGAGGTGAAAATGGGATTTATTAACCAGTGGTCTTCTTCAGCGTTGCAGGTTTTAGCCCTGATATTGCATTCTGGCCATGCTATAATGAAAATTGAAGGATCTTGAGTAAATAGACCTTTGGTGGCTTCACTTTTGTATGCAGGAAGATATAGATGGCACTGTATTGCTATCAATCATGGAATAAAAAATCCCAAAAAACACTAAATACTCTACATAATGCTAGATGTTAATAATGATGCTAATTTTGTCACCAAATTTTTTGCTCCTTTTCCCATTGCCATCCATGAAGTTCCCTCCTGGCCACAGCTCAAAATTCATGCTCTTGGTGAAATTCTGCTCATGTGTAGAGAGACCAAGGATATGGAAGAAATTGCACATAGATAAATCAGTGCATCGTTTTTGTCCTAAGGTAATAATATTTCAAAGTACTTTCATTCTGATGGTTTTCAGAATAACTATTTGAAGTGAATTGTTGGCCTTGGACAAATTCCTGGAGGAGATAATGACGTACATGTCACAAAAGAAATCATTGTTATAGGCACAGCTGGTGACAGTGCTCTGTGTCGACAAACAAGTAAGTTGACATAAAACCTACCATTCAATTACTGGCATAAAGAAATCTCCTCTAAAACAAGATTGAAGACATGGCCTATGGCACCTCAAGTTTGAATAATACAGCAATGGTGAAAAATAGACAATATCAGCAATGAAGGAAGAGAAAAAATTAATTTCTAATCCTCATCATGTGCAGTTCAGAGGACTAACACAAAATTTGAATTTCCTATACTGTCAGTATTCAAAAATGGAACTTTTATATTTTTTACATGACTCAAAATATGTTCACACCACAGCTATTAGCTCAAGGTTCTTAAGATTTCCAGGCTCTCCATTTGAGTTCTCTTCTGCAGGTCTGTCACTGTTCATGAGCTCCAAAGTGCATTAATATTGTTCTTCAGCCTCTGCAGTGGAATACACAAACCCACTCTCAGCAGCAAATTGCTCCCTGGAAAGATTGGATCACTAAAGTGGATTGGCTATTGTCAAAATGTCACTCAGAAGACAATAGAAAACCAAAATAAAAGTGGTTCTCAAGCAGCTGCTGTCACTGCAGCACACGGGGATGCTCAGGGTTGCCTTTGGCTGGGCACTGCTCTGAGTTACACCATGGGCTGTGTCACTGTCATATCTGCTGAAAAATCCCTTTGCCAGCATTTCTTCTCCTGGGAAGCTGAGAAGCTTCAGCTTCTCCCTGTTTTGCTGCTTTGGAATGTGATTTGGAGATTGTTTATCAAAACATGTGAATTGTTTTTACTTAATGACCAATCGTGGTCCAGCTGTGTCAAGGCTCTGAAGAGTCATGAGTTTGTATTACTCATTCTTGTTTAGACTTCTGATGTGTCCTTTCTTTATAGTTTAGTAGAGCATTAATATAATATAATATAATATAATATAATATAATATAATATTATATTATATTATATTATATTATATTATATTATATTATATTATATTATGTTTGTTATGTTATGTTAATATATAATATTATATTATATTATATTATATTATATTATATTATATTATATTATATTATATTATGTTATGTTTGTTATGTTATGTTAATATATTATATTATATTATATTATATTATATTATATTATATTATATTTATTATGTTATATTATGATATATTCAACCTTCTAAGAACATGGAGTCAGATTCATCTCTTCCCTTGTCCTGGGGACCCTCACAAACACCCCAGGGGTGCCTGAGGAAAACTGGGTGTGAAAACTCTGCAAGTCCATGACCTTCAAAATATATTTAATAAAGAATAAGGAAATGATGAGTTCCCAACTGGTGACTTGCTACAGGTCATCATATACTGGGGGAATTTATAGGGGTGAATGAGAACTAGAGGTATTAATTACATTACTACATTACATTGCTACATTAATTAATTACATTGCGGGAACAATTAGGGAGCATGTTTATTTCAAAGGACACAGTATCACAGGATCTTTAATGTTCATACACATCCTGAGGTTTCCCAAGAAGCAGAACATGTACAGGGAGCTCCAAGGGCTTGGAGAAGTGGCAAATGAAGCCATTATGCTCAGCCTTGGTGCTTTCCACAGGGTTTTGCCCCTCCCTCTGGGGACTATTCCAGCTGGCAGATCTCCATTTCTGTTTCATGTATGGCTCATCTGTTCCAAACAGCTCTAAACACACAATCCAAGCTCTGCTGTCAGTAAATAAGCAGTAACAGCACCCAGTCCATCGCGTGGATGGAGGTGCAGGTTCCCTTCATGGTTGTGGTGACTGGGGGTGAACCAGGGCTCCCCCAGCCTCTTACAGAGCTGAGCTCAGGGCTGGCCCTGCTCGTCCTCCAGGAGGAAAATGCTGGGGAGCCAGTCTGGGTGCTTGAAATTACAGCAGCACATCAGAGAATTCTTTACAAATGCAATGTTCAAAACAACAATGCTGTTGCTGGTGGTAATCCACGATGGCAGGATGCACCAGGGTCAGCTTTTACAGACAAATTACCTTTTTCCTTGTCAGTTTATTCTCTAAATATTCACGTCAAAGGAGCAAAATTCATGTCAAAGGAGCTGTAAATCTGCATTTCTTAGAATATAAAGTTGTTTTCTGCCTCTGCTTAGGCTGGAGTTGCTGCAGGGTGCTTGGTCTGGGTACCTGGGACTTGAAAACTTTACAAATTTTTAAGTGCTCCCTTTTTCCAGAAAAGAGAAACTCATGGCATCGTTAGAGATTAATATTTTAATTTAAAAGACAGATATTTTGTAACAAAAAACCAAGAGGTCATTACTTATAGTCAGGTGTTGGTTTCTGTCCAAAAGCAAATGATAAAATCTGATGTCAGGTAGCTAAAAGCAGCTCTGAGCAATTTTAGAGAAGAACAGCAGGGCCTTGTCCTGTAGCTCTGCTTGCACAGAATGCTCTTCCCTCAGGGTTTCAAGTTTCTGCTGATTTTTTAAATTTTAAATGTTTATATATGAGGAATGAGATAATAAATTTAGGAAAAGAATTTCCATTTGATATTTTTGCTCTTCTTCATATTGAGAAATTTCATAATTTTTTCTAGTCTTAAGGCTTAATTTCCAAGCATTAGAAATAGAAATTTTATACTTCTGAATCAGGTATGTGGGCTCAGATATGTCCAAATGATTTCTATTTTTCTGCTTGTTTTGGAAAATTTATGTGCTTTCCTGTAGGTGTGAGCTTATCTGTGACCTATAAGGAATTTAAAGAAATGAAACTATTTTGCATGTAAAACATATTTAACAGTCACTTTTACCAAAAAAGTAAAAGAAAAAAAAGGAAGTTATTAAGAAGAGGACTGAGGTGAATGATGGGAATTAAAATCCACCCAAGCTAAGAGACAATGTGTCCTTGTTTGAATTCTGTTGTTAAATTTTGCAACATTGAACTTCATAGATTTTAATACATGGTTTTGATTTGGAAACTTTTAACAGGTACGCTGCATTTGGTTTGTTTCAAATTCCTAACATGGCTCATCTCGGGGTGCAGAATGTGATTCCTGCACATTGAAAATTGAACAGGAAATCTCTTTTAGAATAAAAACGAGCTCCAGGATCCTTTGTGGACCCCTGACAGGGCTGCTCCTGACACTGCTCAGGAGGATTGTGATGGATGAACTGAGTGCATAACAGACATTGTTTTAGTGCATTAGCCCTGATTTCCTGTTCCAGGTGATTGATTGAGCCCCAGTCAAGGCAGTGTCCACAGCAAATATTAAGCAAAGTTACCCAGACACAATCAATCACTCTTATCAAAAAATCACCACGTTTGGAGCAACAAAAATGCTAAAGCCTTACCTGCTTTGCTCTGCCTTTATCCAGGTTTAATTATATTTCTTAAAGGTGCAGGAGAACAGATTGTGTTTGTTGTTTGCTCAGTGTATTTCTCCAGGCTGGGCAGCTGCAAAGTACACAGGTGTCATTTGCTTATATTGCAACATGTTTGTTAGTTCAGAGAAATGTGTGGCTCAAAAAGGAATATTTAGAGAATAAACTGACAAGGAAAAAGGTAATTTGTCTATAAAAGCTGACCCTGGTGCATCCAGCCTTCATGGATTACCACCAGCAACAACATTGTTGTTTTGAACATTGCATTTCTAAAGAATTCTCTTATGTGCTGCTGTAACTTTGCTTAATTTATTTAACAATTATTTAAGCACTTATAAATATGATTTAAGCATAGTTAAAAGGTTTTTTTAATGTAGCACACAGGTCTGATTTTCTTACTTCAAAGGATTCTGTTTCTCCAGTGCTGCTGCAGCAGGCTGGCAATAACCTGGACACTGCCAGTGTTCCAATGGATCTGGGTGCAAACCCAACAACAAAGTGGCAGCACAGGGGGCTGCAGCTGGGTCTTGGATGGTGGAGTTTACATTCTCAACACACTTGGTGGGATCCTGTTTAATACCAGAAAAAAAAAAAATTAATTTTTTTTTTTAAACATAGATAGGAATGACAGGACCTGCCAAAATAAAATGGAGAAGGAAAGAAAGCAATCCTATGTACAGGGGGGAAAAACTGAAGTAGAAAATTTAATTACTAAAGGTTGTTTTTCTCCTAAAAGCTAAGAATTAGTTATTGAAGAAAATAAAAAGGGAAAATAGAAAATCAGGATTTAGGAAGTTGGTAGTCAGCTGTAGGGGAAACTCTGGATGTAGACTTGATCTATAGCCCAAGATTTCCCCACTGTGCAATTTAAATTTATGGACTTTCCCCACTGGTTTGTAAGCTATAAAACAGCATCAGGCATGTTTCCCTGAAGGAATCCTCCCCATGAATCGTCTTTATGGCCACTACAAACCAGCATCCAAGAGAGGAACTGAGCCAGGTCCTGTCAGTTCAGCACCAGCCCCAGCTCAGGTTCTGATCCCCCTTGGTGGCCCAAGACACCAGCACTGACTGACTTTCAGCTTTCACCTTTTTCTTCTAAGCTGAGCTATAAAATCACCTCTTGAAACCAGCCTCTGCTTTCCTGGCACTCTTTCTGACCCTGCTTTCCTGGGATTTTCCCAATCCCATCCATGATGTAGCTGGAAATCAGATTTCCCCCATGCTGTGACTCAGTGCTGAATCCATTGATGCAGTTTGCTGTCACCAGAGTGACTTTCCAGAGTGTGACACTCCACCAACCTCTAGTAATCCTGCTTAGATGGATTTTTCAGCATAAATAGAGTAAAACAACTTCTTATGGCTCAAACAAGAACACAAATGCCTGTCCTGTTTCTGTCTAAGAGAGCATCTGCAGCAGACTTTAATTCCTTCAGAGCACGCAGTGGGAATGGCTTTGAATCAATTTAAATTGCAAGCTTGGTCAACTAAAATGCTTTTAATTGTTCATTGGCAGCCATTCAACCTCTGCTTGTGGTGAGCAACTGCTTTGGTGTGTGTTAACAATACAGAGATTTGGAACAGATACAGAACAAAACATGGATTTATCACCCCAAACCCCATTTCCTGTACAGGTCACACCATGTATCAGAGTTTAAATAACAGTCACAGGATAATATTTGTGTTATACATTGTAAGAGCCATCTAGGATCCAAAGAGTTTCCCTTTCCTCTGTTTTCATTTTCTTCCTTCAACTATAAAGTGGCAGAGGAATGAAGTTTTTGTGCTATACATTGTAAGAGCCATCCAAGAAGCAAAGAATTTCCCTTTCCTCCATTTCTATTTTCTTCCTTCACCTATAAAGTGGCAGAGGAATGAAGTTTTTTGGTTAAGTGGATTAATTTTTGCACCAGGAAAGTCTGGGATCAAGCCATTCCCTAGCAAGTCATTGAAATTGTAAATGTTCCCTAAATATTTGTGGTGTGGTGAGCTGACCCCAGCTGGCAGTGCTTCTAAAACACTAAAGAGTGTCTCTTGATTTCTTTGTAATTAAGATATTTTGAGAATATAAGGAAATATGCTCTGCTCATTTTCTTTACTTAATAGACTCAGCCCCAGTAAGCCATTGGAGACTGCAGAGTCTTTCGTGGGAATGTCCTCATCAGCTGAAGATTAAATTAGGTCACCTTGATAACCTGGTTTGGTGAACTGAATGGGTTTGATGTGTGACAGCACCTTCACTGGAGTTTGTGGCTTAAAAATAGGGAAATAGTACAAGAAAATCTCCAGAAGGGGTTTTGTGTCTCAGAGGATGCTTTTCCTTTGAACACAACGATGTTTCATTTTATAATTGAAATACAGTTTGTCTTTGAACTTTCAATAGCCAAGGCTATTAAGTAACAGCATTGCATTTCATTTGTTACATTACATTTTAAGTTCAGTCCATGCATTTTTAATTCTGTTTATGTCTTGAGAGCTTGCGTCTAGTGAAATAAAACCAATCAAGAATCTAGAACAGGAATTAAAATTTAGATCCTAATTCACCACTGCCCTGTGGTTCCTTTGTGTTTACTTGAATCAGTACCAGGGACTAATAAAATAAATGTAAGGAGCCTCTGGAGAAAAGTGTTATTGTACAGGGTCAGGCAGTGCTCAAGCCCTGCCAGGCTCACCTGAACTCCCTAAATGTGAGAAAGCTGTGCTGCAATGTGGCTGAGGGCAGCAGGGAGACAGAGAATTGCCAAAAGAGATGGTTGCACAGAAAATCTGTGGTGCTGAAAAAAAAAGAATTGAGAGAATGGATAGTGAGGGTATTGAAAATGCATGTATTTAAAATGTATTACATTATTAAAAATAAATAAAAATAAAATAAATAAATAAAAAGAAAAAAATAGAAGGTGACAGGAGCTGATGTTTAGGGCACTTGGGGAGGAATCTTGGGCATGTTGCTCTTCAGGAGTCTTAGAAGCAGAAAATGTGGTGTGGTTGGTTGAGTTTGGCCAGCAGCCACCCTGGCATGGGGACAGAGCCTGGGTGTGCCCTGCTGGACTAGCACAGGTGAGCACACCTGGAGGAATTGAAGGGGACAGAGCCCTGCTGTGCTCCCCTGGGCTGGCACAGATGTGCCCACCAAAATATAAATTATTTGGACATATCTGAGCCCAAATATACTGCCTCAGAAGTATAAAATTTCTGGTGCTTGGAAATTGAGCCTTAAGACTAGAAGAAATTATGAAATTTCTCAATATGAAGAAGAGAAAAAATATCAAATGGAAATTCTTTTCCTAAATGTATCATCTCATCCTGGTTGGATGGGGACAGAGCCCCCCTGGGCTGGCACAGGTGTGCACACCTGGTGGGATGGGAGGGCACAGGAGTGCCCACACCAGGCAGGGCACTCACTCCCTGCTCAGCTCTGTCACTCCCAGCCTGTTAGTGCAGTCAGGGCTGAGCATCAGCCACACCAGAGAATGGAGCAGCAAAGGGCAGGAGCTGCCTGGGCAGGGGGAAAAGAGCCCTGGAGCCCCTGGGAGAGCCAGCAGGAGGGGCAGGATGGGCAGCAGGCACCGGGCAGGGCTCCCCTGGCAGCCCCTGGGATGCTGAGTGCAGCAGGGAGGAACAAGAGGGAGATGAGCATCAGTGCCCATCTGTAACCACAGTTCTCTTCACAGAGAAAAGCAGGGCACAATTTTCTCCTTTCTGGGAAACGCAGTGAGAAAACCTGAGAGAAGAAGGGAAAACAATTGTTATCTCATCTGCTGCTCCTGTGTTTGTGCCCATGTGGAATGTGTTCTGGAGATTGCTTACACCAGATGGTTGCTTGACTGGATTATGGGGATGGTGTTTGGGATTCATTGACCAATTGGATCCATGTGTGTGTGTCAGGGCTCTCGGGCAGAGAGTCATGGGTTTTCTAGTTAGTTAGTTAGTTAGTTAGTTAGTTAGTTGTTGGCGAAGACAAAACAGGAAAGCCTTATAAATATGGTTGCCTGGCAAAAGATTTTGAGAATATGGAAACTGTAAGCGAGATTGAAATGAAAGCATGCTCTGAGATCCCCCAGTTACTGAACAACTGGAAAACAATGGTGTGGCCGGCTGAAGGCAATCCCCTTTTGATGGAACAACACCCTCTGCTTGCAGACAGGCCCAAGGGTCAGAGCAGACCCTACAGCTTGGCAGAAGGGGCCCAAAGAGGAGTTTTTAAGGTTTAAAATGTAACACAGTATGGTAATGTAATGATTCTTATAGGCTGTATGTAAATGCTATAGGATTTGTATTGTGTAGTAGATTGGTTAGTGAAAATTAGAATATTCAGCACAGAAGAAGTTTATTGTATTGGAATGGGAACCTCACGCTCTTATCCTCTCATCCTCTTTCCCACTCTCTTTATTTCTCTTTACTGCTCCAGCTGTGCCTGGCAGCTCCCAGCAGGGCCCTGCACCCAGGCCCTTTGCAATAAACCCCAAGTTCCAAGCCCTGGCTGCAGAGATCTCTCATCTCCATCCCAACCCTCCTATCCCCCGTCCCTCCTACAGTTAGTGATAGTTCTTGTTAGTGTAAAATAATGTAATATAGTTTTAGTATAATATATTATAATAAAGTAATTAATTAGCCTTCTGATATCATGGAGTCAGATGCCAATCATTCTTCCCAGACACTGGGGATCGCAACATCAATGCCCATCCCTGCAGCAGCTCCAGGGAACGGGAAGGAGAGGAGCCTGAAGTGGAACCTGTGGGAAAAATTAATGGTGGGCTGGGGTGAAGGGTGTTTAACTTTTGGTTTTGTTTCCCAAGATTCAAATTGGCAAGAAATGAAATTAACTCCACCTAAGTTGAGCCTGGTTTGCCTGTGACAGTAACTGAAGTGTCTTAATTTTGATTTCTGAGCTTTTCCATCTTATTTTGTCCCCCGTCCTGATGAGGAGGGGGAAGGAACAGAGAGACTGGGTGGGCCTCAGGCAGCCAGGCAAGGTCAGCCCATCACTGAGTGGACTGACCCACCATCACTAGTGTTTCTAGAGTTTTTACTCTAGAAAAATCTGGCAGCTGAAGATGCCTTCTCCTATGCTTCAGCATGGATCTAGAGGCGTTGTTTCATTATTCATTCACTGCTGGCCTTGCATTGTAATTTTTATTTTTGCTTCTTTTAAATAAGACAAAAATAACGTAATCCAAAGGTACAATCAGAGCTCGGCTTTGTTTCACTAGACAATTTCCAGCCAAAACTTTGCAGCCTTTTTTACATTCAGTTATTTTCTTTGCTAGTAATGGGCTCGGAATTCTGTCAAAATAAGGACTGAAAAAATGATGTCTGATTTAATATTCACCTTTTTAAAGGACAGAGCTTTTCTGAGTACAGGAGAGTTCAGGGCTGAATGTTAAGACTCAGAAATTTAGCAAGTCCTACTGTATTTTTCAACCCTGAGCACTGTTCTACATCCCTGGAATTAGAATAAGGCTGGATCTTTGAGATTCTGTGTCTCACATTGATCACAGTTTGTCTCTAGGAAGGAGGCATTTTTTCCATTATCAGACTGGTCTGGCCAAATCAAGGTTTTTACTCTAGAATTTTTTTTTTCTTTTCCTGTCAGGTAGGCTCAAGTTAAAGTTAATTTTTGTCATTTAATGACAGGATGTTATGTGTGATTGCTCTGTGGAAGAGATGGGAAGTGTGATAGAGCAAGGCTGTGTCTCAGGAGCACTCTCTGAGGAGAGTCTAGACTGTAATACCATCTACTGTCAGGCTCTGCACTGTACTAAGGTGAGTCTCTCTCAGAAACACAGTAAGAATACTTTTCTGATGTATTTTTGCTTTCACTTGTCTGTAAGTCTTTTTATCCTGAATTGTACAGGAAAGGATGAAAACTTTTTCTGCAAGACTTTGATGTGTAGTTTTTATTTCTTCCATCTTCCCTGGTGTCCTCCTGCCCTCTGGAATCTCTGTTTGTTTGCCGAGGTGTGGGGACATTCCCTCAGCTGTTTGCATGCACATGCCCTGCACCTCTCAGGACTTTGTTATTCCAGTCTCTCCCTTCCCCGAGTTCTGGATGTTCTGACATCCAGATGAGTCACCAAACGCATTATTTTTTTTAGGTTGTTAGACTGATTTTATATGTGAGATTCATTTCAGATGCCTGCTCTGAATAGACTTGTCTGCCTTCAATTTGCCTGAGCCATTGAGCAGAATTGGATTAGGTGTGTTTGTGGAATGATTTATTCCCAGCTCAGATGAGGGAGGGGAATTTGCACCTGGCCAGCTGCAATTGCTGGGACACCCTGAGCCATGCAACACCTTCCTCTGGGGTACCAGAGCAAACCCCCTCAGGATGGGGGCTGAGAAACCTTCTTTTATTGAACTGGGAGGGGGTTCAAACCCTTGAGGCTTGAGAACTTTGGCACAAAATGCAAATTATTTGCCCCATCTTTTGTCACCGTTATATTTTCTGAAAAATCTTCTTGCCCAGGATTTTTCTCCTGGGAAGCTGGGAAGCCTCAGGGAAAAATGAAAACAATAGTTATCTGATTGCTTCTCCTGTGTTTTGCTGCTTTGGTTTGGACATTCTTTACCAACTGGTCATTGTTTCATTGGTTTCTGCCGTGAATTGTTTTGACTTAATGACCAATCACTGTCCAGCTGTGTTGGACTCTGAAGAGAGAGTCACGAGTGTTCATTATCTTTTAGCCTTCTGTCTGTATCCTTTCTCTATTCTTTAGTACAGTTTAGTATAGCATTCTTTTATATAATATAGATCATAAAATAATAAATTAGCCTTCTAAGAACATGGAGTCAGATTCATCATTTCCTCCCTTCGATGGGGGACTCAGAAAATACCACAACCTTTCTCTTTCAAGTTTTTTTCCTAAATTTGGTGTTTTTCCTAGAACCAACTTTCTTCAAACTGGTTTAAAAAATGTTATTTTTATAAATAGGACCACATTAGTATACAGCTATATAAACATAGGGCTGTATTAGTATATAAATACATTGGGGGATAATTCAAAGAGATTATTCTAACCATTGTTTTAGGCTTCTTTTCAGAATTACTTTTAAAACTAGTTGTGATTGTATGCTGAGAAATAGAAAAGGGAACATGTTTTATAAGCATTTCTAGTATGTTTGTGTAACAGAAAGTAAATAAAAACAATGTACTACAGAAAGGGATGTATTTGGCCAAATATGTGATAGGACCAGATGGATATTACAGTGATTTTCTTTGCTGTCACATTGGGAATGTAGTTCTATTGTACATTTTCATTTCACTCTGCTTCTCTATCAGCTAGCAATGATATATTAGTATTTCTGGATGAACATAGTCAGCAAAACATTTGTTCCAGTTGTAATCAGTGGAGCTGTGCACCACTTTAAAACCACAGCCACGGACAAGGGGAGCCCCAAAGGCAGCAGGAATGTCCAAGCTGTGTGTGCAGGTGAGAAGGGGCTGTGGTTCATGGCTGTGCAGGAGTTGGAGTAACACAGACGGCATTTTTGTTATTAGAGTAACATAAATGCCACTTCTTCTAATTATTTATTTACTCTACAGCATAATTATACCTTTAGATCTCAAGCTCAGGCTCTCTGCTTTGCTGCTGCCACATGAGTGTCATTTCTAGTCAGTACAGAGTGTGCAGGGCTGCTTTCTCTCTTGTGGGGTTGTGCTGGTGCTGGCTTTGAGTAAATCACCATGAAAGCCTCTCACCTTTAAAACCCCCAGGGAAAGCAGCACTGGCATGGTGCCCTGCTGGGGTACAGCCTCAGCACCAGGCTCCTTGCTGTGCACTCCCCAGAGCTTATTGGTGCCCAAGAAATAGAAAAAAAATGGAAGAATACTACAGAAATGTGGGTTTTATTACCATATTGGTGCCCAAGGAAGAGAGAGAAAAAAAGAATAATACAGAAATGTGGTTTTTATTACCATTCTTCCATTTTTCTTTTTCTTGGACACCATTTCTTGGTGCCTAAGAGAAAGAAAAAATGGAAGAATACTTCAGAAATGTGGTTTTTATAACCATATTGGTGCCAAAGAAAGAGAAAAAAAAAAAGGAAGAATACTACAGAAATGTGTTTTTTCCTCTTACAAATGTTTTCTTTAGATGTGACTGTGCTTCCAGCACAAAAGCTTGTATGAAAACGCAGTTCAAACCTGGCAAAGTTCAGGCTCTGATTTTATAGCCAAGGCCTTTCTTTAATCAGTGCTTGAAACCCGTGAGAGGAAAGGAGCCATAAAATCAATTCTAAGTAATCTTGGAAATGAGATAATAGTCCATTAATCTCATCAATATAAGCATGAAATTTTCTGCTGCAGTTCATGGCTACACATTTGTAATAAATTTATCAGTGGGAACAGGACAGAAGCCTTAGGATTACTGTAGGGGTTAGTGCCTCATGCTTCCCCTGCAGCCTTGGTTCAATTTGTTTTTTTAATATATTTTTTTCTCCCAGTGAATATATTTAATTCCTTTGTGCAATATTGGCAACCTAAACTGGTTACTGGTTCTGTATTAAATGGGAATTAGTGGTGAATTTTTTGTGTGTGACTCAGGAATCAATGTTGAAGGACTGGAGAAAGCAGTGACCTGCATGGTGCCACTGCTGCTGGGCAAACTGGAACTGCTGCCAATGTCTATGGTTCCTGTGGCAGACTTGTGCCCTTGCTGCACTCTAAGCCCTGTGTAGAAACCACAAGATTTTGTGACAACCACAGAAGTTTTCTTAAAAAAAAAAAAAACAAAAAAAACCCCAAACACAAATGACAAAAATCCCCCAAACAAACAAACAAGACCCCACAAAAGCAAGTCTTTCTTTGAGCATTTCCACTTGTTAGGGTGAAGCTCAAGGGGATGGTTCTCCCTCTCACCTCTTGCTCTCTGAACAACCCACTCTGCCTGGGCTGGCTGCCTGCACAAACCCAAGCACCTACGTGGAACGTGAATTTTGATATCTCCCATTTCTAGGAACTGTCAAAGGCAGTGCAGGCTTTCAGAGAAAACATAATTTTATTTTTCTCCTTCTCCTAGAGGCTTCCCACCCCTTGGATAATTTGTCTGTGTGTAAGAAAGAGCAATTGCCTCTACAAAAATGGAATTTGGGTGGCCTTGACCTCTGGGCTTTGCCTTCCCTGGAGGTGGCAGGCCCTGGCACAGGGTGCCCAGAGCAGCTGTGGCTGCCCCTGGATCCCTGGCAGTGCCCAAGGCCAGGCTGGGCAGTGCCTGGGACAGTGGAAGGTGTCCCTGCCATGGCAGGGGGTGGAATGAGATGAGCTTTAAGGTTCTTTCCTGCCCAAACCACTCCATGATTCTCTCTTGGCTCATTTTCCTGTGAGTTTTCCTATTCTATGTTCATTTGAGTTGTATTTTAGGAACCTCCTTGTGGGATCATGGCATGAAGGTGGAGCAATGTAAAGACACGCTGGAACCATGCTGCAAAGACTCTCTCCATGCTGCACAATTTAGCAGTCCTGAATCTCTGAAATAGAGGGGGAAATTTCTGTGTCAGTGTTGCAGGACAGGTTTTCCTGATTTCTGCTTTTCCTGAGCTGAGCAGCAGCAGATCCTGAGAGCTGAGCACCACAGGGGGATCTGCCCCTGTGGGCAGTGGTATTTTCAGGATCCCCTGGACTAAGGGAGGAATTGATGAATCTGGCTCCATGTTCTCAGAAGGATAATTTATTATTTTATAATACTAAATTATATTTAAGAATGCTATACTGTACTAAAGAATACAGAACGGATACTTACTGAATGCTAAAAAGATAATAATGAAAACTCCTGGCTCTTTCCAGAGTCCTGACACAGCTTGGTCCTGATTGGCCAAAGGGTGAAAACAATATTACATTACATTACATTATATAATGAATTATATTATGTTATATTATATTATATTATATTATATTATATTATATTATATTATATTATATTATACCATATCTAAAAAATAGAGAAAGGATACAGACAGAAGGGTACAAAGAATGATAATGAAAAACTCATGACTGACTCCTCAGAGTCTGACACAGCTGGCTGTGATTGGTCATAAAGTAAAAACAATTCACGTGAAACCAATCAAACGTGTACCTGTTGGTAAACAATCTCTAAACCACATTCCAAAGCACCAAACAGAGGATAAGCTAATCAGATAATTATTATTTACATTTTTCTCTGAGGCTTCTCAACTTCCCAGGAGAAGAAATCCTGGCGAAGGGATTTTTCAGAAAATATGACGGTGACACTGGTCTCCGCTTTCATTTTTGGTAACCAGCTCCTCAAACAGCTTCCCTCCCATGCATCCATTACCTTTGCATCAGGAGCGTTGCGGCACGGGCAAATCTCCCATGATGCTGCATAATTTCAGTTTAATGAGCCGCTCCATCCTTCCCTTGGCAGGGGATGAGAGGGGGGCAGCAGCGAGCGGGGCTGGCAGGGCACGCCCGGCCGAGGTGACCCTTCTGTCATTGATTCTTGGGGAGGATGGCTCCAGCTGGGTGCCTTCTGCCTGGTCACCATCAATTAGTCCTGTGTCACTGCCTCTAACAACCACAGCACACTGATAGGCTTTAAATGATGGTTTATATGACCTGAGACAAGAGATAGCCTTATTTTTCTGCTCTATTACTTTCATAGAATAGTCTGGCTATTATTAACAGGCTGTGGTAAAATAATTGTAAATTCCTTTGAAATTTATAGCAGTTTTGCTCATGAATGCAAACCTTGGCAGAATTGCAAACTATTAGTGAGCAGATGTAAGTATATGTATTTTAATAATGTGGTATTAAAATATATATGTCATATAAGTATATGTATTTTAATAATGTGATAATGGGATAATTTTTTCATTATCTTAGAAGGTTTACAGCTTGAAGGTTTTTCAGAACTGTGCTGGGTAGATTTTTCTGCAGCTGTATAAATATAGGGATATTTATATAATAAATATAGGAATATTTATATAATAAATATTTATATAAATAGGAATTCTCTGACAGTGTGATGAAGTTCTAAACTGGCTGTGAGGGTACAGCCATGGCTGCAAGAAATTTAGTCTGCCCTGGCAGGTACAATGAGGCAGAATCTTCTCAGATTGGAATCAGATTTCATGAAGCAAAGATGATGGTGAATAAAAATATATTAGAAATGAGTTTCTGTTATAATTGGGCATTTTTAATCTGATTTTCAGGCAATGATCAACATTTGAGACTATTTAATAGTCGTTTTTAAAACTTCAATGTTTCCTAAGTTTGCAGTTGCCTTTTTCCAAATGAGTAGTCAATTGCTTTCTAAAAAAACTATCAAAAATGAAATGCAGAAATTCAATTTTATATATAACTCCATTTTTGATTTAGGGCAGAAAGTTCCTCTTGTTCTTTGCTAAATCTCTGAAAGGGTTTAATTGTTTGTTCATTTGACCCACTGAAGGTGGTTTTCAAGTTGCTGCTGTCAAAGGCTATGAAATAACCCCAGAACTGGCTCCATTCAGAGCTGAGCCTGCTGGCCAAGCTGTCAATTTAATTGGTGAAATTACCAATCTGGTAATTTCACCACCAGCCTGAATTTACCTGGGTGGGACCCTGGTGGGTATTATGGAAAAGTTCTGTGGGTTCCTTGAGCTCCTCTTCTTCCCCAAAGGTCTGTGAGGGCCTTATTTGGCTCAATAATTCACTTTAGATGGTTCATGGGGACTTGTGAGCTTTGTTTGGAAAAGTTTATGAAAACAATATTATGGAAATTGTGAGGTCTGTGAGATTTCAATATTTTCCATGACAGAAATGAACAATATCCACTAAAGATAACAAAAATAATGTAAACACATTATTCACATCAAAGTTTCTCAGGTAAAGTCCAGTCTTCTCCAGCTGTGATCTTTTAGTTGAAAACCTTGGATTAGTTTGGAAAAAAGGAGCCCAAAGGGGACTTTTGGGTGGATTTCTGGAGTGTGATGTCTGACACGTGGCCTCTCACATCCCCTTTCACAAGCTTTTCATCGCCTCATTATCTTGTGACACTTTGCAGGAGGTGAAGAATGCTCCATGAAAATACATAAATCATGAGGCCTCTTCAAAACTTCCTGAACTTCCAGGGATGATGAAAAGGGTGGAGCTTTCACTCTTGGCACACAGCTCATAAGAGATGGCTTGGTGAAAAGAAGGATGTAGAGTAAATTACAAGGGAATAAAGCTGCTGCTACGAAATTGAGAAATGAGGAAAGGTGAAGATAAAGGAAGAGGTTGAGTGCTAGAATTTTATATTTAAGGTGTTAAAAGTCAAGAGAATGTTAAGGGGGAAGGGATTTTTTTTCAGTGTTGTGGAGGAATTATGCCTGACTGGAGAATCTGCATAAATTCTTAAATCTAATGGGCAGAGGTTGATGTGGAATTCATTTTACTTTGTTGGTGTGTGGGCAAATGTCTCTTTCAAACACAGATTTACTATCCTGAGTACAGAACCAGGACACAATATTCTCCAAAACACTTTGGGAGCCATGGTCAGCTCAGAAAGAGGGAAAAGGGACAGGGTCAGTGAGAGCTGTGGGACACAGATAAATGCAGGAAATGCAAAATTCATTTGCTGAGTGACAGCAAATGTGCAGCTCAGGTGACGAACCTGGGGGATGCTGCACATAATGCAATTTTCAGTGAAGAAGGACTTCACCTGAGCTGGTTTGCACAATTGACATCAAAAATGTAAATGACATTATTTAATATTATCAGCCCACAAACTCTGTCCTACCAGGATTCACTGCTGTGTTGGATTTCCTTTATGTGGTTCTGGGAGCTGGGGTGGCATCTGTCAGGACAGGTCATTAGGAAAGATTTTGGGATCTGTTTGCTCTTCCCCATTCACTTTACTCAGCCATTTATGCCAAATTAAGGCTTAGAAACAGCTTATATAAACCAGGGATCCTCTGCCTTGTACTTTGTGTGCTCTGTGCAATCCCTTTGGGAAAGAACTCCATCAGGCATGGAGCCCTGGGAGATCAGGCCTTGGTGCTGACCTTCCCAACTCTGCCTGAGAATTCCCTCATGAAAGTTTCTGCCATGGCCTCCTGCATGCTGAGGAAGCAGTTCATAGGTACAGGAAATCTTCCAGGTTTTTGTGTGAACATGGGAGTCTAAACATAGCTCCTCACATGGCAGTGTTAAAGAGAGCGTGGATGAGAAATTCAGGGAGGAATCTCACCAAAAATTTGTGTTTTCTACATCCCAAAGTCAATTTCTCAAATTTGTATTTTCTACATCCCAAATCAATTTCAATTTCTGTGTGTTTTTCATGGTTCCCTGCCTAATGAAATCGATGGTTCTGTTGCTGGGTTTAAAATGAAGCTGACACCAACTCCCCAAATGCTGCTGAAACCAATGGCCCTTGCACAAGGTCTTTGTTCTGTTGGCACCAGGTCCAGAGTGTTACATCTGTTTTATTAACTGAGCTAAATATTTACACCACCATGTCCCCAGATTGACCAAATCCCAGGAAATGCAGGTTTCCCATTCCATTCAGAACAAAGAAGGGAGCAGAAATCATGTTACTGACACCTATTTCTCAGCAGCCACAAGTGAAATGTTCTCTACCCATCAAGTTTGGGTTTTATTTGAATAGTGCTGAAGGATTTTAAATGTGTTTGGTGTAAGAATACACCACAAACCCTGGTTTTAGATGCTTCTGGAGACTTGCCTAGGAATCCCTACATACCCCACCCCTTTCCAGGCCTAGGAAACATAAAAGTTTTGAAATGCTTCTCTCTCAAGAAAATCTTTTTAAAGATAAGTTGTTGGGGGCTTTTTATGCCAGACATACTCATCCAAACCATTATCTTACTCTGCAATTAGTCCCCCTGCAATCAAATAAAGGGCATGGATTAATGGGAGAAGCACTAGAAATATTTTAAAGGGATTAACGTTAATGGAGAAACAGATTATCTTTCTATCAAATGAGGTTAATAACCAAAATTAGTAGTGGCCCCTCACAGTTAGTCACAACCTTCCAGAGTCTGCTAGAGATTAATGAAGTGAGTTTTTGTATAAAGCCTGTAGAATTCTGAAGTGGTTTAGGCTCCCACCTCTCATTCTGAAAAGGATCAAGCCCTCTGGCTCTTGCTGCTATGCCAGCTTGAAAAACTCATTTCCTCAAGGAATGACTTGTAACCTGAGGGGTTTTCTGCAGCAGCAGGTGCCCAGCTGAACTCCCACTGAAATTCCTGTTATCACAGGCCCAGCCAGCCTCTACATCTGCCTTGTTCACAGTGTAAAATTACTACAGCATCATTAACACTTTATCTCATAATTAAGTCCATGTAGTAGACTTGAAAAGAGAGTATTTCTTTTTATTGACTCTATTCTATAAAACCCCATAATTGCTTAATCCCTTAAAATATTTAAAGCAATTAACACGTGGCCCTTATTTGCAGAAAGGCAATTGGCAAAGGTGGTTTGGAAAGTCATCTCAAGCATCAGCTTGATGTGTGCATTGATGTGATATTTTCTGTAGCCATTGGCTGGCTGTAAATACATGTTAGGAGCCCTTTTACATGTCTCAGAGCATGAGGGAGTGATGTTGCTGCAGGATTGCAGGATGATTATTGTCACTTTGGGCTCATCATTTCTGTGATGGTGTTCACAGGGGTCCCAGGATGAGGGAAGAGATGAGGATCTGACTCCATGTTTCAGAAGGCTTGATTTATTATTTTATGACATATATTACATTAAAACTATACTAAAAGAAGAGAAGAAAAGGTTTTATCAGAAAGCTAACTAAGAATAGAAAGGAATGATAACAAAGGTTTGTGGCTTGGACAGAGAGCCTGAGCCAGCTGACTGTGATTGGCCATTAATTAGAAACAACCACATGAGACCAATCACAGATGCACCTGTTGCATTCCACAGCAGCAGATAATCATTGTTTACATTTTGTTCCTGAGGCCTCCCAGCTTCTCAGAAGAAAAAAGCCTGGGAGAATGAATTTTCCAGAGTATGTGAGTGCCACATTCCAAGGCCAGGTTGGATGGGGCTCTGAGCAACCTGGTCTGTGGAGGTGTCCCTGCCCATGGGGTGTGATGGTTTTAAGGTCCCTTCCCACCCAAACCACTCCATGATTTTGTTATTCCATGTTCTCATAGGAGACATGGCCAGAGTGCTGCCAAGACAAAGGTGAGGATGGTCTTCATGTTTTCTCTCTCATTCAAACTAAAAAACATTTATGGTTCCAAATGACATTAAAAATCCCATTATAATCTAACCCACACTGCAAAAAACCATGAAAACCCCAAAATAAGTAGCGCCATATCCTCCCTGTCCCCTTTGTGCTTTCTTTCATGTAAGTCTGACTCTAACATACTCCCCCTGAACAACAGAACACCAAAGTTATTCAGTTCAGGAAAAGCTATTTTTTGTAACAGTTGTGTAGCCAAAAGGTCCCTGTGAGAAGTTTTTCTGCAATAAAGAACAGAAAAACCTCAAAAGTGGTATTTCTAGGGAATGCATTATTAGAAAGAATTGATATTTGAGGAGCTTTAGTTTATTAAAAATGTGCAAGAACTCCTCTGTGCCTAGTTCCATGCACAGCTTAGTGAAAGGTTAGAAAATTAGCTCCTGTGTGCTGCTTATACAGCTGGATGGATGGAGGGGACTTTACATTTCACAACTTCTTGTTTCTGACAAGTTCCAGTGAATTTTTTATGTGGCCACTTAGCCTGCAGAGATGGAGCTGGGGGAACAAACTGAGTTCACAAATGCTGCCAGAAAGCCTTCAGGTGATAAGATGAAAATGGATCTTGGGCACTGCTGATCTCAAACCTGGACTCCAATTTTTTGGCCTGCAGATGAAGGGTTGTGTGGCTTACATTTTTCATCTCTAACTCGTGAATTTGTGCGGTTTATGAAGAATTCATGAAGTTCTATTTATCTTCAGCAATTGCCTTATGAATCAAGGGTTTAACTGGAATAAGATAATCCAGGAAATAGTAAATTTCAATTCATTTTTATGAATCTAATATATATTCCACATATGAGAGCAGAGATGTGAATACATTAGTGATAAAAATACTAGAAATAAATTACCTATTTCTGTAACTGTAGTTTAACTCCAGAAGTCAGAGATTTTGGCAGATTTGATTCTTGCAGCTCTTGGATTTTCTGGGAGTTTCTACCCTTAAAAATGAGTGAATATACCTCTGCACGTTTTTTCCTCTCTCCTATTTCTAATGGGCCACTTGCCAGCTTGATTCTTTATCTAAAGCAATGTGGATTCACAAATGAAATGTTTGGAAAATATTTATTCTTTTTAGTGAATTTATTTTTCTTTTTCTTTGCTAACCAGTAGCTTCCCTGATATTTGGTGTTGATGACATTGTTTTAAACCCTTTTTCTGCTGCAAACATAGAATCATATGTGATGTTAGGCAAGTGGTTCTCAATTATATTGGTCCACACTCCAGGGTTTGGGATCCTCAGTTCTGGACTAAGTCAAAATGCTGTTAGGATGAGGGACAGATGAAAATTCCAAAATCCAGTTGGAATTTTGAACTACAAAGACTTGCTAGAAACTCAGTTCAGGGGATTGAGAATCAAATAGTCTTCACTAAAAGTTTTTCCCAAATTCTGTCTTCCAGTATTTCAATTAACAGTGCAAAAAGGAATTTGAAATTTTCTAAAATGTAAATGCAGATGTCAATGAGTTCCTCAAATTTATGGTGAAAAGCCCGAGGTTGTGATGCAAATGTTGGCACATTCTCAGGGTGTCACAGGTGCCAGTGGGATCAGACAGCTCTAGAAAGAGTGAACTGCAAAGTCTGCAGGCATGGAAAAAGTACAACCAAACCTGTACAAACGATTCTCCATGAAATATTTTATTAATTGTGGCATGATCAAAAAAGTTGCACTTGAAGAAACTACAAAAATTGTCAATTGCTCAGTTGCTCTGAATCCTGCTGTGGCAATGTAAGAATTAAAGACATTTCTCAGTACCAAGCAGACCCCGAATGTCTTCTGGAATTGCCAAACTGGACTCTCCAGCTCCTACAGGAACCATCACTGAGCAGGTGACTCCTCCTCTGCTCCCTCAAGGTTCCCATATTTATAACAAGACCTACAAAGCCCCTTGAGCAGCACCTGCAGTGTTTATATATATTAAATGATATTTATTTCCTTTAAAAGACACAGCTGCTCCCAAGAGCTGCCTGCTCCCTGCTGGCCACCATGGAATTGCTCAGGCTCTGAGCCCACAGCTGAGGGCCTGGTAGCTCTTTTTCAAGGAAATTCAGGATTGTTGTCCTGCACAGGGAAGAAACTGGTGGAGAGCTGGAGAGAAATGGGAAGGCGCTGGTGGCAGCCTCAGGAGGCAGCTGGAGATCTCACTGGGTTAAACATTTCCACAGTTCTGGTTATTTCAGTAGCAGCTGTTCCAACCACAAAGGAGAACAGCCTGGTGTCATTGCTTCCAACAATTCCTTTCAACACTTCCAGAGCTCTGCCTAAATAGAAATGGAAGTGAAGACAGCAAGGTATTAATATCACTGCTATTAATGAAGAGATGGAACTAATTTTGGGCTAAGAATGATTTGTTGCTTACACAAACATCAGTCTCAGAGGCTGTGAGACCTGTGAGAGCAAGCAGCCAGCCATAGCTCAGAGTGGTCACAAGTTCTCTGTTACAAGGCAATACAGAACTTTCTAACCCAATGGATAGATGCCACAAGGTTTATTTTTCTTTTCTGACCTATCACCTTTACTTAATTTTGCTGCGCTGGGGATACATTCATCCAATAGTGTGACAGTGTTCACAGGGGTCTCAGGATGAGGGAAGAGACGAGGATCTGACTCCATGTTTCAGAAGGCTGATTTATTATTTTATGACATATATTACATTAAAACTATACTAAAAGAAGAGAAGAAAAGGTTTCGTCTCAGAAGGCTAGATAAGCTAAGAACAGAAAAGAATGATAACAAAGGTTTGTGGTTCAGACAGAGTCTGAGCCAGCTGACTGTGATTGGCCATTAATTCCAAACATCCACATGAGACCAATCACAGATGCACCTGTTGCATTCCACAGCAGCAGATAACCATTGTTTACATTGTGCTCCTGAGGCCTCCCAGCTTCTCAGAAGGAAAAAATCACAAGGAAAAGATTTTCATGAAAAGATATCTGTGATGCAATAGGCTTCTGTCTCACGTGCACACAAATGCTTCTATTATAACTTCTAAACTCTTTGCTTACTCGATACAACCACACCCCTACACTATAAACCCTTCACCATCCTATCAATGCATTTACTCACATAAGGCATATTTTTACTCACAGTTTTCTTATAGAAACATAAGTTTATGATTTTTCTACTTAATATCTGTGTAGTGTATTATTACACCAATCCAAGCTTCTCCCAGTGCTACAGATCAAACCCTTCAGTGTCTGTGTTAGAAGTTTCTGCTTTTCCAGTTCCCAGATCAAGGAAAGCGCAGAACCTGATGATGCTGAACGTGTGGAGCACTCCCTCCACATGGGACAGCAAAAAGGCAGCTCCCAGAGCTGCAGCAAGGCTTTCCCAGCAGAAAGGTCACCTGGAGCAGCCTGACCTTTCCAGCACAGAGAAAGCAATGAGCCATCAGCCCTATCTGAACAGCCCTCAGCCCCGAGGCACTCCCAAAATAACCCGGAGATAAAGGAGATGGATAAAAATCAGGAGGTGCCAGGGAGCAGGGCATGCAGTTGCTTCTTCAAGATGTTTTCTTCGAGAGAAATTGTACATATGCTATAAGTCAAAGTCAGGGGAGAGGAAAATTACAGCTCCCTGGAGAAAGGAAAGGGATTAATGTTTTATCACAGGGAAATAAGTGGGAAACTCTTGAATTTATAGATATGTAGATACAACCACATGAAGATATTGCTCTTAGGGCATTAAAAATAGAAGTATTATCTTCCTACTCAAAGATTCTACTAAATAGCTATGAATTTCTAATTAAGTAATGTTAAATCTCTGTGACAATTTAGTTCATTTTATTAAGTATGACTGAAATCTGAAACCTAAATGTAATAATAACTTAAAAGCATGGGCCAAATATCCCAAAATTATTCTCCTGAGTAGAACTGTATGAACAAAATAGGTAGCAACTCTTTGTTCTGTCATGGAGACAAAAACATTAAACTATTCAGAGTATTTGATACACAAAACCCAAGCAAATGACAAATTCAATCTAACCTGATCCATTAATCCAACCCCACACATAAACACACAGTGTCTTTATCCACTCCATAAAAATCGTGCTCAACACACTATAAATTGCCAAGAATTAAAAAGAATTTAAGAAATCTGAAGTTGAACTAAACCCCACACCATCAGCACAGCACATGTACAGCCTGGTACATACTTTTCCCTTTTTTTCCCATGTTCCTTGTGTGCTGAAGGTGATTTGTTCATTTCCTTATATTTGTGTGTCCTTTTTTGTCACAAATTTCAAGAATCCAGAGAGCATCTTTCCCCAGATCATTTAAGGCTGCACTTCCTGCCAGTGTCCAAAGGGTTGATGTCAAGGCATTATTAATACCCAGTTTTGTAGCAATGCAGATTTTTTATGAGGATTTTTTCTGCAGTTTTTTTTCTGAAGACGATTCATGGGGTGTTTGTGGCACTTAAATTTGTGACATATCCACCATCACCACAAATACTTTGCCTGAAGCTCACAAATTTTATTGCCAATGGTTTCTGTGTTCCTTTCCCACTGGTAATGGCCTGAGCAGCCTCCCCCAGCAGGAATACATCACATTGGATGGGGATGTGCTGGAGATATTCTTTGCTGCAAATACAATATGAATTTTCAAAGCATTAAATATATATATTTAATGTTTAAATATATTTATATCTTCCTTACAGAAGATATCTATTTATATCATCCCCCCAGAAGCTTGATATTTGAAGACTTTCAATACATTTTTTAACTCTTTTCTCTTGATTTTTTTTCTTTTGATACAGCATCTACAGCACTGGCTTAGTCTGCTGTTCAGAACAATTATTTTCTCCAGTAAATCCTCTTTCACCTCCCATTCTTCTCCCACATACTACAGGTCTGTGCTCTTGAGATCTCTTGGTTAGAACAACCTCACACCAGTTCTCAAATTTGGAAATAAATACATAAAATATTTCACTATAAAGGGAAACAGCTTTCCAAATTTAAGAAAACATGAAATAGGCTTTTATTCAGAAGAGAAATTTTAAAAAATATTTTAAGAATTAATCCCTGACCAGGAGTGTCTTCCAAACATTATGTTTCAATGGAGCCATTTGCTACTTGTCCTTTATTTTTTTTCTCTTCCCACAGATAATTTACATTAAATTGGAAAATGTCTCCTTGTGAAGCAACTTTTGAAGTGAATGACTTGACAATTATACTTAAGTTTGTGTATTTTCTTTGTATTTCCTACAGAAATGACTGAGAATTGTGGCTTTACTCAATTATAACTTTGGGGTGGAATCCCCAAGATTATTTTTTATCCAATGCTTTACACAATTATAACTTTGGGGTGGAATGCCCAAGATTATTTTTTATCCAATGCTTTAAATGCTCTGTTTATTCCGAAGATGAATAAATAGCAAGATGCCTTTCTGAAGGTGGTTCCTGTGGGAGGGATGCACAGGCACATTTGGAATCAGAGCTTTTAGGAAAGGAAATATCGTAATGCTGGAGCTCTGGAGCAGAAAACAGGAAAATATTTGGGAGCTGGTCCTTGCTCTGCCATGTGAGACTGGTGCTGGCTGCTCTCTCTGCTCCTTTCTTCTCACCCAAAGTTATTTCTTCCCCCAGAACTCTAACCCCAGCTGGGAGCCTCTGTATCACACACAGAGCAAAGTTTGGAGAATGAAGGAGCTCTTTCAAGACAGATCTGACTTGCAGTTCAGGGTTCTTTCATGTGAGGGGAACAAAGGGAAGACAGATGTGAAAAACAAGCCAAGGGAACCTTTTTGACAGGGCTGGTACAAAAGGAGAGCATGGAGGTGTTGAGACTCCAAAAGACAAGCTCTCATGCAGTCACTTAGCACACACCTGATTCTCTAATCAAGCACAGATCAAAGTCACCAACACCTGCACCTGATTTAGTTTTAATCCTGTGAGTAGTTCTCAACACTCCAGTGAGTATTCACTACTCAACAGGAATGCTCAAGAGCCTAAAGAAAACTTTTTACTATGTCTAGTTTGTGAGATTTTTGTTCTTTCATGATGGATTTTGGTTTAGCTCATTTGTGTGAGCTCTGGCTGCTTATTATTTTGAACTATTTTCAATTATTTTACATTAAAATAGTTTTAATAGTTTAAAATAATTTTAAATAATAATAAGTTTAAAATAATTTCAAATAATTTTAATAGTTTTAAACTCTTCATTCTGGAGACTGCCAGCTTTGTCCAGACAGGTGAGTGGATAAAGAAAGACTACAGGTCAGGTTTGGAAAGAAAAAAAATCTTTGCATTGGTGCTGCCCTGAAAGTCACATATTTGGAGAAGAGAGAGGAATTCTGGGCTGCTTTACATGGGAAGGGACTGGATGGCCTTTCCTTTCTTGCTGTGTTTAATAACCCTGGGGCTGCATGGTCACTGAGTGTAGGGGCAGGAGAATCTGACTCTGAGTCACTCAGTGGTCACCTCTGTGTGAAGCAGCATTTAGCCTGAATTACCCAATGGCAGCAATTTTACCAGCAAAAAAGTTTACTTCATACTACATCAGCATATAGCATCAAAGGTGAACATTTTTTTCATGGGCATTTCTTTTTCAGGTTCTTTTTTATTAGTTCAGTCTTTAAAATCTGCTGACAAAGCAGGAGATATTGGCCTATATGGCAAACCTATCGATGCAGTAAGTCGTATTTCATCAAAATGTTGAAAATTATTTTATTAGAGGGCCTGAATATACAAATTAATGAAAAGCTGATGAAATGTTGCCTCGTTTCTACTCACTAACCTTCTACCAGTATCACTTTCTCATAGAGGGATTAGTGAATATGGCTTTAAATATCTTGAACTGCAGAATAATCCGTTACCAACTGTAAAACAATCTTTTAGTGATTTAGAGAACATCAGTGTAATGTTTTGACCTCCAATCTACATTTGTTGGACATAGGCCTCCCATTGCCCTCTGTGTGCTGATTTTGGAGTGAATTGGAAGGCTGAAATGAAAAATTAAGGAAGCCCATGGGATGGATTTAAAATCCATCCAAGGATCTTTATATCAACTTCATAGGGATCAGACTAGAGAGTGGGACATAGATTTTGAGAGGTTCTGTTGGGATAACTTGATAATTTGAGTTTTGAACCTGAAAATGAATATTTGAGTAACTTTGTATCTCTCAGTAATCTGACAGATTTTAACGAGGTGGAGTCAAATTTTCCAGGCATTAAATACTGCTTCACGTTTGATGAGGAATGATAAATTCTGAAGTCACTGTCTGAAATGATCCAGCTTCATAAGCTGGTGTGCCTTGGTAGAGGAACCCTCCTGAGCAGTTCTGAGTTCCGTGTTTAGGGGATCCAGGATCACACCTTGGGCCTTAAAATAGCAGCAGAAATAGGCCAAGCCCCAAATCTGTCAGGAGAGGCAGAGGGATACAGATATGTGCTTTTGATATGTGCTTCTCTACATGATCCGTGTGGGAACTGCAGCTTACGAAGACTTGGCTGTGTTTATTTTCTGCACAGATGAAAAAGTTTAGAGGGAGATTATTCACATGAAGTTTTTTTTAAGGGACAACACGCCTATGATTTAAAGCTTGCCTCCTCGTTATCACCTGATTGTTAACTGCTTTGCATTTCCATCTCGATGCTTGAAACAAGTCCCCACTATTACCCCACAGGAGGCAGCACATCTGTCTGATCCTCACACTCCCGTCTGTGATTGATACCAGTTACATGTTGGAGTAAGTCCCAGGGGCATTAATTTATTGTAGCTGAAGGTCGAGCAGCACAAAAACGTTTGATCACTACAGACCTAATACCTAAGGTATTGAGAAGGACAAGGCAGTGTTCTGACAGCTCTTGATGTTGATTTTTCCCCCCAAACTTTCCCGTCAATAACTGCTGTCAGCCTCATTTAACGGTAATCCATGCCTTTAGGAACGCTGCGATGCTCTCCTCTTTAGGTGAGCATTACAATTCTTGCAAGATTTGCCTTCCTTTGGGCACGGGGAAGGCAGCAAGGCAGAGATGGCTAGGGATCGCCAAGGGCACCGTTTTAATCAGCAATTGCCGCTTTGGTGTGTGTGTTCGGGCTGGGGGAGAGCGCAGCTCTCCGGGACGAGCCCTGGGGATGCAAAGTTGCGGCCGCGCCGCCGGTGCTGCTCCGGCAAGGTTCGGGATCGGGGGAGCGCCCGGCCGTGGGCACCTCTGCCCGGAGCCGAGCCCGGAGCCGCGGGCGGGCCCCGCTCGGCCCCGCGGGTTCCCGGGCGCCGCCGCGCGGCCGCCGGTGCCGGGCGGGGCCGCCTGCGGAGCCGGGAGCCCCCCGCTCCCCCCGGGCCCGCTCCCCCCGGCCGCACCGCATCCCGCATCCCGCATCCCGCCCCCGCTGCCGCCGCCTCCCCGGAGCGCCGCTGGGGCTCCCCCGCCGCTCTCCCGCTCCCCGCCCCAGCCCGCCCCGCCGGGCTTGAAGGTCACCTCCGCCCGCCGCCGCCGCCGAGCCACTTTCCGCGCCGGCTGGCGAGCGGCAGCGCCTCCGCCCCGCGGAGCTCCGTGTCCGGCCGGTGCGGGGCTCCCGGGCGGAGCGCGGCGGAGCCGCCTCTCGGGCCCTGCTCTCCCCCCGCCACCGCCGCGGCGGGGCCGCCCCCGGGGTCTCGCCGAGGTCGCGGTCGGGCCGGGCGGGGGCCCCGCTGCTGCCGGAGAGCGGCGAGCCCGGGGGGAGCCGGGCGGCGGCGGGGGGCGCGGCATGCGGCGGTGAGCGAGAGAGCGAGGGCGGCGGCGCTGCCCGCGGGAAGGGGCTGCGGCGGCGGCGGCGAGAGCCGCGTCCCGCTGCCACCTGCCTGCCGGGGCCGCCGCGACCCTTCGCCTCCGCTCGCCTCTTTATGGTGAGTTTGGGCCGCGGGGAGCGGGGGGCAGCGGGGCCGGGGGGCGCGGAGCATCTCGGCAGGTGAATGGAGCATCCCGGCAGGTGCGCGGGGTAGTGGGGCGCGGAGCATCCCGGCAGGTGCGCGGTGCTGCCCGGCAGGTGAATGGAGCATCCCGGCAGGTGCGCGGAGCATCCCGGCAGGTGCGCGGAGCTGCGGCCCCGCTCTGCCCCGCGGCCGCAAAGTTGCCGGGGCAGCCCGGGCGGAGGGAGGGAGGGCAGGGATGCGCGCCCGCGGCCGGGATGCTCTCAGGGAGCTCCGGCGCTGGAGCAGAAGGATGCCCGCGGGTCGGGGACACCGCGCCGGCTCCGCTGCCGCCTCAGAAGCGCCGCGGGGAGAAGGGCGGCACGGGAGGTGGCTCCCAAAGGCAGGGAACGGCGAGGAACATGGGCACTCGGGGCTCTGCCGAGTTGCTCGTTCAAAGAGTGCAGATATTGAACTGCTGGGAAACTACCTGCCTGTAAGTCCTCGGTGTTTGCTGATTTTATTGGCGATTCATCAGACCGCTTTTCTCCTGCATGCCTCTGTCAGGGAAAGAAAGTGTCGGTGTTAATAGCTGCTCGGTGCGGGTGCAGTGACACTGTGCAAATGTCCAGGCAGCTCCTTGGGGATGCCGCTCCTCGGCAGGGCAGGGCTGTGCCCTGGGAGAGGGGTCTGAGATGTGACAGTGGCACACGCCGTGCATTTCCAAATTCTGTGATGGGGCTGTTGGACACGGAGCTGCCAACTTAGCATGGCTCGCACAGATGGTGAAACGAATGTGGTCTGAAGTTTGACTGGAGTGATTCACATCAGCGAAGTGTGAAAGATCTTGTCCAAATCCGCAGCTTTTGTTTATCTACTCTGTGAATTGCAAATGTGCTATAGTATGTCACATTCTGAAGTAAGTTTAGTGCTGACTGTTTTTAAATAAAATTCAGCTTATTTAAGGCGAGATGGAGCATAAAACACAGCAGACGCTGCTGGTGGTGCCCCAAGAATGTCAAGTACCTTGTTTCACTTCTCCAGACTCGATGATACTTAAGAGAGGAAAGATACTGTGTGTTTCATTTGTCATTGGGAAGTGTGAAAACAGTTGTATGCATGGGCTGTAAAAGTAGAAGCAGGGTTTTGTCACTCTGTGGTAGAGATTGATGATGGTGGATGAATTGCAGTCTAAAACAGAGCTAGCCCTCAGAGTCAAATAATTAAGTTTTAGAAATCAGTCATAGCTGCTTTAGGAGTTATATATGTGGGGAAGAAGTGGGGCTGTGTGAATTTTCAATACGTATGTCGATAGATCATTTAGTTTTCAGGAAAAGTGGTTGATATCACGTGCTGCAGTTATCAGGATTGTAGTAGTGATTTAGAGCAGATATTTGATTTTTATTTACTTTTACTGGAACATTTTACATTACTGGGTTTTGAGGAAGCTATTTTTATGTAGGAATTCTGATTATAGTCAAGATCTACTTGCTATCTTATGCAGACTTTAAAGGCTTGGCTTCCCAAGTCTAATTTACAGTTTATTCTTCTGGTAAATACATTAGACAAAGAATCCAGCATTTGCTGAAATGAAATCTGTATTTCTAATGTCAAGACTATATTTCTTTTTTCTATTGGTACTTAGCCGAGTATCAGTAATAGAGCTGACAAATGCAATGAATAAAATTCCCAGTCTGTTGATGATTTTTATAGTTCTTGTAATTGAAGTACTTGGTGTCCTTGACGTGACGAGGGTGCTGCTCTGGCTTTCATGAAAGGCTGCCCTTTACTGACAGAAATACTGTCAGGAGTCAGGTGTGGAGCAACAGAGTGTGGTGGTGAGTCCCTGTGCACAGTGTGCTCCATTTCCAGCCCAGGATGCACATGCAGCTCTGCCAGGTGCAGTTCCCAGCCCTGAGAGTCATTCCAGGGATGCCTGTACCCTTCGTGCACGATCCCTTCTGGCTGCTGCTGCTGCAGCACACGAGGGCAGGGCTATGTCCTGAGGCCATGGCTGCCAGCCTGCTGGGTTTGAAGTGTCTCCTCGCTCCCTGCTCAAAGCCCCCTTGAAGTCAAACATGAGCAGCAAGGCCAGGAGGGACTCAGGCACTCCTGTCAGTGTTCCTGCCCAAGGCAGGATCAGCTCGTACCTGTGTCATCTCTGATGGCATCCTTCCTGTGCTTTTTGTATTCCCATTCCCCTCTTTTCTTCCTGCTTTTGCTGTCTTTTCCATGAGTTTTTCTTTCTTCTTGGTAATGCTCTTACCTATTATTTCCTAAAGAATCTTATCTCGTTCCCTGCAAACTCTTCCTCTGGTATGACAGTCAGTCTCTTGCAGTATTTTTTCCTCGTTGCTTTGTGGGAGATCTACTCCTTCTTTGCCAGCCCTGTATAATATGCTGTATTTACCAGGTTTCTGCCTAGTTTTTAGGAGAAATGTAATGGAAATAGTACTTTGTGCAGACAGGTAAGGTGCTTTGTTCAGGACCAAAGAGCTGCTCAGTATCTGCTGGCACTGGGGGAGGTTGAGCTGCTTGGAAATAGAGGAGAGACCAATGGCTGGGTTAAAAAATCCACCATTGTTAATTTTTCACCTTATAGTTTGAACTGGCATGATCTGATTTTTAATCTACCTAGAGGCATTATATACCATAATGAGCTCCTCATTATGAGCTCCTAAGTGCTGGCCACAAGAAGAAATATTATTTACAGCTATTGAAGGTATGGCTGCCTTAAGCATATTGTTGTCTGAAAGGTGTACTTGTCTGAAAAAGATGAATCTGATGTAATTAAGAATAACATAATAGTACAGCCTGGGAGAATGTATAGTAGCTGAAAAATGTGTTTGTTTTATGCATGTCAGAACTCCCTCTACTTAATTCCTGGATCTTTACTCCTTCCCATTCAATGTGGGAGATGGGGATCCTCTTGTCTCACACAACCTTGTAAAAGTAGAGTGTGAACAAAACTGAAGTTAGGGAGCAGGGAAACAGACAGGGCCTAAAAGAGTGGCAAACAGAACATTTATGAGGGCTCCTGACTGTTTCTGGTCTTGGTAGGGTGAAATCACAAATATCTGTAGCAGAACTTCTGATGACTCCATTGGGCAAAACTGGAGCTGTACTATTTCCTGAGGGCAGAAATCTCCTCTCTCTGAGGATCTTCTCCCAGGTCATTAGTGACAAGCCATTTTAAACTTTTTCTTTGCTTTGAATTCTTTGCTTAGTTGCAAATGAATAATTTTGTTCTTTTATTTAAATAATTTAATTTTTCCATGCTCATGATTATTTTGCAGTGCAAGTCCTCATTCTGGGGAGTGTAATGCCACCTCTGACACTTTGTTGTGCATTCTTGCATAAGTTATCAGTAGATTGTGATTGCATCACCTATTCTGAATGTCTGCTTTAAAGATTAAAAGCTGCTTATGAAGCTCTCAGTATTCATTACACTTTCCCTTCATAACTATTATTTTGCTAAAATTTACTGTGCCAGAAATGACAACTTCTTGCAAATTAGATAATTTTATTTGTGTCCTTCAATTTGATGCAATAAATATAGTATTCAAACTGAAAGAAGCTGGAAAATCCCTTTTGGGATGCTGCAGTTTGTGTAATTCTGTAGAGCAGGAAGGGGTGGTTGTGTTGGATTCCCAGGATGGGTCACAACTGCCCAGCAAGCAGCATCAAGGGCCAAAAATAGGCTGGAATACTATTTTCTGTAAAGTAGGTGTAGTTTAACATCTCTATTCTTCTGCTCAAGATTTTTTGATTTTCAGACATCCAGAAGGAAGAATATTTATGGAATATTCCAAAATCCAAGCTATTTTGTGAGATATTGGTTTGGCTGGTTTCAAGGGGAAAGCAGCTGTTTGGTATTTTGTAAGGATGAATATCTTTCAGAAGTTGGTTGAATGTCTCTAACATAAAACTGAAGCTCTGTGGCAGTTTTCTCCAAGCCAGTTAAAAACTCCTGAACATCTTGCAACTTTGGATGCAGCTCCAAAATCCCGCGTTCCCAACCAGCAGCTCCTGTGCTGATAGCTGAAAGGAGCACGGGAAACATGAATTTACACTGAAGATGCCTCAGGAAATGTGAATTTACACTGCCTCTGCCACTGAGTGCCCCAAAACCCAGATGACTCCCAGGGGTGGGAAGTGCTGTGCCGCAGAGTGGGAGCTGCAGGAGCCAGGGGGGCTGTGCAGGAGCAGCACAGCCCAGTTGGTGTGAGCAAACTGAGATCCATTAAAATAATTGCTGTGCTCCAGCTGGGAAGGTGTTGAGGAGCCTGGTTAGAGCAGGGTGAGCTGAAAGCTTGGCTGTGTCAAAGGGCAAACATGCGCAACTGAATCATTGAAGATAAACAGCGCAGGGCTGGCTGCAGGGCCAGGTGCAGCTGCCTGGGACAAACACTACAAATACTCAGATTTTCTCTTTGCAGCACACTTGGCTTCAGCCCTCCAGAGCACAACCCCTGGCCAGGAAAGTTTAGGATACAGCAAGGAGAGGTCGCAGTGCTAAAAAAGTGAATTTCAATGATGCAGCCTAGGATACATCCCAAGCAATTGCTGCTTTAGGCTCCTCAGTGCTAAAGCAATGGTAGTGAGAGCTGGAGCTGCACAGAATCACACCCACAGAACATTCTGGGTTGGAAAGGACCCACAAGGATCAAATCCAACTCTTAAGGGAATGGCCTGAGTGGGGAGCTAGTGGCTCTCAGCTTTCTGTGTGTTTTCTACTTTGATTTGAGTCTGTTGCAGTGATAGTTGGGATCCAAACTTTACCTTTGGGCATTTATTCATCACTGTTCCACTGCATTTTCTTCTAGAATCAAATAAAATATGAATGTGTGCTGACCAATTTTCTGTATGAGGGCACCCATAACATCTTGCTATCCTGGCTGCTGGTTCCAAGAGTTTTGTAAAGATTTTATTGTCTCTAAGTTCAGTCTCTGTATTAGTTGTGAGCAAAAATTATATGATCAGAACAGTAAGAAGCTGGCCTGAAAATATTTTTTTTCTCTTGAGAAATTCAGGGAAACTCAGACTTGATGTAGAAACAAACTCTAAAAGTGTATTGTTTTGAAGACGTGAGTGCTTGTGTGGGTAGGAAATTTAGGAGAATGTTTAAACAAGGAAGTGGCACTATTTAATATTAAAGTACTCATTAATAGCACTTTTACTGTTAATGAGTACTTCATAGTACTCTTTATAGTTGGAGCAGTTGTAGAGAAGGTGGAAGAAGCCCTGTGCACAGATGGTTTTGTTGGACAGTTGTACTTCTGTTAAAAGAAAAGCTTTTCAGTGTTGAAATCAGCCCCATGTTCGCATGAGATCAAACACTAAATCTGTGTGCTGCCCTGTGGGAAAGCCCAGGGAGGTGCAGTGGCTTTCCCTGGACTTGGCTCATCCTGCAGTCTGTTCTTTGGGTGTTTTAAGGCTTTTTTCTCTTTGCTGCAGCTTGCACATGAGAGACACGTGTAGAAAACACTTCCACATGTAATGCTGTCGTCTTACAGAGCTGACAGTCTGCTGTGCACCTCAAACAGATCCAGAGCCCTGGGTTTCAAAATAAAACAGTGTGTAATTGTCTTGTTGTCTTGAAAAAACATATTTTTTCCATGTCTGTTCACTAATGGCAGTCATCTCTCACAAAAGTGGTTTGGCTGGTGAATCAGCATTACTGCTGCTCTGGATGGCCGGTTCTTGAGTTTCTGCTTTTGTCTTTTAAATATGTTTTGTTAAATAGGCCCTCAGGTGTCTGAGGTTTTCCACACGTTGTAGAGGATTGGTGATTTAGGGTTTGAGGAGAGAGAAATTAGACCAAGTTGAATGGCACTGATCCAGGATAAAGGCTTGGTACTCTCTGTCACAGCCGATATTCTGTCTCTGTCTGCCCTGTTCATTCACTGTTTGTAGTTAGCAATCATTCCTAAATTAAGGATTATGCAATATTATAGAGATATTTTGTCAAGCAAATGATTTTTGACTGTCAATAAAGAACCTGTAAACAGTGCCTGTATGAAATTGTAGATTACAGTATTAAACCCTGCTTTCAGAATAATCTTTTTGTCTTCAAATTGAGGTAATTCTGTAACATTTCCCTTGATTCAGCACAGCCTGAGTGGTTTCTGGCCATAGAGCAGAGCTTTTCTGTGGGAAAAGACATTGAAGCATCAGCTTCAAGTCATGCTACTGGGTGGTTCTCTCTGATCAGCATCTCAGGAAATAATATGAAACACTCTTTGCTGTTACAATGAATCTCTACAGTGCAGCTCCAGGATTAAGAAAAAAAAAATAAAATAGTGTCACTCCACTGCAGGCAGTGCACTGTGTCTGTAAGTAGTTACCTAAATGTCCTTTCCTGCAGCATGGAAGATAAGCTGCCTAAAATGTCATCTACCACATGGTGATCCCCATTTTGAGCTGCAACAATAAAAATGCTAAGGAAGTCCCAGAGTGCAGTTTGAATTGAGCCACACAGAGTGACCCAGCAGGAAGGTGAATGGATCTAGATATCCTCCTGATCTTTCTGTGATATTAGACCCTTTTCCCACTCCTTAATTTAGGACACTCTCCAAACAGCTCCCTCCTTTCCTGGTGCCCTGCTCTGGTTGCCATCGAGATGCTGTGCTGGCCTGCACAGGGCACCCAGCAGGTTTGCTCTGGCCATTACCAGTGCTGGGCTCCTGCCAAACCCCCAAATTGGCCATATTGCATCTTTCACACACTTGCTTCCTGTGAATGTCCTCAGCTTCAAGCCTGATTAATCCATTCTTATTGTTTTCCAGTCCCTGATATTACCTGGGAGTTTTTGCTTTGTGTTTCATCTTGTTATTTCTATTTTACAGCTTTGCTTTCACTTTGTTGTGGTGCTGAATCTCTGGCTGTAGCTGGTTATTAAGGATCCTGTGGCACTCTGGGACAAATCAGCCCTAAAGTCCCTGATATTAGCTGGGAGTCTTTCATGTGTGTTTTTGTCTTTTTATTTCTGGTTTACAATGTTGCTTTCACTTTGTTTTGGTGCTGAATCCCTATGGCACTCTGGAAATAATCAGCCCTAAAGCCCAGTTGTCAGGTGGGGCAGGGTGGGATTTACCTGTGCCCTGCTCTGGTTGCCATTGTGATGCTGTGCTGGCCTGCACAGGGCACCCAGCAGGTTTGCTCTGGCCATTACCAGCGCTGGGCTGCTGCCAGACAGCCAAATTGGCCATATTGCATCTTTCACACACTTGCTTCCCTGTCAATGTCCTCAGCTTCAAACCTGATTAATCCATTCTTATTGTTTTCCAGTCCCCAGTATTACCTGGGAGTTTTTGATTTGTGTTTTTGTCTTGTTATTTCTATTTTACAGCGTCTCTTTCACTTTGTTTTGGTGCTGAATCTCTGGCTGTAGCTGGTTATTAAGGATGCTATGGCACTCTGGAATAATCAGCCCTACAGCCCAGTTTTCAGGTGGGGCAGGGTGGGATTTACCTGTGCCCTGGTGCATGGAGCTCTCTGGGGTACAGGACACAGCCAGATCCTCCTGCACAAGCCTTATTCTAAAATCACATCTTCTTTGATGCTGAAGCTGTTTTTCACTCCTCCCACAGTAAAAAGCCTCCAAATCAGTCAGTTTTGGTGCTGGAGTGATCTTCCATCCTCACTCTGGAGCTGCCATATCCAGTGAGCCATCTGATTAATCACTTCTTCTCTGCACACATTGCTCCAAACAGGCAGAATGATGCAGTCAAGGAGTTTGGCCCCTCCAAGCACTGTGGGCAGTGTTTTGTTTCCAGCAACTGCCATTTCTCTGCAGGAGGGTTTGTAATCAACTTTTGATGGTAACACTCCTTACATGTTTTTGCCTTTTAATGTTTTTTAGCGAGAGGTTTTCCCCCTTCCTGTTGTTTCAGTGTTCATGGTTGTGATCCTGCTTTTGAATGGACTCAAATTGCTGCTTCAGTGCAGCCAGAGAGCTGCCTTCTTTAAAATGTGTGTGTGTGTGGCAGAACCTGAGTGGATTTTAGAAAGGACTCAAGTGTCACTTAAAATCTCATTATATACAAACTTGGCTTAGGTGGAAACCTGTCGCCCTGATTTTTTAAGTTTTTCTAACTAAGCCTTCTGATGTTTCCATTCTTGTAATGAACTTTCTCACACACTTAATGTAAATAATTTATTGGTTTGCATTCTTTTATGGAAGAGGAGAAATGTGATGGACTGTTGGTTTGTCCAGTGTCATTGGAGAGGTGGCACTGTCACCCTCCAATCCACTGTCGCTTCTGGAAATCTATAAATGTTGGAGTCAGAATTAAACTTCTTTTTGCCTTGGAAAATCCAGTGTCCACATCTTTCTGTTTCGTGTCCTAGAGTGATAGGAACCTAAATGATTTATTGTGTTCTAAATATGAGGTGTTTTTCTGTTCTAATGGATCCAGAGTGTGTCACAATGAAGTTTTGATGCTGTGGTGTGCAGGGGTCTGCAGGATTGTGGGGATGTAAAGGACACTGAGGTCACGATCCCATCTCAGGTAAAAACTCTGTCTGGAATGAAAAGAAGTAATCCAAAACCTTTAAAACTCAAGCAATACAAAAAAATACAACAGCACAGTAAATACATATAGGTAAAAATCAAGTCTCTGCAAGTTAATGGTTCCCAGCAGCTCTGTTCCAATCAGCACCATTACCTGGGCTTGAGCTGCAAATTTGTTTTCAAGTGGTGACCACGGAGCTGTGATGGCCCTGTCAGGGTCTGTCACAGCTCAGCTTGTGGCTGATTGACACGGGCTGACAGCCTGGGGGCTGTGTGGCATTGTTAACAACTGTTGTGCTTTGGGGGGAGTTGTGTTGATGAATAAAACAATAATTCTTAATATCAGTGTTCCTTTATCAACATGCCTTAAACCATGCAATTTTTAATTAATATATCTGGTAGCCACTGTGATGCTTTGCTGTATTACAGCCTTACAAGCAGGCAAAGCAAAGGAAAACTAGGAAGCTTCTCTTGATATTAAAAGTAACCTAGACTTTTCCTCTCTTTTAATATTTGCACTGTTACAAAGCAGTAGGCTAAAATATGAATACAAATTTCTAATGGAAGTATTTCTGGCAGATAGGAAATCTTAAAATTGTAAAAATTGTTTCCCAAATGAAGCCACTAAATATTTTGTCACTGACTGTGCAAGAAGCAAAAAAGATTGGACACTAATTTCTGTGTCAAAAATTATTGAAGCTTTTTCAGGGTGAAGCTATCTTAATCAAGAATTATTAAGGTACAAATTAGATTGAATAAAGTTTTCTCTCATCTTTGGAATGGTTCTCAAATGAACTATTCCATGGTACATGACCATACTGTTCACAAGGAAGTAATAAATGCAAGTGAGGTAGAAATGGAGAGTGAGAAAGGTGATTAGCTCTTCCTGCCTGCAGATTTCAGACTTTTTGTTGCCAAAATCAAACTGTAGTCATCATGTGTGCCCTGCTCTGAGAGATTCACACTTTGCCAATAAAGGAATGCTCTATTAGTTGCATAAATGGGTGCATCTTTATTAGCTGAGGGAAATTTTAGGTGGTGAATTGGCTGCTTTGTTGCTGTCCCTGTGTTTGAATCAAAGCTGTCCTATCTGCAGATCTCAGTATTGTTTTAAGGAGCTCATCCTCAGCCAGTGTTTCAATGATTCCTGAGCTGTGTTGTATTAGCATCTTATGCATTTGCTACTAAAAATGCCACATATTTTAATCTGGTTCTTCTTTTTTGAAGGTCTCCAAAGTGAGCCCCAAAATCTCTACAGACTTTCTCTCATGTAAATCAGCAGGAAATGATGTTGATCATAATGGGGAGGAGAAACACTTTTGGTGTCCTTGCATCTTGTACCATTTGTGCTTCTCCTCTTACCTCCCTCATCAGATTTGCCTGTCCACATCAGGGCAGCTCATAATGGAGCCTGCACCTTTGAGGTCTATGAATTGATAAGAGGAAAGCCGGTCTTTTTAAAATTGTTATTATTATTTTTTAATTCGGGTATTTGTACAATGGCTCAGTGCAGGGCTGAGTGGGGCAAACAGCGATCCTGTTTTCAAAACTGCCTTTGGGAATCTCCTAAAGATGTATTTTTCTTCTCACTCTGCTGGAAGGCTGGCTCTTGTCATCTGTGAATTTAAAGAATCTGGAATCACCTTTTAAAGAGTAGGAGACTTCTGGGGTAATAACGTACTCTCCTTTCTTTTATTTTTTTTCCTCAGCATTTTCTCTGCTGATGTTTAATATATAAGAAGTTTAAATAATTTAATAAACTGTCTCAAATGAGGAAATTGAAAGGGAATTCCAGATGAATGTTGTAGCACAGTGCTGTTGCTGCTGGGCACCGGGGTGTGTGTGGTCCTGCCTGGCACCACGCTGGAAGAGGAGGCAATGGGAGGGTGATGCTCTCAGGAGAACACAGGAGTGCTCAAATAATGCATTCAAAAGGTGAATTTGTGGTTTTCATTTACCTTTTCACAACTCTGAAATGAGCCTAGCTAATGAGCTGATAAAAGGAATTGACCTTGCAGCTGATAGCTGATGTGGAAATACAGAGATATTGAGGAAGGTGTTTATGATCTGCACTCAGCACAGCTTGGCAACTGTTATTATTTGGTGATTTGCATCATTGTTTCCAATACCAAATGTATGCCTCAGTAACTAAATGCAACACATCTGAGTTGCTGACACTGTGAATTATGATTTTGAATTTCTTCTATTTTGTGTTTAAATTGTCATCCATAACTTTGTGTTACAGCGCACACGAGGGAGGAAATGCTAAGCTGGGATTCCTTCAGCAAGCATTAAATGAATTTATCACACCTTTTTCAAATGATAAATTTAGAAGTGCATGAAGATTTACAGAATATTCCCTATTCACAAGCATTGCAGGTTAGAGCTGCATGCATTAGATGGGATGTCTGACTTTTGCAGGCTGTAGGTTTGGGAGCTGTTCAGTCTTTGGGCCTCTGTTGTGGTTATCAAAATGCCTGTGTTGATTGTGGTGAATGATAAGAGACAATTGATCTCCTCTGCTGTGTTTGGGTATCACCCTGGATAGGTGTGCTAGGTGATTTGTGTGTTATCTTTAGGTGTCTGTGCTGCTAAAATAAAATCAAATCTGGTCTTTTAATTGGCTGATCGTTCCTGGCAAACAATACTTGCCATGATCAGCCTGGCCTGAGTGACAGCTCCAGTTACAGTTTTGGATAGTCAATTGGAAGTTCTGGTCTTTTGTTGGAAAGAAATGAGGGAAATAATTATTTGAATGTAAATTTTGTGCCCTATCACTGGGTGTTTTCATACAAATTAGGCAAAAGTAATTTCCTGTGATCCTTTAGAAGTCAAAGATGGAGGAGAAGTATTTGTGTGAATTGCTTGACCACAGAATGTCACACACACTTTAACATTTGCAAGTACAGAATAACTGGTTTAATTTGTATATCCAGAGATAGACAATGTTAATGCAGCCCATTAGATAGGGGAAAAAACCTGCTGAGGACATAAAATCCTAATCTTGAGAGAAATTCATTTGGAGAAGCCAGCAGATGTCAGTGTGTTCTTGTCATACAGCCCTTTTGTTTTACACAACAATTTCCCTGGAATGAAATATTATAGAAATAGTAAGTGATGCAACACCATGGCAATACAGGCCTGTTTGGTTTAAATACTTTCCTGAAAAGGGATTTATTTCTGGGCCAGGCTGGCTTGACATCCATGTACACACCAGCTTTCCCTGTGTGTAACTCCTCCTCAGACTGTGTACAATAAAATTCTTTGCCAAATGAGGATGTCATTGATAGTATTGCACCTTAGCTTCTAATTGAGATTTTTGTTTCCTGTGTAGGTTTCCTTCCTGTATTGTGAGGCATTTTGAGAATGCTGGCACACTCCCTCCTGTTTGCCCAGCCAGGGTGTGTGTTTGAACTCTGATGTGTCTAATCAAATCTGTCTCTCTCATTTGGAGATTATTTTGCCACTGTTTATACACGGTAATAAAAACCAGATGAGCTGTTCCTTGTCTTCCTTGCATTTCAAAAATCAATACCATGATGACATTGTGGAGAAGACTCTCCCTGAAATGCAAACTGCTGGCACAGAGTGTGCAGGATGCAGAATTCCTTGTCTGGGAGGAATGGCTGACCATGCTGACCCCAGTTTTTAAATCAGGGAGTGTGGCAGGGTGCCAGGCTGCCCTGGGCAGGGCTGGGCAGATGGAGCTTTGCTCAGGTGTGCAGGAACAGATGGAGCTGTGGCCAGGAGCAGGAGGCACAGCCTGGTGCCAGGGAACCCAGGCCAGCTCCATGGGCAGCACAGGGACCACCCTGAGACCCCCTGAACGTGGCTCCTGTGTCCCAGGCTCTGCCAGCACTGTCCTCACCCAGGGATGGACATGCCACAGCTCCACAGGGACACCTGGGGCCCTGCTGCCATCAGCTCCAGCCCCACTCTGGTCACTGTGGCCCCCGTCCAGCCCAGTTCCCCCAGTGCTGATCACCTGCAGCACTCAGTGTGCTCACCAGGAACCCTGTCTGAAGATAAAGGGCTCTTTCCTTCAGCTCTTCTTAAGGAGCTGATGTCAAGTTATTCTTCTGGGCTGTGTGTGTTAGGGAGTTTTTTCTCTTCAAAATGGAACAGGAGTGCTGAGAGATGTTCCCTGAGTGGCATCACCATCATTACATGATGTCTCAACAGACAACAGGAAGATGGAAGATCCCAACTTTCTCAAAATCTTCCTTTACTATTTCCCACAATGTGTTCTTATTTTTTTGTATATTCACAGTCATAAAATAGCCTAGCTTCACTTCAAGGTTTTTAATTACATTTCCAAGGAGAAATTTAATTTACATTTCTCTCTCTTCAACTCTCTCTTCAAGCTCTGTCATCTTGAAGCATTTGTTTACCTATTGCCAGACCTATTCTTTGTGACTTACTCCTTGCTTCTCCTCACCTCACACTGTTGGAGTGATTTTCAGATCATGCAAATGAGAATCAAGGCAGGCAAGGCAGCTAAAAAAAGATTTCTCTGGAGTACAAACCCCCCAAAGTAGAGCATTGCTCAGGTTGTAGGTTGGGAAGAAGCTGTTTGATTTTCCAAGGTTGGTTTTGGTGCATTTGCCCTTAATGCAGTTTCTGCTGATGACAAACACCCCAAATTCCTGTTGGCCCTGGAGTCTCCCCCAAGCCCTTCCAGCCACCAAATCCCTGGGGGAGAGGCTGGGAGCAGCCTCTGGTCAGGAATTCCCAGAGGTTTTTGGCAGAGATATTGTTCCAGGCTGGGCTGATGTCCCTGGAATGGGAAATTCTGCTCTGGCTCTGAATCCTGCTCCATTTCCAACCCTCTAAAGGCAGCATTGTCCTGTCCAGTCAAGTTGCAAGAGATGTTAAAAATGTTTGATTTAGTTTTTAAATGAAGGATGGACTTTTGTTTAGGAAGCTGAAGTAACAGGCCACATAGTGCTGGAGAAAATTCTCCTTTTTTTGGTTTATTTGGGTTTTTTTTCCTGCTCTGTTAGGCTGAAGGATTTCTGCAACATTCCCTGTGTTCCTCACCAGAATGACTCCACTGGTTTTGGGGGAAGCAGGAAAATGTCTTTTGCTGACTGGTGTGCTTCATCCTGGGCACAGATCTGAGGTGTATTCAGTGTAGCTGCAAATAAATCACTCTTTTAAATGGGAGATTTCAATAGTTAAACACCTGCAGGGATGTCTGTGAGCAGCTGCTGATTAAAAATGAAAAAATGCAGCACATGACACAGTTTTCTCCTACTTGAGGTATTGTAGTGGGAAATAAAGGATGATTTCTCACATAGCTGTTTTCAAAGCCTGATCTTTTTTCAGCATTTAGGCAGTGCCATTAAGTGTTTTAGCTTTGTGTGTTAGACATTTCACTGTGTTCAGTAAATTTCTCCCACTGGATTAATTTTTGAGGCTCAATCCTCATTTAGAAAAAACAATAAAAAAAGGAAAAGAGGTTGGGGGGGAGTTTTATTTCCCAGAGGTGAAAGATGCTGTTTGAAGGTTAATGCACACAAGGAGGCTCTGCCCATGGAGGGCTTCCCTTGGAGAGAAAAACAGGGCCAAGCTGGGCTTGAGGAGCACTGATGGTGCTCAAGGGCAGTGACCTTGTGGAGCAGTTGGAAACAAATCTGGTGGTGCTGGGGCTGCTGTTTATTCCTGTCAGAAAAACACATCCAGTTTATTTCATCCCTCTCAGGGATTCCTTGGGGCAGCATCCAGGGGCACCCTCTGCAAAGGCCTGGCTGTCTCTGCTCCTGCACCCTGGAATGGTTCAATAATCAATATTCAGAGGCTAGTTGGTTCAATAATAAATATTTAGAGTTGTTGGTTCATTAATCAATATCCAGAGGCTGGTTGGTTCCATAATCAATATCCAGAGGCTGGTTGGGTCAATAATCAATATTCAGAGGTTGTTGGGTCAATAATCAATATTCAGAGGCTGGTTGGTTCCATAATCAATATCCAGAGGCTGGTCGGGTCAATAATCAATATTCAGAGGTTGTTGGGTCAATAATCAATATTCAGAGGCTGATTGGTTCCATAATCAATATTCAGAGGCTGCTTGGTTCAATAATCAATATTCAGAGGCTGCTTGGTTCCATAATCAATATTCAGAGGCTGGTTGGTTCAATAATCAATATTCAGAGGTTGGTTGGTTCAATAATCAATATTCAGAGGCTGGTTGGTTCAACAATCAATATTCAGAGGCTGCAGGACCCCCTCAGTTCCCAAATACAAAGATGTTCTGTCATTTTTTGCCCAATTTCTGACACTCATTTAGCCCAGTTTGATAGGCATATTGGTGTGTTCTAAGTATTTTAAAAATACAGAGGTATTTTTAGCTGCTGTTGGTATTAGAATGATTTATTCTTAATGCCAGGGAAAGAAGGGTGAGAGCAAAGGCTCTTGAGTATTTTAATAACATAATTTTGATCTATTGGGTGGAAGTTAGGAGGATTATATGGCTTTCTTATTCAGAATATGGCTCGTCAGGGTGGAGACTCTCCCAGGAATCACAAGAAATGCAGAATTCTGTGCAGAATATCCGGGGACTGATATAGTAACTGATAGTAACTTGCTTAATTAAAACAAATTACTGTGAAGTTCTCTGGACTGCATTATGGGGTTGCATGTCCTCCCTGTGGAGAAAGGCAGAGGAATGATCTGGCTCTTTTATTTCATCTGTAGGTGGTATTTACCTGGTTTTAGCTTGCAGTAAGGTAGAAAAATTATAAAGAAAGACCTCATAAAATGAAGCCTGTTCTCCTAGAATCAGTCCCTGGCCTTGTCAGCTAACCCTTTTGCAGGGTCCCATGTGAAAGCAATCCTGGTGTGATTAAATATAATTTATACAACATAAACCCAGAATCCAAAGAATTTATTACAAAATGTCAAATTATTTCTTTCTCAACATTCGAAGTGCATATCTTAACAAATGAATAATAAATAAATAAATAAATAAAACCCCTTCCCTTTTAGAGCAACCTCTAGGATCAGGAACAAGATTTGTTATGTTCTTTGTGGTAATGGACCAAAAAATAGCCATGAAATTTCTTTAGGGAACAGTTAAAAATAATATTTTCTTTTTATTTATTTACTTATTTATTAATATATGAACTTTGTATGTTGAGAAAGAAATAATTTGACATTTTGTAATAAGTTCTTTGGATTCTGGGTTTATGTTGTGTAAATTATATTTTACAAACTGAATGCAAGCCTGAATTTGAATCATCAGTTTTCTTGCCTATGAAACTGATACCCATTTAATGCTCCTTTCATGGTGACTTTCAGCTGAAGCTCTGAAGGGGTTAGCAGCAATTTGTTTCCCCTGTCTGCAGCTGAAGTTTCCTTGAAAAGTTTCATTAACGCACTATCATGGTTTAAAAATAGAAACTCAAGAGAATTACTCCAACTCAAGTAATATAATGCATCAAGAAGCTTTTCATTTTATATTATAATTATTCCAAAGCACTTCAACCTAGCCACTTTTCCATTATGAGAAGAATTCTACACCATTTTGTATCCAAAATTGCATTTCTCAGAAATTCTATGCCTGTGTGTAGATAACTTGCAGTGCTCCTATTGTCCTTGTTTCTTCTCTGCTGTGGAATTAAATCCCAATGTTTAGAAAGCTCCTAAATGAGTTTTGTTGCTTTCTGTATGCACAGAAGAGCAGAGAAGCTGCAGTGCCCTGTGGATAGGAGAGCATGATATTGGGGATTTCTTGCTCCAGTAGTTACTGATGGGGTGCTTTTCAAGCCCTCCTTCTGTCAGAATTCTACTCAGGAAAGCTTCATTTCTCTCTTTTTTCCTTTCCCTCCATCCCCCAAAAGAAGAAACTCATATTTATTGTATGCAGGCAGCTGGACAGTACTTCAGTGTTTAGATACAAACTATATGTATAGTAACTTCACTTAAACATCTGTTGGTGTTTTAAATACTAAGTAAATAAACAAATAACCTTACTGCTGTGCTAATTCAGTGACACCTGTCAGTTTCTCTGGAAACTGGATCCCAAGGAATTCTCAGTCAGCTGCTTAAACTGGATGGAAACTCAGCTTTGAAAATCCAATTTGCCTGCTGCCTTGACACTTACAAATGTCTACTATTTATTTTGGGCAGCAAATTATTAATTTTCTTCTAGGCATGTCTTTTGCTTGTTTGGGGATAGTTTTGTGAGGGTTTTTTTTTTGTTTGTTTGTGTTTTTAATGTGTGTGTTTACATAGTGTGGACTGAACAGGATCAGAGACTGGCAGGGGCAGAAAGGGACCTCTGGATGTGCTGTGGTGCCACCAGAGCTGGGCAGGGACACCCAGAGCTGGCTGCCCAGGTGGCTTTTGGGTGTGTCCAAGGTGGAGCCATCCCAGCTGGAACATCCCCAGGTGGCTGCCAGGGCTCAGCACCCTCCAGGTGTTCTGGGGGAACCTCCTGGCTGCCACTGTGTGCTCGCTGCTCTGCTGCTGTCCCAGCACCACTGGAACAGCCTGTGCTGCTTTTATCCCACTTTCAGATATTTGTACACATTGATGAGGCTCCCCCTGGCCTTCTCCAGCAGCCCCAACTCTCTCAGCCTTTCCTCACCTGAGGGGTGTTCCAGAACCTTCAGCAGCTTATCCAGATGGCTGAGGACATGGTGGGGCAGAATGAATGGGTGCTGGGGAACCCACCTGAATGTGGGACAGACAAGAGGGTGTTTAACTGGACTGAGCCCAGGATTGCCCCCTCTAACTGGGAATTTAGGCACAGCCTCACCCAGAGCTCCCTGGGGCTCTGAAGCTCATGGCTCTGAAGCCACTCCAGAAGTTGGCACCTGTTGCAGGCATCTTTTTATGAAAAATCCTTTCCTTAGGGTTTTTCCTCCTGAGAAGCTGAGAGGCCTCAAGAACAAAATGGAAACATTGATTATCTGCTGCTGTGGAATGCAACAGGTGCATCTGTGATTGGTCTCATAGAGTTGTTTATAATTAATGGCCAATCACAGCCCACCTGGCTCAAGCTCTCTGTCTGAGCCACAAGCCTTTGTTATCATTCTTTTCTATTCTTAGCTTAGCCAGCCTTCTGGTGAAACCTTTTCTTCTATTGTTTTAGTATAGGTTTAATGTAATATATATCATAAAATAATAAATCAGCCTTCTGCAACATGGAGTCAGATCCTCATCTCTTCCCTCATCCTAGGGCCCCTGTGAACACCGTGACTGGCACATTGCTTGTTCATCTCCTCTCCACATCCATCCCTTCAGCCTCAGCCTGGCTGTAGGTCTGGGAGGGAGCTCAGCAGCATTCCCTGATTTCCTTCTGCACCTCTGTAAAAGGCTCAGGTGGGCAGGTGCAGCAAAGCCATCACTGCAAAGTCACACAGATATTTCCTGGAACAGCAGTCCTTCTCCATTAGCTGCTTATCCAGATGGCTGAGGACATGGTGAGGCAGAATTAATGGGTGCTGGGGAATCCACCTCCACGTGGGACAGGCTGGCAGGCAGTCAGAGAGCCCTGAGAAAGGTTGTGGCTGAAGGACACCACTATTGGGAGCACAGATGAAGATATATTCCTGAACTCAAGGAGGAAACACAGAGGGAGCATTACTGCATGCAATGATTAGATGACTGACTAATGAGCCTTGAGGGGCAAGGAAATTGGCTACAAAAGCAATTAAATAAGCACCTGACATTCCAGTGTACTCTGTCTAAACACTGAACTTTTCCCATGTTTAGTTGGCAAAGCAAAACTAGTGCTGTTTAAGCATACAGGGCAAATTGCTGCAGGAAGAAAAAATCTTAAAAAAATCTGTGTTAAACAGATTGTTCTTCTGAAAGTGTGTTAGTAAATGCTTTTCTCTGTCAGGAGGTGTGATAACACATTGCAGAGCCAGCCCTGTAAATCACTGTCCACAGTTTTCATTAGTTATTCTGGATATTCAAGGCAATATTAAACTCCATGTTCTGCTTTAATCTGTCTATTGCTAGATACCATTAGGTAATAATGGCTTTTTTTTTTCCTTTAGGGACAAAACTTCTGCATAATAATCCAAATATAAGTGACAGAAGGGTCATTTTGCATAAAATCTTGTAGGGGGATAGAATATAAGAAAATAAAGGTAGTGTAGAAAGTAATCTCACCCCTAAGGAGTTGCAGCTGGGCCAATTATCAAAGATCAGGAACAGGCCTGACTTTACCAGGCCACAGCTGTAAGCAATGAGAAGCAGAGTGCTATAAAAGAGTGGGGTGGCTGGGTGAGAAGGGAACTGGAGTCAGTGGCTGCTTTCTGAAGAGGAAAAAGTCAGTGCTCTGAGGAGCTACCCATGAGAAACACCAAGAAGGTATGGAACTGTTGTGATAAGGAGACAGCAGCATGGACCCCCTGCACTAAGATGACAATAGAAATGAACTAACATAGGATAGCTCTTTGTGTGACATAACAGGGCATCTGTGAATTGCACCTGGGCAGGTGCTGGTTAGCTTGGGGTGCAGTCAGCCCAGCCATGGACCCTTCAGAAAGGGATGTTGACAACAAAAGCAGTTAAATGAGAATTTTCATTTTGGCAGATAGAGGTTTTGAGGTGTCTTGACTACAGTGTGAGAGGGCTCTGGCTGAGATGGAAGGAAGGTTTTTCCTCCAGGCTCAGGTGGTTACACTGTTTTATGCCAATTGTCATCACAGAGCTGTGCTCACCTTGTGTGTGAGGGCAGGGAGCTCACACCTTCCACAGGCAGAAGGGAATTCACCCACAGGATGGAACAGATGTGAATATTGTGCTCAGGTGTCTCCTTCCAGTGTACTTTCAAATCACTTGGTCAAGTATTTCACTTGCTGCCCTACACAGTGGAAGTAGCACCTTTGAGATTCTCTTGTCAGGCAATTCAAGGTCAACAAGAGATTTGAAACACAGTCCTAGTAAACCAAAAATGAACTGTTCATAATATTTTAGAGCAAACCAGATTCTCTGGTGGTGTTGCTGATCTTCAGCCAGGTGCTCAGTCAGTCTCTGGCAACCCTTCCTGTGTGGAGGTGCTGAGAGTGTCACTAATTTTGTTCTTGCTGGTAAATGTGTGCAGCTAAAGGAAGAAAGTGGTAATTTTCAAGTGTCAATTGGAGTTGTAACTATGTGTGACAAGGAGCTGTGCTGGGAGATTGAAGCAAGTGGTTTCTCCCCTCTGTAACCAACTGGAAGCAAATAAATCAGGTGAGATTTTCTTTTTCTGTAAGAGGAGTTAGAATCACTTCTTAAAAGTATTGAATAAAGTTATATTTGCTGCCAGAAAATCATGCTTGGTCTTTTAAGGCAGTCTAAAATTAATCATGTATTTGTTTCTTAATTGCCTCATTAAATTCAGGTTCAAAAGTCCTCCTGTACTTGGAAGTCACAGTATGCACTGCTGAACCCCATAAATGTTGTGTATGCCCTGGTTTCTTCAGAGGATAAGAATTCTGGATTTCTGAGCTGAAAGAGCTTTATTATGAAGTGACATGTCTGGCTTTAGAGACAGAGGTGGGATTGGTACATCTGAAATTAATGAATAATATATAAGGACTGATATCAGCCTTGCTTCATGAGTTGGCCTTACTGTTTAGCCTCAAGCAGAAGCAAGAAACACACACGCAAAAAGAAAGGTTGTTAAGGTAGAAAGTTAAATATTTAATGCCAGTGTCTGCTGTATATTTTCCTTTTGTGTATTCATGGAAATATATTTTGGAACTGGAGGCAAATGTTGTTTAAAATACAGTAGTGGCAGAAGGGGCATATTTGATTGAGGCATCAAAGTGCTAGACTTTGTGAAAGGTATGAGAGAAAATTCCTGGATTAGCCTTGAAATTTTCACTGCCATCTTCCCTTTCTTTGGGGTATTCTGGGTCTCATTTTGGCTTTCATTTGGGATTTGTGTGTACCAACTCTTCCTTTCTTTCCTGTTTTAATGAGGTAGATGAGCAGGCAGCAGTGAGAGCTGGTTGTTTTCCCAGTAGCAGTTGTGTCTTTCAAGCCCTCCACAATGCATCCTGTCAGTGACAACACTCCAAATGTAACGCACATCCTTGTCTGCTGCCTTCTGTCATAAAAAATAAAGGTTTTGTGAGCCTGCTGGGTCCAGAAACAGCACTGGAATTTCTGTTTCCTGGGCTAACCAGGAGCTGGATGTTACACAAAGGAAGGTGCTTGGGGGACAGAATGGATTTTTGGCTGAAAACATCAGAAATTGTTAGAAAAATGTTAACTTGGGTATTTTCTTCTCTTGCTCTGGAAGGTATGGTTGGAGCATTAGGGTATGCTGAGATTTTTATGATATGATTTGTTGGCAATGCAACCTGTTTGCAGCTGCACAAGTTGCAGTAAATTTGTCCTGGATCATTGTGTAGAAAGGTAGATTTTGTTTCAAGGCTTTTGGTACTCAGTTGAAACAAGAATTACATACAGATTCTGATGTTTTGCTCCTTAGGAAAAGAAATCATTGTAGAATATGATAATTTTCTCATTGGAAGACCTGTTTTTAAATCAGTTTGGATGTTTGTGTCTGTGCTTGCTCTCAGTTTCAGGAAGGGCTTAGTGAGCTTCCATGGGCTTGGCATTTTAGTCTGGGTCACAGGAGCCTGCTTTTCTGTCAGGTAAAGGCAACACTTTGTTTCTACAGATCTAGAAAAAATTTTGCATTAGACTTTCCTTGTAAGACCTTTTAGTATGGAAAAAGCTGCTCCCAGTGGCTGGAGGGAGGAGCAATGTCCTGGTTATTGCTGTGTCTTGTTTTGGACTCAAGTCAGAAATCCACAGCCCATTCTGCAGGTGTTTTACATGAGAGGCAGCTCATACACACATATGTTTGTGATTGCATACATGTGTCCACACTTTATTTCACTCTTATTCAGAGCTTAAAGACCCCTGTGTTTGCAACCTTGAGTGCTGCCAAATGTAGTTGGATAATTGCTTGTCCAAAACTCTGATTTGAGTAAGAAGAATGTGGCCTCAGATTTTGGAAAGAGAACTTCTATGGGAAGTTAAAATGATGCAGGACTTGTTCCTGTAGGGGGATAGAATATAAGAAAATAACGACAGTCTAGAAAGGAATCTCACCCCTAAGGAGCTGCAGCTGGGTCAATTAGCAAAGATCAGGAACAGGCCTGACTTTACCAGGCCACAGCTGTGACCAATGAGAAGCAGAGTGCTATAACAGAGTGGGGTGGCTGGGTGAGAAGGGAACTGGAGTCAGTGGCTGCTTTGGGAAGGAGAAAGAGTCAGTGCTGTGAGGAGATGACCATGAGAAACACCGAGAAGGTATGGAACTGTTGTGATAAGGAGATAACAGTGTGGAACCCCTGCAATAAGATGATATCATGTTCCCTGGGGCTGAACAGCCAGCTTCAGTGCTGCTGGGAGGCTGGGCAAGCACAGACCCTGTAAAGCTCACAAAACCCAGTGTTACTGCACTGAGCTTTTTGTAACACTGTCACCAGTAAGTAGAGCTGGTTTAGGTTGTTGTTACTTGACATAGAGCTGGCAGTCAGAGTAGGCAAGAGTGGTAAAAGAAAGAAATGTGCAGCTTTGGGAAGACTTTTCGTGAATTAATTTAACTATTTTTCTGATTTCTGGTTGGTTGAAGATTTGAAGAAACGTAATCCATTGACCATTCAGAACAGAATGATAAATTAGTATTGTTAAAAGAATCTTTTAGATCACATAGCACTTACCGTGTAATTTGGCCAGCTTCAAAAATACGAGATCTCATTAGAAGTGTAAGAAATATGCTGCAACTTGAGTTATTTTCCCTATTGACTTAACCTGGTGCATGTGAAGTACATTATAAAGCATTAAAATGCAATTATTGCCAGCATTAACCTGGCAGTGTTGCTGATTTTGAGGCTGAGGAGGGCAGGAGGTGAGGCAGCCAGCTCAGCTGCTCCTCAGGGAACCTTTTTAGCCCTGGTTGCAGCGCCCAGGCCCTGGCAGGGGTGTGGGCTGGCCCTGCTGCAGTGTGTGCACACAGAGCAGGAGCAGGGCGTTGTGCTGGCATGGCCTGAGCAGGGTCTGTGCCAGGGGCAGGGTGAGCACAGGACTCCCCAGAGCTCTGTTTGCCCTAAAGGGCTTGGCCAGGGCAGGTGGGGCAGCCTCTGCTCCTGTAGGGTGGGACTGGCTCCAGGTGTGCTCCCCACTGCAGGTGTGAGGAGCTGGGCAGGCATGGAGGTGATTCTGGAGCTAGATTTCCATGCTAGTGCTGGGCAGTCACAGAGGTTATTCTGGAGCTGGATTTCCATGCCAGTACTGCTGGCCAGGCACAGAAGTGATTCTAGAGCTGGTTTGCCATGCCAGTGCTGCTGGGGCAGTGCAGTGTAGGCACAGATGTGATTCTGGAGCTGGATTTCCATGTCACTGCTGCTGCTGTGGTGGTGCTGGACAGGCACAGATGTCATTCTAGAGCTGGATTTCCATGCCAGTGCTGGGGCTGGGGCAGTGCTGGGCAGGCATGGATTTCATTCTGGAGCTGCTTTGCCGTGCCAGTGGTGCTGTGCAGGCACAGAGGTGATTCTGGAGCAGGATTTCCATGCCAGTGCTGCTGCTCTGGAGATGTGCAGTGGAGCAGCAGCAGGACGCAAGCTCGTGTTTACACGTGGAGCTTCTCCTTCCCCTAGTGCTGTGTCTGGGCAGTGCCAGCCTATTCCTGCAGTAACTGCAGATCTGAGAGGCTGCTCCAGGGCAGAGTGTGGTGCTAAAACCCCTCACTGGGCTGGGAGTGCCCTGCATCCCCCAGGCTGAGCATCAGGCACAGTGTGAGTATGGCAGGGACCCTCCTGCATTTCCCACTTATCCATCTTGCTCTCAGAGCCCAGCAGGGCACAGTGTGAGTATGGCAGGGACCCTCCTGCATTTCCCATTTATCCATCCTGCTCTCAGAGCCCAGCAGGGCACAGTGTGAGTATGGCAGGGACCCTCCTGCATTTCCCATTTATCCATCCTGCTCTCAGAGCCCAGCAGGGCACAGTGTGAGTATGGCAGGGACCCTCCTGCATTTCCCATTTATCCATCCTGCTCTCAGAGCCCAGCAGGGCACAGTGTGAGTATGACAGGGACCCTCCTGCATTTCCCGTTTATCCATCCTGCTCTCAGAGCCCAGCAGGGCACAGTGTGAGTATGGCAGGGACCCTCCTGCATTTCCCATTTATCCATCCTGCTCTCAGAGCCCAGCAGGGCACAGTGTGAGTATGGCAGGGACCCTCCTGCATTTCCCATTTATCCATCCTGCTCTCAGAACCCAGCAGGGCACAGTGTGAGTATGGCAGGGACCCTCCTGCATTTCCCATTTATCCATCCTGCTCTCAGAGCCCAGCAGGGCACAGCGCTGGGGGCAGCCAGGCACAGGTGCTTTGACATTTTTTTGGCTGTTTATTTTTGATTTCAAGCCTTCAGCCAGGAATCCTAGCAGATTGCAAGTGTGCTGCCACGGAATTTACAAATCTTTGTGCAATATTTTCAAAACAAAATGTGCATTGAGGATCTTCTCATGTTTTGGATACCGATGAAGTACAGCTGTGCTATTTTATCAGGTTGTGTTTCATGTGTTGATGTATAAATTGATATTGTAAGCTTTCCAGGGTTTTTGTGATTCCTGAAGAAAAATAAATAGCTCCTGTCCACCAGCCCAGTTACAGTGGAATGTGTTAGAAGGTAAATGAGAATGCAAAGTGTTATGGGCTATGTTCTGATGCTGTTTGTTTTGGTTTAATACATAATTTATCCACAAGTTGATTGGTGTAGATTAACATGGGATGAATTGCCTTGTATAGAATAGATTGGTTTAGGTTAATTATCTAACAAACAGTAGAGAAATCAAAGTTAAGTAATGTGTGTGTTAATACTTAAACACCAATAATATACTTTGAAAGAAGCCCCTGTAATTAGAAAATTGGGAAATATGCACTTAAATCTCTCATACTAAATTTTCCTGTTATAGTTGTTTTAAGTACTCCTGCAAAGGAGTCAGTCTTATAAACTATCAGGAGATAGATTTGATGGGTTTTTTTCTTTTGAAATATATATTTACAGGAGAGAGGTCACATTAATAAAATTTTAGGTAATTTATCACAAAACCTGATAATTTCCTGTAGAATAAAATGTTTGTGTCCTGCAACTACAAAAGTGGAGAGCAAGTACCTTCAAATATTTTAAGGAAAATCAGCCATGAGATGACATAAATGTGTTATAGGAGGGGCATGGGGGATTCTTAGTCTCAGAACCAGGTCTCCTAGTAAAGTGTTTTTTTTTTTCTTTTGTGGTGTTCTTTGCTCACATTTGAAGTAGTTTCTGTAGTTCAAGTATATCAAAATTAAAATGTATCAGCACCATATGGCAGTTGGCTCATTGCCTAAATAATGAATGTTCCATAAGTTCACTTAAGGACTGCTTTTCTCTGCTTGGAGAAAAATATCAATTTCATATTGAAAAGATTTCCCTGAGATCAGAATAATTTGATGGGTAGAATAAAAAAGACTCGGTTATGCATTTGGTATAAAATCATCATGATTTCCCCTTGTGTTTACTGATGAAGGGGAATTTAATTCGGGGGGGTGGTTGATTCTTTGAATTTCTGGTATATGGAATAGTGTGTTCTACGTATTCCCCACAGTATTTATTGCTCTAATAGTAAAAGCTGTGTGCTGGAGCTCCACAAAACACAAGTTTAGCTGGGAGATTCACCCTGAGCAATAGATATTCAGAAGAGGCACATTTTGTTTTAAAGCATATGAAATAACTGGGGAAGTAGAACTCTGTTCTATTGTTATTTTTATTGTTTTCCCTTCCAATCTCTGGTTGGAGTCCAGATCTCTTCTCTTCTGGAAATATTTAGGCTTAATAATTCTGCTTCCTATGCTGCTGCCTGTAGTGAAAAGTACACTGTAAAATACCTGTTTGTTTGCTTTTCCAGAAAGTCTTGAATTTATTGTAATTACAGCACTATCTTAGGTAGAACATCTTATCTCATTTTTTCCCTGCTGCTGCCTTAGTTAGACTGAGAGCTGAGTTCTTCCAGTGATCCCAGTTTTTCACGCAGCTCTTGGAGAAAAACCATAAAAGGTTTAGGTCCCTGGAATGTGATATGGACTTCAGGTGTCATAGTCTCAGGCTCCTAGGTTTTACTTAGAAAATAAGGACTATCTTCTTTTGGTTCCTGAAATTATCTGCCTTTGCAGCCTGAGAAGTTGCCATGGTTTTGGTGTGTGTGTGAATTTGCATCTTTTACCATATAATAACAGAACAGGTCGGATTGGAAGGGATTTTTCAAGGTAATCTAGACAAACCCCAGCCCTAATGATTTTATTTCTGTGCCCAGTTTAGAACCAAAGAATGGATGTGGCACTCAGTGCCAGGGTTTAGGTGATGAGCAGGTGTTAGGTCATGGGTTGGACTCGACAACCTCAAAGGTCTTTTCCAACCCAGTTCATTCTGTGATTCTGTGAAATATGTGTATATGCATGTATATAATCCATATGTAGAAAGATGGTGTCATAATATATAAACAAATGCAAAAATTCTTAGATATAAATATTTAATATAGATACAAGAAGATTTTTATATACTTATATATAATATATATTATATAAAATTATATATAATATATTATATATATTTATATAAAATATTATTTTTAAGGTCACACAATTCCATTGGAAAACTTAGTTACTACAAAAGAAGAGGAACTGAATCAGCTTGCCAGTGTTGTTGCACTGAAAGGAAAAATTGTACCACCCCTTTTCCCATTTCTGGGGTATGAAAGTATTCAGGATGTTTAACTGTAAGGGAAAATAAGTCAGAGAAAATTGGTTCTAATTTGTCTTTGTTCATTCTTTTGACTTTTCTCACTCCTAGTATAATATCCAATTCTATGTGCATATGCATGTATATAATCCATATGTAGAAAGATGGTGTCATAATATATAGACAAATACAAAAATTCTTATGTATAAATATTTAATATAGATACAAAATATTTATATATATTTATATAGAATATATATACTATATATAATTATAGTATGTATATTTTATACATTATATTCATGTATGTTATAGTAATGTGTATATATGTATAAATATATATAAATATATAAAAATCTAAACATTATTTTTAAGGATTTACCCTTCTTGCTGAAAGAGTGACCAAGGCAGGACCTTTGTGCCTCTCAGGCTGACTTGCAGGAGTGCAGGGGTTGCGAGTGGCAGTGTGGGAGCACTGAGTGCACGTGCCCTGCTCCTGTTCCCAGGCTGGCAGCAGTGAATGGATCCTGAGGAGGAGCACAGACTGCATCCAGCCCTCAGAAATTACTGCCATAGATAAGTTGGAGGGGAGGAGGGGGGAAAACACAGAAAAGCTGTGTACTCCTTAATAGATTCATGGTTTGCAACGTTTCATAATTCCTTTTTGACTCAGTCATCTGTAGCAGTTGTATAAATTACTTCTAATGATGCAGTACTGCTGAGGAGTTTTGGTTTTACTTTGCAGTGCGTCATTATTAGCTCTTAGGGAAAAAACCAAACCCTGTGTTGTTTGGTCTGTATAAAGGACATGTAAGGAAAGGAGAGTGAATTCAAATCAAAAGGGAAAAGGAAATTTAAACCTTTGCCACAGATGTTTTCTTTGGAAAGGAAATTCAAATTGTCGCTTTGCAAAGTGAACTAAATGGAACATCTGTGACTTCTTGTTTGCATTCTTCAAGACTTGTGTCTCTTCTGTTTCTACCAGCCTTAGAGATGCAGATTCATCCTGATCCTGCTTCCACTGCCTGTTAACTTTGGTTGGACAAAGCCTTTTATGAGAAGAAAGCTGAAAAAATGAATTGAGAGAATCATCACTGTGTCAGCCTGCTTGGAAAAGCTGCTGGATGGTGCAGACTGGGCAGAGGTTTCTGTGCAAGTTCAAATGTTAGTGAGAGGGTGCAATGCACAGGCAACCTGCCTGTTGGGTTTTATAAGCAGGAAAAAGTAAGGAATCTCAAAGAAAAGCTATTATATTTAAATAGTTTTTTGGTGTTCTTTACTGGCAGCGCTCAATAAATGAACCTTGATTAGCTCTGGTTACTCAGGTTTATATTAAAGATTCTCAGAGCTGCAGCCCAGAGGAAAGAGCTTATAGTGATTAAATCTGGCCTTTATTTTGATTCTGAAATAATTTGAGCTTTCCAGGATAACTTGTTTAGCTCTTGAACAATTCCAGCAGCTCCATCAGGTTTCTTTGATGTGGAGCAGTGCAGAGCTGGGCTATGCTCTCACTCTCCTGTTTTTTCTCCTCTCCACTTTAGTACTTGATTCTTGTTTCTAAAAATTTGCTGGTTTTATTTTTTCAGTGCTTATGTCAAGGAAACTAGATTTTAGATTTGAAGAATCAGGAAGAGCTGGATGGAAAAAGTCAGATGCGAGAGTTGTAGTGGCATGGATGGAGAGTAGAATGGAGCTGAAATCATAGCCAGAGTGTCTTGCATCCAAAAAAGCAAATAAATGGATTTTTAACTAGGTGAACAGGTTATAAAAATGACTGATTAATCTGTGAATGCCAACTGCAAAACAAAGGAGGAATGTAATCTGTGAAAATAATCCGATTCTGCAAGGGAAATGTTGGATTGTTTTCTAATGAAGGCAGGTACTTTTTTTTCTTCCTTTTTTCCCATTTCTTCCATTACATTTCAAAAGTGGACATTTATATTTTGAAACTTTCCTGCATAGATATTTTGGTGTTTTGGGTATTTTGATGGGAGAACAGCACTGTCTAAAGCCATGCTGTAAAGAAGTGTTTGTGCCAGAGTAAGGGGCTGTGAAGAGGAAAGTGCCAGGACAGACAGCAGAGCTCCAGCTCCGCTCCTCTGGCCTGATGAATTCTCTTTAATTGGGTAAGAAACAGAGTCCAGGCAGGTCCATTGCCATTTCTGACTCGGTGCTGATGCCAGACCCTGTCAATGTGAGGAGAAGGAGCAAAGGTGACAGCTGAATGCTGCGAAAATGAAACCTGGAGCCCAGCGTGGCAGGAGGAGCAGGAAGGAGAGCTCTGCTCCCTCTCTGTCTGAGAGAGGAGTAACTCCAGGAGTCCCTAAATTCTCACTTTAATAGTGACAATAGTGTGTTTGCCATGCTGTTGAACCCAAGGGAATGTTCCCAAATCCCCTCCCTGGTGAGTGAGGAGCTGCAGAGTTTTGGAAGCCCTGCCCCTGTGCAGCAGCAGCACTGGGGGGATGTGCTCCATCAGTGCCATGTTTGGCTGTGTTACCTCCAGTTTCCATCCCTGATCCCTCTCAGGGCAGGAATTGGAGCTGCTGATGTTTGTGGCAGCTGCTGGTTCCATCAGCCACCTGCAGGATTTGTTTGCTGTTTCCATCTTGCTGCTTTTCCTCACAGTGCGTGAGGAGTGCTGTCCCTTCCTTGTGTCTTGTCTTTGGGCACTTCAGGGCTGTGCAGTGACCATAAAGATATTGAATTTAGACCTTGTTAAACACAGTGTTTCTTGTCCATATGGTTCTGGTTTGTACAGTGAGTTTTGGTTTTTGCAGTGTCAGTTCCTAGATTTTCCTGTTAGTTATAATGTAGGAGAATGGTAACATTGCATTTTAGAGCAAACCATGCAAACTCGGTCTGATATTTAGCTTTTGTTATTCAATCTTTTCTCCTTGACTTAGATTTGAAGGTCTTTTTGTTCATGTTATTTCTGTTACAGAAAAAAGGCATTTCTGACTTTTTACAAAAAACTTGCAATATTCATTCAGAGAGCATTTGTATTTTGAAGCATTTTTATTATTGCTGCACTTTTACTTATATATTTTATTTGAAGCACTTAAAACTATTTTGAACGTAAAAAGCTTTCTGTATCTACAACTAAACTAGAAAAACAATTTTACTGTATCTAAAATATTGCCTTTTTACTTTCTCTGACCTGTGCTGTCCAGGCATCCAGTATCTGACAGGGGTGGATGTGTATGCCACATACCTATATATTTTTTAATGTATTTAGCTAATTTCTGGCTAAGTTTTTGTGTCCTCTTAGTTTCACTGCAGGTATTGAGGGGAGGAATTCCTATCTTCTAAAAAAGATAACTACATCAAGTGACTGCAAAGTGCTCTTGGGGTATGACAGTGATGCTAAGCTAGATTCTGGAGCTTTTTTAAATTTTTTTTTTTCTAATAAGGAGACAATTTTTTTTTTTCGTTTTTTCAAAATATCAGTGTGGAGCAGTCAATCAAAAGAGAGACTGGTGCATCCCATGCACAATGTTAATTTGGAGGCCATTATATTATGCAGCTATGAGTAGAATTAGTTTTTGTTGGGGAAGATGTAACAGGAAAGCCTTATAAATATGGTTGTGCCTGGCAAAGGATTTTGAGAATATGGAAACTATAAGTGAGATTGAAATGAAAGCAAGCTTTGAGATACCTCCAGTTACTGAACAACAGGAAAACAATGGTGTGGCTGGCTGAAGGTAATCCCCTTTTGATGGAACAACACCCTCTGCTTGCAGACAGGCCCAAGGGTCAGAGCAGACCCTACAGCTTGGCAGAAGGGGCCCAAAGAGGAGTTTATAGGGTTTAAAATGTAACACAGTATGGTGATGTAATGATTCTTACAGGCTGTATGGAAATGCTATAGGATTTCTATCTTGTACTAGATTGTTGGTGAGAAATAGAATATTCAGCACAGAAGAAGATTTATTGTATTGGAATGAGAACCTCGCACTCTCCTTCTTTACCATGCTCTTGCCTTCTCTCTCTTTACCTCTCTCCCTCTTTGGGGCCTGCTCTGAGCTGTGCCTGGCAGCTCCCAGCAGGGCCCTGCACCCAGGCCCTTTGTAATAACCCACAAGTTCCAAGCCCTGGCTGCAGAGATCTCTCGTCTCCATCTGTCCCAACCCTCCTACCCCCTGTCACTCCTACAAGTTTTTCCTTCTGATACTTGGTCTTTTAAAACAGTTATCAGGCAGCAGAGAAATCTCAGAGATTGTTTTTACTTCTTGCTCAGGGACAAACTACAGGCTATTTCAGTCCCCTTTAGCACTAAATTTAGGCCTGTAAATTCAGTGTTCTCCTGTAATGTATTCCACATGTGAAGAACATAAGGCCCTGGTTTGAGTTGTGGTAGGGCAATGATGCCTGATTTTAGCTTTTCTATTTTTCATGTATTTGTAATCCTGCAGTTTTTAGTGTATAACTCTGAACTCCACACACAGTGTGAGCTGCTGCTGTCCCATTTTGGGCAGACACAACAATTCCTGTCCAGGCCTGGCAGTCAAGGACTCCTCACTGCCTCAGGCCCCAGAGACGGAAACAAAAGTGAGCTGAGGGAGCAAAGTTGGGGTAAATGACTTCATTATCTGAAGCTGTAATTGGAAGATTAACCCCCAATGTGCAAATGGACCAAAATTATAAAACTATGAAAATCTGGGACCCTTCATTCATTTTGGGTGTAGGCCCTGTGTGGCTTCATCTGCCATAAATGTACCTGAAGGCCCTTCAATAAGTAGAACTGCTTTTTATTCCCTTAATTCTGTCTGGCCTCTGTTTTTAGGCAGTCCCAACAAGGCAGCAGCAGGAAGGAGTTTCTGGCAGCTGGGTCAGAATTTGGGTGTGCTCATGCTGTGGAAAGTGGATGTTGCTGAGCAGCCTCACTCTAATGCTTGTCTCCCTCCCCTGTCAGGACAATGGGCATTGTCAGGGCACAGCAGGGCACTTTGCATCCCCACAGCAGCACCGTGGATAAACTGCCTTCATCTCCCCTTGCTATTGATCCATCAGCTTTCCTGCGAGCACTAAATTCATCCTTAAAAAATAATTAGCTCCAGTGGCTTGGCAGAATTCCAAGCAGGCAATTACATTCTGCCTGCTTAAAAATGCCCCCTGTAGCTGCAATTGGCTAACTTACAGTGACAGATGACTGTGTGTGTTGTGATATGGGTTCTGTGTGGCTTTTTATCAGTGGGAAATCTCCTGTAATGCTGCAAATCCTGCCTTGCAAGAACCCACTGACCAGCACGGCTCATTAGCCTGACAAAGGAAAGGAGCCATGGAAAATGTTTCCCCAATGTTTTGAAAGCAAAAAAAGAGAAAGATTTGCATGTTTCTTGCATGTTTCAAAATGTTGAAGGCATTTCCTGTAAGGTCTCTGTGCACTGCTACATGGAATAAAATCTAACCTGAGCCTGGCTTGTGTTGTAGAACTCAGTGTTAATTATGAACTCAGGATTGACATTTGAAATGGTTGAGAGAACAGAGGGAAGATTTTAGTTGTTAACTCTGGGACTTTGGGTTCAATTTGTTTAATGGAAGAAAAAATAGATTTGAGATAAAATATATATTAGCTTGTATTTCCCTTTCCAGGGGTAGAAAATAATTGAAAACCTGGGTTTGTTGGTTGATTTTTTTTTTTTCTTGCTGTTTTGACAGAGGAAATACAACTTGAAGTGTCTAAATAACTTGTATTAAATGGTTTGAAAAGACCAGGAGAAAATGGTGATGTTTAGATATTTGGTGGAGCACTATATAATTAAAATAATCCTAAAGGAAGGGGAGGTGAACCTCCCATCTCCTTCCACAGCTAAAGAGCAAAGCTACATCTTGATAAAGAAAAATCACCTGAATGAACATGCCTGATACATTTTCCTGACTATTTAAATGTTGTGATGTTTGAATTGGTGAAAGAGGTAGAAGAGAATTTTTGCATTTAATTTCATTTTTTGTTTCCACTTATTTCATTATTGGTATGGTCAAAAGGGCACAGATTCTATAGGCATTGAATCCTTGCAATTCCGTACTGTCAGTGGAGTATTTCAGGAGAAGGGCATAGAAATACAAGTGTTTGCAGCCAGTGCAAGGGCTTTTCTGCCCTTCTGTTTTGTCTCCTGGTTTTGGAAAAACAAACCTGCTTTTAGGAGCTCCCCTTACAGTGTGAAACTCTGGCATCTCTGCCAGGATATGCAGAGTTAGCAAAGCTTGCAAATTGAAATCTGAAGAATTAATTCTGGTCTTTCCAGCTCAGGAGTTTGAGAATTAAAAGTCAGTTCTTTCCTAATAATGAAATTGACATAAAATTTAATAAATACTTATTTTTAAGAGGAGTTTATTCTTATTCCTTCTAGATGCAGAGTTTTTTGGGAGATAATTGTAGAATTTTTAGGCTTTTTTTTTTTTTAGGAATTTTTTATTGTTTCATATCTGTGTCCCCGCTGTCTGAAATACAAAGGATCACCATTGCAGTTAAATTACAGACGCTTGGATAGTTTCACCCATTGTGAAGAGCATAAAATAAATAATCTTATCAATCTTGCTAATTATGACAGGAGTGTTCTGCTGAACAAGGGACAGAAATTTGCTTTTGAAGAGTTTCATTTAATCTTCTCCTAGCATTCCAAGTGTGGTCAAGGTTGTTGGTTGTATAACCTCTTAGAAAAAAAAAAAATACAATGATTTTAGGAATAACACAGCAGCTCAGATGGTTAATGCATGTTTGGGGACTCATTTTATTGCCTTTTCTTTTGCAGTTCTGTTTAGTTCTCTCTGTAACCAGTCAAAGCTGTCTGGAAATTGTGGCAGCATCTCCACAACCCAGCATCTATTTTTAAATGGACTTTTACTTGGGACATGAGCAGAATAGCTGTTCTTCATGTCTGCTGTGGCTCTGCAGTGCTAATTCCCCTGGACTTTGAAGAAGCAAACACTCAGGTGTTCCACCACCCACTGCAAAGTTTCCTCTGCTGCAGGATTAATGTGTGTTAAACTAAATGTGTGGTGTTTGTTCTCTTCAGCATCCTGAGTTCTCTGTACTGCCCATTTTGACCCAGGGATTGCAGCATTCTTTAGGTTGCCCTCAAGGTGTTTTCTTTTGAATTATTAAAAACTTTTGTATCCCTTTCTGGCTGAAGGAGTGGCTGCACTGTGGGCCTCTATTCAGAGTGGAATTGGGTGGAGTTGGTGTTTCCTGTGGGTAAGGACAGCTACAAACTCCCTGAAGGGATGGAGTGTTGATGAAGCCATAACTGATGCTGCAGTTACCTGCTGAAATTGTGACAGATGAGTAATGCCATGGTTGACTCTGACAATTAAATGCAAATATCATGTATATGTGATAAGAGAAGTTTTATAGCTTTATAGTTGTGTTTTACCTTCTTGTGTTGTTATCAGGGGACAGGCTGGGTTTGGGACATTTGAGAGGGTCAGATTGTCGCTATGGCCACATCTGACCTGCAATTAAGATTTAAGGAAGTAAACTCCTCCCCTGGACAGTGAAGGAGTCATTGGAAGGAACTGAAGTGTTCAAAGGCAAAATCTCCATTGTGTGGGTGAGCACATGGTGGGAAAATCTTCTGCTCCTGGTGCTGTGATATTTTCTCTATTCAGTCTTCTCTTGTGATTCCTGATAAAGTTTTAATAAACCTTTTAAAATTTTTGAAGGTGAGTAGCATTTCCCACCAAATCAAACCCTAATGCACCCATCAGGCTTTACATCTGTTTCCCAAAGCTGAGCTTGGGACATGAGAGAACTCGTGCAGAACTCACAGTATCTTCAAGCATCCCTTGGTTTCCTTCTTGTCTTTATGGCAGTGTTGGGTGCTTTGGGAAACCCAGATCTTTCACTTCCCATCATTGCCCACGGGATTGTACCTCAGAGCATTTTGTCCAGTTGGCTGTCCAGAGATCAATTATTTCTTCACTGAAAGGTTGAGTTACAGTTTTCCAAGGCTGAGTTGGTGATCCAGGCAGGCACAGGGTCTGTGGGATCCATAGTTCTACCTCTACAAGTGGTTCCTGTTCCTTCTTCAGTCATGTTCCTGGGCATGAGAACTGCCTTGGAGGAGTCTGGAGAGGGGCAGCAAAAAAAAAAATACAGATGGAAAGAGGCTGAAAACTTGAGTGTCTAGGATCACAGTGCTTTCTGTGTGCTAGGGATAGATTCACCCCTGTCTCTCAGAGACAGAAGAGGGGGTTTTAGAGCGCCCAGGTGAGTCACTCTGGCTGTGCTCTATCTGTGGTCTCTGCTATTTCACTGCTCCTTCTCCCTTCTGGGGTACCTCAGAAACATTGCTTTTAGCAGTGATGGATGGCAGTGGGCTGTGGTTATCTTGTCATTTATTCCTCCTCTGTGCACAGCCTTGGAGCAGCTGAGCATTCCAAACACCACTGTTGTCATTCTGATATGGCCAGACTCATCTCAGCTCCTCTGGAACCTGTTTGGGTTGTGTTGTTCAGGAGAACCACAGCTTTTACTGCTTCAGTTCCTTGTCAAGGCTGAGTTTGGATCAGTTTGGAAATATTGACTGTTGCAAAACCTGTGCACTGGGAATTTTTAGAGATGGAAATGGCATTTTCAGGGGGGAAGAGACATTCCAGAGCCATGGCCTGTGCAGGAAACATTTGCTTCTGCTGAGCCTTCAGTTAGAAAGTCACTTTAGGGTCACATTCACATTTTCTGAAAAAATCCCTTCCCCCAGGATTTTTCTCCTGGGAAGCTGAGAAACCTCAGGGGAAAGGAAAACAATTCTTATCTCATTTGCTTCTCCTGTGTTGTGCTCACATGTGGAATGTGTTTGGAGATTGTTCACCCACAGGTGATTGTTCCATTGGATTCTGCTGTGGGCTGTTTTCACTCTTTGACCAATCAGGGCCAAGCTGTGTCAGGACTCTGGAGACAGTCAGAAGTTTTCATTATTATCTTTTTAGCATTCTGCAAGTATCCTTTCTGTACTCTTTAGTACAGTTTAGTATACTGAAGTATAGTAAAGTATAGTATTCTTTAATATAATATCGTATCTTAAGATAATAAATTAGCCTTCTCAGAACATGGAGTGAGATTCATCACTCCTTCCTTCATCTGGGAGGAACACAAATACAATACTTTAGGTCCTAAAGTAATACATTAATTGCACAAGTCCTGTTGAAAACTTGGGAAGCCACTGAGACGTGCAAATTGGTGATTGATTTTTAATTGGATGATGACAAAGTAACTAACAGTGAATGCTAACTAAGAACTCAAAGCCCTGAGAATTCAAACACTCACCCACGGAGATCACATTCCTGCTGGGTTTTGTGTTTTGAAACACAACTCAAGTCCTTCTCAGTCACATGTTTGGTGTTCTTTTCACTCTGTAGATCCACAGTGAAACAAGCAAAGTTCCCACTGGTGCAGAGCTGGAGAGAGTGAGGAGCAGCTGGAGGCTGAGACTTTTTAGGTAAATTCTTCTGGAGAAATCACAGGAGTCTCTTACATAATGGAAACATCCTATAATTTTTCCTGTTCCTTTCTCCCTTGTTGCCACACATTTCTGTTGCCAGGGAAACGGATCATGAATTGTTCATAGTAAGTGACCTTGTCATTGCTTTTATACACGCCATGAGTTATTGTGCACAGGATATTTATAGATTAATAGAGGTGATTGTGACTGCCTGAAGACAAGCAGGTTTTGTTTCATTTAATTTTTTTTTCCTATAGAATAGGAGGCTAAAAACCCTAAGAGAGGGGAATGCTAGCATTTGTTTGCAGAATCAATCTTTCCATTATTCAGATGGGGCAAACAGGGCCAGTAAGTCAGAAGGTAGCAGGGTGAAGAGTGGTCAGTTCAGCCTCCTGCAAGCTGTGGTTTTATTTGATGTTCTTCTGGGCTGGACTTGGATATATTCACATTTACTTTTGTGTTTGATATTTTCAGAGGTGCCAGAATTCTTTTAAGCTCTGCAAAAAACATGCTTTGTGCACAGTTTTAAAATAACAAACCAAACAAACCACAAACTAAAAAAAAACCAAAAAACTTGTGTCAACCATTCTAAATGGTAAAAGCTGGTGCTTATTCTCCTTGTGCTGACATTCTGTACAGAAGTTAATTAAAATAAAGCTCTATGAACAATTTAAGTATTAATAATGAAGAGATAAATGAATCATGCTAGTTCAAATAGAAAAATAATGCAAAGCTTGTCTGAGATCCACAGAAGGCTTCCTAGTCTTTTTATGCATTCAAGAAGAAAAAAAGGATTTTATTACATAATCACCCTTACAATCCTCTTCAAGGCTGTTTTTTGTAATTATTATTTTAATCTCAGAAGAGGTGTGGTAAGGTCTGGATTTCACATTGAGGTTGTGCTGAAAAGGCTGAAGCTGATGTTTGCCGTGTGGCTCGAACGGTGCATTGGGGCTGTGCCTGTGTGCACCCACCAAACCATCACTGCCTGAGGGCCCAGGGCTGCCCTGCTGGGGCACACAGAGGGGACAGGGCAGAGTGATGGAGCCACCCAGTCACAGCAAGGCTCTGCTGCCTGGGACGGAGCTGCTCAGGTGAGGAATTTGGGCAGTCTGTGCCCACAGTCCAGGTGAGTGGCGCCACCTGAAGCTGAAGGTGTTTGGGTTCACTCCTCAGGCAGAGCAGGGGACATCTCAGAAACCTCCATGTGTGATGATGCTGTAGGATTTACCCCACAGGACAGGGAGGTGTCGTATTTGCAGGGATCCTTGTGGCAGGGAGGAATGATGAATCTGACTCCATCTTCTCAGAAGACTAATTCATTACTTTATAATACTATATTAAAGAATATAGTATTATATTCCTAATATAGAATATATATAGAATATAGTATGATAAACTGTATAAAGAATATAGTATTAATATAGTATTATAAAGTAATATATTACTTTATAATACTATATTAAAGAATACTATACTGTACAAAGAATACAGGAAGGATACTTGCAGAATGCTAAAAAGATAATAATGAAAACTCCTGACTGTCTCCAGAGCCCTGACACAGCTTGGCCCTGATTGGCCAAAGAGTGAAAACAACTCCCAGCAGAATCCAATGGAGCAATCACCTGTGGGTAAACAATCTCCAAACACATTCCACATGTGAGCACAACACAGGAGAAGCAAATGAGATAAGAGTTGTTTTTCTTTTCTCTGAGGCATCTCAGCTTCCCAGGAGAATAATCCTGGGTGAAGGGATTTTTTCAGAGAATGTGAATGCGCTGGGGAGGCTTTCAAAGAGCTGGTGGAAACTGTTGTGGCAGATGCAGGGATGGACACAAAGGGGATTCATGGGCTGGGAGATGCTTTATGCACACTTTGGCATGAACTGGTAGCAGTTCCATGCAAATGCCGGGATGCTCCTGCTGGACCATGGGCCAGCTGGATGGCTGAGCTCAGGGAAACAGGAACCTCAGCTGATCCAGCTGCAGGTGCTCCTTGTGGACACACAGACCCCCAGCTGAGCAGCACCTGACCATCCTGCTGCAGTGCCAGTTCACACCATGCAAAAATTCCCAATATCTCGGCAATTAATGAGGAGGCATTTGTTGTAAGTGAACAGTGTGACTGTGAGGGGCTTTGCAGCAAAAGAAATAGGATTATTTCCACTTAGCAGCCAGCTGGAATTTCATGATCAGCTGTCTTTGAAACATCTGCCATGCCTCTGGAATTACCTGTTGTTAAATAAGTGGTTGTATTTTATGAAAAGCGCCTGAAGTTAACTTGGGATGAGTGGTGTTGCAGTGCTGAGTCCACCAGTGGAAGGGGTCTCACTCTATTTTACATAATTCAGGGAACCAATGAGCAAAAATAGAGAGGAGGTTTCCCTGTGAATATTGTGTGCTAAATAGAAGGGCTCAGTTGGACTGAGTGGCAGAGCAGGACAGCACTGAGCCATGGGAAGTGTCCCTTGGACAGGGCTGGAAAGGGCACTCTCCTGTGCTTCCCACATCACCCACTCCCAGGGGTCTTTCCTTGTTGGAATAAATCACAGACTCTATTTCCTTCATGGTGGAAAAATCCCTTTTTTATTCACATAACTCCTTTTTATACTGTTCTACAGACCTGTGTTGGACTCCCATTAGTCAGGAGCTTTCTTGCCAGTTACTTTATTGGTCATTAGCAGGTTGGTAGTCTATATTGATTGGTCACTCAAACATCAGTGTGTACTTGCAGGAAAAGTTGTTTGTCAGAGATAGAAAAATGAAAACCAGCTAATGGTGTAAGAACAGTTTTTACAGGTGCTGGTTGTTTTTCATCCAGAAATAGATTGTTATGTTAATGAACTGCTCACACCAGGATTGCTTTCACATGGGAACTTGCAAAGTGCCGGCTTGACAAGGCCAGCCACTGATTTTAGAGCAGGCTTGATTTTATGAAGCCTTTCTTTACCATTTTTCTTTTTTTTTTTTTTTTTTTTGCTGCAACATTTCCCTCCATCACAGGAGTAGATCCTGTCATATATATCTTTCTGGAGAAATCACAGGAGTCACATCCGTATCACTTACAGTGAGCCAGAGCTGGCACTGAGTCAGTGTGCACAAGGAACAGAGTGTGTAATTCCCCTTAACTGGCCATGCAGGATTCAACTTTACTGTTATTCTTATATTTATTCTATTAAACCATTCAGATTTGGGGTTTCCCCAATTCACTGCTGCCTGAGGATCAGATCCATGATGCAGACACATCGGCTAAATAACACTAGATCATTTGGGGAGAATGATCTCAGAGCAAGTGCTTTAAAGGAACTTAAAGGCTTTTAGATTTCTGCATTATAAAGGTTAAGTAGTATTAGATCAGCAGGCTTTGTTTTAATTTTATTTTTATTTTGTCCTTATGCTAACCTGGAAACATCACTTAGTTCCTCCCCATTTTCCTTATCTGAAAAGAAATTCTCCAGATATTTCCATTTTCTTTTTTTGTAATCTAAAGGGTTGCAGCTAGCTCTTTGAATTAATTTTCCTTGTCTAGTATGCTTGCATGTCCTGGATGAACTTTGGGAAAGAAGGAAGTAAACATTCTTTTGTCATCCAGTGGAGTAAGTCATCTTGTTGATATTTGAGTGTCTTAAATGGGGTTTAAGTATATGGTATTGACACTCTTCTGTAAATGGTTTTGAGAAAACCATTTATTATCCATTTGCTCGAGAGATTTGCTCGAACTCCAGTGCTTGAGAGCAGTGTGTTAAATGAGATAATGTGCAGAATAGATGTGCACTTATGGGCAGTGCAATGCAAGCACCCACAGGACAGCAGTTGTGGGGAAAACATTCCTTTTTCCCCATTAACAGGTTTTTCTGGGTCCATGGGGTGTCTTAGCAGCCAGTGGGGAGGGGACAATGAGCAGCCTGCACACTGGGGGAAGCCTGTCAGGCATTTCTCAGTGCTTAGTCCTGAACTGAGATATAGATAAATAATTCCACAGTCACCTTTTGGTTCAGCTGGTGATGGCTGCAGGAAATCCAACGTGCTGGAAATGCAACATCTGAGCATCCAGCTCAGCAGTGGGTGCCTCAGGGAGGGAGAATGGAGCTAAAGAGCACCTGCAGCTTCTTGTGGGAGCCAGGCAGTGACACAAAGGTGTCACAGTCCCTGTTTGTCTCAGGGGCTTTTCTTTGCCACCCTTCTCACTCTTCATTTGCTGTTCGGCAGCCATCCCATCGATTCCCTGCCCAGTTGAGGGGCCCAGAGGGGCTGTGCTCTGTAACTGCCATCTGTGGGTGGGACTGGGATGCTGGTGGAACTTCTTTTGCAAAGCCATACATTCCTTTCAGGGAAATAAATGCTTTTTTATATTTGTGGAAAATGGAGCAAGAGGAGAGAAAAAAATTTCTCAGAATGGAATATTTGAAAATACTTTCTATATTCTTTTCTGCCTCTTATAGACAGGCTAGGGTTAGTCAGAGGGGTTGACAGATGTGAAACAGTGTGTAGCACAGTGAGTGCATTTCAGGGATGCTCTGTGCAGCCCCAGGCTGCTGCCCACAGAAAGGTGGGAGTTTGTTCCTGTGCCCATCTGTAGATCCAGGGCTCAGATCTGAGATCCCAGTGCTGCTTCCTCATGATGGGCTTGGGAGTGACTGATGCTGCTCAAAGAACCGAAATTCACATGTCACTGTCATATTTTCTGAAAAAATCCCTTCACCAGGGTTTCTTCTCCTGGGAAGTTGAGAAGCCTCAGAGAAAAATGTAAATAATGATTATCTGATTCCCTTCTCCTGTGTTTGCTGCTTTGGAATGTGGTCTGGAGGTTGTTTACCAACTGATGCATGTTTGATTGGTTTCATGTGAATTGTTTTTAATTAATGGCCAATCACCATCAGCTGTATCAGACTCTGAGGAGTTTTTATCATCCTTTTAAGCCTTCTGTCTGTATCCGTTCTCTATTCTTTAGTATAGTTTTAGTATAACACTCTTTAATATAATATCATAAAATAATAAATCTGCCTTCTAAGAACAAGGAGTCAGATCTGTCATCCCTCTTCCATCTGGGGACCCCAGCAAATACCAAACTCGCAGGCACAAACTCCTGTGCTTGATGCAGGAGCCCAGAACTGATCCAGAAGCAGAAAATCCAAAGGGGTTTTAAGATTTTTTTGTTGGAGTTGGGCTTTGAGGACACAATGCAATAACTTCTTAAAGACTCTTCAAATGTCTGTTCTAGTAAAGCCTCAAGAGCTGAGTTATTAACCCCACAGGATTTTAGAAATCATAAAAGGGCTATTCAGCTGAAAATTACATCCAGCTCTTTTAAAATACATAATGGGGCTTTGGAAGTGCTCCATACACATCAATTGCATGCAGAACCTTGAGCCACTTTCTTCACAGGCCAGGCTGCTTCACCCAGTGCATTTATTTTTGACAGGTTTGTTTGTTTGAAAGTGAACAGCAGTTAGAGCAATTAGATCAATAAAAATTAATGCCTTTATGGGAAATACCTGTTTGGCATTTAGGGAGAAATAAAGGACTCCTCCTGTTCTGCATCAGGTTTGGACAGACATCTGTATACTATGGAAAATGAGCCTTTTTTATGTGAAAAGGAGTTTTGTTAATTGATTGAAGGTCTTTTAAATAAGCTATTGGGACTTAAAATTGATGAGTGAACTCCTGCATTTGTATTCCACACGCAATATTCACTGTGCTGTGGTGGTTAGAGGAGTGCAGTCTCTCTGTGAGCATATATTTACATGCTCAAATATATTGTATTAAAATAAAGGTATCATCTGTAATGTTGTTAAAATTGTTGGTAGTCAAGCTATGACATGTGATTGTCACTCTACAACATAAAGCTATATGGAATTTTTTCTCTTGATAAATTATTCCATATGCTCTGCCTCAATATATTTTATGTATAAGTAACATTAGTAAGAAAAACATTGAGGTGGCCTCCAATATTAGGTCAAGATTGGGAATTTTATTCTCTGAGATATTCTGGGAGACATTTTGGAATATATGTTAATGTTGTTTAGGGATATTATGTGCTTTAATTCTTAGACTTTTTCTTCCATTTCAGTCTCTATTTATCATTTTTATGCACTTGTCTTCAGATTATGAATTGTTTGCAACTCTTTACGTCTTGTTTGATTCAGCCATTCCCAATCCTTTCTGTTCAGACTGTTAGGGCTGTGTATGAAGTTCAAAATCTCAAAGTGCAATTTGATTTTCTGATACCCCACCTTTAACCCTTGTGGTTTTGAAGACATTGTGGCTTTTATTTAGCATGTGAAGATTCCAGTAGCCCTCTGGATTCCCTGCTTAACCATCTCTTCTTTAACTCTGGAGGTTTTTTTAAGTCTAATTTCCATAAGTCTCCAGCATAACCCAGTGAGCTTGGACTTGAAGACAGTCAACACATACAAATACAGTATCCAAAATGTATATTTTTATCTGTGTTTGCTGAAGATGTCGTGTGGGATGTGCAGGTTTGGCAGCAGTTCTGTCCATAGAGAGCAAGGCACAGCTTTCCCAGGTGTTGTCCTGGGGAAGGCTGTGAGAAGATCAGAGAAAAGAATGATAAACAATTCTTATCTTCACTTTATGGTAGATGAGTAATGCAATGATTGACTCTCACAATTAACAGACAAATATAATGTATATAGGTTAAGAAAAGTTTTATAGATTTATAGCTATGTTGTACCCCCTTGTGTGGTTGTCAAGGGACAGCTGGCATTGGGACAGCTGGGAGGGCTGGCTTGTCATTATGATGATATCTGACCTCCAATCAGGATTTGAGGAAGAGATCTCCATCACTGGACAGCAAAGAAGGGGTTAATGGACAGACCTTTGTGAGGGGTTAAAGGGTTAAAAATGGAAAAACTCCATTGTGAGGGGGCTGAGCACATGGTGGGGAAAATCCTTTGCTTGTGGTGCCATAACCTTTTTTCTCTATTCAGTCTTCTGTTGTATTTTTGATAAGGTTTAATGAACCTTCTTCAACTATGAAAAGTGAGTAAACATTCCTCCCAACTTGCTGCACCTGCTGTTGTGAACATGTGGAATGTGTTATGGAGATTTGTTTACCAAAGGGTGATTTCTTGATTGGCCAATGGTGACGGTGTTTGGATTCAAGGACCAGTTGAGTCCACCTGTATTGTGACTGTCTGGAAGGGTGATGGGTTTCTTAATAAGTATAGTTAAATAAATTGATTGATCAGCCTTCTGAGGAGCATGGAGTCAGTGCTAATTACTGCCTGGCCAGGGCTGCTGTGCTGTCACATGCAGGGGCTGTAGGAGCACCTCTGCTCCTGTGTCCCCTCTGTGCAGAGCCATGCTGGGCACCCTGGGCCCTTCACCTGCCCTGCTTGCCTGCCCAGTCCCAGTGCTGGATTTGCAAACAGAAAGCACTGCTGTACCTGCAGCTGCCTCTGGAAAAGAAGTTTATTGTCTGACAAGCTGCCTGGGATGCTGCTCTGAGTCAGCCACGCCTGACTCTCCTTTGGCCACGGTTGCATGTTTGCTGTGTGGCCTTTTCTGGATGTTGGGGCATGCTAATACTCAAAATGTTTGTAGCTAATCAGAGCATTGCTAACTGCAATCAAACTCTATTTCCTAAACTGGCTAAATTATTTTCAGACACTGTGGCTATTAAGATAGTTATGACCTTTCTCACTCTGACACTGGAGTATCTCAATTCTCTTCCAGTCATTTGTTGCTATGATAAACTCTGAAGTGAGTATTGGGAATCTTCTGTACAGGCAGACACCCTGGCTCATGTTCATTTAAATTCTGACTTATAAATAAGAGATGAGGCTCAGGAGTCTCTCTGGAATATCCAATATGTTTTAACCTGCCAGGCTGTTGGCTGACACTGCTGTTCCCCACTGATAAAGGCATATGAGAGGTGTGTAAGAATGAAACTCCACTCTTAAAAACAATCATTTAACTGTAAGACCTGCAGCTGGTTAAAATGTGGTGGTGAGTGAGTGGCTGACAGTGGGGAAGCTGGCACAGCTCTGTTGTGCCACGATAGCACCCTTCCCTTTGAGCTGTGCTGAGAGCAGAGCAAAGCACGCACACTGCTCTCCTTGGCTTTGCTGAGCTGCATGGTACATTACATCCTCCTTGATTTAGAATTAAATGACTCATGGCAGAGCAGGAAGCAGTGAAACTGCTGATTTCTATAGGCTGGATGACAGATGGGTGCAGATGAGGGGTGCAGCTCGTGGGTACCAGCACTGCTGTGCCAGGGCTCAGTGCTGGGTGTCCCCATGGATGCTGAGCACTGCTGCTGAGCTCCTGGCTGGCTCTGGAAGCTGCTGAATGAATTTGGGATTTGCACAAGGTTCTGTTTCAAATTGACCACGTTTTTTCAGCCATGTGTCTGTTTAACCAAAGGTATTGCCTCAACCTATGAATCAGTTTTCACCTTAACTTCCATCAAAAGAAGAAAACACAGGTGCCCTGGTATTCAGGCATCTCAACTTTATGGTTTGCTTTTTTTTTAGACTGTAATAACAGTGTTACTTAGGACATTTAAGATATAGTTTAATAGATGATAAAAAACTTAATTTAGATTTTCAAAATGTTCTTGTTATTATGTCCCAAAGAATCTTTACGATTACTTCATACCAACTACTAATGCCCCTTTCTGCATATTGATCAGAAAAAGGTTTTTCTGTGGCTTGGGGTGGGTTTTTTTTGTTTTTGTTTTTGTTTTTTTTTTTTTTGTTTTGTTTTGTTTTGTTTTTTTTGCCTTTTTTTTTTTTTTTTTGTTGCCTTGACATAGAAGCCTCTTTTCACCTTAACTTCCATCAAAACAAGATAACACAGGTACCCTGGTATTCAGACATCTAAAATCTATGGTGATTGTTTTAGACTGTAATTACAGTGTTACTTAGGACATGTAAGATACAGTTTAATAAATAATAAATACCTTAATTTAGACTTTCAAAATGTTCTTGTTAATGTGTTCCAAAGAATATTTATGATTACTTCATACCAACTGCTAATGCCCCTTTCTGCATATTGGTCAGACAAGGGTTTTTCTGTGGCTTGGAGTGGCTTTTTTGTTTGTTTCTTTTTGTTGTCATTGACTTAGTTTGGTTTGAGTTGTTTGGTTTTTTTACTCCTTTCTCACAGCAATATCCAATTTTAGTCCTCTTTTGATGTTTTTTAGTTCCTGCAGGTTCAGGCACTTATAGGAGATCCAAGGGAGCTTTTAGATATCTCTGTTCTTTATTCCTTTGGGGTCAGTCAGGCCCTGATCTCACAAGTACACCTGTAGTTTATTTTTATGTGCATGAGTAGTCTCAGTTCAGTTCAAATGTGTTCACAGCATGAGGGTCTGTGATTTTCTATAAACAATGGCTCTGATAATGCTCTTTTTAGACCTTAGATTGGTTATAAATCTTGATGGCAATGGCTAAATTTCCATGTGATGTGTATCTGTGAATGGAGAAACTTCAGATAATGTAAGGAATCCTTCTGAATTATGTTTTTAACCAGTCACATCAATATCTGTAATAAATCCCTTAATTTTACTTGACTCAACAGCAGTGATAAAAAGTTTTGGGTTTTTTCACTCTTTCCTCCCTTCTGAGGAAAAGCAGAGCCTATTTTTCTAATATTTGAAACTTCTTGGCTTTTAAAAATTAGCTTGAAATACCTCCAGGAACATTTCTTGGCTGACTTCAAGGCAGCTCCCAAAACACAGTAATGCTTTTGAAAGTCAAATTAAAGGTTTGTTTCATTTAAGTTGTATAGCTGGATAAGATTAAACAAAGTGCCCTACTTGCACACAGCAATCTATGTGGAATGGTTTTTTGATCGTCTTCATGCATATCTAAAATACACCTCCAATTTCTTTTCAGGATCTGGGCTTATTCAGCTTTTACCATAATGGTTCATTAGCCTCCTAGGCTTTTTCTTAAGAGTTGCAGTCAATTTCCCAGCTTTGCTGTTTTACATTAAATTGCTTCGATTTCCTAAATATAGAAAGGGAATAGAACAAGCAGGAATCGTGGCAAGGGGGTTATTCAGTGCAGATACATCATTTCTGCTTCATAGCATACTTCCAATATTGCAAAGTTTTTGCCCCTGGCTGCAACTGTGCTAAATTTATCAAGTATTCTCAATTCTTAGAGGGTGATTTAAGTATATGCTGCTGATATTGCTTCTTGTTGGTGCTTGTTATTTTGAGATCAATGCGACTTAACATGTGGAGAGAGGACAGGAAAAGGGTGAAGCCTTCATCTCTCTGCAGCATTCTGCAGTGTCCCACTGTAAATCTCTTTGAAAAGCCAATGGTTACTCATCCAAATACTTCCCCTGAATGTCACTGAAATGAAAAATCTCTGTAGTATATATCTCTGGGACATGCTTTCTGGGCCCTGTGGCAGTGTGCTGTGTGTTGTTTTGGCAGACACAGATGATTTGAATCTCTCTGAACTGTGTGTGTAACTGCATGGAGAGCTTTTTGTGTTTACCTTCCATCCTCAGGAAATTCAGGAGAGGCACTGCAGTCCCCTGAGCAAAGCTTTTCTAAAGGGATGAATTCTGCCCTTTCTCTAGCCATTGCATGATCTGTTCCCAATTATTGATTGTTATACTGTGATTTATGCTGCAGCTCAGCAGGAGATGAGCAGGATCTGGAGGTGATTTGTGGACTTGTGGAGCTGGGGGATGATGGAAGGGGTAGCCTGGCTCAGGGTGTGCTGGAGCTGTGGGAAGGGCTCTGTCCCTTCCCCTTCTGTCATCTTTTTGGGTAGGAGTGACAAGGCAGGGGCAGCAGCACCATCACCAGGTACAGCTGTTCCCAGAGCCCCCAGTGCTGGGCATTTCATCCTGTGCCTTTCACTGCACAGGGTTTTCCCCATAAATAACACTTCCCTGCTATGTGCTCTGTTCAGTGCAACCCTCAGCCCATCCAGGAGCTCAGCATGCACACAGCCCCCTGTTCACTCTGCTGGGATGGAGAAGAGAATTGAAAGAGCAGAAGCAAGGGAACCTGTGAGTTGAACCAAGTTGAAGAGCAGGACAGAAAAACCCCCAAGCAGTGATGCAGTGTAGGAGAGTTGGGGGGTAGGACAGTTGGGATGGACAGATGAGAGATTTCTGCAGCCAGGTGGTGGAATTTGGGGTTTATAGCAAAGGGCCTGTGTGCAGGGCCCTGCTGGGAGCTGCCAGCCACAGCTCAGACCAGGCTGAGAGAAGAGAAGGGGAGAGAGGATGAGAGGGTGAGAGAGTAAGGGAGTAAAAGGGTAAGAGTGTGACGTTCCCGTTCCAATACAATAAATCTTCTTCTGTGCTGAATATTCTAATTCTCACTAACCAATCTAGTACAAGATACAAATCCTATAGCATTTACATACAGCCCATAAGAATCATTACATTACCATACTGTGTTACATTTTAAACCCTATAAACTCCTCTTTGGGCCCCTTCTGCTGAGCTGTAGGGTCTGCTCTGACCCTCAGAACTGTCTGCAAGCAGAGGGTATTGTTCCATCAAAAGGGGATTACCTTCAGCCAGCCACACCATTGTTTTCCAGTAGTTTAGTAACTGAGGTATCTCAAAGCTTGCTTTCATTTCAATCTCACTTATAGTTTCCATATTCTCAAAATCTTTTGCCAGGCAATCATATTGATAAGGCTTTCCGGTTCCATCTTCCCCACCAACGCAGCAGATCCCTCAGCAGGTGCTGCCCAGGCAGTGCCCCAGGGGTGTCCCAGCCCCTTCTCCCTGGGTGTTCCTGCCCAGCATGGCAGCTCCTGGCCTGGGATATCCCTGTGCTCAGGCCAGGCCAGGTCCTGGCTCTGTTCCCTCCCTCTGTGCTCTCCCTGCCACAGACAAAGGGAATTCCAGCCAGCCAGGCTCAGTGCAGCAATTAGGAAGTGGTTCTAAAGAGGTTCAGTCCTTTCTTTTGGGTGCGTCATTTGTTGAGTCCAGTTTTAGCACTGTGATTCCAGGTGTTTGTAAGCTTGGTAACTTTGTCAGAAGTTTTGGAAGCTCTAGCAGAGTGGAAGAAGCTCAGGGACCCACTGGTGTTAGCACAGCAAAGCACAGTCCAGCAAGATTCATTTTTTCAGAAATTACCCAGCAAGATTCATTTTTTCAGAAACTGCTCCCTTCAGATCTTACAATCTACCAGTTTACATGGGGTGGTACATTCCCTCAACCAAATCTGTCCATAAACCCAATGTAAATGTACAAGGAAATTGCTGACCTCCTAATTAACCACTTCCATAAAATCTGCTATTAACCCTGCTCCAGAGAGTTTTAATACCTTTTGTACCATTACACTGGAAGGCAATTTAATGAATACATGGCTTATTTCTCCTGATATTTAATCTTTTAACACTTTCTTGGCAAGTATCTTTGTGGACTCAAAAGCAGCTCCAGGCTGTGGGACTCTTGCATTTTGCAGTACCCTGTGAACTGCACCCTGGAGAGATACAGAGCATTATGTATTTCCTTTTAGGAGTAAGATCTGGGCCATAAATATAATTTTCAATATGGGAAACAAGACCAAACATTGGCTGCACAATAGTAGAAATTGTAGGGGGTGACTTCTTTTGAAGGGTCATTGATCTTCTGTGTATTTCATGGTCTGCAGTGTTGTCCTGCCAAATTATTATTCCATGGCAGCACAAAATACTTCCCTGAATTTCATGCCATGAAACACTGACTTCTGCCATTGAGATGAATTTCTTTTATGCAGCTCAAGGTTTTGCCATGCTGGAAGAGTCTCTTTAATTAATGGCAGCCTGCTGCATTTCATTGTTTCTGCCTCAGCCTTGTAAGAAATGGAGTTGAGTTTTCAACCATCCTTATGTTACTTTCTGTATGTATTTTCTAAAGTTTCTAATATAGTTCTCATTCCTCAGTGGCCAAGGAAGAGTGCAAAATCTCTCAGTGCACGTGAGAATAACTGAGTGAGATTTTTGCCCTCTGGAAATGGGATGGTGAGCATCCTTTCTTGAAAGAGAAGATGCTTGTATCAGTTTTTGCCCTCTGGAAATTCTTGTTTTGAGAAGCCAATCAGTGCACAGTGAAAAGCAAATATGTTTATGGACCAATAAACTGGGAGGATTGGGGAGGTTTGAAAGGGGATTGCTACCTTGTTGTCTTCTTTTTCCCATTCATGTATTGTTATAAAAATATTAATGGAACCAAATGTAAGTGATGGAAAACAAATTCTTTTATTTTTGAGCGTTTGATCTATACATGTTTTAAATTCATATTATTGGAGAAGTCAGTTTTCAGAGTTATGAACCATAAAGATGAAGAGGATGACAACTGGCAGGAGTGAATAGGAAACAAAAGATTGTGTTGCTGTTGAAATGAAGCAATCATTTTTATGGAAAGTTTCTGTACAACAGAAAATTGAGATGAATGAACACAAAATCTTTTGCATTAATGATTTACTTTCTAGTCTGTACATATTGGTCAGCTTTTAATTACAGTTAAATAGTTTTTAATCTTTCTTTATGATAGGTCTACAGTACATTCAGAGAGGAACACTGAAGCATGTGAAGGATTTAAGTAAGTTTTGCAATTTGTGCTTTCTAGTTAAGCAGAAATAGATGTATTCTCTGCCCATTTGGTTTCCTGCAGGAAGATAAGGAAATATCTACATTTTGGGGCAGAAGAGGTAAAATATAGGAAGGATTGAAACTGTAGCAGTGATTTGCAGAGGCTTTCAGGGATGTTTATTTTGTCAACTGATGTTTATTTTGTGAAGTAATAATGAACTGGTAAATATTTAAGTTATAAAACAGACAGAACTCGTATTTGAGCTGCTAAAGGCTATTTTAAATAGAGTGATGAGTGAATGCTGAACTAAGTCACAGATATTCTTTGACTTTAGCCTCTTGTATGGATAAATGTGTTGATAAATGGCCAGTCCTTATTCTCTGACATTTTTGATATATTTGTGAAGTTGCCTTGGCAGTTCACTCCCAAATATGATTTTTGACTAAAAAAAACCCCTAAAAACATAACTTTCCTCATTTGCTACAGAATTGCATTTTAAATATTTTTTTTAAGTGTCACAGTCATTATCACTTTACTTTTAATTAGCACTTGTTATTTTCCTGATTTCGGGCAGCATGCTTTGAGGGCACAGTTAAAATGCCCCCTTTTGCAAAAGCTTCCAGCAGCTTTCCCAGTGAGCCTGCAGTGCTGGGGATGTAGGAAATGTGGAGCAGAGCTCTCCCAGCCTTGGCAGGCACGAGGGGCTTTTGTTTTCCTGGGGGTTTTGTTCTGGAGGTGCTGCTGTGCTCGGTGTGACTTCAAAGCAGAGGGAGAAGGTGAAGCTGCAGCTCCTCAGATCTGTCTGCTCTGTATCCTGGAAGGCAGCATGGGGTAAGTGCAGGCTCTTTTGTAAATGTTTTCTTTTGAGCATGTACCCAGCAGGGGACAGAAGGTGACACAGGCTGTTGGCAGAGCAGAGGTCACTTCTCTGTAATGAAGGGGAAAGGAGCAAAGGGTGAGCATGAGCCAAAAATAACTGAATTCATTGTTGCTCAGAGCACAGAACGAGGAGGAAAACCTGCCTGCTCTAAGGAAGTTTATTCTGTAGAAAATTTGATGCTTTCCAAGCAATTGATAAGAAGGGATATAAAAACATGGCATCAGATGCTTCATTGAAGATTCCTGTGGAATGTTTTTGGAGGAAGGAAGTTTGACAGTGCACTAAGAGCAAACTCAGTATCGTGATACTGTTCAACTGCCACAGAGAAACTATATCTAAAGAGTTGTAATTATTTAGAACTGTAGGAAAACTTTGTTAATTGGTTTTATCTCCGTTTCTGTCTGGCTCATTAGATCCAGGTGAGGTTCCTCATGCTGATGGATTGGAAATGCCTGTGTGTGCTTTGGAGGGCAGCACAGCCAATCCCCTCAGCTGTGGGCAGTGAAGTCATTAAAGATTCTCACTGAAATACCTGGATGTTCATCTTGTAGCTGAGTGAGGCTTTTCACAGCATTCCTTCTGGGCCTGGCATTTTGGAGTTACAGAAACAGTGGGGGATGAGGAGGACAATGCCTTGCAGAATTCACCAAGAGGTTTGTGGAGGAGGATGGAAGGAGCACAGAGTGGACCTTGAGGACATTAAATCCTTGTGCTGGAGCCCCAGGAGAGAACTCAGAGCTCATTGAGGCAGTGGGAACCTGCAGCTGAACAAAGAGATTGACCATGAGACCTGCATCTCAGAGGATGCTGACACCACAGCAGTGCTCAAGCCCAAGGTGTGCTCAGAGCTGGGCATAAATCTGAGGTCAGTGGGGATTTTCAATATGGGCTTCAGGTTCAAACCTATCCAGTGAATGCTTTTGGGAAGTCTGTGTGATTGTTTGTGCAGTGTTCTCCTGGTTTTGGAGCGCTGTGAGCCTGTCTCTGCTTCCCAGATTGTGGAAAAGTTGCTTCCCAGTGCCTGTGGTGGCAGACTTTTGGAAGTATGATGTCACACCCAAAGTGATTTTAAAAATAGACCTGTCTCTTCTGCTGCCTTGTTTTGTACAGTTTATATCCTGTCCTTTCAAAGGCTACAATGAATAATTTACAAGGCAATAAACCTTCAAGTTTATTTTAGTTTCACAAAGTGATTTCTTGAAAGGACTTATTTGCATAATGTGTTTTTGGTTGTTTTAAGATAAAACCACAATTAAATAAGAAATATAACTATCACAGCAAAACAGAGCAAGAGGCTTTTGAGTTGGGAGTGCAGCTGTTTGCAGGAAGGCTGTGCTGGGATACAACATCAAAATTACTGGAGCTTGGGAGAGTTAAATGACTTTCTCATCTCCAAGATGGATTTGCAATGTAAATGTGTGAGATCCATACGAAAGGCAGTAGATATGGAGAAGGAAGCACAGCATTTACTTGCCCTAGTGTGTCCTTTCTTGCAGGTATAAGAAGTTCTCCAGAATTAGCCAGAAGTGCTGTGGGATCATGAGCCTGCAAAGCATGACAATTGTACATAATCTTGTGAAAAATAAAATCACTGCCTCGTTTTCTCAGCAGATCTAAATTGCTGTGCAGAATTGAGCTGTTATGTTAAATGGGTAAGAAACCCTTCTTGCCTGCTATGGCTTGGTGCCAGCATCCAGTGAGCCCTGGAGTGGCTCCTGCTTGAGTTACCTCTTAGTTCTCATGGTAGATGGAGCTAGTGAATAATAACAATAATAGCAGTGAGCAGAATGAGATTTCCCCCTGATTTTTAGGGAGTAGATAAATCCCAAGGATTCGGTGGTAGCACAACCCAAAATTAGCATTTCAGGGGTTAAGAAATGTTCTGGCTGCAGACTTTGGGATCTTGACAGCATTGTAGCAAAAGGGATGTGTAAATTGGAGAGATACTGGGAGCTGTTGAGCTTAAATTGATGTAGTAGTTAAGGACTGGTTTGTGGTGGAGGGAACAGAGTAATCTGGGCTGTTTCTGGAGCATTGTACTTGCACAGCTTTTGAAGACAGAACATTAAGTCTGCTCTGAAAAGCTCCCTGGAAATAAGCAAGTTGTTTTTTATTATCTGATCAGCAAGTTGTATGAGAAAACTTAATTTTTAAATCATAAATTTGGAGTGTGTGTTGCTTGCACTGTGCAGATTCTCAGCCAGGAATGAGTTAAAATTTGGGAAGAACTCCCCCAAGCAAACTTTTCCGGTTTTGCAGTGTTTTGTCCTATGACATTTCTCCCCCTGGTTCTCATTATTTAGTGGCCATCAGGATGTCACATGCTTTGGAAGACAGCCTGTGCTACCACAGGAGAGTTGAAAATCAGTGAAGGTGGAATGCACAGGGCAGCCAAACCACCATGGTCACCATCATCTTCTCCCCTTTTATGTTCTGTATCTCCCATTGATATGCTTTTACCTGATATTGTGGCTTTTTATATTTATTTTGGAGTGTTTATGCGTACAAACCTATTAGGGCTTCTCTATGTAGCCTAGGGAAGACAGAGGTTAGAAAATGAGCAGACTTTGTGTATTATAGCATGATGATCATTGAAGCCAGTGCTTTATTTCTCTGCTTACAAAGTGTTAAAATATTTTCTTTTACTGATAATAGTGTTATATCAACATTTTGTCAGTTTTTAGCATCTCAAAGTAAGTCTTATATAAAAGCCAGAAGTTGACACAACAAGGTATAAGGAATAAAAAAAAAAAAGTTGTCAAATACCTCATTTATTTAAATAACTTTCTGAAATAATATACATAGCATGCTAATGGTATATAATATCAGGAATATCCTAAATATATGCCTGAAAAGTCTGTTTTGCTTGGGTGAGGAAAAAAATAAAAGTTCAACATTCTGCATTCACGTGGTAGAAAATTGCTTATCTGGGCAGGACAGTGCAGTTGGGTTTCTATTTTGGTCCCTTCAGAAGCAGAGTGCAGTAGCACACAGGGCAGATGATGCTGTTAATCACTGAGAGCACTTGAGCAGCACTAAATAATCTGTGCCCATGGAACTCCAGGAGAGCTGGGGGCTGGAAATGTCCTGCTGTCCATCATTGTGATGGGAAAGAATTGATAGGTGACCTTTGGGTTTGGAGGCATGAGCTCCATCCCACAATTTGGGGATGATTTTGGTGGATTTCACTGCAGGACTTGCTCAGGTCTGCCCTGTTCCTGTGTGAGCTCCCAGTTTGGCACTGGTGTTACTGGTGTGGGGCCAGCAGGGTCGGGCTGGGCTGGGCTGCCGGGGTTCTGCTTCCCTGGAAGGGAAGGACCCCAGCCCTGCACTGATGGGATTTGTGGGGTTGTGGGCACAGGGAAAACCTCCAGTCCTTCAACTGCTGGATTTGTGGTGTTGTGCATGCAGGGAAAACTCCCAGCCCTGTAGCTGCTGGATTTGTGGGCTTTTGGGCACACAGGAAAAGCCCCCAGCCCTGCACTGCTGGATTTGTGGAGTTGTGCATGCAGAGAAAGCCCCCAGCCCTTCAGCTGCTGGATTTGTGGGGTTTTGGGCACAGGGAAAGCCCCCAGCCCTGCACTGCTGGGTTTTTGGGGTTGGGGCAGGTTTCCCACCCAGCTGTAGGGGCTCACTTGCAGCTCTGTGCAGGGGTGTAGATAAAAGCAGTTAATCAGAAAATTGCTTTGTCCAGAGGAACAACAAATAAGCTATAAAGCCTGCTGGACTTTGCCATCTTTCTGTGCACATGGTCAGCTTAAGGGTCACTTTGTATTTCTTATTGTTGTGTAAGTACTCTTGGTTCATCTGTGGCATATAGCAAATCACAGTTGTTGCATATGAAATGGAGAACATGCAGCGATGAACTTTATTCCAAACTCTTAATTCCCAAGTAAGACTAGGACCCAACAAGTAGGAAAGCGTTGTGTTTTTCAGATAATTTTGAGATAATCAAAATTTATTAAATGTCAATTGAGTGAGTGTTGAATAAATGGCTGTGTAAAAGAGCAATAATTTATCTGTGCTTTGGAAGGGAATGGGTAGGAGAAGACAATAAAACATCCCTCAAATTCACCTGCAGTGAATATTAATCATTATAAACTAAAACTTGGCTTTATGATGCTATGGTGATTATGGAATTTTTGGAGCCACAGGATTTGTGCCCAGGTAACCAACTTTTTGGCTGTTGTTCAACATATTTAAAACCTCTCTGAACTTCAGTGTACAAAGGGTCCCTGGCACCTTTGTTTTAACTTGGCAATTTCATATCTTTTGTTCATGGTTAACTAAATTCGCATTTGAGATCTGAAAGCATTTAACTGGAATTGATCATATCTTCAGGTGAGATTCTGTTTTACTCGAGCATTCAGATGAAAAGGTAATTGATGATTTAATATTTTTACTGGACAGGGCATAAAGCTATTTACATCACTGAGAGTTTCTCATTTTATCTTCCTTTACTCACACAATAATGAATTCATGAATATCAGACAAGTGTGTTATTGCATACTGCAGGATCAATTTTCATTTGAAAATGTTGCTTTTCCTGCAGCTGCAGGGATAATTCTGGTGTGGCAGTTGGTTTGGGATGTTCATCTGTCTTTGTTGGTGTGTTTGAGAACTCAGGTGTGATCAGCACCACCTGAGTGAGAAGTTTTTCTATTTGAAGTTATTTCCTTAAAATATGGGAGGCCTTGGGAAAACAAAACCCTTGTTCTCTGCAGTCATGTCAGAAATTAAACTATTCTTAACTAATGAGGTAAAAGCAGCTGGTTTTGCAAGTCAGCAGCAGCATCAATTCATCAGTGAAAACTTGCTGGGAATTCCTGTCATTAATAATTCATCCTTTAGGTCACTGGTTTTGCACAGCCAGAGTTGTTTAATCAGTTGTGCAAGCAGTGCTGGCAGTGGGAAGATCAGGAGCTGCCACTCTGCCAGGTGTTCCTCCTGGGATTTCAGTTCCAGGGGAACACTGGGGTTAAACATCACAAGTGGGACAAGATCATTTCAGTCATCTCTTCTTAGACATGTGGGCTTTTTTAAATTTCCTCTTGTCTTTTCCTCTTGTCTTTTCCTCTGGTTGTCTGCAGCACACAATAATTTGTTTCCATGGTTTTGTGGGGAAGTTGCTTGTCTTGCTGAACGATCTGCTTTGATGCAGAAACTCGAGGCTGTTTTCTGCTGAGTAAGGCTGGGCTGTCATTGAAGATGCTCAGAAGGATTGTTCATAAAACAGCTGGATCCTGTCTAAGTAGAAAAGGCCATAGTGACTGTGTAAATGGAGTTTCGTGATAACACAGCTAGTATTTATAAATTAACTTACCTTTAATGAAGGTATTTTTTGTGATGAATGATAAATTAATCTTTCATAGATTGTTGGCAAATACTTTTGCAACAAAATTCCCTTTTCTGTTCCACTGAAGCAGTTGTACCTTATCCCAACTGTGCTGTTCTGTCAGAGAAACAATTTTTTATGCTTTTCATTAAAATTAGACATGTCCAGATTTTAAAAATACTCTTCTAAATAGGTGCAAAGGACAATCTTTCCAGTAATTTTTTATGTAATCAATTACTTGAGTTTTACAGGCTTGGAAGACTTATGTAGAAAGTTTTATTTGACATTTGATAGTGCAATAGCAATGTCAGTGTTTTATGGAATCAGATAATTCTCAGTGTGAGCTGCTGCAGTTTCTGAGCTCTCTGATCTGTGCAGGCATCAGTGAGGAACAGCAAAAAGGGTTGGGTTTTTCATGTTTGTTAATTTTTCTGCCAAATCTGAGTGCTGATAATTCTGTGTCCCTCAGCAGAGCGATGCTTACAGTGTGTGGAGAGCAGGGAGGGGAAAGGTTCTCACATCAAGTGGAAAGTGGGAATTTCCTTCTTCAGCAGGTCCAGAAACACCTGGATATGCAGGGGTACCCAGCTGGAATCAGCATTTGGAGCTCTCTGTGTTTTCTTCAGGGTAAAATCTGTCTCTTATAGCAGTGCAGGCATTTCTGGGGTGTTTGACCTGCTCAAATTTGTGCAGGAAAGAGAGATCAGAAAGGAAATAAATGGTTCCTGAAATACCCAGGGCAGTGGGAGGCAACTGGGGATGCTGAATTTTTTGTTTTAGAGACTTTGTGACCTTCTGTCTTTAGCTGACTGTTGGAGTTGCTTTCCTTCCTCTTCATTAATTGGCATTATCTGTTCACGCTCATTAATGCTTTCTTCATTTTTGTTTGGCTGAATTTGGAAGCAGTAACAACCTGAAAACTATTTTTTCTCTGCCTCAAGTAAATCAGAATTTGAAACAACAAAATGTAGTTTTCTACTCAAAGTTGTTATTGGGCTTACACTTTCTTATACAGAGAGTAGAAACCCACAAATTTGGGTTTCTGCTCTCTGTATTTTGGGTTTCTTACTAGCACAGACTGCCTGTTCTGCCTTTCAGTTTCCTAGTTTTTAATTTATTTACACATACAGGTTTACAAAATAGCAAACAGGACTTCAAGGCAATAGAGGGTTTCCTGTTTCCAGTAGCATATTAATATATTTTTACATGAAAATGACTTTTATGTCTAGCACAGTAAGAAACACAGACTTGGAAACATTGTCTTGGGGGATAGTTCAGGACATCTAAAAATATCCATAAACATCTTTTAAAACTGCAAAGATGAATCATTCTGGAATCTCTTGTAAGTTGTCAAATATTCCCTATGATCAAACCTGTTTTATTCATCCCTCAGTATCCTGAACTATCAAATTATAATTCCAAAAGTTCTGAGTGTGTAAAGAAATCCATGATGGTAAGAGGGGGGCAGTTCTTTTTGATGAGCACAAGAGTGGTGGCATTAAAAAACCCCAGTAAAAATAAAAGATATGTAGGGACTCTTAATCACAAGAGCTGGAGATATTCTTCAATGTAAAAGAGAGGAGAGGAGAAATAATTCTTTAATGTTTACAGTAATTTTCTAACACATTTATGCTCTTGTCCTTGAATTGGCACGAAGTTCTGCAATCAATATGGTTTGGATATTTGAAAACAAACTGATTTTAATTTATTGGATTTTTAAAAAATGTGGAAAATCAGATTCTATTTCAGCTTTATAGAATAATCATTCTTAATTATTTGCTTAGCAAAACAATTTATTAAGCAATGAAGGATAACGAACCATAAAGTTTTAATTTGCCTTTTTTAATTGAGTTGTTAATTAGGACCCCTCCACAGTTGGCAACTCCCAACTTGCTTTTTTGTTGCTTCTGTATCCAAGACAATTTCAGAAACCTAATCTGTCTTAGTTATTCCAAAAAGGCACTTCCATGAATCAAATCTATAGGTGATTATGTTCTAACTGTGCTGAGGCTTCTGTGAGTGCATATTAATTATGTCAGTGGTTAATGATCAGGCAAGAAATATGGGAATGCCAGCAGTGATTGTTTAGCAGAAAGAGAAGAAAAATCCTGTGTTCTCTGAAATTTTTAGTCCTTCCACCTCATTTAGGGTAGCAATTTAATGATCACATTATCCTGTGGGAGCGCTGGGCTTAGCCTGACATTTTTGATGTAGGAGCACTGTTGAGATCTTGTTATCCATCATAATAAACACTGAAGCATCTATTTCATCTAGCTGAAAATGCTGCTTGTGAGTTTTGTTTTATTTCTATTTTAAATTGTAAATTTTACCCCTAATTAAGAATTTAAGCCAAGAGCTCTCAACTCCTCTCCTGAGCTTCAGGAAACCAAGAACAGTTTATTGGCTCATGGAAGCTCTTTGGCTGAATGGAAATGCCAAGAGAAAGATAAAATATACTTGAATCATCTGTAAAATGTCTGGGATTGATTGTAGTATTCCCCTTGACTGCTCTCAAAGAGACTTCATCTACTAAGAAACAAATTTGGGTTTCTACTCTCTGTATTCTGGGTTTCTTTACCAGCACAGGCTGCCTGTTCTGTATTTCAGTTTCCAGGGAAATTCCTGGTATACAGGAGGTTGTCCTAACTCAGTTATTTAAAAGGCTACAGATTAATTTATTTTAGAAGTATCCAGTAGCAATTTGCAACATCTGAGATGCATTTAGGTGCCTTATGCTCTACTCAGAATAACCATGTGCTTAAAGAGCCATGGAAAAAGGCACAAAGGTGTTTGTGTAAAGGGCAGCATGACCAGGAATGAGTGAAATTGAAACAGTCACAGATTCAGAGTGCAGGGAAGCTGTATCTGGTGGCTGTTGTCCCAAGGGAACATCTGAGCTGGAATTTTTATGCATTATATATATATATATATTTTTTTTTTTTACCCAAAGCCAGTTCTTCATGAGGAGGGGTGGTGGGAAGGAATTACCTGCAGGTCCTCAGCCTCTAAAGACCTTTTACCCATATCCAAACTTCCAAGGAAGCAGCAGCAGCTGATTAATTTACAACATCAGGTTCTGGTGCCTAAGGGAACACATGCCAAGCGTGAGTTGATAAGACAGGCTGGTGAATTATGACAGACACACTGATTTATACAGCAGATCTGCACTCTTTTTTTCAATTGAAGGCATGCCTTCCTATCACTTAGATGCCAGTCACTTTAGATGGGCCTGGGGCAGGAGGATGTAGGGTTTAAATTGTAAAATTATCCAGTTCAGAACTCTCTGGGGTGTCTTGGTTCACTTACATAGACACAGGCAATGTAGACAAGACACTCTGACACTGTGTGAATATTTTGTGCTCTTAACAGCTTCAGGAGCTGACCATGGCAGTGGTTTTGCTGTCACTTGATTTTATGCAAGAAATAGCCTGAAATCCCTCTCAGTTTAAATGGTGCTGGCTGCTCAGTGCTGTATTTTTAGATAACTAATATGGAAAAACGTGTGCTGAGAACATGCTGACTCACAGATTATTTAAATCCTGGAAACAAATGAGAGAAAATGCTAGGAAACAAATTTACTTCCTTCATTTCAATAGAAAGAGAAACTCAGACCTTGACATGTTTCCATTTGCAAGGTGGAATGGTCTTAAAATTCATAGAAATGTATTGCTGCTATTAGTGAATGATCCATTAACTGAGTTCCTGAGATGCTTTGTTATCAAGAGATTCATTTTCTGCTCTGTGAGCTTTACCTCCTTACTTTAGCATGCCCCAGCTATTTGCATTTCCTTGATAAATTTGAATTCTCAGAGCCCAACCTCTCTCTTCCCCCCCTCTCCCCAGAGAAATGTCAACACAGCTTTAATAAGCAGCAGATTGCCTCAAAATGTTGTTATTCCATAAAAACCATTGCAAGGGTGGTTCCTGTGGCCAGTGCAAAGCTCACCTGATGTTTGCTGCTGCTGGGAAGAGGTGGCTGGGAACCAGAGAGAAGATGGGGATTTTCCCAATGGGTTCTGTGTGTTCCCTGCCCTGTGTCCTCTGGCCAGATGTGACAGCCCTGAGTAGGGAATGGGAGGATGGGTGTTAAAAATAGGTTAGAAACGGTTGTAAAATAATTGCTAGATCATTAAGCAAGTACGGTTAGTTTGGTTGTTATATTGTAAAAGGGGTTAAAAGGGTAGCTATAGGAAATAGGGTACCATAACACACCTAAGTAAAGTGCACCACCCCCCTCAAGTGAAAAAACTGATCAAAACGAGAGCAAGCTCCTATTGCTAAAGTGATCTCAGCATTTATTATAAGCAAAAGAAAGGCCCAGAGCAAGGGGGCCCAGGCTGAGCAGGAGTGTTCCCATCGAGGGTGCTGCAGTGCTGGCACTGGGGCTGCTCAGCAGAGATGGCCCCAATGTCCCAGATGGAGTGGCACAGCTTCCCTGGGTCAGAAACCCCTTTCTATCCTGTTTTTTATCCTTTTGGATTGGTTTATTTTTGGATCATTTGCATGAAGGTTGAAGGCACTGGATTGGCCCATTGCAGTTCTGTCCAGGCTGACTTGTTTTGCTAGGGGGGTGCTGCACTTTACTTGAGTGTAATTCTTATAACTACCCTTTAAACCCCTTTCACCATAACCAAACTAACAGTACATGTCAAAAACCAGACCAGGCTCATGATACTAGAGTGATTTCAGCATTTATTATAATAAAAGAAATGCCCAAAGCAAGGGGGCCTGGGCTGAGCAGCAGTGTTCCCATTGAGGATGGAACAGTGCTGGCCCTGGGGCTGCTCAGCAGCCATGGCCCCATGGAGCAGCACAGGTTCAGTGAGTCAGAAGCCCCTTTATATCCTGTTTTTGTCCCCCTGTATTGGTTTCTGTTTGGATCCTTCATTTGCATGAAGGTTTAAGGTGCTTGACTGGCCATTGCAGTTCTGTCCAGGCTGGCTTGTGGTGCACTTTACTGAGGTGTGTTATGGTACATTGAGTACCATATTTCTTACAACTACCCTTTTAACTCCTTTTACAATATAATAACCAAACTAATAGTACATGCTTAACCCTCTATCAACTATTTTATAACAGTTTCTAACCTATTTTTAACATTGGGAGTGACAGGAAAGAAGAGAGGATGAGCCAGCAGCCCCAGTGGGGATCTGTACCAGAGCTGGGCACAGGGTGAGGAGAATTGAGATGCTCTGAGCAGAGAGAATCGAGCACAAACCCCTCTCCCCAGTGCTCACAGCAGCTCTGGGCTGCTCCCTGCTTTCCCTGCTGTGTCTGTCACTGTTTAGCTCAGTGGCTTTATCAGCACAGCAGGAGTTCAGGTGGAGGATGATGTCCCTGAAATCCACAGAGGAAATGCAGTTCTCCCAGCCACCCTTGGTGATTTGTTGTTATATGTTATTTGTGGTTATTTGTTGGCATGTCTGCGGTGACACCTCAGGCCACTTTTATGGGATAATTGTAGGTAACTGGCCTAGCTTTCCTTCTGCAAGAATTCCCAGCTCCTTAAAGCTCACACTTCATAAACCTTGGGTGAGTTTAGGGGTAGGACTGTTCTCTGCGCTGAACTGGAGGCAGTGAGCACAGGAGCTTTGGAGTCAAACTAATGAAGTGTGTGTTACAGGAGCCACCTGGAAGTTTCTTTAGTATTCATAAATCTGTTACAAGATGGGATTTATAAATGCAGAATTTGATTATAACCTTCTCATTTCTTTAGCCACAAAGGAAGCATTCACAATACTGAGGCAATGTAAATCAAATCTCCATCCTAGCTTCTCACAGATTATTTTTTTTTTTCCTTACTACTGCTTCTTCCCTTTTGTGGAAGGGAATTTGGTTTGGCTTTTTGTTGCAGAAGTGTAATGGACTATCCTGAGTTAGTGCCTGAGCATGAGCATGGAGGTAGGCAGGCTGTAGAGCTCTTCCCCAAGAATCTTTTAGCAGCAAGGAGCCCAGAGGAAGACTATTAAAAGCATAATGAAAACCTCATTCGGTTTCCTGTCAGTTTTCAGAGCTGTAAGTGGCTCTAATTTGCACAAGATTGGAACAGCATTGAGGAATTACAGTAACTAGGCGAAACACTCACTGGGTTTGCAATTTTCTGATAGCATCCCTTGTAATTTCTTGTAATGCATTTGTAGCTAAGTACAATGACAAATGTCAAGGCTCATTGTGTGAGTTTTGTGCACATCAGCGCCGGGCTGGGAGGTGGAATGTCAGCTGCTGTCTTGGGAAAAGCTCCTGGGACTGCTGCTTGCCTCCCATCCCCAGCTGGGCTGCAGACACAACCCTGGGCTGCACTGGGGGAGGAGTGCAGAAAATCATTGCTTTCCAGACATTTTTTATTGCTTTCAGATTTATTTTTTTATTTTGTAGAAATTCCACCAATAAAAAGGAAGCCTGGGAGGCCTATTAAGCATTTAAGCACATGACCCCTGGCTCTCCATTAGGCGTTTCCCACAAAAACCCACAGGGAGTTGGTGGTGATGAGTCAAAGCAAACCCACGTGGACTTTTCTGCTTGCCTTAAATTATTTTGATGAACTGCAATAAAACCTCCCAGTACTGTGGTATCAAATGCTGGTCTGCATTTGAGATAAATGCAAATGAGTGATTCAGTGAAAATACAGCCCAAATATGGTTCATTAAATGCTCAAAAAAAGTGATTACACAGGGTGCAGTTTATCTGGAGTAAATAAAAACTGCTCTGGCTGTTGATCTCTGTTACTCCACTGCAGCACACCGTGCCTCTTGCATGAAGCTGAGAATGTTAATGTGGCTGTGAACAAAGATTTATGAACATGGATAATTGCTTGAAGCTGATTTTTCTCTGTTCTTGCAGTTGTGTTACTTGGATGGAAGCAACTATATTGATTTTAGTAGCTGGAAAAGAAAAAGGAAAAAAAATCATTTCCACTCTGTTCTGTAAGCCTGTAATAACTTCAGTGATGTGCTTAAAGACTGGTCAAAGAGAGAAGTCTTAATTAAAGCAATGTTTAGCACATTCCATCTGATTTTGTTAGCTAACACTTGTTCTGAATGACAAGTAAATATTTGCAGAAGGTATTTTTTTTTCAGATGTGTCAGAGTAGCAACAATATTCAGAGATCCTGAAAGACCCTGAACTTGTCCTCTCCTTGTTGTGGTTTGTTCTCCACTGGGCCAGTTTCACCCTGAATAATTCCATTTTTTACACCATTTCTGTTGTGCCACTGCAGGAGTTACTGGAATGCTCCTTAATTATTTCACTTTTCTCACTTGTGTTGTCTCCCAGTTTTTTAGTCCTCTCCCATAAGAACTACCTAAAGATGAGTAGGCTCCAGTTGGTAATTAATAAGTTTAATAGATTAGTTTTGATTTTGATAGACAGATGAGTTGCCTGTGTGTGACAGAATTCGTGTATGAAGTGTAGCACAGTTGGTTGCTGTGTGTACATAGTTTATATGTGATTTATTAACTCTGACAGACTAATTTCACCTGTTTAATAGAAAAGCAAGAGGTATTGTAATTTTCCCAGTTAAAAACTGACTAGTAAAAATTACAGAAAATTCTGGTTTTGTACTTAAAATAAGTTAGGTATTATTCATCATTGTGAAAAAAAAATCTCTGAAGAAAATAAAAAAATTGAGATTTTTGGTGACATTTAGAAATGTGTCAGATCTTTCTGCTCAAGGAAATCCTTTACATGTTAGTGATCCTTCTTCAAACTATTTATTTAAAACGTAGACCCGTTGCAATTCTGGTCAGAATTTGATTCTGAGCTCTGCAGGTGAGTATTGACACAGTATGGAGAGTTGGAATGTCTGGTGTCTGTTAGGTTTGTTCATACAACTACAGAGCACTAATTTGGAAGTTAATGAGAAAAGGGTTTCACTTTCAGCTTGCTGTACAATTCTGCCATTTACCTGCAAGTTTACAGTTGTGAGGTGCTGAGGTTTTGGTGGTTTGGTTGTTTTATTTTATGAAAAGGACTGGAAGGATTTTTTTTCTCATGCGTTTCTTCCAGGAAAACTCTATTTTGGATTATTTTTCTTGTGAGCAGAATGCTTCTCTAACAATGGTCTCATTTGTCTGTACAAGAGAATGAATTTGTCGTCTGAACTAGACAGGTGGCAACTAATTGCCTTTCAAATTTTGTCTTTAAAACCACTTGAAATATTAAAAAAATTGGCAATATGTTGCATCATGCAAATAGGAACTCGGGCATAACATATTATTGTTTTTAGAGTGAAAAAAATGGTGAAGGAAGGAGTGTGGAGCAAGTTTAAAAATCCCATTTTTTGCAAGGCGTGCTGCAGCATGGGGTGAGCTGAGAAATGTTCATTTTAACTGCAGTTGTTCTCTTTCAACCTCTGAAGCCCATTGGGATAGATCTTCATCAGTCAGGGGCCTGCAGAATTGGGCCTATTTTTTCAGTACAAGGGCAAAGCAGGAGGTGTGTGCTAAGGTAGTCATTATATCTCAAAATAATCCTAGGGATTTTTAATTTTCTAGTAATATTTAAAAAATGAAGCTGTCATCAAGTTGCAGAGAGGAAAACAGAAATTGGAACAAAGCCTTTTATAATGCCATCATATACAGATCTTACTAGCTGGCAAAATTATCATCTTCTTCAGTGATTTTTGGTAAAACAATGCTCATCTCAATCAGGTTGGATGTCAGCAGGGCATGTGTGTGTCTTGAGTGACATTTGCAATGAGTAGATTTTAAATTGAAAATTAAAATGCCAGAGAATTACTGGTTCTTCATTTGAAGCACACTCAGTGTGGAGGTGTAATTAAAGGAATAAATGTAATTATGGGGTAAGGCAGTGCTCCAGAGGATCAGCTGCAGGTTCAGGAGTCACTGCATGGAGGCTGGCTTTCAGAATTACTCTGTGCTGTTGCCACTAGTGCCTGGGGCTGTACGCACAGGACACACCTGTGTGCATGCTGGCAGTGCCTGTGGCTCAGAGCTGGGATTTCTGCCCTGCTTTGGCAGGAAATTTGGGGAGCAGCCACAGCCCTGTTCCTGGAGCATTCTGTCATCACTGAGGAAGGGGCACAGCAGCAGCTGAGCCACCCCAATCCCTGCCTGTGGGTTCTGTCAGAGGGAACCACAGCAGCTCCAATCCCTGCCCATGGGTTCTGCTAAAGGAGAACCAGAGCAACCCCAATCCCTGTCTGTGGGTTCTGCTAAAGGAGAAACAGACCAGCTCCAGTCTGTGCCCTGTGGGTTCTGCTAAAAGAGAACCAGAGCAGCCCCAATCCCTGCCCTGTCCATGGGTTCTGCTAAAGAACCAGAGCAGCCCCAATCCCTGCCCTGTCCATGGGTTCTGCTAAAGAACCAGAACAGCCCCAATCCCTGCCCCAGGCTGTGCCCTGTGATTTCTGCTAAAGCAGAACCAGAGCAGCCCCAATCCCTGGCAGTGGTTTCTGCTAAAGCAGAACCAGAGCAGCCCCAGTCCCTGTCTGGGGGTTCTGTCGGAGGGGACCACAGCAGCTCCAATCCCTGCCCATGGGTTCTGCTAAAACAGAACCAGAGCAGCCCCAATCCCTGCCCCATAGGTTTTGCTAAAGGAGAACTAGAGCAGCCCCAAGGTGTTCTCTTTGGGTTCTGCCAGAGGGAAACCAGAACAGCCCCAGTCCCTGCCTGAGGGTTCTGCTAAAAGAGAACCAGAGCAGTCCCAATCCCTGTCCATGGCTTCTGCTAAAGGAAAACCAGAGCAACCCCAATCCCTGCCCTGCCCTGTCAGTTCTGCTGAAGAACCAGAGCAGCCCCAGTCCCTGTGTGTGGGTTCTGCCAGAATGGAACCAGAGCAGCCCCAGTCCCTGTCCGTGGGTGCTGTTTGCACCAATGTTTGGCCAATCCCAAACTATATTCAAAAAGCTAAATCAGGCCTATTTATGGGATCATCCCCAAATAATCTCAGGGTTCTTGTGGGAATAGTGGGCACCTCACCTTCCCAAGGCATCTTGTGAGCCTCAAGAATGAGAGATCCTTGGCTCTATGTACATGACCTATTGTGTCAAATTTAATTATACAGGGAAGGATCGATCTTGAGTTAATATACTCCCTTTCACAGTATATTTAAAAATCAGACCTGGTGATGCAGCTATACTGTGGATGCTGAAAGTCTGCTCAGAGAAAGTCAGATAAACTTTCCCAGGCCTTACTTTAGGAAGTTTTGGACAGTTCAGAGAAAGAATTACAACAATCCTTAATCTTTGCAGCTGTGTTTTGAGCGTGTTGTTTTCAAGGAGGGTGTTGTTCCTAATTAGCCAATGGTGTGAAGGGGTTGATTAAGGACCAGTAAGGTCCAGCTGTGTCATAATTGTCTATAAAAGAATGGGTGGTGTCTGATAAAAACTTGCATTTGCCTTCTGAGCACCTGGGAGCTTATGTCACTTGTAATGAAGTGACATAATACAATGTCACATAATATATCATTTAATACAAGAGTGACACTATCCTTCTTTAATTCAGTCTGTATTTAATGTTTCCTTTCAATTCCCCATGCTGGCTGTGCTGTCCCAGGGGTGATTTTGCATTTCCTGCTGCCCTGGACCCAGCAGCAGGGCTGGGCTGGGCTGGGCTGTGTGTGAGCTGTGCCAGGGTGAGGAGCAGGGCACGGGGTGACAAAGGGGAGCTGGTGATGGATGGTCCCACCCAGCGCAGGAGCTGGCATGGAGCAGCCCTGCTGGGCATGACAAAGTGTCTCCCTGGCCCAGGCCAGAGCTGCTCTGCCCCTCAGAGCCAGCTCCAGCCTTTGCCTGGCACTGGAGCCTTTGTTTGCCAGCACTGAGCTGTGCCTGAGCTGACCTTACTGCGAGCAACCAAGCCACACTTGAAAATGGCTTTTTTCTGCTTCCAGGAGGGTTTTATCTCACGGTACACGTTCCTTGGGACTCCTCCTTTCAGTGGCTGAAAAAGGTGTAACTCCCCATGGTATGGTAGAGTTGAAATACTACTTTTTTAAAAAAATAAATTGATGCAGTTTCATAGAGTTTGATAATGTAATCAGTTTTTAGTGATTTTTTTTTTTTCCTTGCTCAGTGATTCACGTGCCATGAAATTATTTTATTAGACCACTGCAAGGGTTACCAGGTAGAATTTCTAAAGGACCCCAGGTACCTCTTCAGCAGAATCAGCTCACTTCAGATTGGCTGCTGGCCACAAGTTTAGTATGTAAATTGGTTAAATGGACCACTGGATATTTTGATTGTCTATGAGTTTGGAAAGTTAATACAACAGGAACAAATATTTAGTTGAGGCAGGGAGCAATTCTTTAATATGATGCTACTCTAGGTTCATGTCGTATCAGTGTCATGAGTCTGGGGGAGCTGCTTGCAGAAATTAAGCATTTGAGGTTTCTGTGGCATGCATATATCCCATTTGGCATGCTCACTGCCTCTGCTAATGTGAGGCTGGCACAACACAGTCCTCAGGGTGGGCACAATCCCTGGTCTGAGAGGGAGGGAGGCTGGTGCAGCTCCTGTGTGATTGCTGCTGCGCAATGGGCTGCAGAGCCCTGGCACTGCCAGTGCAGCTGCTAAAGGCAGGAGGCATATTTGGTCTAATCAATTAGAATTTTTAAAGATCTTTTTTTAAGGATTTTTAAAGAATTATAGGGTATGTTTGCAGGTTTTCTGCTCTTCCCTTTTATTTCTGGCTATAGAACTACCAAGATACTGGGCAAAGTGCAGAGTTTTATACCTCTCCCTTCCTGTGAATCCTGCAGTTCAACAGGGGCTGAAATTTTTGGTTTGGGATTTCAGCAGCTGGGTGGAAATCTATTGAGCAAAACGAGTGAGAAGCTTTGATTTAGTTGACTGAATATCAGCCCACTAATGAACTACTGTTCTGAGATATGTGTAGCCATTACTTTGGTGTCCAAATTATTCTCACTTTCAAACCTTGTTTAAATTCTTAATAATCTTTATTAGATGGAGGAGAAAAACATTCCACCCAGAAGCTTTCAACCTCCAAAACTGATAGAACACACTAATAAAATCATGTGCCATCCTAAAAGAGAGAATTGTGATGTAGTATAATAGTGTCTAAGCTAATGGAATAAATTAATAGAGTTTTGATAATTGATTTGTGGGAATAATAATCTGAAAGCTGATTTTTAATTTTAATTTTTTTTAGTGGATCTATGTAATTGTCTTCATTAGAATGTTCCTAGAGAAATATGAAGTGGGCACTGAAATTTCCAGAGGAGTGTTTACTACATGCGCTCTTAAACATTCATAATTAACCAGAACTAGAGAAAATATGTCTCAGGGAACATCTCCTTCAGAGTATCTACTAAAAACAGGCCCAGTGCACAGTTTCTCTAGAAAGTTTTCCACTCACATGGGTTGGAACCTGCCATTTAAAGAAGACAGAGCCTTTCTTGGAAACTTGGAGGGTGAATGCTGGTTAGAAATTGAGAAGTAAAGTATATTATTATTTCTCATATTGTGTTCACTCTCTTACCTTAGCATCTTGTTCAGACCTCTGCTGACTCTTGAGGTTTTAATGCTGCCCTCTGATATTTACTGGCACCTTTTCCATCCAGCAAAGTCCCCTGTGACCGGTGCACTTTAAAGTTCCTCAATTGCCCAACACACAAAGCATTTGAAATGCACAAAAACACGAAGCTAATTTCAAATCAGAGATGTAATGTCACAGGAGTGTGAGTTCTCTCCTCCTTGGCACAAGGAGATTCTGTGTGGGCTGTGAGGTCTCTAGGGTGAGGTGAGAGATGAGAATTTGACTTTGTTTTCAGAAGGCTGATTAATTATTTTATGATATTATATTATTTAAAAGAGATGATATACTAAAACTACACAAAAGAAAGAGAAAGGAGACATCTGAAGGCTAGAAAGGAATGATTAATAATGATGTTGTTTTTGATTTTTCCTGCCTGAAGCCCCCGTGCTGGGCTCGGTGTGTGCAGACCCTGCTCATTGGAACAGCAATTGCGCTCTCTGCTGGGGCTGGGCTGTTCCTGCCTGTGCTCCGGGGCCCATTTGGAGGAAAAATGTGCTCAAAGAGGAGGCATTGGAATTTCGGGGCATAGCACAAGAGATTAAGTAATTAAACCTAGTTAATTTTAAAATTGAAAAATAATTATATAGTAATTTATAGCATTAATATAGCTTAAATATATTGAAGGCCTCTTCAATATATTTCAAAATAGTTGCTTTTCTTGTGCCTTTAAGTGGCAATTTGAATGTTATGGGGAAGGGGGAAAGCCATTAAATATGTTTTCTATACCACACATCAAGGGTGAATTACAGCCTATCTACTTTTTCCTTTCTTTTTCTTATAAAAGAGGCAAATATGAGGCTCCTAAGGCTTAACTAATTTTCCTTAACGTGTATAAGATCATTGTTATTTATATATGTAAAATATTTCTTTTCTGAGTAAAAGAACTGTCTTTATTACTGTTTTAAACTGTATCTGTGTTCACAGATTTTCTGTTACTTGGGAATATGTATTTTTTCAATTCCCTCCTGCCGGTACCCTTGGTGAGATGTACTCAGAGGAATTAGCATTAACAGTTTGTTTGCCTTCTCAGTGTCAATGAGCTACTCTTCAATTACATTTCAGTAATTCAAATCAACATTCAGAATTGATTGTGGCTGTTGTAACCACACAGGCAGATACATTAAGACAGAATTGAACTCAGAATCAGCTTTGTGAATTTGAATGTTATGTAAATCAGGAGCCATCCTTAGATGTCTTATGTGCATCAAATATCGTTTATCATTATTAATTAGGAATTGTGCTTGGAGTCGTGGGCTGTAAAGCAGGCAGGAAACCCAGGCAGAGCTCAAAATGATACAGTAGTAAATGAAATATAAAATTCTATAGTACTGACTGATGAATAAAACGGTGGTGTACTAAATGATATATAAAATTATTTAGTACTAAATGATATATAAAATGAGAGTGTACTAAATGATCAATACTGTGTTTCAGAAGTGAGATGCTGTTAAAGGAGGTTTGGCATTCCCTGAGAGCTGTTCCATGTCACGGGGCTCCTCTGCAGGTCCCCCCTCAGTCCCTGCTGGGCTTTTCCCTCTGTCCCAGGCGTTCCCCAGCCCCTGCCAGCCTGGCTGAGGCTCAGGGTGCCCAGGGTGGGTGCCCAGGACAGGCTGTGCCCAGCCTGGAGCATCCCCTGCTCACCTGGAGCCCCCAGTGCTGCACCCGGGCACGGACACTCGGTAACCATGAACAGCAAAACCAGACACTCCTTTGGGATTGTCTCAATTCTTGCTCCTCTAGAACCTCTAAAATCCATCATTCCTTGGGTTCCCTTTGGTTATTTCCATAAGCAGGTGCCAACAATCAGTGTGAGGGGCTGGGCAGCCTCACAGGGGAGTGGTGCCTGCAGTGGGCAGAGATTTGGGGAGCACTGCTGGGTGTCACTGAGCTTTGGGGCTCTCATTGAGCTTTGGGGAGCCTTACTGACTCTGACTGAGCTTTGGGGCTCTCACAGTGCTTTGGGGGGCAGTGCTGGCTCTTAATGAGATCTGGGGGTCACTGGTGGATCTCACTGAGCTTTGGGGAGCCCTGCTGGCTGTCACTGGGCTTTGAGGAACACTTCTGGATCTCACAGTGCTTTGGGACAGCCCTGCTGGATCTCAAGGAGTTTTAGGGAGCCCTTCTGGCTCTGAGTAAGCTTTGGGGCTCTCACTGTTCTTTGGGAGGCTCTGCTGAATTTTACTGTGCTTTGGGGCTCTCGTTGAGCTTTGGGTAACACTTCTGGGTCTCACTGTGCCTTGGGGAGCCCTGTTGACTCTCAATGAGTTTTGGGGCTCTCATAGTGCTTTGGGCAGCCCTACTTCGTGTCACTGAGCTTTGAGGCTCTCACTGGGCTTTGGGGAGCCCTGCTGGCTCTCACTGGGCTTTGGGACAGTCCTGCTGGATCTCACTGTGGGCTGCACTCCCATGTCCCAGTGATGCAGAAAGCTGCAGTGAATGCCCAGTGCAGTGCAGTGTGTGCATGCCCCCACTCCTCCATTTGTTTGAGAATGACAGGCCAACTTCATAAACTCAGCTGGTAATCACAGTTTAATTCTTACAGGTACTCAATGCTGCTGTGTTTTATCACTGGAGTTATTTTTATGAGAAATCCATACCTATTCTCCTTTTGTGGTTTAATCTGGGGGAGCTCTCCCTCCCTGCTCCAGCTGTCAGTACTGCACACTCAGCCAGGGAGCTGAAAATCCTTTTATTCCTCACCAGCAATAAAAGTTCAACACATCAAATTATCTCCCCATTTATTACTGTGCCACCTCATCAAAAGGCTGCTGCAGGAAAATTTGTGAGAAATGATATATCCTGCAGATAAAGCTGAGCCAAGGCATAGCCAAGGGGCTCTTAAAATAAAAAATGATACTCAAATGGGCCTGTTCTGTGCTGTTTTATCCTAATCTTCACCTTCCCCCCCAAACTGTCTTTAGTTTTCTTTTTCCCTTCTGCTGTTCTGTCACTTTTCTCTTTGATTCCCTCTTTATCCCTCTCTTAGTTTAGAACAGACACCAAAAGTAGTTCCCCAGTTTGATCAGACTTGAAAAACGAACCTTCCATATCTTTCTTTCTTGATGTTGATGTGTTCGGTGTTTTTAAGAAGGGCTTTTATTAAAGCAGGTGGGGAGGCTGGGGCTGCTGCCTTGCCTTGGGCTGTAAATCAGGGGCTGTGCACCAAGGATGGGCTGATTGCAGAGCTCTGGGGCTCCTGGGCACACACTGGGGTTTGCACTCTGGGGTTTTTAATCTGATTTTTCTGAGCTGTGCTGAAGTGTTGGACTGGGCTGTGTTTGTGCTCCTGTGCAAGCCAGGAGCTGCAGGAGTGCGCAGCAGTGAAAGAAAATGGATTTTTAACTGGTTCTGGTGGTTTTTTTGGGTTCTCTGAGAAAACAATTGCTAAATCAGAGTGTTTATTTCAAGTTAAAGTGTAGATCCCGCTGACCTGGATTTCTGTGCTTGTGCAGGATGTGAAGCACTGACTTGTGACAGCGTTCACAGGGGTCTCATGTTGAGGGAAGAGACGAGGATCTGACTCCATGTTTCAGAAGGCTTGATTTGTTATTTTATGATATATATTACATTAAAGCTATACTAAAAGAATAGAAGAAAATGTTTCATCAGAAGGCTAGTTAAGAATAGAAAAGAATGAAAAACAAAGGCTTGTGGCTTGGGCTGAGAGTCTGAGCCAGCTGACTGTGATTGGCCATTAATTACAAACAACCACATGAGACCAATCACAGATCCACCTGTTACATTCCACAGCAGCAGATAACCATTGTTGACATTTTGGTCCTGAGACCTCTCAGCTTCTCAGGAGGGATAAAATCCTAAGGAAAGGGTTTTCATGAAATGATGTCTGCGACTCTGACTTGTGTAACAGATTTAATCGATGTTGGATGAAATTTTCCCACTGAAAAATGGAAGAATCCAGGCCACTTGGAGCTTAATAATGGCTGCTGCTCTGACACTGATCTGCCTGCAGTGACCTTTTGCAGAATGGTTCAGGTGATAAGAAGCTTCAAGTTATTTTTGTTTCCCCTAGAAAATGTTTGAGAGAAGCATTTATGAGATAAACTTGCTCCTGAGTTTGTTCTCAAAGCTACTGTTCTGTAGAAGTGTTTCTGTTTTTCTGCAAAAACAAAACAAAAAATTCAAATGTAATTCCACTCTTTCAGAGCCTAAAAAACTTCTTCATATGTTTGGTTACAGGGCAGGAACAGCATAATAAAGTGTATCAATAGCATTTTAGAATGCAGATGAGTTCCTTATGTCTCAGGGAAGAGCACAAATCAACACATGAAGTGAGCTGCTGGCTTTTTTTGTTGCATGGCAGATCATGAATTGTGTTGTTTCAACACTTGTGCTGTATTTATTTCTTTTAATTAACATCTGTCATGTTGCTTGGTTTGGCAGTGTCAGCTCAAGGGATGAGAGCAGCTCCTGACATTGTGGGTCTGAAGGGGAATATGAGGAAATGGCGGAAATTGCTGCATTTGGGGCTGCCACAGCTTGGGGCACACACTGGCAGTTCTGAGAGTTCTGAAATCAACATAAAAGCGGGAATGGACTGGGTAGATCCTACTTTACCATCAGAGGAGACATCTCCTTGCAATTAACCATTGGTGATTTTTCTACTCACAGTCAGTGAGTCAGAATTCCAGAGCTCCTCTATTTAACTGCACCCCTATTCCATTCATGCAAATAGATGTAATTAATGGAGTCCATCAATAGCCCATTTATTACAATAAATTCCATTTTGTACTGAGGCAGTAGGGATTTATATAAGGTCATATGAAAATTATTTTCCTTTGCCTTACAGTTAGGTAAAATGGATGAAGTCCTTGATGAGAATAGTTTCATACCACTGAAAGCAAGATGCTCAAGTGTCTCTTATTTCATGTCTGCTGCTGCCAGTGGGACTTTGAGGTTCATCCCTTTGGATTTTGTTATATGAAATAGGAGGAAGCCTGTTCCAAAGTCCAGGCACTCTTGACCAGCTGTTGAAATGTGTTATAAAGTACATTTAAGAGGTTTGCAAAGTTGCCCATATTTTAGAGTAAGCCAACTTTATGTTTCTCAGATCAAATTACCTGGGCAGTCAGGTGCTATAGACTCCACTAGTCCCAAACCCACTGATTTTCACCTTTCTGCTTCTGTATTAAGGGAAGCCTAGGCTGAAAAGGGAATCAGAATTTGTTTCACAGTAGAAACTATAAACCAATATATATTGTTTTATATATTGTTACAGTATATATTGGCTATACAGAGCTATAAGAACAAGAATAGATGTAAGAATTGAGCAATTCCTCTAACTTACTCATCTGTTTGCACAGGTTCATGGTCATGAGCAGCTCCGTGACCTCTTTCATGTGTATTGTTAAGGTGATTTTATAGAGGAAAGAGAAAACAAGGAGATTTTCAGAGTAACAGTCTTGTCATGTACTGAAAGCCATGGCCTGTTTCATAACGTGTTAATTAACAAGGAATAAGTATGAAACAATGCCCATTTAATGGAAAGGACAATTTAAACTTTAACAGTTTAGCAAAGTAATAATGAGTGAGAAACAAAGTACAGTATTTCACATGCTGTACCTTGCTCCACATCCAGCTGGCCTATCAATTATAACCTGGACTCCACAGATGGTGCAATATATCAGAATTAAGTCAGTCACTTAGTTTGTTCCCAATTAAGTGCTAATACTCCCAGTGGAGGATATTACCCTGAGTTTCAGTTAAATGTCTGTCTCTAATATCCCTTTATGGCCTTATTGTGGCTCTTTAAAGAGATGCCCTGTCATGTGGGCCAGAACTTTTCCTGCCTTGCTCTTCCAAGTGCTGCCTGCATTGCACTCCTTGCTGTTATTAGGAAGTGCCAGAGAGGATTTGGTATTTCATGGGGCTGGGAGGAGAGGTGTCATGCACAATAATCCTGGGATAAACACATTGCCACTGCAGTGTGTGTGACTTTGCCCCTTATGTGTGTACTTACTGTTGCAAAAATTGGATGTTTCAGCGAGAAACAAGTATTGCAGTGTCCAGCCTCTTCTAGTGTGGGTTGGAATCCTAATGAGCTCATCTCCTGAGGCTTGCAGGCATTTCAGGGCTTGCTTTTTTCTGGATAGGTGACTGGAGCTTGTGTCCTCCTTGCTCCATCTATCCTCCTTAACTCGCTGCTACAAGCCATTGCAGGGCTGCCACCAACAGATTGATATCCAATTCCATGCACTCCTTTACTCTTTTTGGGTGTTAGTCTCAGCCCAGTTAATGGCTCATTAATTTTCTGACACCTTTCCTGCCCTGTATCTACATGTCAAGCTGGTGCTGGATTTGGTCCTTTGATCTAATGGACTTGCTGTCTTCCCCTGTTAGTCTTTAAGGTGACCCTTCCCTGGGAGGAAATCCTTTGACAGAATTTGTTGTCTGAACTGACTCCAGAGGTTCCAGGCAATTACATGAGCTCCTGAATATCTTTATTTAGAAGTTTAAAAGACATGTTCTTGCAGTGCTGCTTAAATTACCTTTGTGGATTTGCTGGCATGCTCTGGGAAATCTCTATTGTGGCATGTTCAGTGAGTTCAGCAGTGCCTGAGTTATGCAGAGAAATAAAAAACAGTTCCCAGATCCAGAGGGTCTCTGCTGAGGGGTTTCTTGGCAGCCTGCTTTATCATTTATATCACCATGACCTGGAAAATTTCCTTCATCTACTCATTGTCAAAAGCATCTCTTTGGTATTTTTGCAGCCACCAGCAATGAAAGTTTGATCACTTGGATTTACTGAAAATTGTTTACATGTAGTTAATTTGCTACTTAATGAGCAGAAAAGAAATAATGTCCAAAATATGTATTTTTGTGGATGTGAAATATAAAATACTGTTTGGGAAAGAAAGTTTGTTTGTAACAAGGGGAAATTATAATTTAGTTCTAGTCCCAGTATTAGACAGTGACAAAGCATTCTGTAGGAAGTGCTAAAATTGATAATGGCTCAGAATGCATACAGATTCATAGGATCATAATTCCAGGTGTACTGGACAACTGCAGCTTCACTTTTCAGCAGAATTTGGGCTGTTCTGTAACACTTTGATTTCTGTGAAGGGATGGCGTTTGGGTTGGGTGTGATTTATTTTTAATTTGTATTGGCCATTTCACAGTATTTCACAAAAAGACCGTGACATAAAATCAGATGCATTGATTTTATTTGCATCAAGATGATGCTCATTCTGGTTTTTCCTATTATATATCTTTAAAATAAAACCAAATGATTATGTTCTGCATATGTATAGCAATTTTTTATCTGACATCTCTTTTACTTTGCTTGAATTTTGTATTGTGTTGGGCATTTTGGCTTCTTTTCCCCCTTCCCTTAAAAAAATGAATATTTTTATGGTCAAGACTCAAACCACAGTGGATTCCTATTATCTGTTTCATAATTGTGTTTTGGAAGATTTGTTGCATGTTTTTCCAGTGTACAGTAAGTGAAGTTGGTCCTGACTGGAAGTTTGGAAAATGAGCTAATAGTTTCCTCACTAAATACAACTAGATTTTTCAGGTTTTGTTATAATACGTGGAATAAAACTAGTAAAAAATATGATCTGAACCTTTAGTTGAAACATAAAGCAGTTGCAACATTGCAAATGGGAAATTGCATGGAACATTTGTTCCATATTCCTGTGTTCCGATGCATGGAACATTTTAGACACTACTTTTCACTCCTTGAGTGAATTCACATTTTTAGAAACAAAGTTCTGAAGTTAGACTGGGGGGTTAAATTTCACAGTTTTTTTTTTTTTAATTAACAGATTTAAAAATTGTAAATGTAGTCAAATATTTAGATTATGTTAGCTTCTTATTATTTGTTTTTGGTTTTTATTGAGTCCTCAGGTAGAAATGTGTGGAAGTTTGGACTTGTGATGGGGGGAAGTGCTTTGTTAGAAAGCTAATTATGATGCCAGCATTGTCCTATCATGGAAAAAGCAGGAGGCAATGATGAGCTTTGTGTAAGGAACATAATAGTCATTATGTGCCAAGGTACAAGTCATGTATCTCCTAAGCCTGTCTTCAACTTTCATTGTAAGCAAAATGCATTTTTGTAAATGGTATGGAAAAGACACTGGTAGAATGCTGATAAATAATTTAGCAGTGTCTTGGTTTTATTTGTTTCAGTAGGACATGACATAACTCACATTTCTGTGCAAAAGAATGACAGAGAAAAGAGGGAAACAAACTTGATAGCTGCTTGCTGCTTAAATAGCTAAAATATCAGCAGAGATAATAATTGAAATAAGTGCAATCAGTGATGGTTTAAATAGAGAAATAATAATAGCTGGAAAATAAATATTTTATGCTTGAAATATTTTCTACCTTGCATAATTTTAATGGATTCTGGTAGAGCTGACCTTGGATTCCCAGGCTGTGCTGCTGGAGGAGCAGATGGAGCCCAGGCTGGGTGTCCCAGTGCTGGAAGTGGCAGCAGATATTCATGTTCAGAGAGCTGACCCCAGCCTTGTTGCAGTGCAGAGCAACACCTGGAGACAGGAAATGCTGATGGAGAAGCGTGCATGTGACTCGTTTTCAGCTCGGTTAATGTCACTGCAGAAACTTCCCTCTCTCCTAAGAATTGCCTGTAAATCCTGCTCACATCCACCTGGGGATTTCCATTTTGTTATTTGTCTTGTCCCAGTCAGACTTTTAGCTTTGCCAGGGGAATGGACAATATTTGTTTCAATAGAGCCTTTGGTTTTGCTTTCTAGCAGCAGAGCACTCCTTGGCGGTGCCACCCTGTACACTCGGAGCGTGGCTATAGCTGGAATTTTCAGCTGGAATTTTCTAAGAACACTGGGAAAATTCCCTTTCACTGTCTTTGTCGCTATGTTCTATCTCAGGTTTAATTGCTTGGAATGGGGCAGTAGAATGAACAGGAAAAGTGTTTGTGTAGGCTGTGGGGAAAGGAACAGAAAACATCCAAGGGACGTGGAGAGTCCCTTTGCAATCCCAAGGGCTGCAAAGGGTTTGTGGGAGGCTGTAGTTTCCCCCTATTTCTATGGGGATAATTGAATTTACAGATCCTCTCCTCCTTTGGAGTTTTGAGGCGCAAGCCAGTGTGGGCAGGCTGGAAGGGACTGGGTTGGGTTCTGAGCACAGCCCTCTGGACATAAATGATTCTGCAGCCCAAGAAAGGGGAATCAGATGGATCTGGCATCAGCAAGTGAGGGAGAAATTTGGAGTCTGCAGCTTCCCTGAAAGACAATTGAAGTTGAAGGGGAAGGACAGGGGAAAAAATGTTCTGGTGTCCTTATTTCTAATTTTACTACTAACTTGCAATGAAGCACTGAAAGGAACATGGAGGATATGATAACTGAAATATAATTTATGTGCATTGCCTGTACTTTATTAGTGTATATTTCTTCTGCTAAAATTCCATTTATTAATCCTTTGCAAGTAAATTTGAGGTAACTCAGTTACTTTGAAACTCATGATGATTTAACAATTGTAATTCATGTGACTTTCTAGATTCTTTCCCCTTTATTAATGCTGTGGAAATGTAGAAAGTCTTGAGCAGTTGTGGATACTTGAAACATGGATAACTGTAAGCTACAATTTGAAAAAATAGGTACTTGTGTGTTGTTGATATTGTAGAGCAAAAAGGTAATAGCTTAAACATAAAATAATTACAGGAAATTATACTTTTGAAAAATTTAGCTTTATGCAGCATAAGGCTCAATTAAAATGGTTTAAAATGTAAATATACAAGTCTTAGCAATATACATGGAAAATTTAAATTCTTAGGTTTGTGGTATATGCTACAGTTATTACTAAAAAAATGTAGATGATAATAATTGGGAATAGTAAATTAGAAGGAGACCTGTAAAATTGCTGTGAAGTAGGTTTAGATTTTTTTTTAATATTTTCTGAAACCTGAAAACCAGAAGGACTAGAATAAGGAAATCCTTACTCTCCAAATGCAGCTTGAACAATTATACCTAATGGATTATAATTGGAAACTGTGATCTGTTGCATTTATTTATTTGAAAATAATGGGTAAAAAAAGGGGGAAGGACTGCAGAAGCTTTCCTGCTGTGGATCCTCAGAAGAGGCTAAGCCCTACAAGGAGATGAGATTATTTGTAAGAAACCTTCCTGTTCCAAACCTTTTCTCCAGCATGAGGGTCTCGGGTTCTCTGCTGGTCAGAGTGACCCTGAGATGTGTTAGAAAGTCTCTTTTCCCAGCCTGGCAGTTGAAGGAGGAGTGAGAGCTCTTAATTTCTCTGTCTCAAGGTTGTTTATTGTATCTTATCTATAAAATTCTTTCTCCTGTCCAGCCAAGGTCCTCTCAGCACAACAGTCAGAGGCACTCTGCCTGCCCTCAAGGCTGTGTTATCTTTTTATACTAAAAATTACGTGTACAATGTTTACAATTACTTCCCAATACCCATCACCTATGTTAGACAGTGAGCTTCTACTCTAAACCAATCTAAAAATGCCACCATCACAGCAGAAGATGGAGGCCAAGAAGGAGAAGGAGAAAGGCTGGACATGCCCAGATTCCTCCTTCTTGCCCCCTGAACCCGTATTCTAAAACCCCAAAAAATCTATTTTTCATCCTGTGATAAATTCACTATCATTCTGCGTAAACTTTTGTAGCTTGTAATTCTTCATAAAGGTTGGTAATTTTTTGCAAGGGCTAAATCAAAGGCATGGGGTCTTGGGCTCTGTGCCAAGGTCCCTGAGCCCATCAGGCAGGGGCTCAAGCCATCCAGAGGAATTCCTTGGGTTCCATCATGAGGGGAGGGCAGTGAATCATTCTGTGCCCATGTGGGGATGCCTTTGCCATGCAGACTCTGTTTGGAATGTGTGCAGCGCCATGGATGGGGTTGGGGCTCATCCATCTCCTAATGAACGGTGTGATAACCGCGGCACGTCGGGGGCTGCTTACCCCTGACTGATGGCTGCTGTGCACATGCAGGGTGTGGTTCTTCCTCCCAAGGAATTCTGATGAGATTAGAAATGTCCTTCATGGCTGCTGCATTGTCCTTTAGCCACCTGCCCTCCCCAGCCAGGCCTGCTCATTACAATGGGGCCATGGAAGATGCTCTTATGTCGCAGACATCTTTTATGAAAAATCCTTTCCTTAGGATTTTCCTCCTGAGAAGCTGAGAGGCCTCAGGAACAAAATGTAGACTATGATTATCTGCTGCTGTGGAATGCAACAGGTGCATCTGTGATTGGTCTCATGTGGTTGTTTCTAATTAATGGCCAATCACAGTCAGCTGGCTCAGACTCCCTGTCTGAGTCACAAGCCTTTGTTATCATTCTTTGTTTTTCTATTCTTAGCTAGCCTTCTGATGAAATCCTTTCTTCTATTCTTTTAGTATAGTTTTAATGTAATTATATCATAAAATAAAAAAATCAAGCCTTCTGAAACATGGAGTCAGATCCTCGTCTCTTCCCTCATCCTCAGACCCCTGTGAACACGGTCACATTCTTATCCAGGGGGTTGGAGGGAGAGGAGCTGCCTGACTATGGAGGCAACAAGAAGGGTCTGTCAGTGCATATTTTCAGCAAATCTGCAACAGGTGTGCCATGGCTGAAGCAATATCTGTGTAGTGTTCTTTATTCCAAACATATTTTATTAAAAAACGTGCAAGAGATACCTCAGTAAGAATTTTCAGTGGTTCTGGGACATATAAAGTGATGGAAGTTGGTTTGAGGCAAGCATTCTATTGCACTTTGATGGATTTTCTTTCCCCTCCCTCCCCTGCTGTGTGCAGGAATGCCCCCAGTGTGAGCCCTTTGGTGTGTGCTGCATCAACAGGAGAGAAAATGGATGAGGATTTTTCACACTGTGAATTCTGTGAGCGGTAATTATCCTCATTCTTGGCTAATGAAGATATTTAACAACTAAGAGCGACAGTTTTCCTTAATTTTCACCCTTGCTCTTGAGTGAGGAGCACATGGGTGTTCGTGTTCCTGTGAGTAGCAGTATTACTCCTCATGATCTTCCGTAGAGGTGATCCTCATGTTGCTGTGCACCACTAAAATCTCATCTCTACGTGCTGCCATTTTTCTGGCATTAACACTTAAATAAGGATTCTTTTGTTGGACTTAAGGAAGGCTAAACTATTGCTCTTTTTGGGCCCTCTTGGAGCTGTGTCTGGAATATGGTGTCCCATTGGGCATCAAAAACCCCAAACCCCAGAGCCCAGAGTGGTTTGGGTGGAGGCAGGAGCAGGCCGTGTCCCAGCAGAGATGTTGGGCACTGCTGTCAGAGTCTGGAATCTCTTCACAATAATTCCAGAGACACTGAGGGCTTTCCATACCTGAAGGCACTGAAAGTGTGACCAGACAGGGCATGAGAAACATGAGTTTATTTTGAAAGTAGGTCCAGTTTGAGCAGGAGCTGCGCTTGGAGCTCATTGACCTCCAGAGGCCTGTCCTCCTGGCCCCAATCATTCTGCAGCTCTGTTTGTCCTGGAAGGGTTTGCAAATACATGGACCTGTGTGTTTATTTTAGTAGGGAGGCTGAGCTGCTGAGCCCGTTTTGCTACCTGAAAGTTGTAGAAAAAGCAGTGAAAGTGATAGTGTTGCAAGTAGAGCGAGTCATTTTTATTATACAAGAATTTACCCTGGTTATTTCCATCCCATTCAGAGTGAAGCTCTAAACTGACTGTGTTTCAGTGGCAGCTGGTTGTTTACTTTTCAATTTGTGATGCATTTTTAATGATTTGACAAAATAAAATGAAGTGTTTGAGTACGAGGCGTATTTGATAAGCAGAATTAATAACCTGAAATAAGTTCTTTTAAGTAGGGTCATGTTAAAAATGTGGCCCTCACAGTGATTGTTCCTTCCAAGATTAATCACAACCTTTATTTCCATTCATCTTCTACTCAAACACTTCTGTGGACAGCAGCTGCTAAGCTTCTTCATTCCATTTTCCATGGTGTTCTTACTTTTCAGACCCTTTGGGAAGAAACAGTGCCTGGGTGAAGAAAAATGTATTATTTGGCAAACCCATGGTCATCTTTTTACTGCTGTGAGATTGAGAAAGATACTTTTGCAATGATAATTTCCATGATGGAGATGTTTGTGCCCTCAGTTACAGTTCATTCTCTATGTGCTCTCCAGAGCTATTAAATTAAATTGTCTTTCAGCTGCTGGACAGAGGCAAACCCCCTAAACCTCTTTCTGTATTAATCTAGTCTTTTATTACAAAATAATGCTTAGGATTTTTTTTCCTGCAGCCTGAATTTAAAGAGAGACTGAGAGGAAGCAGAGGGACTTGAGTGCAGGGGATGATGTGGAGTGTGTAAAAGCCAAGGTTGAGAAGAAAAATTTGGGTTCTTCTACCAGTAGAAGGACTCTTCACAATGTCTGTTCTCTCATCCTTGGGGCTGGATTTGACCTTTTATAGTGTGCTGACATATTCCTCTTCTGTTTGGCCATGTCAGGGATTACTCTTTTATTTTTCTCTCAAAATGTTGTTTCTACTTGCTTTGAGAGGGAAGGAAAAAATAAGCAACCCAACACTATTTTCATTCCCAAAACTCACAGTCCCCTGCTGAAACCATCAACGCCTCCTGAAATTCCAAATGGAGAAGCATTGCCTCTTTTTCATGTTTGCAGTGAAGTGAGGATTATAGTAATAGTATAAGTATTAGGCTGCACAAATTATACAATGAATGTAAAACAAAACTGGATTTGGTGAGGCAAAAAGGGATTTAAACAGCTGCTGGAAGTGAGAACAGATGATCCTGGGAAATCACTAGGAAATAGCATATAGTACTAATAATGGCAGTGTTATTATTTTTACTTTCCTGACATGCCAGCGCATTGTTTGCAGTATTTTTTCATAAAAATAGAATTTATTCAAGCAATTTGCCCTTAATGTGTGTAGTACAAATAGTTTATATTGTGCTTATATATCATATTAACAGTATTTGATTTGTGCTTTCTTTACAAATTGGAATCATTGATTTTTCTGTGGTTCTCATTTTGCACTTAGCCTGGTGCTTTCAGTTCCCATTTTAGGTGCTGGGCTTTGAAAAAGCTGATTTCTCATAAATTTATTCTCTTTTATAAACTGGCCTAGGTACCATGTTCCTTTTTAGGAATTGCTTGGCTCCCTTTTGGAGCCAAAAAATGTCTTACAAGTTTCAGCCTTCTCCAAAAGAGCATTAAGTGTTCTTCCCCTTCCTCAGAACACACAAACCCTCCATTTTTGACCTCAGGTGACATTCACTCTGGGTTCTGGCTGTTTTAATTCTCTTCTTTCTTGATTCCACTTTGTCCCAGTGATTGTGACAAAAATCTCTGGAGATGATCATCAAAAGTTTCCAAGCAGCTGCTGCTTGTAAAGGAACTTCTGTGTGTGTAGAACCCTTATCTCGATTCTCCTGTTATTTTATTCAACTTCCCCATCTTAATTTATCCACTAAAAATTTATTTGAATGTGTTCATTAATTCCTGCTTCAGTGTTTTCCAGGTGCTTTGAGACTGTTCATGTCAATCCCACCACACACCCTTTTTCCTCATTTCCCTGACCCAAACACAGCCTCTAGATTTATTTTCTGATGTTCCCAGACTGTGATAGCGTTTTAAAGGTTTCTGGAATTATTAAAAATGCTGTTTAGGACTTAAATCTCCATATAGAATGTTTCAAGTCTTGGTGAGCATAGTGGCACTCTCTAGGTATACACTGCCTTGATTTTATTTAGTTTCATTTTCTTGTCGATTGAGGTAGCCATCTAAAAATACAACAGAATCAATAAACAAATAAAAATTAGGCCTTTAAAAAAATTGTTTAATATAAGGACAGTTCTTTGGTTGCAATGATGTAGAAATCCTCAGCTAGAACTGCATGTGGGTGTTTTGCATCTTTCCTTATGTACATGGAATTGAATTTACTGTATCACTCAGATATTTGTTTTCTTGCTGGGATGAAAAAATTTTGAGCAGCAAAAGACTGTTTAGAAAAACCTCATAGCTCTGTGAAGACTATTTCCAACATTTTAGAAAGGAAATAATGAAAGCTGCTGATAGCTGAATACCTGCGCAGGGGTGTGGTTTGCACCAAGGAGGTGTCTCCATGATTCAGTTTAGTTTAATTAATTAATTTATTATATATATTTATTTATAAATATGTATATATTCTTAATTATTAATATGTATACATATTTAATTTTATTTATTTTTTATATTATAAAGAGACAGGACCTTGGGTTTGCTGTGCTGCAAGAGTGATAAATCTGAGTTAGATCTACTTTCTAAGTCTCTTGGGATTAAAGCTTTTGGGGAAGAGATCCATTGATGTGTTTCAAATCTATTGATTTGCAGTACAAAGGGACAATTTAAACTCTGAAGTCACCAAGTGAACTTTCCATTAAGTTGGGGAGCCTGTGGTCACAGCTCATTGGATCTTTATGAAGTAGAAAATGTGATGCAGACCACACTGGCATACTCTTAGAGGAAATCATGCATTTAACCATGGAGCAAAATACTGTAGCCAATTACATGAACATACACCTATTTTACACGTGGCTGATCTGAGCAGAAAGTATGAACAATGTGCATGCTATCTTGTTTTAGGGGGCTATTTACTTTTAAGTCAGTGATATGGGATAAAGTTTAGAGAAGAAAATGATTAATTTATGATTTCTATCAAGATTTTCTAAATGGAAAGCAGCCTTGCATGGGAATGTGTGAGTGGTCTTGAGCTGGCATCAGCAAAGACTAATTATAACCCTGCTATGTGTTATATAATTTATATATAAATTATAATCCTGTTGTGTGTTAATGTGTCCTGTTGTAGCCTATGTAGAAATGCTAACCTCTGAAACTGCATCTAGAAAAGAAAGAAAAATATTCAGGATTGAAATGAACTTCTTAAAAATGACTTTGACTCTATTAGAGGATGTTAAAATAAGTGCTGATTTATCAATTAGAGTTTTTCTACTTTAGAGTATGAGGCTATGTAAAAATCTTTACTTTCAAAACATCTGCTCTTAAATGTAACAGGGTGAACTTTCTAGCAGCATTAGATATTTGCAGTGGAACATCTTGTTTAATGTTGCTGAGACTTGTGAATTGATCTGGTTTTTATATATATAATATATGTGTTCCCATGCACATGTCCATGGACATTTAGAAAATGCCTTTCTGCATTTTAGTCACAGCAGTACCTTCCTCACTGTCAGGAAGTTAAGTAGCACATTGAAAGCTGGTAGAAAAATTGAGAACTAAAGTTTTACAATAAAATATCATGGGTGTATTTGAGAGTGTGTAAATTCCTGATTTATTTGCTGTTCCTCATGCCTCTGTCCAGGCTCTGGGCACTTTGAATGGCAGAAATTATTTTTTTTCCACATCTTTTTGCCTTTACACTAAAACTGGGGGGAAAGAAAATGCTTAAAATGTAATTTGAATAACACAAACTCTTTTCAGCAGTACTTCTGACTAATTCCATTGCTGAAAATAAATGAGGAGCTAAGACATTCTAAGCTGTACCATGATGGGTTGTTGTGTCTATTGGCACACGTTGTGCCTATTGGTATATGAAGATTAATGTGCTGCATGCCAGCATGTCCTTCCCTATGCAAAATATTCTGAGAGTGTTGAGGGGATTGGGGCAGGAATTATGCAGAGAACAGCAAAGCTAAGTGGAAGTAAATGAAGCATCCCCATCTGGCTTTGGTTCCTTGCAAATGGCCCCAGCTCTGGTTCCAATGGCAGTGACTGTTCATTCCTGCTCTGAGTTACAGGGCAGGTTCTGAAGCTCTGCTGGGTGCTCATTAGTCACGATTTCTCCTGTGGGATTGCTGGGTGTTGGGGATGTGTGCACTCAGGGAATGACAGAACCTTGCACTGAAAGTACCCAGGATATTCTTAAAATGTGATATCAGCCTGGAAGTACTGCCTCTGATTTCAGTGGATGCACACACTTCCCTTTTTCCTGCCACCTCACCAACGCTGTGGCTCATAAGAAAGCAGCTGCAGAGACTTCTAATCCCATATTCCAAAATGTCAGGGTAAGGATTAGTCCAGCTAGCAGCTCTCTCACAAGGTTTGCTATAAATACTTGCATCAAGAGTGCTGGAATTTCAATTTTCCTGTGATGGTTGGCATTAAGTGAAGGTTTGATATTGATGGATGTTACTAGGCAGTCTCAAAGGATAGAAATAAAGATTGTATTGGTTATAATACCCTCACTCTGTGTTCAGCTTTAGAAGTAGAAGGGCAAGTAGTCAATCGTAGAAGTACCCTAGAAAATACAAATTCATATCCATTTCATTTCAAGAGACAGATGGAATAAATCTATTTAGATTCTATTCAGGTTTTATTACAGAAAGGTGCAAAGATCCAGCATTCTCCACAGTCTTGTCATGTGTACTTAGCTGGGTGTCAAGGATTTTAGATTTCAATCTAATCTCTCTTAGCAGCATCCCTGGTTTCCTCAGGCAGATCCCTTGATTGCAGTGTCACAATGCTGTGCCTGTGGCAGGGGAATCAGTGCCACTTCACCTCCCTGGGCTGGGCTATCTCAAATCCCTCATGTGCTGTGCTGCCACTGGGACTGTGATCCTGCTTACAGCCTCTCAGGGCTTGATAAAATAAAATACAAATGCTAATAGTCTTGATAAAAGGGTGTGTGGGGCATGCCACTAGGTTTAAGTGGATTTTTACTGACCAGATTGTACTAGGAATTGTTGTCATGGATAGTGTAAATTAACAGTTAATAAATATGGGGTGATACCAAGGAAGAATAATGGAGGGAAAAGCTTTGTTGCAGGACAAAAAAAAATAATAATAGCAAGTCTTGTGTGAAAGCTACATAGAACAGAAATGAAAGAAAGTGCAGCCAGTTGTGCTCTATGAAATGTGTGTGTGGATTGCTGGGTTCTTGCTGAGGGCAAGGTGTAAATTCTTGTTTCTGGCCTGCTGTAGCCTGTTCACCCCAAAGTGGGTGGAAAAGATGAAAACTGATTCTCCACACTCTCTGTTTTACAGCTTTATGATTTTTTTCCTCCTGCTTTGAGCTGCAGACTGACTAGTCTTTCTTCTTTTTTTTTTTTTTTTTTTTTTTTTTATTGCCTGCAAAATGTGAAACAGATTTGTTTAGAAAGACAGACACGGCTCTCTTGTGTTTCTGGCTTCTGCTCTGGGTGGCTGGGCTCTGAGCTTGGATGACTAAGCAATTGTGACTTAGGTCTTTCCATCCTTCTGTCCTTCCTTCCTAGAAAGCTGGAAAATGTGACATTTTCCTCGAGCTTTATGTGTGATTTAAATGCCATTGGTAAAGATCTGCAAAACTTGGGGCAAAACTTTAAAACCAGTTTTGTACCCAAGCTCCTTCTCTACGATGAATAAATTTTTTGGATGCTGAATGTGTTGAAGGATGCTTAATAAAGGAACGAAATAGCAGCCTCCAGCTAAACTCAGCTTTCTGAGCAGGAAAGTAGAACCTTATTCCAAAAATAGGGAGCAACTATTGCTCAACAAAGTGAGTGGTGCCCACATAGAGTGAGCAGTGCAAAGGCTGAAGCTGGGAGGTTTGGAGCTGAGGAGACTCTGGTGCTGGAAGGGGCTCATCCCATCTCCTGAGAGGTAGGTCTGCATGTGCATGCCTGAAACAGAGCAGCTTCAGCCAGGATTCCAGGGGAAAAACTGCCCCTGACAGGAGTCAAACATTGTGGTTCCAGCCAGAGGGAGTAATTAGACTTGTTTGTATATTGAACAGCAGCCAGGGAGTTCTGATCGTTCTCAGAAAAGTGCTCCAATTTCCTAAGCTTAGTGTAGAAAAAATAAATAATTTTTTGTTTGTTTGGGTGGAGGAGTGGTGTTTTCTGGTGGGTGGTTTTTTTTTTTTTTTTTTATAGCTTTTAATTTCTTGTCTCTGAAATGCTGAAATACTGTTCGTGTATTATGAAGTTGGTATTTCAGAACTCGATATCATTCAGTTGTGATTCCATAGAACTTTTGCTGCTGATGGAATAGTGTCTGGATTCTTACTTTTCATACCATCAAAGCCTTCAGAGACATTGCTTTATTCAGATTCATTCTTATAGGAAATGGTAGTGCTAAAATTTCCTGGTAAAATCCATCTTCAGCACAGTTGTTTATCAGATCTATGCTTTCATTAATAAAGAGTCCCTGCTGTTGTTGGCTCCAGTACAACTTAATTAATTACTATTTGAAATATGGATGTGGTAAATGATCCAACTTAGTGAAACAGGAGAGCAGCTGTTACCTTGTTTTATGTTTGAAGTCACTGCCTTTTCTCCTTATTTGTGTGTGTCATCCCCTTTTTCATCTTCTGACAATGATTCCATAAATTTTGGACTCAGATTCATCTGTAAACCCTGCCCCCTGTTTTGTTTTCCCACTGTGTCATCTTGTTCTCCTCTGTACTCCCCATTTTATCATCTCATGTTGCACCATCCATTCCTGTCTCTCCCTCTTTTCTCTGCCATAGATTTTCAGAATCCTGGTCTCCCTTTTCTTTCTGGTTCCTCTCTTCAGCCATTCTGAGAGCCAAGTCAGTTGTTTCCTGCTCTGCTGGAGGAATTTTGCCACATTTCCTTGAGATCTATCTCCTGGTGACATGTGCCTAAATCCTTTCTCAAAACAACCTTATGGAATTCATTAGAAGTTTTTCCTATATGTTTCCATTTCCCCTGCAGTTGTTTGCTCTGGTCAGTTATTGAACTCGATTCATTTCTGCTCCTCTGTCTACTTCCTTTCCTTATTTTTATTTTTTATATTTTTTGTTTTATTCTATATTTTTATATTTTTATTCTTTAGTATTATTCTATATTTTATTCTACATTTTCTTATTTTTATTTTTTATATTTTTTATTTTATTCTACATATTTTTTAGTCTTTATTTTTATTCTATCTTTTATTCTATCTTTCTTTCCTTATTTTTATTTTCTTTTTTGCTGTATAGAAGAGACCCTGAGAGCTGCTGTTTTCTGGCACCTCCGCTGGCTGCAGGGTTCCCTGTCAGCATTTCTGTGCAGGGCGGGAGGGAGGGAAGGGGCACATTTCAGCCCTGAAATAATCAGTTCCATCCTCAGTGCCTTTCCGTGGATATCCTGGCACTGCAGGCTGTGTTCTCTCATTTGATTTCTTTTCTGCTGAGGATTTTTTGGAGAGTTTTCTCAGTGAAGCTCTCTGGGTTTGTTAAGCCCTGCTCTGAGCAGGGGGGATGGATGTGATCTCTGTGATCTCCAGAGGCCCCTTCCAACCTCAGCCCTTCCTGAGATGCTCTGAAGGGGGAGAGAACCAGGAATGGAGAGCAAAGGAATGGGTGTAGTGAGCACTGTGTGTTCATGGACAGAAACACCATGCCGAGCTCACAAAGGAATGGGTGTAGTGAGCACTGTGTGTTCATGGACAGAAACACCATGCAGAGCTCACAAAGGAATGGGTGTAGTGAGCACTGTGTGTTCACGGACAGAATCACCATGCAGAGCTCACAAATGCCACAGCAGAAGCTGTTTAACCTGCTTGTCTCAGCACTGAGGATGTAAATCCCAATTGCAAAGTTTCAGAGAGGCTGAAACAGCCAGGGGATAAATCATATTTGACTTCATTCTGAAATAATGGCAAACAATGAGTAGCATTCTAACCCATTTATTTGTTCTGTTAGCTGTGTGCTGTAGCATTTGAAATGTGCTCTGGCAATATAGTTTTAGTTATTTTAATAGTAAGGCTAAAATGAAAGAATATGTGAGCACAATTTGAGTCTTTGCTGTAGCTCTTAGATATCAAGGTCCAGTGTTTTATTTGTTCCAAAAAGGTTTAATTATTTCAGAACTGAACAGTTAGGGAGGATCTAGGAGTATTTATAGTAGGTAGAGCTACAGAGACCCCTAGAAATAGTCTTCAGTGCTTTATGCTTTTATAAATATGTGATAAAAAAAATATGTTCTCTAGAGACAGAAAACAGGATTTTAATGATTAAAAAAAATTTTGTATGAAATAATTGAAACAAAGGAGAGCATGAGGTAGGGAAAATACTGCAAACAACATAAATGTAGGACTTGCTTTTTAAGGAGCGTGATTTTCTTAGACTACCATTGTAGAATCAGACATGTACTCTAAAAAGTATCCAAGTCTCCAAGCTATTTCCTTTTTGAAATGAGATGTTGGATTACCAAAAAAAAAAAAAAAACCAAACCAAAAAGGCTTTATTTTCCTCATAGAAGTAGATGGAAGTCCCTTTATTTCATTTATATTCGATTCTCATTATCCTGGGACACAGAGTAAGGGCTGGGTGAAAAGGAGTAGGAGAATGAAAAATTCTGTCTTTATTCTTTGTCCAAAAAGTGTTTTTTCCCTATCCATAGGAACTAAGAAAGCCCTTGTGCTTAGAGGAATGAATAATGATTTATCACTCTTGAAACATATAGAACTGAGTAGGTTCATGGAAAGGTTGTCTGTTGGATTCAGTTTGCTCAATGGAAAGATGTCTAAAGGAATGATATCAATCTCTGGGTTTTTCCTGTAGCTATTTAAAGGAATTGTATGAAGTTTTAAAAAGGCAAAGTATATCATGTGTTAGTAACATGTATTGCTCATTATTATGCCTTATATGAAGTGTTTCCCTACTAATTGCTGTCCTAATAACTTTGTTTTATGCCTTCCTGCTGCCCCTTCAACCTCTTCCTTTATTTTGTCACTTTACTGCTAAAAGCACCAGATTCAAAATTATGCATGCCTGGGCTATAAATGTTTATCAACCCTAAGCATTCCCCATGGAGCAGTACCCATTCCCCAGTCTCTTCTGTGTTTGTTTTGTTTTTTTGTTTGTGGGGTTTTTGGTGTTTGTTTTGTTTTGTATTTGTTTGGTTTTTGGGGGTTTTTTAGTTTGTTTTTTTAATTTTTTTTTTCTTTTTCGTTTGGGTGGGGTTTTTGGGTTTTTTTGGGTTTTTTTGTTTTGTTTTTGAGGTTTTTTGGTTTGGTTTTTTTTTTTTTTGTTCTTTTTGGGTTTTATGGGTTTTTTTTCACAGAATTTATTTCTTCTGTTTTATGCACTGTTTCCACAGATTATTTCTTCTGTTTTGAGCATGATGTCAGAGGCTCCCAGCTCCACACCCATGGATTTGGGTGAGCTCTGAATGCCTGAGCCCTCTGAGAGTGGGGTGTGCCGAGCTTTTTTCCTTTCCAGTGACCTAAATGCCTCCCAGCAGTATCCAGTACAATCTATATTCTATAAATAAAATTCCCCAGGTGCTGAGGGTAGACTGAAGGAGCTGCAGGGTCTTTCCCCAAGCCCTTTGGTGCAGGTTGGACTAATCTTGGTCAGCTGGGAGCTCCCCAGACTGGCAGGTGATGGGGAGGGGTCACAGCTGAGCATCCCCAGCTCCTCCAGAGCTCTGGGGTGAATCCCATCAGGCCCTGGTGGAGGTGTTTGTTTATTTCCTTTTGCAGAAATTTCCCTCAAGGTGTTTTGTGAGTGAAGAATTGTCCTGATTGATGGTGTGATAAACAAATACAGCTCAGGATGCCAGAGAGCAGAGTGTTCACCTCCAGGATTGCTTTTGTACTGATGACATGACGGTTTTCATCTCATTTGAAGTGAAATGTGAGTTGTAACTGCAGTTCAGGTAATGAGGGAGTAACCCCAGGTTTTCTGTGCCTGTTGGGATCTGCTTTGGGCAGGTTTTTGCAGTTCTGCTGTTTCCAAAGGCTTTGTTCCACTCTGGCAGTGGCAGCTGAAGCCATGTCTCTGTCACAGGGCTCTAGGATAATAAATAAGGGTTTTTTTTGGGTTTTGGTTGTTCTGGCTGAGACTCCTGGAGCTCTTGGGCAGAGATGACCACTCTGATCCCCAAGCCCTCAGCACGGTGCATTTCCATTACTGGTTTCACAAATCCACATTGCCTGCCAGCCAAAATGAACAAGAATTCTCCTGTTGAAAAGGAGCATCAAGGTGATATTAGAATCCATTGTTCAGCTATCCACAGATCTGTTCCCACATGGAAAAGCAGGGGAACCATGAGCAGAGATGACACAGCTGTGGCAGTTCTGTGTTTCTGTCAGTGTTTGAGGTGTTCCAGATGAAGTGAGGAGGTGCAGGCAGTGCCTTATCCACGGCTGGGATTATCAGCAGGGTAACAAAGCACAGTGGAGGTGGTAAATGATCATTATCTGCTGCAGGGCAGGAACTGGGACGTGTGATAAATGAAAATAATGTTTGTGTGTGACCAAAAAGTGAGAAAAGCCCGTTCTTACAGGGTACCCCTATGATCCCTGGGCAGGGTGCTCAGCTTTGTAGGCTCACACGCTCCCCAGGGCTAAGAAAGAATTATCTCCATGCTTTGCTATACTCTCTGATTTTCCTTTAGCAAACCACTGCTATGATAGTGAATATTTCCCAAAGAGAAGGACCAAAACCTGTACAATTGATGGCAACCTTTTCATGTGTCTGTTAGCAATCACTCCAGAACAGGTAAAACTGTATTGCAGAAGGCTTGTAAAGAATACAAGCATGGCTTTGGGAGACTGGCACAAATATTTCTGAAAGCCTTGGCTGGTTCTAATTCAGCACTTCAAGCTTTTCCTTTGCTTAAGATGGGAAAAAAGTATGTTTTTAAACACAATTTTTCATGGTCTGTATTATTATTTTTTCCTTTCTTTATTCACTTGAAAACTTACAAAAAACCCTAGAGAAACACAAATTTGCATTTTTGTTGTGGCCTCAGTTGAGAAGTTAAACATTATTTCAGGTAAATTCCCTCCTGTCCAGGAGCTAGTCTCTGGTCAGAGTGGAGATATTTCACTGTGTCAGTGGGCATCAGTTTTATGGATGAAAGGAGGCTTGGTGTTGAGAATTACAGAGACTTTGTTGGAAACAAATGTTCCACGGCTGACTAATGAGGTGAAAAAAGTGGGAATGGAAGAATATTCCAATATAAATTCATGATGCAAAGTGAAATTTAGTGATCTGGGTACCTGTGGCTAAAGCAGGGAGATTTCTTCTGCCTGGGATATTTATGGAGTGCCACTGGACTGCATTTATTTTGCAAAGCCTTGGACAGGGCACGTGGCATCATGGATTGCCTGACATAACCAAACCACTCAGACTAGGATGCAATTATAACAGAAAGTGATGATAGGAAAAGTTTTTGGATTTTTTGGATTTCCAAAGGGGTCTGACAAAGATGTTCCATGTGCTGTGACAAACCTGGTCCTTTCTATGAGCACAATGAACTCACATTTCAAGAGTTTAATTTTTTTTTTTAATAAAGCGCTTTAAAATCTCTATAATAGGAAAAGACTTCAAAAGAGGAAAGATTAAAAAAGAAAAGTAAATAAAAAGGAAATAATATAATTAAGGTTTGACCCTGTAAATTACTAACCTTCAAAGCTAATGCTGGAGAAGCACAATATTATTAGCAATAAAAAGAATTTGCTTTGCCCTTTTAAAATTACCATAAACCGATTGACTGAAATGGAATGATGTTAATATTTAAGAAGTAGGACACTAGATTCTATTATCTCAGATACTCTGTCACCTGGTACACTCTGTAGTCCTGTTATCTAATTATTGTCCTTAAATTGCATTAGTGTGCCAGCAATTTGTCTGCTGTTGGAAAAGTAATTGACATTTGAGTTACTGCTTCATATTTGGGAGACTCACTAGGTGGTTCCAAAGAGCCCTCTTCTGTCAAAGCAGATTAGCTTAATTTTACCTAAAAGAAAAGGGAAAGTCTGCATTTTTGAGTGTGCCATTTACACAGTGCTCTTGTAATTTGGTATTAAAATTCAGGTTATGTATCACAGCTGATTGCCAAGAAAGAAGAGGGTGGGGAGGGGGAAGTGGCAAATTAATAAATTACTTTTTTTTTTTTTTTGCCTTCAAATTCAGTTTAGTGCTGTCTGGTCCTTCAGGGAGGAGTCTGCTGGTGGGAAGGGGCAAAGCAAATGTTGCAGTGTGTCCAGGGAATGGTTGATCCTTGGGTTTTGCTGTGGTCAGCACTCTGATCTCCATGGCTTTGCTCACTCCATGGGCTTCCCATGCCATGGGAGGGGATGGGATGCTCCACTTCACCCCAAGAATCCTGACTTTCTGCAGGAATTTCAGTTTCCTCTTAGTACTTGGAGGAAGAGCACTTCCAAAATCCTTTTTATACAATTTATTTGATGAATATTTAAAGGATAGTTGTAATTCCTTGTATCCTGGGAAGGGGAGGAGCAGCCTCTGTCCCACCTTGTATGAATGTGAGTGTCCACAAAGGTTTGGTTTCATGACTCTGCAATCCAAAGCTTGAAACTTTCCAGACAAATGCCATTTGGGATCTAAAGTTGATTAGAGATGCATGATTACAAAATGTGCGTAATAGTTTATGTGACAACTGGAATTAAATTTAAAATGTATTTGAAATTAACATGAGGAATGTAGCTGTCTGGTAGTGGTGATAATTTTGCTAATATAATTTGTTTAGAGATTTTCAGTTCATGTTTAAAAACAAGACAATCTCAAATCTCTTCAAAATATTTATTTTTTTTCTGCATGGCTGTTGCATAAACCAAAGTGCATTGCCTGAATTTATAAGATAGTGTCAGTGCAATCCAAGTAAAGCATTTAGGAATGTTGGTTCAAACTGGAAACCTCACCTGAATTTCTCTTGACAATAACTCTAAAAAAAGATTTAAAGCACTGGTTACACATCTCTAGAGGTCTCTCTCTATATGTCTCTAAAATATTTCATTTTCCACTGACAGGAATCAGGATTGTCTCTCTGCTCTTGATGGTTTACATAAATAATTGTGGTTTTTCAATCATTATTATGAAATTGTTAAGGCCTTATGCAGTCCATGTAAATTGATGGACTGTTTTCCAGAAAACATACTTTATGTCTTTCATCTCATAAAACACCAAAAAATTAGAAAAAAGAGTAGAAAAATGTAAGCTTGATTAAATGTTCAAAGTATCAAAAGGCTGCTGCAATCTTTTGTGATAATCTAATTCTTCATTTAAAAAAGTAGGTTTCAAATGCAAAAAGTATTTGAAAAGAAAGGCAGCTTTCAAAAAAAATGCTTGAGTTGATTCTGTAGTCTAAGTGGTGAGGGAGCAGAAGTTTGTAGAGTGAGAAAGGCAACATCTATGGCAGAGAAATCCTGCAAGTGAAGTGTTCCAGAAGAACAGCTGATGCCTGTGCACTGTGCTCCATGTGAATTGTGTGCCGCTGTAATTGGAATGTTTGCACAGCACAACCTTCCCATTTCTGCACTGTTTTTTCTTTTTCTGAAATGACCCTGGTGTTATTGCTGCCCAGAAAATTAATAGGGTATTGATAATGATTGGCATTTCTGTATTGGTATTATATTATAATTTGTAATAATTATTTGTAATTTATTATAATTATAAATTTGGTGCTGCCATAATTTGAGGAAGAACAAGGCACTCTCCACCTGATCAGAGAGAATCTGGCTCTGTTCTCCAGGCTGAGGATTGCACCTGGGGGGGGGACAGGTGAGGTGACACCTGGGGTGACACTGGCAGAGCCCTCTGAGCCCCCCGAGCCAAATGTGAGCATTATTGCAGTTTAAAATTCTAATAGTGCCAGTAATGAGGCAACTTTGCTATTAAAGCAGGGAAGGGAAAATAACCTTTTCTCCCTGAAGAAGGATGTGTTGGAAAGGTCAGGGCTGCTCGTGGAGGCAGCGAGGGGCCTGGTGGCAATAATGGGAATGCAAAGTTCTTGAAATGCACTGAAAGTGGAAGTTTTCAGCAGGACAAAGGACACTGCAGAAGGAACTGTAATTTCCTAGATTTAGGATTCTTGCTTAGTTAGGTAAGGCCAGGCTTTTAAAGAGCTCAGAATTTCATATTCTCAACCTACACAGCAGCTGCTAGATGTTGAAAATAGCTCAGCTCCTCAGAGTTCCTGCTCCGCGAGGCACCGAGCTCCCAGCAGAGTCTGGCTCTCCTTTGGGTGCCAAAATGAGAGCTGAACTCTCATGAAAACCTGACTCTCATGAAAATCTGTGAGTACACTGATTGCTTGGGGAAAAAACGAATAAAATAAAAAAAATCCATCAACTGGATATGAGAATTAGTTATAGCAGTATATTTTATAGTAATTAACTTAGAATGATTGTCATAGTACTTGGATGACCATGAGTCTTGTTCTCTGAGTAGCTGATAAAGATACATATACTAAAAATAAAAGGTGACTTGTCTAATTATTTCTAAATATCTCTCATTAATGTCCCTCTTCTTTACATTCTCTGGTGCCTTTTGTTTGTTTTTTTTTTAAGGCACACAGAGCAATGATCATAAGGACTTTTCCTCTAAAGTTTAATTCAGACAGGGGCAACTGCATGTAGAATGCATATTTAATGCAAATATGATGCCAACAATAGATGCAAACAATTCTAGTCTGGAGAAATGCTTCTTGAAAGTCTGTTGTCTCTCTCCCTTGCCTTCTGAATTGAAAAAATTGAATTTCAGTAGATGAGAAGAGGGAAATTTGCTCTAACATTGCCTAGAGGGAAGCTGAAAGAACGGGAACTGCTAGGAAAACTCGTGTCTTCACAATGTTAACATAATTCAAATATAAAATGTTACACCACTGGTTTTTTTTCTGGAGTGGAGTTGGTTTCCAGTGAATCTATGTTTAACAACACGGATAACTGGGTAACACCAGAAAGGGAAAAAGCAGTTGTTGGATCTAGAGAGATCTCTAAAATGTGCTTCTCACATATGTAAGAATGCTGCCTTACAATATGGATTTAACTTTTCCTGCTTTCCAAACATAGTCTCTGCAGCACTTTTGTCAACTTTTCTGTGCCATCATTCCCTTAGAGATAATAGTTTCTAGTGACTTGTGTGGTACAAAGAGAGAGAAAATAAGCCTTGCCATGAATGTTAGATTTCACAATTCCCAGGCTGTGTGATTCTGTACTTTGTCTGACAGCCACCAACACACATTTCATCGTGCAATGAATGGTGCTCTATCCTGCAGGATATTTGCAATAAATGTATCTGTGCAAACATCCCGGCACATCTATCTGTGGGTGCTCTAGAGGTACCTACACATCCCTTACTGGAGGTATGGAACACCTCCTGGAAGGAGGAGAGAGCTGTGTACCCAGACAGCCACAGAAGACAGCAGGAGCGCCACTGTGCTTCCAAACATCATAAAGGCTGAGAACAAGCTCACTACCCACAAGAAAACAAGTATTTTTCTTTTTTTCTCCCCTTTTGCAGCATCTTAAGCAAAAATCCCAGGAAATCAAGTAGTACAGCAGATATAAAAGGCAATGCATTAATTTATTGTCAGCTTGTCAGTCGAGGTGCACTGTGCTGTTTTTAGCATTTTTCCATTAATGTTAATGTTATGTCACTGGATGTGTGCTGTGTGTTGGGCTTGTCAGCAGGAAAAGAGAGAATGCAGTCCCACATGACTCCTCCTTTCTGCTCCTCTGAAACCATCTTTGGGTGTGTTGTGGTTTTGGCTGTGGTTCTCTCCCTGTGAATCTGTAGGCATTGCACAAGCAGAGCTGTGGTTTCCCTGCACTTACCCAGGAGTGAGCCTTGAATTAACTTGGCTCTCCTGATGCCTTTTTGGGCTACCTAAAAACCAGAGGCCAGACAGAATTAAGGGAATAAAAAGCAGTTCTATTTATTGAAGGGCCTTCGGGTACATTTAGGGCAGATGAAGCCCCCCAGGGCCTACACCCAAAAAATGGATGTTGGGCTGTGAGTTTTCATATATTTTTATAAGTTTGATCCATTTGCATATTGAGGATTAATCTTCCAATTACAGCTTCAGGTAATGAAGTCATTTACCCCAGATTTGCTCCCTCAGCTCACTTTTGTTTCCATCTCTGGGGCCTGAGGCAGTGAGGTGTCCTTGACTGCCAGGCCTGGAGAGGAATTGTTGTGCCTGCCCAAAATGGGACAGCAGCAGCTCACACTGTGTGTGGAGCTTGGAGTTATACACTAAAAACTGCAGGATTACAAATATATGAAAACTATAAAAGCTGAAATCCTAATGCATCACTCTGAAAGGAAGGATCCCATTGTCATGGTGCAGTGGCAGAACCATGTTTGCTCCCCAGGTTTCTCTCCTTTGGTCCCACACACAAACCAAAATGATTACTTATCAGTGTGTTTTTCTTTTAATCATTTTTACAATTAGAATATTTTCCTCAATATGTTTGAAAAAAACAATCACAGTAATTTCATTAATTTTCCTTTTATTTTTAATTTAAAAATCCATTCCTAATCCCACAAGCAGCTCCCAGGACAGGCAATGGGCAGCTGTGGGTCTGAGCCTCTCTGCTCTGCAGCCACCAAAGGAAAAGGGAGAGCCTGGAATTCTGAGCTCTGCTGAGCTTGAGCCCAAGGCTGACCTCAACATCTTGTCTAGCTGAAGCTACAGAGCAAATTTCCCGTGACATTATCTACAGAGGAATTTAGAAAATATGTAACTTCCTTTCTTTTTTATTCCCCCACTATTTTTAAAAGCAGTAGTGGCATCTCTTTTTTTTATGCCTTTTACACGGACTTACTCATGCAAAATGAATATTTTTTAGGATAAGTGCCAGAAGGCAAAAAATTGTTATCTTTGAATTGAGCTGTTTTAAAGAAAGTCACCTTGAAAATGTATTTATTTATGAAACTTTTATGTCTCTAGGCTTGCGTGAGTGGACATCTAAATGTAGCACAGAGTTGCTAACACAGAGCTGCTGTTGCTGAGCAGCACCTATAAAACTATAGGCACTTCAATTCAACTGAATTGACAGTCAAAAAAATGAATATGTGGTCTGCCAGATATAAAATATACAAATAAAATGTCAAATCTGGATTTTTAGGGCAAGCAGCATAGCTTAACTTGAAAACTAAAGTCAGAAACACCTAATTTTTATGGAATAAATATGCAGATGTTGTGAAATGGCTGAAGTGTGGGCACAGTGGTGGTTTCTGAGTGCTGAGAGATCCTAGTGAGTCTTTGGAGGGTTTAATGGTTGAAGCAGAAGATTTTTTTTCTTCTGAGACATCAGATTGCAACTTTCTGATGCTTTTCAGTCTTACCCAAAATCATCATTTTTATGTCTCTGGAGAAAAAAATTGAAAGACAATAGGATGAAAATTAATTATTTTAAAAATGTTTTGTACTATATTTTAATTTTTCTGCTGAGTGCTTAGGTATCCTTGGTAAATATGTTTTCCTCCTTATCCTGTTTCTGTTTCTCATGTTATTTTTGAAAGGATTTGCCTTTTAGCCATATTGGCTTTACATACTTGATCCATCCAAGAGCTGAATTGTCTGTGCGTCAAATTATTTTTTTTAATATGACATTTTTCTAGGACTATTCTTGCCTTGCACTCAGCAATCAGAATGATCTGTGGTGCAAGTTCCTTGTCACTGTGCTGTGCCCTGGAGTTCCTCTGCTGTTTGCTCACAGGAAATGGGGCAGTGTGTCATTTGGTGTGGTGACAGAGAGAGAATGAGGAGAAGGAAAAACTGAGAATTTTGGAATGCAGGCAGGGGAAAAAACCCAGAATCTTCAGTATTTCCATGTGTAGGCTGCCAGTCCTGATGCTTTGGGGAAAATGTTTGTTCCCTGCTCTCTCTTCCCCTGTTGCCATAATAAATTAATCCTGGTTTGGGGAGTTAAGGGGGCTCCTCTCAGAGCTATGATTGTGCTCATGGAATAACAAAATTTGTGTTAAGCTCAAAAATATGAAAGAAAATCCTTGTTTTGGTTTAGAAAGGACAGGGTTGTGTGGGGCTGGCAGGGAGAGGGAAGCACACACCCTTTCTGATTAGTTCTGTACTCTCAGGGCTACAAATCATAAAGACTTTTCAGTCTTAGACCTGACATGATGTTTGTTTGTTTTTTTAATGTACCTTCCAGTGGCAATTCCCTCCCTTGCAGCCTCAGCCCTTTGCTCTCTCTGAGTCTCTGTTCCTTTGCCAGCAATGCTCTGGGCTCATCCTCTCCTTGGTTTTTGGGCAGGTTGGGTTAGATATCAATGCATGTCTTGGTGATTTCTCCCAGTGATTGTTTGATTCAGGCTGCTTGATTTGGCATTTTAAGGGAAACCAGCAGAGAGCCTCCTCGGGGGCTACAGGGGAGCAAAATCCTTGGTTTGCCTCTCTTGGGTGTTAATCTGTGTTTGTATCTCATGGGGTTCCTCCAGCTGGGCACTTCACAGCCTTTACTGAGCTGAGCCCCCAACTTTGGTGCCGGGGAGGGAGGAGCTGCTGCTGTGCCTGGAATAAAAGCACACAGACATCAATAAAATCACACAGACACCAATGAAAGCACACAGACACCAAGGGATGTGCCCAGAGTTTCTTCACAGTGCAGTAATGAGTGTCCCACATTGCTGGACCTAATTTAGGGGTTTTGGTTTAAGTGATACTCACTTGTGAATCCTCTTTCAAAACTATTTAAAAATTTTCCAGGTTCAGGTTTCAGGTAAAGGCTCTGAACAATGTAAGTTCCCTTCCTACCCTGAAGTGCTCCCAGGCCAGGAATGGGAAATGGGAAGGGCACAGCAGCTCTGGGGAGTTGAAGTTGATTCCTGCCTAAAGTCATACACAGCAGAAGGATAAAATATTACCCATTTCTTAAAACAATTCCCTTAATTTCATTTTTTCCTGGATATTTCCCCACTCCTTGTTTGTCTGATAGTTCAAAGGGGGCTTTTTGTTTTGCTTGTATTTCAAAAGCTCTGTTTTAGTGACATGTTCAATGGCAATGGCTTATTTGGAAGTTAATTTGAATGATGGCTTAATAGGATAAAGAGTATGTTTAGCAATTTATAAATATTAAAATTGGAACTGTGCATTTGGCCTGCCTGCTGTGCTGGGGAGGGGATGCACACACAGGATTTTTGTGACTGGTGCTAAAATGCTGGAGGATGCTTTTATATTCCTGTGGGTTCTCTGAGGTCTGTAAACAAAATCCATATGATAGAAACAATGTTGGTTTTGCAATAAGCTTCAAAGTTCTGGTTTTTTCTTTTCTTTTCATATATTGCTCAGTCATGATTATCAAACAAACAAGACCATGTTTCCCCATAGTTGTATAAAATAACCATATATGTCATACAGATACTTTAAAGAATTATTCTTTTTTCAAGAAGGAAAGTAATTTTTAGGTCTTTAGAGACTGAAACAGAGAAACTTGGATTTTTTAGAAAAGCAGGAAGCTGAGAAGAGGGCTAATGGCAGAAAATAGCTGGCTCTCTATGGTACTGGGTTAAGAAATTGAGAAGTTCTGAACTCCAGAGATTGCTGAGGTGTGGCAGTAGGAGCTGCAGGTGTTCATGCTTGGTACCTGATAGGGGTCTGAGAAGAAATGGAATGTAGCCAAAGTTCACAGTTAAAATGCTGGGATAAGGTTTTAAATCCAGAGCCTTGTTTAGGAGCTTTCTCTGAAAATGTTCTGATTGATTTAGCAAGAATAAGAAAGTTTCTAGTCTAGTTAAATGCTTGAGAAGGTGGTAGAAGACTTCAAATATAGATTTTACTGAAACAAAAATAAACTATTTTCATTGCACTTCTATCTTTTTATATTCAAAGAAGAATCCAGGCCTTGATTGCTTCATCAATTTAACTCAGAGAGATTACAGTCCCCTAATTGTGCCAGGGCTCCAATGGCTCTGTTCATTCCCAAAGAATTTCAAAGGGGAATTCTAGATGGTAGTCAAATAGGATATGTGGAAATCATCTTTAGGAAAGAGATGGATAAAAGAAGCAGCTAAGTACTGAATATGGAAATGAAGTCCATCTCTGATCACTGGGGAAAGGCTCCAGCCTGGAACTGTGGCAATTCAAAGCTCAAGCAAAGGAAGGCAGAGCTGCAATATGTTCTGAGTGAGTGCTGGAATTCAAAGCTTACACAGTGAGCAAGCAACTCCCCCTCCCAAAAACGTTGAGAAAATCTCATTCTCTTCACACTAGATTGAGACTGGAAATAATGCAGTTCATCTCATCAGTGCCATTTTGCTACCTTCAGCCCTGTGTTCCATATCCCAGGCTAATAAAGCTGTTCTTTTGTATTCTTTTTTTCATTAAAGAATTTACTGAGGGCCAAAGTGGTCATTTCACATGGACAGCAGAATAATTTCAAACGCTCTAAGAAGCAAAATTGCACACAATTTTTTGCTCATTTCTCCAGGAACTGGAAATGCTGTGTGGATTGTTTCCAGCTCTGCCCCAAGGGGGGCTGGGACACACCATGGAGGCACTTGCAGGATTTAAAAGGCTTATTTGTGGAATTACAGCTGAGTTATGAAAAATGGCTCTGTGAAGAGCTGGTGCCTATTGCAGGGTTATAAAAGAAATTCCTTGTTTCCTTTGAAGGATGGTTTAGATGTGAGTGGAGTGTTCAGCCTGCTGCTCTCAGGGGATGCAGGAGCCTTGGGCCTGGCAGCATCTCTGGGAAATACCAGGGCACAGAGGAGTGATGGGAATGATGCATGGATGTGTTTGTGTTCCCTGCAGCCCCTCTGAAAGCCTTGCTGGGATACCTGGGAGGGACAACAGGGGGTTGTGGATGGTCCTGGGGACCACGGAAAGGCAGTTTTGCTGGGTTTGGGATCAAGGAATGTCCTTAAGGTGAAGGCCATCAATCTTTTCCTATAAATAAAAAATAAAAATTCAGTTAGTTAATTCGATGTGAAGGGGAAATAGCATAAAAAGAGACAAATGAAATATCGTGTAGTTTATTTTTGATAATGCTTAGTTCCAAGAATTTTTTTTTCCTGCGGTAGTGACTTACATTTCCATGCTCTGTCATTCCAAACACATGGGATGTTTGAAAATTGCTCTATGAAAAGCTTTTAGCCATGCAGAAGTGGAGGTTTTTAACGTGTGATTTCAGTTTCCACACCCTTGTGTCGCACACTAATGTTTGGGTGGGATCTGTGTATCAATTACACATTCTCAGACTGTAATTAAAAGTTTGGGAAGTGTCATAGTGGCCACATAAACCACCAGTTTAGTTCTGCATGGTAGGAAATCCTGAGCAAAATACAGCAGAGGGGATGTGGTTTGTGTTTGTTCATCAAGCCCTACAGCTCCAGACCCAGGCTGATGTACCTAAATTGTATTTAACTGGGGTAAATACAGAATTCTCTGGCCACTGCCTGTATTTTGACAGGCTGTAGCATTGCCCTTTGCTGCAGCTTCCCAGTGTGGGGGGATAGAATATAAGAAAATAAAGGTAGTGTAGAAAGTAATCTCACCCCTAAGGAGTTGCAGCTGGGCCAATTAGCAAAGATCAGGAACAGGCCTGACTTTACCAGGCCACAGCTGTAAGCAATGAGAAGCAGAGTGCTATAACAGAGTGGGGTGGCTGGGAGAGAAGGGAACTGGAGTCAGTGGCTGCTTTGTGAAGGAGAAAGAGTCAGTGCTGTGAGGAGATGGCCATGAGAAACACCAAGAAGGTGTGGAACTGTTGTGATAAAGAGACAGCATCTCAGTGCTTTAATTTTCTTTTGTCCAAGTCCAAATGACTTGCTACCTTATTTACTCCATTCTTGCTTTTTGCAGCACTTGAAAATTATTGAAACCTGTTCCTGGGCCCTTTGGTGGGGGTGCTGTGCTTGGGCTGATCAGGACCCGTTCACTGAATTAATTCTCTCTCAGTGGGACTGAAATACATGGGAAGCCTTTCTCTCTGTGCCCCCAAATCCTTCAGGCAGATCATTTGCTCTCCTTAATGATCAACACAGAAAGGATGAAGGGAGACTGGGCACTGCTGCTGCCCTGGGAGAATTTCTGCAAGGTGTGGTGATGGAGCAGCATCCATCCCAAAAATGCCAGGATTCTGGTGTTAGGGAGGATTGTGCTGTGTCCCTAAATCCCTCTGAGGCTCAGTGGTATCACCAGCTGCGTCTTTGCTGGAAGAAAATCCCAGTGAAATGGAAGTTTTTTATACCTTGCAGAGTGGAAGCTTGTGAGATTTGCATAACTGGGGATGGTTCTTATACAAGTATTATGACTGCTCATCATGGTAACTTAAATCAATTCTCTGAAGGAGTTAATTTTAAGGAAAATGAAAGTAAAATGACCAAAGGATAATGGTCTTTAATGAACCTTTGGCTTTATGAATTGCTTGCAGTGTTTTAGTAGACTGGTAGATGTTTAAGGGAAAAAAAAATCCTGCTTTCCATTATTTAGCCCAGGTGCATTTTATTTCTGGTCCCTGCACAGCTGTTTAAATGAAATAGATTTGTGTACAAAACAATGCAAGGTTGTTTCTTAAGTCTTAGTAACTGTACTAAATTCAAGAGGTTGGAGAAGAAATTGTTTTGTTTTCTGCTTTTATTATGTGACTTTATTTTCTTTCTCCCCCCTCTCCAGCTGGAGTTAAAACGTGAGCTGTGAGGTGACTTATCTGAATGTGATTTGTCTTCTTTCAGTGACCCAAACCTGACCATTTGTTATTGTTTCAATCAAAATTTTGGTCCACTTGAAACCAGTTGTTCATGTTGCACTGCAGTGTTTGCTCAGATACTCTTCAAGTACAAAACTGAAGTTCCTTGCTCTGACTCCTGAGATACCTTGGCTGATATTTTTCCGTAGCTCTTCTTCTCTTACCTCATTCTCTTATTATCTCTTCTACCTGATCAGTACCTTACTGAAGCTTTATTATACTAAAAATATCTATTTTTAATATATTACCAGGCAAACTTTTCAAGCTTCTTCAGAGCTTTAAAAACCTTGTGCCTTTGAACTACTTCTGCCACAGTAGTTTTAATGAAGCTGCACAGAACAGGGACCACGATTCCTTTAAACATCAGCATTTCTTGACAGAATGGAAAGATGAATAGATGAAATCCCTTGGAGGCCATGGAACTTTTTCCATTAATTGTAATGATTTTGGATAGAAAGCACAGAAAGAGGAGAAATAAGTGTAACAGTATATATAATTGGATGTACAAAGGGATGCTAGTAGGAGTTCTGTGAGAAATCCTTTCTCTGAGGAGCAGAGGGGCTGTGATGGATCCCTGGGCAAACAGCACGGGGCAGCTGCCGACTGGAAGTGCTGCTTTTCAGAATATTATAACAAAATAAAATTTGTGTTGATGAAAGCCCTTTGAAATCCTGTTGCATTGTACCAGGGAAGAAGTGTAGCCAAACTTTTTTTGTTATTCCTGGATGTATCAGTATATTAAGTGGCATCATCTAGCAACAGGAAAAAAATGCTTTTTAGGAGGAAATAATACTGGAATTTTTGAGTGATGCTTTTGTATTTGGTCTTTGATAAATCCCATCGAATATTTTTGCATTACTGATGGGTTGATATACTTATGGAATAGACAAAAACCTCTTTTTCCTTATCTGTGAATAACTTGCATAATTAGGAAAATAAAATTAATATTTTAGGATGGCTTGAAGGTCAATTTTAGTTTGGTTTTCTACATCAGAGCATGGGCACTATTAACCTGGGTGTGGAATAATCCTGGAAGAGTTGTTAATCAGTACCACGGCACTCAGCCACTAAGAGCTGCCTCCTGCAGTTCTCCAGGGTGGTTTACAGGGTTTTGATGAATTGAAATCAGTGTTGGTACCATGATATAAACTCATGCCACAAACTCAGGAGCTGACAGCAATTTGCTGCAATTTGTGTGTGTTTTATCTTGTCTGTTTTGTGCGTCAGGGTGTTTTCTTGCTGACCTTCCAGAGATGATAAAACAAAGGGGATAAGCACCAACTGTGGCTTTTCTGGAATTTTAATCTTTTTTGGCCAGTGGTTCAGTTCATTACATGTCACTATCACAGGATTATTCTGTCCCTTTTGATACCAGGCAAAGAATAAATGTAAAATGCATCAGCCAGAACCATTGAAGCAGGTCTGTAGTCTTTGGCCAGTGGTGCTGAAAGATAAAGTGCTGTGTTTACAATTCCAATTTAAAAAGTTTATTGGAGTTACAGAGGAATTGCATTGATTTCAGTGCATTGGTTTGAGTGAAAACTGAGACTCTTAGGACAAAAAAACCACAGTCCTACAACACTGCTAGGAATGATATTTTGAAACTTCTAGGCAATGTTTTAAATAGGAATCGCCCTCTTGCACAATCGCCCCAGGGCCTCCCTGATAGTACATGAGACTAGCAACTATTTGAATATGAGACAAAATATAATTTGTAATTCCTGTGCATAACACAAGGCCTCACCACCAGGAGTTGTTTCTGGAGATGCCTGTACATGGAAACTGAGGTTGTGATTAATGGATGGTTCCAGGCTGTTTCAGTGTAACAGTGACTGTGCTATAAACAGGACTGGGAAAAAATGATTACCTTTAATAGGGTAGCAGCTGTAAGGGTGCCTTTATATTAAGTGACTTAATGAATACTGATCTTGAAGCAATAAATCAAAATGCAAACAATCTACTCTAATCAAGTAAGCAGAATATTTCAGATACCTAAATTATATTAAATGAGCACTTCAATCAAGGTCCGTACCTGCACGTGTTTAATCTGGTTACTGTTTGTGTAACATCACTTTTAGGATATATAGATTTAACACACTTATTTCTTCTTTTTTTCTTCGTTTTGGATTTGGGGTTTTTTTGTTTGTTTGGCATGAAGAAATTGCTTGCAGAATAATTAATAACTCCTCATAAATCCTGTCTTTCTACTGAAGGATTTTATTCTAAACAGTGATCAATGAGGTTCATTTGAAAGGTGCTGTAGCAGCTTCTTCAGGTGGGTATAGCTCTGTCTAAATATCTGCATTTGTAAATTTATTTGGTGGCAATATGTGTGAGCACATAGCGTGTGAGTATGCCAGGGCATTTTTCAGAGAATGTGAATGCCACAATTATCTCATCCCTTTCTTGAGCTAGGTAAAAAAAGTATCTTATATCACATAGTTTCTATTTTAACATTGTTATAACCTAAAACTTGGCTGGCTAGGTTTGCTGAGACACCTTTGTATTGGCCCAAAAGTAAAAATAAATGGCATTAACTAAAATTGGTGCAACCTTTGTGGCTGTGGTTGTCCCTGAACGCAACATTTCATGAGACACCCTCATGGAGATGTGTGGACGGATGTTAGGGGTTGGCATTCAGGGTGTTTAGTTAAAAAACACCTTGAATAAAACAGTGGATCTGTACTGGACTGATCTTCCTGTGTATACAGCCTTACAGATATTAGGCAAAAGAAAGCTTAAGGGAACTTGAGAGTTTCTGCTTTGCTTTGAAAAAGAATTGCTCCTGGGTTTTTTCCTGTTGTTCCAGTGCCAAGGCACCAGCACAAATCCTGTCAGAGTTCAAGCAGCATCTGGATGATGCTCTCAGTCATGGGAGTTTGTTTGAGGAAGGTCTTCAAGGAGCAGGGACTTGGACTCAGTGATCTTTGTGTGGGTCCCTTTTTTATTAATTTCTCTGATTCTAGTTAAACTATTTACACCGAGGGTTCAGGCTGCGGTTTACCTCATTTTTTGTACTAAAAACTGATAGATAACTTTGTTCTGGGAGCAGAGCTGATCCTCCATGCTGCAATTCTGGTTAACCCAAACTGGAGGCCAGTATAAAAGTATCCACTAAAATTGCCCCAGCTTTTTAGTATTAAATAAAAGATGCAACTGTCAGTCCCAACTTCCAGTGCTGTAAACTCTGAGAGTCCCTTTCATGTCGCTTCTGAATGTTGCTTACTTCCACTTGAAAAGAGAACAAAAGCTGTTTTAGTGCTTTTAAAGGGATGTTTCTGCAGAGCCCAGAGCCAGCCCCAAGCAGTTAATGGTGCAGGGAGCTGTTCCTGTGGAGCCTCTCAGTTTCTGGGCAGTGATGTTGATGTTTCTGCAGCTGACAGGGAGCTTTTATGGCCAATCTGGGGAGGTGCAAAAGGCCAGGGGCTGCAAACTGCCATTAGAAGTGCCTCTGTTTTGTAAAAGCTGCACATCCTTTATGCTCTCATGGTGGAATTCCCCCTAACAGACAACACAGGCCAAAAGTTAAAAATGTTACCATAGGAGGGAATGTAGGTTTAAGTGCCTTTACATTTGGTATCCTTTTATTCTCTTCAAATTCAAGTCCATCTTAAAAAAACCCCATAGTTCACTTACTGGACTTCCCTTTTGTGGTTTTTATGATCATGAGTCACGCATGGCTTGCCAACCTGATCTCTCAAGGTGTTTCAGCACAGTGATCTGTTTATTTGAGTAATGCATCCTAAATCTAATCCCTTGGAAAGTGTGGCACAAACGTTGGCTGTGTTGCTGCTTCTCCCAGTGGATAATTGTGCAAATAATCCTGAGAAGGGACATCTTCTTCATGTCTAGGCTGTGGTGCTCATTTTCAGTTTTATCCTAAAAGAGAGGTAAAGTCCAGGCATGTGCAGAGATCCCACCAGTAAAATATTCAGCTGTTCTGTGAACTCCTCTCCATTTCAAAATCAGTGTTAAATGAACATTGCAAAGTTGGGAGCTGCAGTTTGTTGGTGTCTCTGCTGGCTGGGGGTGTTGTGTACCCACAGAGCTGTCTCAGTCCTGTACTCTGCAGCTGAGATAAATGATCATTAATTGCTTTCAGTAAGATGGGATTTATGTTAGTGATTTGTTCAAAAGATACATTTGATTCTGAATTGTGGGGATTTTTTTAATGTGGTGATATGTAGAGTGCCTTTTTCTAACTCTCTCAAAGGATGGCTGAGGGGAACAAGGTAGGGAAGGTTTGTCAAATTTGTTACATTGCTGTAATTACTTGACAGACCAAATTATTGAATGGGATTGTAAAGATGGAGTCTGGGATTTTTATATTTTATGATTTTGTATTTTCTACTGGCTGCATTAAAAATGGTCACTTCTGCCAATTTTTAATATTTAACATTTTAAAAATCCTGTCCCTTCTCAAGTCACCTCTTTGTGAGAGCAGGGAGAGAAGGTCTCAGAGGAGCAGTTTGTGGTCCCTTGGTGGTAAATGCTTGCACTCAGATTGGAAGTATATTAAAAAGGTTCCTTTTCCTCAAGACTCCTCAAGCCTGATTCAGAGAATCTGGACAGGAGGAGGAAGGATTTGCCTCTTAGAGCAAAAATCTCCTGCTGAATTAAAAAAGTTTCTATTTTGTTTTATTCATTAATATTTTTTAGCCATTCTTTCATTGTTTAAAAAAAAAAAAATCTGCATTGAAATGACAGCAAATGGAAAACTAAAATCCTGGTAACGGGATGGGAACAGATGCTGAACTTCAATCCCTTTGAATGAATGGCTGCCAAAGTCAGCCAGAAATTTTCTCCTGAATAACAAAGGAAACTCTGCATTCTCTGTGTTGAGTTTCCATTTGTTCTGAGTTTTTCCAATGCACTGGGGGTGAGAGGAATCTGTGTGCCTTGAAGAATATGGATATGCTTTAATAAATTAAACACATCTGTTTTTCTGCCATTATAAACCCAATACTTTTTATTGATTCATGCAAGGCCTCAGAGATTCTTTTCCTCTGAAGGAAAAAGAACTTAATGAAAATACATAATTTGGCAGTAAGGATGTTTTCTGCTCTCACCTCTGTCTTTTTTTCCCTTACCTAGCAGTTTTAGCCAGTGTAAAGTTGTGGCACTGATTAGCCTGGCAGCAAAAAGGGTAATGGTTTCTTTCTGAATGTGTGAGAAGGTGGCAAATAATGCAAACAGGAAAGCAGCTTGAAGCAATTAAGGTGAGTTAGTCTGGAATAAAGGGCTGCAAGTTCTCCTCCAGGAACACACAATTTCTGGAACAAGTTGCAGATTGAAGAGAGGCCCCAGGAGATTTCACTTCCATTATTGTTCACCTGTGCATCCAAGGAGCTCATAACAATGCTATTTCTGGAAGGGAATCTCACTTCACTACTATATCAATATACATGGTACCTTGATAGAAATAGCATTCCATGCATAACATGTTAAGTAATTTAGCTATTTTGAGTAAAACTGTTTATCTGGGAACTCAGCAGGTTTGCAGATTGGTGTCACAAGGCACTGAAGAAACAGCATCAAGCAACTCACTTCATTCTAATAGTAATTTTATTTTTAACTTGGCACAGATGAATAAGGGGAATTGAAAATGTTACAGCTACCATATTCCTTTCCTCTCCCATTTCTCTTGAACCATACATTAAATTTAAAAAATATATTTTCTACGTATATGTACCTGTTAAAATGGTAACAGTTGAAACTAGAATGATAATATGAAAAGTGACTTATTACAAATTTTTAGGCTGAGTTTCAGAGGCACAGTCAGGCTTAGGCTGAATTGCACTACATAAAATATATATTATATATATATAATATAATTATATATATAATTATGTATATAAATATATATGTATATTTATATATAATCCAGTATTTTATACACTGACCTCATAGTTGCGACGAGCCAAACCCAAACTCACAAACAGGATCTGTGAAAACAGAGAGGAAAAGGGGCACTGGTTTGATTTGCTTTGCTGAGTCAGGACTCTAAATACAGCAGAAGTCTGACCTAAAACCAACTTGACCACAGAAAAAGTGGGTGTAGGTTGTTCCTCACCTCTTCACCACCTGTGGGATGTTTGTTGGAGCAGGAAAGGGAAAGACTCTCAGAGCTGTCACACACTTTGAAGAGAAACTCCAAAATCAACAGCATGCAGGACCTTTATTAGCCAGTGATCCATCCTGGTGGGTTCATATTCACATTTAGGACAGGGCTCATCTGGTTCAGTGTATGCATTTCTGATGTCAAGCCACATTCATGACTTTGTTGCAATTTGAAATGTAAATTAAGATGCCACACGTAACCTTCTAACTATTTGTGTTTCTTACTGGTTTGAAATAATTTGCTGTGGCATTTGGATGTATGGAAATAAAGTCCTTTAAATGCCATCAAGTGGTACACTGATGAAATACTGTTTATTGGTAGTTGTAAGTGATTTGGCGTTCATGTTTAGGGATGTATTTGTAGATGTAGGCAGATTATAATATAGTTCATCACAACATGAATCTAAAGGAGAATGCTTATTCTTCTTGATGCCTACTATTTTAATAGTTAATTTACATCTTCTTTACCACTTTCATACAAAGAAAATGAATGGAATCCCTCACTCAGCATATCCTGGGATGTTGTGGACATCTTCTCATTAAAAATCTTTCCTTAGGATTCTTTTCCTTTTGAGAAGCTGAGAGGAACAAAATGTAAACAATGGTTATCTGCTGCTGTGGAATGCAACAGGTGCATCTGTGATTGGTCTCATGTGGTTGTTTCTAATCAATGGCCAATCACAGTGAGCTGTCCGAACTGTCTTGGTCAGACACAACCCTTTGTTATCATTCCTTCTTATTCTATTCTTAGCTAGCCTTCTGATGAAATCCTTTCTTCTATTCTTTTGGTATAGTTTTAATATTATATATATCATAAAATAATAAATCAAGCCTTCTGAAACATGGAGTCAGATCCTCATCTCTTCCCTCATCCGGGGACTCCTGTGAACACCATCACACTCCACTACAAATAGAACTTTACCTATGAAGTCTCCTTGAGAGAAAAGGGTCCTCAAAACTGATAAAAATTTGAAGTTAGATACCAAATAGAATTTTTTTGTAACTTCCCTAGCATGAACTGGTCACATTTGGAATGTTTCTGTAAAGGCTGGGTTATATTTCCATAGGTGAAGCCCAAAAAATATTTCTATTTTTAGTAGCCAGGCTGGGGGTTAGTGTTTGGCTGTCACCGCAGCAGGCTCAGGGACCCAAAATTCCAGCATTTCCTTGATCCAGTGGCCAGCTCCTGTATTTCCTTTCAGTTTTAAGGCTGAGCTCCTCAGTCCTCTTGAGATACCACAGTCAAGCCAGGGTGGCTCTGACAGCTGTGGGGATCCTCACTGGAGTAAAGAAATCAATTGAGAGGAGCAGAAACCCAAACCAGAACCACAAACCTGCACCAGCTTTGGAAAACTGACACTGCTCACAGGGATTTCTAATTTAGTCCGTGCTGCTTTAATATGCTGCACAATTCTCAGATAAAGGTAAGCCAAATTTGGCTTTCCATTCCTCACAGCAAAAAAAGACACTCGATACTTTAAAAATATCACATCGTTTATTATGGTGAAATCAAGCATTAAATACAGTGGTGAACAGATGAAATAACTGTCTTGAGAATTAATGGAAAGTCAGGTAGGACAGGGATCAGAATATTCAAATTATTCCAAATGCTTTCTGTTTATAGTTGGATTTAGGACATAATACAATTTAAATAATCTGCAAATTCTTTATCTGTGTTTGATGCCAAAGCTATCACAGATCTCTCCTGACCCTCCCCTGGTACGAGTCTGTGATTTTGCTATAGAAACCTTGATAGAAATCAGTATAAATGTGTTACTCTGTGTGCATTTGTGTTAAATACCTGATTTAAATTATATATCCTTCTCTTGTAAGAATTTATTTATTTTTCCTTCTTGTTCTGTACATTTTGCAGACAAACTTATCTTCTTTTTCAAGGTACACAAACATAGATCCCCTTCCTCCACCCCAAACTGAACTAAACCCATCAGTTGTTACAACACCAGTCCATGTAAATAATTTGGGCCTGGATTATGTGAGGGTGGAATGATTATGATGGTGAGAACGTTTCTGCCTCCCTTTTTGTACTTAAAAAGCTTCTTCCAGCTGATTTTTACAGCCTAGATGATCCATTCTTCATCTTCTTTTATTATCACTTAACATTGTTTGCAGATTTTTGTCTCTGTTACTGATAAGGAATTTCTTTCAACTGGGTTGTGTTTGCATCAGCAGAATCTGTGAAATTCATTATATACACAGCTAAAAAGACAATGGAAAATACACACTTATATTGGTTCCAGGAACTATAAATTTATTTGAGCTGTAACATTATTTCAAAGCGATTTCTTGTCCAAGATAAAATTATTTTAAAAACACATCCTTTCCTTCAAATAGTTGAAAATGTATTTTCAGTAATACATTACTATGGCAGCAAAAAAGTAGAATAAATAAAAACCGAACCTGATGAAGAGGAAGGAAGGAGCAGGGTAATTTAGAACTGATTTTTTTTCTGGATCTGATCTTTAGATATTTCCTGGGAAGGAGCTTGCTGTGGGATTGGAAGCTGCAGTGCTTGAGGCAGCTGTGGAATTGATTTCTGTGAAGTGACAATGCCACTGGATTCCAGCCCCTCACTTTGGAGTGAACTGTGTAATTGTGTTTCCTAGAACTTTCCCCTCCATGACGAGGATCACAGACAGTGGTGTCCACTTCTGAATAGTTTACAGATAAAGCTTTTCAGCATGTTTTATTTAAAATAGTGCCCTGCAATGCCTTGCATTCTGCGTGCTGCGGAGCCTGGTGCACGTGTGTTGACTGAATTCAGATTTTCTACTGACTCTGGGACAGAGGTGAATTCTGCTCCCAGCTGTTGCTGCCTCCCCTCACATCTTGTTCTCCCTTTTTGATGGAAAGGCTTCCTTAGCTCATGATTTCCATTCATCCTCTGGATCCTGAGCACATGCCCGAGTAGCACAGTGGTGAAAGCTGAGTTCTTTCACCAGCAGTTGGTTTGGAATTTTGTTAATGCCATCAAACTTGTCAGGCACAAATTATTCACTTCTGTGCTGAATAATGAGCCCAGCTGAGCTCACTGAGTTCCTTTAGAGCTCCCATTAGCAGTGAGATTGTGCTCAGATGAGCTCCATTCAGAGCAGTCCCAGGCACAGGTTATGGTCTCACACGTTAAAATCAAGTGTTAAGATCTCCTCTTAGACTGAGGGATAGGATTTTTTGAGAATCAAATTATTTAACAGGATGGTGCCCTGCTAATTGTTTTTTGGTGTTCTGGGGATGTCTTTGCCTGATTTACTGTAGCATCAGCCAGTTCAGCTTCTCACCTGAGCCTCTCCCAGGGCTTTACCTGAGGAATATCAGAGCTGGATGTGTGGAGAGGACTTGGCCAGAGGGCAGGAGGGATCATTTTGGGAAGGGTTGACCTTTGTGCTGTGTTTTTGCTGCTCCACAGGCACAACATGTGGCGTTCTCTTGGGATCTCTTAGACTTTGGGGCCTTTCCTGCAGTGACAAAAAGGTACCTGGCTCAGAGCTGTGGCACTACCACACAAAATGAATGATACTCTCACACTGAGATGTACAAGGCAAAAAAAAGGTACCTTTATTTTTGGACTTTGATATTTATGGAGTTCTAAAAGTGACCATGGATTGGAGGATGAAATTGCTACTGTCAGGAAAATTAATCCACAAACACCAGAGGTTTATGTCCAAAAAAGGAGACAGAGGAGTCCTTTCTGGCTTTATTTGAATCAAGGGAGAGGCCATGGGGCATTCTCCTGGGATCTCTTAGATTTTTAGAGGCTCAGCCTCCGTTATATCCCAATTTCCAGCCACATTTCTGTCTCTCTTTCCCCGTTTCTGAGGTACTTGAGAGGTTCAGACTTCCCAATACACCTGATGCCAGATTTCCCTCTAATGTATAACCCTCCTTTTAATTTTTAATTCTTATGGAATTTAGGGATTTTTCTTCTCCATTGTTTCTTCCATCTTTCAATGTTTAATTTTGTTTATCAGCAAACCTACAGTTTATTTGTAAAAGCAAATATCTTTTTCCATTTATCAATCAGTGGAACACTTCCCATTGTTTCTTTTATCTCTCAGTGCTGGTTTTATCTACCAGCAGACCCACAGCTTGTTTGGAAATAGAAGTCCACTGCTCTTCTCACTACCTCTCCAACCACACTGGTCAAACCAACAGTCTATCAATTCTCTCTTCTTCTAGAAAGGAATGCCAAGCAATTATTGTTTACATGAAAACTCTATGACAAAAATGTGAACATCAGAAGATTAAGAAGACCTTTAGAAGGACAGGGTCACACAGAGCAGCACTGGGAGTGGCTCCCTGAGCAAGGGGTGAGGGTCTGGGCAGTCTCTGTGGTCAGGATGACCCCAGGATGTGTCAGAGAGTCTCTTTTCCCAGCCCAGGAACCAAAGAAGAAGTCAGGATTCTTCTCTTCTGGTTTTCAAGGTTGTTTGGTTTCTGTTATCTGTAATGTCCTTTCCCTGGCCTGCTGAGATCCATTCAGGTCAGTCCATGGCACACTGACCACCCTTGGGGTGGTGTTGTCTTTTATACTGAAAACTACCTGTACATTATTTACAATAATTTCCCAATACCTCTCACCTATGTTAGACAGTGTGTTCCTACTCTAAACCAATCCAAAAGTGCCAACATCACCCAGAAGATGGAGGCTGGGGAAAAGGAGAAAGAAGGGCAAGGCATGCCCAAATCCCTCCATCTTGGGACCCTGAGCCCCTATTCTAAAAACCCCAAAATTCTGCTTTTCACCCTGTAACAAACCAACTATCATTCTACTTAAACTTTCATGGCTTGTAAATCCTCATATAAGGTTGGTAATTGTTTCCATGGGTTAAAATCAAAGGCACAGGTACCTTGGGCTCTGTGCCAAGGTCTCTGAGCCCCCTGGCAGGGTCTGGAGCCATCCAGGGCAGCCAGAGGGATGTCCTGGGTTCTGACAGCTCCTGGTACATAAGGAGTGAAATATCCTGAGATTCTTCATCCAGGAAGGTAGGGATGGGTTCATTTTGTATAAACCCAAAATATCTAAAAAATGTCTAATAATCTCTCATTTTTTGTTATTTTAGGGTACAAGCAGATGAGTTTAGCTATTAGCAGTGCTGTTTTTTGGGCTGTGGCCACTGGCCCTCAGGTCCTGTGTGTGTCCTGTTGGTCACTGTCCCTGAGGCCATGGGCAGACACAGCCTGGGTGTTGTTTCCATAGACTAAAATCCAAGGCACAGGTGTTTGTGACTCCATGCCAAGGTCTCTGAGCCCCCTGGCAGGGTCTGGAGCCATCCAGGGCACCCAGAGGGATGTCCTGGGTTCTGACATGAGGGAAAGCACATCCTGTGTGCCCCTGTTGAGAGTTTTTTGCAGATTTAGGAGTTCTTGCTAGACAAGGGCCATATTCAGCCGATGCACAATCCAGCCTGCTTGTACTAATGGACAATGGACACATTCACAAACAATGAATGATGGACATATTCAGAAATGGGGTCGGTATACCCTTGAAAGAGATACAAGAAGAAGAGTCATCAGGACTCAGCAAGTTTGGAAAAGTAAGAAAAAGGTGAGCCATGGGTGGGCCAGACAACCAGAGCAAGACGTGAAAAATTAGGTGATCCAATCAGCATTCTAATTTAGACATGTGAACAGCTAGGATTAACCAGTCATGTATTAGCTAGAGAGATGGGGACAGTAGAGATTTATTATAAATATAGTCCTTTTAGGGATAATAAATTTGGCTTCACTGGATCATACTGGTTATGGTGTGATGTCCCTGACCCTCCGCACCCCGCATCCCCCTGGGCAAAGCTGCAGCCAGCACTGAGCCCCCATCCCCAGGGCTGCGTGTGCAGCTGGGGCAGGGCCAGCAGGGCAGGGGTGGCCCTGGTGGCAGCAGGGAGGATGGATGTGCCATCAGGGTGATTTGCCTGACAGCACGTGGCTCCCTCCCCGGCTCAGTGCATGCATCTGTCACCTTCCCAGGGATTGAGGCAATAATTTACACTGGGAGCACTGCTGGGAAGGTGATGGCACAAGGAAGGTGCCATTCAGCACAAAAGCTGACAAAATCTGATTGTTAAGTAGCAGTCAGTGCATTCAGCTTCATCTCTCTCTAAAGAGCGAGGAGGGAGAGAAATACCCTGTATTACACAGAGACATGTTACAGGAGACAAATGCCAAGTGAATTCTCTATAAAACTGCTGTGCTTTAAAGCATTTTGCAGTCAACAGCCTGTCTTTTGTCTGCCCTTCCTTGTGACAGCTGCAGTGTGCCACAGACCTTAAATCAACAAAAAAGCACTGGAATATCCTGCTCTGGCTGCTTGGCAAAGAGCTCCTGTTCAGGTCGGCCTTCTTTAAAGAACCTGGCTCCCCCCCGCACATCTTCTGCCTTTTCTTGACTGTTCTGAGACTTTTACTTTTGTTTGCAAATTTCTTGTCAATTCAGGAAAATGGCACAGTGGTTAAGAAATGAATGTAATTCTGATACAGATGTTTTGTAGCAGAAAAGATTGGCAAAAATAGTAGTGGAAGGAATATGGTGTTTTTGAGGATCCCCAGGTTGAGGTGAGAGATGAGAATCTGACTTCATGCTCTCAGAAGGCTGATTTATTATTTTATGATATTAAAGAATGCTATACTAAAACTATACTAATGAAATAGGATACATTAGGAGGCTTAACAAGAATGATCATGAAAGCTCCTGACTGACTCCTCAGTCTGACACAGCTGATGGTGACTGGCCATTAATTAAAAACAATTCACATGAAACCAATCAAGCATTCACCTGTTGGTAAACAATCTCCAGACCACATTCCCAAGCAATCAGATAATTATTGCTCTCATTCCTCTCTGAGGCTTCTCAGCTTCCCAGGAGAAAATCCTGGGCAAAGAGGATTATTCAGAAAATATAATGGTGACATAAGGAAAGAAGAATTGAAATCCTGATCATCAGGTGGAGAAATAACAATCAGATCTGGTGAGCTGTGATTTGTGTAGTGAAGGCAGCACTTGAAAGCAGAGGGAATGTGGCATAAGAGAGTTTGCTGAAATTCCTTGTGCCTTTAGGTGGAAAGTTGTGTTTAGAAGGTGTGAAACACTTTGAAATGCAGTCAGAGCTTGGGCCCAGAGTTTGTTCTGCTGATGGTGTAAGCAGGCAGGGACTTACAAAGGGATCATGGATGGTTCTCGAGGAGAATGTTGTTTATGTAGAAGCTCTTTCTCCTGTCGCTCTGTGCTGGAGATGAAGGACTGAGCAAAAAGGCTTGGTCAGAAACACAAGCAAAACCTTCAGAACTGAACTCAACTTCTTTTTTTTTTTTTTTGGTCATTCAAACCAATCTAAGAATCATTGAAACCAAGGCTCTCAAATAAGTCCCACTGTAGGATTGGAGGGATTTTCAAGCATGGCAGTTTGCAGTGAGCTAGGACAACTATTAATTACTCCATCAGAATGTGAGAAAGGAATAATTTTTTCTGCCAGTTTACACCATGCAGTTTTCATTAGGCTAAAAACATACCTGGTCAAACGTGGGGGTAGGATTAGGAGCTTGAATACTAAAAGGTTTTCATCCTTTTTAGTTTACTTAGAAACATAAAGGTTGAAATTAAGATTTACTTTATCCTTGTCCACCAGGTTGAAATAATTAACCTGAATGCCTTAAACATAAGGATTTTCTCATTTGGTTCTTAATTTCTTGTAAAGACTCCATTAATGCTTAAATTTCTCCAATCTCTAGTGGGATCTGTTAATAGCCTTACACAGTGTCAGGGAAAATCATTGGTGCAGTGTTTGGAAATGGAGTTAAGTCAAATGGTCCACTCGTTGCTCTTTGTTAAAATAATTGACATGTCCATTTGTTTATGTAAGAAACCTTCATTTATTTGCCTTTCCTAAAAACTTTTCTCCTTTTTTTGTTCCTTTGGAATTGCCTTAAATGATTGGAGTCAGGCAAAATTTTCCCATTATCAAATCTTCTTTTTTTATTTTTTTTATATTTTGGAAACAAAGAGAGAAATTATTTCCTTGACAGCTTTTCCACAAACTGGAGCAGTGTGTGCTTTCTTCCTGCCACATCCTGCCCCCACTCCGAATGGCAGTGTTCATATCTCAGCCTCTTAATGGGAAACTCCTTTTTTGTGTGCTTTCACACCTTTGTGTCATTCAGTGAATTTTTATGCAGGTGAGATGAGAAAAAAGAAAACAACTTTCAATTATCCTGTGTTGCTTTATGTTTAAGTTCCCATTATGTATCTAATTGTGGTCTATTTGCTGCTTCATGTTCTGGTGAATTGGCATTGGGGTCACAAACCACATTAGCTTTTTCATCCTAAGAAATATCAGAAAACATAAGCCTGAAGCCTCAGATGATATTTTTAATCTCAGAAAAAAAAAAAAAGCAGTGATTTTGTTCATGTGTTTTTCAATCAATAGCAAGCAAATCAAATCTCCATGCTGGCTAAAAATGCTCAGCACAATTGCAATAAGGAGCCAATTGCTGAAAAAGTCAAATTACTTTTAAAAACATTATTTAAACAAGCACTTCAGAGATGCATTAATAGTTCTGAAATTACTCAAATCATGTTGTAGATATTTATTACACATATTTTGCATACATTCCAGGTTCCTATTTCTGCTGTGCACCTGTTTTTATGGACATTTTTGCCTTAGGATTATACCCTGGAAGCCCCAGGAAGATGTGCAAGTGAGGAGGGACAAGCTACATCCAGTCCATAGTGTTGAGTTCTGGTGTTAGTACAGTCAAAACAGATAATAATGGTAAAAAAAGCTCAGCTAATCTCAGGGCTCAGAACATTTACTTCTTGTTTTTTGGGGTTCTTTGTCAGCTTGAGCCCCTGGTTTTGTGTTCTGTGCCCTCTGTGGAGTGTTGCATCATACTTGCTTTTGGTTTTTTTTTCAGTTGGTTAAGTTTTGTGTCTCTGTGAGAAAATGCAGTTGTATTGAGCAATTGAGAAGAAAGCTCCAGAGAGATCTTAATGTATGGAATTTGTCACTGTTACTTCAATCTGTGAACAGAAAATAGACTTTGTTTTGAAATTCACTTTTTATCTCTGTCTTCTTCACTACCCAGCAGAATGTTGGTGGTTGTGGGGATGGGGAAAAGGAGGAGGAGCCCTTCTGTGTGCTGGGATTTCCCGGGGCTGTAAGGGATGCAAAAGGCAACAGAAGAGAGGAGAGGGCAGAAATGCTGAATATTCCAGCTGTGCTGCAATGGCATGTCCCTGTTTCATATCAAATACCTCAGCAATCCTCTTGATTTTATTATTTGTAGCACAACTATTTGTATTGCAAACAGGTCTAGAATTAAGCACAGTTTAATTCTCAGTTTGGGCACTAAAGCTCTGAACATGTTTATTTCCTTGGGATGTATTTTCATACTTGCCTGGTTTACTTTTATATGTTATTGTTTATAGTGTAATTTCTGGACTCCAAACCTGCATTATGCTTTTTAAAATTCCTTTTCACAAGTTCAGAAATAAAACTCGGTGAGAAAAAGCTGTGAAATGAGGCAGGCCAAGCTTTACAAATTGCAGAGTAATCCCAGACTGCTGTTTTACTACAATTTCCAAGTTATTTCTGCCCGGAGTAGGAACAAAACTATTTAATATAGGGCTGCTCTCAAGTTTTATTAAACCAGTTGCTTAGTGTGAAATTAATTTGTTCAGGAAGGAATATAAATCAGCTGAGGTGAAAGAAAATTGATTTTTACACCACCTTTCACTTGTTGCACTCTTAGTAGTATGAGCTTCATTAGACCCTTGGAGTGTTTATAGGTGTTATAAAACGTTTAACACTTGATGGATTGAGGTGCTTGAAGGGGTTTCAGGCATTAGGGGATTATATTGAGATTCCATTGCTCTCAGTCTGGAATTTGGCACACTGGGAAGGAAATGTGTGCTCTGTGTTGTCGTTTTAGCCACAAATAGAAACTTTTTGTCTGGCACTACAGGACTGATAGATGCAGTGAGAAACTCCAAGACTTGGAAACAATGCTGCAGCATCAAAGGTAAAATTGGTGTAAATAGTGTCAGAAATATAATGGAAATCACAAACAGAATTTGGAATTGTGCAGGAATTCATAAATGCTCCAAATAGGCATTTTCCTTCTGTGTCCCAGTTGTCAGTCCAAGTTCCCAGAAGTGTGATACTTGAGGTGTTTCTCCCTTGCAGAGAATGCATAATTATATTTCTATTATAGTACACATGCTGACATGGCAGTATTTAGTCATGAACAAGGTAGAAAATACAAAAATGCAGAGAAATCCCATCTTGGGAGATAGGAAACAGCTCACTTTATGTTGTAGGTCTTAAAACTTTAGCATCGTAGTTTATTACTGTGCTTTCAGAACTTTTTGGAAATGCAGCAGGTTTTACATATGATGGCAGTAATTTTCTTTCAGACTATGTAGTAGATGTGTGCTTTCCTAAAGCCAGGTGATGTATGGAATAAATGGAATAATGCCTGTGTTAGGTTTGTGGGCTTTGAGCTTTTGCCTCGTGTGCAGCAGCTGGAATCAGCAGCCTGGACTGAGGCTTTTTGAGTCCAGTCTAAGTCTAGATGACTTGGAAATAGAAATAGTAACTTAAATATTATAGGTGGCAAGCAGCTTGGGGCACTTGGTGGCTGCTCTGGAGGCTGTGGCTGCTCTCCGGCGGTGCATTGCTGAGCTGTTCTGCTGAGGGATGTTAAGTTTGGAAAATACATCCAGAATGTTTCCATGTGCTGCAGATCCTCACTCAGTGCGTTCCTGGAGGTGTGTTTGAGCCAGCTGACTCTGAGTGAATCATTGCTGCTGTGGTGGAGCAGCTCAGGAATGAGTTTTCACTCCCTGCACACCTGGAGCAGCAGCCAGCACTGCACGTGCTCCCTGGTCTCCTGCCAGTGGGGCAGGGACAGATGCCACTCTAATTAATAGTCAAAATTAATATCCTTCATGAATGCAGATGATTGAGGGAGGGCAGTATGAACAAGTTAATTTTCTCTCTGTTTCCAGAGATTGATTTTTGTCATTGTGTCCCCATCCCTGTTTACCTTGAGAGTTGTCTGTGTGAGTGTGGAGAGCAGACAAGCACAGCTCCTGGAGGATATCAGTGTACAGATCTGGGGGCAGAAGAAATGAAGTTTATTTCAGCAATACAAGCTGTGTGCTGATTCTTTATCCTTCTAACTAAAGATGGGTATTTACTTCATGAAGTTTTTTTAAGTCTTCACTATTAGCAAATAAGAAAAACTGAAACCAATCTTTCTTCATATTGTGGATTAATTTCATATTTGTGATAGCTTGATACATCATTTACAGTAACTTGGACAGAGGCTTTCTCTGAAGTCTTATTTGAAAAATCAGGGTATGCTTTTGTTGTTTTCTTATGATTTTATGTGCCTTTAGTCACCTCTGAGGTTTGTTACTGGGGTGCTGCTGTTTTTCTTGTGCTTGAATGAACATCATCTCTGGTTTGCCTTAGCAAGCCAAGGAAAACATGCAAACATGAAGCAGGTTACTTCCCACCATTCAAAAGGTATTTTGGTTCCAAGGAAGTACAAGCAGTGCATTCCTTTTGCAATAAAAATGCTGGCTTGATTTGGAAAAAAGTTTCCTTCTAAGAAACAGCTAATTCCATTGATAGCACATCAACAGCATATGTAACTCGAGTAAAGATGCAAAAATAAATCAAATCAAGTAATTACATAAATTGGAGCATCTTTGAGAAGTAGGACAAGTTAACTGAGTGTGTTATTTATTTAATACCAACTTAATATCACAAGAGCAAACAGTAAGACAGGTAAAGTACATCAAAATATTAATTATATGGATCCATGCTATAACTTATAAGAAATGCTTACTTACTGCTGCTCTTCAAGGGAATTGCTGATAGAAGTTAAAGCATAACATCTTGAATTATTCGCAAGTATCTGAATTATGATGGGTAGATCTAAATGATACCCAGAAGAGCTTTGATATTTAAACAGGACAGACATTTTACCTGTTCTCTCTGACTTGTGGCTCTGAATCATTCCTTCCTGAACAGATTTTCAAGCTGCAAACTATGAAAGTAGGTTTTCAAGTAAAGAAAATCACCTTGTTTTGGTTTTGTAGGCTAGATCCTAATCATGATTTAAAATGTTTAATATTGTTTTTCATTCCAAAAGCATTTCCAAAATGCTTTACAAGGTAATATTTGGGGGAAAAAACCCCCAAAATACTGCCATATTCCTTTAGACAAACTGTTTCCTGACAGCAGTGAGTTTCTGATGCTTTTGAAGTGATTGCCTTCTGTAACAAGATCATAAACCATTTTTAATTTGACTTGGAATAAAATTCCATTGCAGCAAGCAGTTATCTCCCAGTCCTTCCAACAATTTCTCTTTTAACCCCTGCAAAGATGAAGACACCTTTGAGTGCTGCCAGGCAGGATTTGGTTATTGCCCAGAAGATTGGGTGACTCAGGCTGGGATTTGCAGCTTTCGGTAAATGTGGCAGCTTTTTGAATCCAGTCTAACTCTTGATGAGTTGCAAATAGAAATGATAACTTCCATATTATAGGTGGCAAACAGCTTGGGGCACTTGGTGGCTGCTCTGGAGGCTGTGGCTGCTCTCCAGCCCTCATTGCCCAGCTCGGGGTCAGCCCCAGGGACTGAGCTCCTGGATGGAGCAGCCAAAGAGCAGCAGAGCAGCTTCCAGGAGGGTAAATCAGCTTGGAAAAGATTCCTCTCCTCTGAGTTGCTAGTGGGGAGTGCACTGAGCCAGAGGCAGTTTTGGCAGGAAGGATTGCTCACACTCCCATGGGCAGGGCAGCTCTGAGGAACATCCAGGTTTGGTGTTGTTTCAACCACTTCATCCTCAGTTTGAGCTCAGATTACTGCACTTTCATAGCTGCACTCTCTAAAGAGAAATGCCGATCCATTGCTTAGCATTGGAAATGATCTTTTTCTAAGGCTCAGTTAAGAAATCTGTGTAGAAAAATATTTTTATTGGAATAGAGGAGCTATTGCTTTATTTCTGTATTAACTCTGAGGAGTGAATGCTGATTGTGAGTGGAATCCCTGAGAAATGTAGCTTTGGTCAAGAAGAGAGTAAGGATGAACAGCACTTTATGCCATATTAATAATTTTTGTATTATCTGGAGATTCAGCTGCTTATTCCCTCTGCAGATTGAGAGTAGTTCCATTTCCATGGTATAAGCCAGACTCCACTGTGCCTCAATCCTCTGTATCTTGTGTCCTGTGGCATTCACATTCTTGAAAAAATCCCTTCACCCAGGATTTTTCTCCTGGGAAGCTGAGATGCCTCAGAGAAAAGGGAAACAACTCTTATCTCATTTGCTTCTCCTGTGTTGTGCTCATGTGGAATGTGTTTGGAGATTATTTACCCACAGGTGATTGTTCCATTGGATTCTGCTGGGAATTGTTTTCACTCCTTGGCCAATCAGGGCCAGGCTGTGTTGGGACTCTGTAAAGAGTCAGGAATTTTCATTATCTTTTTAGCATTCTGTAAGCATCCTTTCTGTATTCTTTAGTAGAGTTTAGTACAGTATTCTTTAATATAATATGTCACATTTTCTGGAAAAATCCCTTTGCCCAGGATTTTTCTCCTGGGAAGCTGAGAAGCCTCAGATAAAAAGGAAAAATATTATCTCATTTGCTTCTCCTGTGTTTTGCTGCTTTGGAATGTGGTTTGGAGATTGTTTATGCAACTGGTCATTGTTTCATTAGTTTCATAATTGTTTTAACAATGACCAATCACTGTCCAGCTCTGTCAGGACTCTGGAGAGAGTCAGGAGTTTTCATTATTATATTTTTAGCATTTAGTAAGTATCCCTTCTCTATTCTTTAGTATAGGTTTAGTATAGCATTCTTAATATAATATCATAAAATAATAAATTAGCCTTTTGAGAACATGGAGTCAGAGTCATCATTCCTTCCTGCCACAGGGCACCCCATAAATACAGAAGTGTCCCACAAAACCTCTGATCCTGGGGGATGTGGGCACAGGGATGGAGCCAGAATTCCTGTCTGCATCCCCATGGGCAGGTCCAGCAGGCAGGAGGAGCTTGGTGCAGGGCTGGATTTCAGGGTTTATCCCTTGGTTTCTGATGCAGCAAATCCAGCTTGGCTCCTTGTTGTAATGCTGACTGTCCTGGTGCTCATGAAATGTAAATGGAATTAAGGTATGGGACTGAATGTGCAGATTTGGGATTGTTTTGGAAGGTAATTCTGCAGGAAAATTTGCAGGGAGATTGATGAAGTGTTATCCATGAGGGTGCAATATGAGGAATCCCTGCACAGAGTGAGACTTGTCATGTTCAAAGTAGCGTGGGGAGTAGGGAAAGAAATGGAATAATTTAAATATGAAAGGCAGTGAAATGCAATGAATCACGGTATGACTAACAAGGTGATTTAGTGAGATGGAGTTAAGCTGGATGCAATGTGGTTTTAAAAGAAAAAGGTGGATTTAGTAATAGAATTGTCGACATTTGAAGCAAAATACAAAACAAGAAAAGTGTCTAAGGGGAGCTAATGTTTAGTAGCAGTATTTTCAGTGTAAAAACCATCAGGAATTTAATTATAATTTTGTTCATTTTACGCCATTTCCTACATCTATAACATTTACATAACAAACAAACAACAGCAAAAAAACACCCCAGGAGCAAGTTGCCAAGTTGTTGTAACATAAAATAAACACTAAATAGAAAACTTTAAAGAAAAAGAAAAATGGGCTATGACTTAACAGCGCCACTGTAAAATCAACAATTAATATATTACTCTACAAAGCACAGTACTAAGCAGTGTTGGATAAAATATGAACTAAAACATGACTGAGGGGTAGAATGAATTTTAAACAGCACCTAGAAATTTGTTCATTGGTGACCCAGCATGGGACTAGTGAGACCAGTGGTTAGGTACCATGTTCTGGTAACATATATCTAGGTTTTCAATATTTCCAGTGATTTTGGCTTCACAGCTGACATGCTAAATATATGGCATAAATTGTTGGAAGTGTGGGCAAATTCTTAAAGGGTTTAAAGGAGTGTATTTCTGGCTGAAAGGATTTGGCCGTGCAAAAAATGAAACTGCATAGCTTATTTTATGTATTCCTGTGTCTGATGAGCAAGACAAGGACTGGGGACACAGTGTTCTGATATTGAAATAAAATATTTATTTTGATGCTTCTTTACCAATATCTAAATTTAGACTAAAATTGTATTTTCTCCTTCCATTGTTTCCCTCACTAAATAGCAAGTACTGTTGTTTCTTTCATAAGAGGAAAATGCCTGATTCCTTTTAAGATTAAAAAAAAATATTCAAAGTGAGCTCTGCGCTGAGAATTTGTATGCTGAGCCTGTCAGACTGTGAATCTTTATTATTACTGAGCTTTATCCTTGAGTACATAGCTTGCAATCCAGTGTGAATATTAAGTGTCAGGCTCAGATGCTCTGTGAGGGATTTGCAGGGGCTGGCAGGCTCCTGTCCTACCATTCAGCCCCCTCCCAGTGATGAGGATATCGTGAATATATCATACCTGGCTTCATTCCCCAGGTGTCACTTGGCTGGGCTGCAGCTCCTGGTGCTGGGAGGGATGGAGGGGGTACCACTGCCAGCAGCCTGGATTCTGCTGGGGTGCTGGGGAAGGGCATGGAGGAAGGAAAAATTATGTGGAACTGGTCACTCAGAAATGGTCATGTTTACAAATCTGGTTCTTTTCCTGCTGAAAGAACTCTGCTCAAAAAAACTCACTATTGTATTTGCAGGGAATGCCCCAACAAAGGCAGGAATGATGAATCTGACTCCCTGTTCTCAGAAGGCTAATTTATTATTCTATGATACTATATTATATTAAAGTATACTATATTAAAGAATACAGAAAGGATTCTTATAGAAGACTAAAAAGATAATAATGAAAACTCCTGACTCTCTCCAGAGTCCTGACACAGCTTGGCCCTGATTGGTCAAAGAGTGAAAACAACTCCCAGCAGAATCCAATGGAGCAATCACCTGTGGGTGAACAATCTCCAAACACATTCCACATGAGCACAACACAGGAGAAGCAAATGAGATAAGAATTGTTTTCCTTTTCTCTGAGGCGTCCCAGATTCCCAGGAGAAAACTCCTGGGTGAGGGGATTTTTCAGAGAAGGTGAGTGCCACAAACTCACCTTTCTGTTTATCTAGAAATAACCAATCTGACCCTAAGAATTTCCCACAGATGTCTATGGGTTACACAGTTTATACTTTTTAGTCCTTTTTTCTCCCATGGAAAGTCATGTTACTCTTAGGGGAAATCTGCTGCTTGACACAGCTGAGCTTCCTCCTTTTTTCCTTCTGATCAGAGCAGAGCACTTGAACTCCACTGTGGGATCTGCATGGACTGCTCCCTACTTGTGACTTTACGTTTTGTAATCATTGTCAAATTGCACCCAGCTGGGAGCAACAACAATAAATAATTCTTTCAGCCCAAGGTTCTCCTGTGTTGTATAAAACAAACACTAACTTGGCTTTTGAAATCAGTTGTAGTCATTTTATGTAGCAGGAATAAATCTCCAAATATGCCAGGCTTAGATTATTTTATTTTTTGGCTTTTTTTCAGAGTGAAATGATTTTTCTGCATAAAGAGTAAGAACCTTGTAGATAAAACTACAATGTGCCAAGGGTGCAGTAACCTCTACCCTCTGTGCAGCAATGCCCTGAGGTGGGTACCACGGGCTGGAGATGCCTCCAGCATGGTTTGGGATATCTGGGGGAAGGCTGATGACCTTACAAAAATCCATTTTCCTAGAGATTGGTGTTTGTCAGCTGATCCATCCCACCGCCTCTGTCTCCAGCATGTGAATTGATGTTTTTCTTTTCTTTTAAAATAAAATTAATTTATTTTATTTTCATTGGTGATAGAAATATCTTTGGATCAGAACATTTGGTGTGTCTACCCAAAAGAGATTTATTTTTCTTTGCTAAGTCCACAAGAGACAGGCTCCAGTCTGTGGAATGTGATGGACACTCTAACTATTATTTTTCTGTTAGGGCTCAGACATGTAGCCGGCTGTTTCTCTAAGAATATTTATATCATAAATCACAAAGCTGTTGGATAAACTGGTGGACTATGGTTTGCTTTTATTTTTTCTTATTCTAGTCTTTGATTTCAAATGTTATTGACATCTACATTTCTTAAGCAATGCAAAATTTCTGTTAAAACTAATAACAAATAGGTAAGCTTACCATTCTTCTCTCTACATGGGCTATTTCTTTCTGAACTGTATTGCTTATAGAGCTGTGATTTATTTCTTGACCTGTGATAGATGAGAGAACCACTAGTTTAAAAATGCAGAGTGCAAAGCCTGTGTTCTGGAAATGCAATGTTCCTGCTTCCCAGTGTTTGTCAGGGCTGGAATTGGTGGGAGGACCTCTCTAGTGGCAGATGAGGGCAGTTAAGCCTTTTTCAGATTATTTTGTCATTTCTGCACCTCCTTTGAGCCCGTGGTTCCCTGGGATGAGTGGTCTCAGTCTGGCAGGACAGCTCTGTTGCCATGGCTAACAGGGGAGCAGCACTGCTGCTCTTGGTGGGATTTTCTACCTGCTCATGGGGCAGAACAGTCTGTGCTGTGGGAAAGAGGGGAGAAACAACCAAACAAACAAAAAATGTGAGAAGAAAAGCTCTGGAACTCGAAAGAGTTCCATGGAAATAGGAATGGGGAACTCTGTGCCCTTGGCTTTGCTCCTTCCCTGCATTGACAGAGGAGCTGAGGCTCTGCCTCTGAGCTGTCTCTGCAGCCAAAATTCTGAAAGGTTTTCTTGTAAGAGACCCACATTCCTTTCAGCTTCATGATATGTTTGCTGCTGTACTTAATCCTACAGGTTTTGTGCTGAGTAAATATGTAAACATCCACATGGCCTCAGTCACAGGAGTAACCCTTTTTAACTCAGTGGTTTACCTTCTTTTTTAGGTATTTATTTAAACCTTCTGGCAGTTTCAGTCACAGGTAGGGGGATATGCATTGTAAATGATGGTTTTATCTCAGGTAGGATATGGAAATAACCTCAAGCTATCCTTGCTTCTATCCCAGTCTAGTTCTGTGCTGCAGCATGTGCAGCAGCCCTGCTGCCCTTTGGGGTTTGTAGAATATTTTAAAAGTAATATTTTAACAGATGTGACCATTTTTCCTCTGTACCACCATGCAGCTGTGAAGGCAGTGGTGGTCACCATCTCCATAGCACAGACTTTGCAGTTGATGTGTTGAAGTTCTTCTCTGTTACCAGTCTTTAGTTGCACAGAAAATGCGCTGAGGGGCAGAGCCCTACAAAGGGAAGCACCTGGAGAGCTGTGCCAAAGGTTCAGGACAGAGCTGAGACTGAGTCTGTTCTCACCTTTCCAGTGTCTACCCTCAGGTACAGATACAAACAATGCAGAATAGAGCATCAACCAGCAAACAGTGCAAACCACTAACATTTGCATTTTATATTTCCAATCAGTTCTTATGCCAAGAGAAACTATTCAATTTTAAGTGCTATTTGGACAAATCCCTGCTCACATTCACCAAATCTCAGTGTTTATCCTTCTATCACAAAGAGGACTTCCATGATTCCATGATACAAAAATATGCTCTGCGTCCTTTGGATTCCAAATGTGCTGTGTGCCATTTTCATTCTGGGACAAAAAATTTACTTAATTTTGGAAGATCAGAAACTGAGACTTCATAGAAAATTATTTTTGGAAGATTTTGCAGTATTTTTAATTTTATAGAGAATATTTGCTTCTAGCAATCACTGCAACTGATCTTGTTAATATTTTTCATGCTGTTACCCTTTGCAGTACCCCATGTGCATTCCTGCATTTGTAGTTGGTTGTGCTTTTACCCTTCCACACAAAATTCCATTTTTGACATTGTATCAGGTGTTCTTTCTCCTCCTTGAGTTTCTTCTGTGCCCTCTTCACAGGACACAGCCTGTGCTTGGTGCTTTGTCCTTCCAGGTTCTGTGCCCCAGGGCACCTTGATCCCATCCTGCTCCTGTCACACAGAGCATACCCTGGGACCTCTCCAGCACTCCTGGAGGAAAAGCGAATCTATGGGGTCTGAACATGCATCCAGCACATCCCTGGTGGCTGTGGCTGCACTGAGGGCCAGGTCTGAGCCCTGTGGCTCCCAGTGCAGTGTCCCAGGGCTGGGGCAGCTCCCAGGGGCTCTGTGGTGCCCCAGGGGGCACAGCCCAGCTGGGTCTGGAGAGCAGAGCCAGCTCCACTTAATGCCTCAGGTTTGAGCTTTTCTATTTTTCAGATTCTGTGCTGCTTTAGTGTTTGAGGCTCCATATTCAGGGATGGTGAGCTCTGTGCACAGAGCAGGGAGACAAAACAATTCCTGCTCCAGCTGGGCACCAAGGACAAATGATCCAAATCTCCGCCCAAGACCCTAAAAAATATGGGCTGAGGAGAGAAAAACAAGCAGGGTGGGACTTCGTGGGCTAAAGCTGGAACTGGACAATGAACTGCAAGATGCAAATGGAGCAGAACGGATCACAGTGAGAGACCCCATGGCCTGTCACCCATTTTGTGACCATTTTGGTTCATCTTGGGTGCAGCCCTGGCTGGGCTCTTGTGCTGCCCAAGGTGGATCCATGGAGGAGATCCTTTTAATAATCCCTGCTTTATTCTTTAGCTCTGTCCAGCCTCTGTTCTAGCTCAGCCTTCCCAAGACATCCCACTGACAGCCCCAGGGTGCACCTGGGGGCTCCAGGAGCAGCAGCCCCTTGGGATGGAGGGTGACAAGGGGACCTTTGGGGTCTGGAGTCCCCACTGGCCCCCAAAGGCTGGAGAGAAGGGGCAGTGTAGTCAGAGGGCCATGTCTGAAATCAGCCAGGCTGGAGATGGAAACCCCATTGCACAGTTGAAGCCAGGGCCCAGAGCCTGAGAAATAATAATTTTTTCCATTGTGATAGGAAATGCTGTTTGTAAAGTATCCATTGTAATGATTGAATTAAAAAAAAATAGCCATACTAAAGTGTTGCTTAAGAGTCAGGATTAAATTTAATGGTAATAAAGTGCAGCTAGAAATGCTCAGTAAATGGTTTCAGTCCCCTCTTCTAAGGCTAATCAAGGCAGTGAGCTGCTCTGTGTTGAGCATCCTGGCATAAATATCAAATGTGGTTTATCATATTCCAGTTGCATTTAGTTTTTTCTCCTTTTCCCTTTTTTTAACCTGATGTTCTGAGGATTTCCTTTTAGTGCCTACAAATATCTCCTTTTGACAGACAGTGCAAATTAAAAGATATGGCTGGGCAAAGGAAACTGGAACCCAAATATGCCCCCTGGGTTTTCATTTACAGTTAGAAGCTACAGACACAATTACTGCTGACAGAAATGCAGAAGCCAGTGGCAGAGTGCATGTGGCAGTAGAGTCGTGCCAGGCAGTAATTGGGAAGATTATTTTTAATCAGAGCATATCCTACAGCCCAAACATTAGAAATCTCTTGTAAGGCTGACAGGAAATTAAACTGAGACCAAACAAAAAAAGCCTCAAAATATAAGTAATATGGTTAGAAGTCTAATCATGGCAGAACTCAGTGCTTGTTGTATTTGGTTGTTATCTAAAGGGAATGGCTTTTAACTTGCAGCAAGAGATATCATTGTTTAATTGCATTTTTAGAACAGAATTAAAAAATATCAGATTAGATCAATTTAGACACAGGCTTTTGATAAAGGTCTGAAGCAGTAGATGTTAAGTCAGGCTTAGTAATTGTATATATGTATTAGTAGTGATTTTTATTATTGCTTTAGGTAATTTTATTTTCTTTAATATAATCCTTAACGAAACCACTTCTACTGGAAAGTAACAACATGTCTGGGATACTCTTGGAATGCTTGGCTCTGGTGACATTTTTGAAGGCTGGATGGACTGGGGCTCTGTCTCAGTGACCCTGCAGAACAAGCTCAGCTTGTTGGGGCTGCCTGAGCTGCTGCCCTGAGGGAGAAATCCCTGGGGTGTCTCAGTACTGGCACTTTCACCTGGAAACACTTCTTCATTTTTAAGTGAATCTTAATAGATAGTCATCTGTGCCAAACTTCTCCCTGCACACTCAGCTGGGCTTCCTCCAGCTGCCTGTGCAGTTTCCCTTGTCCCTGAACAGAGCAGGTGTGGTGTTTTCTGGGGCAGGAATTGATGAATCTGACTCCATGTTCTTAGAAGGCTAATTTATTATTTTATGATATTAGGTTATATTAAAGACTACTATAATAAAGAATAGAGAAAGGATACAGAGAGAAGGCTAAAAGATAATAACGAGAACTCGTGATTCCTTCCAAATTCTGACACAGCTTGACTGTGATTGGTCATTAAGTCAAAACAATTCACATGAAACCAATCAAACAATGGCCAGTTAGATAAACAATCTCCAAACCACATTCCAAAGCAGCAAAACACAGGAGAAGCAAATGAGATAATATTGTTTTCCTTTTTCTCTGAGGCTTCTCATCTTCCCAGGAGAAGAATCCTGGGCAAGGAGGATTTTTCCAGAAAATGTGACAGTGACAAGCAGGAGCTCTGTGGTCAGGCTCTGCTGCTCTTGGTGTGCCTGCCACATGTAAATGTTGTAATACCAAGTACAAGAAAAACTTGGCTGATTGGAAGTGTATTTCTCAGTCATAGGAGTGCAAAACTTGCCTATTTCATGTTTTGCCACAATTGATGGCAGTTGTGGAAAAGGAAATTTAGCACTGGTAATGTACAGGTGGCGTTTCTCCACAGGATTGCTTGTAGCTGTGCGGGCAGCTCTCAATGGCATTTTATGTCAGTGTGAGGAATAAGGTGTAATGCTCAAATCCAGAGCCAGCCAGGTTATCCTGAGGCCTGCAAATTGGATTTTATCACAATTACAGTAGAGATTTTCCACACAAAACTACTGGCATTTTCCAGCTCCTTCCAGTATTTCCTTCTACTGAAAGTTGCTTCATAAAATCATGTGAATATGTCTGAAATCCTGCTGGTTGTTTAGATATTGCCAGAATAGCTGGGTAAGAAATTAAATGTACTTGGTAAGGCAGATAATTTCAGTGTGTACAAGCCCTGGAAATTGTGCCCTGTTTACTGTTAGGAATTTTACTGACGTGGATAAAAAGCATATTAAATTTACTGACAGATTGATTTGATTATACTCTGACCTAAATGTGTATTGTCTTTGGAGACTCGAAATATGGACAAAAATTCTATTTTCAGGAGTATTTATATCAAAGAGTCCATATTGCCATTTGCACATGGAAATGAAAAATGCATGTAGGGAGAATCTGTTAGGTAAAACATGGCTGAGCTTACTGTACCTACTAAAATTCAGTGAATAATTCAGTAAAATGTTACATGTCACAGCTGCTCATTAATAAGAAAGAATGGCAGGGAATAGAGTGTTATCCTATTGGAATTCCCAAATCTGTGCTTGTAAAGCATATTCTGAATGCCCCCCTTTTTATTATCCATTTTATGACAACTTTTCTTTCACAAAAATGCTTCAAATTTTCAATTGAAGAATACACAAAAAGCAAATTACAGTGGTGCGTTCCTATTGAAACAGAAACCTGTGCTGGGGAAAATTTACAGTAATGGCTTAATAATTTCTATTTTAGTAGGTAAATTTGCTATGAAAACATAGATTTTTGGTTTCAAATGCATTGCAAACTGTCCATGGAATGTGTAATAAATAATGAGGCTTGTGAATCGATAACCAGATTTTGCAGTTTGGCTTTGTACTGCAATAAAAAAACCCTTCTGACCCAACAGTGTGTGCAGTGACAGCCCAAGCAGTGGATTATCAATTGTATTTTTTGTTGGATCTTTCTGTGAGGGCAGAGCACAAGCAGGAGCTGCCCTGAATCCCTCATTCCCACTAAGAATGTGATTTTCTCTCCCCAGGAAACTCCACAGAAGCCCCATGCGAGTGGTGCCTATTGTTTCCACGAGCAGAGCCTCCTCTCAGTAAGTCCCTGGGTTTTTTCTTGCCTGTTGATTTTCCCAGATCTCTCTTGTGCTCTCCCAGTTAATGCAGAAATCCCTGGGACTCTCCAGCTTGCTGCATCACCAGGCTAACAGAGCACAAGTAAAGGGTCTGAGGGTTTCAGTCTTCAGTGAGCAGTAACATCCTTAGGAAATGATCTTGCCTGGTTCTGGCTGGAGGTTAAAATGATTTTCTCTTGTGTTTCCCTCGTGCATGTTTGGGTTGTGTCACTGTCGTGTTTGTGCCACCTTTTTGGCTGATTACTTTGTGTACAGATTACTCACAGACACTTTGTGCCCTCAGAACAGCAATGGATAATTAATTCACCCTGCTGTCCTTTAGAAAATGCTCTCTGTAAAGTTAGAATAGGGAATATCACGAATTAAGCTCCAAAATTTATAGGACATATGAAAAAAGTATTTGTGCTGATTAGTTTTTTGCCTTTTCCCTTTCTGAGGTTTTCAAATCCAAACCACTTGTTGCTTGTTCATACTTGGAATTTATTCTTTAGTAAAGTTTTTCTTTGTAGCCTGTACATAAACCCAAAAATGATTAAGCACTTTTTATTCAGGATATAGATTTCTATACTTACGGTAAACAGAGAAGTGTCAGACAAAACTGTAATTTGTGGTGGATGTATATTTTATATTTAAACAGTTTTTAATAATCCTCTGCTTAAAATCAACTCCAATTCTCAGCTATTTTGTATTAGATAATGAGCATGGTTTGTTCTGTATTAGGCTGAGTATACTTTGCTTTATATGCATTTATAATTACACTCTTCTTTGTTCTGTGTTGCACATGGGTATTGAAAAAATAATAGACTGTGTTCACTTTTTTGTTCCACTGTATTAATGTGAGAAGCTGAGTTCTGCCCCAACACACAAAGTTTCATGTCACTGAAAAAATTAGACACACAGTCCTTGCTAGGAAAAAAAAAATAAGAGTTTTGCATTTATTCTCCTACACTGAACACAATCTTCCTCCTAATGTCTTTGAAATAAGATTTCATTATTTCAAAAAGACTGCCTGGCTTACTGGATGAAAAAAAAGCCTGTTCATCTTGAGGATAGATTTAAATCAATTCTGTAGTGCTCAGCATGCTTGTTGCTTTTAGCTTTTCCTCTGTCATGAACAGTATTTTCTAGCACAGAATAACCTTACAGCCCTTAGCAGAATTTGATGCAATTGACAGCTTTTGTTAGAAAAATTCTGGTAAAAAATTGCACGGAGGAGGTTGGGGTTTCCAGCCCAGGGGAGACAGCAGTCCCTGAGATAATCACAGCATGTTTGGAGGAAGCTCACATTAATTTGGCTGTGAACACAGTGCCTCAATAGCTATAAATTCAGTTTCCAGGAAAAGAAATTCATTTTTTCCTCAACAAACTAAAGCAGAGGTTTTGGGGAGCTGAAGAAGAGAGAAGAAAAAAATGCTCGTTTGGAACCTGAGGAAGGCTTAACGCTCCCAAACCCGCTTGTGCATCATTTGCTGATTATTTTCCCGGTGCCCGTAAGGCAGCAGCAGGACTCTCCATCAGCTGAGGGGTCCCTGTGTCAGCAGGCTCAGCCCCAGCCCCGGGTGTTGCCTGGAAACAGCTCTGGATGGGAGCTGGCTCCTGGCAGCCCCATCTGCCTGGGCGGGATGCCCTCCTCACTCCCGGGGCACTGGGCACAGCTACCGCACTGCTGGAATGCTCTGTCCCCTTCCCTGCCTGAAAAAAGGCATTGCAAACCACAACTCCCACCCCCCAGCACACAGGTGTTAGGGTGTTGGAATTGTATGGGTTGAAATGAATATCTGCTCCTTGTCAAAATCTCCTGTAATAATGGAATTTTGTATTCCTTGGGTTGAATTTCATTTCAGGTCCTAGCTATAGTTGATTTGTAGTTGTTTTCCTGTTTCATTTTGATAGAGAAATATGTTGAGGTAAGTCTAGTTTGAACTAGAGAAATCCTGGATTTTAAAATTCAGTTTCCCAGCCGATGGATTTGGGTGCTTGACCTTCTGTTAATGGTGCAGTGATGCCTCCGGTACTCCAGCAAAGCTGCAGTGCATTGAGCAAACCAGTAAACAAAGCAATACAAGACAGCTCCAGAAAACCACTGAAAATAAACATGACAGGCAGGGGAGATAGAATTGTTCCAAATATACAGTGGGAAATCAAGGACAAATAGTGACTGGCAGGGGGTCTGGAGCAGAAAAAAGAAAAGAAATCAGAAGTGTTTTGGTGTTTGGCAGAAAGTTTCTACAATTCTTGCCCATTCTGTTGTTTTTTTTTTTTTCTTCTTCTTCAGGTTGTGCATGCAGCAACAGCTGTTCCATAATTTGATAAACATACTGTAATTAAGTGATCTTGTTTATTAGTAACACCTTTCCCTGACTAGGAGATTTTAAAGTGTCAGAGAAAGGATGAGCCAGGGGTGCTGCTTCATGTTAATTTGACAGCTTCATCCTTTGGAAGCTCTGCTGTGGTTATCCATGTTTTAAACCCTGCTGGATGTAAAGATATTTATATTAAAAGGCTTTTGCTCTCCAGTCTTACCTTGCAGAGGCACCTGCAGGAAGAGCTTATAAAGCCAGGGGAAAAAAAAAGACATTTAAACCCCTTTTCTCTAATTTTAGAGTGAGCTGTGTTTTCCTTGGAATTGTAAACACGCAGAACAAAATAAGGGAGAAATAGCTGTAATTGCATTGAAAATATTATAGGGCATTATGAGTCCTTTTCCCCCCTCATTAAACACATCTTGAAAAATTGTTAAAACAATAAATCTATTTTCCAAAACATCATAGCATGCCATGGAGGAGTCTGAGGAGTTTATTGTGATCTAGGGATTTCTACCTGAGAGATGTGAAAAAAAAATAAGTTGTGAAAGAGACCTATTATAAAATACCTGAATTCTCTTGGAAAGAAACCAATATTATAACTTTATTCTAAAAAATATAGAAGAAAAAAATTAATGATGGTATTCTTTTTTATCCATCTCTCTCCATTCTGATGCAGTCTGAATGAGAGTATTAGTCTAGAGAGTTGAATATTTTTTCAGTTGCAGCACTTTGAATTACTGATATGTGCAAATTACAGTAAAAAAGGGATGAAGAGTGGTAGTTAGACAACGTAAATGATGCAGTAAGTTCTGCTCCATTACTTTATCTCAGCTAGGATGGGGAACTGTTTAGTTGTTAGGATCTGCTCCACTGTCATATTATTCATTGTTGTTTTGCAATATCTTCAAATATCTTCAACAGTTATTGTAGGAATTCATTAAGGGCCAGGAGCAGCGAGGCATTTCCCCACTCCTAATGATGAGCAGAGAATATTCTCATGGATGTTTTTGCTTCAGAAAAAGCTTAACTAGGGTAGCTGAGCCTGACCTGTGTTGGATTTATCTCTTTTTTTTCTTTTCCTAGTTCTGCTGTGTGGTAATTCAGTGTTAGGTGGCTGTTTGTAATACTGCTTTTCCATTAGATATGTTTCACTAGATATGAGCTTTCCTGTTTAGGGAGCGAAATATACTTTTGTTTAATTTGGTGGGCTTGGGGTTTTTAAAATCTGCATGTCCCAAGGTTTCATTTACCACAGGGGAAGAAAATGTTGTGGTTTTTTTCCTTGCTGTCATTAATGTGAAGTTTTTATGAGTAGAATCACCATTTTTTTGGATGAAGGAGCAGTTATGTGGGAGCAGTTTTATAGGAGTCACTGTTAAACCACTGCTATAATTTCTCATTTCCTGAATGGTAAAAGGGCTACAAACCAGAGTATCAGTGGTCTGCTTGTGATTTACAGGTGATTCTGCTGCTCAGCTCACTGAAACCATGATCTTCCTATGGAAATAAAGGAGCTGTCCTTGTTTAGATTGTGCTTTATCACTGCTGCAGGTGATTTCTGTATTTATTGGGGCAGCTCAAGTTACTCTCTCAAAGCAGATTCAGGAGCATAAAGCTCACTGAAATTGAATAGGGCATCTTGAAAAGAAGAGGCAGACTCCTAACACAAGGGGGTTTTTTGAAATACCACTGTAGATTATCACAAATTACAACTCTGTAACTAAAATTAGCATTGTAAATTCCCTTGGCTGTACACAAATGCACATGGAAAGAAATATTGCGACAATTTCCTAATTTCTCCTTCTCTTTTAACAATTCGGTCCCTATTTCTTTCTGATGGATTCTTCTGTGCACTTTCTAAATTCTCCATCTTTCCAAGAGGTGTTTTGAGTTAACCAAGTAAAAGCCTTAGGGGTTAAATACAGCCTGGCCTGAGCCTGTGTATTTACAGTTCATGGCAGCTTGTTTTCTGAACATCACAAAGACATTTTCTTACTCAGGATTTATGAAAATTTCCACATGCATGTAAACACCCAAAATACTTTCACTGGCAATTGTTTGCACTCTGGATGTTCTCCAGATTGCAGCTTTAAGAGGATTTTGATCAAGTTCATTTCCACAGCTCCGTGGCATTTAAGAGCTATCAAGCCCCAATATTCCTGTGAGATTAGTATGTGCTATTATCTCTTTATTACAGAAGGAGAAGCCAGAAAATTGAGCAGCCTGAGTGATGTGCCAGGAGAAGGACTGTAGCAGAGCTAGGATTTGAATTCATGTTTCCCAAATCCCAAATCATTGCCTACGTTCTTGGGCCATCTTTCCTCTGCTCTGCCTCTAATCCAGTAACTTTTATTCTTAATGATTTTTTCATTTGACAGTGAAAAAGACCTTATAATTTCATGCTCCTTCCTGTCTCATAAAATTTGAAATTTTTCCTTAAGAAAATCCTGCAGTTATTAAATGTGTATGGAAAGTGTGTGATATGCAAAGTGCTATCAGCACAGGGCAAGGCTAATTGAAATATGACATTCCTGGTGATGATCTGGGTCATGCCAGGGGTGTCCCCATCCTTTAATGAAGATATAAACTCAATCCCCTTTACTTTGAAGAGCTTACAGACTTCTGAAAGTTTTTTTTTTGGTTTTGCAGGGTGGAGATGCAGCCACAGCAGGCACTTGGGTACTCAGTGCAGGAAATTTTAAACCTGGCCAGGCTGCTCTGGGTTTTGGGGTGTGCTGCTGGAAAAAAACACTGAGTGTGGGCACTCAGGGTCAGAGTGAGTTCCCTCAGTGCTGTGGTCAGTGGGGAATCCCTGTGCCTGCACACAGAGCACTCAGAGCCCATCTAATGCCCTATAAATGGCTCTTTATCCTGATCTGAGGTCCTACTGAGCATCCCTGGGCACAGCCTGGTCCTCTCCCAGTGGGGGAATGTCTTTACTGCTCATGGAAATGAACAGGAGCATTGGATTGCAGGAATTTAGAGGTGAGGGAAATTTCATTTCTTTTTTGTCCCCCCATTACATTTGAGGTTAGTTACTAAATCACAAGTCTGTGTTGTGGCGTAATTCCTGTGTAGCACAGGCCCAACCAATAGACAACAGCCTTTGTGGGAATTTTTATTTCTCCTTCAAGATGTGTTAGAAATCATATAACTGATAAGTCTTTAAATTTTGGATATGAGGTGGCAGTTGGAAAATGCATCTCCAGGGAGGAAGGAGAGCTCTGGGGAGTAAGAAAAATCTGTTGATATAAAATGAAAATTTTATCTTCATGCTGCATCGTTTGAGAAACTAAAATAGGTGAAACAACGCGAGTTTGGCAAAGTGGATTTGTATCTGGCAGCATTTATTTTTCCTTCAGGAGTGTTTAACATCAGAAACTAAGATGTTCCTCCTGGAACTGCTCTGACTGTGGGCCTTCCTAGGAGCTCACTGCACATGGAGTATTCTAGAACTTACCACTGGGGTTCAGCAGTGTGGGATTTCTCACCAAGGAGTTAATCCATCATCTTTCACAGTATTAAAATATGTTTGCGCCTGTTAATGCATTAAGGAGAGCAGCTAGTGACCTACCAAAACCTCTTGCACACTAATCAGGACAAGTTTGGGCAGGTGGGTCCAAGAGCAGAGTTCTTGGCTGTGTGTGCAGAGGGAGTGTGACGGTGTTCACAGGGGTCCCAGGACGAGGGAAGAGATGACAATCTTGACTCCATGATTTATTATTTTATTATATATATTATATTAAAACTATACTAAAAGAATAGAAGAAAGGATTTCATCAGAAGGTTTGAAAGGAATGATGACAAAAACTCATGACTCTCAGAGAGTCCGAGCCGGCTGACTGTAATTGGCCATTAATTAGAAACAACCAACATGGGCCAATCAAAGATGCACCTGTTGCATTCCACAGCAGCAGATAATTATTGTTTTTCTTTTCCTTTGAGGCTTATCAGCTTCTCAGGAGAAAAAATCCTAGCATAAGGATTTTTAAAATATAAAATATGTCTGTGACAGAGGCAGGGCTGTGTGTGCTCCTAAATCCTAAATTCTTGTGCAGCCCCAGCTCACTGGTTGAGGAGGGAGAATGAGGAAAAAGAAGAGAGAAAAATAATAAAGACAATCCTGATGCAAGCACTGCTCAGCCACAGCCTGGCAATAGCAATAACACCCTCATCAGCACTGCTTTAGTCACAAATCCAAAATACAGCCCCACATGGGCTGGATCTGCATTTCTGTGATGAAAATTAACCTGCCACACCTATAATATTCCTGGTTTTCTTCACTGTGAAGTTTCTGCTTTCCTCATCTGCACCCCAGAGGAACTTTCATGAGCACACCTAGAAAAGAGAAGAGAAGCACTGGCAGAATGGTTTTGTTTGTTTGAGAGTTTGTTTTTGTGGTGTTTTTTTCCCTTATCTTGAAGGATAGTTTACACAGCTAAATGACACAGTTATAAAAAATATATATATATTGGGCCTACACTGAGAAAAAAATTGATCTGAAATCCTTCACAAATTATGTTTTTATCAAGACCAAGATGTTGTGTGCTATTGATTTTTAGATCCACACAGCCTACAAGTAATAGAAGTTGCGGAGACAAAATAATTTAAGATGGTTTTCTGTCTTTCGTGTAAGCCAGGTTAGGATATTGAAGAACAAATCAATTTCTTTGCCACTCAGATTCCTTGAAACCCAAAAGTAAATTTCAGCATGAGTTATGGTTCCCAAATATTTGTATTTTCTGGTTCCAAGTTTTTTCCTGCAGGCAATAGGCCTGGTTTTGTCTGACAAGCTTTTTTGCACCTTGGTCACTATTAGTGCAACAGGGAGCTGTAAATAAAATCATACAGGAGGCAGGAGCACCATGGATGAAACCTAGCAGCAAAAATGTGAAATGGAGTTGTGCAAAAATCTCGTGTAAATAGCAAAATATGCAGAGGATTCAATCCAAAGTAAGGGGAAATGATGAAGTGGCAGAAGCCCATCTCTGGTACTGGGCTCCACTGCCCTGTGTGCCCTGATCACACTTTGAGGGATCAGTTCTGCTGAAAGTGTTGGATAATCTGGCAATGGGAGCTGGATGGATCAGGGCAGAATCAGCTTCAGGGAGGTGTCTTTGTCATTCAGGGTAGGAATTCTGAATACTTGAATCATTTGGCTTCAAATAACACTCACCTGGAGAAATAAAACATTGATGGGAGCTAAGAAAACAATAAACCCACTACAACTAATGAAAGCAGATAGTACACAAGTGATTTTATGGCAGCTCAGTACAAGTTCCTATGGCTGACTCAGGAGTGTTTGTTTAAGGAATGTGTTCAGGAGGATATTTCGATTTAACAGCTACAGGTGTGCTCAGAACAGCACACTCTGTGTTAGACAAGTTGTGGATAAAGAAATTACTTGTTTAGACCTGATGTTTAACTACACAGGAAACCTGCATTTGCATAACTTGATGAATAACATTAGAGTTGGCTTTTCTTCAGCTTTGTTGGGTACCAGAGGGAGAGAGCAGGAACATTCTGCAGAGAGTTCTTTTAAAGCAGCTCTGAAGCTCACTTGTTGAAATGCTGGAAATATTTTGTACCAACTGATGTGCAGTTAAATGGAATAGACTGATCCTCAGTAGGTTCAGGGGTATTTGCATCATCATCTAGTTTTCCCTGAAAGACTCTTTGATGTAATAGGAGACAACTTTTTCATGATTCATAATCTTAAAGAAAATGGCCCACATTTAAATTGACTGTGGCTTTGTCTCCAGATGTCAATAAATTATTTCTTCCAGAACACTGGTCCCAAATGCAGATGCTTGTAAACATCCTCCTCACTACTGCTCCTTCCTGTTATCCAAACCCTGCCTCTGTGGTTTCTTGGGAGACCTTTTTAGTGTTCAAAGTGGGGAAATTATCCCAAGCACTGTTTTGCTGCACTCTGGAGATGTCTTCACTGTTCCACACACACTCCTCTCCTTTCTGTTCCATCCCACTCCTCCCCCTTGTGGGATGTTTCTCCTGCTTCCCTCAGATGTGGGAATGAAGTCCTGCCTGGATTCATGCTGCATTCCAGGGGGAGATTTTGTGCCTTCCTTTATGGGCTCTCTGGGTTCAATGCTAAAGGAATAGAGGGGAGAAAAACATCATCATTCTTTCATTGCTAATAGTGCAGGATGGAAGGAATAAAAGCCCTAAAATGTATGAAAAGGCCATATGAGAATATTCTAATCTGAAAATAAGCCCAATTCCAAAATTCCAAGGACTAATGTTCTCTGCAGCAAAGCTGGGAAGGTTCTTATAAAAAGATCTGTTCTTTAGGGAGGGGGATTATCTGCTTAAACTGCAATATCAATGGAAGCACTGCAGGAGGGTTGGACTGGAAGGCAAAACCCACTTGGTGACCCAGTTATTCCAGAAATCTCTTAGAATGGAATTAAGATCTCCCAGTGGCAGAGCCATTGCTGATAAAAGGACAGATAGCAGATATGGGTTATGCTGAGGAAAGAGGAGAGGGATTCACTGGGAGGACAAGGAGGGCAGGGGGAAATGCAGCCAGAGCCAGAGGAGAGCAGCAGCCTCAGACACATTTGGGTAATGGGGACTGGAAATTGGGATCTCTATCTCAACACAGAGACAAGTGATAGGGAGATTTTAGGGGCACATCCATGAACCAGGAGGCTCAAGTGTAGTGAATCCACTGGGTCTGCCAGAATTCCACTGGAATGGAATTTTTTTTAATTAATTTGTAATTTTCATTGATTTTTGATTTTTTAATTGATTTTTGATTTTTTATTTGTTTTTTGATTTTTTTTCAAATAATTGATTTTTTAAAGTGAAGGGGATTGATAGAGGGAAGTGCATGGGAATCGACAGTTAATAAAAGGGACAAAATAATATTTCTGTTTAGACAGGATTGTTCCAAGCAGGCAGAACTAAAACTGACAGGGAAAGTGCAGAAAGCTGAAGGATTAAGTGCCAGAATAAAATTCACTTGGAGAATTTGATAATAGATGGAAATCTTTCCTTGATGAGGGTGTGCATGACTTATTATTGCTCAGAAGGGTTTTTTTGGAAACATCAGATGGAGTTCTCAGCAGCATTAGTTCCATGCTTGACAGCTGTCAGAAAAAGCAAATTGAATATTTAGCAACTTTGAGAGAAGGCACTGAAGACAGAAAATACAGCCCTGTTTCTGCTGGAGCTGGTTTCACATGTGCTGCTGAGCACAAATTTTGGTTTCCACGCAGAGGTGTGGTCCAGGGAAGGTGGAGGAATGATCAGAGGGGAGGAGGAGCTGCTGTGCAGGGCAGACAGGGAATGCATGGTACAGCATTTCCCTTGGGAAATGAGGGACGGAGGAGTGAAATGGGGAAAGGATAGATTGGAATCATTATGGATATTGATTATGAATATTGATGTTCTAGTGATATGACTTATAAGGCAGGGATTATGTAGTCAATGGCTGATTAAAAACATGGCTCTTTCTGTGCTATTCAACAGCTTTTCCACTGGTTCAGATGCAAAAAATAAATGCAAGTTAAGAATAATTATCTAAATAAATGTATGGTATTTCCTACAGAACAAAATGCAGGATATCCCTCCTGGCAGATTACTGTGGGAACACTGGTGCTTGTATTCTTTCATGAACATCTAAAGGTGATTGCTGTTGGACAGGGGATTTAGCTGACACAATCCAGTTAAACCAGCTCCTCTGATGTGTGGCATTAGAAATGTATTTATGGATCTGGTGTGTGGCTCTTGGTTATGGTTTTTTTGTGTACAGAAATTGTGTATCTAGAAATACATAATAGGAACTTTAAAGACAGAAATCAGCATTTATGTTATTCAGCGGCTTTAAAAAATGTATTTGTTGAATTATGATGAAAGAATACTATTTAAATCTTTTAAAGTGGCAGTACTTTTCTTGAAAGCCATTTTCTATTGAATTGATTCCGATCACATAATTTTAGATTCCAAAATGTTTTATTGATCTGTTTAGGGAGAAAATCAGTGCCTTGGCTTTCAGGTAAACCTCATCTCAGGTTCCTGTACTGTGGGATGCAGTTTCACTCAGCTTTGATACTTAGCTACCCAATCCTCCTTTTTTTGAAGGGAAATGCCTTCAAGCCAAGTGTTTGAAGTGCCCCCAGGAGCAAACCTGGGATGTTCTGTAGGTCCCCTTCTGTGGTCCTGCAGCCTCTGAGGATAGTTTCATGATTTCAGTTATAAGTCCAACACTGGAAAAACCTTTAAAATTCATTATAGTCAGACAACCCTTTCAGTTATTTAAATGTGGGTTTTTAATGGTCTTGTAATTTAAGTGTTTTCTCAGCCAAAGATCAAGGAGTGGTCAGATTGGTGTCTGTGTGGGGATGGGATTTTCTTTTTAATCTTCAGCCTTAATCAACCTTTTGTGTGTTCTTCTACCCAGAGTAGTTGTGTCCTGGAGGGGGCTGACACTGTTTTGTGGATATAATTAATATAATTATATTATAAATAATCAATGTCATTAATGTAAGAGTATGGTACAAGCCACAGTATTTATTTGCTGTTATTTTCCAGCATTCCTAAGTTTAGCTGAACACAGAAAAGGTGATTTTTCATTCTTTTTTTGAGTAAATTTGGGTGTTTATACAATGGAGAAACACTGGAGAAAAACCCCATTTACATAAGAATTCAGGAGCAAATGAAACAAAGCTAACTGCATCCTCATTATTCTATTTGAATGCAGCCAACTCTGCCATTTGGTGGAAGGCCTTATTAATGACTCCTAAATGAGCAGACTTGGGATGGTGATATTATCTGTGATGCATTATTGAATCAACAGAAATAAACCTGCTGTCATTAGCCTAATTATTTAGATATGCTGGAAGATAATGACTATTTTAAGTGCAAATAAGCTGCAGTTAGCAAGCAACTAACCAAATAAATAAGTGAGGTGGGATAGCAAGGGAGTGACTCATGGGAGCAGGGAGGGAAAGGGGAGAAATGCGAGGAATTATTGCAGAAAAACACTCAGGATGACATTTGTCAGTGTGGCAGGGAGGGCAAAGTGCTGCTCCCTGGGGTGGATGGAGGGATTGATGGATGGATGGATGAGGGATGGACATGGATGGATGGAGGGACTGATGGATGGAAGGGATGGGTGGAGGATGGAGAGATGGGGGATGGATGTGGATTGGTGGATGGAGGGATGATGGATGAAGGAATGGAGGGATGATGAATAAAGGGATGGATGGATGGACAATGGATGGATGAGGGAGGGATGGATGGACGGACGGACACATGGACGGATGGACACACAGATGGATGAGGGATGGATGGGGGATGGATGGATGAGTGGAGGGAGGTAGGGATGATGGATGGATGGACAGATGGACAGGGATGAATGAGGGATGGATAGATAGATGATGGATGGATTGAGGGATGGATGGATAGATGATGGATGGATGGACGATGGATGGATAAATGGATGTGAAGGAGGGATGGATAGATAGATATATAGGCAGAGGTGATATTGGATGAATGAATGGATAGATAGATAAGGAATATCTATCTATTAGATAGAAAGAAAGACAGAGGTGACGTTGGATGGCTGGATGGATAGATAGATAGATAGATAGATGTGATATTTTAATTGGATTTTAGTTTTTTTTTTTAATTTTACCTCTCCTGCTTTGCCAGAACATCTGTCTGAAGTGAACTCTGAGCCTGTGCTAGATGAGCTCTGGCAGTGGCTCTTGGTGCATCTGTGAGTGCTGAAATTGCCCACAGATGGGCTGGCTGGGCTCAGCAGCACCAGCTCACTGGGGCTGGGCTGCTCTGCTGCCCTTCAGTGGAAAATCAGTGCCCATAAGGTAAAATAACTCTTCTTGTTATGAGTTAGTGGGGGAGGAAAAAAAAAAGAGAGAGAAGGAAACTAAATTAACTTCCTTAAAAAATACTTGTCAAATGAAGTTGAATAACAGCTAATTGGAATGTCAAGTTTTCTCATTAATACCTTGATTAAAATAATTTCCTTTTTATAGCCAAAATACTTGCATAAATATAGAAAATATAATAATGTAGAAGTTATATTTAAAACCTTTTTTCTGAGGTTTGATGTGTTTGTAATTAAGTCTGTCTGCCAGAAGAAAATAAGGGTTACAGGCATCTCCTCATATTTTTGTGCAGGAATCTGTCTTCATGCATAATTTTTCCCTAATTAGTTCTTAAAATAAGGAAAAAACAGTTGTTTTGTGTGTTGTTTTGGGTTATTGTTGAGGTTTTTCATCAATATCAACGTAAAACTGGTGAAAAGTGTTCCTTCTGATTGCAGGAAGCCTGTACTACATAACAGAAGAGGAAAATTAGACTTAAATTTTCTTTTAGTGTCTGTGAGATCACAGTTTGCTGATAAATCCCCTTTTCTCTTTCATTATGAATTGTGGAACTTTTGATATCTGCAAGACTTTATGCAATTTCATCCTGCTTCTATTTTAAGTGATTGCAGCCTGGAAGATCCTCTGAACAAGGGGTAAAGGGGAGTCCTTTGCCCTGAGAGTTCAAAAAGAGACAAAAAAGAGCCCCAGAAGCCAAACAGAAGCAAAGCTTCCTGCACTTTGACTGAAGGTTTCTCCTCATTGGCGTAACTCTCATGTTAATTCTCAGTTCAGAATCTCCTGTGTTTATCACTCATCAGAATATATCCTCTATTATATTTATTAGAATTAATCAATTTATTATAGTTCGTCCTCTATTATATTTATCCTCTATTAGATGTATGTGGTGGGAGTACATTTACTTTCCCATACTTCTTTTTGGGTTATTATGGAAACTCAGGGCACTGGGAATATTTCTCTCTCTGCTCTGGGGTGCCCTGACCCCCAGGGCAGCACTGACTTTGACTTTTTATTCATGGAGAAAGTGTCTTAGACGTCAAGATAGACTGGAATCCACAAAAATGTGAAATAGATTATAGAGAGTAGTGCAGGTGCTTCACTTGGTGAGAAATTTAAGTTTTAGGATTTTTAGTATGTTGTAGATAGGTGTCAGTTGAATTGGATAGTTTAGCCTTAAAAGACCTTGTACCAAGAGATTGTTGGCCATTTTGTGCCTTCTAATGAAAAGCTGCCCAACTCACACTAGTGGGACTGTTTTACTGGTAAGAAATAATAAACACCTGAGTCCAAACATGAAATACCATCTTAAGTAGCTTCAATCCAGACCCAGAGAAACCAATAGCTTATTACCTAAGGATTTTTTAAGCTGAATTTTCTGCTCTTTCTGAAATTCACTTGCAAGGTCCTATCAGACATTTTCCTATGCAAAGTGCTAAATGTGTCTCAAGCAGAAAAGTACTGTGCTCTCCATCTTTAGCTGCTAACAGGTGCTCACAGACTATAGTTTTTGTTTGCTTTTAATGAGGGCAAAGGATCAGTTGTTGAGCCAGGAAAGAATTTCTGTTGTATGATATCAGAGAGGAATTAAAATGCCAATAATATCAGGAGTTTCTCAGGTCTAGTGTTAACAATTCAATGGTGTTAAACATACAGAGATAGACGTGGTGATTTGTACTTCATTTCTCATTTCAGTGGCTTTGCCTTGCTCATGCTTTGGCATAAAAGGTAATTTAAATGGTATTTCACTTGAGAGAGTTGCATGTGTCTTGATACCAAAGTAGTTTCCTTTCTGGAAAAGTTTAACCTATAACAAAATTGTAATGCTCAAAATATACAAAAGAGAAAGCACTGCACAGAGTCCTTATGAAACCATTCTGAAGATGATGAATGTTTCATGGAGTTTATTTACAATATGTATAATAGGATTTTGCATAATTCAAAAGCATGCTATTTGATCTTGCAGCATTTATTGAACTAAGAGTTTTTATAAAATGCATGAACAAATATATCAAACCAATGGTGGAAGTACTCCAGGGTAAAGTAGATCAGCTGTATGAGAACTCTCTCTAAAGTGCCACTCGAGATTCTCAGTGTGCAAATGCCCTGTACACAATGAGCCTTTAAAACATATTTTCATATTTAAAGTGATTCCTCTATCCTGTGGTACAAAAAATATTTTATTTAGTACAAAAAATATTTTTTTTGAGTCATAATGATTCGAGCCAGTAGGGCATAAATAGGCACCACATGAAGATTTATGCAGGTCCTCAGTATATCCTGGTTCTTGGGGGGTTTATTCTTGCAGATCTACAGTTTGAAGATTGAGTCTTTTAGGAGTCACTCACACTTCCCTTGCATGGGAGGTGTGGGATGTCAGAGCCTTCATCCAAACAGAGACACACTGATTTTCCCTGGGGTTTTCAGTACTTTTGTGATATCATTTTCTTGATATCATTTTTCTTATCCTTGGTCCTGGTGTGCCAGGTTCTGTTAGGGGTGTTATTCATGTGGAGGGAGCCTGCAACAAACCCAGCTGCAAAGGCACTGAGCTAAGCCTGTGATAACTGAAACGTGTCTGGAGAGAGATTTTTCCTTCCCAGGTTTTTCCTTTTTTTTAATTTCAGATTTTTCTTTGTTTAGTTAATGACATGTAATCATTGCAGCAGCCTGTGGAACAAGCACTGTAACATCTGCATGTTATTCACAGGCCATTGCTGCTGTGTGTAGAAGAGAAAAACATCTCCCACTGCCTTCTCCCACCTCCCAGTCTGGACTGGAGACTGACAGGACAGAAAACAACCTTAGAAAAACTGATAACTGCTAATGGGATGTTAGATTCAAACTTGGATTAATTTGCCAAACTCAGCTCTTTGCCTGCTGCTGCTTTTAAAAGTTTTGGAGATCTGATTTCTGTGTGGGGTTTTCTTTGCCTGCCAAGTTTTCCCAAATGTCACAGGTTTATTTCACATCCCATCCAATCTCCTTGGCTCATCTAGTGTTTTTGTCAGGGAATATCTCTGTAGTGCTGTGGACATGAAGCAAGCAAAATCAAAAAGAAAAGTGTGTTATTTGTTTTTGTCATTTGAAAGATATTTAAGAATTCCTTTGCCTGGAAGAGGAACAGCAGAATTAACAATTAGTCAGCTTTCTTCTTGCTATGTAGAATTCTGTAATACGACATCTCCAAGTATCATCATTCTGTGATGATATGGGGACAGTGACAAATTATTCTCATTCTATAACCTCCAAACCTATGTTTTGTTGTTTATTAACCCTTAAAGGCCTCTGATTCAGCAGCAGTATGGAGGCTTGCATGTCAAACAGAAGAGGGGCCCCAGCACAGATCCCAAACCCTCCAGTGATACAGTCACAGACTTCCCTCTCTGCCTGTCCAGTGCTCCTGGGAAGGTGCTGAGAAACCCTCACTCACAGGGGTTTGTGAGGAAGGATAGGATTTGAATGTAAAGTTTGGTTGTGTTACTAGAATCATGATTTCTAGAAATTATAGAGTCACAGAAGTGTTTGGGTTGGAAGAGACTGTGGTGGTGTTTGCAGGGGTCCCAGGAGGAGGGAAGAGATGAGAATGTTGACACCATGTTTCAGAAGGCTTGATTTATTATTTTATGATATATATTACATTAAAACTATACTAAAAGAATAGAAGAAAAGATTTCATCAGAAGGCCAGCTAAGAATAGAAAAAGAATGATAACAAAGGCTTGTGACTGACTGAGACAGTCTGGACAGCTGGATTGTGATTGGCCATTAATTAGAAACAACCACATGAGACCAATCACAGATGCACCTGTTGCATTCCACAGCAGCAGATAATCATTGTTTACATTTTGTTCCTGAGGCCTCCCAGCTTCTCAGGAGAAAAAAGCCTAAGGAAAGGATTTTTCATAAAATATCATGGCTACAGAAGAGACTATTAGAGCTCCTGCCCCTGCCATGATCAGAGACACGTTCCACTATCCCAGGCTTCTCCAAGCCCCATCCAGCCTGGCCTTGGACACTTCCAGGGATCCAGGGGCAGCCACAGCTGCTCTGGGCACCCTGTGCCAGGGCCTGCCCACCCTTAAAGTGTGGGATGGTGTCTTCTGTAAAACTAATAGGAAAATAGAGCTGAGGATGGTGGACTTAAAGAGGGACCGCAAATGTAGTGAAAAATATCAGTGATTGTTGGGGAAGATGAAACAGGAAAGCCTTATAAATATGATTGTCTGGCAAAAGATTTTGAGAATATAGAAACTATAAGTGAGATTGAAATGAAAGCAAGCTTTGAAATCCCTTAGTTACTGAACAACTGGAAAACAATGGTGTGGCTGGCTGAAGGTAATCCCCTTTTGATGGAACAACACCCTCTGCTTGCAGACAGCTCCAAGGGTCAGAGCAGACCCTACAGCTTGGCAGAAGGGGCCCAAAGAGGAGTTTTTAAGGTTTAAAATGTAACACAGTATGGTAATGTAATGATTCTTATAGGCTTTATGTAAATGCTATAGGATTTGTATCTTGTATTAGATTGGTTAGTGAGAAATAGAATATTCAGCACAGAAGAAGATTTATTGTATTGGAATGGGAACTTCGCTTTCTTACCTTTTTTACTCCCTTACTCTCTCACCCCCTCATCCTCTCTCCCCCTCTCTTCTCTCAGCCTGCTCTGAGCTGTGGCTGGCAGCTCCCAGCAGGGCCCTGCACCCAGGCCCTTTGCAATAAACCCCAAGTTCCAAGCCCTGGCTGCAGAGATCTCCCACCCTCCTACCCCTGTCACTCCTACAAGTGATATTACTGAAAAAGGAAAAGAAAACCTGTCTGTTAGCATGTGAAAAGAGCCAGCAGTGTGCCCTTATGGCAGAGGAGCTGAGGGGTGCTGGGCTGCTGGCAGACGGAGTGGGCCCTGCTGTCTGCTCAGCACTGAGGAGGCCACACTGGAGTTTTGGGGCCACTCTGGGCTCCCCAGGACAGGGCTGATGTGGTTCTGCTCAGCCTGAGAGGCTCAGGGGATCCTGCTCAGTGTCCCTGGGGCAGAGTGCCAGGGTGCCAGGGCCTTTCAGCAGTGCCTGGTGACAGAGCAGGGCACACACTGGCACTGGGGTTCGCTCTGCTCAGGAGGCATTGCCCACTGTGATTTGGCTGAGCAATGAGAGCTGCGGACCTGGGCACCTTCTGGGCTCCTGGGGCTGTCCCAAAGCTGGCTGGGCACTGTCCTGGGCAGCTCTGGGTGTCCCTGCTTGGTGTCCAGAGCTCCTGTCCATCTTCAGCAGACTGAGGGTTAATTATGCAACAGTGTTAGGGGCTTGTGTTACTCCTTCAGGCCTCAGCCTCTTCCTGCAGCATCATTAAACACTTTAGCAGAGATGCAGGAAGGGAAAAGGAGAGGAGAGAATATCACTTTACAGGGAGTAGTGATTGACATAATTAAATTAGCTAAGAGTCATGCCCTTTCAGTTCTATCAGCCACTGCCCAGTGTGATCTCCAAGCATTTCAGGCTCCTTCATGTTGATACGTGGAGATAACATCTGTGCCACAACAGTTAGGGAATTTTGTCTTTTCCTTGTGAGAAGGATGAACTTGGAATTTAAATGAACAGAAAATATCCTAAACCAGACAACAATTGCACAGCAAACATCATTTAGTGCCAGGGAGAGGCTTTCTCTGTTGGAGATCTTAAAAAAAATAAAAAATAAATTAGCCCTATTCTGTCAAGGACAGCAGAAATAAAATCTGAACCTGTATTGGAGCGATGGAATGGAGCAGTGAAATCTCAAGGTGCCCTTATTTAAACACTTGTCTAAAGACAAGGTTTAGGATTCTCTTAGAAATTTGCATTGTCAGCTGAATGCATTGAAAAGATAACATTCCCATGCAGAGCTGAGTAGGGCATGGAGTATTTTAAAACAGAATAACCTTATCTAAAAAAACCCAACCAACCTCAAACAAAAAATCCCCACAACCCAAAACAATATGATCACTGTAGCCCAGTGTACCCAAACTGATTTGTTCTTTGCTTTTCCTTCTTTCTACCCACGCTCCTTGGCAGTAACACTTCTACAAAAAAGAATTTTCACTCTGCTGCTTTCCTTGCTGTGCTAATCACCTGTATCTGAAAATACATCTTCAAAATTGTTTTACTCTGACAGGTCAGCAGATAAAAGCTGGATACCAGGGGGTAAATGCACTCACTAATAGACTTTCTTTCTGTAACCTAAGCAATATTCCAGAAAAAAAACTTGGGTCGTCATTGGTGTTAGGTTTGAAAATATCGCTGGAAAATTAAGTCCTGTACTTTGTTGCTGGAGATGAGATTTTTTTTTTATTTTTTTTTAGTCTTAGGTTCTGGTTTTCCTCTCTCTCAGTTAATTTATGTGATAATTACCAGCACAGCTGACTGACCAAAATCTTTAATGATAAAACTATAGGAGCCCAGGCCCCATGGTGGGAGTGAGCTATTAGTGCCTCTACGTGTGAGACACACAGAGTGCTTTTCCTTCTCAGAGTTCCCTTCAGCACAGTGCAAATTGCAGTGTCACAAAGCACTGCCTGCTCCTTCATCCCAGCTCTGGCTGGGGTTCTGTGCCAGGGGAAGCATTTCTACCCTGATCCCACAGTTTCTGCAGTATAGAAACACAGGTTTTGTTAAGGGGCTTTTTTCAGGTTCATTTGAAAATATGTCTTCATTCTGCTTTGAAGTTTTTTTACACATTAGTATAAAATTACTGCAAGTATTTCTCAGCTATGTAGGCATCAATCTAATCTTACCACTTCAGTTTGCAAGAGAATTGCAGTGTCACAAAGCACTGCCTGCTCCTCCATCCCAGCTCTGCCTGGGGTTCTGTGCCAGGGGAAGCACTTCCATCCTATCCCACAGTTTCTGCAGTATAGAAAGAAAGGTTTTGTTATGGGGCTCTTTTCAGGTTTATATGAAAATATGTCTTCTTTGCATATTCTGCTTTGAGGATTTTTAAAAAATTAGTATAAAAATACATACTGCAAGTATTTCTCAGCTATGTAGGCACCAATCTAATCTTACCACTTTAGTTTGCAAGATAATTTCAATGACACAAAACACTCCCTACTACTCCATCCCAGCTCTGGCTGAGGTTTTGTGCCAGGGGAAGCATTTCCATCCTATCCCATAGTTTCTGCAGTATCACCCCCATTTTGGAGGGCAGGAATTGCAAACAGAGCTGCTCTGCTGCAGGAACCTCTCAGAACTGGCTGGGCAGTGCCAGCTCTGGAAGGTGCTGAGTTATGCACAAAAGGCAAGGTTGGACATATTTCCATCTTTTTCACACTTTATGGTTTATGGTCCAACAGTTCTGTGCTGTATATTATCTGTAAAAAGTGATTTCCCAGGTTGAACTTAAGAAATGCTGAATTATTGATGCATTTTAAGCATGCATTAATGGCTTGAATGTGAATTTCTATATTTAACATAACCACCAATAATCTGGGCCTGCTTAGGGAAGAGTGTGGTCAATTATTTTTCCCATTATCTAATGTTTGTTTCAGTAAAAACATGATTTATAGTCATCTGATTTGTTGAAATATGAGGGTTTTTTGGCCATTTGAGTATTGTGGAACAGAATATGTTTATTAATTGCCCTGACCTAAGGATGACTTGAATCAAAATGTTGTCCTTGCTAATGGCTGAATGCCTGCACACCAAAAAAACCAACAAACCTCTCAAACAGATCTTTGAAATTATTGAGCCATTGGTTGTTTCAGAGCAGTAATATCACAGCTTCAACAAAAAACAGTCTTCACTCTGGCGCCTGAATCGAAAACATCCAGAATCTCCCAGTATGTTCTACTGGAGCCTAAATAATAGTTTTGGGGTGTAGCTAATAGCTTAAATTCCTGGAGTAGGCATGAATATAAAAATAATATTGCTTTTACTGTTGGCTGGATCAGGCAGCTTCTCTGACTGGAGATGAATTGGGTTTTGTAGAGTTTTGTTTGCAAAAAAGACCAAACAAATGTGGTGTGGTGAACTGGGAAACCGTGGGACCAACATTTAGGGGGAGAGGAGAGCACTGGAAAGGGCAGCCCTGCTGCCTGGGTAATTCTCTCCATCCAAGACGCTGCCTTGGGGTCCCACACAGCATTAGGGAAGTGAGGAAAGAGCTGCTGCAGCCTTCTTCCCACTCAGAAGCCTTCTCTGGTTAAAAAAAAAAAAAAAAATTACCTTGAAATCTCAACTTTACACTGCCTGTCAGGGGCTAGGAAATTGATTTGCAATGCTGATATGAACTTAAGTTTGCTTTTAAAAATCAACAATCTATTTGCAGCAGCCAGAGCACGATAGGCAAGGATAGCACGATAGGTGCCAGAAGGATTCTCATGGCCAGGCCAGCAGGGAAAGATTTCTTTGAGGCGCTTCATGAGACAAGTGGCTTCTCTGGCATCAGAGTTTGTCCTGCTGCCAGAGGCCTTCCTGTGACAACAAGGCATGAAATTCCCCTCCAGCCTGGCATCGAGGAGGATTTGCTCAATGTGGTAGGGACAGCCAGTTAAATAATACAAAGTGATTTTCAACAAGTTTAACACACCTTATCTAGTTGATATCCTCTAGGACCACTCTGATACCCGTTACTGCTTTTTAGTGATTTTTTTTCCCCTTTTGTAAAAAAATAGCACTTTACTCTTAATGAAACACTGTTGTGTCACTGAGGATGGCATGTTGGCTTGTGGAACCAGACTCCAGTGTGTAAAGCTAAGGGGCAGATGAGCCATTTTAACATTCCCTGCAGAACTACTGCTCTGAATGTAGGCTGCAGGTAATAAAAGTTGCTGTGTGTTATTTTGCACAGAAAAAGGGGGGAAAATCCCTTTGATTTCTTTTATTCTTGGAGCAGTGTTATAGGAGTGCCCAGTCTGCTCTTTAGGGATGCTCCATAAAGTGTTGGCACTTCCTAGCTTATTTCTGGTTTTAAAAAACCTTAAAAACCAAAATTAACAAATCCAGCTCCACCACACCCTAACAAACCCATCCACTACAATACCAACCTCACTGGCATTGAGAATAAATCCCCTACTACATTTTTAAACCAGAAAATGTATTTTACAGTTGCAGCACTTTTATTAAGCTGCAAAATGTGATCCCCACCTCCTATTGCCAGTGGCATTTGAAGGAAAAGATGTCATTTGGTACCTTAGGAAAACAGGGTGGTAAGGAGTTGTTTCTGGTACATTCTTCATGTTCTCACTGGGGTTGGAAACTTTTCATAGTCCTTGTGAGAAAGGCATCAAAGCCTGAAGGATGAAACAATAAGAGAGGGAGTGAATAAGCTCGATATTGTTAGAACTGGCTTTTTCTTGAGGCTGTTTTCACACTTCCTCAGGCAATAAGATTTTAAAAAAAAAAGTAGTCTCTAACATGAAGCCCACTTCTGGAGCCTGATAAGATAAAGCTAGACAGGCCAAGAAATCTTTATTTCTCTGCAAAGTTTTTGGTTCATGTCTCATGTCCACAGATTAAAGAAGAAATTTATCTTGCTTTCAGACAAAGAATTTTCACAATTGTGCTGATTGTCAAGCATGGGTTAATTTGCTGAGTTCTTTTTCCTCCTCAATGAGTGGTGTGGTTTTGTTAAGGGGCTTTTTTCAGGTTTATATGAAAATATGTCTCCATTCTGCTTTGAAGTTTTTTTACACATTAGTATAAAAACACATACTGCAAGTATTTCTCAGCTATGTAGGCACCAATCTAATCTTACCACTTCAGTTTGCAAGATAATGTATTTCCTCTTTCATCATTGGATTTAGACTTACTCTTTAAAAATAAAAAGGGAAAAAGGAGATAGGAGACAAGACTTTGCTAAGCTGAAAGAACATGAAATATTTTTTTTTCTTCCTTGTCTTCCCAAACCTACCCAAGTAATTCTCTGACAGGAGAGATGCCAGGAAAAAGTGCAGAAATACCTGTGTGATGACCTTTGCTATTAAAATTAACGTGTGCCTCCTGCACCTGTTCAGAAATGGTTTAACATTCTTCTGTCTGACTTCAGAAACACTGGGTAATTAAACAGTACTTTCAGTGAAGGTCAACTCTGAATTAGTAGTTCATTAAATTATTTGTCATGCTGAATGTTACTCCTGGTCACCAGCAGCAGTGAATTCAAACAAAGAGCAGAGGAATGTCATTTTTTTTGCTCTCATTGCAGGGGAAATTGCTGTCTGAGCTGTTAGGTCACCCAGCAGGGAGGAGCCCTCATGCCCAGCACAGAAAATCCTTGTTTGCACAGGGATTGCTAGAGGTGGCATGCTCAGAAACATCTCAGGGGTGTGCTGCCTGCTTCTGTTTCAGAATATGCATGTAAGAGCTAAATTGTCCTCTTCAGGCCCTGGAAAATCAGTTTGTGCTGGCAAGGGTTTCTCTTGTAGTGTCACACATTTTACACCAGCTATAAGGAGTATCTGTGCCTTTTTATTGTAATTTTACATGGTGGTAAAATTTTGAGATGGAACAAATTATGACTTAGACACCCTCAGATTTAAAGCACCTGCTGAAACAAGCCCAATTCTGAAATGGATAATTAAACCTGACTGTAAATACTGCAATGTGCCCTGGGGTGTGAACCACTTGGCATCGGATTTTCTCACAGGTGGGAGGCAGCAGTGCATTTCTGTGCAGTTCTGATCTGGCTGCTCTCTCTTGCATTTCCAGCACTGGTCTTTGGCAGTTGTTCCCCTTAAGGATGGGGATTAGAGTCGGGTGTTCCTCCTAGAGCCTGTAGCACCCACAGCTAGGTGCAGACACAATGTACAGTCTGTTTTCTAGCCAGATTGCACATGGTTTTAGTTCCTTCAGCACTTGAGTAGGGCTGATGTTGCTATAGGACACAAAATAATACAATGCAGACATGCAGCTCTCCAAGGTAAAAAAGAGGGAAGTTTAATTTCTGGCTCCCACATTTATAGATTTCCAAAAGTGACAGTGGATTGGAGGGTGACAGTGCCACCTCTCCAATGACACTGGACAAACCAACAGTGCATCACATTTCTCCTCTTCCATAAAAGAATGTAAACCAATAAGTTATTTATAGAAAGTGTGTGTAAAAGTTTGTTACAAGAATGTAGACATCAGAAGGGTTAGAAAATCTTAGAAAATCAGGCTTTAAAATCCATTTAAAATCAGTGGGAATTTAGGATTATAACCTGTACTGATGCACCCTTAGGTTGATCAGAAGCTCTGGCAGGTGCCAAGACATCCCCTGGTGGCTCTGAGTCCCTGGTAGCAGACCCAGAGTGTTGTGTTGTGTTTTTTATTTGGCGTGTTAATTGTTTGATTTGTGGTTTGCTAGTCCTTTTGGGTTTTTTCTCCCCCTGTTTTAGAGTGACACAGACCTGCCTTTGTTATTTAATTGAGCCAGGTGTCAGTTTATCTATTTGTTCCTTAGCTACTTCCCTGCCAAGTTTCAAACCCCTTCCCCCCACATCCAGTTGTTAACCCCTCCTGTCCCAAGCAGTTTTCCTGCCTTGTATTCCCTGCCTTGTGTTCCACCCCCAGTTCTCCTGATTAGCTGAACATTGAGACCTGTCCCCCTTTATAAGCTGTTGTTTGGAGCATGTCCCAGCAGTCAGTCTGTCCCTGTGTCCCTCTGTCCATGGTGCTGCCTCTGGAGCTGCCCTTGCAGGGACACAGGCAGGGGGACCAGGGTGTGCCCACTCCCATCAGGTGTGCCTGGATTAAAACTGAGCCACAAACAGCTGGGAGAGCTCTGCAATATTTATCAGACTGTACCTGTAATGAAACTGTGCTGTTGGTAATTGCTAGGGGAGATTAAACCTTTCCAAAGACACAGTTGGTGCATACTAATGTCCTGTTCTCCAGAGGAGGGGACATCAGGAGAGCTGGGGAGGGAAGGAGGAGGAAAACCTGACAGTGCTCAGGGGCTGCGATACCAGGGAAAACCTCAGTATTTGTTCAAGGCACCAGCACAGGATTTTTGTGGGCCAGATCAATCTACAGATGCTCTGTGAAGGAGAATTATTCCAGGGCAGTGCATGTGAAACTCTTCAGGTCTGAACTTTGGTCTGCTCTTGAGGGATCTGGGTGGGCATTATTGTTTGGACATTTTTGCTGTGGTATTTACAGAGGGAAGGAATAAACCTTTGCGCTAAGGAGATGCTGGGGCTGTTGCATTCTTGCCTTCATTCCTAAAGCTGATCCTGATCACTTTGGTTCTCCATGGATGTTAGCAGAGGTTCCCCCTGCACCTTTCAGCAGGAAGGACAGGGATTTTGCATTATCCTGGCCCTGCCCCTGTGGCTGGAGGGATTTCTGCCACAATTCCTTGTCCCCCTGTTGTCTCCTGTTGCTCAGGATGTGGGATGGTGGGATGCAGGAGCTTCAAGCAGGGGTGGCACCTCCCTGAGATGCCTTCAAATGCCTGCCTAGAAAATACATTTCACAGAGCAGAACAAAGTGTGCATTTTTAGGCAATTCAATCTCTTTCCAAAAAGACAGTTTGGCAGAGGAGTCTTATGTTAACAAGCCACAGAACAGTGAGGACGGGAGGGAAAGGTTTTCCACCAGAGCCCAGGGAGGGCTCTGAGGCTGTGGGGGACTTGGGTCAGGGAACTCTGAGAATTCCAAAGAATTCTTAGGAAAGATTGGTAATATCAGAGTTCCAGGGCCAGATTAGGAATTTCCAGCCCAAGCTGCAGTGGGATAGAGGCTCCCAGTGCACTCAGACTGTCCTGGCTGTGCTGCCCGTGCTGGGTAGGGAATGCCCAGTGGCACAAAGTGGCAGCTGAAGTGTTCTGAGAACATCACCCACTGGGAAGCTGCTGTGGGAGACAGCACAAGAACTGCCATTTTATCCTCTGTACATGAAGAATATAAGGTAGAGATCAAGTGCTGACCCTTTTTCAATGCCCAATGCTAATGTGTAGATGGTAGCATAGTCCAAACTCCATGTATCCCTTAAAATTTTTATATTTATTATTTATATGTTTGGCAAAAATCCACACAGAATAAACAAGGGAATAAGTAAAGAATGTCACATATTTGAATGGGAAGGCCAATAGATGGATGGTACAAATTACCAAGTTCTTTATGTCTGGTTTCTTGAATAAGAATAGTTACATTTTATTAATGTATATTCAGGCAAACCTATATCCACACACTAAATCAATTGCTTTTGAACAAAGTATTAGAACAAAGTAGAAAATGATATTTTAGATGAAAACTTCAAAAAATCTTTGCAAGGCTCACTGAAGAGATATTAAATTTTCTGTGGACTTTATGAATTTATGTCCATTAGAAACTCCCAAACTCTAAATGACTTCTAAATTATATAATCTCTTAGCGTAAAAAAAAAAAAATCCAAGTTTTCATTTATATATATTAAAATTACAGCTGAGATCCATGATTTTATTGTAGTGCCTCAATCCCATTAACATTGAGAGAAGTTAGATATTTAGATATCTTTGTGGCGAAATCCTACAAAATGAGGTTTTTAATGGACAATTTAATGAAAGTGCTGCTGTGTGTGCAACAGCTGACAAAAAAAAGCAGGCAAACCCCTGGAAAAAATGGAGCAAAGAGGGATGGAAAACAGTTCTGAAGATTTATTATGTTATGAAATCGATTTAGGAAGGGGAAATACTGAGTGAGGAGGATGCTCAGTATTTGTGGTGTTTGTGCAGCCTCTGTCTCTGGGGTTAATTCCAGCAGGCTGTGCTGTCCTGGCCATCAGCCCTGCTGGGACTGGCCTTGCCCTGAGCTGGGATTTCACAGCTGCCACTCTCATCCCACTGCTGCTGCTTGGTGGCTTCAAGGAAAAGGAGAACAGGCAGCAATCTGTGGGTGTCAGGTAACATCTGTCACCTAAAAAATCACCCTGCCCAGCCCTGAGTGCCATGCTGTAAAAATGTAATTGATATTTTCTTGCATTTGCAGAATTCCTAGATGAAGGCAGGAATGATGAGTCTGACTCCATGTTCTCACAAGGCTAATTTATTATTTTATTATACTATATTATATTAAAGAATGCTATACTATACTAAAGAATACAGAAAGGATACTTATAGAAGGCTAAAAAGATAATAATGAAAACTCCTGACTCTCTCCAGAGTCCTGACACAGCTTGGCCCTGATTGGCCAAAGAGTGAAAACAACTCCCAGCAGAATGCAATGGAACAATCACCTGTGGGTAAATAATCTCCAAACACATTCCACATGAGCACAACACAGGAGAAGCAAATGAGATAAGAATTGTTTTCCTTTTCTCTGAGGCTTCCCAGCTTCCCAGGACAAAAATCCTGGGTGAAGGGATTTGTCAGAAAATATGACAGTGGCAATCTACCTCACAATATTTTATAAAATGGACCTATTATATGTGTTATATAAAATTGCAGGCAAAGGTTTTCCTGAAATATGCTTAATGAAAATGAGGAATTTACTGATTCTGAAAGGAGTCAATATATTTCTGGAAGAAATGTTGCCATAGAGAATTTAATCTTCCATTTCTGGGTTTTGTGTTGGTTGTCTGCAAGCCCCCACTGGCGCGGAAGCACTGCTGTGTTTCCTGAGCAGCACTGATGCTCCCCATGTCTTGGACACAGTTTTAGCCTAAAGCCCCTGGGAATGCTCTGGGAGCAGCTCTGTGCTGTAGAGGGAGAATGAGAAAACTTCGCTGCCAATAAGAGTTGTTTGTAAGGCCAGGATGAGTCAACATAGGAAAGTACACTTGCTTTTGTGGTGTTCTTTATGCTTCTGAATGTGTTTCTAAATTCCCTGAAAAAGGTTCCTCGAAGAAATTTAGGGATTTCCTGGGAAGAAGAAAAGTTCTGCTATGAATTTTTCAGGAAATCCTCTCATGATTAATCTCTGTTTATACTTGAAATTTCTGTTCCCAGACAGATTTTCCCCATGTTAAGGAAATTATTCTGTAGGAAAGAACAGAATGTCTGAGGAAGACAGCAAACACACACCTAAAATGGTAATTTAGTTATGATGGTTTTGTGCTGTGCTTACATCTGTGTTCCCAAGGGCTGATTTGATTATGTAGCAGTTTCTTCTTGGAATAAACCAGCATGTTTAGGAAGGCATTGACTCATGGCAGAGCTAAAACTGACAACAGTTAAATGTAACTCCTTCCATTAACAATAATGGAATTCACATTGTATCATTATCATGGTTGGAAAGCCTGTCAAGAAAGGAAAAAAAAAGCACTGCACAGCATTGATTTATATGGTTTTTATGTTGAGAGCGTGTGTTGGTGATCCCAGCTGGACTATAAAGGGCACAGGCATTCCATTGCCAAGATTTAGGTGCCATTTCAAAGTACAAAATCAGGTTTTGAGGCAAGGGTTGAAGTTAAATCTTGACAGCACACAGAAAATAAAATTGTGTAATGAGAAGAAAGAAAAGACATTAGGGAGAGGGCAGAAAAAAAAGTTCTTTAACATCAGAAGTCCTTTATGGAATAAAAAGGGGCACAATAAAATATGTTCAAGTCCAAGGGGGTAGCTGATGTCAGGCAGTGGGAGAATGTCTGGTGAATTTTGAGGTTGTACACTGAAAATTCACCAGCTGAGCTGGTGAGAGCACGGTGCTGATGCCACCAAGGTCATGGATGTGAGCTGTGTGTGAGTGATGCACTGAAGAGCTGGGCTCAGAAATCCCTGTGGGTTCCTTCCAGCCTGGAATATCCTGTGGAATCCCTCTCTGCACTGGCCCTGCTGCTGGGGCAGAAATGCAGTGGCTACAGCTGAGCCTGTGGTGGCTGATGCAAAGAAAAGTGAGTGAAGAACTTGGGAGGAAAGGAGGATTGTATGGCTTGGGCTGTGAGCTTGTGAAAAGTGTGGGCTTGGACTGAGAACAGAAAAATAACTTTATTTACAACAAATGGGGTCATTCCCAATGGAAAGATGAAAAGAGATCTATTTTCTCAAGATGAGTCCAGGGGTACAGGATACTATGGTTCCAATCTTGACTTTGAATTGGACCCAAGAACAGTAATAAAACCAAAATTGTTCAAATCATTTAAGAAGAAAAATCCCTTCTGTGCTCATGCTCCCTATTTAAATTTCCTTAAAACAGCATTTCCCTCTTCTACCTGTGCTGCTGAGTTTTTAATACATCTATTTAAATGCAAATTTTGACTTTTGGTCTGTAATCACAAAAATGTTTGACACATAAATTTTTATCAGCAATGTAATTTTATAGAGGAGCAGTAATGGAGTGGTAGGCCACAAATAGCAGGGTGATGCATTGCTCACCCTGTTCCTGTGTGGGGAAGTGCTCCAGTGTCAGATTGTTTCCTCAATCCTCAACTTACTGAGATGCATGGGGTGCTCTAGAAAACTTTTTAACTGTACTTGGAGTGTTTGCTTGTGTACCGAAAGCTCCCTGAGGACCATCATTTCTTTGTGTGCCCTGAATTGCTGCCATGGCAGTGCTGACAGCTGTATCTCCAAGAAGGGAAGGATTTTTTCCAGCCCAGCATTTTTTTTCCCTTTCTCAGTGGGTTTATTGCCTGGTTAGGGGAATGTTTTACCAGTGTGCTGCCAAATCCAGTGCAGGTTACTCTTTGCTGGCTGCTGAGTGTGTGGTTTGTATTTCATCTTTGCCCACTCCCATCAGACAGTCTGGCCCTCCCCAGTCCCTGTCCAGAGTGGTGGTGGCCACCTGTGGGAATTGGAAAAATAGAAACTTCCAGGGACACTGAAGGGTTTGATCTGCAGCCTTGGGAGAAGCTTGGATTGGTGTAAAAATACAATACACATACATTAAGTAAAAAAATTATAAACTTATGTTTCTATAGTTGTAAGTAAGAATATGCCTTAGGTAAGTGAGAAACTGCATTGATAAGATGATGAAGGGTTTATAGTGTAGGGGTGTGGTTGTGTAGAACAAGCTAAGTTATAGAAGTTATTATAGTTTATATAGAAAAAGAAGTATTTTAAAAAGAAGTTTATATTTAGACGTTATAATAGAAGCATCTGTGTGCATGTGAGACAGAAACCTATTGGACAAAAGTATCCACAGTGCAGCAAAATTAAGTAAAGGTGATAGGTCAGAAAAGCAAAATAAACCTTGTGGCACCTATCCATTGGGTTAGAAAGTTCTGTATTGCCTTTTAACAAAGAACTTGTGGCCATTTTGAGCTATGTCTGGCTGTTTGCTCTCATAGATCTCACAGCCTCTGAGACTGACGTTTGTGTGAGCAATAAATCCTCCTTAGCCTGATGATGGTGCCATCCCTTCATTAACAGCAGTGATAATCACAGCCACCAGCCCTGGTGTCCCTGCCAGGGCCACATCTGCTGAGCAGGGCCACAGCTGCAGCAGTGACAGAGCTCCAGCTGCAGCAGTATTTTCTAATACCTGAGAAGTTTGGCAGAGCTGTCTGTCCTGCTGTCTGTCTGCTGGGCTCAGCAGCCACAGCAGGCCAGGAGTGCCTTTGGCTCAGGGATTGCCGCAGCTGGGGTGGCCCTGCAGCCATGGGTGCTGCTGTGCTTGGACAGACACACATTCTGCCCTGTGAATCTCAGAATATCCTGAGCTGGCAGAGACCCCCAGGATCATGCAGGGCAGCCCCTGGCCCTGCACAGACCCCCCAGCACTCCCACTCTGTGCCTGGGCACTGTCCAAGCTCTCCTGGAGCTCTGGCAGCCTCGGGGCTGTGCCCATTCCCTGGGAGCCTGGGCAGTGCCAGCACCCTCTGGGGGAAGAACCTTTCCCAAAATCCAGCCTGACCCTGCCCTGCCCAGATCCAGCCATTCCCTGTCCCTGTCCCAGGGAGCAGAGATTGGAGCTGCCCCTTCACTGCCCCTCATGAGGATGTTGAACACGACAATGAGGTCCTTCTCAGGCTCCTCCAGGCTGAACAGACCAAGTTCAGCTGCTCCTCTCCAGTCCTTCCCCATCCTTGTGAGCTCCTCTGGAAGCTCTCCAATGGTTTCATGTGTTTTCTGTGCTGGTGTCCCAGGCTGCACCCAGAACTCGAGGTGAGGCAGAGTTAGGAAATGCTGTTTTCACATTGATATTGGCTGGTCTGACACAGGGCAGGGCAGAGCATGGTGCCAGGCATGAAAAGAGTGTTAATCCAACTCGTGACTTACCAGGGATCAACAATATCTGAACATAAATTCATTTTAAACACTATACCCACTCTGTGAGCCAAGTCTGTGCCTTTCTGTGATAGCAGGCTTATATTTACTTAATTCTAGTATTAAGTGAATGCAGGTGGCTGCTTTCATTTTACTTATTGTTCAAAATAATTCCTATATTATGGCAAGGATCAATACAAAGTGTCAGATATTTTATTGTACTTACAGTTACAGAAGATAACACACCTTAGGTTCTGCACATTCTGCATTTTGTGTTCCCTAGATGCCCTGGCATTAATTACATGCTTCAGATTGCAAATGACAGAGGATCTGAAGGGCACTGTGCTACATTTTCATTCTCATCATCTCTATTTTCTGAATTTAGACAGGTTACAAACTGTTACTGAAGACTTGAGCAGTGTTGCCATTTAAATACAGCAGTAATATATCAAGTGTATCAAGTAGTTCCTCACTGTTTGGCAAAGGACCAGAAATTTGGAGAGGAGGAAAATCTTGAACCAAAAGCTGTTTAACTGCATCAAGAGTCTGGAGAAATGATTTCTTACACACTTCACTCAGTGGGTTCATTGCTGACTTTCCTGCTCACTGAAATGTCCTGGGGCTGTTTCATTGTCTCTCCTCTCTCCTGACTGGCTTTGCTTTGCTCTGCTAAAATCCGTTTATTCACTGCTGCTGAGGCTGGAGTGGCCTGGATCATTAGCTACCTGTTCAAGGTTAACTTTTTGTGCTAAAATGGCTTTTTGTGAAACACCTTTTAAGGTTTTGAAAATACTTGACATTGTCTTACCTAAAAACCTGAGATTTGAGTGCAGCCTCATCATATTTTCAGTGAGATTAAGATTTTGTTCTCTTTCCTCCTCTCTCTCAGAGTTGTAAAAACACTCACATTAATTTTAGTCCATTTCTGCTTTATTCATGTGCAAGAACAACAAATGTCCTGAGTATATCTGTGAAGTGCTTTGCTTTCCAAGTGCTTCTGTAATTTGCTGGATATTAATGTTTAAATGTTTGCATATTGAAAAAAATAAGTATTTGTATATTCAGAAATACCACACTAGTGGTTTTCACTCCTCATTCTTGCCAACCTTTTCTCTCTTGAGCACTAAGCAAATTTCATAGTGTAGTCATGCAATTTTTAATAATAATTTTGACACTGGAATTTAATTGGAGGCTTTATCAAGATACTTGTTCAATGACACAGCCACACAGACCAGATTTCCTGCAGAAGGTTGTGATCAGTGTCAGCCAGTTTACCTTTGTTTGCACTGGCCATTTTTTTAGATTTTTATCCATGCTATGGCCTCAGGTTTTGGATATTGTCTTCACCAGTTTGGATCTGGAGAATTTGTGTTCTCAAGTCATCAAAGCGCAGGGATGTTGGTCTGCCACCTCAGAGCAGCCTGTGGAGCTGCAGGTGCAGCACCGGGAGCATCCCCTGCACCTCCTAAGGTCCAGGAGGATTTTTAGATCATTAAATGGTTCCCATGAGCCACTCCAGGACACCAGCTTTAATACAATTAACCTTCTTGACCCTCCTTGTCATGTTTTGCCTTTTAAATTACCTGATTTTCCAACTTAACATCTAGGAAACACTTCATTAGTCATTTTGGTCATGGTGTGTTTGTAGGAGGGATGGAAGTGGAGGAAAGGGCTCACAGCAGCTAAAGCCAAACCAGGGGTACAGCCCAGATGAAATCCAGGAAAAGAGAAATCCTAAGGGGGAGAGCTATTTTTATTAGCAGTTTGTCCCTTTATGATGATCTGTGTTGGGGAAAGGGAATCCTGTTATTGCCAGGCACTGAAGAAAACTCTCTGTGCTGGTCTTAGGCTGCAGAGGAAGCAGGACAAAAATGGAATGTGAAAATGGAGCTTGCAGGTGACAGCTTCAAGCTGCAATACAGTGTTTCAGACCCATTTTAAAGTATTTAATATACATTTACTGTCATGCTTTTTTTAAAAAGCTTGTCAATGTTTTATTTCAGGTGGGAAAAGTACAGGCAAATAGATGGTTAATTGTGAAACTTCCCTCACCTGCTGTAGGAGAGGAGACAGAACATATCAAATGCCCGTTCTGGATGCAGATTTGTGGGGCTCAGTCCTGTGCCAAGCTGTTGTTCAAGCTGGAATGCTTGCATGTACATAAACCACTCACTGTTTGAGCCAGTGCCTGGATGGAATCCTTAGGATGGAATTTGCAGCTGGCCAGAGGGACGGGGCAGTGCCAGTGAACTCTTTGTGTCTTCCCAGGGCTCAAAGTTCCTCCTGCTGGTGTCAGGGCTGAAAAGTTGGTGAGCTCCACAATATCACAGCCTGTGACTGAGCTCTGCTGGTTTGGGATTCCTGTGGATCAAGGCACTCACAGTAAATATTGGTCCTGTCAGTTCATGGAAGAGGCTTCTGCAGTGTTGGGATGCTGAACTGCAAATAAAGGAGCAAGAGGATAAAAAGGAATAGAAATAGGTGTGTTTCTTCCTCTTGCACAGCCCTCACAAAGCATTGCTGGGTTTATCCCTGTTGGCAAAGCTGAGTTATTTTTATAATTATTGCACTTCTGCACCTCTCAGCTGGGCTTAGCAGAAGTTCACTAGGTAGAAGTAAAGTTGTGCTTGCTAGGCAAGCCAAAATCCAAAATACCAGCAGGTCTGAATGCAAAACCAACATTTTTAAAGAGAAAAATCTGAGAAATAAAGCATCTACTTTTACTTCAGTGTTAGGACTCTTATAGCCATAAATCCAAATTCACTGCCATTACTCATCCCTCTAAGGTGTTGATTTTATAGAAGTGATGCTAGGGAAACAACCCACCCAAAAGTGAATTAAAATCTAAATCTTAAGGCATCACACAAATGTTTGCTATTTATACTGTCCATCTGTCTATGGTGCCTGACAGATAATCAATATACTCTTACTAAAAAAAAAAAAAATCCTGTTGCTCTGGAGAAACACAGCACTGAGCCCAGCCAGAAGTTCCTGTAATACCTCTGTGCATTGCTGCATTTGCAGAGTGGGCTGAGAAATAAGGGCAGATGAATATTTTCTAATAACTGAATAGTCAAATAGTGGGATTGAAAGCAGGAGCAAAACATCTGTGTCCTAAACTTCTGTGTTCTTGAGCAAGGCTGCTTGGGGCTGCAAGGAGTGGGCAGTGCTGCCTGCTCTCAGTTGCACTAACACTGATTTATTTGTGTTTTTTGCGTGGGGGAAATGTTTGCATTTTGCTGCTGAGGTTTGGAAGGAATTCAGCTTTTCTTGCTTGGTGATCAGCAAGCTGTTGTGTGGAGCTCAGTTATTATGGCTCCAGTTTTTTCCCTCCTCGTGGGCATTTCTGTTGAAATTTGGGACTTTTCAGGGGGCTGGCTTCAGTGGGAGGTTGGTGCTGTCTTTTGGTGGAAAGAATGCCTCAACTCCAGCTCCTGCAGATGACTCATGGATCACAGCTAATCAGAGTCACAGTGCTTCTTCATACATCTGATTATCTATGTTTGTAGCAGGCTTATTTTCATTAGGGAAGCAAACTCTCTCAAAGCTATAATAATCCAGTAAATTATTCTGTACAATTGTATAGATGTGAGCTGAATTTTTTGCTTGGTATCAAAGAGAAATGGTCACTGTAATGAAACAAATTCTTCTTGTATTTGTGAAAGTCCATGAGCAACGACATATGTAAAACAAAACATTTTTCTCATTTATTTTTCAGATTTTGCAGAATGCTATTTTTTGTCTGTTTTTTAGCTCATTATAAACTTCTATGGTAGAATCTTCCAGCTGAATCTGGAAGGGTTTTGCAGGTCTTTGAAGTACAAGCCTTTATCTAGTTTGGGATGTGTGGCTCTTCTTAGCAAGTTAATAGAATCTACGTCCTGAGACATTACAGGGTAAAATGTTAAATAAATTCATTGTTATTGCATTAAATCTCAGGGGGAAAATGGCTAGTTTGGAAATAAAATTTTTGTTATTGAGTGGCTTTTCAGGGTTTTGAGGGTTCAGCCAAAACAAAATTGAAATAGTTATAATGGAAAAAACCTGCAGCACAAAAGTTCTATTCAGTTTTCCGAGTGAGGCATTTTTAATCTTTTCAAGGGTGAGTTTGAGAGTTAATAGTTGATTTTGTCAGTTTTGTAAGCACACCAACATAGTGAATTTTTGACCTGCTGAAAGAACAACGAGCAAGTTCAGCTTTGAATTTTCAGGAGTGTGGTTGTTCTGCTTTTGGCATAATTTGGTTCAGAGCTAAGAGCAGCCCACCCTCAGGACTCTGCTGCTGTCTGCACAACCATCAATGCTGTGACAGCCGTGCCTGCATGAACAGCTGCTTTAAACACATTGATAGTGAATAAAAGTGTTGGGTACAAATAAAAATGGACCTAAAAGCAGAGGGGGAGGAGGTGCCTTTGACTGGTGGTGGGGAATAAGTCCTGTTGGTTTTGGTGGTTGGGCTGTAATTGATCCCACATCGTGCAGCAGCAGAAACGCACGGAGGCATCCAAAAGTTACCTGTAAGTAGCTGGGTTTGCAGAGGGAGACCTTTTGTCCCTGCCATTTGTCATTGGCTGTGCCAGGTGTGTCTGGGGGCTCTGCTGCAGGTGTCTCTGGTGTGCAGCCCCTGGCAAATTCATCCTTTGTGCCCCTGGAGCTGCCCCCAGCAGGCTGCAGAGGGGCAGCAGCCTCTGCTTTTGTTCTTATTGTACTGGCGCACAGAAAATGCCCAAAATTCCTCGTGCAAAACAAAAAAAAAAGGTGCCTAGAATATTTAGTGATTGATTTTGCAATTAGATATTTGCTGGTCATTGTCCTGCCCCGGGACAGATTTCAGAGTAGTGATTGAAGCCAGAACGGAAGAGACGATGTCTTTTAAAGTCATTCTGTCAAATCATTTAGATTAGTTTAAAGGGCAGTTCATCCAATTTCAGAAAATACTGCTTGTGTCTTTTCCCACTGCTCCTGGATTTTGAAAAGTTATTGCTGATGTCTCAGGGAAAGGATTCTGAGTGCTGTGAGAGAGCAAGCAGCTCCCTGCACAAACACACATCGCCGGTTCTGCATGAGAAGCAGCGCTGAACTTCCTAGGAAGAGTATTTTGAGCAGGTCCAGTTGATAAGCACTCCAGAATCAATATTTCATGTTATTCTACTATACAAATATAACACTGATAGCGGCAGCACTACAAGAGGCTGGAAACAAGTCAATGTCACAGGCAGTTGGCATTCAGGCTGCATGTCCAGCAGGCAGCTCCTGCAGCTCTGGCTGTGCTTTGGGCAGGGCACCGTGTGATGGAGTGGCAGCACCAGCCATACTCACAGCACCTCTGGGTAAGTCTTTCCTCACCTTCTGCCCCCTTTACTGGAGCCATACTGGGATATTTCTATAGAAAGGCTGATGCTGAGTTTTTCCTCTTTTTCTTGAACTGAATCGCTGTGTTGAAAGGATTGATTTTAATGCCCTGACATCAAAATTTTGTTACTGATCTTGAAATAGACTCAACTGCAAATATTTTGCTCAGGGAATTAACTCTGGTTTTGATTCTCTCCCATTCTCTCTGGGAATGCTCTGTGAGGAAGATCGGTGCTCTTTGGCATTTATAATTTTAGTTAGAGGATGTAGCAATGAGAAGACAGAATAATGAATTGCCAGGGAGGCAGGGAAGTTAGAGGAATATAACTGATGCTTATGCCCATTATTGTTGCAGGTTTTTGACATTTAAAGTGGTTTGCAACCCTTCTCTTATCAGAGCTAATGCCAGACAATCAGTCACCCTGGCACAGCAGTTCTGTGCCTCACTGTTAGTAATGCTGCTGATAATTGATGTGCAGCAGCAGAATTTATAAATGAAATTAGCTCCCCAAAGTTTAAGTATGACTGTGATTGAAGCAGTAATGATAGAGTTCATGTGAGTACGTTTGCCATTTATCTGAATGTATCATTACTGACAGTGCTTTTTCCTTAACATTTTGTTATCCTTATTCATGTCATTGTTATAATGTCCTCTCAGATACCTGCAAATTAAACTGACTTGTACTCAATGCTGATCCTTCCTGCCCACCCCTGCACCTCCTTCTCTGGAATTAATTTGTGCAACATTTGATTTTTAAGAACTCTGGGAGCATCTATAACATAGTCAGAGGAAAGTCCTGTTCAAATAATTGGGCAACAGCTTTGGCTTTCTTGTCAGTGAAGGCTTTTCTATGCTTTATTTGTCAGGAGTATCAGTGTTTTAATTCAATATTATTATTTTTATTCAAAATTCAAAAAGTGGCTTTAGCTACAAATGAAAGCTAATAGACACGGAATTTTTAGCAACCCAGCAATGTTTCAGACTTTGGACTAAAAATCAAGAGAGCCCCACATCACCATGGATTTGATAATATCTTTAGCTAATCCTGGAGACTCTTTCTTTTAAAAACTCTTATGAAAAATTACTGAAGGAGACACAATTTTGGTGAAGATACCATGGTAATCTGAAAATAAAGTGATTAAACATAAGTTTAGTCAAATAGGTTCTGATTTTTTAAAAATCATGTATCTGTTTTCTATATCTTCAAAACCAGATCTTGATTATCTCATTTTGTGATGGTTTTCTCTTGTTCCAGTTACTTTTTTGCATGTAGAGATTTTAAAGGGCTATAGGCTATATTAGTGAATATCAAAGAATTTGTTAGAGAAAGTTTCATCATCTCCGTTCTGCACAGTAAAACCCCAGAAATTCTGTGCAAAGAGGTGAGGCTGGAATAGTTCAAATTACTTTGATTTACTTTAAGGTTAGATAAGTACAAATGGTTTGCTCTTTTTTTTGTTTGGTTGAGTTTATTTGTTATTGTTTGCTTTGGTTTTGTTTGGTTTTTTTTTTTTTTTTTTTTGTTTTTTTTTTTTTTGTTTGTTTTACTAGACCAATTTCTCTAATAAATTTTTTGAGATCTGAAAAGGAAAAGGTTGTATTTGTATGTTTCCCATCACTGCATAATTTTTTTGAAATTTCAGTAAAGATGGAGGAAAAAATTCCATCCATTTAAATCAGAAAATATATATAAATTTATAGAAATGCTTGTTTTTAGAAATCCATCCAACCCTCAGCACTGACTTAATTTTAGTTCTCAGAACTGTTTTGCTTTAATCCCTTTCCAGCCATGAATTAAACTGAAGAAAATATTTACAGTGCATTTACTGCATACCAAGGGAATGGCCCACACTTCCTAGCCTGGCTGGTAACTTTTGTGTTTTTACCTCATGAGGAGGTTGAAATGAATGAACACAAATGTGATTTCAGAAGGTTATGCCTGGTTTCAATGGTGCTCGTTTCAGTCTCTGCAGCAAAAGAACTGGAGGGCTTCCAGTTTATTCTCTTTTTTAGTACAGGAGATGTCATCTTTGAGCATGTTCAGCAAATTCAATATCATAAGGACTGACACCAGGATAAAATGGCATCTCCCTTGCTCAAAACATTGTAGAATATCCTATATACACATGTGGTTCTGCCTTTTTGGCATTGTTTGAATATTGGGACCTAAAGGAGGTAAAAATGTTGTATCTTCTGAGATTTCAGATCTTTGCCTGTTTAGTATTTTGGGGGGATTTTCACCTGGGTTCCTTGCAGGAAGACAGTGGTGTTGAATTTCCTGGACACCTTTATTTTTAAGTGTTCCCTTTAACAACACATAATTTGTGACATCAGGTTTTGGTTGCTTCACTGAATGCAGTTTAGTCTTCTAGTGGTTTATATTTAATTAATAATGTGCTAATTGATACACCAGACAAGTTCAAGGACACAACCTCCCCAAGGTTTCACCAGCCATCTAATTTATATGAATTTCCTCTAAGTCATGACAGTGATACTTTAATCCATTAAAACCCACATGGAAATTCAGGGACAGAACACATTTCTTAATTTCTGAGCAGTGAAGTGTAAAACTTTCAAATGTCAGTGTGTGGCATTCACATTCTCTGAAAAATTCCCTTCACCCAGGATTTTTGTCCTGGGAAGCTGGGAAGCCTCAGAGAAAAGGAAAACAATTCTTATCTCATTTGCTTCTCCTGTGTTGTGCTCATGTGGAATGTGTTTGGAGATTGTTCACCCACAGGTGATTGTTCCATTGGATTCTGCTGGGAGTTGTTTTCACTCTTTGGCCAATCAGGGCCAAGCTGTGTCAGGACTCTGGAGAGAGTCAGGAATTTTCATTATTATCTTTTTAGCCTTCTACAAGTATCCTTTCTGTATTCTTTAGTATAGTATAGCATTCTTTAATATAATATAGTATAATAAAATAATAAATTAGCCTTGTGAGAACATGGAGTCAGATTCATCATTCCTCCCTGTCACGAGGGTCCCTGCAAACACAATTCCAGTGTTGAGCTGTGCCAGCCTGTGCCCTGCTGTGGGCATGGGCAGTGTGGCACCAGATCAGGGCTCTGCTGGCTGGTGCCAAAATGCTGAGGAGGGCTCAGCTCCCCCTGCCCAGGGCTCTCTGCTGTGCAGAACTGTGAGGACACAGCCTCTGCTGGAAGTTCTTGAAGGATGAACCTGTGACTTGTTTTAGCTGTTTAATTCTTGGTGGGGATTAGGCATTGATCATTTCCATCTCTAGAGATAGACTCCATTTAAAGTAAGGGGAGGAGGGGTTTTGGAGGTTGACTTGGAGTAGCAGAGATCAAAGTGAGGTGAGGTGTTGGTCTGATTTTTTAAGATTTTCTAAGCTTTTTTGATGTTTACATTATTGTAATGAACCTTTTCTCACACTTTCTGTAAATAACTCATTGTTTTGCCTTCTTTTATGGAAGAAGAGAAGTTTAATATACTACTAGCTTGTCCAGTGTCATTGGAGAGGTGGCACTGTCACCCTCCAATCAGCTGTCACTTTTGGAAAACTATAAATATTGAAGTCAGAAAACAAAAAAATCCCTTTTTTACCTTGGAAAGCACAGCGAGTCCGTTGCCTGTTGTTTTGTGTCCTATAGTGACAGTGAGGATTGTTCAAGAGCTGTCTCTGTGCTCCCCTATAACAGTGCTGAGCTCTCTACAGGGCTGTAACCACAATCTGGCAATCTCAGGTGCTTTTTGTGAACTTCTCAGAAGGTCAAAATCTTGCCCTCCTCTTTGTCTTTAGGAAGGATCTGTGCCCCCTTGGTGCCCTTATTTTTTAAGTTTTCCTAAGCCTTTTGATGTTTACATTCTTGTAACGAACCTTTTCACACACTTTATGTAAATACCTTCTTGTTTTGCATTCTTTTATGGAGGAGGAGAAATTTGATGGGCTGTTGGTTTGTCCAGTGTCATTGGAGAGGTGGCACTGTCACCCTCCAATCCACTGTCCCTTTTGGAAATCTATGAATGTTGGAGTCAGAAAATAAACTTCCCTCTTTTCTACCTTGAGAGCAGCAGTGTGAGTGTGTGTGGTGTTATTTCGTGTCCTACAGTGACATCCCCTCTTACACAAGTCTGGAAGGGGGCAGTGAAGCTGAAGGACGCCACTCAAGGAATGTTCAGGAGCAGAGTCAGACAAGTCCATCCCTGCCACAGCTGGTAGCCAAGGAGGATGCTGAAAAGAAGGGACACTTGTGCTGAAATGTCAGCAAAGCTGGGATTGAGCTTTGTGGCTTGCTTTTAAGGACAGTCTTTATTAACTCAATTCCCTGAACTGGTTACCAAAGTGGTAACAGCAGCAGTTGTCTCTGCTTGGAGCAGGAAGGACTTTTCATAAAAGTTAATCTTCCCTGAGCAAACAAATTTTAATCTGTGGGTTCCATCATCTTCTGCTTTTTAATAGTATTGCTCTTTTAATATCACTTCTTTTCTAACAAGATCATACCCTGCTCCCTTAGGCCATGTTAAAAAGGTCAGTCACTGAGTGGTGTTTTAATTTAAATAAAGAGTGAAAGACAGAGTGTTTTTGCTGGAATACTAAAAGATCACCTATTTAAATCTTCCTTTTAAAGTCTGTTTAACTATCTTTCTTTGAGGCTTTTTCTATGACCTTCAACATAATTTAAACTTAATTTTTAATTCATTATTCATGCCATTAAATACTGAAACCCGTTGCTTGCTGCAGTTTATTTCTCTATTAAATGCATGTGTTCTGTTGGTTTTGTTTGGTTCTGTAATGAATTCTGATGCACTGGCATTTTAAAATACAGTAGAGAAGAATGATTATTTTAAGTAGTAAAAAACCTCAATGTTTAAACAGTGTATTACTTCAACAACGTTATTTAAGGTGAATAAGGGGGTGGGGGAAATACAGGTTGAACTTAGGGTCTCTTAGCTTGATAAATCAGTGTAAATGCCGCTGTCCTGTGCTGCCCTGTGTGGCTGGGAATGGGCTGCCCTGAGTGTTCCCAATCTCTGAGGTGCTTCAGCTGCACACAGCAATAAGTGTGGCAGCTCCACTGACACCCTGACACCTGCTCTACATCATTGTTTTGGCTTCCCCATTTTTTTCTCACTTGGTAATTGAGTTTCATGGCTTGGTGCAGGAGATGGAATGAACTGCAGATAGTTATGTTATTATAGATTAGCCATAGTGATACTGGGGTTTGTAGAGACCTGATATGCTGCAGGAAAGCACCCAGAACTAATATCACCGAATAAAGGAAATAAATTAAGCCCTTAAAATGATGTATTTTCATTGCCAGGGAGCAGTTTTTTCCACCCCTCCTGAAGCTGATGGGCTGGTATCTCATTTGCTGTAGCCAAGTAGGAGCTGCACCCTTGCACAGCAGTGTGAAGCAGATACACAGATTCTCATCACTGCAGAACACATGCACAGTAATTTTTTTGTTGTCTGTCAGCATTCAGGTACTTTAGTAATATAAACTGCTTCTATATCTTTCCTCACTTGATTCAATGGACTAAAGCATGGCACATTCTCAAGCAGTTGGGTAAATAAGGATAAAAATCCAGTGTTCTGTTACTGTTGCTTCCCTGAGTTTTTGTCTGGCAGTCATTAGCAGTACAAGTTTATTGGAGAAACTTTTGAAGAGGATACAATGCACTGTTAAGGGGAAAAAAGTGCCCAAAATCCAAGGTTAAGTTGTAAGAGTGACGTAGCAGAGCTATAATATTTTACAGTGTTCCTTTGAGGATTTTTTAAAGCAGAGGATAGAGAGAAAACATTTACCAAAAGCACAAAGTTTCCCCAAATTTGGCACAGCTCTGTAGGTGGCAGGAGCGCTGATGCCGTGACCCTGGGGCATTGTCAGCACTGTCACAGTGACCTGAAAACCTGCTGGGTACCCCTGATCTCCCTGATCCAGGGGTGACGTGTCCCTGTACCTCTGCATTGCCACAGAGGTCCCCGAGTCAGGGGTGACATGTCCCATGCCAGTCCCTGATCCATGGATGACATGTCCCCGTGGCTCTGCATTGCCATGCAGGAGCCAGGGTGAAATATATATATGAATATATATATGAATGTGAAATAAATATATGAAATATATGCAGTAATCCCGCGTAGCTCTGGATTATCATGCATGTCCTGCTCCAGGGGTGACACTGTGGCCCTGGATGGCCATGCAGGTTCCTCTGTGACACTGTGCCTCTGGATTGCCATGCAGGTACACTGTTCCAGGGGTGACACTGTGGCTCTGCAGGAGCCAGAGGTGACACTGTGCCTCTGGATTGCCATGCAGATCCTGCTGCATGGGTGACACTGTGGCTCTGCATTGCCAGGCAGGTCCCTGTGTGACACTGTGGCTCTGGATTGCCATGTCCTGCTCTGTGTGTGACACTGTGGCTCTGCATTGCCATGCAGAGCTCTGTGGGTGACACTGTGGCTCTGCATGGCCATGCAGGAACCAGACCCAGGGGTGACACTGTGGCTCTGGATTGCCCTGGAGGTCCCTGTGTGACACTGTGGCTCTGGATGGCCATGCAGTTCCTGCTCTGTGTGTGACACTGTGCCTCTGCACTGCCATGCAGTCCCTGTTCCAGGGGTGACACTGTGGCTCTGGGTTGCCATGCAGTCCCTGCTCCCTGTGGCTCTGTGGTCCCACACCAGGCCCTGCTGAGCCAGCAGAGTGTGACACCCCTGCCTTTTCCTTGTCCCCATCCTGGAGCACACCCAAGGACATGCCCTGTCTGACTAGGACACCCAAGGACATGCCCTATCAGACCAGGACAGCTCCCAGAGAAGGACAAGGCCCAGCCCTGCCTGTGCTGTTTGAGCAGAGAATCCCAGCCCCTCACGGAGCTGGTGATGTCTGTCTGTCCCTCAGCTCCACTCAGCTCCACTCCCAGCCAGCCCAGGGGCATTCCCAGCCTGTCCCAGCAATCCTGGGCTGCCAGCTCCCCCTCCCAGGGCCCTTCAGATGGTGTCCCCTTTGCTGAGCCACCCCCAGCGTGGCCCTGCCATCCCCAGGCTGCCAGGGCAGATTGATGGGCTCCACAGCTGTCCCCAGTTAATGGAATCCATATATTCTGTCGCCCTGCAGGACCTCCCTGGGAAATTACCTCCCCTTTCCTTGCTCTTGGAGAAGAGTTATTGTGTGGGAGCCAGACTGGGATTAGCTGCTTTTATCCACAAGACAGATCTACATATATCTTCATTTTTTTCCCCTTATTTTTTAATTTTATTTTATCCTCTCCTTCCTTTCCCCCCTCTCCTTTCAACATCTCACTGTAATTTGTGACAAGGTTAAATTTTTGTACTGCTGGTTGAAACACCACATTAGGGCACAATTTGAACAGCATTAGTGAAACACCAGCTCTCTACTGGTACATATTTCTTCATTCTCAATTCTGTTTGGAAAAATATAATAATGGATAGAATAATCTGCTAATTCTATCCTGTAACAGATGGAATGTGTGTCCTGGACCATATGGCTGCTGGTTTGGGCTGTTTGGGATATCCTGTTGCTTTTACCATATATGTTTTTGCTTTGGAACTTGCTGGTGTGATGTTGAAGCACATACATTTCCATTCTTCACAAGTTCTTAATTAAAACCACTCTAACTGTGAAATATAGCTAGATCTAGGGCTGCCTGGGATTTGTGTAAAGCTTTATATGAAATATATGCAGAGATCCACTTTATTGGGTGTGTAGACAGAAGATAAAAAAGAGCTTTCTTCTTATGTATATTTTGAGTTTATTTTAGTGTCATCAGTGCAAAAATAATTCTGTTTATTTTGCTAAATGATACTGTGCATGTGCTTTTCTCAGTTTACACAAAAGTAGTATTTGTGGAAAGCTTAAGATAAAAATTATCTTTCAATTTGTCAGAGAAATGAGTCTCCTGTTTCTATTCCAAAAAGCCAAGATGGATAATCTGGAACTTGTGAAGGGGCCCATATTAAATTAATTCTTCACAAAATTTTTGTGTATTGATGAGCTGAGGCTTATTAAAAAAACTTGATTATGTTAAGATAGCGTCGCTGTCTTTGTGAGATTCACAAGTTTGTTTGATAAATGACCTCCCTTGGGATTCTCAGCAGAGAATTTCAGAGCTGGAGTGATTTTACAGCCCATTGCTGGTGCTCTGATTTGTGTTATTGTCCTTGACAGGGGAGCAGTGCTGGGGCACAGCCATGACCTTTATGTAAAGCAGCTCCTGTCACCTGGTTGGGTTTGCAGCAGGGCAGGGCTCCGCTGCTGCCAATCCTTGCTACATGTGGTGCTAAAAAACACATTTTGGGGATTTTTTTGTCTTTCTTTAGTTACAGCCAAAGCTCAGGGCAGAGCTCAGCTCCAGCCCATAGTGCAGCCAGCCCAGGGGGTGCAGGGGCACCCCAAAGCTCACTGTGTGACCCTAAACCTTACTGTGTGACCCCAAACCTCCCTGTGTGTTCCCAAACCCCACTGTGTGCCCCAAACCTCACCGTGTGCCCCCAAACCTCACTGTCTGTCCCCAAACCTCACTGTGACCCCAAACCTCACTGTGTAACCCCTCAAACCCCACTGTGTGCCCCAAACCTCACTGTGTGACCCCAATTTCACTGTGTGCCCCCAAACCTCCCCTTGTGCCCCCCAGGCCCTGCTGAGGCAGTCTGGGGTTGGGTCCTGGGCTCACCTGAGTGGGCAAAACTCAGAAAGGGGAATTTCTGAGAGTGATTATTCCATCTCTTTATCCATCTCCTGCATGAGGAACCCACACTGGGGCTCTTCCTGAGCCCACACTGATGAGTTCCAAATACCACCTCTCCGTGGTATTCAATAGGTTCTTTTTTCCTTGATTAATTAATAGAGCCTCTTTGCTGTGGCTTTTCCTAAAATTGAGTCTTCTCTTTGCTATGATACACTCAAAGCAGTCAGAGGTGCAGAATTCTTCTGAATAATAAAATTCCTGCTTTAGTCTAAATTTATTTTAATTTGTATTGTGGTAATGCTGTTTGAAAACAACAGTCTTTTGAGTGACTTCTGTCAGATTTAAAATCAGTAATTTAAACAAAAGCAAAACACTTTTTAAAAAGATAAATCCACTTAGAATCTGTTATGAATAAGAAGCTTGACTAGGCCAATATTCAAGCAGCAATCAATTTATTAATTAATATGGTAAAGTATGAGCAACACAGCACTGGGTGCAATGGGGGAAGTCTTCCCTCAAACTGCATACCCATAGTTGAGGCTTACAGGTATTTATAGGGGTGCTCATCAGCTTTCCCAGCAGTTTCTATTCCAATTTTTACTCATCAGCAGTTTCTATTCCCAATTTTTACATCACAATTCTATACACTATTGCGATTTAGTTTTACTCAGGATGTATCCCAAAAGGAGCATCCCCAGGTGGTGCTGGTCTGATTTCCAAAAGAAGGAACACGAATCCCATCTGGTGGGGTCCAGCTCCCAAGATGTGGGTCCACCTTTTAATTGCAGAGACTATAAATCTCATAACAGTGATGTCCAGCTTCCCTTGGTTGAAACCATCAATCCTTGACTTGATGTTCATCTTCCTTTCTCAAGCTGCTTTTCTCTGTTTTGTTAAGGTGTGAGATAAGCATGTTTCCTTTATATATATTCCAAATCTATAGTTTCAAGGATACAAGCAATATTCTAAAATTATACTTCAAAAGGTTGTTATTGCAGAACTCTTAAAGGCTTAACTACAAGCAAAGAGCAACATCCCTAATGTTTTAATTCCAATGCTCCTAAAACAACCAGGGTTGATTGTGAACAAAGATTGGTTCAAAGGCCTTCTTCCATGCTTTACTTTCCTCAGTTATTATTAGAATTTGCAACTGTCCCATTGTTGGTCTCCACACATATGGCAATCACACATACCCACATTGCCTGTATGTGCCTGACACCAAACACAGCTTTGTATTTCACAAATCCCTTTAGAAGTGTGTGGTACACTGCACACAGAACCCTTAGGCCCCTCAGCTTCAGCATTTGTCCAACATGAACAAATTTTCTCCAGCATGAGCCTGCCTTTAACTGAGATGGAAAGTCAGTATCACTCTTTGTGTCTCTAAATGCTTTATTAAAAGTGTATATTTCATGTGAGCCTTTGCACCTACAGAGACTTTTCTTCCCTAGATGAATTGAAATGGTCCACACATGGATATAGAAGCTATTATTTTCCCAGCAGGATGTTAAACTGCTCATCAACTCTTGCAGAGCCAAAACACTCAGGAAAACCACGCAGGTGAAGGAGCTGCAGCTCTAATAACCACGGGTCAGCACTTCATCCCCAGCCAGGAAATCCCTCCCCCCTTCAAAGAAGCTTTGCTCCCAAGACCTGGACACTTTATGCTGCAGAGAACTGTTTTACAGGGGGCTGGAAATCATCAAAAAAGGCTCCACTTTTTTTGCTGAAGCAGGCACAGATGCTGCCTGTATCACAAACCTGCTCTCCAGGTAGGATCTGGCTGCTGCTGCTGCTTTCTGGCTTTATTTTGCAGGGTGTTGCCAGTTGCTAACACCCCTGCACCCTCCCTCTCTGACTCAGACCCCATTAGTGTGATTGGAAAGGCAGAAAGAGGAAATCAGGTCTATCAATGTGGAAATACATTTCTATCAATATGGAAATACATTTCTCAGTGTCGAGGAGGATTTGCTAAACTGGATAACCCACTTGTGCCAGGAGTTATCCCTAACTGTACATTGAGAAAACCTGATAATTCATATTTCTTCTATTTTTATGTGTTTTTTTTTTATTTTTGTGGTTTGTTTGTTGGTTTTTCCTCAACTGTATAAACATGTAACAATGCCTATTATGAAAACTACAATGATTTTAAATTAATAAGATTGAAGAGAAAAGTGGATTAGATTAACCCCAAAGAAATGGCGCTGAGTGTTTGGACAGGGACTTTTCATGGACACATACTGATAGGATAAAAGGGAGTTGGCCTTAAACTGGAGGAGGTTTAGACTGGAAATTGGGCAGGAATTGTTCATGGGGGTGCCAACAAAAATGTGAAATATCTATAAATCCCCTCCTCTCCAGATTATAAAGCTGTAAGTGAGGCTGTTTAAGGCAAGATTTCTCTTACATGTGGCTTATTTCAGACTTAAATACTTTCAGTAACTTTTTTTTCAGTGTCTGAATCTATCCTCTTCTGAACATATTTGACTAGATCTGCCAAGTTCTATGTTTTTCTGGGAATACAAGATGCCCTATGCTATTAATCTTTTTACAGCAATGATTGACTCAAATGGTTTGTGGGAAAAGGAGGAACAACATATTTAGTAAAGATCTCTGGTAGAGTTAATTTGTCTCCCTGTGGCTCTGAGACGTGCAATTCAGATTTCTGCATGCTGTGGACACCCTTGTCAATGTATTGATGAAGGCCTGTGGGAATACAGCAGTTTTAAACAATATTTTAAAGCAGAAATGCCAGAGTTCTTCATATGGATGATCTTTTTATTCTCAGCAACTGTAAAATGCAGCAAAACTGGAGAATATTTTATTTATGTTTTTAAACAATACATGAATTTTCAGGATGCTCATTAAAATGGGAAATAGTAAATGATGAAAGGTTTTATTTAATGGAAAGTAAAAATGTCATGACATCACCAGAATATATTGGAGAGCAGGAAGCAGAGCAGCTCTTGCCCAGAATGTTGATGAGCTGCTCAGCCTTTCTCCTGCACGTAGGAAGAATGTATTTATGTATTTTCTCTTTCTGTTGTATGTTGTTATATATTTATACACAAAAGTGGATAATGCAAAAGAAGTTATTTCATCAGTAATGTCCAAGAACGGCACACCAGGCTGGGAGCAGCTGAAATTTGTTCATTAAAAGTTCATGGTCTGTTGACCTTTTCTCGTTCAAGCCTTGTATTGAGTCCACTCCTTATCTCTGCTGTGCATGGCAGATTGTTTAGCATATTTCTTGTGTAGAGAGTGACTTTGAGTGCCACAAGGACCTCACTTGGCACTTGCAGGCATAAGCAGAATGTGTTTGAAAATGTTGCTGTGCTCTCTAGTGGATAATTTAGTTATAAGTGCCTAAGAAATTAGTATCAACAACAGTTACCAATTTATATTTCACTTAACGGAAAGACCTTCAGCAGAAGGGCTCTGCTCAAGTGCAGGGCTGTGTCTGCAGGGAACACTCACAGGTTTTACTGCACACATTTCATTTCTGATACATTCAGGGACAGACCACATTCTGTAGAAGCTTTTTTGTAAGACTGGTTTTCGATGTGCAGGCAGCAAGAGGGTTTTATTTGCCAGCCTATCTCAGATGATGGGAGATGAGCTTGCTCCACATCTTGTTGTTGCCAAGAACCTTGGCTGGCCCCTCAGGCACCCAGCTGTCAGTGTTTGAGGCTCACCTTACCCCTCAAATTCTGGGTTTCCAGAACAAGGAGCAGTGCTTGCCTGCTCCTGGCCTGGGATGGTGCTGCTGGTGCTGAGACTCTTTCCTGGATTGTGGGAATCTATAAAATTAGAGGGTTTTGAGAAAGTTGTAAAAGGCAGGCCTTAGATACAGCAGAACTGTGGGTAGAGCTAAAGCAGCAGTCATGAGATTGGTCAGCAGAAAAATTATTTAAACTGTAGAAAAAGCAAGGGCAATAAACAATGGCCTATCTATTAACGCTTGTCTAGAATAACTCTCTAAGCTACAGAAAAGTTTATATAGCAAGATATTAGGAAGGTTAAAGCTTAATAATGTGTGTTGTGTTTTAAGGCTTACAAGCAGGCATTGTATTCTAAATAAGCAAGCATTGTTTTAACCAAAGGTACGTGTGCTTGTAGTGGCTGGGTAGAACTACTGTCAATGTGCTTTTGCTTTGTGTGATTGGTCAAGAAGCTTATAAACTAAGTTGTAACATTAAGTTTTTTTGCCTGCTTCCTGGGATGTGAGCTGCTGGCATCTTCCCATTGTCATAACCATGTAATGAGACTGATGCTGAAAAATAAACACCCCAAGGCACATTCCACAGTAGCCCTGTCTCGTTTGCATCTTTGAATAACCCCCCTTGCTGGTGTCACTGGATCAGTCGGTGAGTTTGCATCTGGCCTTCCTATCCCCATCCTTATTTCCTTTAGTCTGTTCAAATCCTTGCACTCTGGTTTGTATCCTTCACTCTTCAGGCAATTATTTTCCACCTCTATTCTCTCCAGCCCAGCCACCATCTCTGGTAGCATCCCTGATAGTTCAGTGCTGATTTACACTGTGACTGAGGCTGCCATTCCCATTGTCCTCTCCTTCCCTTGGCCTGTCAGTTATTCATTGAAGGCCTGCCATTTCTGCTTATCTGACTCATTTCCAGCTGCATTAAATTTATTGAGCTTATTATTGTTTGAAGATTTATATACTAGAGTTGGCAGAAATAAAAATGTCCTTTGTGGGAAAACTTGATTTCTGGTGTTCTACATGGCAGATTGGCCTCTTTGATATGGGCCCAGAGCTGTGTATGAAGATGTCTGGAATGGTGAATCATTGTTCTAATGACCAAATAATTGGAGAAGCAGATTTGGATCAAATGACATCCTGTCCTATTTCACAAGAAAAATAATTTGGTTTGATTCTTCATTGAACTTCTATTGTCAAGTTCAGCACTGAAAAGCTGTTGCAAAATTTTCCTCATGTTTCAGTGGATGTTTTCACAGAATTCCTAAATCTGCTTGCAGTTGTAGCTGTCTGCATTTCTGCCTCTGTGTGCAGGTGCATGGGGAGTAGTTCAGGTATTACTGAGTTGTGCCCAGGCAAGTGATTTCGTATCTCCTTGGATGTGGTAAAAATTATCCCATTTTGTGTAATTTTATTGCTTTTTATCAATAGTGTATGGAATAAGACTCATCCAGAGAATTAAATCTTGCTGTATTCTCAACAGCTCTCCAAGTCTGGATTTGAAGTAGATTTACACTTTTTCAAAGTCTTGATGCAAAGATATTTCCCTTCATCCACATGCCAGTCTCTCACTGTTCCAGGTGACTCAGTTTTGACTGTTCAGGTACCTTTTTTTCAGTCTTCTGTTTGCAAATATGCAAACAAATTGAATAGGAAATAGGAACTAGAATCTAGGAACAAGTTTTCCCTTTGTTGGTGTTTTTCTCCTCCTTGGTTTTGGCATTTAGATGAGATTTAATTTAGTTTCAGGTTTCACACCAGATTTCAAGGTAATGATGAGTTTTAATTTTACATTTGTTGTTCCATGCTCTCATAATAACAGTATGAATCTACAATTTCAATAAATGCTGCACAACTCCACAGGTTAGAAAACAGTTTATTTGCTTGGGGGGATATGTAGTTATAAAACATAAACAAATATGGAATATTTTATTCTCTTGAAATATTGGTAAGTTCTAAGGATGTAGATGGCGCAACCATTTAAAAGTCTTAGAAGGGCTGTGTTGGAAATCTGCGGATAGGTGTGACACTTGGAAGGCATTTGTGTCATGAGGAGCAGCTGAAGTCACTGTGTGAAGTTGGCATGAAATAATAAAACTGCCAGAGCAGAGGTGAGGTGATGCTCACTCACTTCTCTAGGTGTGGAAGTTAATAAAAATAACAGAATCTTTAAATGGTGTTCCAAAAATCATCCTGCTCTGGGTTCAATTAGTGAAATCACCCAAACCCCACTGCTCTTGGAACAATACAAAAAAGACTTAATGATGTGTGAGAATTCACAAGAATGCAGGAAATTTTCTTTTCTGTTATAAATTAAACTTTACTCTTCCCATTTCATTAAAAAGTGATGGCACTTTATTGCCAGAGCCTTCCAGCCTGTTGTAAGCTACTGATCTCAACAACCTCTCTACAAAATATTCCTGACCATTGTAGCTGGCATTGTGATTCAAAAAACATCTCTGGTGCTTTTCTGTTTTCCAAATAATCACAATCAGGTTGTGCTGTACTTGCTTGTCTGTTAAGGATATTATATATATGTGATAAAAATATATAGATAATGTTTATTCAGCGCAGCAAAGGTTCAGGTGAGCATCACTGGGGCTTGGGGGTAATTTGGTTCACTTGTTTTTCTTGTATTCTCTGTTTCATTGATGGAACAATGATGAACAGTATTTCCTTTAAAAGTCTCAGCAAATATATTAGTTTGGAAACATTTCTATGATTTTTATAGATAGGAATATAAAAATATAGATATATCACAAATATATATATCTAAAATTATAGCCTCCTAAATCTTTTTGGGGTTTTTTTGAACTTTCCACTAGAATGAGACATGACATACTGAAGCTTTGAGTAATATTTTATTGCAATGCAGTAAAAAGTTGACTTGCAGTTTTATTATTACTGTAATTTTCATTCAAAATTTTATATCCACAAATTAATTTTTTTTTCAGTTGAAGTCAACGTGGAATATGTTTCCCTGACTTGTGTCCTGAATTTTGGCTCTTTCCTTTATGTGCTGTTCAGAGTGTGGATGCCATTTTGTTTCCGAGGTAAAAGTAACACTTAATAGTGTTTTGCAGCCTTTTAGTTTGTCTTCTGAATGGGTGCATTGAGGGTTTTCCTAAAGAGAAGAGAGGGCAGCGCAGGCTGTCAAATTCTATGGACCTCTAGGAGTGGTGGCATTTGGTGGGAACATTAGTTCTAGGATCAGGAGGGGAAACCCACTGATACTGGGATGGAATAGTAGTGCTGACTCTTTGTGTGCTTTTAAAAAGAAGCCTGATCTCTCTAGAAAAGCATGTTAAGTGGAAATTGGTGCCTGGAGGGAGAGATATGGGTACAATATTATGGTGAAAGTGCAGTTTCCTATTTCCTCTCTTGGAATCTGGAGTTTCCTTTATTGCCAGCTCTAGCCCCGTGTGCTGCGCTGTGTCTTTATTCCAGCATCAGGCTGAAGAGCTCTCAGTGTGCAAAAAATGAGCTTTTATTTGAAACCTGAGTTTGCATTTCTGCCACAGCCACACTCTGTGTGCCCCAGCATCAGTGCTGGGAGGGTGCTGGCAGCTGGCACCGAGCTCCAGCTGCTGCCAAAGCACATCTGCCCAGCCTTGTTCCACCTGGGCCAGCTCACTGTCCAGGAGAGTGTCAGCCCTCCAAATACCTGGTCTGTTTTCCCACACTGTCTGCATTTTAAGAAGTTCATGCTGATATAGATTCCTCAGGGCCATATGGTAGCAACAGTTGGGGAATGATTGGCATCTGACTCCACTGACTCAGAATGCTGAACAATTGCTTTATTAAACTGTACTATATTACATTAGTACTATACTAAATTATATACTAAAGAGATACTAAAAAAAACCGCATGACTGTCTGTGGAAACCCAGAGCACTGGGAATATTTCCCTGTCTGCTTTGGGATGCCCTGACCCCCAGGGCAGCACTGACTTTGACCCTCATTCATGGAGAAAGTTTCCTAAACTCCAGAATAGACCAGAATCCACTAAGGTATGAAATAGATTGTAGTGTATGTGTATCACATAGTGAGAAATTGAAGTTCTGGGATTTTTAGTATGTAGTGGATGGAAGCAAGATGGAGGGCACAGGGTGTCGTCCTGGGTTTCTCCTTCATGCTTCTTCTTCCTCCTTCTTTATGGGTTTGGGTGGCATTTTGTAATTGGGCAGAAAAGTCCTCATTGATGGGCTCTGTGGGATCAGTTATTGGGTTAAAAGGGAAAATAATCCAAGTGTCAGCTCTTAATTGGACCTTAAGTTTAGTCTTAAAAGACCTTGTACGAAGAGATTGTTGGCCATTTTGTGCCTTGTAATGAAAAGCTGCCAAACTCACAGTAGTGAGACTGTTTTACTGATAAGAAACAACAAACACTTGAGTCCAAACATGAATTAGTGTCTCAAGTGCCTTCAATCCAGACCTAGAAAAACCAACGAGTGGTACCACCACTACTGTCTCCAGACAGCCAGGACACAGCTTTGACCCAATTGGCCAATTAATACAACCAACCATCACCAGAATCCAATTACCAAATCCCTTCAGGTAAACAATCTTCCTAACACATTCCACATGTGCAAAAACAAGAGGAGCAGAGAATAGCGATAAGAACTGTTTCCTCTTTCTCTGAGGTTCTTTGCTGAGGTTCCCAGGAAATATCCTTGGGAAGTTGTGCCTTCCTACTCTCTCTGAAGAGAGCTGTGGCTACAACAGCCACATTTCTGGTGCTCAGCTTCCAAGCTCTGTCTAGAGGGAATTGCTGCAGACTACCAGGTATGAGTGCCAAAAAAATTACCTTATAATCATAGAAATGTGTTTTATCCATACTTCAGTTATTCCTGAGTTTCTGTGAGCCCCATCCCTTTCAGCCACCCAAAATGTCCAGTACACCCAGGCATAGGGAGTTGTGAAGCAGCAGAATACACAGTGTCCTCTTCCTTTTCCTGGTTTTAGATCCTGAAATTTGTTTTTCATCCTACAATCTCATGAAAGGTAGAAAGGAGCTGTCCATCTAAGTTTTACTTTACTATATTGTGAGGGACACTGTGGCATGCCTGTGTTTTGAGATTCCTGCCATTGATACAGAGAAACGAGAAGGGAAATATCTGATGAACTTGTTTTCCTTGCCTCTCACGAACAATGTATGACAGCTTTGAGAAATCGTGTTCAAAGGAGTCATTATGGTGCTGTTTGAATTAGTGAAATAAAAGTAAAGACTTCTTATTTTCTAACAGCTTATTTTCCCAGTGGTTGTCCAATAATAACCAGCACTTCAGTCACAGGGGCAGAGAGTTCACGTGTCATTAGCACACTCTGAAAGCTGTAATGCCTTTTTGATTTATTTTTTGATTTACTCATTTTCTTGCTCTACAGTTTGGGGTGAAACCCTTGCAGTCCTGAAGCAGGAAGTGCCAGAGTGCTTTGCTGCTTTGGCATTCCACTGTGCATCCAAAAAGGAGAATTCTTTGAGGAATGGCACAGAGGATGTTGTTGCTATTGTGATTATTGAAATTATCCCACAAGTTTTGTGCTTTTTGATGGGTACAAATTAGTCCTGTGATGGGTAAGCCTTGGAAATGGGTAATTCTGAGTTAGAGAAAAATTTTTGAGTTTTTACTTACCAAGATCTGCTGTTGCTTTGTGATCAGTTGTGCTTTGGGAGCATTAAAGCATTGCAATGAGAACTCTGCTTACTAAACCGTAACAAAAAATTTGTTCCACTTTGAGATTACTTTTCATAAAATGAAAACCCAAATGAAAAGTGCTCAGAGTATTTACACTTCAAGTGACCTCAGCACAATTCGCAGTTGTTCAGCAGGAAGGAAAAATCTCCAAGTTCTGATGTTCTAATTTATCTTTAAAAAGATTCCACAAGACAAATAAAACCACTTATATTCATTTTTCTGCCTCGCCTGCTTCCATTACTCAGTAGTGAACAAGACATAAAGGTGATCTGAGCCTGAGAGTTTAACCAGAAATAAAATACAGGAATGTATCCTGGCCCTCACACTTGGGTTGTATTTTCCTTTAGAAAATTCTTTCATGTGCTTGTGGGATATCAGAGATAATGATGTGTTGAGTAGGGGCAATGAAACGAGACTCTCAGTCAATAAATTTGCTCAAAATGCAAGCAAGTGAAATAATCTATTGTCTGGTGGAACTGTTCTATGCAGGTACATAGTTCAAATCATTTCAAAGCTTAGGCTCCAACAGAAATTGTTGGGTTGGAGTATAGCACACCAGAAATTAAATGTCATTTATGTCTCTATGCAGGAATTTAGGACAGGGAGAAGAATTGCATTGAATTGAAAATTTTATTCTGACTCTTATCCTAAATTTACTTTATCTTATCCTATTAATGCTGAACTCATAACCATTCTTGTAGGAGATTTCTATTTAGAACCAAAAGTAACCAAAGGGCATTTTTAGCAGCAGAATGAACTTCCATGAGAATTTTTAAACCTGGTAATGCTTTTTTTTTTTTAAAGTTCAAAAGAGAAGATTTTTTTTTTATTATTGTGAACTTCCCATTACATATTGGACTGTCTGCTGTAATGTTGATGTAGTCAGTGTAGTCCAACAGGTCTGGGTTAGTTCAGCTAAAAACTCATAGCAAATATTGACTCTTGAAAAGGGTCTCTTTCTCAAAGAAGACTTAAATGACCCAGCTTTATTTTTTTAAAATATTTTAATGTATTTCTACATTTACAATATTGGGATAGCAAGAATTATTTCCCTTCACAGTGGCATTTGCTTACAGTTTTTGAGTCAGGACCAGAAACCTTCTGCTGCCTTAGTGGTTTCTCCCTTTTCTAGACTCTTTTCCTGCTATTTTGCATGCAAATCCTGTGCTGTCTGCAAGCTGGGCCATGGATGGGTTTTATGCACAGAAAAGTTCTTTAATGACCTGTGTATCTCCAGATTTATTAAGTGACTTGGAGTGCCACTCTATCAAGCCATTGTATCCAATTAGTATTTCTCTCCCTTACAGAAGGATTTCTTGAAAAATATTTGCAGTTTATGAAATTATATCTGCAATTATATAGGCTTTTGGGTAATAACAAGTATATTTTCATTTTTCAGTACATTTTATTGTGCTTTGTTATGAACTGTTTACAGCAGTTCTCGCTGGCAGGGGAGAGGAGAGAGGGAGGGCAAATGGAGCTGAGTATGGAGTAAAACCAAGGGAAATCTCATATTAAAGGTTCACCAATGAATCTTTACAGAGTTTATGCAAATCCAGTGGGTATTTTATGAAAGTGTTAATGAGTGTCACATCCTGATTACTGCAGATTTCCCCTTGCATTTCCAACCACACCAAATCCAATGGAAACTGCTAAAATTAACACCATGAGTTCACAACATTTTGTCAGAAAAACGTGTGAAATTTGTTTTTAAAATATTGTGCACTCATTATTCTTGGAAACATCTTACGTGGATGTTGATATAAACTGTCCTGTGTGCATGACAAACTTAGCGTTGGTGTCCCTAAATCCTTCTAGAGCGCTGTCTATTTCTGAGCTGTGTTTTGCATCTCACTATAAAGCAAACTCTATAATTAACTGCCCTGGCACTGAGGATCCTGTGGGAATGTGTTTGTTTACCAACAGCTACCAGGAGCAGCCCTTTTTGCCAAGCACATGAATGCCAGAGTGGTTTGGGTTGGAAGGGACCTTCAAGCCCATCCCATCCCACCCCTGCCATGGGCAGGGACACCTCCCACTGTCCCAGGTCACTCCCAGCCCTGCCCAGCCTGGCCTTGGGCACTGCCAGGGGTCCAGGGGCAGCCACAGCTGCTCTGGGCACCCTGTGCCAGGGCCTGCCCACAGTCGGTCAAGGATTTCTTCCTGAAGGACCGTGCTGGTCCTTTTGTTGAGCCTGAAGTGGGGCCTGGGATGTGTCAGGTGACTTCAGACTCATTGATTTAGTTAATCTCAAAAACTGAAAAGTAAAAAATTAAATTAAAAAAAATAAAAATAATTTTGTTCCCCTTTACGATAAGAGTTATTGTTAGGGTTTGAGCACTCCAGCCAGCTAACTGCCCTGTGTTCCCATTCCCTTTCCTTTTGCTGCATGGGCCATCTCTCCTCTCAACCTCTCTCTCAGCTTTTGCTGGGTTTGAAGTTTTGAGACAATTTCATGTCCCTTTTGCTCTATTTTGACTCAGCTTGGCAAACATATCCTGTCCTTACAACTAAGCCAAAAAAGCTCTTACAAGTCATGAGAACAACCAAAATCCAGGAATTTGGGGGGAAGGAGATTTTCCTACCACCACTCCAGGACACCACTGGCGGGATGGATCACAATGTGGCACCAGGCAGTTGGGCCTTTTATGGATCTTTTATGGATCTTTAATTTCTCTGACAGCCTGTTAATATAACCCAGAGTGCTGTGTTTGGATCACAATGAGATCACAATGAGCCTGTTTATTTCCAGATACGTAGTGCCATCGTTCATTTGCACATTAAAGGGAACTTAGCTCCAAGAAGAAAAATTCGAGGCTACAGAAGCTCTGTGATTATTGTAATGCTAATCTGTATTCAATCCCATGTATGTGTCACATCTTGAATGCTTTAAAAAATTAATTAGTCAACTGTGTTGTGGCACAGATGAGCGGGAGCAAGGGGCTGCTTGCATGCACAAGCTGTGACATTCTCTGTGCCAGCAGGACTTTAAAGGAGAGAAGGTCCCCAAGAACTGAGCTGGAGGTGGTCTCAACCTCTCAACCTCTGCCTTCTACCTGATAGTGCAGAAATTGTGGCATTTGTGTTGCTGTGTTATATTAAGTGATGAAAATATGCTTAAATTATCTCAAATAACAATCCCTATGCTGCTTTATATCCTGTATTTAGAAGATATTTAAGTCTTTGCATTCATTTTAGGAGGAAGTAAACATAATGCCTCTAAAGCTAGTGACAAAAGTCTCACTGGTGTGTTCTGCAATCTGGAGAGCAACTGCAAAGGAAAATAGGTGGAGTAAAAATAAATGCAGCTGCAAAATAAAGATTTGTTGTTAACTAAGAATAAAGGATAGGCAGTTACCCATTTTCTCAGCAGAATTCTATCTCCATCCATCTCGCAGGGCTGCCCAGGAGTATTTCTTTGCCTATTTTCAGGGCCGAAAATCTTCTAGAAATCTCTAAACTCTCATTCTCTTTTCTTTGCTCAGATCCCTGTGGGTAGGAGCAGGCACGTGTCAGACTCACTTACGGGGGCTGTGCTCACTCTGCTTTACTGAGGGGGCAAAGGCGGAGTGAAAATTGTCAATTCTGACTCCTCTGGGGCTCTGTGCCTCTAGGGATGGCTGGGGAGCCTCGGTGCTCCCTCAGTGCCTTCCAGCTGGGGCTGGGCAATGGTTTATATTGAATTTATTTGATGTTCTGAGCAGCACTCGGGGCCCTGCTCTGTGCCAGAGGCTGCACTTTGCCATTTGGAGGCGTTGCCTTGCACAATTTGGCCTCCAAGGGGAAACACTTCCAGGTTTTTTAGGTATTTTCCATTTTCCGTTGTGTTTTGGCATTTCCCCACCCTGGTGGGGTGAGCAGTGTCACATCTGCGTTTTCCTGGTCATGGGGCTCTGTAGACAAATTAACCTTTTGCAGTTTTATTGAGGAAACAATTTGCATTAATGCTGTGGGAAGGAAAAAGTATTGCAGAATTGGAAGACATTTTGAATTCACAGCATAGTAAAAAGTTGCTTTTTCTAATTACTAAATTTTAAAATGTGATTTGTTTGGAAAAAACACCTAAATGCAGACCCAGATTACCTCTGAAGGACATATAGAGATATTAAAGTCCATATTGCAGCCTTTACTAGTAATCCCTGTTCCTGTGGCAATGCTGCCTGCTTTAGGAATGCAAATTCCTGTGACTACTTTAGCATTTCAACAGGGCTGTGAATATGTATAAGCACAGAAGGAATTATTTTGCTTCAAGACTTTTTCAGAGACCTGTTTGTTCTTCATGTTGGTAGATGTGTTGTTACCTTATGTTTCACATTAAACTTTGCAACAAGCTCAAAAAAAGAATCAACAGTCTTGAAAGCGAATGCTGCTGGTAAATGGTGCCTTCCTTACCCTTGACTAAAATGCAAATTTTTTTCTTTGATTTGGTGCTTCTTCAGAAACTTTGCTTTATTTTAGGGCTTTGGATAAGTAATTCTTTTTTGAACTTGACCTCCTAAGCAGCAGTGGCTGTGCAAAATATCCCTATCCTGTGGAATGTGAATTTTTGCACTTTACAGGGGGGTAAGTACAGGCATGGCTGGTTATTTTTATAGCAGTTTTCATAGCATTTCTGCAGGAAACTTTTTTTTTGTGGCAATGTTTGAAGTAACATTTATTACAGCAATACTGTTTTAGTTGCATCAAAATTATTTTCCTCTGCTATTTTATTGATGGTATTTCATTTCTTGTTTCTGAATGAAATTAGGCATGACTTTTTGGACAAAATTTAGAAAATAACATTTTTATTTAATATTCTGCAAAGTTTTGCATGTAGCATTGCAGTAAGAGTGTGAAAGTACCTTTGGACACTTGCAATGTTTAAGTTGATTTATTTGCAAGCTGGTATAATTGCATGAATGGCAGAAACAGAACTAGAACCTTCAAGGGAGATTGGTGACATCAGTAGCAAATACACCTTGGGAAAAGGCAACCTCAGCTCTTAATGCAAAATGGAGCAATTCAGATTGGTATAATCACATTTACAAATTCGCTATGGAGGCTGCTTGTGAGCAATTGGCTACAGAACAGCACTGACATTTTGAATATACAGAAAAATGATTTCTGAAAACACCTAGTATTTTGTGTCACTGCTTTTTTGGAACATCTCTTTAGGTAGGTCCAATGCTAAACCTAATTATTTTTGTGTACTTTTGTAATTAGTTTCACTGTGCTCTTAGCAGTGTTGTGGATGCTTGCAGGATCCAACCCCTGGAGAACATTTTAAAATTCTGCTTGGTAGAGACAACAACTTTTGTTTTCTGATTGTATTTCTTTTGCTAGTTCAGATTTAAAATCCTTATCATTTAGATTCTCTCCAAAGAACACTATTTAGCATGAGTTAACATCATGCTTTCTCAGATGTGGATTTCCTTGAGCTCCAGTTGCTCTGTTGGGTCTGTGGCATCTGATGGATGTTGGATTTTTTAACGCGTTAGTTGTCTGGCTCACAGTTGCACATGGAAACCACAAACCCTTTTGAAATAAAGCTGAAGCACATTTGTGATAAATCACAGGATGCTTTTCCATCTGAATCTGCTTCATTAGCTTCCCTTGTGTGGTGCTGCTCGTTAGGTGGCTGCAGGAAGAACCACTCCAGCAGGAATCCATCAGGCATGGAGAGCCCCCGTGTGTTGGACATGGACCTGCATCCAAGACTAAAACACATTTCACTGCAGTAAAAGCACTTTACAAACTGGGCAGGTGCAGAATTACCTGTTTGAGATGCTACTTTTGAATTTTGCCATTATTCACTTTCCTTCAGTGGTTATGTTGGTTTTTAATAGTTCCCACAGAGAAGAAACTTAGTTCAGGAAATTATGGCTAAATCAGTCACCCACTGAAGGCTTTGAGCTGCAAGCTTTCTAGGATGACACGTGCACCTTTGCAGCAGTTTAAAAAAACCTCCAGCTGCACCATTCACTGAAAGGCACATATTTTACAGTTAGCTGCTGTGGCCTGCTTCTCTGTGATTTTCTTTATCAATTGGAAAATTCAGAAGAAAAACAGTCCCTTTTTTAAGGAGAAGAAGGTGTGAGGGATGACAAACAACTAAATTAATTTAGAACTTTTGCTGTGCCATGAGACATAATGTGATGGTACTCATCTGTAGCATTCAATGAGTACATTGAAAATACTTACTTGAAGATAAACAAAAAGGATAGAAATCTGGAATGACTGAAACCTCAACAGCTGCTGCCATCACAGTAATATTTCAATTATGTGAGGTTTGTCCCTGTAAGTGTGATGGGAAGGGCAGAGGTTCAGGAACTGTGTGTGTGAGAAGGTCACAGTGAGGATCCCCAGCAGCTGAACCACAGCAAGGCCCTGCTGTGATTCCCACTCAGCTTTTGCTCATCCCACAGGGCTCTTAACTCTGGGTCAGGCTGTGGCTTAGAGGGTCTGGTTCATTCACAGCTGCTGGAGAATCCCTGCTCTCAAACAAGGGCATCCCAGCTGAGCTTCTGCATCTCCCTGTGGTGAGCCAAGGACAACCCTGGCATCACTGGGCCGTGGGAGATGTCAGATGTTTCATCTCCAGTTATGCTGGGAGGTGGAAGAATCACCTTATAGATTCCAGATATTTCATCTCCAGTTCAACTGTGAGGTGGAGGAATCACCATGAGAGATTTCAGACATTTCATCTCCAGTTCAACTGAAAGGTGGTAGAACCATGGTTACACACCCCTGAGAGAGAGTTTTGAAGAGGAATGTGTAATGTGCATGGATTTTTATTCAAGGTTACTCATTCTAGAGACTGAAATATAAATTTTAATGTTCTTTTTTAAGCTGGGCATTGGAATTCAGACCGTTATTTTGATTTTGATTGTTCTTACAACTTTGTGAGTGCAGCAGCTCTTTCTGCAGCAGTGTGTGCTTTGCCAGTGCTTCCCCCTGCCTCCCTTACTTTTTTGCTAATGAGATAATTAGTTTATTCAAACTCTTTTTCATTACTTGAGTGAAGCATGGGGATCTCTGAAGAGCAGCACTGAGAACCACATGCAGCATGTGCCAGAACTGCAGGTCCTCTGATGGAAGGCCCATACGTGCTGCAAAAGCTCAAAACAACAGGCCAGAGGTAATGGAGATGTTTTCTGACTGCTTTGACTCTGAATGGTCTTGCCCTGGACAGCCTGGTTGTGTAAATTAGCAGTGCTAATTGCTGCTGGTGGCATTTTTAATGGATCTGACCTTAATGCTAGGAATATATGGTAAAAAATCAGATTTAAATAACAGAACTAATAAGCCAACCCATCGTATTTTGTTGATTGTAAGTGGTAGAAGATGGTATTTTAGTAATCCCTGTATTTTACTTCACTCATGTTTTGACACACAGGGTGATTTAATTGGAATTTCTAACATTTCAGTGCTTTAATGTCCTGAAACATATTAGCTCTGCCTTAGCAGTTAGTGTTTATTCAATCTCGGAGCACTGTAGGGTCATTAATCCTTTGAGCCCTCCTGAGAAGTCAGAGATGGCTGACACTGGAAGTTGGATTATTCTAATTTTACAAGTGGGAAAACTGAAGTGATGAATAATGTGGTCAAGGCCACACAGTGAGGCAGTGTGAGCTCTGAGATGCTCTGGCTATTAAGCCCAGTGGTCAGGCCAACCCTTGCTACATTCTCTTTTTAAATTATACACTTCATTGTGATTAAGGTGCCTTAATGGTCCCATAGTCTGTCTAGGAAGAAAGTTTAATAAGTTGAGCACGGCTACAATAAAAACTTCCAAACAAGGAAAACACTATGAAATTACAGCCTGAATTTAATATTATTTTCTATATGTTAAGTTTTCACAGAATATAAGTAAACCTTGTCTCTCCTATTCTGCCAGAAAGTATTTGTATTTACAAACAGGAAATTATTGATATTGAGTTATTTTCCAAGAGATCAGACTGTTCTTGATTTTCATTGCAGAATAATGATAAATATTCGAAGATGTTTAGTAAACTTTTTGGGTTTTTTTTTGAGAAATAGTGAGTATGTGGTATGAAAATTCATCTTACAGAATTAGAAAAGTCCTCTGAGCAGCCTCTTGAGAATTTTTCAATAGAGCACAAGTGGTTGTTTGCAGATTGTAACTCCAGTTGCATACATAGATGTACTTTGAAATAGCAGCTTATTTGGTAGGGCATTAGCAGTGCTTTTGTGTAGTGAAAGGGATCAGTTTTTAATGTTCAGCTGAAACTTTTTCTTCTTCTCCTCAAATGGGTTAATTACTACCATCTCTTGTGCAAGAATTTCAGGCTTTGTTTCAGTTCCAGCCAGTCTTTGTCTTAAAAATGACATAGTCTGCAATATTATTCAAAAAGGAATTCAGAATTTAGCAAGAGATTAATCATCATTTAATCAAAATGTTAACCATAAGATTGATCCTAGTAGCGAACCCCTGCAAACTTCAGCACCACGTCCAGTATTTTAACAAGCAGCTAATATTCAGCCCATCCATTAAGCCATCGCTCCACAAATGAATTATTGAGTGTAATCTCCTCTCCCGTGCCCACCTTGCTTTCCCACAAGGCTGTGGTTTTTAGCTAAGCCGGCGTGGAGCCGCTCTTATCTCCGAATAAAACAAACCCGCTCCTCCGAACGCCGGCACTGCCGAGCCCGGCAGGGGAAAAAGGCAGAGGCAGCCGAGGGCTCTCGGCGCTGTCGCGGCGGCACCTGGAGCGCAGCAGCGGAGGGAAACTCACCCGCCCCGTCCCGCGGCGCCGCCGGCAGCGGCGCGGCCGTAGCGGAGCCATCGCAGCGCTCCGGGCAGGACGCGGCCGTGCCCGCTGGTGCTGCAGGGCCGCCCGGCTCGCCCCGGCTCCTCCCGCATCGCCGCCCAACATGAAACCCTGGCAGCTGCTGGCAGGCGTGGGAGATGCCCTGCAGGTGAGGCAGCGGCGGCTCGGAGCGGGCTCGGCCGGAGGAGGGAGGGAGGGAGGGATGGATGGATCCATCCTGTGCCCGCGCCCGGAGCGCCCCGAGCCCGCTGTGCCCGCCGGGAGGGGCCGGGGACACGCGGAATGGGGGCTGCCCCACCTGAGGGGACAGGTGAGGGGATCCGGACAGGGAAGGAGGATGTCGGTCAGGTGAGGGGTGCGGGGATGATGCCGGCCAGGTTGAGGGATGTGAAGATGTCGGTCAGGTGAAGGGATGCCGGCCAGGTGTGGGGTGCGGGGATATCGGCCAGGTGAGGGGGATTCGGCCAGGTGAGGGATGCGGGAATGTCGGGCAGGTGAGGGGGATGCCGTCCAGGTGAGGGGTGTGGGGACATCGGTCAGGTGAAGGGGATGCCGGCCAGGTGAGGGGTGTGAGGATGCCGGCCAGGTGAGGGGGATGTCGGTCATGTGAGGGGCACGGAGCTGCCGGCCAGGTGAAGGCGTGCAGGGGTGTCGATCAGGTGAGAAGATGCGGTGAGTTCGACAGGCTGAACAGACTTCGGGCTGCGAGGCAGGTAAGGGAGTGCAGGGGTTTGTTGCTGCCGGCCAGGTGTGGGGATGCCGGCGAGGTGAAGGGATACCGGTCAGATGAAGGGGATGCCGGCCCAGCTGTGCTGTGTGCCGGCCCGGAGCCCAGGGATGCTCGGGTGTGTGCCGCACAAACTCCGCGGTGCTGCCTCCAGCGTGTTCCTCTGGCTGCGAGCGCTCCTCGGCGAGATGCCGGCAGCAAACAACGCGCGGGAGGGATTATCCATCCTCCCTCCGTGTTTGGCGCAAGTTTATGTGAACTTCATCTTCAGAGATCTGCTTGGCTTTCTGCGGATGGAATATGTATTAGCATTTATACGAAAGGGAGCAGGAGTCTCATTAGAAAGGGTTTGTCAGGTGGATTATTGCCTGGTGGTTGTTATTGCAGGCAGGTTACAGGATTCCTGACCAACCTGCGTGCCTGTTTAACTTTAGGGTCCCTGTGTGTCACCAGCATAATATACTGATCCTACAAAACACAATTTATGAGTATTTGGAGGCTTTATTACTGTACTTGTTAAAATGCATGGGATATAACAGCAGCAGCATTTTGTTAATAAATATAATTTAAACACACAGGTAATTTTGGTTAATAATCCATTTATATGTGTCTGCATTGAAAAAAAAAAAAGCGGGAACAGGGTATAAAAGACTAGGATTTAAAAGTGCCTATCGGTTTCCAGCTGGATATAATTGCAAAGTAATTTAAATACTTTGAATGACTTAAGCAATATTCTTGCTTTAAAAAACCCACACACTTCAAAGTATGCAAAAAAATGTTGAGGGGAGTGGGGAAGGTGGATTTCTCTAGATTTTTTAAAAAAGGACTCTTGTGCAGACTCCTAATAGGGATATAATATTTTTGAAAGACTTGCTGTCACATGGAGGAGACTGTGGCACAGCCCAGTAGTGGAATGCTGGGCTCTGCAGTTCACACACCGTAAAATCACATTTCTTCCAGGGCTGTATATTAAATTCCACCTCAGGTACTTGATTTTGATGGATACTGAGGAATTTAGTAAGATCCAAACCAGCCTTTGTATTTGTCACTTCTGTAGGGATAAGGAATTTGGTTGTAATGCAGAAGTAATTAGGATTTATGTAAGTGTTACATAGAAAGTTTGCATTTTTTCTTATGAATTATTTTGAAAAATCAGTTTACATGCAGTACATCAGTTCCCTGTGTATTTCTAAAATGAAGCAACAGATGGGTATAAAGTTTGAATGTCTTGATATTCTGACCATACATTGTAGCTTTTTTCTTAGATATTCAAGAAAAAAGCTATTCAATGAATAGAAAAAAGATATTCAATGTTCCTGATGTTGATCTGTTTCTTGAACATGCAAGTAAGGTTGAAGAGTGAGAAAAACTCCCACTCAATGACCAGTCTTCCCTTGTCTACAGCAGGAGCAGTAGTGCTGTGGAGAATTTTTAGTTTTTCACATTTGAATCATTTAATGAAAAGGAAAAAGTGAACTTTGGGGTTTTATCCTTTACGGGGGTTTTTCTGTGAGTGCCTGGGGAGTGTCTGTCAATCATCAGCTCTAATTCCTTTAAACTCATGGATCTAGGAGAGGTTTGATTATCCCTTTGGGAGCTCTCCTTCCCAAAGCAGTACATTTTTTTTGGCATTTTTTGGCACTTTTTGGCTTTTTTTTTGGCATTTTTTGTCCTTGGAGATGCTGTGAGCACACAGTAACTCCCATTGCCATTGCCTGCTCTGGAAGCTGTGGGCAGGAGGTTCCATTTATTCATTGTCTCTCTGCATCCAGCACCCTGATACCTCAAGGAGTTCACTGCACAGTTCATTGCATCCTTTCCAGGCACAGTTTGAGAAAGTTTGAGCTTTGTATTCTTGCCTACTCCCACTTGAGTAAATATTTGAAATCAGAATAACTTAACAATGGATGGATGTACTTCAAGGTGTTACCTTCAGTCTTTCCAGTCTCAAACCCCTTACTTCAGGAGCACCACTGCCATGGAATTGTTCAAATTTATTCTTTTTGTAGTAGAAGTTTCATATAGGATCTCAGTTTTGCTCATACACCAGAAAACTTTTCCAGGAACAAGTAATAAATTAATTGTTCAAGTGATCAACTTGGTGGCATATGAAATGGTAGAAAAGGTGTAGAGGAAATGTTCTCAAGAATAATATTGGAAGTTTGGGCTTTACCTTTGGTAAGGAAAAATATTGCTATTAAATTTTAATTAATTTTATGAAGATAAATGTGTTTGAAGGGGTAACTGAAGAAGCATCAACCTAAAGAGGAGAAGGGAGAGAAATGTGGTCAACTCATGCTTATAAGTTATTGTGGTGGTGGTAATTGTGAAAAGTAAATTGGGGAAAAATACATAGGGAATTTTAAGTGTAGAAAATATCTTGTCTGAAGTTGACTTCATATTTTAATTTAAGCAAGCAATGTGTATTTATTAACTCCTTAGTAAAAATCAAGTTACTAAAGTCAAGCTTTCAGTTGAGTTCAGTGATAGGGATTTTGGACTTTTTGTTGGAAGGATTGTGTCACAGGATTGTGCCTTCCTAGGGTTTGGAGATAGGAACAAAAGCTTCAGAGGGCCTCAGTTATTTCAGAGATTTTTTTCAGAATTTTGGGGGCTTTATATATATTTCAAGATTGGGACGTAATTTATGGCATCTCCTAGGAGCTAAGCACAACTTTTGAAATGTGTTAACTTTATTTGAAGATAAAGTTTTAAAACTATTACTGTGCCATAAATAGGTATATGTCCAATCTAGGTGAAAATCAGTCTAGCAGAGTTATCTGCCTTTAATTTCTGTTGGAATGTGTTCCAAAGGAAGGGAATGTGTTCTCCTGGGCTGAGCTGAGAGGAGATGAGGAATTCGGGAGTTCTGATCTCCAGCTGCTGGCTGTGCCCAGGGGTGCCCTTTGGAACACAGCAAGTGCCATAAATCCACAGTCAGCAGATGGGAGAGAAACACAGGCTTGTCCTTTCAAAGGGTGCATCACAAATACGTTTTATTTAAAATCCAAGTGCTGTGGGACTGCATTTGGGTGAGATAGCAGACAGTGGAAAGAAATAAATGTGTCACTGCCAAAAGTCTTTTCTAGTGGCATTTCCTTCTAAATTTATCATGGCAGCTGTGGAGCTCTCTGTCTGTAGGAATAAGTCTTTTCCATTTTATTTTATTTTTATTTTATTTGTAACGCATTCAGTGGGGATGTTAAGGAACGTGGCAAAGTTGCTGTCTCCAGTGGCTTTGTGCACTCACCACTTCTACCTTAGCTGAACTTCAGCTTGGAATGTGTTTGCTTTGTGGGATTGGAGTTGAGTGCAAGCATTTCTGCTTTCTCTTTGTCCCCACCATGCCTGTTGCTCTTTCCATTTCTCTCACCCCTGCTAAATTGCAGAGGCTGTGATTCCCTTCATTGTCTTTGGAAATGAGCACAGTATGGCTTCCACCACCAGGTTGCAATCAGAGACTTTTGTGGGTTTTTTTTTTTTTTTTTTCTGTAGTTAATTACAGATTACATGCACAGCAACGAGTCTTCTGCAGAGAGAAATTTCACTGATGGCCAGGAATATTTCAAAAATTGCTTTCGTCTCACAGGAGTGGAGGCACGCAAACTTTTTCTATTAAAATGGAGAAACTGCTTGAGTCAGCAGTAACATCCAGATTCAGCAAAACTAGTTTATGAATTCGAGCAATTAAACATGACAAAGAGCCCAGTTTTACTGCCTGGACTTAATATCCTTCCAGTATTTTTATTTGAGACATAAAAACTTCAAAATGTTCCTTTGTGTCAGGTGTTGACAAAAACAAGGTATACCTCCATACCCCACAAACTCTTGAAAATCCTTTTGCTCCCACAGTTTTTATTTAAGTGGTTTTATTCTCAGGAGAAGGAAAAACTATTATTTTCCTCTGTTTTGGATGCCTGGAATTTGGCAGCTTCTCATTCATTACCTGCATTTTGGTAGAGATAATTAAAAACTGTTTAAATATTTATAAATTATTGAAAGAAGTTTTTTAATCAATATTCAATATGTAAGAAATATAAGTTTTTGCTAATGATGATTAGAAATCCCATCAATATTTTCACGTGGAAGACCAAAGGATCTTTTTTGTTGTTGTTGTTTTAGGTTGTTTTTTTTCTGTTTTTATGTATTTGATGTTCAGAAAAGGTTTCCTCTCTGGAATTTAATTTCTCTAGAATTTAAGTTAATTAAGGAAATTCCAAATTTCCTTACTGCAAGTTTAGCTGGGAAGAGGAGGGGAGGGACACAAGCAGATGTAAATCATGGCACTGATGACTGGTGGCCCAAGTTGAACTTGATCAAAACTCCAGCAAAGATTTTCTGTTCACTGCTCCTGTGGCGGAGATTGATGTGAAACCCTGAGAACAGCCTCCCACACCTTGTACATGTGAATTATTCTGCTGGTGCTGTGCGGCTGCCTGGACAGGTGTTTATGTCTTTTTTAACTTAAATGTTTTCCTTGTTCAGGCTGACCTTTCTGATTCCGTGACTAATAGGAACCCAGGACTGATGTTTGATGGTTGTTTTCCAGATAAATGAGTTGTAGTTTACATCAGGACTTGCTTCTGACTGCTAATTAACCTGACTCTGATGGCTTCTTTAACTGCAAAAACCTCCTACAGCCAAGTGAGAGGCACACGTGGCACTGAGGACTTGCACTGTTACCTGGTGCTCTAAACAAAGCCAGCATCCTTTTGGGAATTTAAGCTAGAATATTTGGGATTACATTAGGGAATTTAAGAGCCTGAGGATCTTTGGAGAACAGAAGCAAGTCTTCCAAGAGCACAGCATCTAGCTCAGGCCCTGCTGGAGCATGCTGGCTCCCTCCTGGACTGTTTTGTGTGAGTTTTATGTTTCCATGTCAGCATGAAGTGTTCACCTTTGTGCCAGGACACGTCCTTGGGCTGCACTCCTGAGGACAGCAGGTCACTGCTGCCTTCTCATGGCCCAGCTTTGCAGTGTGTGATAGCAGCAGGCTGTGTGCACAAGAGCAGGAGGTGCATTTTATGGAAGAACAGATCTGCTGTCACCTGTACTTGCAGGGAAGGTTTGGTGTTTGGCTGTGACACAGAGAAATCTCAAACCACTTGTTTGGTTTTTTTCTTGGAATATTTTGCAGGAGCAATGAGAATGAAAATAATCTCATGCTTTCATTTGAATGCTTCAGCCATTTTCAAAACAAGTGTTTATTGATGAGGTCTGGATGAGGAACCGTGGTGGGGTGTCCTGGTTTCCCACCTTGCTGGTTAAGCCAGCACCACTTGAGGCTGTAATCCTGCACTAATCCTCTCAGTTACCAGGAAAAGCAGGACAGCACTGCTGTGCCAGGGAGCAAAATCATCCAGAACCAGATCTCATTTCAAATGGCATTTCATCCCAGGCTTTCCCAGTGAGGCTTTCCCAGTGCCAGCAGAATAAAAAACCCAATCGTGGCAGGCTGAACTTTGTACCAACAGAGAGGCTGTGGGAAGCAACTTAATTTCATTTTGACTTTCATATTTGAAAGTTTGAGCCTTTTTTCTTATCCTTGCTCATTCTTTGAGACACAACAGGAAGAAAGGATTTACTAAGGGGAACTATTAAGAATTGGCATTGGGTATTTTACTGTATTTTCTATACTTCCAATTATATTTTCAAGATGTCACAGTCTCTTAAACAAGTTTCTGTGGTTTTATGAGAACTGGTAAATCAAATTGAGCAGAGTCATGTGGCAGCTTAGCAGAAGTTCTGTTTGCCCAATTTTAATCTCGAGAGCAGAAGGTTTTAGCAGCTCCCTGTGGTAGCTGTGGCTCATTGATTGCACCCATTCTGAATGCAGGGACCTGAGGGTGGTCCTTAGAGCTGGAACCCAGGGTCAGGGGAGAGCTCAGCTGTGGAAAGTGTTCCAGCCTGGGGGTATTCAGTGAAATGAGGCTTTAAAAGGAGGGTGCGGGGGATGCTGATAGCTTTGGCAGCAGCTACTGATGCCCTGTGAAGGCTGAGCTAGAGCAGAGGCTGGACAGAGCTAAGGAATAAAGCAGGGATTTATTAAAAGCCCCAATTGATCCACCTTGGGCAGCACCAGAGCCCAGCCAGGGCCGCACCCAAGATGAACCAAAATGGTCACAAAAAGCCCAACCAGTCACGGGGTCTGTCACTTTTATAAGTTCTGCTCCATTTCCATATTGCAGTTCATTGTCCCATTCCAGCTTTAGCCCAGGCAGTCCCACCCTGCTTGTTTTTCTCTCTTCATTCCATGTTGTTTGTGCTCTTGGGCTGAGATTTGGATCATTTGTCCTTGGTCCCAGCTGGAGCAGGAATTGTTTTGTCTCCCTGCTCTGTGCACAGAGCTCAGCATCCCCTCATGTGAAACCCAGACCCACACACTAAAGTAGCACAGAACCTGAAAAATAGAAAAGCTAAACCTGAGGGATCACTACAGGGACTGAGCTCCTGTGCAATCCTGCATGTCCTGTAGGAGGGGAAACTGCACTGGCCAGGTCCTGCTCTAAGTAAACATTAAAAAGAGTAAGACCAAACATCAGTGATGCTCTATGGCTGTTATGGGCTCTTCCTGCAGCAGCCATGAGCTACTGGGCAATGAAAAATAAAGCTCAGGCCTTTTTGTAGGTTGACATTTCTTCTAATTAATAGAAGCATCGTGTCTGTGTGAGAGTGTTTCACTAATTAATGATTGCATTCCAGCCTGGGCAGGGCACTATGTGGAGGGGAGGCAGTGTGGCAGTTCTGCTTTCGTTCATTTTTGCCCACATGTAACTGAGCAAGCGCAGAACAAAACTCCATCCTGTGCTACAGTGAGGCAAAAAATTCCTTTTATCCCAGCTTGCAAGAAAATTATAAAAATGTATAATTTTTTTCCATGTACATTTTTTTTTGGTCACTTTAAAGGCTTTGTCCTAAATATTGGTGTGGATTTTTCAGAACAGTGATGCAGAGGACACTCTTCCATGCCATGGGGTCCAGCCCTGTTCCCTGCAAGGAGTCAAGTGTCACTGATTATTGACATCCTGTTCATCTTTCAAGCTGTCAGGAAGGGAAGGTCCCTTCCCTCCTCAGACTACCTGTTCCAGTGTTAGAAGTCATTACTGTCTTGAAAAATATTTCTTTGTTAGACAAATATAAATTTCCCATGCTGCAGATGACCTCAGTGTTTCATCTGCTCAGGGAACCTGAAGAAAAAAAGATTTCTCTGCTCCCTGTGCGAGTCTTTTATGACAGAGGCTCTGATTCAGACCTGAGGTTTCTGTCCCAGGCATTTTAATTTCTGTATTTTGCTTCAACCTTTCCTAGTTATCATTTAGATTAGAAATCTTTATTTTGCATCTAAGACATTCTCTTAGAACATTTTGCATTTAAATAAAAGCATTGCATTCAAGTAGTTTACCTTGGAACACAGATATTGGCCATGATTTATAATCAGGATTATAAAATTATTATTGTAAGATGTCAGACATTTGAGGCTGTAGCTCTCACAGCTGACTTGAGATCTCTAAGCTGCCTATTGGGCTTTTTTGCAGCAGAGGTTATGAGGTTTTTTATTTTGCCAAAGTCTGCTGGAAAGTTTTATTACTCTCTCAAATTTCTTGAAGTGTGGATATGTGTGTGTGATCAACTGTCTCATAAAAAGATAAAAGTCATAAACTTCTGCTGATACATTCAAGACTTGATTAGCTCTGCCTGCTCTTGGTTCACATCCTTTCTCTGGGTAAATTTCTCTGAATTATTGCTCTGTGCATTTATCCTGTCAGTTTAACCTCATGGGACAAGTGTGGGGAGAGAGGAAACGCGGGGCAAGGATTCAGAAGAGAATTGTGGGGTGAGGGAAGGGCTGTGAGGAGATGCTTCAGGCTGTGCCTGAGAACTCCAGGGAGGTGAATCCAGGAGGGTCTGAAGGGCTGTCCTTGGATCAGCTCCTTCCTTCCAGCCCATGTTACCCTGGACCCTGTGATATCCCACAGCAGCTGAGAGCAGGGGTCAGTGTCACACACATCTTTTCATGAAAACCCTTTCCTTAGGATTTTTCCTCCTGAGAATCTGAGAGGCCTCAGGAACAAAATATAAACAATGATTATCTGCTGCTGTGGAATGCAACAGGTGCATCTGGGATTGGTCTCATGTTGGTTGTTTCTAATTAATGGCCAATCACAGTCAGCTGGCTCAGACAGAGAACTGAGACACAAACCTTTATCATTTTTTGCCATTCTATTCTTAGCTAGCCTTCTGATGAAATATTTTCCTCTATTCCTTTAGTATAGTTTTAATGTAATGTATATCATAAAATAATAAATCAAACCTTCGGAAACATGGAGTCAAATCCTAGTCTCTTCCTTCAACATAAGACCCCTGTGAACGCTGTCACGGGTCAGAACTGAGAGTGAAGCACAACTGGGATAAAATGGAAAAAGCTTCTGCAGTTCTGAAATACATCTATGGAAAATGATGCAAGCCTATTCCATGAGTTTGTAGTAAACCTTTTTATGTTTGTGGTAATTAGCAGCTAAATGACTAATATTACAAAATAATGGGGTGTGAGTCACTGGCTGGTGCGCAGCTTGACTTTGGCTGTGCTGTAGAACAAGAGAGGTGGAGGTTACAAACCCCAGCTGATCATGCACCGAGTGTATGACTCAGGTGGATTATCTTGTGCCTTCTCAAGAGGGAGCTGCCTTGGGCTCCTCTTATTTCCTTCAGGTTTTAGCACCACTGGAGGAGCCAAGGGCGTTTTGCCCATTAAGATAACAGAAGACAAAGATGGATGAGCGAGCTGAGGTTCTTATGGGGAATTATCTTTAGGAATGGCATGCAGGATGTATACATTTATTCCCCCAAAGCTTTGTGTCTGTGAAGCACAGGGACTGTGAAATTCTATCTAGATCCAAGCAGGTTTTTTCAGCCAGTTAGTTCACTGAATGTAGAGAGGAGAGTTAGTTAATCCTTTTTGGTTATTTTAACAAATTTCCAAATTTTACCCATGTTTTGAGAAAACTGGAAACATGGAAGAAAAGGGCCAGACAGCACTGCAACTTTGACATGTTTCACTTTGGCATTGTAAAAGGAATTTTCCTTTTTTCCCCCACTGAAAAATTTCCTTTTCATTTTCCTGAATGTTGTAGAAAGTGCCTGGGTCCAACTTGAGTTAGTAACAGATGTTACATTTGATCTTTCAATCCTGCAAACACAAAACTTCATTTCTGCTTAAAGAAACAAATTCTGACACGTAATTGGATGTAACACCATTGTCATGTTCTTCTCCTCCATGGCTGAAATGAGTAGGTTGGGAAGCTGTGGGCTTAAATTACACAAAGGAAGGTTTAGATTGGGCATTAGAAAGGCTTCCTGGTGGTAAGAATACTTAATATTTAATCAGATGAGTTAGTAAGATTATGGGATTTCTATTACTTGAGGCGTTTAGGAAAGATTTGGGAAGCAATGCCAGAAAAATGCAGCTATACATGTAAACATGTTCTACAGAATTGATTTATAGCTGACAGAACTTGTTCTCAGTGCTATGTTTTTCTAAGATAGAAAATCTTTCTCAAATACCAAGTTTAATTCCCATTTAGAGGCGAATCTCTCATGTTCTTACCAAAAGGGTTTTTTAACCCAAGTTCAGAACCTCCTGCTGCTGTCTCACTCCATGGGGTGAGGCAGTGAACCAACATCAGAGGTGTTTCCTAGGAACAGAGCTTGGAAAACTCTGGACTTTGCAAAGTTTCTGATCAAACCCTGGATGTTTTTTTGAGGAGCAGTGCAGTGAGGGGTGAGCAGCTCTTCAAGCCCTGCTCCCAGCTCCCCTCTGGGTGTCTCTGCTGTCACCCTGTGCTGGCTGGGGACACTCAGCTGGGGATGGACACTGAGCTCTGAGAAAGTCCTTGGTCTGTGTTTATGGCAGTTCTGGTCAGAATTTGTGGGAGCTCTGGTCTGTATTTATGGCAGTTCTGGGTAATCCTTTCAATAAGAGACAAGACAGGTAATTGTAGAATAATAATAGAATTGATGTCTTTGTAGATTGGTTCTGTATAACCCCTTATACCATCTATAGTACACACCCCAGCTCCCCTTGTTCCTGTAATATTGCCTTCAGCATTTAAAATACAGACTTTTGGAAACATATTTTTGCTTCGTTAATAGAAAGCAATTTTTTTCATCTGAGTACTGTGCAGATTTCACATCTATTAATAACATAACATTAAAGGGTTTTTTTTTAATAAAAAACTGATTAAACAGAACATATTAGAACTCAACATCAGTTGAGACTTTTTATTTTGCTACTTGAGATGTGTAAGAGTGCCTTGGAGCCAGAGAGGCTCTGCTGTGCTATTTTCTACGTAGTATTCTACACATTCCATAAAGGAGCCAGCAACCTCTTGTCAAAAACCCCTCCAGCTGAGGAAATAATAGAAATGAAAAGGATGTGCTCTTAACCAGTTGTTCTTGTCTTGGGAAGTTCAGTTTAACAACTGAAACTGAAGTTGCTTGGTTCAATGTGAGCACTATGAGGAGGAAAAGCATGCTGGACACCCTCTTTTCACCATGCTTTGTGATTTTTTTTTGGTGTTTTTTTGTCATTACTAGACCCAACAACATGTCTGGCACAGGATAGAATATTTTGTTATAGAGAACTGATTCAAATCTTGAAGACAGTGCTCCATCAGCTGCTGTGCTTAGACAGAGAAGGAACAGCAGAGAACCGAGTTCCAGAGCCCTCTCCACTCTTTTTGGTACAGCACAAGCCCCTATTATGTGTAGTTGCAATGTTAAAATTAATTTTCAACATCCTTTGGATAAACAAATAGTAAAACATAATATTCTGCTTAGAAATGATATTATTTTGAGTGAAACAATGCAACTATTAATCAACTTCAAAGAAAGCTGTAGTTTTAGAATAGTCTGTGACAAATAGCAAACTGATATGGAGGCACTAAATAGCTTTCTGTAATATCTGTATTAAAAGAATAGCTGCCAAGACGGTTATTACTTACAGGCATCTCAAACTTCAACAGGTTGATGAAGAATTTAATATTTTCATATGCTTCAGTGTAAAGCCATCTGTCACAGTGACAGAACAAAGTGCTGGGAACAAGAACAAACGTATGTTCATGGAGGTTCTCCATGAAATGTTAGCAGGGAAGACATAAGATGCACAGCAGCATCTTGTAACAAGTGGGCAAGGGATTTGAAACAGCATGGCCATCATCTTCAATATTTACAATTACCATTTCTTTTCTAATTTCTTTTTGTGTAGAAGTGCTAAAAAAATAAAAGTCTGTCAATACAGATGGTGAGGGAGACAGATATAGCAAGGAAAATAGCATTTGCATCCACCTTTTGTAGTTTTTCATGTTTCTGTTCTCGTTTCCTGCGGTTTTAAGCTTCTGTCTGGGTACATCAGTGTATACATTAGACCTCAGGCAGTGTTTCATACATCTGCTGGGCTTTTTAGTGCAAATTAAACAGCCTCAAACACACACAGGAGCTGAACTTTGCTGGTACCTTCTCCCCATCCCCCGTTTGGGAAGGATTTTTATTTGAGGCTGCACAGAATGAATCACATTGCAGTGTTTGAAGCCAGAAGGTGACATAGTGTGACTTTTAACCTGCCATACCCCAAATGTGGGACACAGTGTGGGCTAGTAAGAGATACAAAGGGATTATAGGGGGAAAAAAACGGGACTGAGACATAAAAAAGTGTTCAAGAAAAGTTACTTTGAATCTTTTGTCAGTGGTATCGCAACAAGTAAAGATCCAGTTCTAAAAAATCTATATGGTTGGATTTTTAGTTATAAGGTATAAAGGATATATTTTACAGTGATCCTGTTATTTCCAGGCCTCCATTCTCTCTCCAGGCTTGGGTGACTGAGAGCCAGGATTGAATTTGATTGTGCCTCAGCAGCACTGTGAATTTTCTAGGAAGCGTATTTTTATGTTTTAAAGTGACGGCTCCAAAGCAGATGTGTGCTGAAGGGTGAGGAGCAGGTTATGGCACATTCAGGTCTGAAATGCTGTGCTCTGGCACAGCTCCATGGGCCAATTACCCACTCTGAACTGGAGCATTCCCCAGTGATGTGGGCATGAACAGCGGGGCTCATTGCACCTTCTGAGGAACATTTCAAGTTTTGCTCTCATAATCCGTTTTCTTCACCAAATTTATAAACATAACACGGATTGATCTTCATCCGCATGAAGCCAATGGGAGGTAGAGATGGGATTGTGCAATCCCCATGAGATAACAAACCACAGGAGGATCCTGATGTGGGCACTGGTGCGGGGATCCTGCACATCCTTCCATGTTTTGGGCAGTCTGGAAGTTTGGGATTGATTGCACTGGGTCATCCTTCAGCCCTGTGAAGTTGTCCCGTGATCGCCTTAAAAGGAGCAAAGTGTCTGAGCTTTTATTGGAGTCCCGATAAATATGCAAATTCCCAATTTTCACTCGGCAACACTGACATCGTGTGGCAAAGAGGAAAACCCCAGCCCTGCTTCAGTACCGAGCAGGGAGTAGTTAAAAAAAAAAAAAAACAACTCCTCAATTTTACCAAAACACTCCAAAAGAAGAGTCTCCAAGACCTTCAGTGTTGCCTTCTAAATGAAGACAAAGAACCGTGGAGAGAGAAATGCAGTGCCTTGCTCAGACCTGAGCTTATTTCACATCTATTTTACTTTGGGCTGAGCAGGCTCTGGGAGCAGCTTTACCTTGGATTTAATGTTTAGGGGATGAGTTTGATCCTCAAGGCAGCAGGTTTCAGTCATCAGGGTATAATGCAGTTCCCCTTTGAGCACTCCTTGCATTTCCTCAGGTGTCCAGGTTTGGCAACACATCTTTGACAATGAGTCTTGCAATTATTTACATCTGCAGTGTTTAAACAAGATTCTGACAGGTAGAATTTGTGGGAGGAGAGATATCCTTCTGCTTTTCCATTAATTTTCATTGCATATTCCCATAGCCTTTTTTTCTGAGAACTGAGTTTTCTAGTTCTCTCTGCCAGCTGTTGGTATTTATTTTGAGTCTGCTTTTTATTTCCTTTAAAAACCAAGCAGCCTTGGTGTTATTTCTCTGGGCTTTGTATAAGAATCTTGGAATTTTTAACCAGTTTGATCTTCTGTCATTACCATGGATGTTCTCTTGGGCCCTCTTTACAATTTGCATTCTAATTTTCATTCTGACTAAGCTCTGTGCAGCTGAACCAGGTGTGTTGTCCCTGCAAATTACAGGGAAAGTTCCTGGTAGGGTGTCACATGCCAGTGATTGTAGTGCTCTGCCAAGGGGTCCTGACTTCTTGTAAATAAGGTTTAGAAATTATGAAGATGCTGCTGAGACTTTCTCTTACTGACAAAAAGGAGAAAAAATTGCAGTATTTTTTGTGCTGGCAGTTTCTTTGTCAAAATTCAGTCTCTTTCCCATTGTATTTCTCCCAGAATATGAATTTTAATAACACATTTGTAGCCGTTTTAATTTTCCATATATTTATATGCTACCTGCATGGTAAAAAATTTCTGAAGCTCTTTTTTGATATTAATAAATTGGCTTTTCTTACTCAGTAGACTATTCCCCCTAATTTGACTTGTATTTTGATGAACAATTGAAATTGGTGATATGATTGTCTGCTAACGCTGCCCAGCACCAAATGCTGTGAAAATTATTGTCTAATGAATTCTACCATGCCATTAATTAAGATTGATGTTAGCAAAATGAGCTTAGGGATTTGTTACATTTACTGATACTGATGCTCTAGAAGTTACAAACTACAAGGAGAATGCTGAATAATGTTTTCTCTAATTGAAAATAATAGAGAAAAAATAAAATATGAGAAATGTGCAGTTTTAACAGATTATATCAATAATCTGGGTGGGATTTGCTTTTCTTTGTGGAAGTTCACAGTGTCCTGAGAGCAAGGGTTGAGCAAGGCAGCTCAGTAGGTAATTAGTGTGGGTTTCCTCCTGTCCACATCTCTGTGCTCTCTCTCTCAAACCCTTTCCGAGTGCTGCAGCATCTTTGCAGCCAGTCCTGTTTGCTGCTGTACCCTCTGCTGTTTGCTCTTTCTGTGCAAACACCCAGCATCTCCTTCATTGGATTTCATGTCAGCGCTATTTTCCAGCTGTCAAAAACATATTGCTTTGTTGAGAGATGAAATTTTCCTCCTAGAAAAGCCTGGTGTTTTTTGGCAGGTAGCTTGTCCGGAGCTGCAGTTTGTGTGTTGGTAATGAGCCTTGCCCACAGGCCCCAGATTGCACAGGAGATCCTGCTGGGGATGGTTTTCCCCCATTAATTATGGCTGGAGCTGCTGGTTTGTGGCGCTTAGCAGAGCTGATGTGTCTCATTTGTTTGAGGGTGTCTCTCAGGGAGGATCAGGCAGAGGATGGGCCAGTTCAGGTGCAGTTTGAGGCTGAGGAATGAGATGGAGCAGCAGCAGCAGACTGGGCATGGGCAGGAGGAAAAACTGAGGCACCTGCTGGGAAAAGGGGAGAGGAGAGGCAAGAACAAATAACTGCAGGTGCTCTGGGGGTGGCAGGGGGGGATGTGTGTGCTCACAAGTGCATCCTCACACACCTGCACAAACACAAATACCTCTGCTCTTTAAAACCCTGCCTGTTGCTGCAGCTCCCCTTTTGTCTAATCCTCATTGAAGGAAGGTTGGGAATCACAGCTCGCCAAGGGCTGGGTTGAGGATAAACACCTTAGAAATTGAGAGGAATTAAAAGCATAGGGCTCTGCCATAAATTGAGATTCCGTGCCCTTCTGTTCCCTCTTTCTTTGGAGTCTTGCTGATGGCACTGAATTTCAAATGGAAGAAGAGAAATAAGTTGAAAATTTCCCCCCTCCCTAAAGGAGTAAATGCCAAGTGCAGAGCCACTGATTAAAACATGTCTCTGAGGAGCCTAACAGGAGCTAATCCTTAGGATATATTTAACTGTCTAATCCCTTTCTCTGGGAAGTGCATCAAGAGGTAAAACTTTCCTCTCTTCTCCATGGGTTACCTAGTTCTTCACAGAGCCATTCCTGCACTTAGCCCAACTTAGCCCTTTCTTTTGTCTGTCTTTGACAGCTGATGAACAGTGAGGCTTCATTAAGAACACCATTGCTGTGCTTAAAAAGTACTTATTGCCAAGAACAAGCCACAAATTTCAAAGTTTATTTACCGTGGGGGCTCTAGTTAAATAGTTTCTCTCTCTCTGCTTGCACCTCTGCACATAGCAAGAGCCCTCCTGGCTGGAAGGGATAATAGAGGGATTATTTTCTCCCCTTAAGCAAAATGATGAGTTCCTGAAGTAATTGGCTGCAGTGCAAATTATAACTGCTCCTTTTGTCGTGACAGGACTGTAATCATTTTGTGTCACTGGTCACCCCTCTGACAGCTCTCTGTTCTCAGTGCTACCAAGTGGAAGTAAGAGGAGAAAAAAAACCCAGAAGCATCTTTGTTCTTTAGCTGGTGGCAAGGCTTCTGGTGTTTACATGATGTATTCTCCACTGTGTGGAGAAAATAAGTCGGTGATTATTGGAATTATTTTTACAGCGCAGAATAATTTGCTGTTGAGTGAAAACAGGAAAGCTACTTGAAATATTAAAAAGCATTTCTTGTAGCCTAGGTTTTCTAATGTGCAGCTTCTGTGAGATGTTTTAAAGTGTTCAAGTCTGCATTATGTATCTGCATAACTAATGTGGCAGAGAAGAAAATAGAAAGGAAAGTTATTTTAAGTGAGAAAGTTAGGCAGCTAAACATTGATTGAATTGTACTCTGAGACCTTGGGGAGGGGGCAAGGGAGAAGGGCTTTGGGATATAACAGATACAGGTAAAGAACTATTTTGGTGCAGTTGTTGGTGTTTTTCATCAGCGTCTCCCACGTGGACCATGATTCCAGTACACACTCTTGTAATCTCCTGCAGTGGCAATGATTCAGCTTAAAAATCAATAGGGCATGAGGTGTTTCAAGTTCTCATTATTGTAATGTGTCAACATCACTTTAGTGACCTCAGAGCCCTATGCTGGCTGATTTGTTCTCTGATTTATTGTGCAATCTTGTAGGCAAACTATAATTTCACTTGTAACCAGAAACTCTGCTTTTATGGTTTGTGTCCCAGTCTCCAGCCATTAGGATGCTCAGAGATAATCAATACTTGTGTTTGCTGCTGAAGGTTGAATGAAGTTGTCAAGCAGCTAAATTACAAAGAATACAAACAAAAGAACATTGTTATGGCTGAGCAGGCCAGGAAATGTTTTTATTTAAATTTTCATTCCCTATCAACTCACAAATGCTTTTACTGCTTCGCATTGTCATAATTTATATCCCCCTCTATGCCTACCAGTTTCAGATCTTGAATTTAGTGGTTGTGGTGATTTACTCTATCACTTTGTCTTTAGGTTATCTGTGTTCCTCTCTGATCCCGTTATCTCCTCTGTATCTGTCCAAATCGAGTAACACCATGAGCAGGAAACAAATTATTTTAATTGTTCCAACTCAGCTTATTGTGGCTTTAATACATCAGGGGCAAAGCAGCACTGTTCATTCTGCAGTGCTTCTCTTCCATTAATGCAAATTTTGATGTTTGTTTACATGATCAAAGTGCTGCAAGTGATACCAGCAGAATCTGTATCAGTTTATCCTGGGCAATATCACACCAGTTAATGTATTTAGAATATCTCACATAAAACTGAGGTGGCTTTGCACAGTCCAGAGCTCTTTGGACTTGTATTCCTCACATACCCAACTGCATTAGAGGAGGCAACATCTGTATTTTTGATTTTTCGTGAAAAGCTGATGACTAGACAGTGTTTTTCCAGTGTACATAATAGATTCAATACTTTCCTCCTTCAGAAGTGCTTATTTCAGTGCTTTCACCTTAACCATTGAGAACTCACAGTTCACCTGATGAGAAAACTTCCAGCAACATGTCAAGATATGGGAGCCTTAGGTGGAATAAATCAGAAGTTGTGCGGTTTTTAAAAATTATATGAAGCAATAAGATCCATATTAATCACCAAATCTAATACAAATAGCAGAATATTCAGAACTGGAAATGAAATGGAAGAAAAACCTAATGTCTCAGAGTCAAGATCAGAGATGTTCTAATTTTTGTAGTTGTTTAATAGGAGTTTTGTAGTTAGATTATGGAGTGTTTGTTATGTTATTGGGGAAATTAGAAAGTTAAAATTATAATAATTTTTTTGTTTCTGTCCCCTTTTTTCTCATTTGAATGATAGTCTCTGAAACTCATTTTTTCTTCAGCTGTGTCCCTGTAATCTGGAGACACACCACTAAAATGTGGGACACTTTTTAACAGCTCCCATGGAAAACCATTAAAACATAGGTATGTAAAATCATTAAAACGTAGGTATGTAAAATCATTAAAATGTGGGTATGTAAACCCATTAAAATGTAGGCATCACTATTGTCCAGCAGCCTGTTAATATCCAGTCCCTCCAAGGACAGCTTGGTGTCATTAATAAACAAGTGCATGCACAAATTTCCCTCTGCATTTGTCAGATGCTGAAAACCAGGAGTGTTTGGCTGCTGTAGGAAATGGTGCACAGGTTTCAGGTGCTCCTCAAAGTGGATATTAGCAGCCCTAGCTCACTGTGGATAGAAGGTTTTTAATAGGAAAAATGCCCCGTAATCATTTACTAAGCTGATCTATTTAAAGACCTTTACGGGAAATTGAAATAATTGTCATGGGGTTGCTATGGCTTTAAAAAGTTAACATCTCTGGCCTTATATATCACAAAAAAAGGATGTGGGTCTTTTCTGCAAGACAGTTTGACCTATATAAGAGAATAATCTGGCATAATGCAGAGCAGGGAGACGAGGGGGAAGATGGGCTGGAGCAAACCTTTCAAGTGTTGCACAGGCCATGAAAATCTGGGGAGCTGCTGCAAGGTAGATAACCTGTGCAAATTAATTTGTCTCCTGTACATGCCATGGTGTATAATTCAACTTATATTTCCAGTGTCCCACATTCTGGAGGCCAGAACTGGTTTCAAGTTTTATGTCTAAGCCTCCCCTGTATCCCTTGAAGTGCTAATTTAAAAACAAAATGCTATAAATACATGGAAAACTTGCAAGAAAGTTCTATTCATTATTTGTTGGAAAGCTTCTTCACCCTCAGTATATTTTTTGAAGTTTGCAGAAAAATTCTTTGTAGTTTGAACATTTTTTTCTTCTTTTGCTAAATACCCATTGCACCATCACCCAGAGACTTCTAACATACAAAATATCAGAGATTTGGGTCTTTTAGCTTGCTCTGGATGCTTTGGGGAATTAGAGACATCTGTTGCATTACAACCCCTGTGCAACAAAATGAGATGATTTTTTCCATCACTATTTGCATTTCAGCTGTTATACTTGGTATCCTGATAACCATTTCTGGCGCAAGAAGCATGATTATTCCATATCCTATCACAAAGCAGACCTCATCTTGGTTTGAGTCATACATTTAAATAAAAGGTACAGCCTGGTCCAGCGAAATTCTGGCCATTTTCTTTAATCTAATCTATTTCCTTTGATCTGGAAGGGGAATCGCCTCACTGGGAAGAGATTGAGTCATAGATATTTCCACTGGGTTTTGAAGGCAGCTGATCAGAAAACTTGTGCTGGGATCTCCTCACACTCTGCTGTCATTAGGTGTGGAAAATGGAGACTCATGTTGGGCCCAGGGGTGTTGTCATTGCTGCCACTGAGCTCTCCTAACGTGGTGTTAAGGAGGTTGTAGGGGGAAAAAACCCCACTTTTTACTGTTTGTTTGTTTTTTTTTTAAGCTTTGAGAGTCGCTGTAATTCCAGCTGGATTTGTTGTTTTCGCTGTGCGTTATTGAATCCCTGCTGGACCTGCCGCTGCAGGGAGCTGCAGCAATGCCTGCATCCTGCTCAGCTGCCTTTCGGGGGGCTGTGAGGCTCAGTGTTCTCAAAGCACTTTGCAAAAGTGCCTTCTTAAAAGGATATTGTGTGTGTGTGTGTGTGTGTGTGTGCAAAACACTGCTGAAACCTGGACAAACCAGAGAAAATCACTGAGTGCTGCATGAGCTGCTGGAGCGCTGCTCTACCAAATCAAAGATGCTGTGCTCAAACCTGAGAAAAGAGAACCCCCACGGTGAGAGACAGCTTGCTACAGTGGCATTCAGCTCAAGGTCACGCACAGCCCCAGCCACGGCAGGGAAAAAAGCCAAACGAAGCTTTTTTAGCAGTGCAAATATGTTGAGAAATATCACTCAGGGTGTGAAGATGCTGGAAAGGGAAACAGTAATGCCCGTGTGGCAGAGCAGTTGTGTGGGCTCAGTTACAGGGATGGGCATGGGGGGATGAAGTCACTTCACATTTTTGGGTATCACTAAAATACTTTCCTTAGGTGATCCTGCTTTGTGTGTGGCTTTGTGGCATCTCACTCTAGTGGCTGCAGCTCTTACCCAAACAGATTATATATATATATATATATATATATATATATATATAAATTGCTGTAAAATAAATGGGAAGGTCATTCCCTGTCACAGCACTGATTTGATGATAGGAGGTGTTTGCTGTTTTCCTGGGAAAAGAAATATTTGGAATTTTGGACAAAGTTTACATGTATGAGGTTTCTTAAATAAGGCTCACCAACCTTTACACTCAAATACCTTATATATGTACATATATATATATTATTAATATGTATGTATGTAAGTATAATTATATGAATTCTGTATTTGTTCTTTAATGGTACACTTAATGCAATTTCAAATTGTAAATGCAGTTTCCTTTGCCTATTACTGAGGAAATTTTTGCATCTGCAAAAAACAAATGGATTGAGATAATTTTTCATTCTCATTGGATACCAAAGCCTGAATAAAATATTGATGGTTTTAACTTTAATATAATTTAGAATATATTTTATATTCTTCTGTGATATTAAGAAGTAAATATCATTGATCTGTTTTCAGCACAAAGTGATGTTGATTGGAGTATGGTAAAATTGCTACTTTTTATTGTATACAATATTGGTAAATCAGTAATTAAACTAATTGGAAGTGTTAGTTTGTTTTAGGGAGCTTTGAGTTAAACCATCTGTCTTGTAGGGGATGGATGAAGATGCCCAGATGATACCCCAGGCCCAGTGTGAGCTCTGCAGAAAGCAGAATTTGCCTTAAAGGGTGATTTCTGTGGAGAATCGATCCTTGGGTACTGTTGTTGAGATGTTTTTTTCTGCCCACTCTGGAGCTCCCAAACTCTCCAGTTCAGAGCATGCTGGAGTAAATTAACAAGGTGGTGTTCAGGTGGGTGCTGCTCTCCTCTCTGTGCTATTACCATCCATGCTGAAATTGTGCTTTGTGGACATTACTGCTCACTGAAACGGGATCTGGAAGCATTACAAAGTTCAGCAGTGAGCCATATGTTTTGGGGTGGGAATTGAAATTTCCCTTTTTGACAGATTTCATTGAAACTGGGATTCCCCTGGCATCCAGATCTTCCTGGGAAGGATTTTCCAGGGTGCTGCAGGGAGGGCTGGTGCTCAGGTTGGGCTCTCAGTGAGCTGGCAGAGGAGGAGGAGGAGGAGGAGGAGGAGGGCAGTAGCCTGGAGGGATCTGTCTGTGCCCGGAGAGGGGGAGAGCCTGGCAATGCTGCAGGACCGCACTGAGCAGGGCTGGGGCTTCTCTTGGCCATCCCACATACTCACAGCAGGTACTCACCTCAACTTGGGTTTCATTTGGAATGTTTTGCACAATATATCCTTCTCTTCCATCTTTGCTGGCCAGAGATCTGCAGCAGAACCACAGCTGTCTCTGAGATGAAACATGGACATTTTAATTTCTTGTTAGATGCTAATTCTTGCTTGCCTGTTGTTGCTTCCTTTAGTCACATTATGTGCCTTCCTATTAACTGAGCTCTGAATTAACTGTTCCTACTCCTGCATTTCTTCATTTTCCCTCATGCACTTGATATCAGCTCCTTCTTTCTGTTCCCCTCAATGTTCCTGTCACCTCCTGGAGTTAATAGAATTAAATTCTAATACTAACATTGAATTTGCAAATTTGGAGACTTGAAACATCACCTGCTCTGCAAGAATGAGTAGTTCCTGTGGTAAAGTTTGAATGTGGTATATTTTCAACTGAATTCACAGGTTTGAAATCTTCTGCACTTGAGAGGTGCTTTCCATCCCCAGGAGTGCCTCTGTTGTAAGGATTTCACTCTGGGATGTCCATTTGCTCTTTTTTTCCACAGTGCTTACACATCTCAGAGTGCAATAAACTGGACAAGAACAATTTTAAAGGAAAGTCTTGGAAAACAAATACAGTAAGTGACATGGTTCCACAGCTGTGACATTTGTGGGAGTGTTGAAAAAACACATCAGCCACTTGCAGGAAATTTCCTGGCAGATATTTCTGATGTTCTCACTGGAAGCAAGGAGAGGATCCAGAGGCACAATCTGGGTCAAACAAGAAGCAATGCAGCTATGGGGGAAGGACTCTGTGCTTTCCATCCTTTCCTCTCTGGCACCAGGGATGGGGGGAGTTGTCTCTTCTCTCAAAATTCCCAGGCAATTATATTTTGAAAGGAATTGAACATAATGTGCAGGTGCTTAAATATTTCGGCACGGCACTTCCCATTCTGCCTCAGCAGGTGCTTATTGTTCTTTTGGCACTGCTCTGATGAGCATGTGATGCCTCTAAAGTACTCTGGTAAGCAGGAATCCTGGCTGTAAAACATTCCTGGTGTTGGGGTATCATTTCTGAGTCACTGGTTTGATGTACAGAAACATATGGATGGTTACAGGGGTGGACTGAAGGGACACAAATGACAGTGTGACACTTTGGCCAGGACTGGCATCACAGAGAAGAGGAAAGCAAAAGCTGATATATATTTTAATTTCAGTATTTGCATTGATAATATTAATCACTGTTGGAAAAGCAGTTTATTTCAGGGGCAGCATGCATTAGCAGCTCTGGTATTAGATGTAAAAACACATAAATGGATCTGGAACCAGCCAGATCCCAGCTGAACATTTGTGCCTTCCTTTCCCAGACCTGCAAAGCTTCCCATCCCAGTTCATAAATGACAGATCAATGGAGCAGATTAAATTCAGGAATAAATAATTAGCAACGTTTTCATAAGCCTGAAGTATTTGGATGGCCACTAGAAATGAAACTGAGATGTCCTGGATTATTTTGTCACTTCAAGGCTTGATTAGGAGCTCTGAGTATCTTTCAAAGTTGTATGTTTAATTTCTGATGGAAGCTTATGGGAGGATATAGAGGCTACTGAGTAAGAGAGCATTATCCAAGAGATCAGGGTCCTACAGTTAGACTGAAAATTCAGAGTTCTTTCACAATCTGGATGACTTGCCCATGGACTTTCCACCATTATGACTGATTATATTAATAATCTAATCTCTTTTTGATTAATATATAAACTCTTTCCCCAGGTAATTTCTAATCTAGGTGCTCCAGCCTTTCAGGCTTGAACAAGCATTGACACTATAAGATGTTACTTCCACCTATTCCAAGTCCTTCCCAAGAAGTCTAGAAAGGTGCTTTAAAACTTTGAACACCTTTCTTTTATTTTGCACACATCTAAAACGAAAACCAGAAAAAAAAAAGCTTTTTGAGACTGGAAAAGAGTGAAGTGGCTTTGGTGTTGTTTTGGTTTTTGTTTGTTTTTTTTTTCCCTAAACAAGAATTTCATATTTCATGAAGGTGAATTATATAGAAAAGATGAATTATGCAGCACAGAGGTCTGTAATTAACTTTATCACTTTATCTGTTTCTGATCTAGCAGGTTTTCAGGAGGAAACCTTATTTAATTTACATTCATATTATCTCTTTCTCCCCTTAAAAAAAGAAATGAAAAAAAAAACCCTATTTTTTTCGTCTTTAGAAAAGTGAAGACAATGTTATTGTGCTGCTCTGTTCCACTCTGTTTCTTTCAATTCCTATTTAATAAGACACAGGACATCTCTCATAAATTCTGTACCATCAGTGTAATGTTGCTTTGATGATACATTGCATGTTAAGTTGGGATTGGCATGAAAGGACAGTGAGGGCTCAGCAGACATTTTTATATTTTTTTCTATTTTTTGCATAAATGTTCTGCATCTCTTGGTGTGAAAATTTTTGGAGAGCTCTTGGTGTGAAGTTTGAACTTGGGGTGTTCTGCCCCCTGCTCCTCACCTGGAATTAGCTCTCAGTGCCCTCCCTACACCAAAGAACTCCTTGTTTTTGCAGGGGCATGAGTGAATCTCAACAAAAGATCCATTTCTGGAGCAGAGCAGGCCTGGACAGTTTCCTGACCCTTTTCCTGTGCTGTTGCACTAAGGGTGAGATTTTCCCCACGGGATCCCACCTGGAGCTGGCAGAGGTTTGGAAGCTCATTTCCAATCCAACCTCTGACAGTTGAAGTTGCTCTCTCTTCATTTCCCCGCAGGTATTTATGGATACCCTGTCATTCTGGTGGCTGTCTACCTGAAAAGCAATACATTTTCTCTGTTACTGCTTTTCTTTCCATGGAATAATGATGATCTCAACTGCAAGAATGACCCTGGACATGAAATGTAATTTAGACACCTCAAACCTAAATTTGTTGCAATAGCAAATTCCATGGATTTTAAAGTTTTTAAGTATATATATAAATTAATACTTAAATACATATGTAACCTATATTTTATATAGGATCCTATATTGTATAATGCATTTATTGCCCCCTAAACACTCATTCAAAGTTGTATTGTTAATCTCTAGTATAACTCTTGCTGTTCTTCTTGCCCATCTTGTTATTTCAGTGCTTTTCATCCCTTTTCTTCATAGTCTATACTCCTTCCACAAGAGCAAATTTCATCTCTTTTTCTTCCTTTTTATATGCTAGTTCTTTCTTCAAGTTGCTATTTTCTTGCAGTGTAGTACAGCATAATCAAACCACCAAACTTTGTCCTTTTTTGAAGCAGGGGTGTTTGAACATTTGAAAACCCACAAAAGAAAGGCAGATCAGTGGTTCTGGCATTCTTCAAAATTGCTCTTTCATTTGAGAGGAATAGAGAAGCTCTGGGTGGGCAAACTGAAAGTTGTGGTGTGTGTTTAATGAGGCTGTGGAGGGAGGCAGGAGATGGATGGGCAATGGTTCAACGTGGTGAATGCAGATGTGTCCACTTAAAGGAGAGAAATGTGCTTGAGGAATAATCTTATATTTGATAATCAGGCCACAGTTGGAATGTGTCCAAGCTTCTCAGGAAGCCCAGAGGTCTGGGATCTGCTCCCTGGAGATGAAGTTCCAGCAGACTTCCAGATCAAGTTCACACTTGGCCAGGTGAGTTGCATAAACCTGAGTGTGCCTGCTTATAGCCACAGCTCTCTTCAGAGAGAGCAGCAGGCACAATTCCCAAGGATATTTCCTGGGAATCACAGTGAGGAACCACAGAGAAAGAGAAAACAATTCTTATCTCTATTCTCTGCTCCTGTTGCTTTTGCACACATTGCACAATGTGTTAGGAAGATTGTTTACCTGAAGGGATTTGCTAATTGGATTCTGCTGAGGATTGTTTTGATTCCTTGGCCAATTCCTTGGTCAAATCTGTGTCCTGGCTTTCGGGAGACAGTCATGAGTTTTCTTTAGTATGTAATATAGTATAGTGTATATATATACACATATATACATATATATAGTAGATACACTATATGTGTATAGCATATACACTATATATATATACACACTATATGTATATATACAGTATATATACTATACTGTATACTACTATATATATACTATATACTACTATACTATATAGTATATATACTATAGTATAGTATCTCTTTGATATAGTATAGTATAATGTAATATAGTATAGTTTAATAGAGCAATTGTTCAGCATCAATGGAGTCAGATGCCAATCATTTCCTTAGTCAGGGATGCCCTGTTCTGCTATACCCGCTGAAGTTTGGGATTCAGACTTATGTCCTGCATCTCCCTGACTACTCTGGGCACGGTGCTGTGGGGTCTGCTGCTCTTTTCCCCACTGGGATCCAGGGATGTTATCAGAGTCACAGCATCCCTGATGTTAAAAACCAGAGCATGCTCCTGGTGCTAAAGTGATTTCAGCATTTATTATAATAAAAGAAATGCCCAAAGCAAGGGAGCCCAAGGGGTGAGCAGGAGCGCTCCCGTCAAAGATGGAGCAGCACTGGCGCTGGGGCTGCTCAGCAGCCATGGCCCCATGGAGCAGCACACATTCAGTGGCTCAGAAGCCCCTTTTTATCCTGATTTTGTCCCTTTGGATTGGTTTCTTTTTGTATCCTTCATTTGCATGAAGGTTTAAGGTGCTCAGTTGGCCCATTACAGTTCTGTCCAGGCTGGCTCGTGGTTCACTTTACTGAGGTGTGTTATGGTACATTGAGTGTTGTACTCCTTATAACTACCCTTTTAACCCCTTTTACAATTTAATAACCAAACTAACAGTGTAGGGGGATAGAAGAAAATCAAGACAGTGAAGAGAGTAATCTCACCCCTAAGGAGCTGCAGCTGAGCCAATTATCAAAGATCAGGAGCAGACCTGACTTTACCAGGCCACAGCTGTAAGCAATGAGAAGCAGAGTGCTATAAAAGAGTGGGGTGGCTGGGTGAGAAGGGAACTGGAGTCAGTGGCTGCTTTGAGAAGAGGAAAGAGTCAGTGCTCTGAGGAGATGACCATGAGAAACACCAAGAAGGTATGGCACCTCTGTGATAAGGAGACAACAGTATGGAACTCCTGTGATAGGATGGCAACATAACAGTACGTGGTTAATGATCTCTCAACTATTTCACAACAGTTTCTAACCTATTTTTAACACCTGGCACGGCTGTCAGGAGATGCTGACCCCAAATCTAAACCCACACACAGCATCCCATGGTGCAGTTAACCGGGCTGCGTTGGGATCCACTAAAGATCCAAGGTGAATATATTCATCAGTTCCACACTGCAGCTTTTGCTTAAGTCTGGCTCCTTCTCGAGGCCCTTTAGCATGTGTAATGGGGTTGTTTTTCCTAGGAAAGCTCTCTCCTATCCCGTGTAATGGGCTGCATTCCTCATTCTAATTGTGCAGCCTGTGTGCTCCTGGCAGCAGTGGAGAATTGTTCTCTGCACAAGGCATTCCTGCCTCGGGGAGAGCCCCTGCCTTTCCTTGCCAGGAATCATTACCAGAAGTACTTTGGGGGATTTATAATGCCTGGAGTACCTCCCAACACAAACTTTATGGCTCTTAATAGCTGTTACCTTTCCTTACAAAGTGCGTCTCTCCCCAGACACGCTTCTGCCCCGGGGCAATTAGTTAACAAAGTAGTCATTACCTATTGATAATGATCAATTTGTCAGGGATTATTGCACAATAACGCCGTGTTCTCTATTAATTAGGTGGCCCATGTTAATTGTAGGTTCTTTTAAGGCACTTTCTTGGATGATGAAGAGGGCTTGCAGTGAGACAAACTGAGCTATGCAAAAGTAGAGGTAAATTCTATGAAGAATTGAGATATATATTTATTATAATGATACTTTTAGAAATGTTCATGATTCGACAGGTTTATAGTTTTCAGGCGTAGATGCACATATGGGAAAGAACTTAATCCAGTCACAGTTTTTCCAGAAAGCAGAGTTCTTACTGGTCCTGGCTGATAGCATTTTCTAGAATAAGGAAAAGAAGCAGCATGCACACACAGACATAAAACTGTATATACCTCAAAACTGCCCGTATCTGGGACAAGAAGACTTCAGTGTGCATGTTCATGAAAAATCTCTTTTTGGTTCTTTTTTTTTTGGCCAATTTGTGATGCATCACAGAATGGATGCAAAATCTCTTCAGAGAGATGTGTATAGTTGTTGATGATTAAGAACTGAACGTGTTATATCCATATAATTTTTTGTTTAATTATAAACCTCTTGTTTTCATCTATTGCTTAGTTTCAAGTGTCCAATATAAATTTCTGTCTTCTGAAGATGTGACTCTTCAGTAACTCAGCATGTGCCACTCTCATCACATCCTGTTAAAATATGGTCATGGAGATCACGACCTTAGAAAAATACTGAATTAATAAAAACCCAAGAAAATCCCTGCGCCTTGGTTAGGTGGGGAGGGCTGGGAGTCAATGTGCCTACATGAAATTCTTCTTGGGCTCTGTTAAGTTTTAGCATTAATATTTCAAAATCTGCAGAGTTTTAGGCCGTTTCCAGCAGTGTTTGCCATCAAGTAAAGTATGGGGTTGAGTGGATATTTTATTATAAGTGTGCAAAATTATTTCAGTGTAACATTGCAGTTGAGTTGTGGCCACTTGATGACCTTAAGCAAGAACTCTTGCAGGCCATTTCGGAGTGGAATTCATCCTTACAGCAGCAAGCAGAAGGTGAGAAAGGTGAGGAAAAGCTATCACATGAACATTTTAACAAGATAAAGCCCCAAGTGTCCCTCACTGAGAGATGGGATCCTGACATGTTTAAATGCCATGTGGGGAATCCAGTGAGGATGACAAGTCTGAGCAGCAGGTGAGATCTGCTGGGCAGGTGGCCCTGGGACAGCATCTTCAGAGGGCTGGGCTGGGACTCCCTCCATCCTTGTTCAGTTCTTTCAATCCTCCTGGAGAGGGGGAGAAGGAGGGGTTAACGTGAGCACAGCTCTGACATCTGCCCGCACCATGGTGATAAGGCAAATCCAAAATTCATCCTCATTTCAAAGCTGGAACTTCAGCTCCACAGATCCTGCCATTTATTCCTGCGTTTAATGCTGCTGCTTCTAAATTTCAGGTCAGAAAGTGAGAAAAAAAGGGGGGATTGTATTGAGTTGCTGTGGAGAAAACCTTAAGGTGCTGCGAGGTTTTAGTATAAAACATGGATTCTTTATAGCTCCCTGTCTTTGTCAGAATGTTTTCCATTGTGTTTGTGTCTTGTCAATGCCTGAAGTATTGATTTCCTGCCAGTGTGAGCTGGATTCCCAGCGAGCCTTTTTGTCCTTGTCTTCAGCCCCCCTTGGTAAAGTCACTCAGGAGTGCTTGTTTAGTTTGGTTTTACAAACCATAAAAAAGTGTTTTATGTGTGACTTCCTCATTGTAAATGTAGCAGCTTTCCCTTCTTTTTTCACTCGGATACTAAGGTTTTAAAGTGGCAATGGTAGGAAAAAAGGCTATGTAAACACAAGGTGAACTGATATATCAGAGAATTGTAAAGATTGGTTTCCTCTGGTGCTTTGTTGCACAGTGTTGCCTCATGAGCTTATTTCAAGGCACAGATTGTAAAAAGTCATGTAGTGCTCACCTGCTGCACAATTAAAGGTGATTTCCCTTTATGCATGAGCAGTACCAAGTTATGTGTAGTGGTCAAGGAAAAACAGTTTAAAAATAGAGTATAATAGTTTGATTACACACTTGTTGTAACGAATTATTGTTTTAGTGCATTTGAAAAATGCAGATGGCAGTAATAATAATTAATATTATTATTATTATTATCCCTTTCTTGACTTGAAATGCCTGTGTCATGTTTGAGGATATGTATTAAGCAATACTTTTGCTGGTTAAATGATTGTGGGAACTTGCTCATGTTTGCAGTTCATTGTTAGTTGGCTTGGTGTAATTAAGAGGAGATCTCAGGTCATGATCTAGTAGAGGTTTTTGTGTTGATTCCGTTGCTGTATTTCAGCATAGATGTATTACACAGCAGTCTTGTCTGTACTCTGAGCTGCCTTACCCTGTCAGTGTGACACCTCTGACACCTGGCTGTGCCTGAATCCACTGCTGCTGCCTCTGGCATCACTTCCAGCCTGACTCTCAGTCACTCTGAGCTTGGATCCATCATCACTCAGCTCTGCTTTTCTGGGGCTGTGGAATCTCTGAGTGTTCATTGCTTTGTTTTGGACTTTTGGTGGATGATGCCCTCTTTTTAGTTTGGACTTTTGCTGATGTGATCCTCACTCAGCGCTCAGGTGTGCCACCTGGTTTGTCACAGAGCATGTGGCTGGTGCCAGAGGTGGCCATGCAGCAGCTTGGCCTTTCCTTAGGAGCCTTCCTGCCCCTTTTGCATCTGTGGTGCAGAACAGCTGATGGTAATCACTATAAACATTAATTATAAGCTGATAGACAAGGGTATAATCAAAGCAGAGATGAATGAGGACAGCGATCCAACATCCAGACCTTTAAACCAGCTGATAAATCTCTGCCTTTGATTGATATGAGAGAAATATAATAGGAAAACTTCATTGCCAAGGGCTCCAATTGTCCAGGTCTGTGCTCAGTAAGTGTTAAAATGCAATAGCTGGACAAAGAAATGAGACAAACAAAACTCTGCACTGAGTTAATGCTTCAGCAAAATGCTTGAGTAACATATGTCTCAACCTGGCTGGAGTCCTAAAGTAGGAGTAAAAGACTTTAATTAGATGATTGATGGGTGCTTCAGGAGAGAGCTGTGAATGCTCAGTGACTGCAAGGTCACAAGAGGGGACAGGGTACATTCCCTGTCTGCAGAGGGGACAGGGAACCTGGGGAGGAGGGACAGGGAAGGCCACCAGCCCCAGGGGCAGCACAAGCAGCCCTGGCTCACCAGGATTGTTACCACCAGGAAGGTTTGAGAGCTTTGTGCTTGGCTGTCTCTCAAAAAATTATGCAAAATATCCAGCTGCTTCCTGCAGTGCTCAGGAGCTATAAAACTTTGGGATTTTTGCTAGTAAACAACAGAAAATGGTTTGTTCTGAAGCAGTAAAAACCTTACACCGGTGATTGGCGACTGGTGCTTACACTAAACTTCCCAAGGCACTTTGTGGTAGTTAGAAGGATCTACAGTGTTAAGCATTTTTGTTGGATGATTCTTGGCAAAGTGGGTGCCAGTTTTCCTGTGAGAGCGGTCACTTATGTTATGTGTGGCTGCATGTTTCAGTTTAGACATCACTGCCACATCTTCTGAGGTACGGATGTGAGATGATGAGCATGCCCAAATCCTGGTTTGGTTTCCCTTAAGTGCCTGTGAAGTAGAATTTTGTCTGTGTTTCTCTAATTGGGTTCCATTATTATCATCATCATCATCTATTTTTCCAACTGTGGTGGGGTAGCTTTTTTGCTCTCACATAGGTAGAGGATGTTCTTTCAATAAACTATTGCAACATTATTTTGAATTTTACTTTCTATTTCCAGTAAGGTATTGACAGCCAAGCCTTTCTTTATGTGCTATTTAAAGTTTCATATCCCAACCTTTCTGTGCCCCTCAAGCCCTCTCTAGACATTGCTGCAGTTTTCTTCTCTGCCAGCCTTGGTTGGCACTCCTTGCCACCAAGCAGAAAATACTGTGCTTTTCAAAACATTTTCTATCTGCATCCTGTGGCAAGTATTGAGTATTGGCTGTTAAGGAAAAAGTGAAATGGTCTGAGGTGAATTTACAGAATCTAGGTTAAATAATGATTATATAGTGCCCCAGTTTCAATTGTGTCCCAGATTTGAACATTATCCTATGTAGTCAATTCAGGTAAATTAATGGTGAATCTGTTTCACAGCTGATTATTAGTTTCTCTGGAGATGATACTTGATTAAATTTTTTTAATCTTAGTTTCATGTATGTCTGACTTTGTTTAAATTTTTTTCTTGTTGTTTTTTTTAATGGTTCTTGGCAAGAAAAAGGTGAAAATGTCACTTTGCTTAAAGAAGATGTAGTTCTGAATAAGTTTTGAGTAATGTGAAATAGTTTTGCATTCATGGCAGTATAGTACCTTAGCAAGTAGAATTGGGAAGTTGGAAGCTGGTTCAAAAATTGCATTTCAAACACACCTGGATGCAAAAGCAGTGTGTTTCCCACAATGGTGATCATTGCTGTTCTCTAGTGAAGGCTGAGGAGCCAGGTTCCCATTCAGCAGGGGTTGTCTGGCTCTGGCACTGCCAGGACAGGGTGTGCCTGCTCCACAGCATCCATTTGCAGGAGTCTCAGCAGCCTGCAGAAATAATAATGCTGTGCCAAAGAAAGCTCCCCTGCCCTGGCAAACATGGCATCAATCCCAGTCATTGTCTGTGTGTCAAATGTAATGCATTGGGTTAGGATAACCTGAACCAATACTTTTATTTTAATGAGACAGGTGGGTAGAAATTTCCCAGAAAGGTGTTTAGGGTCATAAATGTGCTTGGAATGCCTGTGGTGTTGAATATTTATAATGTACTGTATCATGGTTAGATAAAGCAGCAATAACATGAGTAACTGGGGCTGTGGTGAAAGGGAGAGGTGAAAAGAAGGAGAGGAGCTGTGTGAGGTTATGAAATGTTTGTGTCCTGAACAAGAAGTGGAAATGTGAATCCTGAAAGCTGCTGAGGGCACAGGTGGCTGTAGAAGAATTTAACACTGTGGTTCCCCAAACAAGTGGAAGGACAGCACTGGTCAAGTGAAATAAATCTTTCTGCTGTCCACAACAAGAGCTCAGGGAGCACAGAGCCTCCAGCTTGTGGTGAGGTGACTGAAATCCATCCCACAGCTTAGGATTTCCTGCTGCTATTTGATTGGATTGTCTTCTCCTTGGATAATAGTGTGGGGAGGATGGAGATTGACTGAATGTAGCAGGAAGTTGTCTTAATTTTTGTAGCTCATACCTCTAAATCTGTGATGAAATAAGTGATTGTGTTGTTTGTAAGGAATACTTTTGGAATTCTGTCTGGCACAGCAGAGTTTTCACAGGTGACAGTAGCAATAGCTGTTGGTCTAATGGGTAGTCATTATGAGGAGGAATTAAGTTGTTTGCAGTAAAATTATCCAAGGGGAAATTGCAGTACCAAAGCTGTTGCTTGGAGTTATTTGCCTTTCCACTGATTGGGTTTCATTACATTTTTTCATGATGCTGAACTTGAAATTTCTTTACTGATTTGTTTGCTCTAATAGCCAGCTCTGCTGCTGATGTTGTGTTATGTTCTTCTGGGGACATGACCCTTGACTCTTTTGAAAGTTTCTTTATCTCATTTTTTCCACAAACTTTTAAAAATTTCTTTTAAGCCATTTTACATACTTTTATAAAAATATATTTTGAAATATATAAATATTTTATTAATATTGATATATTTTTATCAAAATACTACATGGTACTGCAGCAGTTTTGTTTGAGTTATATTTTCATCCCTCTTCTCTCCCTGCACAGCCTACCTGGTACATTCCAGTTAGATCAATTCTAATATTCTCTCTGTTTCCTTTTCCTCCTTGAATCTGTCCTCCCCTTATTTGTTTAATCTCTTATTTATGTTTCATCTTATTGTATATTTCACTTTGCAACAAAATTATCATTTTGTCTGAAGGCTTTATGATGATGTCTGCAATGCATTCCCTGTAGAGATTGTTCAGTATCAGATTCTTCACTTTGCTTTTACCTTTTAGGCAGACAATAACAATCCAAAATCCATCTGGGAAAGTTGGGAATAAACTTATGATGGATCTGATTCCTAATGGATACCAGTGAAGTACATCTGTGCTTTATGCCATCCATCCTTCCTGGATGCTAAGCAGAGAACACATGTATCTCTTGGTAGTTACAGCATTTCTCTGAGGAAATGAATGTTCAGGCCATTTTGGAGATTTCACAGAAGACAAATGACAATTCAAATCCTTTGAAACTCTTTTCCAGGGTTGTATCCAGGCTAGGGCACAGCCCAGCAGTTATTCCAGATGTTCTTAGGCCAGAAGTGCTTGCTGATGCCTTTGGGATGCAGCAGGGCTGTAAAAGGCGCTGTGTTCATTGTGGCACTCCCAAATTAGATTGTATGATAATATTCCCTTCAGAAGCACAAGCTGCTGAAGAGAACTGTTCTCCTTCAGAGGAAACAAGGTGTGTTGTGTCCTGAGCTGCAGAGAAGTCACTGTCCTTGAGGGGGTCTCACTGCTCCTGACCTTGTGCTTTGTTTGAAAGTGATACTCAGAGCGCCAGGCTGGCAAATGAATTGGTGTGGTGAAATTATAGAAGAGAGGATGTGAAAAGAAACTTAGCATGGGCACTGGCTTGGTGATTAGTTTACCTCATCAAGATGCTTACATTTGGTGGGAGAAGTGCCAGTTGCTTTGAGCTCTGTAGTGATTCAATGGTGTTTTAGACCAGTGTGTGGAACAACTGAAAACTGAGCCGTGTTAGGTCATACATAAAAATATGTTGGGTCATGGATTTGCTCCTCTCTACACAGCGTTTTTTTCAAAAAAAAGAATTGCAACCACTACTTGGGATGAGTAGCTACCAAAAGGGGAGCTACTTCTGCTGCAGTAAATGTAAAATTCTTCACCAGGGAGTTCAGCAAAGCCCAGGGGTCAGGGCTGTGAGCCAGGGGATCCTGGCTGGGTGGGGAGGCCAGGGGCTCCCCTGGACATCACCAGAACCTCCCAGAACAACATGGGGAGCAACTTGCTTCAGCTTGAAGGTTGGCCCTACTGTGAGCAGGGTGTGGAACCCTCAGGATGTTCCCTCTCACCTCAGTCACAAACGTGAATTCCCCAGGACAGCTGCATAATTGAAGGTGCTGTGGCATCCTGCACAGACAACAAATGCTGTCCTTCCTTCCAGATCACCCACTCCTGAAGGGCTGTTCTTTTTTTTTTTTAACTTCTTTAACAGGTTTTCTATTCCTCCTCAGCCATTCCAATGTATTTAAGGAGAATCAAATCCCTTCAGTCATTTTTAATTCCATATTGTATTTAGAATAAGTACTATAAGATTCAATTGTCTTCAATGACAATATTTGTTTTGTTAGACCTTCAAGTAATTTTTGGGGTTTTTTTCTTTCTCCTTTTTTTTTTTTTTTTGGCTTTAGGAAACATGCTTCATTGTACTATTTAGAGAATGACCTTCAATACTGATAACATTTTGTTGTAGTGCACTTTTTTTGGTGTGCACTGTTTAAATAATGAATTGTAAATCAACGCAGTTAAATGAGATATGACTGCACAGATTTCTATGTAAATTGGGAAACTTCGCCACCTGCTCTGCAAGGACAACCTTTACCAATTGTGGATGTTTTTCTGTTTCAGAAAACCTTTCCAGCGGAATTCCAAATCTCTCACGTCCCAGATCATTAAGCTATGTGACAAAATAGTCCTTGTACTGAGGAGTGGTTGAGTAGCACAAGAATGGTGGTTTTTTTTGTACTAACTTTTTCTAAGCCACCATTTGAAAATGTTTGGAGGAACAAAATACAGGAGAAATTCTAGGCAGAATAATTTGTAATACAAAATACCTAGAAAATAGTTTAAAAAAAAGTACTGTTCTACTTTTTTGTGTCCATAGCATTTTAGTTTTATATGGAATTCATACAGTATTAAATGAAATAACTTCATATATTTATTAAGTTTGAAAAGCAGTTTAATTTTTTTCTAAAGAAGTATGAGAACATTTTTTTAATTTAGATTTGGCTAAAATTATCTGTCATATGCAGATGATTATGCAATATCTGCCAGCATCCTACCCTAAGACAGTTTTACCAGATGGTCAAGCGTGTTTCATGTGGCACTTGTTTAAATGCAACTATATCTAATTTTTCCTGTAATTATTAACATCATCTTGCATCTAAGGACTTGATCTGCATTGAATTAACTACTTCTAGACTATTTCTACCACATTTTGTAGTTAAAAGGTGGTGTTTCAACCTTTGTAGTTGGCAGGACAAGTGTTTTGCTTTAATATCTAATAGGTCTATATTATCATGTCTAAATTTATAGTAGGAATAAAAAATATTTTATCCAGTGCTAATTATGCTGTTTATAAAGAAAAAAAGGTTTGTTATTTAATTTATGTGTCTCCAAACAAGATGAGACCATGGCACTGAGATTTACTCAACTGATTCTGGGTATTGAAGCAGCAATTTGAGCTACATGTGGCAAATACAAAGTCTCTTAAAGATGCATTTGTTTCAATAAAACCCTAAATTAGGAATGTAGGCAGGCTTGCATTCACATCAGTGATGGAAGATGATAATCAAACAAGATCTTCACTGGGGGATGGACAATTCCATAGTTTTTAATATGATTATTATTCCACATGTACGGTCGGTACTGTGCTGTTCCCCCTGGTCCTTTTCTCTTCAAATTTTTGCTTGTTGAAGCTTCCCTGAGATCGTCCTTTAGAATATTTTGAGCTAATTCTTCTGCTGTGCTCTTCTACAGACATCCTGGTTAAAGGTTAAACTGTGATCTCTGCAGTAAAATCTAGTTTAGCATGTAGATAAAAACCCAGTCCCATGGGTAGATACAGCCCAGTACCATGGGTAGTTAAGTCAGCCATGTGGTGCCCAACATGCAATTTGGGCTTTTAAAGTTTATTTCTGAGCTTCGGGCTGTGATTTTGCCATGGGTACCGTAGTTGGCAGTTTCTCATTTTTTATTTGGCATAAAAAGTAATAATATGGGGCTGTTATTAGCTACAGAATAAAGCTCTGTTAGCACTCACTTTTTATGTTAAATCCAAGTGCTGCATTGATTTTGCAGTAGGAAGACATGCAAGTCAGAAATGCAGTAAACAATGAGCCATTAACAAAGCATTGGCTCAGTGTGTGAAAGAGAACTGCAGAGTTCCAGTCAGAAACAACAGAAGGAAGGACATAAAAGAAGACAGTAGAAAGAGAAAGCAAGAATAAATATAAGTAAAACAATATTGAAAACACATTCAGTCACTGAGAGGATTTTTACTGCATTCACTGTTTGCTATGGGGATCATTCTGTGTATTTCGGTACCAGAGAGCAGGAGCTGGAAGGTTTGGCCTGTGTTTTTAGGATGCTTCCAAGAAAAGCAGTAAATATACCCCTGAGTCTGCCTGTAGCTCAGTTAATGGCCATAATCGACATCAGTTCCAGCCTGACGCCCTGCTGTGCACAAAAGGAGCTGACCCTTTGACCATCAACACTCAAGCACAAAGCTCATGTAGCAGCAAGGGGTGGAAAGTTTAAATTGTCAGCGAGATGAAGTGCAGCCCAACCTGTCCGTGCAGCACTGGGTCAGGCAGGATGAAATTCACATCCCTTGCAGGGACCTGTGCCTCAGAATCTACCGTTTAATGGCACTAAATTTATATTAAAACATATAATCAAAGTGACAGAAAAATAACTGAATAAATAAATAAAAAAATATTTTTCAGCATGGTTCTTTTGGACAACAGGACTTGAGAAAGATGTTTTAGCTGTGTGATTTATTCCTGGATAATTGTGATTGATATCCATGGGGGAAAAAATGCTTTGGGAACAGCTCTGGCTCTTGACTAAGTACAATATTTGGATGCCCGGGTTTAAACATAGATATTTGTGATTCTGTTTAGTACTTAAAGAAGAAAAAGTAATGGTCTCATGAACTATTAGTTATAGACTCTTTTATATGAGAGTGAGATTGTCCAGTTGTCCAGGGGCCAGACTCTCAGGGCACAAGTGAGGGGGGAGCGTTTTCATGGGTTTCACCTGGTGAACTACTCTTAGCTTGCTTTTGTAGGATTCCATCCTGTCTTAGAGACACACATCTTGAGCAGTAAAAATTGTTATCAAATGCATTTTTGAGGCTGAAGGATAAGTTTTTATTTTACTCAGGCAAGTTGTTCTTGTGTGCTTGGTATCTGGCTTACAATTTTTGTTTTTGAAGTACATTGCAGTGCCTGTTGCACATTTAGTAAAACCCCTTTATTTTCCAGGGTTTCCCCAAATTCTCTGTAATTTTACAGTTGTTTTTCACGACCATAACATTCTACACTTATAATATCTAAACAAAAACACTAGGATGGGATATCAGCAAATCCTGGAAGGACTGTAATATATCAGGATTGATCCAGTAGTTTTGCATCCACCAGGGGGTGAGTTAGGATGTTGTGTGGGCAGGAATAATCTGAGGAATGGGTGCACTCTGCATCTCTGCTGGTGAGAGGTGGGTGTCAGTTTGGGAATGCTACTGCCCAGTGTCTCACTGTTGCTTTTATTTTCTTAATAAAGCTGCATGTTAAATTAAATCAAATCCTTATAGGTTCCAAGTATTTCAAAAGACTGCCTGTACTGTGCTACAGATGCTGGTGATAAATCAAAATACTGATTTATGGAAGTGGTAATAATGATGGAACATTCCATCCACTCTTTGTTGGTTTTTCTAGTTATTGTAGGACTTTAGGACTGATTTGTGGTTGGAGCTTTTACCATCCCGTCTCCAGCACTAGGAGCTGGTGTGGTGGTGGGCAGGCAGGATGCAGGGGTGAGGATAAGCTGTGCTTTTCAGGATGGCACAAAAAAGCACTAAGGATGCTTTTATTTCAATAGATCCCCTTGCTGGTGGTCGTGGCTGTCTGTAATAAAGGACATGCAGGGGCTGGTGATTATACCAGGGATGTTCCTGCACTGCTGAGCAGCACAGGGTCAGCTCTGAGTGTTGGAACCAGGTTGTTCCTGGCCTAGAGAAATGATTGGAGCTCTCCCAGCAGCTCCCACTCCAGAAAATGTAGAGCCAAAAGTTCCTGCTGAACTAGGAGAGGCTGAAGCAAAGTAACTGCAATGTTTGAGTGGATTGCCAGGCACCTCTTTGCCTGCAGAGTAGAGATGGTCATTAATGTCAGATAACCATTACTGAGATCATGCATTCAAGAGAAAATAATGAGATGGTTTTCAATAATTCAAATATTTCTCTTTTCCAGTCATTTCTTTTCTTCTACCTTTTGTGTACACAGGCTTTCCCTCTTTAACCCATCTGATCTTTTACTTGGAAGAACTGTAATAAATGTAGGTGTTCATCCTTTATTCTAACAGGCAATTGTGTGAAACCTGAAGCTCTGCAGATTCCAAGGAATAGGTGTCATTTGTTGTGGACACACTCCTCTATAAATCTGTAGCCTCTCTTGCTTTTTGTAGCATATTACTCATTTTTATTTTTCCTTTCTTGCCCCCACTCAGCCCTCTGGGGTTTTTTTCCCTCTCTTTTCTTCCCTTTTCTTTTTGACTTTTTTCCTCCCCTCTCCCTTTTTGCTTTCCAGCTTCAGTCATTTCAGAACATGTTGTTATGGATCCCTTTTATTCTCGTGTCAACGTTTCAACCCTCATCAAAGATCCCATCAGTCAAAACCAGATTCTGTACTCACACATAAACCCCCACCCAAATTCTCTGATGTTGTCATGAAGGGCTCAGACACATTTTTCCTTCTGGGAAGAAGGAGAGAAGTGGGAAGGGGAGGAGGGGGTTGCTGCTAGAGACTCTCTTAATTTCATCCATCTTAAAATGGATATTTTGTCTACACTGCCACTGCCACCCAACTTCTGGGCTCTCTCAGCCAGTTCATGTTTTCTTTCAGCACTTTGCTGTCTACCTGCACAGAGTTTCCTGCTCTTGTCAGGAGATAGAGTTAAGTAGTTTACTCCCTAAATTCCACTGCAGTGGAATTTATTCTTGTCTCCCCTTTTTTTCCTGCTTCTATTGCAGCTTTCATGCCATTGCTTCATCCTTAAGTGGTGTTTTATGTCAGATGAGGGACAGATATTTTTCTGAAAAATGGAGCCTCCCCCCCTCAGCCATGAAACAGTCCTGGGCTCATTACTCTGTGGAAGGAAAGCTCAACAAAAGCTGGGATGAGAGAGAGCTGCTTGATGACAGAAACAAAACATAACTTCCAGTGTATTTGTCTTGGAGTAAAAGTAATGTATGCCCTCTATTGAGCAGGTAACCTATCGATTACAGCACAGCCAGAGCACTCTCAAATCCCTACCAGCCTTTCCCTCTAATGGATATTAATGTCTCCAGCTTTTCTCATGTTGCTTTGGAGAAATATTAAGGGTTACAGCCAATCTAAAAAGAATTGCTCAACAGTTCTGGTATCTTCTGACTTTAAGAGCCACTTAATCAACTTTGTAGTTGTCTAAGAATACTGATAAATTTGCATTCGTGTTATGTAATTTAAAGATAAAATGATTCATGTTTCGTCTATTTAAAAAAAAAATATTCTGCAGAGGCTTCCTTCTACTGTCTGAAGAGAGATTACATAAAGAAATGTGCTACTGAGTGCATTTATCAACTAGAAAAAGGCTCCCCTTTTATCTGAGTAGCTTTTCTAAGTGTCTCTGTTTCCTTTTCCCACTGTGTTTTGTATAAATTCGGGAACATCAGGAATATAATTTCTGACACATCACTGGGGACAGATCTGGAGGGATGAACACTGTTGCCCTTGCACATCAGTGGAAGGCTGGGGATGTCGAGCCTTTACCAAGGCAGCTGTTCCCAAAATGTTCAATCATTGTTAAATAAGCTAACAAATAGGAATTGTTGAAAACAGAGCAGGTATCTCATCTCTGCATTGTTCAGTTTGATTTCTCTTGTGTAACTACTGTAGGGTAGTTTTTCAGTTACTACAGCATGATAAATATTGATTAATGTACAAATTTCCTACAAACATATACATGCAAGTACATATTTATTAAGAGGTCATGTCATAAAAAGATATAAAAGAAACCTGTTGCAGTACATTTCAGCTTCTTATATTACCAAAGTTAAGTGAAAAAGGTTAAATGTTCTCTGCATCTGATTATCTGTCGTTAAAAATGAAAAACATTTTATTACTCAGGGTTTTATATTAATGTTTAACAGACAATCTTTCACCTGAAAACAATTTTACACTCAGGACAGAGCTCTGTCTCAGTTTGCATTGCTTCTGCTGGTAGACTTAGTTGATCAAGAAGATTTTTTGGATAAAACCCTCTGGTTTCCTCCCAATTTATTTTGGTAATTTTTTTTTTTTTTTAATTATTTTCTGGCCCCCAGAGTTCCAGCCCCCTCCCTGTCTTTTTACTTCTTTTTTTACTTCTTCTCTGCCTACTTGTGCTCCCCCAGAAAACTTTTCTGTGCCAGGTCTTGGCACAGCCCCTGTCTCTGCGGAGGTTCAGGGAGAGTTTTGTTTTCCAGCTTCTGAACAATGATCAAAGCTGTCACATCACTCAGTTCTATTTCATCCATGTGAAATTTCTTCCTTACTCTCACAATTCTTTTATCTTTGTTTCAGCTACCAGCAGCTCCAAAAGTCAGATTCACTCTATGAATATGCATAAAATTTGTGTTTGGCTGCTCCCTTCTATAGCAGGACTGTTCTCCATCCTCTCTTCAAGCCCTGCAGAAGTTTGGAAGTCAGGGGAAGTTTGAAGTTATTTTATCCAGAGGCTGAGGGTTCCTGCAGTACAGGGATGTTTGTGGCTGGCTGAAGAGTTTTCTTTACCTTTTTCCATTCTGAAACTGCTCCTCAGGGATTTCCTCCCCTCAGTGCCTCCACAGCACCACAGAGTCAGGGCATTCTTCAAGTTGTGTCTCTCTGTGCTTTCTCTTTATCTCTGATTTGGTTGTAAAGTTATGCTTTTTAAACCTTGTTTAGCTATCTGGGTCTTTTATAACCATTTTAATATCATTCTCACCATCACACAGAATAAGTCCAGTTTTAGTATTTCTCAATTAGATTATTTTTGGCTGGTTTTTGAATTCTAGTAGAATGGAGGTTTAATTGGGTTGATACGGTGCCAAAATTTATGTTATTTTTTAGCAACTTGTTTTTATTTATAAAATAAGAAGTTGTAACATCAAGCAATGTGATTCCATAATACTGAAAGCTGATCAGCTCTGTGGTGTGTTGAGTGTGCATGGAAAGAAGAAAGAATTTCATTATTTGATGTTTAGTTTGCAAGCGTAAAGCCAGAGGCCAAACAGTTGGAAGAAGAGCTTTCTAAAACCAGGTTACTTTATTAACTCACAGCTAGTGTGCAGGGGTTTGATTAGAGTTAAACCTCAGAATCATGGAATCACAGGATGGTGTTGGGTGGAAGGGACATTTAGGGTCTTGCTCCATATGCTGCCATGGCAGGGACACCTTCCCCTGTCCCAGGCTGCTCCAGCCTGGCCTTGGGCACTGCCAGGGATCCAGGGGCAGCCACAGCTGCTCTGGGCACCCTGTGCCAGGGCCTGCCCACCCTCACAGGGAACAATTTCTAATTCCCAATATCCCATCCATCCCTGCCCTCTGGCAGTGGGAGCCATTCCCTGTGTCCTGTCACACCATGCCCTTGTCAGAGCCTCTCCACCTCTCTTACAGGCACTGGAAAGCTGCTTTAAGTTCTCCCCATAGCTTTGTAATAATTTGTAAGTTGTGGTTCTGCCAGAGCCATGCCTGTGTGTGTGACACCACACATGACAGAAAAAGCCACGTGGGTGTGACCGTGTTCACAGGGGTTTGGATGGGGGAAGAGATGAGGATCTAACTCCATGTTTCAGAAGGCTTGATTTATTATTTTATGATATATATTACATTAAAACTACACTAAAAGAATAGAAGAAAGGATTTCCTCAGAAGGCTACTTAAGAATAGAATAGGGAGGAATGATAACAAAGGTTTGTGCCTTGGCTCTCTGTCTGAGCCAGCTGACTGTGATTGGCCATTAATTAGAAACAACCACATGAGACCAATCACAGATGCACCTGTTGCATCCCACAGCAGCAGATAACCATTGTTTACATTTTGTTCCTGAGGCCTTTCAGCTTCTCAGGAGGAAAAATCCTAAGGAAAGGATTTTCCATAAAAGATGTCTGCAACAACATGAGAGTTGGAATGTCTGGAACACAAAGGGAAGGGCAGTGAGGGCTTGCTTAGGCTGGCTCAGTAACACACTGTGTGCTGAACCAATGGATAAAAATTCCAATTCTTTCCCATTAATGCCCTGTCCATTGTCATTACAGGATGCCCTGAGCTTTCTCACATAGTGCGTTGGGGTTTGGTGAGTGACGCTGCTTTTCTCAGAATATTGCTCCCACCCTTGCCTGCTGAATGCAATCCACAAGCTGTGGGTGTCAGTCTGGAGGGAAAAAAAATTAAAAAAAAGTGTCTGAGCAGCAACATTTGTCTTCTTGATGTTTAAAAAAAAGGCACTTGGGGTAGCGGCTCTCGGTTCAGTTCTCACTTTTATCCTGCACTTAAACTTCTGATTAAGGTCATGCAGGACACCTTGTCATCTTTGCACCACTTAGCTTGACTTTTATCTGATGCTGGAGAACTCGCTAAGTTGTCTTTGAAGAATAATGTTCTGGGGAAAATGGATCTAAATGGATATATTGGGTAAAATAAATTCACCTGCAGGCCTGTGCAAAAGCACTGTAAATCTTGCCATGACCCTGTTCACTAAGGAGGTTTGTTGATAGCATTATATTAAATCAGGAGCAGCAGAGGAAGCTATAGATATATTCAGCAGTAACTGAAGAGGGAGAATTGCACGGCTTGTGGGATTACAGAATATGGAATTTTGTACTTCCAGGTCATTACTTTGACTTCAAATACACTCCTGGTAGTAATAAAAATCTGTTACCAGATGACAGCTCTCCAGTTTCATGTATGAAAGGAGCTGAGGTTTTCTCTGCACCTGGTAATGGGCAGATGCCTGCTGCAGAAAGAGTGTCACAACTGACACTATCAGCTACTCCTATTGACATCTCAGGGGGTGGGCAGCAGATAAATATCTCATTGCACACTCACCCCTTTGACCTTAGATTAGATTCTCCTCTGGTGTTCAGCAGGGAGCTGTGTGCAGGGAAAAGTTTAAGGGATAATATATCTCCCTCCTTTATATAGCATTGTTGAACAATGAACAGGAGGTAAAAATTGAGGGCAATTTCCAAATTATTGCTCATAAATTAAAGACTAGGTGTTATTCCTTATTTCATGTGGCAGCAAACAGGGTTTCAACAAGGGAGGCATCTGAAAGGAGGTGTAATTAATAAGTATTTTGGCATAGGCTAGCATTACTCTTTCTCCCTTATTCTCTGGGGCTTACCACTGTTGACACCACTGAATAAGAAAGCTAATTTATTCTGGATGTGTAGGTGTTACAGAATATAGCTGCTTTTGAAGGGAAGATGTGGTGTATTTAACATGTCTGATTTAAAGACAGTCGTCCTTTGGTGCCTGCAGAGGAGAATTCAGTGACAAGTCCCTGTGACTGCTGTGTGACTCACAAAGTGGGAAGTCCTACAGGAGCTCCCAAAGTGGCTTTTCTCTCCTGAAAACAAATCATGCCTCTCATGCCTTCTCTGGGGTTTGTTTTGCTCTCAGTGTGAGCAGTTTGATCTGAAGCTCTCGTTACCACAGGAATAAATGCAGAAAGCAGCCACCTGATGATTCCTGAGGTAGAGGCCACTGAGAAAATCCTCATCTGCCTTCAGATAACTGTGATTGCTGATAACCCAGCTGCTATGAGAAAGGAAAATGTGGATTTACACAAGATCCCATACACATAGGGATGTGTCACAGACATATTTTCTGAAAAATCCTTTTGCCAGGATCCTTTCTCCTGAGAATCTGAGAAGCTTCAGCTTCTCCATGTTTTGCTGGTTTGGAGTGTGATTTGGAGAATTGTTTACCCAGCATGTGAAATTGTTTTTACTTGATGACCAATGACAGCCACCTGTGCTGAGGCTGTGAGCACTCACAAGATTTTATTATTCATTCCCTTCTATTTTTTCCTAGCCTTCTGATGAAATCCTTTCTTCTATTCTTTAGTATAGTTTTGATATATCATTTTATTTTAATATATTAAATATATATTAAAATAAAATTATGCATAATATTGTATCATTTTATAAATGATATATTTATAAATATATCTATAATATATTATTTTATTTTATATATATAATAAAATAGTAAATCAGCCTTCTGAAACACGGAGTCAAGATTCTCCTCTCTTCCATCATCCTGGGACCCCCAAACACCACCCAGGGATGTGCAAGCAGAGGAGGAGGAGCAGGAGCAGCTCCTGGTGGTGACAGGAGGGCTGCAGGTACAAACATCCCTGTGCCAACACATGGGGCAGCATTTCCACCTGCAGCTCTTGTGCCAGCTCTTGGCTGGCTTGGAGGTGCTCTGCAGCCACTTGCCCATGGCTCACCATCAAGCAGAGAGAGGGCACATGTCCTTTCAAGCCCAACAAACTGCTCCTGGTGGCTGGAAATAATTCAGATACTGTTTATAAAGTGACAGATTGCACTGGGTGCACACCCTGCCTTTTGCTGGAGGCATTGCTGGTGCAGGGGATTTGAGGATGTAAGGAAGAGAAGCCTATAGAAAGCCCCCTGCAATTATCTAGGGGTTCAAGAGAAACAATATTATTTTCCTTTGCTCATGATCTTGATGTTCACCTTAAATTGGAAGTGTATTATACTTTTTTCTGGATCAGATCTTAAATAGGCTTGAGAGAAGTAACTTTACTTCTGCCACTCTTACTGTATAACCTGTTATATACAGCTTTTTAAATAAATGTAGTAATTTTTAAACAATTATGAAAATTAACATATCTCATTGCACAGTCACCTCTTTGACCTTAGATTAGATTCTTTTCTGGTATAATGTTAATTGCCCTGAAGGTACAAAGATGGGGCAAGATTTCCAGTACTATGTGGTTTTGTGTTTTCTGCTTGGAATTTTGATATTATTATGTGAAGCTTTAAACAGCAATGCTGATAGATTTTTTAGCATTGGAACCAACAGGAGCCAATAAAATCAGACTTGGCATGGAGCAGCAATCCTAATGCTGATGAACATGGCAAACATGTCCAGCTCCCACTTGGGGACAGTTGACACAGATGGCAGAACGGGTTTTACCATGTGCTATATGTCTTATTAATTGCTGTGCCCATTACTGTGAACTCCAGAGCCTTCTCCTTTGTTCCACTGCTGTGGACAGTTGGTCTGGTGTATGTTTACTGCAAACTATCAGATTTCTCTCTTTATTTTGTGGATATTGTGGGTTCTCTTCTCTCTCTTTCTCTTTTCTCTCTTTATCTTTCTCTTCTCCCTTTCTTTCTCTTCTCCCTTTCTTTCTCTTCCCCCTTTCTCCTCTCACTCTCTTTCCATCCCCCTGGACTTATTCATGTGACTTGTTTTGGGAAAGAAGATCAAATCCCACCCATTTCAGAGCTGGTTTAGCATTCTAAGCAGAGAATATTTGGAGTGACACTCTAAAAAACAGGTGAAGTGCTTGTGAGAATGCTTAGCAATGTTTGTACCCGTGGAATATGGGCAATTGTACCTTTGAGTCAAGTCTTTCAGGTTTGTTAAGATTTGGATGACCAGGGATGCTGTGTGATGTGATTTCTCAGGCTGAGCTGCTGCAAAAGCATTAAAATCATTCTGTGGAAAAGCAAATGGACAGAACTCACTGAAATCCCCAAACTGTAAACCCTGGAGGGACTCTGCCCCTGTTGCTACCTGGTGTGAGCCAGACAAAGAAAGCCTTGAAACTCAGTGCAGCACTGCATAAAGGATTCTGGGTAAAGTGAGGATATTAAACCAAGCTATGAAACAAAAAGCACAAATTTGATAAATTTTTGACAATTTTTAAAATCTGATAGCAACAAATAATGTGTTAATTGCTATATTTTCTGGTCTGACAGCACTATAAGCAGCCAGTGGGTAGCAGTAGGTACCCACTGGAGGAGAACAGTGTAAGTTAAATGTTTTCTCCCTCCTGGGCTTGTCCTAACTAGCTGGTGCCCTGCTCTGGGGAAGTTCATTGAGTTGTAATTGCCCCTCAGCAGCACTGTCCCTTACATCTCAAACTGAACCAGTGTCAGGTTTGCTGTAGTGGCAAAAGTGAATTGTAGTCAAATCCCCTCTCTGGTGGGCCTTAGCTGAGCAGTGGTTATGCTTGGAGGCTTGAAATTTAAGTGGGCTGACTCTGGGGGCTTCCAAGGAGTCAGAGAAGTCCTGGCAGTGTGACAATTAAATTAGGACATGAAATCTTTTATAAAACCATAAAATCATGTCCAGGGTACAAACACCCCTGGGAGCCAGGCAGGCTGTGCTGGCCCCCAGCAGCAGCTCATAGGGAGGATGTTCAGCACATTTCACCTTCCAACTCACACATTTCACCTGTGCCACTGCCTGCTGTGGCTGCTGGGTTTCACTGGTGCACTCAGCATTGGCAAAAGCCGTGTTTTTAACAATTACAGGCATATCTGTTAAATCTATGGAACTGCAGCATAGAAAATAACCTTCTTACAAGGCAATTACTGTGAAATGTTGTTCCTTCCTTGCAAGCACAACATAAACACACTAATTGCTAAAAGTTTTTGTCATTTGTGCTAAATAGCTGTTCTTCAATTATTTAAGAGTTTCAACAACAAAAAAAAAAAAGCAGAAAGAACCCCAAATGTTACCAAAATAGCCTTACCTCACATCTTTGTAACTAACACTTTGCATTTCACTTTTCATGCCAGCTTTCACAACATCAGACTGTGGTGCAATTATGAATTTTAAGAAATGCGTAATGATTTTTGACATATTTTTCTCCCTCCATTCTTTTCTGTTAAAGGATGGCACAGGTTTAAATCTCAAAACATTTGAATTACAAGATTTGAATGAGCTAATCAATAGCCCATTTTTTTTTGTTTGCTTTTTATATTCATTTTTTATATTCATTCTGTGATCACTCCAAGATCACAGAGTCCAATGCCCACCTTTTGTTTTACAGTCATCACATTATTTTGCTGTGTGTTGGTTTGTTCCTATTCATGTGCAAGGTTCTTTTGTGTTGTTTTGTTTTTTAAAGAACCTTGAGCCTGAAGTAGCTGTAAACCAGAGTTAGAACTATTCTTTTCCTCATTTAGAAAATGGCTAGAAAGTATGTGGTGGTTAGCTAAATCTTGAGTTGGTTTATTCCGTTTTATACAGGCTTTTATTGCAATACGATACACATTTTGTTCTTTAATCCCATAAGAATTGTATGTGTTGTACCAGGTTATAAGGTTTAAATTCTGTTTCCCAGCACTTAAAGTAATGTGATGAATATAAAGGCAATAAATTATAAAGGCAACCAGGATATTCATAATTTGGTGGGGTGAGGGGGTGGAATTAATTCAGAAAACCAGTTGAGTTTTACAAAAACATGATTTTTGCTAGCTACTCTAGGAGTGTCTGCTATGGAAACTGGTCTAGCTGTGGTTAAATCAGGGTTTGAATCAGGTCCCACTGAGATTAGAAGCAAAAAGAAAAAAAAAATCAATATCTGTTTTGTTACTGCTTATTATTTTCGTTTTGAGTAATTTCAGAGAAAATATTAATTTCTTAACAAATGTTATTCCAGAGGTGCAGAAAGACTAAATTGTTTCTTCAGCCACGGAGGGCAGATTTGAATTCCTGGCCTTAACAGGTGCTTCAGAAGAATCCTGTGTCTTAAGTATGTTTCTCAATATATTTTGATTATAAATCTGCCATTGCTCTCTATAGAGAGGGATCTGCTGCACATCCTGACATGAGCTGGGGCTGGTTCCAGTGAAAGTGAAATACAGGAGAATTATATTTCTAATTGAGGATATTACCATAGCAGAAATCTAACCAAAATATGTGAGATGTTTATAAGATGTCTTCAATCCACCTGTGCTTGTTTAAGGATAATTTGATGAAACAAGGTAAACCTTTCTATTCCTCATTTTTGTCTCTCTTCTTTTGATAATTTATTGATCCACAAAGGTTTTAAAGATGCATATTTGCATTAATTTCAGTTTTAAAATCAGAAGAGTAGCATTAGAGAAGCTCAAGTTGTGAGTATCAGGGTTAAAAACATGAATTGTTTTTCTTTTAACACCTTCACACGTGGACTTTCTGTGTACATTCTGGCAAGAGAAAATCAAACCCAACATGTAAAAGACAAAACCCAATTTAACTCCAGCTCTGGGCTGTTTGTATGATGTGGCTTTAAGGCTGTACCAGCAAGTGTGGGAAAGGCATCAGTTCTAGAAGTTTCCAAAGTAATCCCATCCTGAGAAGGAATTTCTTTTTCCTGGAAATGGAGCAGTTATTTCAGTGGTTCTTTTTTTCTGTAGTGCTGTCTGAGGGCTTTACAATTTCTCACTTGCCTCTCAAAGACTTATTTTGCTTGGCCCTCAGTGCAGCACTTTAATATTTTCTGAATGATATAGATAGAATTCTGTCAAAGCCCTTCATTGTCTTAATTTGAGAGCTGGTGGATTTGCTGGGCCAGGGAGCTTCTCTCACCTGGCAGTGGGTAGGTGTGAGAGGGTCCAAGAAATCAGTAAAAACTGCACAGTGGGATTGGATTGAAGGACATTTAATACTGCTTACAAAAGGGCCATCAGTTCTTGGAAAATCAGCACCAGCAGGACAAATAGAAATCAGAATACCTGAATAGGGCTTCTCTTACAGTCCAATACAAAATTACAAGGGTTAAATTCACCATTGTGGCAGTGGGAGGACGTGGCTGATGGCACAGTGCATAGTGGAAAGCCAAAGCAATGGAACGGCCATCTCCATCAGAGCAAATTTACTGTTTGCTCATGGAGAGAGATGATTTGTTTGATTAATAATAACTCAGGGACACAGCTGAGGTGCTGCATGCACAGAATACCTCACTCACAGTGAAGTAATAAGAAAAAGGCATTTTAGAAGAGAGCTGTTTTGGAAGTGACAATGATTGCCTGCTTACAAATACTGAATAAATACTTGAGAACCTCTGAGACACGAGTGAATATGATTTACATGCTCCATGTTTCCCAGTAAGCTTCTGATTGCTTTTACTGCTTGTCAAAATGTAAATGTTGTTCTTTTAAATGATGGCAGTTTGAAATCATAAATCAGTTGTGAGTTAGGGTGTTGCTTTGGGTTTGGTTTATTATTTTGTTTGTTTTTTTCTAAGGTATCATTTATATGATGACAGAGTACAGAGCAAGTAGCAAACCAACAGATTTGACTTAAATTGAAGTTGAACATAGAGAAATCAGACACAGGTTAGGAGACCTCTTTAGGTTTATCAAGAAGAGAACTTAATTTTGTAATTGTGTATGTGATGTTGGCTCGCAGTTTCAGTGTGTTCCTAAATGTAGGGAATAGCCATGAGAGTTCCATGGATGTTTGAGCTCAGCATGCCCATTGTCCACGTGGGATCACAGAGCATTTGTTCATCTCCTTCAGCACTTTCCAAACCAATCCACAGGAATATTACACAGAGTGAAAGAGATGAATTCAGGTGGGCTTTGCCTTTCTTTCAAGGCAAGAGGAGGTGTTGGGTGTCGCTCGTATTTTGAGATTAGCTGATAACATGCCTAGAAGAGAATAAACAGCATTCCCTTGGTCAGCAAGGGCCATGCTGAGTATTTAATACTCTGTATGATCTCTAATCCACACTCCAATAGTTTCTTGACCATTCAGACTTGTAGAGTAATTCCTAAAGGATCCTTGGGTATTTCATGGCAGAGAGCTGTGCCAGTGCTGACAGAAAGGTTTTTCTTTCTCTTTGTGATGCCAGCTTTCCAGCTGCGTTTTCTATAGGGAAACATACTCTTAGATCTCCAAAGCATTTTTTTTTAAAGACATTTATGAGGTTCTAGAATAATTCCTATGATACAGCAGTGCTGGTTGAGAAATAGGTTCTCCTGGGAAGATGTTTTGCTGAAATTGGGGTGCTGTGTTCTCATTATTAACCCAAGATGCATCAGTGTGAATAAACCTTTACAACATTTAAAAGTATTTATAGTGGGCAGAGCATGGAAAAAAAAAAAGGTTAAAAAAGGAAATAAATAGAGAAACCTTCCTAAGTTGCTCATTCTGGGGCTAGAATATTATTAAATCACTGAGCCAAGTAAACTGCAGCTGGGATAAAGAAATTCAAGAATTTCCTGAACTTTGCCTCAGTGCTCGGAACCAATAGGTTTGAGATTAATGGCCCAAACCTGTTTCCAGTACAAAGGCTCAGACTGCTTCTTCCTTTGGTGATTGACTAAAACAAACAAACAAAAAATGCCTCATAACTGAAGGTTTTCAGTTTCAAATCTGAGTTTTTGAAAAAACAGTGGAACGTGTGGCCCTTGGTGGCCTAAAGGAGTGTTTTCTACCCTTTGTTTTTTAAAAATCATAATCTGGTTTTCAATATAATTTAAGAAATATACTGACTGTATTTAAGTATTCTCCTAAATTCACTTCTGGACTTAGCAATTAGAATTTAATGTGACAAGAATGTATTTGCATGCATGCTTTCACACACAGAATGAAAACATCTCCATAAATTAAGAGTCCTGGTAAATCCCATGGTAACCTGACAGAATGGAGGGGGAAAAGACATTTTTAAAACAATTGTCTAAAAACTCAGATTTTCAAATTGCTTTTTTATTTAGGATACATGTTGGTTTTTACAGAAGCTGATTTTTTGCTGTTGAGTGTTGAAGAAATGATGGGAAAAAAAATTTATTTACAGTGTTGTTCTCATAAACCCAGTCTTTTATGAGCTTGATATCATCCTGTGATAAATACTGAGCACAAATAATCCTGCAGCTGCAGTTCCTTATTACCCCTCCTAATTGTGCATGGTTTGTGTCATGTAAGATTAGATTTAGAGTGGGCTGTATTCACAAGGCTTCCACCAGCTTCCCCACCCCTCTCCTGAGGTGTCTTTTTTCTGTGTAGATGTGCTTGTCTGTCAGGTTTTTGAAAAGCATTGGAGAAAAATCAGGTGTATTGGGGTGGTGTTCTTGTGAAAGCTGAGAAGGGCTCGTCTTGGAAGGTGGCTGTACTGGGTAGGTCAGGCAAGAAAACAATCTTTTCTGATGGTTTGACAGGGCTATCTTGGGTTTCTGTTTGTGTTTTGGGCATGTGTTGGCTGTGTTAGAGGCAGTGAGGGCTGCTGTTGTTGCCATCAGGGTTCATGGGTGCAGCTTGTTTTGTGGAGATAATCAGAACTCCACAACTTTTGTGAAAGTTGTAAAGGTGGTATGTTTATTACAGAACTGGACACGTGTGGGAATCATTCCCCTAAAATGACATGCTCTGGGAACTTCAGGTCCCTTTTTATCCCCCCTTTCAGATACGTATACATACAATTTCACAATCAGTTCATACGTATTCATTTTTACGAATTTTGCGTGACGTTTGCCGCTAGTTCTTCTTCATCAGAAAGAATTCCTAGGTCAGGTTGACCTGCTCTCACAGCAGTCTGTCTGTATCGCCCTCTGTCTCCCCATCCTTATCTCTGTCCTTCACTGAAGCAGTTTCTCTGAGCCTAAGTTTTGCAGCCAAGCTAAATAGCTCTGTTTTCTAACCACAGACTCAACTCGAAAATGTACATTTCACCTAAATCAAAATAGATTTCTACCCTAGAAAATTTCCACTTTGCCTCAAGCTGGAGGCAATGCTTGGGCTTTGTCAGCTGCTCTGGGTGTCCCTGCCAGGCTGGGGACACCTCGTGGGATGGAAGGGGTGGAATGGTGCCCAGATGTGAGGGAACAGCAGCCCTGGCAGAGCAGGAGGGGCTGCACTGCTGGGGAATTGGGGAACTGCTCTGAAATTCCCTGCAGGACTCCATCCTGGGGCTGTGCCCTCCTGACACCCCTGGGAAGGGCTCAGGCTCACCCAGAGCAGCTCCACTGCCATTGTGGGGATTCACTGAGCTCCTTGAAGCTCCTCTGACCCCTCAATCTGCATGGGGACATGTGCTGGGGTTCTTTGCCACAGTTTCACCACTGTTCATTCCAACAAGCGTGTGTCATGTCAGGAAACGGAGGAGGAAAGTCGCTGTGTAATGCATGAGGTGTAAGTTTTAATTATTGCAGTGACCTTTCCAGCTGTCCTTGTCTTTCTGCTTATCCATTGAACTGTGCATTAGGCTCCCTGACTGGAAAGCAAATGATTCTCAGCCTTGTGGGAGAGCAGGGATCCTGGAGAAGGTTCCAGCACTGCTGCCCTGGTCAGTGCTGAGCGTGTTCCTCAGTCAGGACAGAACTTGGAGAGGGACGAACATTACAACACCTCAAACCCCATCACCCCACAGGGTTAATGTCCTAAACGGGGTTTTAGTGTCCTCAGAGGGGCTTTTTGAGTTTATCCTTTCAGCTCCCAAAGCAATTCTTCCCATTGCCTTGAGTGAGTGAGTATGGAATCTTGGTGCCATTATTGTATTAATCATTTAAATGCCTCTTTACCCCCCTCTGCTCATCCAGCTACAAACCTGTCCATGCAGGAGGTGGATCCTGCTGTGTTGCTGCACAGGAGCAAGAGCTCTGGCAGGTATTTTATCATTTAGTGTGTGAGCTGGCACAGAGCTGTGGGTGGATCACAAAGGCTGAATTTGTTTCTCTTCTGTTGCAGACTGGAGGATTCCCTGGGCAGCCCCTGGCCAGACACAGCCGGGTGGGCAGGCAGGTCCTTGCTGGTGTCACCTGTGTCACACACAGGGGCTCTTTACCCCGGGCTTTGATATTTCCCACAGCAGGGCAGGAATCCCAAAGGAGTTGGAATGGTCTATCCAGGCCTGTGTAATCTAAACACAGATGTTCTACTTGTCAGGCACTCAGGACTAAGCAACAATTAGGGTGATAGATGTGTTCTACACCCCAGCTGCAAGTCACTTGGACATGCTTAAAATCCTCCTCACCCTTCCTCCATTTATTTTCCTACACCTATTAGAAGTGATTATGCAAAACACCTTTTTTTCCCGGCTCCTTTAGCAAATTCCTGTCTTGCATTTTCACCTCCAGTTTATCAAAAATATGCCATGTGCAGAATGTCCCTTTATTAGATGTGTGAGGAGAAGAGCTGCCAGTGATTAGATTGGCTGCTCATCCTGTCTCTGCTGGTCCAGCATAACCAACATTTGCTTCCTGAATGTTAGCCAAAAATTATCTTCTCTCCAGCTGGATGGGGATGTTTCATCATCTTTAAAAACTGAGGTGACCATTATGTTGTTATTGTTAGGCAATTATTTCCTGTTCTCATACAAATTTACCCTTTGACCAGTTCTGGCTGTGATGTATCTGGCAGAAAAGCCAGTGCAGACTAATCAAGCCTTGTGAGAGCTGCTGTTACCATAATGCAATTTGTCACCTCCTAGCCCTGCTGCCTTTGCCACTGCTCCTGCTCAGGAAATGCATCTGTCATCTTTATCAAGGCTTCCTACCCCTAAATGATTACCCTGCCTGCAAAAGGAGAAAATCCTGGGGTTCCAGTGGCTGTCCCAGAGTGGGAGAGGAGCATGGACTGGTTTTGTGCTCCCCTTGCACGGTGCTTGAGCTCTGGAGCTGGATCTCTGTGCCCTTCTGCTGCCTGAGGCACAAAGAGGTGCAGGGAGAACTGAGCTGGTTTGGAGGATCAGGGCTGGTGCTTTATTAACCAGCTAAATGCACACAAAAGATGGAGCCAGACTCCCTGGAAGTGCAGTGGAATGGTGAAATACAAAGTTGTGTTTGGTGTCAGGCACATACAATCAATGTGTGTATTTGTGATCGTGAGATGTGTAGAGACCAACCATGGGACAGTTATAAAGACAAATTCTAATAATAACTGAAGAAAGTAAAGCATGGAAGAAGGCCTTTGAACCTATCCTTTGTTCACAATTAACCTTAGTTGATTTAGGAGCATTTGAATTAAAGCATTAAGGATGTTGCTCTTTGCTTGCAGCTAAGCCTTACAGAATTTTGCAATAATAACCTTTTGAAGTATAATTTTAGAATATTGCTTGTATCCTTGAAACTATAGTTTTAGAATATATATGAAGGAAACATGCTTATCTCACACCTTAACAAAACAGGGAAAAGCAACTTGAGAAAGGAAGATGAACATCAACTCAAGGATTTGTAGTTTTGACCAAGGGAAGCTGGACATCACTGTTATGAGATTTATAGTTCTTGTAATTAAAAGGTGGGCCCATATCTGGAGAGCTGGACTTCACCAGATGGGATTTGTGTTTTTTCTTTTGGAAACCAGACCAGCACCATCTGGGGATGCTCCTTTTGGGATACATCCTGAGAAAAACTAAATCACAACAGTGTATAGAATTGTGACGTAAAAATTGGAACAGAAGCTGCTGAGAAAGCTGATGAGTACCCCTATAAACACCTGTAACCTCAACTCTTGGTGTGCAGTTGGAGGGAAAACTTCTCCCTCTGTACCCAGCGCTGTATTGCTCATACTTTACCATATTAATTAATAAATTGATTGCTGCTTGAATATTGACCTAGTCAAGCTTCTTATTCATGACAGAAGGGTAATGGACACAGGCTGCAATACAGGAAATTCTTTCTAGAAATTAGGAAAACATTGTTAACAAAGAGGTTACACAAACCCCACAGCAAAGGTTTAGAGAAGCTGTGGAATCACTTGGTTTGGATGCCCTTGCTGTGAATTTTTCCAAAAAGACACTTTGCTTCTGCTCAGAAATATATCATGATTGATTTTCCCTGTAAACATTTGTATAGATATTTAAGTAGCTGGAAATAAGCATTTTATCTCAGCAGTAGGTTTTTCATAAATGATTTCAGAAATGAAATAGGTGTGGGGAACAGAGGCCATTTGTTTCTGTCTTCTTTTGAAGCACCTGGAATGAGCACAGGGAGAGGTGGGACACTGAACTGGATGGGCACTGGTCTGAGCCAACACCTCAAATCACAGAACTCTGCTCTGACTTGCTGAATGTGAAACTCTTCTGTGTTTACTGGTTCATTTCAGTGCCCTGCATTAGAATTCTATTTCTCACACAAGTTTCCAAATTTTACTTTTATCTTGAAGTAGATTAGAAAGCTTTTCTCCCTCTTCCCACCCCTGTCCTCCTCCCAGCTTTGGTCCCTTACGTTACAAATGGTGTGACCAATACATGAGACTGTAGGGAAATCACCCTTGGAGAATTCAGTTTTGTCTGATCTCTTACCTGATGTGTAAAATATATTTTGAACCCTAAAAACCTGATATTAATCTCACTCAGAGTTGTGAGTTTTAAAATGCCTATTTGTTCTGGTAACTTAGAGGGAAAGAGAAGGAAGCAGCTGGTTTTCCTTTTTTAATATTTCAGGTACTTTTGGTTTTAGATTTTTTTTAACTTCTTCCATACTCTCCTGCTTCCCTCCTTTTCCATTTTGCAACTCTGTTATGCTGATAAAGATTTATAACATGTAAGCTTAATAGCACTAAACACTTGTTTAATTGGTAGAGATTTGGGAGGAGGCCCAGACTAATTAACACCAATTTCTACTCTATTGTCAGTGTTTAATGGATTTTAGGACCAGATCTTTTTGGAACTAAAGTTACACTGAAGGCATGTTGAAAATAGAAAATAAAATCATGTATGGCCACCTTGAGAAACCATCTGTTCCTGGAATAATGCTTGGTTTTTATAAGTAAAAAGACATATATGCAGTATATACACTGAGTTTCCCTTTTGAAGCATTGTTTATATAGACATAAACCCTCCTGGAATTCTCCCCAAGCATATCCATACACCTCTAATTTCACTAGTTGTTTTTCTTAAGAATTGAGTATTTAGTGAATAATGAGTAATTTTACTATAAGAAGTCCTTTATTAAAGCTCATAACTTAACTGGCTGTTTATAAAAACACAGAAGCTAGAAAAAATATGATAAAACTCTATATAAATACTTAGTAAAACATCTTTAAAGGTCCCAAATGAGGAAAGAATAATTACAGTAAAACCAGGATGAGACTTAAATTCAAGTGTACTAAGCATTTGGTCTTCTGTGGCTATTTCAGGTTTTATGTGGTGCCCCCTGTGACGGTGTTCACAGGGGTTCTTTCATGAGGGAAGAGACAAGGATCTGACTCCACGTTTCTGAAGGCTGATTTATTATTCTATGATATATATTGCATTAAAACTATATTAAAAGAATAGAAGAAAAGGTTTCATCAGAAGGCTGGCTAAGAATAGAAAGGAATGATAACAAAGGTTTGTGTTTGGGACAGAGAGTCCGAGCCAGCTCACTTTGATTGGCCATTAATTAGAAGCAACTCTATGAGACCAATCCCAGATGCACCTGTTGCATTCCACAGCAGCAGATAACCATTGTTTACATTTTGTTCCTGAGGCCTCTCGGTTTTCAGGAGGAAAAATCCTAAGGAAAGGGTTTTTCATGAAAAGATGTCTGTGACAGCCCCCAGAGAGGGCTCCTGCTCAGGAGAGCCCTGTCCTGGTGAGCAGCAGAATAGAGGATGCCCAGGCTGGCAGAACTGCCTCCAGACACTGAAAGCCAGGTCAGATGAATCCAGTCTGGAAGGAAAATGATTCAGCCTCTCTCAGGTGATTTTCTACAAAGGCCTTTGAAAGAACAAGAACACGAGGGAAGTTTTGTGTCATCAGAATTTTCTGCCTTTTGAGCCTTTTCATTGCTTGGCTTCCATTTCATCACCTGAGCTGATATTAGTGGAATCCTCACTTTCTTCCAAGTGTCTGCTTGACCTTTTGTTGGGTCAGCACCCGAGTGCCCTGGCAGTAAAGCACGATGCCCTGTGATTTATTTCACTGTTTCTCAACATTCCTCTCCCTTCTTCTTTGCTCTCAAGCTCAGGAGTGACTTGGCCAGCTGTGATTTTGTATTCCTCTTGTCACTGCAGCGTGTCGCTGCTCAGAAATCCATCTGGGGAGTTGCCACTGTCTGCTTTTCCCTGTTAACGCAAGAAGCTCTGGTTCCAGCCCTCTGTGTGCCCTCTGGAATGTGTCAGGGGAACGGGGGCTTAAGTGCCCTGTGCTGGCTGCTAATGCAAATCCTTTGTTGTTAATCTCACTGCGAGGAAATACAAATCTGGAATTACTTGACAGGATTCCACTGAAATCCTTGGCATTGGATGCCTTGTAGCTCCCACTAGTGTTTGAAATTTTGGTCTACTGGATCACGCCAGAAAAGGTTTCCTTTCAAATAAACTAAAATATCTAATGTGCTTTTTTATGTGAGGATTTTCTTGTTTCTTAAATTAAAGCATTAAATGCAGCCAAGTATTTGCATAGTAGAGAGATGGTGGAATTCCTATTTGGGGTTCTTTTTAAGAAAGAGAAAACAATAAAAATGGTTGCTCTACATGTTTGATGGTGCTTCAGAGATGCTGCATTGTCCAGAACACTCCCAGGCACAACTGAGAGCTGCTTATTTTGCCTTCAGAATGAATGTTTTATTCCTGTTTGTGGAAATTTAAATGGTGGTTTCTTAGGGAAGAAAACATAATTTTTCACCCAAGCTGCTGCAAGGTATAAATACATTTAGCATGTCTTCATCTCAAATTCTGTAGTGTGAATCACATGGAAATGATTGGAGCAGAAATAATTTTGGTTGTTGGCCAGGTTTTAATTTTTCTCTGCCCAAGTGTTTTTTACATGTTTATTTACCTGAAGATGAGAGAGCACCAAGCAATTAGCATATGGTTCTAGGAAACACAACGAATATTCCAGTTAGTGAAAGAAATAATTTAAATGTGTTATTTGTCATCAAGGTGCATGATATGTGACTGGCCTTTTAATGGCTTTTAGAAATGTGCTTCACATAATTTGAGGCAAGCTTTCTTATCAGTATGTTGTGCAATTAATTTAATCTTGTTTCTGTTATTTCCACAGTATTTTTCAATTCAGTGAACCTCATTACATTTGCAAGTGCATTAAATTAGAGTCTGGATAGAAGAAGAGAGATGATTATCAGTTAATTTAATTATATTTCTAGGTTTGCCCATTTAATGATATGTCTGCCATTGTTGTTGCAGCCTTTACAGCAGTAGCACTGTGCAGGAATTATTTCTGATTCCATGTAAAGTTTGTGTTATCTGATAACTCCTGACAACTGCTGCAGCCACATGTTCAGTAATTTATGAGTCTAATCAGAAGTCATTTACTTTAAGCCTGAAGGCTGCAGTGTGCAATGCTTTCCCTGTATTCACCACCCCGTTTTTGACTCTGCGTATGTGGGAATGTTTTTGCAGAGCTTGACACCATCAATTAAGGAACACAACTTCATGTCCTTGCAGTGATTGCAGGAGCAAGGAAATGTTCCCCTGGCAGGGCTCTTCCAGCCAGCGGGACACTGCAGCTGGGAATGTTCTTGTTTTTAAGGAGGAGACAAAAAACAACCCCAAAATTCACCATTATGCTGTCCTTCATATGAAACGCTCTTTACTTTTACTAATAAAATTATGTGGTCTTTTAGGGAGATGCTACAACTTAAATTTTGCTCAGCTTCTAACATCATGCCTGTCAATGTTACTGCTTTTTGCAGTAAATAATATTTTTTTACTCCTTTTGCAATTCTAAAATTTTGTTTTTCCCCCGAAAGTTTTGTGCCACATGTTTAAATTTCAAGGTGCCTGGTGTTTGCCCTGACATCTGGGAATCCTAAGGATGAAGCTGCGGGGACTCTCCAAAGCAGTGCTGCATTATCAATTATCTGGATCAATTGTGTAGCTCATTAAAGGCAGATCTATTAAAGCAACAGTTTTAGTTTTTAGACATTTATAGATACCCAGTATCAATGCTAGAGAAAAATAAATTCAGTTCTGAAGTACAAAATGTTCCTAGTTCCAATATTTTAAGATGGATGTTTCTGAGATTTTGAGTAATTTAAAATTTGGAAGTAAATCTTAAATTTCTTAGCAGAAATAACCCAAAAATGAGGAAGAAAAATTATTTAATCCAAATTTTACTACACTCTGAGAACTATTCTTCTATTCCTATATTTTGGAAGGTGAAAAAATTAGGTTTACGTTTATAAATTTATAATTTTATAACATTCATATTTACTATTTGTACACGGTGAACCATGCTGTGGCTGCAATGCAGATAATGCACATAGGTTGTGTACATGAGGTTGGTTCTTTTTCTGGAAGTATTTGCCACTGGAACAAGGCTCTGATGCCACAAGGTCCCATGGCCTGTACTATAAGCTTGGCAATCTGGAGAGTTGATGGAATGTTTTATAGTGGAATACATGGATTAAGCTTTTCAGGATGAAGATATTTGAATATTTCTGATGCACTTAATGGGAGAAAAAAAAAAAAAAAGTAAATTTAGTATATTTTTGAAAGTGAGACCTGTGTGTGGGTGCAGAGTGGGAGAATCAGACTGAAGGAACTCAGAAGGGCTGGATTTGTGAAGCTGAAGAATTTTCATTGCAGAAAAGTCCCATTTTTCATTGCAGTGAATTCCCATTCTCCCACCTGCTCCCTTCAGTGACAGGGTGACCTGCTGCCATTGGGATTATTCCTTACTCTGGCTGAGTAAAATTGTTGTAGGGCTGGTGGGACATCAGTCTGGGTGTTCACATTAATAAGAGATATCCTACTTCTCCTGGAGTATTTAAACAATTATTTTACTGTTTTCTGCATTGCCTGATTTGCTGGATCCCATCTGCCATGACACACCTTCACTTCTGTTTACACCTCTCTATTTATTTTCTCACTTTTGCTTACTTTTACTGTGAAGTTTCTCTTGGCAAGGATGACTGATAGACAGACACTAATTTATTCAGGATAGTGCAGGGATATGCCAATATTGGCTGGAAAAAAATGGATTTGGTGAAAACTAAAAATATAACAATTACTACATAGCTTGTTTTTTTGTGAGGAGGAGTTAGTCAGGGACAAACCTCCTTCTCAGTTTATCTTGCAGGTTTCCAGTTGGGCTTTGAGCACCACATGTTTGTTTTGAGTTGCAACTCACAAAACTGTAACAATGACAGTTTTTAAACCTTATTATTTTTCTAAATAAGCACAGTCTCTCTGTTCAGCTCCATTGGAAATAAGTGCTTTGAATTCCTGCCAGTGCCCAGGGTCTCTGGCAGAGTCCCCTGGAAACCTGCATGGGCCAAAATGTAATGTTATGCTCCTTTATAGTGGCAAAATCATCCCTTGGAGACTGCAGGGCAGGGATAAATCCAGCTGCTTGTCCAAACACAGAAATAAAGCAAGGATTTATTAGCTAGTTTTGACTGCAATTTTGTCTGATTACAAGAGCCCTCAGCTAATGCTAAGGGCAGAAAAACAGACTTGCTCTGACTCTGGATTGCAATGGGGAGGATGAAATAGATTTAATTAATATAGTGGTGAAATTTTTGTTTAGCTATTTAATATATTGGAGAAGAAAGCTTCTTCTTAAATGAGGATAAAACTACTTGCTTGATCATCATCCTACATTACAACCCTTTTGTGTTCTCTACTTTTCTAGAAAATGCTTTAGGGTAGTTTTTTTGGGGGTTTGTTTGTTTTGTTGTTGATTTGGGTTTGTTGTTTGTTTTTATTTGCTTTGTTTCAATCTTGTTAATTGCCTATGACTCATTTAATGATGCTTGCTGTAATGTGAGTGATTTCTGCTCTCCTTGCATTTGTCAGTTCACTTTGGTATTTTCCCCCCAGCTGGAATTTTTGGAGGGACTGGAATGGTACGAGGACATCCCTCAGCATTCCGTGTTGGAAAAGTACTGTGCTTCCTTTTCTGGCAGGAAGAATTCTTCCAAATCCCTCCTTGGTCTGAGCTGCTGCTCTTGACATCTCATTATTTGACTCAGCTGTTTCTGTTTCACCTTCACCCAGCTAATTAAGAAACTCATTGAATGTATTATTCAGTATTTGATTCTGCTATCTGAGTCGGTGAGAGATGGAATTTAAAAAAAACCCCAAACAAAACCCAAAGAAGAATCCCCTTGATGGGATTAGTGGCAGGATTGTTGCTGGACAGGGTGGATGGGAATAGGGTTGGCTGAACATGAATCACACTCTGCTGGGGATGGACTGGGATTAGGGCTGATCATTCCTTGAGTTCCCCAGAGTGACCTGGGAATTGTTTCAGGACGTTTGTGGAGTTGGGGGGTTCTTTGCCTTTATTTCCATCTCTGTTTCCCTGGTCCTGCAGGACATCCCATCCCTCTGGCAGGTCTGATAGGGGCTTGAGCTGCTGCTGGAACTCAGCCTTGCTCATCATCTTGGCCCCACTGCCAACACAGATTATTTTGCAGGGCTTCTGGCAATTTGTAAATAATTTATTTCTTTTTCTTGGATTAGAAATGTAAACAGGAGTGCTCTGCAAATGAGCAAAATCCAGTGTTCAGCTGTAAATGATCCATTTGCATTTGCGTCCCTCTGACTTTGACTGCCTTTGTGACTAATCTCTTGTACAAAAGAGGAGTGTTATTACAATTGAATTAATTCCCTTTTTTGCTTTAGACTATTTTTCCTTAATATTTACATTAAGCTACTGAATTAAACATGACTATGAGTAATCTTCTCATTCATGTAAAACCTACATATTTTTATCGTATCAGTTCAAGCAAACCTCTTAAAATATTTTTTTTATAAACCCAAATGAACAAAAAATTACTATCACCAGAGAAATCTAGCCTTGATTTTGGATGCAAGAGATTGAAGTGCATGAGTTCACAGACTGACTCATACAGTGCATGAATCAGGTACATTAAGGATTTGAATATATTCCTTTAGAGTCCCAGAAAAGTTTTCTGTTTTCCATTTGCAGTTCATTGTTCTGATGGAAGTGTCTCCCTCTCCTCCTTCCAGGGCTGGGTTGTCCTTTCAGCTTTGATCAGAGCAGATTTTGGGCTCTGGGATGCCTCAGCTGGCAGGAGTCCAGTGAGAGCTCCCAGTGAGGTGTTGTCAAAGTGACTCTGGTGCCAGCCGCCAAAAGCCACTGGAAAAGTCCTCATCAAACCTTCCATGAAACATCTGATACTCATCTGAGTTTCTAGAATAGTTCTTACAATATATGCAATAGTTAGAGTGCATCAGCACAAAAAACAATCACTAGAAAATTCTCCTTGTTGGTTTTAAATGATCAATACTTTTTCTCCTGATGCAGTTCTGTTATGTTTAAGAAGTGGGAGCTCCTTTCTGAAAGGTTTCATAGCAAAATAAAAAACAAACTGTAGTAGATGATGGTTTTGTATAATTAATGTTGCTTTTGCATTATGTTTTGAAGATTGGGGTAGTTCCTAAAGCAAAATCCTAGAGCTTTTTGAATGTACATGTGCTCTAAATTTAGAGTAAAATACACTAAAATACAATAATCATTGTCTTAGTTGAGCATGTACCTAATATTTTTCATTTTCAAATAAGAGTAAATTTTGCCTTTAGCTTAATCTGCTTTTGGTCTGAGCAGTCACATACTTTTAGATTTGATATTCCAAGAAATAGGGAATCCTTTGCCTTATTCCAAGGGAAAAGGATGACTTTTGGTGGGAGTGATAGTTTTGGAATAGACTCTGACCTTTTTGCCTTGCTTTTGCAGTTGCAGTTTTGTTAGCCCAGAAAGAAGATTATTGTTCTGTGCAAGGAAAAATAAGTATTTGGCTGGGGTATCTCCAGATTAGCATTCTGGCAGGTACCTTTTTATACTCATCTTCTTGCTAACGAGAAGATACCTAAATATTTTATTAAGCTACTAAAAGACTGAGAACATTTTATGAGACATGAACTTTAATGAGACATGAAGAAGAAAAAATTAGACTCAGTCTTTCAATAATTTGGGACAGTGAAAAATGTTAATGTTGTCTTATCATACTAACTAGGGCTCAGAATATACACAATTGTATCAGCAAACTGAATTTGTATTCAGTTATTTTCTTGGTTTAGACTTGTTTTGAATTCCTACTTTTTATGTTCTTTTCTAGACAAAGGCTCTAGCAATATTTCTTACTGCTTTATTCCAGTGAAAAGTTGTTAAAGCATATAAAAACTTAACTGAGTTTGGGGGTTAATTTAATGTAAAAAACTTAACTAGAGTTGTAACAAGCAGTTGGATTCCTTTTTTTAACATATGATTTTCTTAGAGCTCATGACTTCTTTATATTTGCCAGGTTGCTTTGTATAATAAAAAGTTCAATGGCACTGTACTTTTATGTGCAGAATTTATTTATTATTTAAATTACAAAATAATTCATGAAATGTGACTTTCCCTTTGCTGTTTAAATAAGGCCACATATTAATTATGCTGTATGTGGTAATAAACAAGTTTCTCAAATTATTTAAGCTGTTAAAGTTGAGCAATGACTTCAAAACTGATGTATATACTTGATGAATACATGTGGGTTTAATTCATTTTCACTGGTGCAATGTCTTTTAGAATTGAAATATTCTTTACCTGAGCTTTAATATCAAGTGAATGATTTCTTTTAAATTCTCTAAAAATTCTCAGTTGTGTTTCAAATCCTATTTGTTCCTCAGATAGTGAGAGAAATGCTTTTCTTTTTTCTCATCATGTGCTCCACCCAGCCTCACTGCCAGGGACAACTTCTTCTCATGTCTCTAAATATCCAAATACCTTTCAAGACAGTTTTTCTTCACACAGTTGTATCTATAGCTGGAAAATATTCCTGAGATCAACCTGCTGCTCTGAATTTCCAGGAGCAGCTGCAGCAAGGTGCCCTGGTGGCAGCCCCAGCTCATTTATGGCAGAGCAGAGGGAGAGCTCAGCCAGGCACAATGAGCACTTCTCCCTGCTTGTTTGGGGCTCTGGTGAGTCACAGGAGTTATAAACACAAGAGCAGATAAACATCCGCTTTTTCATAGTGTTTCTTCTGTGTTTTCATTGCTCTACAAATCCAACATTATTATTTTTTAGAGTGTGTGACACTATTCCATTTCCAGCTCAGTTCTGTGTTCTTATCTCTCAATTCTGTGCTCGCACTTGAAATATTAATGGCTTTAGCACAAGTTATATTAATGGAACAGTTATGCCTTTTGGGTTTAAGTAGAATTAATTTTAGGAAACTGCTTCTCATGAGAGTAATCAGAAGCAGCTGTTGGTTTTGCTGCAAAATATTAATGCACAATTAAAAAAAAACAACAGTGACTTAGGAAACAGGGCTGTTTGCTGGAAGCATACCTTTGCTCTGAATTGCTCTGGCCATATATTCCAAATTCAAACTCTGTGGTTGGTGTTCAGTGTGCACTGAATTTTTAGCTTTCACTGTCCATTTTTAATGCACCACCCTGAGGTTTGTTGAAAATGTACCCACTAAAATTTTCTGAAATGTTTCTCGTTGAAATAAAAGACCTTAGAGGTATTATTCACATCATATTTCAAATTACAGCTAATTTAGTTCTCTGCTGTTTGACTATTTTCCACATGTAGAGGGTGATTGTGGCCACAAAGCTGCTGTAAGATAGTTTCTGGCTGCCTTGTTTGTCCTCTGGAAGATTTACCCCAAGTGCCTCTGGCTTGGAGCAAGCCCAGCTGCAGCCAGCACCGAGTGCTGGGCTGTGTCAGGGACTGGGTTGTTCTCACCTTTTGCTGACTGGGGAGTCCTTCTCACCTGGGGAATGTGTTTTAGCAAAACCACTGCCCCCAGAGAAGCTGCTGGAGGGGGAGCTTTGCCCCTTGCAGGCAGAGCAGAGCACCAGAGCTGATGGAGATCAGGATTTTGTGCATGTCTGCAGTGCTCAGGAGCATTTCTGAGAGAGCTCTGGTGTCACAGACATCTTTTCATGAAAATCCTTTCCTTAGGATTTTTTCTCCTGAGAAGCTGAGAGGCCTCAGGAACAAAATGTAAACAATGATTATCTGCTGCTGTGGGATGCAACAGGTGCATCTGTGATTGGTCTCATGTGGTTGTTTCTAATTAATGGCCAATCACAGTCAGCTGGCTCAGACAGAGAGTCTGAGGCAGCTGTCTTTGTTATCATTCTTTCCTTTCTATTCTTAGCCAGCCTTCTGAGGAAACCTTTTCTTCTATTCTTTTAGTATAGTTTTAATGTAATATATATAATAAAATAATAAATCAGCCTTCTAGAACATGGAGTCAGATCCTCATCTCTTCCCTCATCCAAGACCCCTGTGAGCACTGTCACACTCTGGAATAGCTGGAGAGTTCCCAGTTGCACTGAATTCCTTCCAGTGTTCTGTTCTACCTGTTCTGTAGCACCAGAGAGGTGTTCTTGGGCTTCTGTGCTGCTGGAGATCTGTGTGCCTCTCACCCTGGGAGTTAGAGATGTCCTTGTCACCTTCTGTCACCTCCTTAGAGCCAGTCTGTCTGATTGTAAGCTTTCCTCCCCATCACTTATACTGAAATCTTTACAATATGTGGGAATTCCAGTAGAATTTCTCACGAGAGTTGGTCAAATCTATTTGCTTGCTGTGCCATCAGTTGCCCAAAGCTGTGTTAATGAGCAACCAGACCTCTGGGTGCAGCTTTGGTAGCTGAGGGACCTCCAGGATTCCTGGAGCCTCACAGATGCTCACATATTTAAACATCTGAGGTTTTGTTTTGCTCCAGCTGGAAGCTGCACACCTGGGAGTGTGTGCCGCTGAGGTTTGTGCTCATTTTGTTCTCCCCCAGGAAATGCAGGTCTGCTGTTAACTCTGCTTCTAAAGTGACCAGGCAGGGTTAAAGAAGAGCTCACAGTGTAAGCCAGGACTGTGGAGAAGCTTCACTAACCAAAGAAAGGGACCTTCATTATTGTTACTATTATTATTATTAATTTTCTGAGTTAATTTCCCTCCTTTTGTTTGTCTCTGTGGTTGTTCAGGGTGATATTTGCAATGTGAGCCTTTGGAGCATGGCCTTGGAGGGACTCTTGTTCCATGGTTAGTGCACCATGACAGCAGGGGGAGATGAAAGGAATAGCATTGCTGGGATTTCTTTCTTATTAAAGTGCTTCTTTTGAAGAATATGGAGCAGCTCTGGTTTTAGGTTATCACTCTCAGCCAGCAGACCTGTTTTCCCATCTCCCCCAGCCTATCTTAAGCTTGTAGGGATCCCAGTTTATACAATTCTCTACAGGGCTGTCTCTTATCTCCTTCTCTCAACTGACAATTTCCCTGTCCAAACATAAACCAGGCTATCTTGCTTTCCCCTCCTTTTTCTCTATTGCACTAAAAAACAGCTTTGAAACTCCACTGTTATGACTCTAATATTGGCTGTACATATATTTGTTTTCCTGCCTTGAGCCCAGATCAAGGCCTGTGTGCACACAGGGACCTCTCTCCTTGTGGATGAGCACACCCAGTTCTGCATCTCAGCTTGGGGTTTGGCTGTTATCACCAGTACCTTGCCATTTTCAATTGCCAATTTTCTCAATCTGCCAAAATGCCATTTTCTGAACAATTTTTATTCAAGTTTGCTTGCTCTCTCTAGGCTTGAACCTATCTGGTATTGCTGGATGTGGAGATGGAAATATTTTTCCTAGTTTCAAAAAAATAATTTCTCTTTTGATGTGTGTATTTGTAAAAATATAACAGCAGTTAACTAAGTTATCATCTGTATCATGGTTGCCAAAATTTCAGTGGAGGATGTAAACATATTACCTATTCTAAAGTAGGCTAAAAAATACTCCTTTTTAATGTTGTAGATGGTAATTTTCCAAGTTTGTTTTTCCTTGAAACATTTATATTTATGTCATATCCATGGCTTTTTATTCAGTGTGTTTTCTACGGTCATTAATAAGCCTGCAACTGACTTGTGGGTAAAATAAAAGAACCTACAAAAACTGAACTCAGTGATTTACTAACACACAAATTAAGTCATTTGTCATCATTGTAATGTTCAATGCCTACAAATATGGATTGCAATCTCTTTTTTCAGGCATCTAAATCAGAAATGAGAGTAAAAGAAAGTTAAATATACAGAGGTTCTTATATTTTATAAAGGTTTGAAACATTCAAAAAGGGGCAGCATTTTCTGGGCGCTGTGGCAAAGGGAGATGACTTCAGTAGCCATTGTGATGATTATTTTTGGAATGAAGAATTGTTATTTCATCTTGTTGAAAAACCTTATAGTCATTTTTTTGCTCAGAAAATCATGTGCAAAGAAACAAGGTGGTTAGAACAGGAGCTGCTGCTTTGTAGAGACCCTGGGTAAAATGGTGGTGGGTGGATTAAATTCCTGTGGGGAGGTGGGCATGGAAACCTCACCCTGAAGCCCTGTGGCAGTTTCAGGGTTAAGGTTGTTCAGTGTCTCTCTGAGCTTTTACTCTGCTGCCTTTTGATTGTTTGGGGGTTTCCCAAACACAAATGCAGTTTTTCTGTGTCTTTTTTTCAGCTGCCAGAAATCCTGACTCAGATTTTTGGTTGATATTTCTGCAAGTTCGATTCTGTGGAATGTATTTGATGAACTTGGAGCAATCAGAAGTTAGACTGGGAATGGTGTTGGGCTACAGAAACCTCCTCTGTCTCCATTCAGTGCTGTTCTTTTGGCCCACAGCCACAAACCCTGAGTGCTCCATATTCAGGATATCAGAATTGCTGCCTCTGTTGAAATACAGACAGCCATTATCACTCTTAGTGCTCTAGTTGTCTCCTTCTACCCCGTATTGTTTAAATATTTGGTTTGCATATTCTAAATGCCAAAGTAAGTTCTTCCACCTTTACAGACTTGAGGATGAATTACCCATAATTTCCTAGTCAAATTTAGACTCTAAAATATGATTCATGATCTTAACTAGTTTCACATATGAAGAAATCAACCTGCTGATCAGAAGCTGCTGGAGTTCCCCTTGCACTTTGAAATTCCTGACAAGCAGCAGAGAGTGGCTGATAAAGAATTTGCCGTGAATGGCATCTGAGAATTCTGTTATTTCTGCTTTTGAGGGTGCCAGATGGGAATTATGTAAAGTGCAGTTAGCTGGAGCCTTCAGAGGACATGCACTGTTATTTGGGGAGATAATTCTGCAGTTCTGCTCTCCTGCTGTTGTTTTGTTCCCTCAGCACTGCAGGAGCTCCGAGGACAGGAGAGATCCCTGTCCTTCCTCTGCTGCCTGGTCCTCCAGAGCCTGGGATAACTCTGATATGGGCTGAAAGGGTTTTTTGGACCTTTATCCATTAATTACACATGAAATGTTTGCACCATGGAGAGGCCAGCAGAGGCAATATTTGGTGGAGCAGCTCTGCTGCAGAATCTCAGTGCGCATCTGGTGCCAAACCCTGTCCTGGGTCTGCTCTTCTGAAGCTTCTTTAGATCTGCTGAACATCAGCTTCATTTGCCTTTACTGGATATCATTGTACCCCGTTAAGAAATGGATTTTTTCAGCCTGATGAGCAAAAAAAAAAAAGTGTTATTGGTGCCTATCTGATGGGATTACTCAATATTATCCTTTGATTATTGTCACATAATTATATGGAATATATTTCTCTGACTATATCATTAATATCATTAATAACATGAGGCTCAGTAAAAGTGATTCCAGTGTAAAAGGATGATATTCAATGTTTTTGTTGTAAAGTTATCCACAGTTTTAGATGTTCTTTTGAACCTGTTACAAGGGATGATGAAATTGCATGGTTAATCAGTTTAAGCAGTGAAAAATTAAGTAGTAATACTTTCTATTTGGTGGGAATTTAAAACAAGGAAACAAAACTGGTAGCAGGTCTCAGATTAATTTCCTTCAAAGTTCTTTATTATTGATCAGTTTTGAGGCAGTTTTTACCAGTTATGACTCCAGCTCCACATCATTGCAGGGATTCCAAAGGGAAATATCCGTCTTTATCAGGATTCCTTCAGTGAACATTGCTCACCCCAACGACTTGCTGATGCTATTTTTGCTTTTGCATTTATGGCATTTCTTTTATGAGATAATGGATTGGAGAAAAGGGAGCTTGTGTGACTCAGATGTTTTAAGGACATCTTTTATATACACAACTGTCATATGTTGAAACACAAAATGGGAAGGAATACTTTTAAAAACAGTGACTAAAAAAAGCCTCTTTTCCTAATTTTGTACTAATGCACCTGTAATCCTTCTAAAAATCAGAATTTCTAACAAATTACCTTATAAATTAATTTAATATTTTCCATTTTGATGAAAATATGCTTCGTCCTATCCACTTAAAGGGATTTTAGGATCCTTTCAGGCTTCAGTGAGTGCTGAAGAGCAGTTAATTATGTTTGTGTTTAAGGGTACATGTTTTACAGAACAGCAGCTCTGTTTTAGTGGAAGATATTATTGTAATACTTTAGTTTCTGTTCAGCTAGGATAAAACATAAGAGTATTTTTCTTTTTGCTTCAGAAGAGTGAATATAATGGTTGTCTTTCAGAGGATATATCAGTTGTGTTTTCACTTGGTGGATGCATGGCCCTCCCTGAGTGCCTTAGTGCTGTTCTGAATGAATTTATTAAGAAATCACTCTCTTATAAAACAGTGAGTTAAAATATGTTTCGAAAATTACTGTTCTTTGCTTTTGGGGAGAAAATTTAGACATTTGGCCTTACTGTAGCAAGGAATCTGGACCTTAATCACATGTATGACACACTTTCACATGAATTCCTTGAGTTTTGGGGCAGCACTGAATTCAGCAGCTGGCAGTGACCCTGTGATAAAATAACCCAGCACGGCCATGGAATCTCCATTTCCTCTTGGAATACAGAGGTGGCACCATGAGAGATGGAGCTCTTGTTATCATTTCAGTTTTACTGATAAGGACACTCCTGGAATTTGCCTCAACAGCAAGAAGAAATGAAAAGTTTAGGAGCGTAGCTGTTTGCAGAGTTTGTCATTTGATGCACTTGTATAAATGAAATCTGAGGCTGGTTAAATTGTAGGAATCCATATAAGAAAAAATCAGGGGGTTTTGGGTTTTTTTGTTTGTTTGTTCTTACTTTTTTGCAGAGCATAGTGTTCTAGATGAAAAAAAAAGTTTTAGTGTACATTATAACAGCAATTCTTCTCACTCATTCTAATAAATTATTATTTTATTATTGTTATTAATATTGCTGCTACTGCTACCAACATCACCCCAATAAAATCCTCACAACTGATAAGGAATAAGAAACCGCTTTACAGGCACATTGTTTACTGAGCTGAGGTACTACATATTAGTTGAGGCACAATTATTTTAATAGATCCACTCCTACCCCCCTTCTCCTTGGCAAAGAATATTGGATTTTCCAGTTCAGTGAGTGTCTGATCGTTATCATTCATGTGCTCTATTGCAGTTATTGTTAATGGTTATATGCACAGCAAAATAGGAAGCATATATCACCTGTCAGCCTGTGCTCTCTAGGCCCATCTTGGGGTAAATTGTAGTGGGATTAAGAGCAGAAGTTGCTAAAATTCAGGTTTCATGAAGAAGTTGTGGATTTTTTTTTATTTTCCTCCTCTAAGGTTTAGGATTTGTGTTCAGTCTTTAAGGAAAAAGTATCATTATATTAGGATCATAAATTCTGAATTGGTCTTGCCAAAAAGTAATTTAGAAAATTTACCAGATCAAATAAAAAGTGTGTTAACCTGGTTTATAGAGAAAGAGGGAGAAATACATTTTTCTGCTCTAATGTGACTCTAACAACTTTCTAGTTTAAGGGAAATGTGTGCAGTTATACTTACCAAGGGGTGAAAATAATTCACCAAAGCAATGTTCTGAGTTCAGGAACAGTGCCATTTGTGCTCCATCAAAAATGGCCTTTATGTAATCAGTTTTTTAGCTTTGAAATTGATCTCCTGTCACCATTTTACTTTGTTTTAAATTTTGCAGCTTAGATACTATCCCGTATTCATGCTTGGGTAACTTGATTGAACTGGAAGAAAAACTTTATCAAAAGCACACACTTGTGTATTTTAGCCTGTAATATAGAAAGAATAGAGAGAAAATGTATTGTGGGGGTAGCAGGTGGGGGTGATCACATCTCTGGTGTAAATTTATCCCTCAGATTCTTTTGGCCATGCTAAATTGGCATTTCTTAATATGAAATTCTTCATTTTGTACAGATTTTTTTTTGAAGCAATGTCATCAGATTTGGTGAGATAATCTTTTAAGTGGAATTTTGAAATAAGTATGGCAATCTTTCTCCTGGGTCAACAGGTTGCCTACTTCATTAATTAAACTGGAACATTCCCATTTTATCAAGTGTCAAAATGTTGAAGGTTACAGGATTGAGGATGAGATGAAGTCAACACTGTGATGCTTGGTGCTTTATTCCTACTGGATTTTTCTGCTGGGAATAGATGATTTAAGATGTCTGGTGAATGACAAACTGCAGATAATGAGACTAAATAAAGATAAAAAACTTTTAAAATGCATTTTGATGGCTACTTTTTTCCTTTCATTTCTCTACTGGTTTAAGAAAAGGAGGAGGAAACTGGTTTTGTTAAATTTTTTTTGATTGATCCAAATCTGTTTATTAACTTCTTGTTATGGTGCTTTAAGATTACCTGGCACCTCTCTCTCCCAAATGCTATAGCTCATTTTTGCATTCATCTTTCATACAGATTATGTGGGAAAAACATTTGTCAGTCTGAATATACAGTGAAAGCAGTTGTAAAGAAAATGCAGGAACTGTTCCATTTCAGTTATATACTGAAATGTCCTCACATACTGCACAGTACTACACAGAGATATTTATTAGCTGTGCTCCAATTAAAAATACTGCATTGCATTATTAGACATTTAAAAGTATTTACTACTTAGTAAAAGTATTTGCAACTAAGGAATCAATATTCCTTATGTAAAAATAAGGCTAATTCCTCAGTGCACATGCATCTATACAGAAAACCACAAAATCTATGTGCACAATTGAAGGAAGGGGTTTAGGGGCATGAAGGGGCCATGTGATTTAATGGTTTGTTTGATGGGGGGAGGTTGGTTTGGTTTGGTTTTTTTCTACATCTCTTGACTATCTTTATGTGGCATTGCAGGAGTCCCAAGGATGAGGTGAGAGATGAGTCTGACTCCATGTTCTTAGAAGGTTTATGTTATATTATGTTATATTATATATCATATCATATCATATCATATTGTGCTACACTAAAACTATACTAAAGAATAGAGAAAGGCTACAGACAGGAGGCTTAAAAAGAGTGATCATGGAAAAATTCGTGACTGACTCCTCAGAGTCCGACACAGCTGATGGTGATTGGTCATTAATTAAAAACAATTCACATGAAACCAATCAAACATTCACCTGTTGGTAATGAATCTCCAGCCACATTCCAAAGCAGCAGAACAGGGAGAAGCAAATGAGATAATATTGGGTTTTTTTCTCTGAGGCTTCTCATCGTCCCAGGAGGAGAAATCCTGGTGAAGGGATTTTTCAGAAAATATGACTGTGACAATCTCTACATCTCTTGAGATGGAGTTGTCCTTTTGCAAGAAGCTGCCAGGGCTGTTTGTGTTCAGTGATGCTTTGCTCATCACTGTAGTGCTGCTATAGAGGGCAAAGCATCTGTCTGGGGTGAACAGGCAGGCAAAGGTGCAGGAGGAGCAGTGCACTGTGTGTTTGCTGGCTGCAGAGCTCCATGGATGTGCTGCTGAGACATCTGAGCAGGAACCAAGATGTGAGCTCAGCCCTTGGGAGCAGAGCATGCGCTGGGGATGCTGAGAGCTGAGCATTTGGGAGCAGAACCACGTCTGTGCCTCTGACATGTGGCTGTTTTCCTTGGCAGGGCTGGCTGAACTGCTCTGTGTGCCAGGGGAATGGCTGTGGGACACTGGCTCTGCTGGGACCAGTGTCTTTTTAGCTGTGTGCTTCTGGAAATGCTTGGGAAGGCAAAGGGTTCATGGCAGCACAGCTTGGCAGATGTTCCAAAGCAAACTGGGCTTGTTTACCCTACACTGGGCATGGAAGAAGAAATAGCATCTCAGTCACTCTCTCCTTGCCAACAAGAACAAAAAACCAACTCTTGGTCGATAAGGAAACTTCTCAAAGCTCAATTATATCAACTTGCTGCCCGAGGCTGCAGTCCAATTCTTTATTTCCCCTGGATGTTGAAGCAATAGCTGTCATCATCAGAGCTCCTTTTGAGCTTGCTGTGATAGGAGCAGTCCTTTGGATGCAGTGCTCACTCCTGCCTTTGTTTCTGCATTCTTATTAGTGGGATGACAAAGCACTGGGCCAGGAGGCTGAAATAATTTCCAGTGTTTGAAGCGCTGATCATTTGTGGCCTGACTACTCGTGACTTTTGAGAATAGGTAGGAACTGAACCATTTTAAGTTTCTGATGGCTGTGGGTTAACCCCAGTAGGCAGCACAACCCCACTCACTCCCTCTCAGCGAGGCAGAAGTGAGAAAGTTTGTGGGTTTTATATTAAGGGAAGTCTTGAGGCCAGTATGAAATTCTGCTTCACTTTTCAACTCAAGAAAGCATAGTAAATATACAGCCAGCTTTTTGGGAATGCAACTGTTCTGCTGCACAGAAACAGCCATATTTTGTGAAAACATAATAAAAGCATGAAACTCGACTTGTTGTCATAATCAAAAGTGTAGTGTAATATCAAAGAGAAAACAGATCTTTACAGAGCCCTAATTTTCCAAGGCACTTCTACAGTCATCACACATCTTCTGTCATTAAACAATTCCTCTCCTGTCACTCTGTATGCTCGAAAAATCACTATTTGATTTAAAATTTATGCTTTTTATCACTACATAGCCCAAAATGACTGAAATCCATTTAAAAGTTCAACAAGAATCCTCTTCAGTCTTGAAGGAACTTATTCTGTGAAAATTGGACCTAAGTGAAGTAGTTTTGTTATTGATTTGTACCCTGTGCCCACACAGTTGCCTCTCAGTAAACACAGGCAGCCACTTCAGCATCTTCACTTCACAGAGTGAATCCTGCTCCTCTCAGCATCCTCACCTCTCCTTGGGGTCTTTGATCAGCTGAGTAGGGCATGGCTTTGCAAGTGATGCTCTGTCTTTTCCTCAGGCATTCATTTACAAAAAATACAGGAATATCTTTGAGCTTCTGTTTATTTCTCTGTCAAATATGTAGAAATTTAGTAAAGATATTCTAAAGGTTTTGAGGTGTCTGAGGTATGAAGCAATTTTATGTGCTTGTTTCATTTAGGAAACCTGACTGAAAAACATATAGATTCCTTCAGGAATTGTGCTGTGCCCTTGTGCTGTTGTTAATTTGAAAACAAACTGTTAAATTAGGTTTCTTTCCCTAAAAGTTACATCTGTACTCTGGGTATATATTGCCAGTTGCCACCTTAGCCAGCTCACACAGTGTGTGGCCGTGCTGAAATCACACCAGCAGCTTTCTCAGCTCCTTGGATTTATCAGGAATATCTATTTATCAGGAATATCTATATCACCTAGATTTCAGTGATTTCAAACTTGACTATTTATTTGGCTGTTGGTCTACCTGACACAAAGGCAATTTTATTAGATAAATAAAATATAGCTTAAAAATCCAGTTTTAACAGTTTAAAATTGTTAAAATTTACAGTTTTGGAAGTTCTTGTGTATTTTCAGCCTTGAAAGTAGAGAGACATATAGAAAAATAATTTTAGATTTGACTTGATGATGTTGCATTTAGGAATCTCAAATTTTTTTTACTGTCTAAACCGACAGCTTTACCAAATAGCAGTTTCTGTTGCCAGCTTTGAAAATGAAGCATTTATTAGCCCAAAATTAAGTCTTAACCTGATCAAGGCTTCAAAAGCCAACATTTACAGCTTGATACTGCTACATGACTGATTCAAATCTTAGAATTACATCTGCAAACGCTGATTGCAAATCTTCTGCAAACGCTGCCTATTTTACGTGTGGCTTTGGGAGATCTGAGGAGGAAGGTGGAGGTTTTACCCTCGGGCACCTTTGCATGGCTGGGCTAATGGAGCATCTGTTTGGAGAGAGGAGGGGAGTGTGAGGCTGGAGGGTTCTGTGCTGGGCAGACGTGTCTGTGCATCCCTGAGTGTTTGGAGAGCGTTAGGGAAAGGACAAGTGACTCCTGAAGGTGAGAGAAGGGAAAGAAAGAGGAGTGGGAATGTTTTATATACTCCAGTCCATAAAGCTCCAGCAGCAGCAGCAGCGCTACCTGTTCCCTCAAGTCTTCAATTAGGAAAAAGTCAAAGCTTTCCTTGGGGGGGGGGAAAATAATAAAAATTAACTCTTGATAGCATTGAAAATGAGCATGAGCAATGGGCTGGAAGCAGAAGAAAGGAGAAAGCAGAAGAAAGCAATGAGCAGAAGAAGTCAGAAAGCAGAAAAAGCAGCAGAAAGCAGCAGAAATCAGAGCTGGGTGCTCACTGCACAGCAGGGTGGTGGGTGGCTGTGTGGGAGGGCACACACTCACCAGTACTTTCAAATCTCTATTAAAAATACAGCAGTATTTTTGTAAGTAGTCATTTTTTATTATAAAATTTTTCTGTTAAGTTTCTTACTCTTACAAACCTTCCTCTTACAGTCTACTTTTATCTAGAAACAAGAGAATAAAGCATCCTAAAACCTGGAGAATTTGATTTTAAATTTGTGCTCAGATGGGTTGTTTCCTATTTCACTCAAAGTGCCCCAAGGCTGCCCTGAGCCATCAGAAATAGGCGCAGGTGGCCAAATTTTCTCCTGGTTTGAGCTTTTACACACAAACCTCTTGGTCCACAAATGTTAGTAAATAGAGATGAAGCTACTTCTTTCAAAATAAAGCTCCTCTCCTACATCTTTGACGTTGCAATTGTTGAAGCCATTCAAATCCTTGAATTGGTTTGTTAATTTGATGAGGCTTCTGCCTGACTTGCTGGGGACAAACTTAGTGAAGACTTGAATGTCACATTCTAAGGTTTCATTTTCATTTATTTTCTTCTTCAATAAGTATTACTGTGTGGTTAATTTGTTCTCTGGGATGGATGAAATAGAACTAATATGAAATTCAAATGAATTCTTCTGCTGGCAGCCTGTTTGTTAGCAGCACTAATAAAACATAATAGCCAATGGATAGAGAAATGCATTAAGTATTTTTTCTCAATAACTCAGGGGTTTGTGATATTTAGCAGTCAATAAAAATATCCAGAAGGACCAATGACCTGGAATTTGTCAGTGTACTTTTTAATTATATATATGTGTACATACATACACATATATATAAATAAAATATATGTATATATATATATAATTATATATACATATATTAATATATTAAACATATATAAATAATTATATATACACATAAAGTTATATTTATATATACATTATGAAATAGATATACATATATATAATTAATATATATTTAATTATATATATATGTATATATTTTTTATTTTGTGTAAGGTCATGTTACCTTTTTAAATGCTTTAGTCATTAAAAGGAGTCCATTTCAGCTATACAAATTAAAAAAAAAAAATTAAAAAAAATAAAAGAAGCTTCAAAAAATGCAATTCACCTTTAAGCTACTGGCTGTTTCATGAAACTGGAAGCCAGTATTGTGAAGAAAAAGACATTATTTGTTGAGATGCCAAGGACACGTGTAAAACACCTGAGCAGCAATCGGTTTATCTTTCACGGGAGGCTGAACAGGATTTTACAAGGTTATTTGCTTCCACCTACTGCTCATCCTTGATATTACAGAAGAACCCAGCCGGGGGAACGCTGGGCTGGTTGGAACTGCAGGGGCTCATCCTTCCTCCCCTGGGCTCTGGGAGGGCACTGTGTGCTCAGGAATTCGCTTTGCCTTTCCCTGTGCCTTGTGTTCACATGAGGAAAGGAAACATGCTGGAAATTCAGACCATTTTCATAAAGTTTCTGCTCTCTTGTGGTTATTTGGGAGGTTTTTGGCAGCTTGTATTGGGATGGCAGGGGAGCAGGGGAAGGAATTAGGGTTGGGATGGCAGGGAGAGAGCAAACTGCAGTGTGTGATAAAGCTCAGGGTATGGGGTGTTAGCAGCACCAATGGATGCTTCAGGATAGGGATTTCACTGTTCCTGATTGCAATTCCAGGAGCAAAATTAAATGTACAATTACATAAAATATGTAAAGTATCTGCAAGTTTCTACTGCATCCTAAATCCAAAGTCCCATTCAGGACCAAGAACTACTTTTGCTTTCTAGAGCTTTCACTTCCCTCTGTCCAGTAACATTTTTATAGTGCTACTGTTGATGAAGGTGGTAGATTTGTTCAGTAACATCTTTCTATTACTGCTGATGAAGGTGGTAGATTTGTTCTACTGGTGGTAGATTTGTTCAGTAACATTTTTATATGACTGCTGATGAAGTGGTTAATTTGTTCCTCAATGTGGTAAACTTGAAAAATCCCAGCCCTTAAACTTATGTTTGTCCTGCATTGCTCCCAGTATCCTGTAGAAAACCTTGCTCTGTATCCCTCTTGCAGCCACCAAACAAAATAAACCATAAAGGCAGTTTATATAAAACATAGAGCTCTTAATATGTTTACAATGATGTTATTTAATTGGCTATTAAGCAGTGACACCTAGAGAAAAAAGGAATTGTGTTGGTTTTAAACTGAAGTGGATTTTTATTTCTATAGACAGTTTTCTATTTAATTGTGTCTTTCCCATGAAACTTCAATAGAATACTTCCATTCTGTGAGGCTTTCTATCATTATATAAAATACCTAAACTAATTCTTCAAAATGAACATATTTTCTGAGTTTTTTTATTTTATTTTTTACATACTAAAGTGTTTACAACACTAACGAAAGTGCTGATCCATTGTTCAGATCTCTAGGCTTTTACAAATTCTTTTCAGCAATGGTGCTTCTCCATCTCAAATAATTCATAGAGCTGGGAAATTTGCAATACACATAGGAAGTGACAGCACTTTGTCATTTTGCACTTAGAGAAAGTAGCACAGATGTCTCCCAGAGAGGAACATTCTCATTTCTCCCCTTCTTGCTCTGAGATTGACAGATGATTCATTTTGATGATTTTTAAAGCTTAAGTTCTGTGTACATTTTTTTCTTTAAAAGAAGTATATCTAGGATGCAGACATATACTCAAATATTTATATTTAAACATAGACTTGATTAAGTCAGTAGCCTCATTGGTTTAAAGAATTACAACACTAATTCCTTCAGAAAATTAACTGGTTTTTAGCTTGCCCTTGTGCTGAAGTCTGAATCCAGGTGTTTAGCCTTGAAAACATACAGCTATTTCTTTTAAATCTGACTGTATAATTTCAAAGATAACACGTTCGTGCAGTGAGACTGAACCCATGCAGATGTGGCTTTCATTGCTAAAGATGCAGTGGCTAATTTGTAAAAATCCACTTTCCATATCTTTAGATACATAGCCAAACTCTAAGGGAAGAAATGCTTGTGTAATGTTCAGGGATAAAACACTGAGCAGAAATGCTGAAATTTGCCATTCAGCCTGAATCTTTTTCTGGGACTGATCTCAGTTCCATTTGAGGCCTGTGTTCCATTTGAGGTCTGGGTTCCAGGTGCGGTCTGTGTTCAATTTGAGGTCTCGTTTCCATTTGGGGTCTGGGTTCCAGGTGCTGTCCCAGCTCCAGGTGTATCTCGTTATCTCATTAACTCCTGATTGAGCAGAGCAGCCTCAGCTGGGCTGGCCCCACCTTTTTGAGGCTGAGGCTGCTCTGCTGCCTCTCTTTGCTGCTCCAGACAACCACACCAGATAAGCTGAGCTGGGAGGAAGCTGAGTTTTGCTTCATCCAGGTAAAACTGCATTTTTAATTGAGTAATGAATGCTTGTGAACTTGGGCCTCTTAGAATTTGCTTTTAATGGGAAAGGAGAGTGGTAAAATAGCAAAATTCACTGTTCCATGGGCAGCAGGCAGAACCAGAGTGCTGTTGGGTCTTCAGGTATATCCATCATGCTGAGAGCCTGTAATAGCCATGACTACAGTCTGAGAGGAGCTGCTTTATTCTGCTTTCAGTTAATTTAGGTCAGTGTGTGAGACAGAGCCACTCTTGTCCTTGGTGATATGGAAAGAGATGATTCATTTTTGGTTAACCAATAAATATGTTAAAGAACATTTCACTCTTTCCAAAAGGTGACTTAGGGCACAGCTAGGACATGAAAACCACTGGTGCTAAAGGAGTTTGAATTCATTCCCATGAGGGAGAAGGCTTTTGAAAATCTGAGGTTTTTTCCCCTCCCCAAAATGAAGCAGGTGTAAATATCCAAACAGGCTCAGGAAGTGAGCTTTTGAAAAATCTGAGCTTTTATTCCCTTCCCAAGAAGAAGCAGGTGTAAATAGCCACACAGGCTCGGGAAGTGAGCCTGTAGGCAGAGAGAGAATTTCCTTCTCCTCCACGTGGGAAATGTGGGGAGAGACTGCCTGGCTGCCAGTAAGAAACACTTGAAAGAAGATTTTTGAGTGTTTTATTCCCCAAACTGCAATCTGGCTCCCCATGAAAAGTGATGGAATATAAAGAGTATTAGAGGTGCTGATTCATGTATTAGATTGGCTAGAATAACAGATGTTTTTTTGCTTCCTAAGAAGTGATACAACTTGATATGCCTTTTGAAACCATCTTTAGTATAATTTGCTGTGAATTAAAGTATTTTTTTCAGGAAACGTTGCTTTATCTTACTTGGTTGAATTATTTAATTTTTTGAGAACTTTCATAGGCTTAGGTAGAAAGTCTTTGGCTTTGAAGTAAAACCAGTCCTTAATTTAAGATGAATAGACATGCTGTAGAAGAAACATAAATTCTTTATTTTACAGTCATTTTCATTTTTAATAGAAGCTGCTATTTGCTATCAGCATTTGAATTTATGTGCAAGTAACTCACCAATAATTTGAAATCTTCTTAGAGTAGTTCCAGCTTTGGTGAGAGATTAGGGAAGTACTTTTCCCAAAAAATTGTCCGTGAGCCATATGTTATTCTTTTCCCAATAGAAATCTCTAAAGCTGCAATAGTTAAGCAAAATTTGCTTCCAAGAATATCCTCACTAGAAAAGAAAATTTGAGAAGAAAATTAGTAGGACACTTATCTACAAGGGTTTAGTGACTTGAATTATGTTTGGCTTACTCAGTTTCCACTAGTAACTTGCTATAAAAAGGGTGACTGAAGCAATAAATGCCTTTTGGAGTGTAATATTTGTGGAAACAATTATCCCTGCAGGTCTTCAGCATAAAAATCCATAGGTTCAATGTGTCAAAATACTTTAGGAATAAAAGGATCATGTGTTGGGTGTCCTTAGGTTTGAGATAATTTGTTTCACCCCTGAAGAAATAGTCCAAGATACCCGCAAGTGCACCAGTCTGTGCGCACACACATTTACATGTTTATCATAAACAGAGGCTTTGCTGTTCTTGCACATTGCAATGAGATTCAGACACAAATCTCTATCTAGCTAGCACTGAACAACAGATAGAAGCTTGAGCAGTTTTTCCTCTTTAGCTTACCTTTATGTTTCTTTCAGCTTCCATAATTTATTAAAAAAAATAAAAACGTGTAAGGAATGTATTTTCCTCAAGACGGAAACAAAAAAGAAAATGTATACTAACAAATCATATTTTCTCCTGAGAGCTGGCTATGCTATATTGAAATAGGTTTGGGGTGTTTGTATTTATTTTTGTGTGTTTTTTCAATCCTGTCTTTAAATTAATGCCTGTAGTAAAGTTTAATGAACTTCAGCTAAAGGCACAATACTAGACATTGTATATTTAATAACTCTGTACAAAAATAACAGTTCTTCAGGCTGAGTTACTCCCCAGTGCTGCTCAATGTGTTTGTGACATGGGCTTCTCTGTTTGTGCTTGCAGGACACTAAAGCAGAGTGCAGTTCTGGTGTAGAAACTGAGGACAGAAAAGTAAGTGCCTTGTTTTAATGTGATTTTTCAGGCAGCTCTAGTGGCTGGGATTTTCTCTGGTTGTTGTTCAGGGGTTTTTTTATTAAACCATGTGAAATTATTTTATGGTTCTTAGCGTGTGTAAGTGTTCATGTTGTATTTTAACTTCAATGGGGAGAAATCAGTCTTACTCTATTGAATATACTTGTTAAAATTTGAATAACTGTTTTAGAAGAAGCAGAAGTAAATTATAGTACTAATCTCTTTGTGCTACAAAAAAAAGTTTACAAGGCAGTTGCACTTCCTATTCTTAATTTACATTGTTAACAAAGTTATTGTGAGTCTATTATGATAAAGTTGGCATACCGTGTTAAATATTTGTAACACAGCAAGGTGATTGCTTTTTCTTTCTTTATTAGTAGTACCTTTGAAACCTTTTTTTTCCATTTTAAAGGGTTTATTAAAACAAATGTTTCCAGTTTTATTTTCTGTGGACAAATATAAACCAGATACAAATATGTTTTCAGTTCTGTTCTTCACCTTACTCATGGTAAAAACTAACCAAGAAACAAAGGCTTCACAAAGAAACCTTCAGCTTAAAAAAATATGTGTAATTGTCAGAAATAAATCAATGCAATTTTCAAGAGATAAATGTGTTTTGCTTGAAAATCTGTTGCTACTGAAATTTGAAAATCTGGATCTGTGCAGGGTATTTGTGTGTGGAATAGTAACTGAGTTTGTGGAAGTTTTGAGCACATGACATGTGATTTAAAGTCCAGCTGGTACTTGCTCTGTCCCACTGAAGCTGCAGGTTCTGAGCATCAGCTTGCATCAAACTCTCCAGGTGCTTCCATTTATTTTCATGTTGCTTTAAAGTCTGCTAAAATCCAGGCTGGGGCCTTACTTCTAAACCGCAAGTTTTGACTTTTTTTTAGTGTTGGTAGCAACTACTAAAACTGCCCAAGCCAGAAGTTCTTTCTGTAGTGTGAATTATGGGGAAAGGTGTCAGGAGCCTGACAAGCTTTGAACAATAATTTATTAAAGTGTTGTATTTCTTATTCCTGGTATTGCAACTTCAATCTAGCAGAGCCCAGCCTGCTGCCAGTGAACTGTGGGTTTTTTCCTGGTTTTTGATGCATGGTTTGTACCTCAGGAGGAATTTCAGGAGATGTGTGTCTGAGCCCTTCTCTTGTGGCTCAAAGGGACTGAGCTGGGCTGGTTTCCACCTTCAGTGACTCAGGACATCCAGCTTTTGCAATCAGCAGAAAGGATTGTCTTGAAAAACTCTGGATTTTTCTTCTTCCTTTTGTTGTTTTGTTTGAGCATTTTATTTTGAAAGAGCAGGAATGTGATAAGCACCTCTTGTTGCACAATCTGTTTCATCTTTTCTCTGTGTTTGGTCCCAAAATTGAAGCTTCCACCAAGTTTGAGAGGCAATTGTTTCCAGTCCAGGGAGGGAGTTACCAGTGATCATCAAACACAGATCCATCAGTCTTGGTTAATACTAATGAAGTGTTTCACGTTTGTTGAAAGCATCAATTAAGAATGTAACATAATTCATAAACCTGAAACATTGTAAATAAATATTTTTATTTCATTGAACTTGAAATCAAGACAAACTATTGCAATTAGGGCATGCATCATTAGTATCTAACAATTTGCACTTCCATAATGGAATATACTATTAATGAACTATATCATTAGTAATTAATGGGAAATTTTCCCATTTAACCACAAAATAGAAACCTGCAAGGTGCCTTTTCTTGTCTTCCTTTTTTTCTGAAGTTTTCTAATCTGTGACTTCTGAAGTAGAAATTTATGTAACCATGACTAAAGCATTGCCTGCAGGCAAACTCAAATTTAATAACTGTACTTATTATTGTGAAATCTATTATTCCGTAAATTCCAAAATAGCAGTTAATTATCGTAACCACTTCATCACTGTGATCTGCCTCTCCTTTCATTGTCTTCCAACTGACCTTTCCATGTAAGATTTTTATTTATTTCCTGCAAGTCTAAAAGCTCCCAGGTTTGAGAATACCAGGTGATAAGCAATGCACATTCTGCTCTCTCTGGTCTGGATAATTATTAATTACTTAATTGCCTTTACCTCTCCCTGCAGAAGACCCATAAGTGCATGTACAACTCATTTCCTACTTAATGAATATTTTTTTTTCTGCATTTGACACTCCCGGCTTTCTTGTTTTGGTCTCCCATCACCATCCTGAACATCACAATATTGGATGTTTAATGGCTCGTGTGATCTCAGCTTTGCTTCTCAAATAAACAAATGTAGAAAAGTGACCCTTAAATTGTCACAGGAAAAATCCTGTTAAAAACATTCCATGTGTGATTTTTGTACAAAATCCATGGATATCTGCAGCTGGCCATGTGATGTTTGGCAATTTGAGCCATGATTCCAAGGCCTGTGTGATGTTCTGCTATTGCAAGGCTGATGGCAGATGGTCAGGTTGTTTTTCCTTTTGCCCATGTTTTCTGCTATAACTCTGTGTGTTGGGCACAAATAAAATGGTTCTGGTGGAAAGCAGTTAATAAGGATATTGGCCATTTTGCCAGGAGGGAGAGGATTCCTTTGAAATCCTTCCATTTGATATAACCACACCACTGTCTGTCTCTAGAAGGCTTCTAATGCATGCAGCCGTTTTGTTGGTGTTGCCCTTACACAGCTCCATCATCTCCCATTAAAAACCTGCCTTGTTTTTGATAAAATTATGTTTTATAAATGTTCCTTGTGTTTTTTATTTAATATCAGTTCCTATCTTTACTTGGTCGGAGCAGTACTCTTTTTTTTTTTTAATATGTTTATATGGACTTGCTTCAAACAGTAATCTCCAAAAATATAAGTAGAAAAAGAAACTAAATAAGATTTCTCCCATTCCTGCTCTGTCTTTGAGATCTGAATAGAGCACAAAAGACATTCTTTGTTTTACTCTGCAATTGTCATATCATCAGATTAATTCATGGCAATGCTGTGAAACCAAAACGCCTCTGACATCCTTTGTGTGACATTTCCACCTGACACTGCAAACTGGAAGTTAACTTACATTGGCCTTTCTGTGCTGGATGATTTTGTCTCAGCTTGTTTCCCCCATGCTGGGGATGTTTTATCCTTCAGCTCTGGCTGTTCCATCTGTGTTTTATTTCAGTTTATTCTGCCCCTGATGGGGCTGTGCTGGCTGTGATGTGCAGTGCCATTCTCCTGTTGCAAATGCCCCATTCAGCAGCAGCTCAGCACCATTAGCAGGGGGCTCAAGGTCACTCAGGATGTTCTGCTGCATTTTCCCTTCAGGAGGAGGAAGTGGCTGATGGAGAGAATGTTTCTGAGATGCATCTTGACTTGAAAATGTCCCACTTCAGAGCTGGGAGTGCAGAGGCTTTATGAGAGCTGCAGAGTTTATGGCAGAGCATCAGGGCAATAACCTGATGGGTCAGGAAGGTTTCCTGGAGTGCCATAATGTTCCTAACTCCCTGTTACCTGCTGTGGGGTATGGGGGAGGCAGAAATGCCTTTCCTTTTCTCTGCCTGCTGTGCAAAATATTTCATTTTTTTTTCCTTTAGTACCTTCTGTCAGTGGATCTCAAATTACTTTACAAACAAATTAAAAACACCTATGAGGAAAGTACTTACAGTTCTATGGCTTGAGTTGCATATGGAGAAATAGATGGATGAAGGGCAGATGTAGGCAAGGTTATAGTGTGTCTGAGACAAAATGAGGAGAAAAAGAAAAGCATTACAAATATATTTTGCTTTGTCTATTCAATGACTTCTTGCAGGTTGTTTTTGGGCTTCTTTTAGTTTATTATAGTGATCATATAAAGATGTTTTTTCTGGAAGTTGAAGAGAATGGGTTTTTTAGGAGAAAAAATTCATCCAATTTCTCTGATCTTCAGATTAGAAGGGAATTAATAAGGGTATCAAATAGTGAGGAGCACCATGGAGGGACTAAGTCAGCTCCTGCCATCATAGATGTGGGTTTGTTATTGTGCTGTTTTCTTTAATGGTAGCCCCTTTTCCTGCTGTTTAGGGGCTCTTAAGCAGTGAATAGGAATAAGTGTCATTGTTATTCCTTTGTGAAGGCATTGTGCAATCATTGTGCATAATTATGTGTATTATTGAGATGCATTTTCACTCCCATTGAAAGAATTTTTTTTGTTGTTGTTGTGAGGGAAGATCATAGACTCCAATGGATTGGTAGAGAAGTGTATAAATTGTATTTGGGTATAGATTTGGAGGAATCTAAGGAAGTTTTGAATGCTAATGGCCCTTCTAACAGAGTGAACAAATGGTTCCTGTTTCTCCTGCCTCTTTCCCTGGTGCACAAACAGTGCCAGGTGTTGCTGAACCATTGCAGGACAGGACCACACCAAGTGGAAGAGGGTTGACCACAGAACTGAGGAAGCAGGGGGAGCAACCCAGAGAGGGAATAATGAGCTGTTCCAGGAATAGCATCCTCCTGTCACAACACAGCAGATGTTTCCCCTGACATCTCAGCTCGTGTAAGTCAGATTTATGTGATGCCTTCCTCAGTGCAGAGTTCCCACAACTTCCACAAAAGGGTGAAGTTATCTGAGGGATGTGTGTTGTTTGTTACCAGCAAAGTTACTTGAAATCCAAGGCTGCTTCCTTCACAATTATTTATTTATTTATATATATATATATATATATATATATATGGATCTCTATATATATAGATCTTGAAATCGAAATCTGTTGCTCTCCAGGGATCCTTAAACTCAGAAAATTGAATCCAACCCACAATCTACATTAGTCAGGCAGCATTTATTGCTCTTTATACTACTTTTAGCAATATTTTTAAATCAAAGGATTTTTTTTTTCTCCTTTGTCTTAGTCTTATGTCCTTTTCAAATAAAAGCAACACTTCTGGGAAAAGAGGGAGCTGAAAGTTGCCCTGCAACTTAAGACGCTGCATTATTTATTAGCCAGCCTAATAAATATTGGCAATTCTAATGTGAGGAATTGCTCAGAAATCCAGTCCATTTCCTGACATGTGGCTTGACAGAGTGCAAAGTCTTGCTGCAAAGTTTCCTGGTATTTGAATGCTCATAATGTCAGCCCTATTACTGCTCTCTTGTTCTCGCTGTCTCTGACATGCAATTATGGGATTTCACAACTGAAGTGGTGACAGTTGCTCCTCTGTGTGTGTGTGTCTGTCTTTCCCCTTAATCCAACTCTATCTAGCAATCTGTAATTTGATAAAGTGGAATTGAAGTGACAGGCGTGACAGAAGTGCCAAAACAATAATTTGACCTCCCACTGAAGTGTCAACGCGTTCTGCTGCATGACTTTTACATATGCTGAATACACAGAAGGGACATGGATAGTGGATTTGCTGGGCTGCAATACCTGCTAAGGCACAGGGCTAAAAAAAACTTTCACTACAGTGTGTTTTTTGGCCAATGTGTTCCACCTTGAGCCATCACATCTCCTATCCCTGTATTAATATGTATAAACATGTTTGCTGCTGCAAATAAATTACATTTTTATTGGGAGATTTTTTTTTCAAATCTTCATCTTGAAGATATTTTGATAAATCTCAAAATTATAATTCTGTGATTGTCTACAGAATTAGTTCTCAGACTTTTACTTTTCTTTTTGAATCTCTTCTACCTTGAAATAAATTTCATTAGGTATATGACACATTCCTGCTAATAACTCTTAAAAAGCTCACCGAGCTAGAAAGAACATTCTTTTATATGCATGAATAAAATATTTTATTAGCACTGAAGTAAATGCATGCACAAGTTACTTTGGCATATATTCCTATGTACTGTACCTGCATTGCATACAAGGAATTATGTTTCACTTGGGGACAAGGGGGAGGGCAGGAGACAGAAACTGTTTGCTTTAACACTTGGCTAAATGGAAAGTTAAAATATTGAGATTCAGGGGAGAAGAATCAGAGTGGAAAGGGAAAACTCAAGTCTGAGTTGATGCTAATTAACTCTCAAAATTAACTGAAAAATAATTTGGGAGAGACTCCAGCATGGCTGAAATTTTGTTTACATTTGGTCATTAAGTTTTCAACAGGTATAAAAGTAGAGAGGAATTGGTTTTTGAAGTTATATAAAAAAGGGAAAACTCCACAGATCTGTAAATATTAGTATCCTGTGAATGGGAACATGTCTTGGATCTTGTCTGTGTTTGTGAACCAAGAAAACTTCACAGCAATGGGAGATTGCAGCTTCTGCTGCTGTGATGGAGTATTTCCTTTTAAAAGGTTTTGGATGCTGTCAGCTGTTCATAACCCAGGCTCCTCCGTGTGGGGTTTTATAGGGTTTACATGTACCAGGAGTTTCATGGTCATTGATGCTTTAGAGACAAGTCAGTGTCCACTTGACGTTTCCTTCTCTGTCTTTTTTTCCTCACTTTTTAAAATAAAGATTTAATCTTTATTTTTGGGAGATTTGATAAAGAAGGACTGACCTGACAACACGTACCTATGGCCCACCTTATTTGCAGATATTTTTGTGGTCACAGGGTTTTTGGACCTGGTCTAAAGAGCACTGAAAGAGAAGGGAGGGCTTAGACTGGTGTGAGAAAAATTATCTGTACAGACAGAAGAGTTCCAGGCCTTTTCTTTCATTTAACTTACTGCCAACCTCTGCTTAGGTATGGAAATGTTTTGTTCCAACATTTTAATTTTCCTCTCAGCAAGGAAAATACCCATTGACAGGTTTTTTTTCCTAAGCTATCCTTAAAGAGCCCTATTGGTGAGTTAGAAATCAGAGATTATGTATTTCTCTGGAAAAAAGGAATGGAAATGTGAGTTCTTTTATGATTTATTCAGAGTCCTTGTAGTAGAGCTACAAGCTCACCAATATGCTGCTATGGAGGAGGTTGCAGTTGCTCTGTCTTCATTTAACACAGATAAATGCTCTGACCTCAGGCTGCTTCTGTGTGGTGTAACAGTTGTGTAGTCCTGTGTACTCTTCACTGGAACTATTGTGTAGGAAACTTGGAAATGGCACTTGAGATTTGTGAGAACTCGATGCAGGCTTGCTGTAAATCATAAAATGGAGAGAGATAAATAACATTCTTTCTGTATGAAATACTGTGTACCTATGGAAAGTTTAAAATTTTATATTGAAAATTTGAGTGAATGCTTATATCTTTGCATTTCTTCTCCTTATAACCAGAATTTAAAAAAAAAATGAGAATAAGAATAAATTCTTGTGGAAATACTTTGGAATATTAGGTAATAAAAATTCTCATTTGTTTCTTCTCCTCCATGTCTTCAGCATAACTATGGATGGGAGAAGAGGTTGTGCACTGACCCTCTGTGCATGTGGGCTCAGTTCTGTATCTGTTGGACAGGTTCATTCCTGCTCCCTACACAGAAATGCTTGGCTCCAGAGGCTGGAGCTCTGTGATTCCTCCTCTTTGTTAACCCCTTGTTGGTATCCAGGTGCTGTGCAGGAGTTGGCTCGTGTAATCCTTTGTTATAAAGGATTAAGTAATCTCATATAATCACTAAAAATGTGATGTAGAAATGATTATTTTTGGGCATTGAGGCTCTCTGCAAACAGCGATTCAAAGAGGAGTAATTTAATGTTTGACAGCACTATCACAGTGCAGGGGGAGGGACAGGATGTCACCCACAGGGTTGGACACACTGATGAGCTGGTACCCCCACCCACCACCTGACACTGGGGTTGGAGAGACACAGGAAAAGTAAGAGTGAGAGAATTAATGAGTTGAGATAGTTTATTAGGTGAAGAGACAAAAAGCTGTAACCAAACCCAAAGCCCAGGAGGTGCAGAGGAAGCTGAAGGGATCCCAGCAGCAGGACAGGGCTCCTCTGCTCAGCGGTGCTTTGATGAGCCAGCACAGCATCAGTTCATCTGCAGGATTTATTCATTTTTAGTCCAAAGGAGTCCACAACTCCTTGAGCTGCCTCCCTTCACTGTGCACATTCCTTGGGCATTACAGGACACATTTCCACACTGGGAATGGATAAGGAATCCTTAGGGCATTTGTGTGTGAGTGCAGAGATCTCATCTCAGCACAAATGGCTCTCCAGGAGCACATGCATGGCAGGATTATCAGTGGCAGATTGTTTTCAGCATATCTGAAGGGGACAGACTGAATCAGATGATTGTTTTGTTTGCCAAATTAATATCTGGGCCGTAATCCAGCCTGATTAACAGCATGGCTGTGATTGGATCAGGAAAGGGTAAGCAGACATTTGGAAGGGTTTTTTTTGTACCTGCTGGCTCTGTTACTTTCCCAGTAGATTGAACATGTGCAAGAATATGCTTCTGTCCAGCAATCCAACTCATTTCTCACTGATTCCAGTTTGTCTTTTTTAGTTGTATTGGATCCGTTGCCAGGTAAATGTTTTCTCTGTAGCAATAGATGGCTCTTTATGGTGGTGTTTGGGCAGTTTGATCAAAATTTCCTAATTCCATTATTTCAGAACTGATATCTTCAGCAATGATGCAGAGTATATTTTTCTCTGACAATGCCGGTTACTGTAAGAGCATTTACATTTAAATTTATATCTATCCATATTTAGAAACCTGAATATGTATGTATCTTTCTGTAGCCTTTGAAACATGGTTGAGGATTCTTGTGTAAGAAGTAAAATAAGGGTTAATGGACTTTTTTTTCTTCAGATTTTTTGAACAGAAGTATGTTTTATTGTCTTTCAATGTGATGGATGAGGCAGAGACCATGGTTTATATATAAACCATGTGCTTTCCAGATTAGATTGATGTAATCATAGCAGTGTTGCACACTTCAGCTAAAAATTTGTTCTTCTTGATCAAGGTCAGGAAAATCCAGGGGTTCTGCCATTTATCTCATCTCCTCAGTACTAAAAAAGGACAATATTGAAAGGGTTGGTGTGCAGGCATGTCCCACTATGTCATACTTGCTGTCTCACAACTGTTGTTTAAAAGATCAGAGAATATTTCTGAAAAAAAATTGAGTATAAATGTTGAAAAAAGAATGCTGATATTCAAAGTTTAAAGTAAGGGGTTTTTATTCTTTATTTTATCCCTCCCTACCAGCAGGCTAATGTAGAAAAGAAAGTTAATTTAGCTTTTATTTCCTAGATAATGGCAATATTCATACCATGCAAGTGGCAAACATTTTGACATCAAAACAAAGATATTTTTAAAAAAAAATTCTGATCTCTGTTACCCTCTTTCACTTCCAATACCTGATAAAGGTTGAAGTGTAAGGAACAGAGCAGGTTTGTTCCATGTGTGAATTGTCTGAAATCCAGCAGGGAACATCTGTTTCAGCAGATTTGTTTGTGTTTCTGAAAACTTTGGCTTGCTGTGGCCTTTTGCTGGTAATTGGCTAATGGGTAATGCAAGACAAAATTTGCAGGGAGGTGTAAAATCTTATTACACCATCTGAGGTGCTGTCACAACAGCTGGATGGAAAACGTTCTTTGTGCTTTAGTTAGGACACTTTTATTGGAACCTCCTGGAACTCTTTGCCTTTGCACCCAAAGTTTGATGCTATTTTATGGTGTTGCTGGCTTGTATTTCCTTTGTCCGTGTCTGCCTGTACTGTTGTATTTCTCCTAGACAGATTCCAGTGTTTCTCCTAGACAGATTGCAGTATTTCTTTGGTTCACAGCAAGCAGAGAAAATCAGACTTTGCATTTTACCCCTGAGATGCCAGATGTGGGATGTGACATCCAGTCAGGACCACCCTGCCTGGCTCTCGTGGCCTTGCAAGTCAATGTCTCCCCCATTCTTTTCCAAAATTGTAGAACACATTTCTGCATGAAAACGTTTGGGTTTGTATCTGCTTTGATGCCTTTTCACAGCTGTTGAAGATGCAAAATGATTACTCAGAGTATTTCTAACTGACCTTGGGATGAAATTTCTTTGGACAGTATTTGGGTATTTTTGAAAAGTTGGAATGCCTAAAGAACTTTGTCCTTCTGTATTGGTTATATTCCGTGAAATGCTTTTGAAGGACTGTGATGCGCTGTTTATTCAAATGTAATGAATTTTGAATCTTTACAGTCTAAGTAAAAAAAATGCGAAAGGTAAATTGAAAACCCTTAGAATTTGTATTGCATCAAATCTATGAGAGCATTAAAATTCAATAGCGTGCAGAAAAGTAGGACTCCATCTCTCTAGTACAGCTTCATTTGTATCAGTCTTAAAATTGTATGTCAGATTAAGAACATTATTAATTAAGAACACATATGAATTGTTTCAGTTCTGTGAAGTACTAAGTTCTCCCTAATTTAGTGACCAAGTTTTGCGTATTAAAGTATCTTGTCTTCTGCCACCCATACCACAGTTTTGGTTTTTGAAGTCTGATGTTTTAGTCTACAACAGATATGGTAATTTCCTTATGTATTTTGCTATAAAGGATTAAGTTATTTCATATAATCACTGATAATGTGATGTAGAAACCATTTATTTTTTTGTTTGCAATACATCCTAGGGCAACATTTCAATGTGAAAACCTGTTTTTCTGTTTCCAAGTACTTGCAGAGCCCTTGTTGATTTGATACTTTAATTATATTAACATGATACTTCAGTTTTTTTTAAATGTTGCCCCAGTTACTGGAGTTTACTGAATCTGCCTTGAGTCTCTGTATTTCCATTCCTTTGGAGTGCTTGGAAATAGAGTTTGTTATTTCAACCCATCAGTTGCAAGAGTTGCCCATGTCCACCATGGGCCTAGTTTTGATCCTAGCATAAATTAGCACATGGTTGTGTTTTCCAGCTGCATTTATTTTCCAAATTCTGTCCCAAACAGCTGATTGTATCTCAGCTGAAGGCTGGTTTCTTTAAAGGGGCTCTGTGCTGTCACAGCTTTCCCTCACTGGGCAGAATAACCCCCCACACACACCAGGTGCTGGAGTTCTGGCCAGGTTTTGTTTGCAGTGAGAAGAAAATGCTTTCAAGGGAGTTCCAAATTCATTCTGCAAACCAGCCCGGGTGACATTATTTACAGTCACTGGCATTTCCAAATGAATTTAAATGGAATATTGCTATATCATTGAAATTCCTTTGAAGAACCTCCAAAAACTCTGTAATTCTGGGCATTCCCTCACTCCTGGCCATGGTCATTAAGATAATTCAGACAGCTGGGTAAGGTTGCTGTATTTACATTGCAGCTGGGATTGCAGTGAGGCTCTGTCTCACTGCATGAGGGAAAAAGCATCAGTTCCATCTGAGGAAAGAAAGGATTATGTAGCCTCACCTGCAGAGCTTCCAGCCTCAGCTGGAGCAAAAGCAAATATTAGTTGTTGCTGTGAGATTTGGAGATTTTTGTGTTCCAAAACTTTTAATGTTTGTTCCTAAATTCGAGTCTTCAAAGGAAGGTGTCATCATTTTTAGAATTCTGCTCACTTTTCAAGTTTCTTAACCAGTGCAAGCTCTGACAGAGTGTCCATGTTTATTTTAGAGGCTCTGTAAGCTGAACTCTATTGGGAATTTATTAACTTTGTGCCTTTAAACCAAATGGCAGTGTATTCAAACCTGATCTGTTGTAATCTGACGCAGAAGACTGTGAGAATTGAGTCACACTGAAGCCTAGACCAAGTTATCCTGCATGCTAATGAATTTGTCTTCCAAAACATTCCTTGTACATTCTCTCTCGCCTCAAACACTGCTTCAAAATTAATTAAAAGATCTCTGGAACTCTCAGAGTCACTTAGAAAAAGTTGATGTAAATGTCACAAACTGCTCTTGCCTTACTGCCTCTTACTTTCCTGTGTATTTGAAACATTTCCAAACTTATTGTGAGTTTTTTCAGGTCCACTTGTGTCATGTCCTTGGGATTTTTTTATCCTATCTGAATTTTAGGAACAGACTGATGATCCTAACAGTCCTTAGTTACCAAAAATGTCTCTCCTACTTTCATTTGAGCTTTGTCTAAAACATCATTCAAGCTGGATTTGCTTACCCCAAAGTTGCTTAGCTGTGGGTGCTGTAACAATCATTATAAAAAAGAAAACGTTCTTTTTTTTTTTTTTTTTTCTGGCATAATGAAGCTCAGAGTCGATTATATGTATGTGGTTTAATTATTATGAGATATTTAGTTCAAAATATGGTGTTGTAGTCCCTTAATTGAAATACCACTTTGTGCATTTGCCTCTGAGGTCTACAATCATAAACTATTTAGCAACAGTTTTCAAATTACCTAGTTTAGCTTAAATTTTAAACTATTAACTCTATTAAAAGAAGAAAAATAAGAAAAAAATGGCAAGACAAGCATGATTCTATATTACATGGCATTTTAGCCATAGTTTTTGTCAGTTGGTTTCAATGTTCTGCTCTGATATTCTGTCTTTACTTGAGAATCACATTTTCATTTATGCATGCAATTCTTCTCCATGTAAATACTACACCTCCCCTCAGTACCACGTATTTTTACAAGCATGCATAGCACTGAGGCTTGATTTTTTACATTTAAATATTTAGCTGGCTGCATTTCCCCACCCCGTGCTGATATAGCTTCCATAGCCAGACGATGGCACTGCAGGCTAAAGAACACACCTGCCAGGAGCTCCTGTCCCTTTTTTGCATGGAATAGGTGTTGGGTTTATTCCTCACCCCCAACGACTTCATTTCATAATAACCTGCAAGTTATTTTAAGGCCTGCTCATCCTCAGCAGAATCCATGGTCTGGGTTCTCCATTACTGCACTGTCACTGCAGCTCTTCTGGATGTATATGGGACTTGTTTAGATCTGATACAAAACCAAAATAATTTTTCTACTGTCTGTGTAGTATTCTTTAATGTGGTGAATCCTCACTCCACTAAAACTATTTTTGTGAGTGCTTTGGACAAAATGAATAAAAAATGGCTTCTCTCAGGCCACTCTTCTTCTTTCTACTTCTTTTCTTCACTGCTTTTTGTTGTATGTAGTAAAAATTGAAACATTCCAATGGCCACATCTCTTTTCTACATTAACTATTTCAATGTATAAAAATTATACAATAATGTATAATTTTTGCACATTAAAATAGTTGGAATTGTAGTTCCATGTTTCTATGTTGAACCAAATCCATGTGTGTGACAGCAGCTGCTCTTTCTCTCTGAATCACACAAGAACCAGGCAATGAAGAAATTAAATGGATGTAAGGCATTACAAAATGCAGCTTACTTTTCATGCTGGCCTGTGGAAACTAGTCCCAAACGCTGTTTTTTTACACTTCAGCCTAAAATGGGAGCACTTTTTGTCACAAGTGGCTGTGACAGAAGCCTAGGTGCTTTACTTTCACTCTTTCACTTCCCTCCTTCTGTTCTCCCCGAACTCTTGATGTCATTTAGGCATTATTTGTATTAGATTATTTTATTAGAGGGAGGGGATTACTGCTGGATTTATGTATCTTGATAAGGATTTCCTTTTTATTTATTTATTTCTGTTCATAATGAGCATAGAGAAGCTGGGGTAGCCAATTCTCAAAGCAGGGATGTGAATGATATAACACAAAACCAGCTTGAAGGATTTGGTGATAAGTAGGTGAATTGTTCTGGGATGATGCTTTTGAAAAACGAGTTTATGTTATTTATTTCTGTAATAGTCGTGATGAAATTCTTTCACAAAAGCAATTCTATTAATTTGTTCAAACCACAAGTGAATACATTACTAAAGTGAGAAGCACACCTCAGCCCCCACCATCTCTAAAGCTTTTAATTTTGCTGAGATTTGCTTTGCTCTGTAATAAGATTGTTATGCTTAAGAATATTTATCTGAGCAGGTTTATTACCTGTAATGGTGGGGTTTATTTATTTGTTTTCCCTCATTGCTGAGTGTGGGGTTGCCAAACAACTTGGGCTTCCACAACAAGGTTGTGTTACAGAATTGTTCACAAAAACCATTTGCACATGAGTCCCTATGGGGTGGGCTGCTGCGCAATGCTTGACATTTATATACGGGAGGGTGAAATTAGCAGTGGATTCTTTTATCTGGAGCTGCCATGTGACACTCCTGGGGATAAAGCAGAGACCCACAACTATTAACTTGCCTTTTCCAGCCAGTCAATGAAAGCCTGACTCGTGTGGCCTGCAGGGCACAGCACAGGACCTGGCTACTTAGCCAGGCATTTATTTACAGCATCTGGGGGAGCTGAAAGGGGATTTTTGACTGGCAAGATTAATAAGTGCCATGGCTGTGTGTAGGGAAAACTGTTTTTTTTCTGTAAGCATTATAATATAATATAAATAAATATAAAAATATAAAAAAAAAATGTAAATATATTATACTTATAAACAATATAAAACACTGTATTATAAAATCCATTATATTAATATAAAATATAACAATATAATAGAAAATTACTATAACATTACAATGTCTATTATATTCATATATATAATAATTTAACATTAATTTATATAATACAATGATAATATATTTTTGTATACTATAATACATTAAAAATAAAGGAATTTTTAGTAATAAATCAGAATTTGCCTGACCTGTGTTACTCGCTGTAACCTTTGTGCCCCTGCTGCTCTGATAATGTGCATTGTCTCACAGAGTGGCTGATGTTCCACCCTTGCCAATGCAATTTTATGTGCCCCAGAAGCTTGTTCTAAGTCTGAGTTGCCATTGCTGGCATTAAAATTTTATTAGCATTTTCAGGTCTGGTGTTATAATTATTTATGCACAGGCATTTAGAGCCTTTGGAAAGGGGAATTTGTAAATTCTATAATGAATTTTGCCTTGGATGTTGGGGTTTTTTAATTTTTTTTTGTTTCGTTGGAGTTTTTTTGTGGGTTTTTTTTCCCCCATATTCCTTTTACTGGGTTTTCTAATCTTGATATACTCAGTAGTAATCTAAAGTCTTTGGTACATGTAAATTCTTTGGTAGAGAATGCAAAGTCTTTGGTACATAGTGTTGTTTATTCAAGGTTTCTACTTCCTGCTTTTGTGTCCTCCAATCTTGGTTGATTTTTAGTTTTTAGTTGTACTTAAGAATCTGTTAAAAAGTTAGGCAAAATTTAGTATGTGTCATCCCTTTCGTAACAGTGCTCCTCAAAGGAATATAATACAAGTTTATGGTATTTTGTAATTATTCAATAAACTAAGGTTTAATCAAGTTGAAATCAACAGCCAATGACATTTTAATATGGATGGAGTGCATAAGAAATGTTGGTGTCTGGAAGTTGTATTTTCAATGTTTCTGAGCTGGGAGTGGAGGTGTGCACTGTGGAGTTACCCTTTACAGCTTTTAACTAAATTATTCCTAATTGCATTTCTATTAGTGTAGTGAGTACCTGGGAATCCTGAAAGACCTTCCACATGAATAAGTAATCCAGTGGTGATAAATATTTACCTGTCATGAAGTGGGAAATAAAAAAAAATAAACAAGCTGACAGAGATTCAATGTTACAGCAGGGAGTTCATCTTGTAGAAAAAGAAATAAACTGTATCTTACTAGGGATTATGTTCCAACTTAATATTTCATGCTAAGAGCAAGGCACTGAAAAGAGGTTCCTAAAATATCTCACCACTTTTTATTTTAGTAATTAAGACAGTTGAATTCCTTTTGAAAAGACTGAAATGACTGTACAGTGCGAGGGCTGGTATTGCCTGAAGGGAGCTAATTACCTGCCTGGTGACTTGGATGGAGAATTTGGCTGTTGGAGGAAGAATTCCTGTTCTGTTCCACTTAGGAAAATCTTTGGTCTCCTGCTGGTTGCCAGAGCAGCTGTGGCTGCCCCTGGATCCCTGGAAGTGCCCAAGGCCAGGTTGGATGGGGCTTGGAGCAGCCTGGCATGGTGGAAGGTGTCCCTGCCCATGTCAAAACTGGATGATCTTTAAGGTCTCTTCCAACTCAAACCACTCTAGATTCCATGATTTTCCATGATTTTCTGAGCTCTGATTGTTCTCCATGGGTTTTTGTGCATGACTCGTCTTGTTCCTTTTCCTGTGTAACCTCCAAGTTCAATTTGTTGCTGTGAAGCCTCAGGACAGGTGGAACTGTTAATTAAGTCACAGAAGAATTCTATTTATTTATGATTCCAGAACCAGCTCATCATATAGGAACATAAAAATGGTTATTTTGAACTGTTGTGATTATCCAGGCACATACAAATCTCCTTTAGAACGATCCCTGTGATGTATTTTTGTTTTTATTTGAGGAAGACAAATTATGTTGTTTATATGAAATGTAATTCTCAGTCTAGACATTCTTTGCATTCAAACAAAACCTTCTGCCACTGCTCCCTAATTTGAGTTTCCTGTTTCCTGAGTGTGATAATGTGAAGCTGATGGTTCAGCCTTGGATATTTGGTAAATGTATTGGTGAGGGGTCTCTTTTGCAGCAAATAAGAAACCAGAAATGCTGCTCTTCAGACAGGGGCTCATCTGAGAGATGGGAGGGGCAGAAAATCAATTCTTCCAATTTCTTACAGGGGATAAGAATCTCTTTGAGTTGACCCAGATTAATTATAGAGACTATATCAGTTGTCTTCATCAGAAACCCTTGCTAGTAAATCTGTCTTAATAAAATGGTTAATATACCATCCCTTTGAGCAACTCATAACTTCTTTGACAAAACTGTATATAATTTGTCTCATTTTACTTTCTTTTTAAAATTGTTTTATTATTTCAAGTTTTTGTAAAGCAGATCCAGTAAATACAAACTTGAAAATGTGAAATCAATCCTGACATTTAATTAGATGTTTCAGGCTCTCTTCAGTATAACAATGAAAAGCTACTGATATTCTGAGGTCATGTAATTAAAAAATTCCCTATAGCTATCCTTCAAAGATTTATTTTTTTTTTATTTAGATATACACGTGCATTTATGGAAATGTGCAGTTGCCTGAAAAATTCTCCATAATTCTTACGTATGCAGTTTTTTAGACTATTTCTTTAACGTCTTGCTTTTGGAAATTTCTTATTATCTCACTCTTAACTCTTGTACACTGAACTGTAGGAAAAAGGTAAAAAAGCATTTAGATTTCTATGTAGTGATGGTGAAAATCTTGAAAACACAATGCAGGCAGTATAAATGCAAAGAGGATAAAAGGGGGAAAAAGCCCTCTTGTTTCTGTGCAATATTTTAACCATGCACTAGAGCCTCTTTGGCCATCTTTAGAGTACTGTGGTTTATCTGGATGTTGGCCATAATCTCTGGAACAATTATAGCACTGTACTGGTTTATTTTACACATTAAAGCTGTAAGTGATTTTAGAAAACAATTTTTTCCTTGATTTTTGTTTTTAAGATTCTGTAAAGCGAAACCTCATTTTTAGTGCAATTGGTTTTCTTATAAGGGAAAAATCAAAGACCTTCAGTGTCCTACAGAATATGTAGAATTTTTAAATGAAGAATACATTTTTTAATGTTTGCCCAAGCACATTATTTCAGACATAAAATGCTGACTTAGCTTCAAGTGGAAGCAGGAAAAGAGAACCTAATGATGAGCCTGTAGCATGAGTTCATGAGCTTTATTCACATACCCAATGCCTCTCTAGTGTTCTGATCTCAGAATTTCCCCTTTGCAGGAGGGATATGTGGTTCATCTGCTGCAAACACACAGGAGGAAATGTGAGAGACATTTCCAAGGAGCTTGGAGCTCCTCAATCATTCTTTTATTCTGATTTCTTGTGAAGCATTCTGGACTGGCTGGCAGTTTTTGTATGGCTGTGTTAGTGTCTTTAATAATGGTTCTGTAATCGTTTATAATGAAAGGGTTTTCCTTTGGTCAGGGCATTCTGGTGCTGAGTGTCCCCAGGACAACTGTCCCTCAAAACACTTTGAGGGTTTCAAACAAAAAATAATTTAGAACTGCTGAGTTTCCATGTTCTCTGCAGAATTACCTGTTGCAATGTGGAGAGTATGATGGTTATGGGACCTGAGTGAGGAGAGAAATGTGTTTATTATCAATATGCAGATTTTTTAAATGTTATCTGATTGCTGTGCATTGAGAGAAAAAAAAGAAAAGGTAAAGTTTGGCTGTTTTGCTCTGAAGTTTTCCAATATGTGAGTTTTCTTTCTCTCTGTTTGCTAAATTGATGAGACATGCATAGTTCCAGATAAAACATGCAAAATACTTAAGTGCATGGAAGAAAGAAAACAATGTTTTCACAATCCATTTTCCCCTTATAAACAACCAAATTGATATGGTTTAACTGTAATTTTTTCTGGCCAATTCAATATAGAAAGCATCACTTACTATTAAAAAAACCAAACAAACAAAACAACCAAAACTAGAGGGAAAAAAGCCTCATAAGATTAAAAGAAATGTTCATAGGAAAACACCCCAAAAATAAGAAATAGGAAATTAATAGGAAAATCTGATTAATTCTTGGGGACAAATAAAATATCTGCACAAATTTGTTTTGATGCTTACTACATACAGTTTTCATATTACACTGTCAACTTAGGTTAATGCACATGTGTAGGAATAAACAATTTACAAAAGTTTTCCCCCCTAGATGCTGGAAAAAAGAGCCAAGACTGAGGTGAGGATAAGACTGTTTTCAGTTTTTTTGTTGTCAGGTCATAAAGCATAAAATACGTAAAATGTTGTTTTCTAATTACTCCCTTTATAAACTACAATGTCTACAAATACATTTAGTTATTTGCTGATTATAATTCTATACTAAATCAAAAATTACTGCATAAAAACACTTCCATAAAGCCAGCTCAGTCTTTTTAAATGATGGTCTGGAACCAGGAGATCCTTTATTCTTGTTTTTCCTTGGAGTAATGAAAAATGAAAAAAATGTTGTGTAAATGTCAAAAGCGTTGTCAGGAACAATTCCTGGGGGTTGGTTAATGAAACTTTGGTGCCTGGTGGGGAGCAGCAGGCCCCCAGCTCTCCAGCAGGCAGTACCAGGACGCTGGGAGCAGTAATATCCCACAAAATTGTGCCATATTCCATCACTGATTGCTCATTTTCTAAAGTCTCCCAGGCACGTGGCTTAGGCTCTGAAGCAGAAGGCACCAGCAGCAGATTTGTAGCTGTCTGCACCATGTATTAAAAACTGTAGGGTTTGTGTGAGTTATTCCCTGCCACAGTTTCATTATTTAATGGGTTCTACAAGCAATGTGTGTGTAATATCTTAAAAGTGAGATTTGGGTTGAGTTTCACAATGTCAGACACGCAGTTGCAATGAGACACAGCTTATGTTAATAGAATAAGAATAACAAGAAACTAAAGGGAAAAGTGAAAAATAATGTATGTGAGAAGCCAGAACAGGACAGTTAACAGTTCAGGAAGCTCATTCTTTCCTGTTGTAAAATCCAAACTACTTAAGTTGGGAAGTGTATCTAGAATTGAAATGAAAATTTCTCCTGAAAATCCTGGCTAGTCAGAGACAGGAACCAGCATTGCCTTGTTTTAGGGCAGGTGACGCACCCAGGGACCAGTGCTCACCAGCAAGGCCAGGGGAAAGGCAATGTGCACAGGGCTGGCACAAACAGTGCTGCAGGACAGGGCACAGATCCTGTGCCAGGCTGAGCATCCCTCAGGAATATCTCCTGTGCCAGCCTGTGTGACCATGTTCACAGGGATCTGAGGATGAAGGAAGAGATGAGGATCTGACTCCATGTTTCAGAAGGCTTGATTTATTATTTTATATCTATTCTATTAAAACTATACTAAAAGAATAGAAGAAAGGATTTAATCAGAAAGCTAGCTAAGAATAGAAAAAGAAGGAATGATAACAAAGGCTTGTGTTTCGGACAGAGTCCGAGCCAGCTGACTGTGATTGGCCATTAATTAGAAACAACCACATGAGACCAATCCCAGATGCACCTGTTGCATTCCACAGCAGCAGATAATCATTGTTTACATTTTGTTCCTGAGGCCTCTCAGGTTCTCAGGAGAAAACATCCTAAGGAAAGGATTTTCTAGAAAATATCATGGCTACAAGCCAGAGCCTTTTTGAGGATGCTCTGGGTGTTTGCCCTGTGCTGGGTGGAGCTGGAGGGTGCCCTGCTCTGGGTCAGGCAGGGGCAGGGGTGTGCCAGTGATCTTGGGGAGAAGTGGCTGCCTGGTGTTTGTTCTCCATGTGCAGGAGATGATGAGGGAAATGTCATCATCTCTTGCTGAGTATATTTATGGGAGTGTGTTTGTGAATTTAGCAATTGGAATGATGGGATTTATTCAGGAAGGAAAAGGAGCATTTGCAAACTTTCAAATATATTTGAATACATTTGCAGCCAGAAAGTGGGGAGAGAAGTGGAAATGGATATCCACAACTCTGTCTACAACCAGGTTCAGGTTTTTCAGCTGTTGTGGCTTGGCCAGTTGCTATCAGGGATAAAAATAATACCTGGGGATTTGTTCCTCGGAACTTGTTAAGGCAGGGGAAAGGCTCCTGAGTGACCAAGCAGCTCTTTGTGTGTTGGTGCTCCCCTGGGCTGGGCTGGGTTTCCAGCAGTGCATTCATAGGTTTGAGAACTAAATTTGGAGGTTTGCAGTTGGCTCTCAGGGAGAGATCTAAGTTCAAGAATGTGCATTGTTTTAAAGCTAAAGAGATCATAATTCAGTTGAAAGCTAGAAATCAGCACTTCATTCCTTCCTTTCTTCTAGCAAATGGCAGTCTCTCTCTATTGCAGTGTTAGATTTTTCAAAATTATTTTCAGTCCTAAATAACCAGTATGTTTTTGTTGCTCAATTTATACAGAACTCTTACTTCTATACTACTGAGCAACCTAAAATTTTATTAAATAGTGAACTAACTGATATTCTCTTTTCTAAGATGACCTGTTCCTTCTTTCAGCTGCTTGATATAGTTTTTTAATGTTTCAGTATGCTTTTATCAAAGGTGAACCTCTATTGATCTCACATGAAAAACAGTTTGTGGTGTGTAATTACTATGTGCAAGGTGATTTCAATACTAACACCTATTCAAATCTGTGTCATTATCCAAATAGAAGTGGAATTATTCATACAAGTTTATGAAGAAAGATTTGAACCTTCCTACTTCCTCTGCAGCTTTCCATATATAATATACTACATCTGGGAAATCACCTGAGTTATTAATATTTATTTCTTTAAATCTTGTCAGATCACATTTTCTGTGTCTTACAAATGGTCCATCAAGTATTTTTCTTTCTTGTTGGGATAGAAAGATCTTATCCTATTACTGGTGAAGGAAAGTGTTAGATGGAGAGTTTCTCTTTGGCAAGGCTTTCTCCCTGCTGCTGGATGAGTAAAGTGGTTTCAGAGTTACTCAAATTTATTTCATCAAGCTTTGCTGTCTCAGTAGCAGGAAGGTGAAATCCCTCTTGTTTGTCTGCCAGGAGGCAAATCCAGTCCTGCCATATACAACAGCACCAGACCTGAGTTGATAATTGTTGAAATAATCTGCAATATTTGGTGTTCCTAGATTGGGGAGGTTTCTCTGTGAATGGATTGCTGGGCATATGTGTTCTTCTCATGTTTTGGTATGTTAGCATCAATTCTGCATGTGGTTTGATGGTTTTAGGGTTATGTAAAGCCTTGAATAATATTGCAACTGCTTGATAGACAGTGTGGAGCTTAGCAGTGATGGTATTGGCATCTCTCATGTGGAGGTAAGGGTGGTGGTTCTTCTCCTTGAACTGGCAAGGAGCCAGACTGACTGGAGAGCAAAACATGATCAATGGAAATTCAAAGAACGCATTTTAAAATAAGTCAATTTGGTAATTACAAGTCAGTGTACCGGTAGATTTTCACAGCAGGGAGGACAGCAGGGAAAGCAAAGAGCGCTAATTTTATTTTAATTAAGCTTTTCTGTTAATTGGGATCAGAGGATTCTGTCTCAAAGTGGGAGAGGAGGAGCTGTGTGATGATAGACTTGCTCCACGCTTGACTCGGTCAAGTGCCTTCCATTATTGTGGTTATAGCATGGAGTGCTCTCAAGTGCTGCTGAAGGAGCTCTTCAGGTTGGGAATGAGCATTGAAAGGGCAGGATACAGCTCTCTTGATCTCTCTTCAGCTCTATGGCTTTTACAACTTGCAGCAAGCCCACAGGGCTGCTACCCTTTCCCTGCCAGAAGGAGACAAAAATGAGTAGCTAGAAGAATCTTATTTAGAGGACAGGTGGAGAAAACACAGATTATTTCTTTTTTCAGTTTTGATCATTAGAACTCTCTAATGATAAAACTACAGAGTCTGTAGGGTTTGCATCAGCCTTGTGGGAAAGCAGTCACTATGATTAGACATTAAATTCTTCAAATCTTCTTTATCTGCCAGGTCCTCTTAACTCCTGGCTGTGGTTAGAAATTAGGCAGAGCTGTTTGCTTTGTATGAATAAATAATTTTTTCTCTATATAGGCCAGTTAGCAAACAAAATCCAGTTTTATATGGGAAAAAGATTGTTTTAGGTAGCTGTGGTTTGGGTTTTAGATGTGAATATGCCTGAACCTTAGCAGAAGCATTCCAAGAGAAGAGCTCCCTGGAAATGTGCCTTTTCCAGGCTGACAGCACCCTTCCACCACACAAACACACCAGTACTAAACAAATTACTGGCCCAGGTTTTAGCTGGGGTTTGCAGTGGGGCTCTGGTCTCCTGATCCACACCCCAACAGGCTCCCTTAAACTGATCAGGATTCATAGTAAAGGCCGTGTTTATTTTTTATAGAGCTCCTAAAGAAATCTTCTGTTCCAAGAACTGGCTGTGGGCTCACTGTTCCCTTCTAAAATTCTCTGAACTGCCTTAGCAAATACTTGAAAGGATAAGAATAGTAAACCTATTATCTGATAATTACCTGCTGCAGGCTGACTACTCATTTGCATGTTCTGATTCTGGCTTTGCATTATATAATTTTCATCTTTTGATAATATTCCACTTATGAAGGGACTTGGCTTTTTTTCCTGTTAACTGCACTATCAAAAAGCTATTGCAAGACATTCTGGATCCAAAAGGTAATGTTTGATCCAAATATGTCAAATATGGGGCAACTGGGTTTCAGTATCCCAAGCTAAGCCTGTAGTTGTAGCACTCAAGTAATTTTGAATTGGATTGGACTTGTAATCAGTGAACTCAGAATGAAAAAGAAACATCAGAATTCTATTTTGGCAGATTCTTTAACCAATGCTGGAAAGATTTTTATGAGGCAGTAGGGGTTCTTTGTTAGGTTACTCTAAAACAAGTAATTGAAAACATAAAAGAAAGATTTATTTGGGATATAGATTTTCTAATAATTAATTGGTTAATCATGAGCAATGTGAGCCTCTTCCTGAGGTTTCAAGGCTTTCTGGACTCTGCACATCTTCTTTTCCCACACTGTATCTCAGAAGTCAGAGGGCCCTTGCTTTAATGAGCAGTGCAAGGTATTTGTATTTTAAGTTCATGAATTCACTCGTTGGGATAGTGTGTTCATAGGTTTTAGTTTGTGTGCAGTATCATTACATCAGATAATTCTGCACAGATAATTCATTTCCGTGATTTAGGATGTTCTTAATTGCTTCACTGAAGGGAGATTGAGCACCTTTTAACCAAACAGCTGAACGATTTGCTATGACAATTCTGCCACTGTGCATTCACTTAATTTCCAATTAATCAAACATTCAATAAATCATTAGTATAATTACACCTGCTCCAATATTCCTACCCCAGCACATTAGCTATGCTCAGGCAGACTCTTTTACCAGCTGTGTGAATGGATTCATTTGTCTGACCCAGTTGGTTGCACGTCCTTGCTTCTTATGAGCCTTGAGAAATGATAGGGCAGAAATTTTAATTATTTATAATACCAGGCATTCTTTTGATTCGTTGTTCATGCTTTTCGCTTGGATGCCTCTGCAGCAACTTAAAACAAACAGCAGTGCAACAGTGGCTGGGTAATTTGTGAAGGTTTTGAAATCATTTCCATTCCCCTGCTGTGCCACTTTCCTAATTACACCAAGTCCCCAAGTGCATGATAATTCCCTCATCACCATGCATCGAAAGCACAGATGATTAAAACAGTACAGCCTGTGTCACATCAATGTAACCAAAAGAGGAGCCCAAAAGTGCTTTACTGAAAGCCAGTCAACTAAGCCAGAAACTAATTTTAGGATCTGTTTTTTAAAAATTGCACAAGTAGAAATCCAATGACACAATTTCAAAATATTTGTGGTTGCCCACAGTGTCAGAGGAAGACTGAAATTTGAGGCAAGTATTGAAGCAGGTAGCTTTGAATCACCTGTGCTGTGTAGGTGTGTGTTGCTGTTTGCTCCCTCCACAGAGATGAGAAATCTGAATTTGCTCAGGTACAAGTGGTATTACTCAATATTTGTGTCTGCTGATTGTTGTAAGCTTTAAATCATACTTAACGTGTGCCTTTGTTGTGAGAGTTAAGGTAAACAAACCCGGACATGCAATTTCAGTCTGTAATATTTTAAATAGGAAGTACTTTATGTGGGTGTAGACACATTTTAAATTGTGCAGGGTAGGTTCTGTTGCTTCCAAAATAGATTTACTGCTTACAACTTGCCTGTATTTTATCTTTGAGTTAGGAATTGGAGGAGATTGGTAATACGTTAATCCCTTAGTACAAATAGGTAAGATTTTTAAAAATTTACTGGAGGTGTCATGATCCAGCTAGATAGTATTACACAAAGTATAACCAGTAAAAAGAAAATAAAGTATAAACAGAATAGGAAATGTGTTGCTGGGGGAAAGTTAACCTGTTTTACTGAGGGGAAGTTCTTTATCCTGAAGGGAAAAAGCATCAAAGAATCTATTTAAAAAGAAAAAAAAAAAAAAAAGAGGAGATGAGAGAAAGATACAGTAATTGGACATTATTTTAATTACTTAAACATTTGTCAAGTTTCTTTCTCATCTGTTAAAAAAAATTATTGGTAGAGTGCATCAGCACATGGGTTCTCTGACCCTTTCAGTCTGGTAGAGCACAGAATGGAAAATCTCTGCTCTGGATAAATGTTTCTTGGCTCCCTGTGGCATGGGCCCTTACTGCTGTGGCTGGCAGAAATGTCTTGCTGCACAGAAAGCAGGAAGATTTATTTCTCCATTAAGCTGCATTTGGGTTTGGGTGCTCTGCCCAGTGTTATTGAGTAGGAGCTTTCCTAATTGTTTGTTTACGTTTCTAATAGCGGCTCAGCATCTGATCAGCCTGATGCATCTGCATGGCTGGGCTCCAGTGGAACAGGAATCTTGCTGGAAGGTGGAGTTGGAGCATTCTGTGGAGTGCATGAAATCCTCATTTTTAGAAGTTTTAATTGCCCTGGTTTTAGTTCATCTTGCATTTTTGGAGTAGTGCAATGCAGTAACATCACCAGACACACTTCTCTACCTTCACAACCTTAAGATTGCCTTTTGCTTCAGTCCTGAAAACTTTGGATCAAGTCTGTTCTCAAAATTTCACTTCACCCATCCACATTTTATAGTCCATTATTACATTTCCTTTTACAGTTTTCACCCTTTAAAGCTGACAGGATTCTTTGTCTGAGGCATTTTATTTCAGTTCCCCTCATCCCAATCCTTTTCACACCTTCAAAATGTCTCCCCAAGTCTGAGCTTATTTAGCTTTCCTGAAGTTTGTTGTAAATAATTTATTACCTTGAAACATAACAGTCTAGGAAATTAATCATCATAAACAACAGCCCAGCTTTTAGTTGCCTAGGGACAGGGTCATAGTCTGCACAGAATCCTCTTCACCAGTTAAAACAGGGATATAAAACCCCACTTTACTTGCCACCACAAAGTCCTTTTCAGGAGTTTCCTTTTGAGATTTACCTTTATTTTCTGGTTTATCAAGTACACTCTAATGTGTGGGTTATTTTTCTGAAGCTCTTTGGCAATTTTATTTACATAATTTATTATATTTTTTTTATTTAGTGAAAGTATTATAACATTTGATATTTAATTGCTCAGGGTTTTTTGACCAATATTGTGTAACAGACTTTCTCCTCCCCAACATCTCTCATCCCTCTGTGTCTTCAAGGGGACAGTTTAATTCCAGGTTGACATTTTCAGAAATACCCTGCCAGTTGGTGAGTGTTTTGAGTACTAAAGGGTGATAAAGTGCAATTGCTTTGAAGTAAAACAACAACACAGAAACTTGAATTAAGCAGCCAAAAGAATTTTGGCAGCCCTGCTTGGTGCACAGAAAGTTGGCTTGCCTGTAACTCACCTCTGGATTATCCTGAGCCTTGACCAAAATCTGTTTGCAGTCTCAGAACAAACAATGGATTAGTTTGATGTCATCATTACCTATGCAAATATAATTTACAATTCTTACTCCATTCATTCACCTCCTTTCTGTCTGCCAACATGAGCTTTGTAGTAGAGTAAATAATAGTTTTTATTTATATATTATTGAAAACAAGGTGCCCCTAATGTCTGGGTATGATTGGCATCTGATTCCAAGGCTTTGGAATGCAGAACACTCACTTTATTAAAACTGTACTATATAAAATTACAACTATATTACATTACAGCTGTATTAAAGAGAGATACTATACTATATTACACTATATTTGCACTATACTATATCATACTTGGTGCTAACTGGAAAACTGGTGACTGTCTGCAGACTGACTGTCCACACAGCTTGGACCTGATTGTTTATGTTAATTAGCCTATCTCCACCAGAATCCAATTACCAAATTTCTTCGGATAAACCATCTTCCCAACACATTCCACATGTGCAAAACACCAGGAGCAGCAAGCAGAGATAAAAATTGCTTTGCCTCTGTGCTTCTCCAGGAAAAACCTGAGAGAGAGAATTATGCCTCTCTCTGTTCAGGGAATGTGAATGTCACAATATATATTTTACTTTTTACTAAAAAAAAATATTTTTTACTTTGTAATGAAAAATAAATAATATCAAAGGACAACAGGTAGAAATAGTCAACACCTGAAGATAAAACAAGCAGAAGTGACAGTGAAAATGCTCCCAGAACATGCTTAGAAAAGGTAGACACAAGGCTAAATTAAAAGAGTTTAAATATGGACATTCACATTTAGGAAAAAAACTTGAACTCCAGAACACCATGTAACTCTATCATCTTGATGAGGGTAAATCAGTGCCTGCCATCCCAGACTGGATTGGAAACAGCAGATCACATTTCCACTCTTCATTATGCAGAAAAATGGCATTAATGTTGTGAGGATTCTCTAGCAGCAGTTCCTCAGCTAAAGCATGGCTCTGCACAGACAAATCCATTTAATGCTATCTGCAATGTAAGATTTATTTCAAATGAAGGGGAATTAGCTTCCCAGATTGTCAGATGTACTTTTTATGGATGATTTCAACGAGCAGACCACACTGGAAGCGGGAATCAAGGGAGATTTCAAGTGCCTCTCTGTGCTTGTGTTTGTTCCCCAGATTTATCCTTCTCTCTGACCTGGTACAGGTACCTTACACCTCTCTGGTCTTTGCACAAGCATTTGGAGAAGGGCAATGTTTAAAAGCAAAATATGAGCTTAGAAAGCTGCTGTTTGCATGGGCTGGACAAGAGCTCCCAAGGCTGCCAATTTGGATGGCAGATTCCCTTAGCTCTTTCTTTTGAAATCTATTATGAATTTTTTTTTATTTTATGTCAGATTCTGATTTCTCTTTAAGTCCCCTTTTAATATTGGATTGCTTTCAAGTTTGTATTATTTTCAATATTCTTTCTAACTATTCTTTCTAGAGCTGAAACAGATCTGTGTAGCCCCTCTGAAATCATAATTTATATTATATGGATGATACTCTGAGGAATGAGTAGGATTTTTTTGAGGACTGCCTACACCTCCCAATATATTATCAGTAAAGACTGTTCTATGAGGTACTTATAAGACCTCCTAATTTCATATTAACAGTTGATTAAACTTAATAATACGGTGAGTATCATATCAAAGCATATAATTGTAAAATGCTTTGCCTTTTGGAGCCCAGAGGAGTTTCTATGGTGATAACTTTAGAGGCTTATAAATGTTTTTATGTCTTTTTCTCAGATTAATAAAATTTTTATTATTTTAGAACTATATTTGGATAGTCTACAATTAAATGAATTTCATGAGCAAACTAAATTAAAAGCCACAGCCATCAATACAGAGTGAATGATTTGGCCAGGGTTCCAATTTGTGCAGGTTTTGTGTGTCCAGATGGGTGTTTTGCTTTGCCATATTCATCAGCAAGGGATCTCAGGGCACCCTAACATCTGTGGGAGGCCTGAGCACACACATTACATTATTTCCAAATGAAGTGAACAGCCTATTTTTTTCTCTGAGAAAGAGATGATGATTTCTCTCAGGAAGAGATGGTGATTTTTGCGTTGCACTGGTGAAGGCAGAGTGGCTCCAGTGAGCCCAGAGTGAGCAGAGGGATCTCTGTTGGTGCTGCAGAGTGGCAGGAGCTGCTCAGTGCTCTGGTGCTGCTCATTCTCTTGCCTTCAGCTGATCTCTCATTTCAGAGGCAGTTTGGAAAGGCACAGACACAGGGCAAACGCTTCAGAGCTTCCTCTGCCAGCATAAAGTGAATTTTCATACCAAAAGGCAAAACTCAGCTCAGTGATCAGTAGCTACTGCTCCTGTAACTGTAGTACTGTTCCTAAAGGATGTGGTGAACAAAATCCAGCAGCACTTTGGACAAAATCATCAACTCTTTCTCTTCCTGGTCCTCCACGAAGGGCAGAAAGGGTCCCAAACTGAAGAAGGCAGAATTAGTTTACATTGCCTATAAATTTGTTTCAGTAAATGTGGTGTTTTCAGCCAACCAAACAAAACAAAAATTCCCAAACCAACAAAAATACCCCAAAACTCAAAAAAAGAAAAAAAAAAAAAACCCACCAAAAACAAAACAAAGGCAACACCAGCTTAACTTAGATAAATAAAGATATATGTATACTCTTTAGGACAAAAAAGCTTTTTCCTTTGTGCAATCCATTGTAATTTGTTTGTGTTTATGGAAGTAAATGGTTTCTGCTGCACCACTGTGGCATAGGACAGGTAGAGTTTAGGATGGTTCTGAGAAAACTGTCCTGAAGTTCTTGGACTCCTGTCTTGAACTTGCTACTTTTCAATTCCAGGAGTCACCCTAAGTCATCCCCTGTTCTCCCAGCTTGCTGTAAGGGTGGAATCTGTGATATTTACTGATGAAAGAACATAATCCGTGGGATTTGGTGATTTGAGAAAAAAATGTATATTTGTTTTACCGGTCCAGGAGGGGGCAGTAAATTTCTTTTTATTGTCTTTGGAATCAAGCCCAAACTTCTGTCACCATTAAAGGCTCTACTCTTAGAAATAGCACTTTTTAAAATTAGAAACCAGTATTGTTACTCCACTGTCATTGTTTTTAACTCCTTTTTCCTGACAGTCTTCTTTATAAAATAGAAAATTACCACAACTTTCAAAGTCAGTCATTTGTAGCTTTGATCTTCAATATATTCAAAATAATCTGTAATTTGATAGGCAGTTTAAATATTAAAACTTCATATGAAATGTATTCCATTTTTTTTTTCAGTTTTGTTGAAAATACTCTTTTTTCAAGAAGCACTAATGAAATGGAGCAGACTTTCCCTCTGTGCTAAAATAACCTTGTTTTCTTTTCTAACCCTAATATTCATGTGCATATGTTTACAGAGGAACCAAGCTGATTTTAAACACTCCCAAATTGCATGTTTGCCTTTCTCAGTATATTACAGTGAAACAGAAACGAACAGGAGGCAAAAAAGTCTGGTTTGTGTGAATGCACATCATTTTTCTGGGCAGAAAAAGTTGTTTTTCTTACTTGGCTTGGAGGTAAAATGGGAATGATTATTGGCTGTGAGAGGGAGAAAACACAAGTACAGATCCAGTGCATGTGACGTTGGTTGGGGGAGGACAAGAAGCTGTTGCAGTCAATGGATTCTTTGGAGTTTTGTTTTTGCTGTTGGGCAAAGTTATTAGCATGAAATTTCAGGTGCAATTATAGTGATGTTGGGAGTCCAAATGACCTCCTTGAATGTTTTCACTGTTTATTATTGCTGTAATTCTCAAGAATTTTCTGGGGAAAGAAAAAATTCCACAAAACATAAGGGGTAATGCACGCATATCTGGTCCAAAAGTTTATCCCAGAGGGAGCAGAAGTAGTACTTTTCACCTTGATCCTCCTCAAATGCGATATTTTATAGGGTTTGTTGAGGTGTTGTTGTGATGGTGTTATTAATTATTTTGAATTATTTATGATTATTAATAACTATTATTTAGGCACATATCTTCATAAGTTGGATGCCAACTCATAAAGCCCTGGCTGTGGTGTTCTGAGCAGTAGAAATGTTTTAGCAGTGAAATTTGTCCCATTATTTGGTGTTTCTCATGGCCTTGGACCACAAGTGGTGTCCCATGGAAATATTTGCTGTTTATTTGGTAGATTCATCTACTGAAATATTTCCCAAACCAACTTTTTTTTTTTTATTTTCACCCTGTAATTTCTGTGTTTAAAATGTGTTCAAATGATGGTTCATCACCCTGGTCCACCACAAACAGCAACAGTTTATTTCTTCCGAGGGACAAACTGCTGTCACAAAATTACTTTGCATTTCACTGCTTTTATTTACTTCTTGTACTACTACTATCATTATTATGCACTACAATGATTATTAAGTGAAAAAAAATATCCCAACTGTATCTTCTTATTGCCATTTGTGGAGTTAGGGGGTGCTGATGGGAAAAGAAATTATTTCATATGGAAATGTGTCTGAAATAAATTCTAGCCTACAATTTTAGAAGAGGAGTGGGCTGGAAGAATGTGGGAGAAACTTTGTGAGTGACTTGAATTAATAAATGAAGTATAGATTTTGAGTGAGTGCCAGCTCTGTTGAGTACAATAGCTCTGTGTAGAGCTAAAACTCTCAGACCAAAGTTATTAAAATCAGGTGCCTAAAGTTGCATATGTAAATGTGATTTCATTCCCAGAGTGTGAGTCAGCCACGACTGGTGATGGGAGTTGATGGGAGTTGCTTTTGGTTCCCAACTATTAAAAATAGATTGCTGATAGAGATTTTATTGTTTCCCAATGGGTTATGGCCAATATATCATGGGTCCCTATGTAACTTCAGTTACATATTTGTGACATTTATCTTCCTGCCCTACTTTAGTTTTTTAAGGTAAAGGATCCAAATGCTTGACTTGATTTGCCTTAACTCGAAAGTAACACGTCATATAATATAATATAATTATTTATGAATTTTTAATATATATAATAGCTGATAAATAAGAATTTTCTTTCCAGTGTTTCCTCAAAAGAGAAGGAAAACCTCTGGAGACTCACAGAAGGGTTTTAGCTAAGCGTACACTGTAGTTATGCAGCTGAGATCAAGGTGAGAGGTGCTCCAGTGGAGTCCTCAGCGCATTCCTTTTAACAATCCCCTTTCTTTATCTGTGGAGGAGCTCTTGATTACTCTGTGCTTGTGTTTTCTAACTTAAAGTTTCCCTGTGCTTGTTGGTACCTGGAATTCAGAGTAAGGGATTTCATGAGCTGCCTCTGCCATGCTCTATTTCAACTCTCCTGCACTGGCAAGGAGAATCGGGGAGGCTGGGTTATACATTTCATTACTTTTATGGCTTTATCATTCCATACTCTTTACTCTTTAGAAATGATGTATCCTTAAGCAGCAACACTACTGAAGCTTTTTTTAAATCACTGTTGAGAATTGCTACACACCAATATCATGCATTTTTCATTAATCTAATCTTTTCAAGATTTCTTTAATTCTTGCTTGACCTGAAATGTTTCCTGCTACATTTTGTGTGTGGAATTGCTAGTACTGTTTCACTACCTCTGACTGGAGGCACACGATGGTAGTAGAATACAAATTACATTCATCAGGACTTAGAAAATTCAATAGTCAAAGTGGGGAAATGAGCTTAAGTACAAACTCATCAAAGATGAACTTCAGTCCATTTTTCTTTTTATAGTGCAGTGTTAAAAGAGATAAAGGTACTGAATTCTGAAGCAGTGATACATAGCAAATAACCTGTTACCTTCAAAACAATATGTCATTATTCTGTATTAAAAAGGGTCACTTTTAGCTCCTTCTGTCTCCATAACTTCCTAACTATAGCTAATGTCTGGTATTGATTCTGAATAATTTAAATCGCAATAAAATTGGGTTTTCATGACAGTCAGTCAGAGACATTTTATATTTAATGTTCATTTAAAGAAACATAGTGCCTTCTTACCTTCTGAATTTCAAAGCCATTAAAGTAATTGCAGGTCGTTAAGCTAAATTTCTTTGAATAATCAGGACAGTTAATCTAATTCATCCACCATTCAAACCAATGGGCAGGAAAGGTTGCAATGCCAGGCATGGATTTTTGAGAGATTCACCTGGTGGATCTTCAGATGTGCTCACCAGCATTTCCTCAGGAATCACCCTCATGCTTCAAACTGTTGGGACTTGAAATTCTGTTCTGATTTTGTCTTTTTTAAATGCATAGACTTCAAAAGAAAATAGGCTTAAGAGGATTGTTTTCTTCCCCTTGGAGTAACCAATTCCCTGTGTAGTCGAAGAGATGTTGATTGTGTGCTTGCGATGTGTTTTACCAGAACTTGCTTTATGGACATGTAAACTATCACAAAAACATTCCCAGATGATGTCCCATATTTAGCAAGTGTTGTGATTTAGGGTGAAGGAAGTTGGAATGCAAATGCATAAACAAACAGCATCTAAAAATAAAAGTGTCTAGGTCTTCTTGGGAGAACGGATACATCTCGTCTCCTGAGGTTACTGCTCACTTATTTGGAGGTACAAAATGAGGGTAAAGCAGTGGGTTGGTGATGGAGCAGACTTGAAGCACCTGAGTTTGCAGGCAAAGGCAGTGTGTGCAGGTGTGTGTGTGTGCCAGGCTCTGCCCATCTCTGCAGGGCTTTCTCAAACATCCCACCCTCAACAGGGGGCAAGGGCAGAGTGAAAACACTGGCTGTCTAATTGCCTTCTTCATTAATGAGCATGAAACTCAGAGACAAGAAACTGAGAGTTTGGAGTCTTGGCTGTTTGGTATGCTGGGCTGTTGGAAGGAGGGCAATGGCTGGGATCCCTGTACTGGGGAAGGGCAATTGTTTGGATCCCTGTAATGGATGGAGAAGGGAAGTGTTTTGGATCCCTGTACTGGGGAAGGGCAATGGTTTGGATCCCTGTACTGGGGAAGGACCATGGTTTGCATCCTTGCACTGGAGAAGAGCAATGAATGGGATCCCTGTACTCAGTGGAGAAGGGCAATGGTTTGGATTGCTGTGCTGGAGAAGGGCAATGGTTGGGATCATTGTACTGGGGAAGGGCAATGGTTGGGATCATTGTACTGGGGAAGGGCAATGGTTGGGATCCCTGTACTGGGGAAGGGCAATGGTTGGGAACATTGTACTGGGGAAGGGCAATGGTTTGGATCATTGTACTGGGGAAGGGCAATGGTTGGGATCATTGTACTGGGGAAGGGCAATGGTTGGGATCATTGTACTGGGGAAGGGCATTGGTTGGGATCATTGTACTGGGGAAGGGCAATGGTTGGGATCCCTGTACTGGGGAAGGGCAATGGTTGGGATCCCTGTACTGGGGAAGGGCAATGGTTGGGATCATTGTACTGGGGAAGGGCAATGGTTTGGATGATTGTACTGGACAAGGGCAATGGTTGGGATCCCTGTACTGGGGAAGGGCAATGGTTTAGATCATTGTACTGGACAAGGGCAATGGTTGGGATCCCTGTACTGGGGAAGGGCAATGGTTTGGATCATTGTACTGGACAAGGGCAATGGTTGGGATCCCTGTACTGGGGAAGGGCAATGGTTGGGATCCCTGTACTGGGGAAGGGCAATGGTTGGGATCATTGTACTGGATGGAGGAGGGCAATGGTTTCGATTGTTGCACTGGAGGAGGACAATGGTTGGGATCCCCATACTTTGAGTTGAGCTGAATGAATGCAGTTCATGAGGTGAACAAGAGCAAAAAAAATGCTCTTGAAGGCAAAAAAAGGGGAATGTGGGCCTTGCCCATGCATTGGTGTCTAACAGGCTGCTCTGGAATGAGGAGAATTTCATCTGAATGATGAATTCCATCAGTTTGAGCCTCAGCAGGGAAACAAGGGATGTTTTGCACATCCCTGTGATGCTGCCATGCCATAAAGGGACCTGTGACTGTGTTGGGCTTTAGGATCCTGCACTTGGGGGTGGCAGCTCCTGTCCTTGTCTCTCTGTTCCCTCTCAATACCCTCCCTAAGGGGCTGTCCTTGTGACCAGTGGATCTCTTGCATCTGCCTACACCTTTGCAACTGTGTTTCATAATGGGGGATTTGTACTCACACACACTGCTTTAAATAAGTTTAAATTTTCATGACAATAGACTATGAAAAAATTAAGGTTTTTTTTTTTTTGTTCTCTAAGGAAAGCCATAAAGCAGCTGTATTATTTTTATTCTTTGTAGGAATTACAATGCAATTTTAAAAAATGAAAAAAACTCCCACAGAGATTTAAAATAAAAAATGGCAACCCCCCCCATCTTTTCATACCCAAGACACATGACCGGGAAAGATTTTAAGCTCATTGTTGACCAGCTCATTGTCTGTCAAGATCATGGAGATTATTCTTGATGGGAGATTTTCAGTCAAGATAACACTGCTGGTTTTGGCTTTGCTTTTGGCTTGGTGTTATTTATAATTAATTAGTTTATTGTTCTTTTTGTAAAAGGTATTGAATGAACCTAAGTTCCTTATTACTTTCTATAGAATCTAAATGTGTCTTAGAAACTTTAATGGAATGGAGATGTTTTCCACAAGTGTCATGTGTGCTCTGTCAAAAATGGATTTGTAGTCTTGCAGTATAAACAAGTTCAAGATATGTGTTCCAAAAAATGTAAATATTGAATTTCAGTACCAGCTATTACTATTTTAAGATTTGATGACAGAATTTTCCCATAGAAATCCCCTTGTTTCTTAAGCAGACTCACTAGATCTACATTTGATTTTGCTTCCTTAGTAAATGGATATGTTGGGTAACTTCAGTGAATTCAGTGGGACTTAGCTCCCAGCTTAGGCAAGATTTTCAGCACTGATTTGAATGGAATTGGCTATTTTTGTATTATGTTATATGATATTTGAATTAAAAATTAATACAAGTTAATTATAAGAATTCCTGATTTGAATTGCATATCCTTTTGGTAAATACTCAAATTTATTATTGATTAGTTTTTTGAAGAATGTAAGAGAATGCACTTAGAATGGAATGTTCATTTTTAAAAATTCTACTAATTGCTTTATCAATTGTTTTAATTTTTGGTCTTTATTCTCACTTTTACTTGCATAATGTCTGAAATACACTCAAATGCATGTTGTAGCACACACATTATCTTTATTTGATCACTTAAAGCAGAATACTTTCTTCCTGTTCTATGTCTTGTCAGTCAGGTACAGTTTACTGTTAAAATCTTGAAGACAAAAAACTAAACCAAAAACAAAGGCACCAGTCAATAACTTGGAGCTAAATGCATGTAAGCATGTGGGGGAAATATATAAATTATTCCCTGGAGTTAAATAATGGATGTGTTTATTACCATCCTATGTAAGTGCCACAGTTCGCATGTGATGTTCTCTGGAATTAAAGCAATGATGTTCTGTACTTAAGCCCATATATTTTAGTTATGCCTTTTGAGTTCTTAGGAATTAATTTCCATTCGCTTGCTCAAAGGTAGTGAACTTTTTTTTCAGAGTTGACTCACTGACCTATTAGTTTTTGGTTTAATTTCAAAATTATGTTAATTTTTCAAATTCCTCTTGAATTTTCCTTGATTTCAGTGACCAAATGCCTCCAAGCTTCCTTTGACCAAAATTAATAATTACATTTAATTATGCTCAAAGTGTGACCTTTTTAATCTGCATATTTCTTGTAGGCTCTGCTGGCTTATTTCCACCACAATGCATTAGAATGGAAAACTATTAGAAATATTGATTTATCATTTATAATGCCCAAGTGATATATTGAAATGAAATCTGGATGCCATCCAGCCCTCAGATAACATTGGCATTGTTGGATGGAGCTGCATGATCTCATCCTAATTAATGTGCTGGTTCCATGTGAAAAGCACAGGGAAAACAGCCCTGGGAGCTGGTCAAAAGCAGGAGCTCAGCAATGAGGGCTGCTGAGGGTTGTGTTTGTTCCAGCGTGCCACCTTTAATATTTAATATTCCATACACAGAGAAATCAACACTTGGCTTTCTCTCCCCTCCTTTTTTGATTTTTCCCCTGCCTCGGCATCACCTTGTTCTGGAGCTGTTGTGTGCAGGGTGTGGCCCATGTGCATGGTGAGGCCTGATCCAGCTCTGGGCTGGTTATCCTGCAGTGCACTTGGTGCAGCAAAAGCTGCTTTTAATCAGGTGGAGTTCAAAGCAAAGGAATTCAAAAGCATTTATCTCAATTTCTACGTGTTTTTCCCATGCTAAGCCTCTGATCCCCACCAGCTCCTGCACTGCAGTGCTGGGATCTCTGCTGCTCAGAGTGACCCTGAGAAATGTTAGAAAGTCTTTTCTCCCAGCCAGGCAGTTGAAGAAGGAGTCAGAGCTCTTCAGTTCTCGGTCTCAAGGTTGTTTATTGTATCTTATCTATAAAATTATTTCTCCTGCCCTGCCGAGGTCTGTTCAGCACAACAGTCCAGGCACTCTGCCTGCCCTGGGGCAATGTTATGTCTTTATACTGAAAACTACATGTACAATGTTTACAATTACTTCCCAATGCCTATCACCTGTGTTAGACATTGAGCTTCTACTCTAATCTGTAAGTGCCACCATCACAGCAGAAGATGGAGGCCAAGAAGAAGAAGAAGGAGAAAGGCTGGACACACCCAGTTCCCTCCATCTTGCCTCCTGAACCCCCATACCAAAAACCCCAAAATCTACTTGTCCACCCCATGATAACTTCACTGTTATTCTACTTAAACTGTTGTGACTTGCTGATCTTCATATAAGGTTGGTAATTGGCTTCCCAGGTCGTAATGAAACCCACAGGTGTTTTGGGGTCCGTGCCAGGGTCTCTGAGCCCCCTGGCAGGGGTCCTGGCCATTCTGGACAGCCAGAGGGGTGTCCTGGGCTCCCACACTGCAGCACACATTCATCCTTGTACCTCCTGTCATTTGGAAACTTCAGAAAATGAAGATGTTTTCAGCTAGCATGTGTAATACTCAGTGATTTTCATTGCCACAGTGAAACTGAGAGTTCTCAGTATATATTTATGTGTCACTGTTCAAATGGAAGAGCTTTGGGTTGTGGTTGCATGATACACTAACTATTTCAACAGCACAAAGGCTTTACAAAATCCTGGCTGCTTGTTTTTCCAGTTCTTATTTGGGTTCACTCCACTAGCTCAGAGTGCCCTATATATAGGGTGGCATCTATATTCATTGACTTTAGTCTTTATTCATTTATTTGTGCTTTTTTTTTTTTTTTTCTTTTTCCCTGCTACCAATCAATACAACAGCCATTGGACTTGCAGGCTTGGTTTCCATATTGAATTTTCTTTTTCCTTTTCCAAATACTCTGTCCTTTTTTCTGTGAGGCTTCTGAAGGCTCCTCTTTGTTCCCTGTGTGTGGAAGGCAGTGGAGGGGAGCTGTCCCCAGGCTGATGGGAGGGAGTGGGAGTTCCCCTCTGGTTTCCCAGTGATTGAGCTGCCTGGGCTTCAGGGAGTTGGGAAGGGCTGGGCTGTTATGGTTGATATGTTTTTGGTCATTTGTCATAAAATCATTCTAACCAAGCTGTTTACTGGTCTGAATACTTAATTACTGCAGGAGTCAGGAATGCAGGAGCTGTAGTTTGTGCTGAATATTCATGTACAAAGAGAAAATAGGTGGTGCTTCCATTTTATATTTTTTTAATTAGAATTTTACCTAAAAAATATCCATTTTATTTTTGAAATGACATTCAGAACTTGTTTTATTTTAATCCTAATATATGACAGAATAGTAATAGTTTTATACCCCTAATGCATATTTCAAAGCTGGATTGATTTAATTCTAATGGTCATCAGTTCATCTCATGTTTTTGAGACTGTTGGACATGGTTTTATAAAGATTTAACAATTTATTTTTAATACTTGAAAAATTTCTTTTCAATATTTGAAAAAGCAAGATGGAAAAAGTCAGTTCAATTTGTTCATGTGCAAAAGAAAGGAAGCACTCAGAATTGTAAATATAATAAATTTGTCTTTTTAAAAACACCTTGAATCTTCTAGGAGCTCATTTTATTTTTAGGCTATTATTTAAAGAAAACTAACACAACCCCACAGAATTTCATTTCCTAACTCTCACATTGTCCCTTCCTACTCAGGTACTTCTTAAGGGAGGAGAAGTGTTGGATGAAAAAGCATAATTTTGTGTTTGGTTTGCTATTGGAATTTTTATATAATATATAATATTTTAATCATGGCACTCTGCTTCTCAGGTATAAATCTGTTTTGAGTGTTATGCCCACACTTACCATAGAGATGGATAAAACCAGAAAATTATTCTTTTAATGCTATTCTATATGGTTTCTGTTGTAAAAGGAACCAGCCATTTATCATGTTTGTTAAAGATGAGCTCAAATTGGTTTGATTTAATGAAAAGCAACAGACTTGGATCATGACAACAACAAAAAAAATCCACAAGTGAAAAATTGCAGTTTAGAAAAATAAAAGATTTTTTTTTTTAATTTGGGAAAGCAAAGATAAAAGGCTTTGCATACTCTAGTGTAATTGTGAATCATGAAGTAGTATGACAGTACAGTGTTTAAAAAATGAGAAGGAAAATGCATTTTTACATGCTGTGCTAATAGAAGCTACATTCAATAAATAACTGCCAAACAGAATGTGTGCAGTGGTGCTAGCACACTGGCATGGGGGAACTGCCATGGAAACATTCTCCCGTCTGACATGATTTCATACAGTTTTATGTGAGTCAATATAATGCAAAATCTGTTAATAAAAGAACAGAGTTTTGGACAGATTTGTGATTCAGGTCCTTTTACTGCTTTAAACCTAAGAACAGAATTATCAAAATCCCATAGTTACACTAAAACCAATTAAATTTGATCATTCCCAGGTGAGCAACTTAATTCTAATGTGCTAAAAGAATTATTTTATATGTTCATGATAAAATGGTGACCTGGCTACGCTTTTGACCAGTTGTCATGAAAGATAATTTGTCACTCCAAACCTTCTGCTCAGAACTGATTTCATTCAGAATGGAGAGAGCTCCTTAGCTGGGTGTGCTCACACTGCTCCCACGAGCCCAGGTTAGCATGCAGGGCTTGGGGACAGGGCTACCACTCCCAAAGTAACTCAACTTGTCCAAATTTAATTGCAAAATTACTCCTGTAGGGAAGATTTGTGAGTATTTTTTATGCTTTGCAAGTATCTCGTAAATGTTATGACTGTAATTTTATAAAATCAGTTGTCTTTGAGAGATCCCTCTCTGCTTCTGGAGTTCCCCTCAGCTCCCAGTTCCTCCAGCTAATGTTGTATTCCATATATAAAGTATAATTTAGAAGCTTCTCTGAATATTTGCTGAGCAAATTGAGGCCAATATTCACCCTATTGCATGGGGAGTTAGTGTGCAACTTGTTAATATAGAATAATATATATTAATTCTTAGCACTGCTCTGAAAATCCATCCTTTGCTGTCTCAGAGGTCAAGCTAGGTAATCCTGAAGCCAATTAGCTTTTGGAAGAACAAATTAATTTATGAGAAATGTATATTTTGGGCTGGGCAGACTATATTTCCCTTAGGACTGGGAGAGAAAACCTTGTGGTGCTGTAAAGTTTTCACAGAGCACAGAGTGGTGTGGTTTGGAAGGGACATTAAGGATCATCCAATTCCACCCCTTTAGACCACACCACCCACTAGAGCAGGGTGCACAAACCATTACCATTGTCTATAAAATAATCTCTATCTTCAGTAGGGATTTGCAGACAGTGCTTGTGTTTTGATCTTGACAATGACAGAAAATAATTCCAATTGAGCAGTTTGGAAGGAGGCCTTTTACTCAGTCTCTTGCTCTGCCAGCATGTGAAATGGCATCTTGTCCTGCAGCCTTCCTGCTAATGTGCCTCAGTCTGCTTTCCATTAGTTTCAGTGAAACTCCGAAGTGCAAATAAAACACGTTATTTGGAAATATTTCATGTGCAGCTCTGTGCAGTTTGAAATAAGATATTTAGAGAGAGACAAATTCTAAGAGGGCTACAGGATTACAAATCACAATGTAATTTTAAAGTTGTAATGAGAATAAGTTGCACAGGAAGGTCTCTTAACAATTATTGTCGTGAAAATGAAGTAGCACGGCGTTAATGTTTCATGTATTCTGTGAAAGATGATAATAAACTGTACTGCTTTGACCTTATTAATGTTCTGTAATTTGACTTGCTGGCAATTCACATTTTTCTTTGGTTACAGCCTTAGTAACCTCTGAAGAAGAGGTAGAACTGACAGTCAATCTAAACATAACTGAATAGTGAAAAGGTCAGAAATATCAAGAATTACAATTCTGATGCCCCCTTCTCATGACAAAGGTAGTAGCAAAAAGGCACAATTTGTGTGTTGAAATAACAAAGCTTATTACAGGAATTTTTCTGTTATTTGTTGAGAAGTATAAACAAAACCACACTTTTCCCTTGTAGCTCATTGAACAGTCCAGCAATGTTTATTTTTTCCCTTTTTGTAGAGTCATTGAATCATTTAAGTTGGGAGAAAACCTTTGAGTCCAAGTCCTGCCAAGGCCACCACTAAGGCACGTCCCCAAGTGCCACATCTACACCTTTTTTAAATCCCTCCTGGGATGGTGACTCCAGCAGTGCCCTGGGCAGCCTGACCACCAAAAGGGTGAAGAATGTTTTCCTAATGGCCAGTTTCAAGTTCTCTTGTCCTGTCCCTTGTTCCCTGGGAGCAGAGCCCACCTGGCTGCACCCTCCTGGCACGGGGGTGCCGGCAGTGAGGAGGCTGAGCCCAGGATGAGCCCCCCAGGTTCCTTCAGCCCTCCTTCACAGCACATGAGCTCCAGCCCCTTCCCCAGCTCTGTTCCCTTCCCTGCACCCCTCCAGCCCCTCAATGTCCCCCACAACTGAGGGGCTGACACAGGCCAGGGGCCACTGGCACCCCTGGCTCTGCTCCAGCCCCTCTCCACCAGCAGCCCTGGGCTTTTCCTGCTGGGACCCTTTCCACACTCTGCCCCAGAGCTCCTTGTGGCCAAAGGGCAGCACCTGGCAAGCATTTTGGAACCTCATTTTTCCCTAAAAGTAGCAGCCTTTTATTTTGGATTGTGCCCTGCTCTACAACTCCCTGCAGAGTGGCTGTAGCCAGGTGAGATCAGACTCTTCTCCCAGGCAACCACTGACAGAATGAGAAGACACAGCCTTAAGCTGCACCAGGGGAAGTTAAGGGTGGACATTAGGAAAAAATTCCTCACTGAAATTGTGATTGGGCACTGGAATTGTGTGCCCAGGGAGGTGGTGGGGTCACTGTCCCTGGGTGTCTTTAAGAACAGCCTGGATGTGGCACTCAGTGCCAGGGTTTAGGTGATGAGGTTTAGGTGGCACTCAGTGCTGTGGTTCAGGTGATGAGCAGGTGTTAGGTCATGGGTTGGACTTGGTGATCTAAAGGCCTTTTCCAACCCTGTGATCCTGTGGTTCTGTGGACCAAACTACAGATGAAGGAAACTGAATTTTACACTCTGCTGAAGCCTTTTCAGTTTCACAGGAAAAATATTTTCTACTACATATTTTGGCTGTGTAATTGAACACAATTTTTAAAAATAGGGTAATCTGTAACCAGCCTGAAAGTTTCAGGTTTTTTTCCCTTAAAACAAAAACTTCAGATTTTCCAGGAATTTACAGAACAAAGTTGTGGTATTGAACGTGAAGGGCAAAGGTCTGATTAACATCTTAACAACATTCTTTGATTTCTACTTACTTGACTGAGCACTGAATCAGGCAAGTACAACCCAGTACTTTGTGATACTGGGCAATGCCATTGATCAATTTATTCCTGCACCATTGCAGAGTGAAATGAGTAATCAAGCCTCCTAAAAAAAATTTCCTTTGTTCTTGGGGGGTTTTTTGAGGTATATGTCAGTGTGTTAATGGAGATAAAGAGCATATAACATGTATCTTAATTTCCATGTGCAAATACACACATCAATAAAATCTACACTTTTTTTTAAATCCAATTATTTTCCTTTTAAGTCTTTAGCTTGATATAGTTGTGGGATAAGAAAGTAAAATATTTGTTGTTTCCTCTTTGTAAATCCAAATCTTTTGTAATCCCTCTTCTCATTCCAGTGTGCTTCTAAATGTAAAGAATATAGGAAGCTGCTGAGAATGGTGTAATGTGATATTTTTCACAGTTGGTTTTATACAGATTGGCACAGTGTACAAATTAATGGTGACAGTGGAAATGCTGTGTGGAATGCTTTTGGATCCAAAAGTTTTGCTTAAAATTATATTTAGGCTATTTCTCTGATACCTTTTCAGTTGTAGCTTAAGTTTCTTTTCCTGCAAGTGTGTGTGAATGAGGGTCCTAACAATCTGAAAGTGTAATTTCATATCCCGTTCTTCTCATGTAAAATTGAATCCATGAAAGAAAGCCAAGACAAATATCCATGGGAGCTGAGAAGTTCACATTGTTTTGATCTGAGCAGTACCTACATGGTTCCTTCTGCAGTAGCTGGACGCTTGGTAGGCCAGACATAGCTTTGGGAAACAATTTTGAGTGGTTGAAATTTTCAGTTTCAGCAATATTTAATAAATTTTCCAAATAATATGCATGGGATAAAAGTCTTTAGGCCAGTTTATGATGTGTTGGAGTTAAGGAGATTGGTAAACAGCAGTGACATGAATTCCTGTCCAGGTGTTTTGGGGATGGTTCCATTTTTCTTTCCTTTTCAGTCACTATAACACATTTGAAGATTTTTTTTTTTTTTTTTACTGAGACAATATTGAAATTCTTTCCAGTGTCATATACTTTTTAAGACTTCAGAGTAGCTATGTAACATCATAGGAAATAATATCAGAACGCTTCAAGATTCACAAAACAAAGACTAATGAAAATGAAAAAAATAGTATTGTTAATAAAGACTGACCATTTAGTAAAAGTGTATTCATTCTTTGAAGAGATGAGCTAAAAGTCTTTGAAAATTCAAATATTCTGAGCTTAGGAGATGGTGTCAGAAGCCTGGTTATGGACAGTGCTTCTGGTAGAGATGAGCCACAGCTGCACAAACAGTTCCAGCTTTCAGCTGGAGAATGCAAAATTTTCTCATATTTACCAAAATTAGTTTTTAACACAGCTTTGTGGATTCATGAAAAGCCTTTCTCAGACTCTTGCTTTGCACTTAGAAGTGCTGCTTTTCGTGCTTTTGCCTTCACAACTCTGCACACATCTCAGTCCCATTTTATGCCCAAGCACACCTCCAGCCCACACAAACCAGCAGTTATACAATTTTTATTGTTGCACATCATTTACAATTTAATGCTGAATCAAAAACTCTGAGGCTGTAGAAAATGTTCTATATGCTGAAGAAAGGAGCCCTACACCAGTTTAAGATGTGGGTGGTTCTTTATGTGGATGGTTCTTTATCAGGGAGGGGTCTCTCACTGCTGTAAATTTTGCCTCTAACTCCAGGCATCTCACAACCTGGAATGTGGAGCCTGAGAGAGATTTGAAATACGTGAGGAATACTTGTTCAAATACTAGAGGAGAGTTATATGATTTATAATATTTTTACCAAAATTGTTTGGAATTGAATTTCAAAGCTGTGTTTACTGTGCTGTTGTCATTTGCTCTGCATTCCTTAGAAATCCTTAATTTGGAACAATATGATGAGGAATAGTATTTCACTCACCCAAATATGTATTACAACAATTTTCTAGCATGTCTTGTTTGGCAGCTGCTGGTATTTTCTACAGTGTTCAGATGACAAATTAGATTACCACATAAATTATACCATTAGTTTGTTATTAGTTTGTAATTAAATATGACTTAATCTGTACTTTACAGATTTTACAGATGGAAAAAATTAGTCTCAGTGAGAGCCCACTGTAGTCACATGGAAATGGGTTTTGAATAAAGCACAAGAGCAGCGTGGTTGATAAATTAATTAAATACAAATGTACATGGCTGTGATTGCTTGGAATTTGTAAACAGCCAAGCAGTTGACACAGCTCACAGTGCACAGGAGCACATGGATGCTAATTCCAGCACTGCAGAAAGCTCTGTCGCAGGGTTGTGTGCTTTCATTTGTGCTTCTCTGAGAACACGACTGCAAATCAAAAAGAAATGTTAGGTTTGTGTCAAATCTTACACAATGCATATTCCATGGGGAGTTCTCACCCCACTCTGGAAGTGAAGATATGACCTGCTGCTGCAGTTCAGTGTTAGCCTGGGTGAGCAGCAGCTCATCTCACATGTTTATTCATAAATCCTCTTTATGTGAGTGCAGTATGGGCCCTAAAAAGTGTCAGGAATGTGTTTAATGAAGGAGAGGAAAGGAACTGAAGGGTATGTGGTAGATCTTTAAAGCCCACTGGCATTCATAAAACAGATACAGGTGGGGCATAAACTGCAGAACTAGATAGGTGAGGAACTTGCTTGTAAAATCAAAACGTGTTTTACACTGCTGGATCTGAAAAGTTTGAACAGCAGCTTTTAAAGGTAAAGGTGCATTCCAAGAATATTCTTTGGTTTAGTGTGCATCATAAACACATTTATGTGATCCAAGAAATAGTGTCTTTATTTTCGTTTGAGAGGTAGTAGCAGAAAAGTAAAATGGTAAATTCCATTATCACTGTTTCTTTATTTTCAAACTTCACTTGGAAAATGTATTTTAATAGTGGAGAACAGAACTGGCTTCTCTCAGTGACACTGCACAAGGATGGGACAGTTTCTTTATGAGTGGTGATGACTGGAATTTGTCAGTGTGAGTTTGGGCTTTCCTTGTGTTCCCAACTCTGTGAGCACCACACAGCTGCTGCAGGCCCTGCTGATCCACATGGGCCGAGCTTTGTTACTTAGCTGAGTAAAGTCTGAGCATCCTCCTGCCTTCACTGAAGCCCTTAGAGCAGGTACAAACCCCTTTGCAGCTGCAAGGGACGTGGTGGTTGAGTTTGGGTTGGCTTTGGGTAGGTTCACTACAACAGATCTGGGCAATGAACGTGGCTGGGCAGTGTTTAAACAGAAATATGGCTGTGCCCAGAGTTCCTCAGTAAAACCCCCAAGAACACCCAGGGAAAGCTGTGAGATACCACATGGAAATTGTGAGATACCACATGGCTTCAGTGGTGCGGGATTCCATCGTCCTGGGGCAAGGCCTCATATCCCTGCTTCAGAGTTGTATTGACTCTGTTCCCTTCACTGAGGGAGGAACCTCTCTTAGAGCAGAAACAGGCTGGGTGGAAGCTTTGTTTAGTGGTTTATTTTAATATTCAACAGAGGGGAGACCAGGCCTGAAGGAGTAAATAGCTGCACTTTGTAGGGAAGGTCTGGTTTGTTCCAACAGCCTGAATGATTGGATATTTGTGTGTGCATTTTTAGTCCTTTACAGGTATTTAAGGACCATTAAATTTCAGTCATTATTTCGTTGTTTATAGTAGAAACCTTTGTTCATTGGGTAGGTGGCTGACAAAGGAAAACACTCATAAATTTTCTGTGGAAAGTACTGGGATAAAATATTTTTTTTTTGTGTGTCATTTAGTTAATTGCATGCTCCTGACATTACCTGACATGAATATAGAATCATGAAAGACAGGAATGAAGCCAGTATTGGACATGACTGTGGAATTAGGGAAATGCAAACATGCTGCCTTGCAATATCCCATGAAGTGGCTCTGCAGAATTCCGCGTGTGTTTGGAAATATCCAAAGTAAAAATATCAGCGACAGCTGATGGTAATTGTGTAGCACTAGGAGCCTTCAGCAATGTAATTTATCATCCTCCAGAAAAAAATTTAATCAAAGGTCCTCATCTGTGCACCTCACAGAAATAGCATTAGCCTAAATGTGGCTGGTATTTGTCACAGAAATCTAAGATTGAGTGTGAATTTTGTTGACTCATCTAGATTAAGGAGGTGTCCTAAAGATTTTTTTTTTTAATTTTGATATTTTTTGCTTTGCTTACTATTAGTATCCCAGAATGAGTGTGTATGCCACTTCAGACTGGAGGAAAGGTTAAAATAATAATTTAGCAGAATAAATAGCTCTTGTTTAGGAAAAAAAGGGGGAGGAATCACAAGGTAATTTAAATGTTTGTGTGTTAGTTTTTAAAAATTAATGGGAACTTGAAGTTTGCCTCTTCCTGAAGAAGAGACTAAAATTACCTATGATACTAAGAGCTGTGGAATTTGTATTTTAATAGATGGAAAAAAGTGATTAAAGTGAGATATGTACAAGCTTGGGCTGGAAGAGAAGGTGCTGCTTTGAGGACTACCTTGTGCCACATGATTTAAGTTCTTACCTGCCACCCCCAAAAAATCTCAAAAAATCAAATCTCTTCCTTAAACTTCAAAGCAACTCTGCTTTTAACAATGTGTGACTTAAAATGTATCCTTTCAGTACAAGAGTAAATAATTTTATATATACTTGGAATATGGTTTTTGGTATATTTAGCTCCAGCCTTTAATCTGGATATACTACTAATGATGTAAGTACTTTCAAGGAAAACTAAATTTTTCACTGTTGAAAGTGAGATTAAAACGAGATGGGTCATAATACTGAAGTCGTGCCTAAATCCTTGGAGAATGGTTTCTTTAGAAAAGAGAAGTTATGTGTAAGTATATGAACATATATAGGTAAATACACAGTGTATATATATGTACATATGCACACATGTGTATCTATCAGTCAGTATTGACATATTAAAACATTTTAAATAAAATCACATTAGAAATGTTCTCTTGCTGACAAGCTTTAAGTTAGAACTGTCTCTGTCACTGAGGGCATTCCTTCCCTGGCAGGGGACTACCAATATTGTATGTGAAATAAAAATATCTTCCAACTGGGGGCTCAAGGAATAAGCCTTCAGCCTGAAAGAAGAGGTAACAGCTACACAATTAGGGTAGGAAATAAATAAAAAAGCAGCCGAGATTGTTGTTCTGGAAGCCTCTGTGGGCTGTTTTGTGGTGTGAGTTACTGTATGGGGCTGGAGACCTTGAGGAGCTGTTTTTTATTCTTCTCACCTAAAAACCAACACAGCAAAATGGAGAGTTCAGGAAGAAGAAATGCAGTTTCTCAGGGTGCCACTTTCTTAAAGCTGTGAATCTTGATGTTTTAATCTCATGCGTTTTGGTAGTGCTTGATATTCATAACTGGTAGGTTTGATAAATTTTTAACAAGGAAGTTGGAGATGATGAGAAAACACAAGGGGAGTTTTGCATTTCGCACCTTGTACTCAAGCCTTCAGGTTTAATTTTCACTTTTTGCACCAAGAATGTTCCTTGGAGGAAGATTGACTAGATCTCATGTTGCCCTAAGCTGGCTTTAATCCATTAAGTAAAATAAAAACCCAAACCTTGCAGAATTAGCTTTCAAAACCCCCAATTTTAGTAAAGGCAACAATATCAATGCTTGAGATCCAGAAGAGATCCATTTAAAACTAATATAAGTATATGTTTTTACTCATAACCTATTGGATAAATCTTGTAATTTCTGCATAAGCAAAATAACAGATATATCAAGATGGGAATACAGTTCAAATATATGCCTTGCCCTAGTTGTATTATGGAAAGAAAATCTAATAAAAATAGATTAAAAGAGAAGACCGATAAAAAATTGGAACTGAGACACCAGCTAGGAAGCACAATTCAATTTATTTTAATTTTTAGTATTCATAATCTTTTATTCATAATTCAGAAAATTATATTAATATGAGATTGGAGTTCCTGAGTCAATTTGAAGGAAACCATTAGCTGCCTTTCTGCTGTTGTAACTATTTTCTTTCTGTTGTACTGCCCTATTTCAGTTAGTGTATGTTAACTTTCACACAAGCATCACAATTATGAGTGTGCTACAAGTCCTTGTATTTACTCAGAGGTGCACATTGCCTCTAACATTCTCCTCATTAAGGATAAATTAGAACTGATGACTGTAGAATGATGACACGAGTTAATTGCTCAGGAGCATTTGGATAACTCACTTTGGATTTACTGCCTTAATGAGTGGGAAGGAGGAGGGAGAAGCAGAAAAGTTGTCTCTAATAAAGTCTGGGATGTGGGCTGTGCACAGAATTCTGCTGCTGTGGGTAATGCCCCTGGATTCCCTGCTTGGAATAACCCAGTGCTGGCACAGCTTTGCACAAACAGACCTGGCTGAGCTGCTGGGAGATGCTGCTGCCACAGCTCCTCGTTATCAGGAATGTCACTGGTTTTAGAGAAATATTTCTCAATCTTCCTGCACAGTTTGGGGGGGGTTAATTTAAATGCTCTCATGCTATTCTGAGCTCCTTGATTCCCTCTGAAAGTCCTGTGCAGAAACTCATGATGTTTGGACATGGTGACTTCTTGAATGCCTTTGCAAATGGTGATGGCTGGTGCATGGAAATAGTGCAGGTTACAGGAGAGAAGGCACACACTAATTCCGGTTACTCCTGTGGGAACTGTTCTTGATGAAACTACATATTAAAGAAAGGATTTCACAAGCATTTTAAGCTCTGGTTTATGTTCTTTAGGAGCTCCTGCTGTTTACCATCTGTGTGTTTACACTTATTATTATTTAAAATATATTGCTATTTCATCAGGTAAAATTACAAATGTATTGCTTATTTTCAAAGGGATATAACACCTTTTTCATTTAATTCCTTATGTATAAAGTTCTATTAATTAAAATTCTATTACTACACATCAAATTAAAAGAAAAGAACTTAAGCATTAATAAGTTGACTTTTGAAAAAACAGCAATAATGGAAGTATTTTTTGGGAGAATATTGCTGCTGCTTTGTCTACTGTCATGACACAAGTTGTTGCTTCATTTATATCAGGAACCTTAGTTTGGCACATCAGGCATACATGATTTGTAGTGATAATTTCATGTTTTAAAAAAAAGGTTCAGGTTGGCTCAGTGACAGAGTCAGGAGGGCTCCTTGTTTGTGGGCACAGCCAAAAGATATAACTTTGAAAAGTTATTTATGCATGTGTATCCATGATAAGGTGGTGGCCAAACTTTGACCACTGGGCTAAATCAAGACTTAGGAAACATTAGAAAACTACACATTTGTTTCCTCTATTTGAGGAAACTAACTCCTAACTCTTGTAGGAGAATCAATTGCAATAAAAGCCCACATCTTTGTAAAAAGCTGTAATTATTGGTATTATTGTGATTTTTATTGTGGTTATTAAGGATTCACCTGCTTCTGTAGTGTCATTAAAATCTTTTGGCACCCTTCTGTCTTCACAGTATAAATTAAAAAAACCTGTTTGGTGTTATTGTTGTTCTGTGTTGATTTTAACTGGGTCATGTCTTGCAGACTTAGTTCAAAATGTGTGAACAGTTTCAGACAAGCAGATTTGTTTCAGACCCTGATTTGTAGAGTAGGAATGATGTTTTCTAGAATCAATATATTAATAAATTGTTTTGACACATTGACAAAAAATTTTCCTGGAAATAGAAATAGAGTTCTTAGGGAATTATTTCTGTATAAAATACCCCTAATGATAGGGTTCAAGTTTTTATTGTTTTTTGACTTTCTCTTCATATCTGAAACAAATTAAAATAATTCAGGAAGCATAGATGTCCTTCCTGGAGCTAAGTTTCTGGAAATTCAAATTATAATGATATAGAATATTTTCTTGGCATTAGGGGATGTAAGTGATAAAGACTTTCTCTTGATTTTCATTGAAACCATTGGAAAGCAGCAGTGGGTATTTATGTTGCATTGCATGGTGGTGAGGGATGAAACTTATCAACAGTTATTTTAAAAATACACAAAATGATGAATATGCATGCTTGCCTTCGTGTCTCATCATTCATTCCTTGCAGTATCTTTGTAACTTCTAAGAATACTGAAATTGATTCTAAGCATACTAAAATTAATAATTTTGAGTTACTGTTAAAGACCAAATGATGTTCAATATGGCAATATGAATATTATGCTGACTGTAAGCTGCTATTGGCTTCATTGGAAGTAAATCAATAACTCTGAAAGGCAGAGCTGTGCTGCTCTCCAGCTCTGATCACCTCCTGATCAATTCAGTTGCTGATGGGAAATGTTATGTTTACTAGGATAGATTGTTGAATAAACTAGGAAATGCTGCTTAGCACGAAGGAAAACCTGCACAGAAAAGTGAACTGAAAATATCAAATAGACAGAAATGGAGTAATTATCTGTTCTCAGCAGTTCTGTTCATTTAATATATTAAATTAGGCGAAGCATTTAAACTGCTTTCTATGGCATATTATTAGAACTTGTGGATGGGAGAAGACAGTCTGTAAAAATACTAGCATTGGTATTGCTGCTGAGGATAGCTTTAAAAATAGGGGACAAAGGATTTTTCTCTCTCCTGGGCAATGGGGTGGTGTGTCACTGACATATTTTCTGAAAAATACCTTTGGTAAAATTTTCTCTTGAGAAGCTGAGAAGCCTCAAAAAAGAAATGTAAATAATAAATATCTGGTGGTTGTGGAATGTGGTCTGGAGATGGTTTACCAACAGGTGCATCTTTGATTGGTCTCATGTGAATTGTTTTTACTTGATGACCAATCCCAGTCCAGCTGTGTCAGACTCTCTGGTCAGTCACAAGATTTTATTATTCATTCCTGTCTAGCCTTCTGATGTCTCCTTTCTCTTTTTTAGCATAGTTTTAATATATAATTTTATTTTAATATAATATATATCATAAAATAATAAATCCACCTTCTAAAACACGGAGTCAAGATTCTCATTTCTTCCCTCATCCTGAAAACTCTCAAACACCACCACAGTGGTGGGGAAAAAAAAAAAAACAACAAACCAAAAGAAAAAAAAGCTCAGTGAAATAAAGCAGAGCGAGGGAGAATAGTAAGAATGGAATATGATTCAATACCAGTCCTGGATTGCTGTGTTGGGCAGCTAATGAAGCACGGAGCCAAATTCCACTGCTGCCATCAGTCAGTGCATGGCCCACTCCTGTTCCTGCAGCAGGGTCACAGGGCAGGGAGGGGACTCTGACCAGTAAATGTGCTCCAAAATGGAGCATATTTAGTAAATAAACTCCAAAAGGGGAAGGATGGAGACACTGGGTTTGGTTTTGGCAAATCCCAGGCTGCACAGTTGCTGCTGCATCTCTTGCATGGATTCTGCCAACTCTGGGGGCTGATCTGTTGACTGTCTGTTGCCAAGGCATGAGCAGAGACTTCACCACAATCAGATTTCAACACTTATAGTCCTGTGCCAATACTTTTCTTAATAGATTTAGGCTGTTCCAAAACTTGCCAAACTGGAATTATTGTTGTTTTCTTATTTGAAATATTTGCAGTTTGAATTCTTAATGGTGCAGTTCAATTTGGTCCTAATTATGTTGCTCCCTCACAGGTCTTAGGTTTCTTTATGTGGAAATTTGCATTTTCATTTAATATCATTATCCTAATGACCACGTATGATCATTGTTTCACTTGCTAATTATTTTAAACAGGTAATGTGTAAACTTGTCATTTGATTTTAAAAAATATTTGTATTTTAAATGTGGCTTAATTTTGCTAAATTTTGCCATGGGTTGTTTGAAATTACTTTTTCCTGTCATCATAATTTGTCTGAAATATTTTTATTTTATTTATAAATCAAAACTAGTGGGCAAACGTGTAATAAGAATTTGGTAGCTCTGAAAGACAGATGTATAAAAGATCAAAAACCAGATATCTGCCTTAATCCAATTTGAGAATAAATGGAATGTTCTGCTGGAGAAAAACACAAATTCAGATTTTGCTTTTATACCAGTAATGCCACAGAGATGATTTGTAATGGATGGGATGCTTGTGTTCCTGGACTTCACTAGTGAGTATGTCAGGCTTTTAAATTCCTCAGATTATCCTCTGCCATGGACAGAAAGGAAAAAGAGATGAAAAGAGCCATAGGGTTGGCTGGGCTGTGTTTAACTAATCTGGCACCATTCCATCAGTAATTCTTTTGACTCATGAGGAGCTGGCACCTACTGGTTTCTTCACAGCTATGAGGACTTTGGTGCCATTTTCCAGAGGTTTAACAGGGTGAAGATGCAGAAGCGTGGTGGCAAAATCTTTCTGGCTGCATGCAAAAAAGCAATGATTTACCAGAATAAAAATCAGAATTTGCAATGATCACAAGGAACTTTTTTACAGTGCTGGAATTTGAAGGAAATGAATGCTAGCACCTCTCAGACCACAAAACTCACTGTAATTCTTTTGTTTCCCTTCCTCCTTCAGTGCCCAAGTGCAGGAATGTTCATGAGCCCTCTCTCCTGTGCTGATCTCAGTGCCTTGTTTGGCTGTCCAGGGCCTGCATTCCAGCAGGATCCCTGCTGCAGTGATATCCCTAAATTATTGTGAAACCAAAGCCAAGCAGTTCAGAATGCTCTCCTACTATCTTGCAAACTCAAAGGAAATAAAAATAATCCTCCAAATGTTTCACTCAGAGTTGCAAATTAATTCATCTGATATATTTTGGTAATTTTCTTGACAACCATTTACAGGACAGACTATTGAAATGTTTTCTGAAAAATTATGCATTTTTTTTCTGCAACCATAAATACTTAGTTTTTTCCTAGATTATTTTAACTACAGTAATCAGGTTTTCTGGGTGACCTAGCATATTTATATGGATAAAATGATGAAAATAATCAATGGAGAATGGTAAGAGTAGAGTAAAAAAATAAACTAGATTTACTAGCACAATATGTTATTGACCTAATGAGATTAGATTGTATTCCCAATTGCACTTCAGGGAGTATAATTCAATCTGTACTCACTTGCAGTCGTTTAAAACACTCCTTTTGTTCTCAATGCTATTCAAATGGCTGAGTTTTTTTCAAAGAGGCATCTACAGCAAGTCTCTGTTTCAGAAGGGGCTGGGGGTGCCTGGATGGGTCCTGTTCCTACAGATTATCCCACAAACATAGAATAATTGACTCAGTGGAACCTCAGGAGATGACCAAATCCAATCTTTGGTTCACAGTGACTCTAATGCCAGTGGTTAATCAGGTCAGCTGTGGATTTGTCCAGAAAAGTCTTGAAAACCTCTGAAAAAAGGAATTAATATAAAATCTATGGCACGTTCCCCACCTGGTGCAGAGCTTTTCCACAGTCTGCAGACTCAACCTGCCCAACTGGTTTGATTTGCTCTTTTAAGGAAGCTGAGAAGAGTTTGGCTCTGACAAACTGCTTTACAAGTAATTTTAGGCTCCTGTTAGGTTTTCCTTAGCTTTTTCTCTGCCAGACTGTGCATGTCTGTACCCTCTCTATACCCCTTTGTCACCACGGCATCAGCAGGACCTTCTTCATTTTTACATCTTACTTAAACTGGAGGAGAACCAAACTGGGTGCTGTTATAGTCTGAGAAAAAACTACTTAAATAGCTGATCCAACAGAGCAATTACTCATGAGAATACCTGAAAATATCTGCCTCTATACATTACTTTTTTATACCAGCTGCAGTGCTTCTGGTGTTCCTGTCAAGTGTTAGCACTAGACACATGAAAAGAGTTGGAAGCTACAGGCTTTTTCATTAATCAGTAATATTAAATTAGTTGGATAAATATTGCTGTGCTGGCAGAAATTCAAGGCAGTCTGAAAAGGAAGCAAAAACTGATCTCAGCTTGAATGAAGATACTGGTCTGAGTTCCCATGGGGGGATGTTTAATGAGGAGGCAAAGCACTTTTTGTGGAGGTATTGGCAAATATACTGGGTCAGGGGAATTTTTAGACTCCTTAGGAGAGCTGTGGTATTTGATTTGGGAATGGTTTTGGGAATTTTTCAGGTATCCTTTACTAAGAAGCAGCTTTCTCAGACATGGCAGGATTTTGGGCGTGGTCTCGTGCAGAGGCAGGAGCTGGACTCAATATCTCAATCTCTGATTCTGTGATTGATTTGCTGTTATTGGGATAGCACTTCAGAAAAGGGCCAGGGGGAAAAATAAAGGTATTTGTCAACCAGATACTCTAGGGAGATGTGTTTTAAATCTTAGGATTTAAAGTGTTTGCCTGTGTTCGAAACAAAGTATTGATTGCCACTGTAATCAAAGAAAGATTTTATTGGTTCTCACAAGTACTTTCCAAGCAAACAAGGTGAGGGTTAGTGAAATGGCTTTCCATGCTGCAGTAGGAGTTATATTTATTGATGTTTCCCAGAGTCATCTGGACTTTGTGTGGGATAAAGGCTCTTCTCAATCAAATTTTATGGCCTGGCTTTATGTGACTAATGATTTTGAAATAGATAGTTTGAAAATAATATTGTATATTGCTTACATAACTGCATAGAGGTTAATATTTATTACACTTAAGATTTTTAGCAGTGAGTCAATGAATATCCCAGAATTGTTTGGCTTATTTTTATTTCCTTTCCTATTTTCTGAATCACAGAGCTGTATATATTCTGTGCCTGTAAACTAAAATATAACACAATGTTAAGAATGCTTTTCTTTTCAGAGGTTTGCTGGTCATATAGGAGAGTTTGTTAGCAGGGTTTACTCAGCTTGGTAATAGTGGAGTGGAATTGTCAAACACTGGATCAATTGTTCTCCTTAATCAATAAATCTGTCTCTGAACTGGTTTTAGGGCAAAAGCATATTTATAGACTGAAGAGTAAAACTGGCCTGTAGTTTACCTGCTAATTGAAATGATTGTGCACAGCAGTGTTTATATTTTGTTGCCTCTCATTTGTGCTGCTTTTTTCACCTCATGAATTCTGTCCTTGTGTGAAATATCACTGTACATCATGCAGAGAGTGTAATTCAGCCCCTTCTCATGTCAGACTTGTGAGCATTAGAGCAATATTATCATTTTTCTAGGGCTAAGCCACTGAACCACAGTGGTTTGTGTCATTATCTTTATAACTTGGCAAATATGGCCAATCCTTTCGACTCCTGAATTATCAGATGTTTTATGAGCAGATTTCTTTTTTTTTTTTTGGTGATGTATTTCATTGCAAGGAAATTATATTTAAGCAGAAGTCATTGCCTGAATTCACACTATTGGTTATTGCCTGTGGTGACAGTGCAGGATTGCATTATGCTTTATGACTTTTTGTCTTCTTGAATAATGACATTTCTGTTTAACAAAAACTGTGCTGGAGCCTCAATCAAGATTGCTGAGTGTGATATGAACTAGAGGGTTAATCAGAAATTCCTCAGAGAGTAGTAAAGCATACATGTTTTACATTCATGGACACTGAACCAGATCAATTTTTTTAATGGTATGGATCTTTTTTGCTTTATTAAATGATAGAGCTGGCCATATATATTCTTGTCATTAATCAATAATTTCTACTGTTTTAATTTTGTGTTATGAAAGGCAAGAAAGCTCATCTGACTTAGGGAATACTGAGTTGACTCAGGTAAATGATTGCCAAGGGATGGCGATTTATTATGAAATCTGGGAAAGATCAGAGTGAATCTTCCCACTCAATCTTTTTTTTTTTTTTTTTAATCAAGCAGAATCAGATTTGCCAAGTAATGGAAACAAAAAGCCTCCACTTAAGTCAATTATTTCAATCTCAATTAAAAATAATGTTCTTGTCAGGCTGTTTTTAATCTAAGTAGTTCTGCTGGTCTGAGCCTGCTGCTTTGTGTACTCAACACCTCTATTTCAATGGTATTAACGATATGAAACTTTGGATAGGTTTAGGCAATGCATAAATCTCTGTAAGAGATAAGGATAAGAGGATAAGAGTCTCATCTGTTTACAGTAGTAAAGTTCTTTGCTGGGCTGGTACAAGTTAAACTGTACCTCTATCATATGATACAAAACACCACGATAAATTTTAATTTTTTTTTTTTTTTTTAATACAAGAGATGATTTGTGTTGAATTACCCATTATACTTAAATGTATTTTTACTTTGGTAGCTAAGGCAAGGCATATTGTAGAGGTATATTTTAGTTTGATAGATCAGAAATAAATGTCATGCGTTTACCATTTTCAGGACTGCTTTTCGTTTATCAACCTTCAGGATAATCTTTAGGTTTGTATTTGAGGGATGCGTTATTTACAAGGTCATTTAAGTGGTGGGCATTGGTGTGGGATTACAATAATAAATAATAATGATTCTAGTAGAGTGTTCAATTGTTGAACTTTTTCATATTAGTGTGCTTAAAGGTAAGGAATAGTAAGAAGTAGTAATATTATTAATTGCATTAATCAGGAAGTTCCCAGTTCTGTGGAACAGAGTAGCTTGGTTGTGAATCTCTTGTACTCTAGAACTTCATCCAGACTGAACCAAAGCTCCCTAACTATTCCTTCATCTGAGAGGTGGAAGCAAAGATGTAACCAGGAAACAGTGTACAAGGTGAGAACTGCAGCAGCTCAGTGGAGTCAAAGGTGCATGAAAAGGGAACACAGTAAATGTAGTTTATGTGCAGAGCAGGTGTTGGTTAAGCCTTAGGTTGGAGATTCAGCCACATTTTCCTTTCAGAGTGGCTCTCCCTGTGCTTTAATGTGAGCATAAACATTTCCAGATCTCGGCAAATGCACCAATCATCTTCAATTTATGGAGGGGAACATGGCATGGGCTGTTATTTTGGGAAGTAATGAACCAAAGCCCCTTGGCTTTAGCTGTGGCTCAGCAAAACTCTTCAAGATAACGCTGCTTGGTTGCATCTGGGTTCTTGACTGCACAGACTGGTTTGGTTTGGGATTGTTTGCTGTTTTTTTTTTTAATCTCAAAACCCAGGATGGAGTCCCCCCTGGCAAACTGCCCTCAGGGATAAGGGAAGATAATAGAAAAGAGTTGATGGCTTTTAAAAGAAATGTTTCTTACAGCACAAGAATTCCTGATTCTCATGTGTTGAAAGGTGAGGCAGTAGAATTATGTGACTGAGTTAGGAGCTCCTGGTGGAACTGAAGTACAATGAGGAATCAGTCCTGGGAACAGAATAGGGATGTTGCTAGAGTGGGATCAGGAAAGGTAAAGTTTGGAATTAGTCATCATTTGGAGTTTGGAATTAGTCAAGGAATTTGAAGAACCAAAGGAAAAGCTTCTACTGGCACGTTGGTCAGAAAAGAGAGAATTAAGAAAATATACCCACTCACCCACTGCCAAATAAATAAGAGGAAATCAAGTGGCAACCAGCATGGAGAAGGCTGGGGAGGTTTTACTCACAACCACTTTTCCCACATCTCTCTGAGCCTCAAAGCAGGGACTGGGCAAACCAAATCGCTCCTGTTTAGGAGGAGGTTGGGTTTGAGACCACCTGAGGAACCTGATCCTGCACAAGTCCATGGGAAATGAACAAGTGTGTCCCAGGGTCCTGAGGGAATTGTCAGATGTAATTGCTAGGACATGCTCCATGATATTTGAAATGTGGTGGCAGTCAAAGGCCTCAGTGATTGGAGAAAAAAAAAAAAAATTAAAAGGGTAATACGAAGATTCTGTGATTTGGAGATGCTTGACTTGGATAATTTGAGGAAATATTTTCATTTAAAATAATCAATGCGTCCTAAAAGGAAGTTTTGATAGATTTCTTTCCTAGTCTATCACTTTAAAACGTTGGGCATGGAATGGTGTTTTTCAAGAACTTGAATCTCCTCAGAAAGATAAAATGGTTTGTGTTTCACATACAAATACCTCAGCCCAGCTCTTGGTGACCAGACCTTTTAAACTTTGTTGATGTTGGAATATTTGGGGTTTGTTGAGTCTGAAAGCTTCACAGAGCACATTATAAATCCATGAGTGTGTATGTGTGACCTGCATTGCTACCTTGGCTTGTTTTAAAGTGTATTTATAAGTGTATACATGCAGCGCCCCTTCTAGCAGAGCTCTAATAATATGTGAAAATGTGGTGAATAACTGAAAAGATTATATTTTCTGGGTCTTTTATTACTGTAAAACATAAAAAGGAGCTTTGTGGTCCTCCTTATAGCTAATAGTGGGGATAGATGTTTACAGATATATATATATTAAAATACTTACTCATCTACTTATAAATCATCATAAAGAGGTAGCAACTTTATGGAAGTAAAATCAATACAAATTGCATATGGCTCTTGGGATAGATTTTATAAACTGGGTGTTTTTCTTGTAGTAACATAAACATCTATGAATATTAAGCCACTTTTTTTGCAATTCAATTTTAATCTTTCAAATATAGAACAGGGACTATTTTCCCCTTACTATGTAATTTCAATTCCCAGTTTTGCTGATGGCATTTATGATCATAAATAGAGATATTAAAAAATAGAGGCACAAAAGTTGCTGAAGTGATTTGCTGAGCAGACTGCATGTGCATAAGTGAAAGATGCTTGAGTACACTTAGAACTTTAAAAAATGGTCTCCTTGATCAGTTCTTTTCATAGTGAGGATTATGGACATTTACTGGATTACAGCAAATATAACTGACATTGTGAGCCTTGCAGAGATTCAATTTGAGTGTGTTTTTTGTGTCATTTGGGGCTCCATGAAATAATCAATCCAGAAGTAGTGTTAGCAATAGAAACAATTTAGGAAGTTGTATTTTAAAGCACTTAATTCTGCTAAGAATTTGTCTTGTGGGGTTTCTTCATTTCCTTGCTAATTTTACAGTTTGTTGGTTGTATGTGCCTGCACATCCAGATCTGTCCCTTGGGAAGGGAATGGATGTGGCCTGGATGTGGGAGTTGCTTGCAACCAGTACTTTAGGAAATATTTGAAAAACAATTATAGTGGAATAATAACAATTTTAATCCCAGCAGAGAAAAGAAAGGTGTTTGTTGGAAGTCATATTTCAAGAGTGTAAAAGGTAAAACACTCATATTGCTGGAATGGAGACTGACTGTGGAGACATTTGATGAACTTCAGTGCCATTTTTTACAGTACAACTTTATTCCTGAAAATTTTGCACTTGTCCAGTTTTGCTGAGATTTCTGCAGGGCATTAATTTGCTTGCAAAGTTTCTGCATTTTTAAAATTACCCAAAGAATGCAGCTGACATTAATCATGAGGTGAAGAGCCTTTGCTCAGAGTGACAATAGGGCTGTGCATCTTAGTCAAGAATTGCACACCAGCTGAATTGACTGGAGTGAAATAATTTCAGAAGATAAAACACAGAGGGCTCTAATCCTATTAAAGCATGTCAGTAAATAATAGGTTTTTGTTACTGCTGTAATTTCCAAAATTTCTGAGGTATTTAGTTAAACACTTAGAGGGGCTAATTGTAAATGATATATACCCATAGTTAATTTGGTTAATAAAAATGGTAATACCTGTGCAAAAGAGAACTGTTTTCAATGCTGTAATGTTATTGCATTGTGGAAAACAGCATAATAAGGCAAGAAAACCCTAGGTATATGTAAGTTCAGATTCAATTTCCTCTGGATTAAGAAATACTGTCTGTGTGTGGGTACCACTTTTAAAGGCAGAACTACCTTTTACTGTATTATTTACTTTGATTATTAATTGCAAGTGTAAAATTGAACTAAGATTTCTGTAATTTTCACAAACTGAAATCAGATTTTTAAGCCGATTCTGAAACTGTAGTTACTTCTGAGCTTTTTCCTTGTACTTCTCTATAGTGATTATTCATGGCCTGAGTGCATCAAAACAAAAATAGGGCAGAGAGAGCTGAAACTGTCCTTGTCTACCCTGGAATATTCTGTGTCATACTCAGATCTTTCTGTGCTTCCATTCAGGACTAGAAAATATTTCTGGAGTCAGAATTCATTTTCATCTTTGAGATGCATGGCTGAGTTAGAAGAAATTATAGGGAAGAGTCTTAGGAATAATCAGAACCCAATGGTCATATTTCTGAATTTACTACTTGTATTTCTTTTTCCTGACTAATTTCCTAAGGAACTGAGCACATGTGAGAACACAGCCTGACTCCCTGCTTGTTCATGATGTTGACAGCACAAAAATTTAATCTGTAATGTCTACTTGTGTGAAACCTTTTGTATGGCATTTATTTTCACTTTATAGGTAGGCTTTTGCTATATTAACATTGCTACTGCAGCTGTGGGCAAATCATGTTTATTGGTGGTGTTTTCCTGTATTTTTAGGCTTTTGTCTTCTTTTTTTTTTGATAGTAAATACAAATATTATGTCTCAATATGAGCAGAGTGCATTTTGAACATTTAGCCACTTTCTTACATGGACATCAGTGAAGAACATTATTTAAATCAGGTCCGTTTCCTAAGTTGTGGAAAATTCAGTGTGGAAGATGGAGAATAAAAGAAAAATGCATTTAGTAAAATGCAGCTGCATTAAATGATGTATTTAAGAGACACCAGCTCAGATCTCTACAGAAGTGTTTTGCTGTTTTGTTTTTTGCCTTGCCGGATGAAAATGTAGCACTCAGGAAACATGGATAATTCAGCTAGCAAGTAAGATAGAAACTAGTAGAAATGAAACAAACTCCTGCTTTAAAGTCCCATAACAAAGTCAAAATCTTTCTGGACAGATCCTGATAACTCAGTTTTCAGCCTGGGAACTGAGAATGTAGAATGTTGTGGGCATGTAGAAGCATATTTGGGGGTTTTATTCTGTGTGTGTGCTGAGATTCTCACAGCTGGAATTCACTGCTCTGCCCCTCAGCTTTCCTTTCTGATCCTCTTCTGCTCATGTGGATTTAACAGACAGCAGCCAACTACAGCACCATTATATGAGTGATTTTGCAGTGTTCCTTTTTTTCTTCCATATTGGAAATATGGACAGTTAGAACGCAGGTTTTGAATGGTAAAAGCCTGCTTTTAACATCTGCTTTTCAATATTCTCTGTTGAATTTGTACCTATATTTAGAATAATCCTTGAAACCTTTGAGCCTGCCTGAGAGTTTCATCTCAGAATATTGTGTTCCACTGTGACATGAGGCAGATGGATGTGAGATTTCTGTTGTTCTTTTCTCCCATGGGTTTGTGCACATCTAAACCATAGTCTGGAATTAAAAGAGATGAGACTGCAAAGAAAGGACTTGGCACTAGGGATGGTGTGTGCTGTCACTATAGAAAGCCAGCCCAAACTGGTCGTGGTGTGAGCAGCAGGGGCAAAACAAGTTCTGATTTATTTGTAAGATTATTTTTTGAGGTCTCTCATAAAGCCTCAGTCTGTCAAAAATTGGAAATTAGGACAAACTAATAAGGTGAATATTATATTTTCAAATACTGAAAATATTCAATAATTTTACTTCGTGAATGAGAAATGGTATTCTGAGAAAAATTCAACTCTGCAAGAAGTGATAACCACCTCCACCTATCCCTTCATGTCTTTTACAACATGAAAATTTCAACATAGGCATATTTCAGCCTCCTTATATGGGCTATTACTAAATTATCCTCTTATGGGTTTTAATTAAGTATAATAGTTTTAAGTTTTCCTGTTCTAGACAAGATTTATATATATATATGTTATATATATAATATATATAATACATATATATAATATGTATCATATATATAACATAAATTATACATATAATATATATTATATATAATATATATTATATATATTATATATATTATATATATTATATATATATTATATATTGTATATATATATGTATATATAGGATATATATATATATATATATGTTCTATATATAATCTTTCTTATCTACCACTAGTTAGGTGTTCTGAAGAAAATAATCAGAAAACAGGTTTTGTGCTAATTCAGTCAGCCATGTTAGTAGGTGTTATAACAATATTATTCTGGAGTGGTGTTTTATTGGTTTTGTTGGGTTTTTTACTGTGATAGAGCTTACTCAGAGAAATGAGATGATATCTGATTCTCTGGTTCCCTCCTTTGGTAAATATAACCAGACTAAAAATGTCTGGAAATGTGAGATCACCAAGGAATCAGCCTTATATTTCTTTTCACTGCTGTTAGTTTCATGTATCTCCATAATACATTTTTTCCTACAGTAAATAAAACTCTTGAATAGTCATAAAGTATGAGACAGAAGAAAGAAATAATCAGCAGAGCACATAAATGTCGTGCAATCCCTCCGTGCAAGAGATCATCTGAGCACAGGGAAATCACCACTCGCTCCTGTGGATGCTCTGAGCTGACTAATGAGTCAGGGTGCCTGTGAGGTGATGGAAATTGCTTGGAAAAGTCACCTGCAAGGCTGCCTTTTATGTAGATTTTTCTCTAATAGTTTATTTAAGATTCACTAGTGAATTGTGCTCCCACCAGGCTTCACAGAGCTCTCCCTGCTAGCACACACACACAAACACTGCAAAGACAAATGCTGCACCACACACCTTGCAGGTTGTTCTGAACAGGGCCATTTCTACCTCAATAACAATTTCTTCTGGAGATTTACTATGCTGCAGGAATGGCTCTATGTGAAATCTTGTGAATTTGGAATATTCATGTAAGATAAATTACTTTTAAATTGAATTTCAGGAATGCAATTGATTGTGTTTGCCTGGGAAGAATAAGGAATTATCCACACAGTTATCTATAACTTAGAAATGCTGCTTCTGCACAAGTAGCAGAATAATTTGGGGATGTTTCTGATAAAGGGCAGTATATTTCACATTGCCTTAGATTACTTGAGAAGCAGAAATGCAATGTTTTGGTAAAGTATATTTTCAATCCATCTTGTAAAAGTAAGGTAAAGTTTGAATTTTCAAGTTATAAAAGTAGAAGTATGAAAAAGTTTCTATCTTCATCTCTGAGACTTTTCTTCTTAAAATCTTTGCACCAAAGACTTCTTTGTTGCAGGTTGTTGTTTTCTTTCCTAGTCAGCATAGGTTGGAATTTACTGCATTCCTTAGAACATTGCTCCAATGTATGTTATTGACTAGAATTTTCCAATGGTTATGAAAAAGAAAAAAAAAAAACCCAGAACAGTCATAAGACGTGAAATTGAATAAGTGGCTTGATTTTATTCTGGCATTCTACATGCCTAGCTGTAAGACCTTTTCTGCATCTGTCAACAGGGAAATCATTCTTGCAAATTATTGAGTGGGAGTAAAAGGTAAAATCCATCCAGGAGAGACAAGAACATTGGAAGGTCCCTTAATCAGTTTTCTAATTTACAGTGAAAATAGATTTTTTTATTAGTCAGGAGTAACTGGCAACATAACATGGTGTTACTCACTTGAAAAAATAATTTGGTTTTGATTGGGAAGGAATCAGCTGCTTTCTGAATGCTGGGTTAACAATAAATATCTTGCTTATGAAGCAGAAATTTACTTCATCAAATGAGTGAAGAAAGAAACACAAATGAACACAATAAACAAGATTTTCTGAAAAAAGGCAACACAGTTGGATTTGATTTGAAGAGAGGAATAGCAGACATATGCCATGTGTCATTACAGGAGAGAACTGGCGACAGTATTATTCATTATGTGGTTTCAGAGTGCCCTAAATTGGAGTATGAGATTATTGGAAGTGGTTGATTTCCCCAGATTACTGCTTAATAGTGACTAAAGGGCCCACATTACTCATATTTGCAAAGAAAATAGTGCCAAAAAGCAGCAGTGGTTGACTGGAATGAAATGTGGAGCCCTCAGGGTTTTAGCTTGAGATGCAGCTTAATTGTGTGTCTCTTGTTTAATACAAATGTCCCCGAGTCTCTGAGGCTGCTGTGCTCTCAGCACTTGCAAATTGATCCAGCACTTTCCAAACTATTTACTGGGGATTTTTTCTTCACTGCTTTCTCAACAAATTATTATAATGACTTCACAGACCCAAGTAGGTTTCCCTGTTTCTGGCTGTTTCTCGTTACCAAATTCCTTCATCTTCCTGCCAGCTTTTGTTTATTTTCTTTATCTGCTTAAATTTCTGAAATGCCATGGTTGGAAAAGGGTTAGAGCCTGATGTCATCACTGCAACTTTCCTTCTGCACTTCTAGAAAAACAGGGAAAAATGACCCAACTGGGATTAGGATGTGTTTGCTGTCCTGCAGGTGATGTGCTGCCTCTTCACACTGAAATATAAGTGTGGTGAATTGCTTTTAACTAAAGTAATTCATATCTTCAAGCAAAATTGCTAAAGTACTTTCAGAAAGTGTTTGTGCTGTGAAGTTTCTTATACTTTCAGGGGCATATATTGCTCTACTTGGACAATGTTTTGCTAAATTGGTTGTGGAGTGTGACAGTGTTCACAGGGGTCCCAGGATGAGGAAGAGATGAGGATCTGACTCCATGTTGCAGAAGGCTTGATTTATTATTTTATGAAATATGTTATATTAAAACTGAAGAATAGAAGAAAGGATTTCATCAGAAGGCCAGCTAAGAATAGAAAAAGAAGGAATGATAACAAAGGATCGTGGCTTGGACAGAGAGCCCAAGCCAGCTGGCTGTGATTGGCCATTAATTAGAAGCAACCACATGAGACCAATCACAGATGCACCTGTTGCATTCCACAGCAGCAGATAACCATTGTTTACATTTTGTTCCTGAGGCCTCTCAGCTTCTCAGGAGGAAAAATGTTAAAGAAAAGATTTTTCAGAAAATATCATGGCTACAGTGGGGTATACACAGAGCATTCTTGAAGAAAAGCTAAATTAGAAACAACATGAAATTTTCACAAATTTAACCCCCCCCCAAAAAAAGTTGTATTTCTTTCACAATATTTATAATTTCTCTACCAGATACAATGAAACTAAGTGAAAATACTACATTGCAGTTAAATAAAATGAATTTTTTGTGTGAAGGTGCTGGACTGATGTGCAGAGGGATGAGTTGGAGTTCAGTGCTGTGTTGAATTTCACAGGACTTCTGTGATTCTATTCCCAGGTGATGAAAGGGAAATGAAAGTACTTCCTTCTTGCCTAGTGAAAATTTCAGGTCTAAGTAGGCAAGACTTTTACATAGAAATACCTTGGGAAAGACCCTAAAAATTCATCTTGTCCATCTCCTTTAATTAACTAGACCTGGAACTAAGGTATTGAAATTCTCTATTACAAACAGGGAGATGAGCAAAGGAAGAAATTATTCCTGCATTGTGATCCTGATCTCTGCCTTTCCTGCAATACCTCACACATTTGAATAAGGTTTAAAACAAGCTCCACATTGTGGAAATTATGTTTCCAGGTTTTGAATTCAGAGGGATTGCTGAAGTCTTTGAGTTAACATGTTGACTCAGGAAGTACCTAGGATTAACTGCTAAAACCTGTAAATATTAACAAACTAAAACCAAGATTTTAAACATATTCAAAATAAACTGAACTGTTCAGCAGATCCCTGAGTAGTGCCTCTTGTAATACTTTGGCATTGTTGTGTTCTTCAAAGAGAAAATTACTGAGAAGGATTTTTGTTATTTTTTCCTTTAGCATAAAAGATTAAATTGCTGCCTTACAGTGTTCAACAAAATTTCCAATGAATGTTTATAACGTCTGTTGATCAGAGTTTTTCCTAGTATTTTTGAGAGACATTGCTCCCTGAATTCAGCCACTTAAACGAATTAATTTATGACATTTTATTAATTTTAAATTTCTCCTTTTTAAAAATTACATTTGCAGTTGATATTTCTACAGTGCAATGAAATGGTAACTGTGCACCAAGGAACATAATCCTGGAGAATCCTTGAAATGTTGTGCAAGAAATACAATGGCTTAAAATCAGTAGGGGTGTATGAGGTGATTTGATATGAGCATTTTTAATGTATGGGAGAAATTCAAGATGCAGAGAGAAATTGCTTGAGTTCACTTTAAGATGAAAACTCAAAATTTGGATATAAAAAATTTCTAGGAGGAAAACTATGTAAAAAGCTACAAATTACATTTGAATATCTGAAGGACTAATTAAAGCAAGCATGCATGATCATGAACTAAGTTTTTATTGATCAGTTATTAGGTGATGAAAGCTCCATTCCATTGCTCTGTGTAAAACCCCACTGAACCCCATTTTCCTTCCACTTCTGTGTGAAATTAAAGTTTTTCAAGGTTATGTTTTTCCCCCTGTACAGTTTAATATTGTTCTTCTACCCCCTGGGCAAAGCAAGAACATCTTTGGTTACGGTTTTTCTAAATCAAATATGCTTTCACTGTATCAGGATTACAGGAGAACAAGTGTGGGAACCTTGGAACAAGGGCTGAGATGCACTCTGGGTTTGGTCTCACAGACCACCTCTTCTCCTGCCCTCTGGAAAGGATGTTAGAACTGATTTAATGGCATTTAATGGTGTTCTGGATGTCAGAGCAGATGGTACCTGTCAGTCTTGGGTTCCTGTGAAAGCTGAGGGCAGGTGTTCTAAACCTGATTGCACTGGTTAGTTACTGTCACAAATATCACTTACATGCTTTGTGCCTCAAAACTCCCATCAGAAAAGCCTGGTTGTTATTTAGCAGCCTCAGACAGTATATGTATTAATTGGAAGTTTAATCTAATTAAAATACTCATGTCAAGTAAATATACTATTTGCATTTGGTCTTCCATTGGAACTCAGATCAGGTATTAATTACTGTCCAAATATTGCATGTTTTTTGTTGAGTGGTTACATGCCACTAACCTTTTCCTTACACAGTTATTGTCTCACCTTTGTAATATTCTCTTGTCACTTTTTCTCCTGGCCAATGGATGTGGTGCTTTAGCCATTCCACTTGCTGCAAGCCTCATGCTGTCAATGTTCACATCTCTTAATGCTGTGTCTCAAAATGCAGTGTGTGAGGGAATGCTAATTGAAATTACTGTACTTATTCAATTGAAATTACTGTATTTATTCAATTGAAATGGCTATAGTTATTCCATTGAAATTGCTGTCTGTTTTTCTCTGGCAGGAGAAGTACCAGTGCAGTGTAGCAGTGTGTCTCAGGGCTGGGGAGGGTGGAATCCACATGCACAAGAGCAGCAATCCACTTTGTGCTGCACATAACAGGAGACAGCACTTTGCTGGGAGCAATGGCTTTCATGTCTGCTCTGTTGTGTGATGCCAGAGCCTAAGGCACTCAGATAACACATATTAATAGGGACAAAACTTCCAATGTTCTGGGAGTAAATATTCACCACTTCCATGTTAATCCATCCACTTTGATTGTGGGATGTGAAACCAAATGGAGAGGTGTCTGCTTCTCTGCAGAGGGAATGTTTGAAAGTTGAACTGGCTGCAGCAAATGGGCAAAGCAGCAGTGCTGGGAGCATGGAGCTGTGCAAGGGGAGCAAATTCATGTCACCTGCACCTCTGGGAGTTATTGGAGAACCCCAATTATATGTGTCTCTGGAAAGAATCTGTGTTTTCCCTGTACTTTCCACAAAACAACAGCTAATCTGGATTTCAGGTTCACAGCAGGAGGTTTCTGCTGAGGGTTTGCATAACTTGCACAATATTCTCGGGTCTTGCTTATTCTGTTGGCTGAAAACTAAACCTTTTCCAAAAGCTAGAAACTTATATTCTTTATATAAATGAAATGTGTCCTTCTCATTGCTGTGTAGGTTTATCAGTGATCCTTTCAATGTAGGAACGAGCTGGCTTTGCCATAAAAGCAGACACACCTGGGAGAGCTTTGCTGGTCTGTAATCAGTGCAGCTGCAAGCTAAACTTATCATTTAATGTCATTAACAGCAGTTTGTGCTAATAAAAACTTCTTGTGAGCTTCACTCTTCCCAGGAATGCAGCACCCACTGGTATGTTCTTGTTTCCAGACTCACCAGAGCATGGCAATGGTGCCTGTTATGGCAGGGCACAGAACAGGGACCAGGGGAAAGGAGAGCAGCTCAAGCAGTTTTGCTCCAGCACATGGATTTTGTGCCAAAGAATGAAATAATGTCCTAATGATGTTTAGTTGAGCTCTAATAATGATCTAAATGTAACCTGCTGTATTGCTTTGGGTGTTTTACTGGCTGTAGGACAGCTCAAATCTAATGGTTTCAAGGTAGGTGATATTGCATAATCAAAGATAGTGTGAAGCAGAGTTTGTCTGCATGGCTTTGAGTTTGGGGCAGAGTTATGCCCATTGACAGTAACAATTTGCTAAAATTTTTGGGAATATCTTATAGCAACATGGACTATCTGTATGTAATGCCCTTGTACATAAAATATGTGGGTTTCTATAAGAAATCTCTTGGATAAGTTTTGAAAAAGGCGTTGCCTGTTCTCTAGAAAATAAGTTTGTTCATTTGAAAGAGCATGTGAAGTACTTCAAATGAAAGGATTTTAGACAATCCTGTAAGATGCAGTAAGAAATCTGATGAAGAACCATGGAAAATTTGAAAGTAAAATCTTGTTCTGTGGTCTGCATTTTAGCATGAAAAGCACAAGCCTGTAGTGTGTGTGTTTGTAGCTCTACTTTGCCTGATTTCTCCTCCAGTGTCAAAACCTTAAAACCCTGCAATAATTTTATTCCATTTTCCACTCACTTCACTATGAGACTAAAAGGATTTTAATTAGACCCACTGCACAAGCTGCATGAGAGCATCAGCAGTGCCTGCTCATGAAATGAAAAAGGAAATGAAGCAAAAAGATGCTCGAGTCTGGGGCACGTTTTATTGGGGTTGGCAGTGGTAACTTATTTAGCAGGGAAGAGGCTCTCTCTTCAAACCCTGAATTACTGCTCAGCACTGGGCTCAGTGTCATGCACAGGTTGCATTAGAATATCAGAAATACTCTGGCTTTCCCTTGGAAGTTTCTGTTAAGCAGTATTTTGGCTAGCACAAAAATTACATGTAAAATGTGTTGTTTTCATTCCTCCTGGTTTTTCCCGTTCAGGTTGCAATAAGAGATTTTGTCATTTAGAGCAATGTTATCAATGTGACATTCACAAATCTGGACACCATGGAGTAGCATTAAAATTTGTTCTTTTCAGAGAGGAAATAATCAAGTTCTAAAAATTATTTAACGTTTTCAACTATGAATAAAACTGGTTAAATTACATTGAAATGCCCAGATGTAGTGTGAAGTTATAGCAAATAGAACAAGAACTGCCATCATTACAGCTCTGAAATATTTTGTAGCAGTCTGTTGGGCCTCATTTTGTAATTCACTAATTTGATACTCAAATTCTGTTTGATGTTGTTCCTGCAGCATCCCTACCTAAATTAGCAGTACTGAATTATAACCTAATAGACCCATCTTCCACCCACACTTTAATTTGTCAGAAACTATTAAAAATTACTCATTTATTATTTAGCAAACCATTATTGTGTGTTTCCTCTGATCTGTAAGCAAAAATTCAAGGCATTAAAAAAAAAATTAGAAAATGGCAATGTAGGTTGATGTGAAATCATCACTTCCCAACAATTAATAGCTGCATAAATGTATGAAGCCAAGCAGGCTTTTAAAACTTATTTTTAATTTTATTCTTATGCTTGGTGAGTATGAAATGGCCTGTTTTTCTTTGGGAGGAAGGACTCACATTTAGTAGGTGCATTTCTCTGCTGCTCTGCGTTCCCACACAGGGCTTGGTGCCTGAGCAAAATCTGTGGTCATTATGTGAAGCAGAACTTTCCAGTGTCTGGTTCTTTAATCCATTTATCAATTATTTTTATTAGAATTACTTTTTGTATTTCTGGTATGGTCAAAACTTTAAAAATGTATTTGACTTCTTTCTTCCTCACTCCCCCCCCTAAATCAGGCAGGTGTTGTCACTTGTTTCCTGCAGGGCACAAAGGATCACATTCAATCCCTCTTGCTTCAACTGGATTTATCTCAGGAACCTTAGCTTGAGTCTCCTCCCAAGATTAAAGTTATTAATATTCATTTAGCTCATGTTACCTCAGAAAGTAACAGGCTAAGATGCCCCTCAAACTTTGTCAAGTTTTTCTCCCCATCAGATATTGCAATCTAATAATAAGCCAAGAACTTGTAGTTCTTGCAAGACATTTCACACACCCCCTTCCCAAGGAAAATATTGTGTGGGCAGTATAATGTTCCATTGCAGTTCCAAAGTTCTGCCTCCTTAGAGCAGCAGGGCAGAGGTGTCGAAGGACTTTATTTCGAGCATTATTTGCTTTTATTGGAGCAGGCAAGCCAATGAATTAATTTAGCTGCTGAAAGGAGTCATGGTTTTATTTGTGGCAGTTTGTTCCCCATGTTTAATTGTCTCCCAGTCCCTAAACAGTCCCTGCTTTGCCTTCATGTGTGTACCTTCAGATACCTCGTGGTGACTTGAGAAAAGCTTTAACCTGAGACAAAAGGTTTGCAGTCTTTGATATTATCCAAAATAACTGATGCAGGGAGCAGTCAACTATCTCCTCTCTGTCTTGTTATTTTGGTTTTTTAATTTTTTTTAATGTCACCCATCTTATTGGCAAACAAAGAATGAGTCCAGGCTTTGGGGCTGGATGCAGGGAAATACCAAGGATTGGTTTATGGATGTGAGTTCAGAACTGTTACAGGAAGGCAGAGACCCCGAGGTCAGAAGGTGGCAGAGGCTGAAGGTTTTTCTCATTTGATTGCTGTGGTTCATGTTGTGTCTCCTGTCTCTGGAGGAGCAGTTTCCCTGCTCTGGGATTGGTGTGGTGGCCTGTACAATTCATCCCATCTCCTGGAGTAATTTATATTAATGTGGTCTGCTTAGAGCCATTCCTGGAGGAACACACAGGTAAACACTTGACTTGGAGCAGGGAAGTGACGTTTTTTGTCATTTATTTTGTGCTCAGTCATCAGTTCTACAGTGGTTTGTTAATGCCTTGAAGTGCAGATAAAGATGCAGCACAGAAATAATAGCACTTGAAATTTTGTGTCTGTAATTGCTGGTGTTAAATACATAACTGAAGGTTGGGGGTCAGTTTCCATAGTGTTCCTTCTTTTTTGATGCTTGAATCCTGGAGTTTAGAGCTGCCAGCTTGCCTGTCTTAAAGATGGTCTGGGCTTTATGGTGCACATTAAAAATTACAGCTCTCTCCCCTGGATATCTCCCACTGTGCTCCCAGAATCCACCTTTGAACACCAGCAATAATGACCTGCTTTCCCTGGGTCCTGGAAGCGTCACTGACACAAATTTGAGTTTTGGGTATTTAGAATGCCCGTAGGGAAGGGGGAAGTGTTTAAGGTGAACAGTGAGAACGTTTTTGGAGGCATTTTTTGGATTTTTTCCACCTTACTTTGCAGTAAGCCCCTGATGTCTGTATAGGAAAACACCTTAATATTTGTACACAAATGCTCACAGGGCACACCCACAGATGTGTCTTCCATTAAACCCAATTTGTGGGGTGGTTTTCCAGCACTCCCCAGCCATTGTTCACAGCCAGAAACAACCTACTCCTGTTGCCTGCTCCTGCAAGCACCAGCACATGCATTTTATTGAAGCTGAGCATAACAGACTCTGTTTGACATCTGTTGCTAACGCTGCAATCAGATCGATTGCTACCCTTAGTGCCAGTTTTCCACAAAAATTCCATTTTCTGGTTGCTTGTTTTTGGGTTTGGTTTTTCTTTTGTTAGTTTGTTTGTGTCTTAGGTTGTTTGTTTTGTTTCTGCTTAATTTTTGTTTGTTTGGGGTTTTTGCTTGTTTTGCGTTTGTTGGATTTGTTTCTTCATTTTTTACTTTCATCTACTTTTCAAAATAAACCTCAGAAAACCACTCCTGTTCTTGAGAAAAATTTTATGTTATAGGTAGTTATAAGTATATTAAATTTCCCTATTTGATTTGTTTTTCTTTTTTTAAATTAGTCAATGTAGTTAGCTTAGTAAGAGTTCACATATTCTATAGCAGTGCAAAGGACTGACTAATTGCAATATAATAAAAGGCAGAAATTTTGCTGATGCTTCTTAAAGTCAGTTGGAAATAGGAGTGCTTTGAATGTGTGATAAATGGGTTTTAGTTTTGTATATTGCTAATAAATAACAAATTATTTAAAAATCACCCTTTTCAGAATTAAATGCTTTCTCTTTGTGTTTAATTAAGACTTTTTCCCCTTTGAAACCTGTTTAGTGCTGAGCTGTTTCTGTGAAACTGGACCCAAATCCTTAGGATTTATTTGCCTTTAACAGACTGGAGACTTTAGTTAGCAAAATCTAGCCTTTTCAATCTAAACTAAAACTTCATTTTCTCTTGTATAGATTTATCAGCTGGCAAAGTACATGGTGTGCAGCAGCAAAGAGAACTTGCATGCTCTGCTAGTGAACAGCCAAGGGCTGTTATTTTCTTCAGTGTATTTCTTCTTAATTTCATGGCCAAAGACCACATGAAAAAAAAAAAACCAAAATAAAAGCAAACTGCTTTTCAGGCAAGAGGAAAAAGTGTTCTTGTTCACCAGAGGAAATGTCAGAAATGGAGTTTGAAGGAGGGGGGTAAAATATGTGGGAGTGAGAGAGAAATGTCTTGAATTTGTGGTAGGGAATGATGGGATGCAGTGAGAGTCAGTTACAGAAATCACCTTTTTTTAAGGCCTATCTACTTGGTGTGTGTGTATATATATATATATATATATATATATATATATATATATTTAACTGTATATTATATATTTTTTTATATATAATATATACACATTATATATATAATAATAGGTATTATATATAATATATTATATATATAATGTATATACATATATATATATATGTATATACATTATATACATATATATTATAACAACTGTAAATGAACCTTTTCAGCCCCTACTGAAACTTATTTAGAACCAATGAATAGGATATGTTTGTAAATCAGGAGTTGTAGAAATTGTGGCTGTTATCAGGACCTTGGATTGGACCCCCCAGCCCACAGGTGCACTCAGGGCAAGCAGGAATTATCATCCAACTGTTGTGAAGAGAGAGAAGAACTTTGAGAGGTACAAAGCTCCTCTGAATTTTAGGAAAATACATCCATAGATGAAGAATGCAAGAATTCTGCTTGCCCCAAAGCATTTCTTCTCAGTTGCCACATCTACCCACTCTGAGCTCTTGAATCAAGGACTTGGTCTGTGTTTCTTTCTCTGGGAGTGGTTTCCTGGTGTCACTGTGCAAGTCTCTCTTCATTCCCAGCCCAGAAGGATTTGCTGATTGCTGGTAATTCTTTGATCACTTCTTCAAACAACTGATCATAATAATTATAATGTCCTTATTTAATGAGGCAGCACTCCTCTAAGGACTAAGCAAATATTATTTATGGCTCAAGTGATTCAGGTACAGAGAAGTTTAAATCATCATGTAGTACCCAAGGGAGGGCTGCACTATTTCTGTCTCAGATGTCTGAGAAAAAATACGAGTGCTTGCATCCTATAAGATTTGCTTAGTAGATCTGATGCTCCTCAAATTATACAACTTTTTATGCATAAATATGAGGACATGGCATAGATCTTTGCTGTGATGGAGTAAACAGTTCCTCCAGGATTTACTGCAAAGTATTCACATATTTTTCAGTCCATAATCTTTTATACTTTTTGGCTCAACTCTCCCTTCTTCCACTCTTCAGGAAAAAAAAAACAAACATCCAAAGTTTTATCAAGTTTGTATAAGGACAATAGTTTTTACAAGGCCTTATTTCTGCATATAGCCTGTTTTGGTTAGGAACAGGAGCAAAAAACCCCAACTTTCCTAATTACAGCTTCTTAACTGAAGTTCCTCTACAGTACAAAGCCCTTAGAGTGATAGGGTTACATGAGGAGGGTTGTCTTTGACAAGAAATGGCTCAGTTTGTTCAAAAGTGGATGAAGGCCCACAGAAGGTTTGTGCTGTTGACCGTTTATAACTTTGGGCAGGCTTCCCCTGGAGCAGCAAAGGGCAGGTTGCTCTTTCTTTGGTGATTTTCACACAAGAATGTTTGAATTAACCTATTGTACAGCTTCAGAGTATTGTTCTTCCCAAGACTTAGCTCCCTGTGGCATTGCACTAGTGGAGCTAAACTCAAATTTAGTGGGTGGGGGCATGGAAAATGTGCAAATAAATGCTTAATTGTGATTATTATTTAGAATATTGAATAACAGCAAAGTTATATTAAGGTTAGTGAAATGACTTTATTTAGTTAATTTTTTTTTTTTTTTCTCCAAACCCTGTATTTCTGAGATTTCCTGGAGAGTCTGTGTGGTGATGCAGGGCCAGACATTGGTGTCAGTGTCTCCAGGGTCCCTGTGTGCCAGACAAGGCAAAGGAAAACATTTGCAAGCAGAATTCTTTAACAAAGCAGCTGATTTTGCTCTCAGAGTGCCCAACCAGGCCAGCCCTGAGAGCATCTCCAGCCATGGAATTCGGAGTGCTGCTTGTGAACCTGACTGCCCTTCCATACGCTATTCATAAGGGCAGAGGTCTTTAGAAATTTCAGACATTTCCACATAATCCTGGGCTATTCTCTGCTTTTTTAATCTGTGCTCCTTCCCCTCCTATCACACCAAGGTGCTTTTCTTTGCACCGCACAGCTCTCCCACACCACTGTCCTTTTCCCTTGCATATTCACCTTGTTTTCTCTTTTCCTTATTGTGCCTGAATTCCTTGGTACAGAGAGTGGAACTTGATATCTTTATTTCTGTCTCTGCATCAGAGACCATGGAATATGACAGGAATTTATACCAGGGACTGATTGTGTTCATTTCAAATAGAAGTGACCTATGGGAAAAAGGATTTATTGAAAGGTAATGACATTTGCTGCTAGTTCAGAACTGGAGGGAGCTACAGGGTCACTCACTTCAGTGGAAGGGGCAAAAGGTTTAAAATGGATGAAGTAGATTAAGACCATCATGTTCAGATACCTGTTTTTCCACTTAAAGCATAGAAAATTCTAGTAAAAGAACTGGGAAAATAAAACCCAAACAAAACCACCAAAGGCACGGCCAAAGGGGTAGAATGTACAACAATATCTTTAAAGCTGCTAAATGAAACCAAAATGGGGATGGCAAATATTACAAAAAAACCCCATTCTGCAATGTTTTCTAGCAACCAAGTAAAAAAATCACTCACTGCTTTCATTTTTAAGTGCTACAACAGTGCTGAAGATAATCAGCTGGAGAAAAAAAGGAACTTTCTTGGTCTCTTGTATGTGCACACCATTTTATAAATGTAAATTTTATATAAATGTATAATTTTCATGAATGGACACTCAGGATTAAATGTATTTTTTAGACTCCAGAATCAGGGGTAGTTATTTCCCCTTGAGAATTAAGATGTACTCAGAATGGCTAAATCTTGAACTCAGAAAGGATAAATCTTATTGTTGAATATCTCTAGATTGAGAGCACTGAGGATGATCAAGTTATTTTTCCATCATGATTACTTGATTCAATTTGTTTTCTGAAGATTTGAGGATGCCCCTATTGAAATTTCTGGGAATTGTTAATTCTGAAGTCTTAACTCTTTCCTTCCATAACAGGGAGGTTTTAAGGCATCATGCTTGTATGTATTTAGTTTGTATGTTTTTATGTATTTGTTAAAAAAATACACAACACTGCTGATTTTTAGGAATTTCACCAGAAAAAAAATATCTGGAGGGGTTTTTTTTGGTTTTTTTTTGTTTTTTTTTTTTTTTTAGGATATCTTTTGTTTCCAGTTTCTTTCTCTTTTGAGATACATTTAAATTTATTTTTCCATTAAGGTCACACTACTCTTAAGAAATTGGCAGAAATCTAGAGTGTAAAGATCATGTTTTGAAAGGCAGTGCTTCAGCCACTGAAGCAATGGTGAATGACCTCGTTTTTTGTAGTATTCCATAATTTTCTAAACGAGTCTGTATGTGGTTATGACCTTATTAAATCAGTGCAATCATAATCTGAATAATTTACTAGTATGAGGTAATTATAAGGGTACTTTTAGAAAAAAATAATTTAGTTTTACCTCTACTTAGAACTGCTTGGAGTCTTTAAAATAAATTTCATGGTTCAGTAATTTGAGAAATCATAAAAATTATTTGCAATTAAAGAAGTGGTTAATAATGTCTAGATTGTGTAGTTGCATTATAGAAACCAAAGTGATTCCTGTTTTAATTGTAGAAGTGTTAAATTTAAGTGGTGGCAGGCAAATGGCTCATGTAGGGATTAATGATGGGATCAGACAGTGGAGCTGCCTGGCTGCAGGAAGATTTTCAGTGTTATTGTTGCAGGGAATTGGGGCTGGGACATCTCTGGGCTCACAGGCTCAGATCCCAGTGGCGCTGGCACTTCACAACAGCCTCTGCCAACCTGTTGATAATCAGAATTAATCTCTCTGTGTCACCAAAACTTCAAGAAAAACAAAAACCCTCCAACACCCAACAACATTTTTAGTGTTAGAGAGTCGAGGAATTACTTTATTCCAGCCAGGATGTGCAACAGAAATTATTTAATCCATGCATAGCCTGGGTTGTGTAGAGAAAATCATTCCATGACACACAAACTTTACTAGATTTTCCCCAGACTTTATACAGCCAAAATAGAAAATCATGGTTCGATGTTCATTCGTCCCAATTTACACAATTCTCAGTGTTTGGTTTTCTCTTGGTTATGGATTTCTTCACCTCTGATGCTAATGTTCTCCTTGGTTCTCTCATCCCTCTTTTCCAGACCAGGTGTTTCTGTCCATGCCAGGGGTGATGTTTGGGGTTGATGGTCATTATATTTGTGTATCTTCGGTGCTACTCCCACTCTGTTGAGATTCAGCTTATCACTCCTTGAGTGAGGAAACAGTCCTTAAAAAGGAACTTCAATGCCTTTCCCCAAAGGTCAACTAGACTGACTAAAGTTACAAAAAAACCTAAAAAACAAAAACAAAGCCACCAGCAACAAAAAAAATAAATTACATTTTGTATCATTTTCCTACATCTGGAGCAGCAGGGCTGTGTAGTTCAGCACCAGGGTGGCCAAACAGCTGGAGGAATTGGTGGGAGCCCTCGTCCAGGTCAGCTCTGTAAAGCTCACCAGAAACAAGGGAAAATGAGCGCTGTGTGATGTAAAATGCTCTTTATCCCTGGCTGATTTAGGTCTGCACACATCATGTGCAGAGAAGTCACTGTTCTGAAGGGGAGTCACTTCAAATGCAGAGTTTCCAATAGAGTAGGAGAGCTCTGAGCTACCCAGTTAATTTGCTCAGAGAAGCCTCTGGACATTTACCTTTACAAGCTCTGCTAGCACGGTCATCCTTGTCCACAGCACAGAACAAATTTTAAACAAACAACCCAAAAGGTATTTCAAAAAGGCAGAGTTTCTCTTTGAATGATGAGCTGTCCCAAGAGAGTGGGCTGCAAAAAGTAACCATACAATATTATTTAACCAAGGGAACAACAGGGAAAGGAAGGCAGGGAAAAAATAGGAAAAAATACAGGACAGCTGCAGAAAGAGTTAAGCCATTTTTCTATTTACATGGTTTATTTCACAAGTGTCTGACTCATTGGGCATAACCAGCACAGTTAAATTACAAAATTACTATTTGGTTCTTTTTTATTGACTACAATTCAAAGCTGCTTCAAGCCTTCCAAATTTAATCCCCCCAGCTCTTTGCCAAGAACATTACCTTTTATTTTCAGCATTAAACTGTGTAAGATACCCCTAAGGCTACATGTGAGCTCACCCTCCATGATAGGAGCTAACAGAGTGTATCAATTGTTCATGATTTCCTATTCTCCTGTAAATTGGGAGAGGCGGGAGAGGCACTGGAATGCGAATTTTGTGCTGTCAGCAGTTCCTCTGCAGGCCCCACTGCATGGCAAGGGAATTAATTGTGGGATGTTTGCAGCTCTTCACTCCTAGCTGCCGTTTAGCAGCCTGTCAAAACTCAAATAATCAACCCGGTGTGTGTATTTTGATATGCTTACTTTACTTTAACTGTTGGGATACTCTTACTCCTGCTCCTGCTTGGTTCCTGTGAAGTTCAGAAAGTGCCAGGAGACATCAGGGACAAAAAACCCTTTACACAGAGACCAGCAGCCTCTTGGTGACACTTTCTGAGCCTTTGGCTCCTGGAAAATTCATTGAGTTAGAAGCAGCAGAGATTTTTATGAGCATATTTCAGGGGTTTGTCCCCATTATGCTCCACCTCCTAGTCTCAGATGAGAATTTCTTATAAATTGATTGAGTTGCAGGTGTGAAATATTTATTTTTTGCTTAATAATTTTGCCTAATTACTTAAGGATTTTTTTATTTGTGGAAATTACTACTGAATTTATGCTATAAATTATAACAGGCGCCTTCTCAGTTATATTTTGGAAGTTAAATACGAAACCTATTTTTAGTGGAATTATATTTTAAAATACTTCTGCCAATGTTGAGAAATTGGTGTTTAACAAGAAAGACTGGGTGTGAAATGGTTTAGTTGATAAGGTGATGTTAGGTCACTAACACAGGTTACACACTCAGGTTGGACTTGATGATCTGCAAGGCCTTTTCTAGCCTTGTTGATTCCGTGATTCTGTGAAAACAGTCAAATGGAAATATTTCAAATATTGTAAAATCTAGTAATTTTGCTTTGTTGTTGTTTTTTTCTAAAAGAAACTGTAATTTTGAGCCACTTCTTCCCCAAAAGTTTCTTCTGTTTTATTCGCTACTAGAGGCACTATTTTCCAAAATGGCCCACAAGACAGTTATGGACTTTCCGTATTCTAATGGTTTAAAAGATAATTTTTCCTTTAAATTTGCTGTCATTTTGAGTTCAAGATGGAGGTCAGGCTGAGAATAAGGTAATGAGAAAACACATGTATGAAGATATTCAAGCAGTTGCACATTTTAGTGTTTTCTATCCCGTCAATGGTGTTTATTTCCTATGGTGTGTGGGTGATGTGGCATTAACAGCAGCACAGTTATTGAAAACTTCATGCTTGCTCACCAACTTTTTCAGCTGTTAAATCTGATTTGTTTTTAAAGCAAAGTTTGTACTCACATAGAGGAAAGACACAGTGTAAGGAAACAAAGTGTTCCAAAAGTAGCATTGCAGAGAATATGTGAGCAGTGATAGTGATTTATTAGAAAATATGGATACTGATCTAGTACTGATATCCAACTGTGACAGACAAAAACTCTGTAACAATTTAAAGTTAGTAAGTATGTGTTTATTATGGGATAGCTCCCAAATACACGCCACAATTTACAGGTGATTACAGAGTCCTCTTATCTATACAAGTATTGAATACCCAAAATACAAATGCATATTCATAACTTTGGTACATCCCATTCCCCACTTCGTATGGTAATTAGTTCAAAAGTTATTAAGCATGTGCAGCTTGTTCCTTGAAATGGGGAGGGGTCCCAAAATGAGGAAGTAAATGAACTCTTCCTCATTCTGACCTTTCTACCTCTTCAATGCAAATCTGACAAATGAACCCTTGGTAGAACTCCCATTCCCATCTTGAATTGGTTTCAGAACAGAGGAGACCACAATTGTCTTATGTTCCTAAAAGCCATTTATCAGTTTCTACATTCTTCATTATAAACCCAGCTAACCTAACATTGTGTTGACAAGCCATCAATTATTAGTTAACTACTAACTCTTAACGTCATCGAGGCCTACCCATTTATTTTGACTAACTCTGACTAAAATCTTAGCTCCTCTAAAATCTCTAAATTCCTTAAAGTTTATGTCTCAATAGTAGCTTGAGTGTAGAAATGCAGGAATATGTATTTGTGTATGTATATATATATACACATATATATACACACATATATATACATATATAGGCACATATACACCCATATATATATACATATATACATGTATATATATATATATGTATGTATGTATGTTTTATATATATGTATGTATGTATAAGTTTATTATTTTATATATCACCATTGCAATTGAATGACCCAATAATTCTGTGAGGGAGCTGGGTCCCTGGCACAGGGTGCCCAGAGCAGCTGTGGCTGCCCCTGGGTCCCTGGCAGTGCCCAAGGCCAGGCTGGGCAGGGCTGGGAGCAGCCTGGGACAGTGGAAGATGTCCCTGCCATGGCAGGAGTTGCACACATTTGCTATAACACTGACTCTCCTATTTAATTTTGTTATCAAACTCTCCTCTCCTATTTAATTTTGGCCATATATGTTTTAGAAGAGTTCTTTCATTTGTTTTAAGGGATTTTTTGTGGGTTTTTTAGTCATAAAATTTGCTTCTCATCCTGACAGTAACAGTTCACAAGTGATGCTTGCTAACTTTGCAAGAGCTAATGAGGGTGTGTGAATCACCAAGGTGAAGGTAAAGTGCACAAATAGCAAAGTATTTGCTGCCAGCTGAAGTTATTGTGTCTGCAGCTGGTGGAGTTTTTCCAGAGAGAATCATAAATAAGTAAAGCTGTGTACTGCATCTCAGCAATAATCATGGATTTCCTTGTAAAAATTGAGATTCAAATTAGAGGTTGATGCATGACAGTGTTTTCAGTACTGCTGTTTGTTGGAGAATGGATAAAATGGCCTTTGTTGTGATTATTATATATATATATATATTTATAAATATAAATAAGATTTCTGTTCTTGGGATTTTATGACATTCTTTAAAAAAGTAATAAAAAAAACTCCAAGACTTACTGCAGGAAAAAACTCCAAAAATAAAGCAACAGGAGGGAAAAGGGAATGAGATTGTGCGATTCAGAGGCTGATCTCCAGAAATCTGAGACTATTTTCCAGTTCTGATTGGAAGTCTTGTCTAAGGGAACTGATTTCTCACCCAAATCAGAGGAAGGCTCCACTGGTCCCTGGCAGAGATGTGCGCAGTACAGTCTCCCTGTGTAAGGGGATCACTGCTTTCTCTGGACAGGCTTTCAAGAGAAATGAGTATCATTTAAATAATAAATTTCAGGTTTCAAAAACGCATCACACAATTTGCATTGTCTTTTAAGACTTTGGTAGCTCTGAATTAAAGAGAAGTGAAATTTATTGACCAGAAGAGCTAATTTGACCTAATTTACATAATATTTTTAGAAATGCTGTTTGGTTGTTGGCTCCAAAGCAATGTAAACACATATTTCAATTGTGTAGGAGGCTGACATGTTTTAACATTCTATGAATCTCCAGAGTCTCTCATCTCTATTTGTTAAATCTTGTAAGAGTGAAACCCCAACCCAAGTGCTATACCCAGGGGTCATAGGTAGTACTTGTCTCTCATTATTTAACAGATAATCCCAAGCTATAAGGTTGTCATTTTTAACCATGTTTCTTGTCACTTTATGGTTTAATCATTTGTCTTTTCCAATCTCCCTTGGGTTGAAAGGAAAGACACAGTGAGAATTTGGAGATTTGCTCTTTGAAGAAAGGGATGCTGAGGAGGTTGTGTTGGTGCCTCACGGTGCCAAATGGAGTCAGTGCACACAGAAATATCACAGCTATCAGGTACCTAATGCCCTGCCAGCATTCCACTCACTCCCAAACTTCAAACTGCTTTGTCTCTCAATTTCATTAGAAACCACTCCTTGCTTGAAATACTTATATCTGGACAAATGATCCCTGAAGTTTGTGATTGAGCAGCTGAAGCTCTGTCACTGAGCATCCTTGCTGACTGTGGCTGGTTTTATTCCCTTTGGTGTTGAGCATGTTGCCACTTGGGCTGAGAAATTTGTGGTGGAGCAGTGACCTGCAGGGCTGGGGACCAGGAGTTCATGGAACTCAAGTCCTGAAATGAGGAGTGCACTCAGATCCTGATGCATGAAAATCCAGATTAATGGAACTCCTAAGCCAAGATCTTCTGCTCAAAGACTCTCCTTAAGAGCTCCCTGGAGGTTGGCAAAATAATTAAGAGTAAATATTTTCCTGTCTCTACCCTTGCCAAATGAAATAGAAACTTTGTTAAGCTCTTAAGGGAACATGAACTGCAATTTGTACACTTTTGTTTGGTGGGTAAGATTGGTGATCATTGGGATAAATTAATAGCAACTGATGACAGACTTCCTGGTAAAGGCTGATGCATTTGAGGTATTAGAGTTTCCTTGGTGTGGTTTGAAGTCTCCTCTTGCTTCAAAAGAGTGATAATGCCAGTGCCTGAAAGCTTGCAGATGGCCACTGTTGTCTTGGTTGAGAGTGGAAGATGATCTGCACAAAAAGCAGGAAGATGTAGAACCCATACCTCTGGTAGAGTGAACTGGGAGGAAATAGTGTCCAAATGGTTGGGGTTTAGGATGGTAATTATTAGCTCACACCACTGAGGGTACCTCGTGCTTCACTCTGTGTAAGAGTTTAAGAATGATAAAGTGATTGGATGCACCACTGACAAACCACAGCCTTCAAACCTGGGCATGGACTGGGCTTTTTGGACTTGTTAAAGTATGTGGAAAAGAAAGAGTAAGAAAAATAGAAAAGATGGAGGGCACTGCATGGCTAAGTACACAGACATAAGATTAAGGCCAGAGGAAAAAGGACATGTAAGAAAATATCCTGTCTTAAATGTTGGCAGGCGAGAAAATTATACTTGGAGAACAATCAAAGAAACTGTTTCCTTCTTTTTCTCAAGAAACAAGAGACCCAGCCTTTTAAATGACATCAACAGCAAAAAAAGAAATAATCTCTAAAGCAAGACTCAGACCCCAGGTTTAGCAAAAGGAAATTATGTTAATTCATTACAGAGGTGTAATTTAAATTAAAAAAAGCATTCCTCATGCTTGGCTTTGTCACTGCCACATGTGCTGCAATAATCTAAGCTTGTATTACACAAATATTCCAGAAGGGCGTCACTATTATTTGAAAATATCTAAAGCAGATAATCCATAAGTTTTTAAAGTTTAGTTCAGTATTTAAATAGACATTTAGTAATATGAGCAATTACCAGTCCTCACAGATTCATTCTGTGCTCTGGTTAATTGTGTAAGAGGGAGCTCGTTAAAGGAAATAACTCTGAACTAGTTTGTCTGAAGAAATGAGGTTGCACCAGGGATCAAATCCAACAGAGGAAAAAAAATACTGCAATCAATGATGGGCACAAAGAAGAGTCCATTTTGACTTTCAAAGCCCAGTCTGAGGTTAAACTCAGAGTTAAAACAACGCAGTGTACCAATACTTTTGATAAAAAAAGTCTTAAACATAAGTATGATGGCTCAGGATATGAGGGACATTGTTTGGATTTTAGAGCATGATTCTGTGGGTTGAGCTAAGTTAGGAGATGATTTGTTGTGAAATGGTTTTTCATTTTCCAGTCAGAAAAATGAAATATCATTGAAGCACCTCCTCATCTTAGCACAGGAAGCAGCTTGTAGCCCAGAATTTCGAATTATACTCAGGCACTGCAGAAAGCCATGCAGTTTAAGGCTGGACTCCCATCCCTGTGAGATAAATAAGACCTAAAGGTGTGTTGCAGAGTTTTCCTTGGCTGCTGAAGCACTTGAGTGGTTCTTTAGTGGCTCCAGCCCTGCAGAGCTCTCAGTGCTCATTAGCTGCTATTGATTGTGCTCAGAGCCTGGGCTGCTGCACCCGGGATGGAATCACTGCTGACAGCTCTGCTCTGCTCCTGCCCGGGTATTGGCACTGCTGGGGCTGGAGGGGAAATACAGTAAATGCTGGGCTTGCATCTGTGGCCTGGGGTATGGTTAAAAGTCACCTTTGTCACCAGAACGGCTTCATTCCTCTGATTGTGCTGTGATTAGAGAGCAAAGGTGGCAAAGGTTCCTCAGCAAAGCTTCCTCTGTGTTTTTCGTGGAATTATGACTTTTCATTCTCAGCTTGGAGTTTATAAATGAGGCAAAATATGCCATTAAACCTATTTATTACATTTGTGGGCTTTCCAGTCCTTGAGTGAACACCAGTTGTGCTGCTGTGAGTGTTTCAGATTATGCAGTAAGATTATAAACACATAGATTTAACTTTGCTAACTGAGAACTCCAGACCTGCAGATTTTTTTTTTAATTTTAAGATTATGCAGCAAGATTATAAACACAGATTTAAACACAGATTTAACTTTGCTAACTGCAGACCTTCACAGACAAAACATTCTGATTTGTTAAGGTCTGGACATAACCACTATAATGAGTAGATACAATTTTAAATAATCTTGGAATATAGTTGGTAAAAATAATTTTTGACAGATTAGATTCACAGATGAGATAATTAGATTAATTACCCAGTAATTCATAATAAAATAAGAATATAAACCTAATGAATTAATAAGTCTTTTTTTCATCTCCACAGTAAATTACTTGAAGATTTTGAATAAGTAATAGAATATCAAGTTCCTTTAGTGTTGCTGAGAAAAATAACTTGCCCAGACAGGTTCTGTTTGCAGTAGGACTCACCTGAGAAATCTCTGTAATCTCAGAATGCAGTTTGGAATTTCTCATCCACAATTTGTACACACAAGTAGGAGCAATCATCACTCAGCCACTTTCAGATGATGAGGATTTTATTAAAAATCGAACAAGAATGTTCTTTCAATTTATTCTTTCTCTTATCAGAGTAAGTGGGGGAAAGATTAAAGTAAAAAAGGAATGTGTTGAGATGTCAATAAACTCAGACCTGTTGTTAGATGAAATCCCCGAGTTCTTCTATCAAGATCCCCCAGGGCATTAACCATCATCAGGTGGGAGATCAGAGTAACTACAAAACTCCTACTCAGCTGAGTAAAACACTCTACTAAGACTCACTAGAAAGCTTCATTAAAATATTTCTGGAAAAATAAGAGGATGAAATGACAAAAATCTATTTTTAATGTTCCTTCATTAAGATTACGTATTACTTAATCTCCTTTGAAATTATTTTTCTAACCTGTAGAAGTTTTATTTATATATATCTATGTGTGTGTGTGTGTCTATTAGTGTATTGTCCCCACATATGAATGCCAATTTCTAGCTCAAAGCCTCTGCAAACAGGTAAATAATATTCCTGGGAATTCACATCTACAAACTGTGTTTCCAGCTGTGAGCACAGTGCTAACCTCTGTTTTATGAACATGAGAAAAGCTCTTATCACATCAAATCAGAGTTTATCTCATGCTAACAGATGGGGGAACCCTGCCTTTCTGTGTCAGGAATCCACTGGTGTACTATTATATGCTCAAAAAGCAATCTTCAGATATTAGGGGGAGGATTATTTTTGTTAGGGATTCCACACAGTGTGAAGAGTTGGGTTTTTTTTTGTGTTAGGATAAATGCTTTCAGTATGCTCTTACAGAGAAGTAGATTTTTATACAGAGGGAAAAGGTGTTTTTTCCTCACAAGTGTTAGATCAAAATTTTCTAATATTAGATTATTTCAATTCTGGGCTTTTGTTTGTTTTTCTTTGAAAAAAATCTTTTAGGAATAAAAGATCAAACTCAAACATTTGTCAAAGATCTTGAACTTTATAGCATTTTTTTGTACATGATCTTTCTCAGATAGTTTGCATTTAGGATCTGAATGTTTCTCTTATCATTTTTAGTTTTATGTCTCTCCAGTGGTATGCAAAATTAATATTCACCCATCAGAGAGCTGAGTAAGTGTACTGGCATTTATTTAGGATGCAGGTAGAGAATTCTTTACTTCAGGTAGTGGTGAGTTGAGCTTTGCTGCCTGCCAGACCCCACTGAGCCCCTCTCTTGCTCCCTCTCTGCAGCAGATGAGGAGGAGAAAAGAGAAAAAATCTCATGGACCATGAGATGAACACAAAGAGATCATTTATCAGTTACCTGGGCAAAACAGGCTCAACTCAGGAAAGACTAATTGCACTCATTGCCAATTAAAAATTGAATCGGATGGTAAGAAACAAAGCCAAGAATAAAAACACCTGACCACAGCACCTTTTATTTCCAGGCTCAACTTCACTTCTTCATCCCCAGCTCCTTCCTCCTCCCCAGCCCAAGGGGCACAGGGGGGATTGGAGGTGCTGTTTTGTGTCCCATATATTTATTTAAGCAGTGAGTGTGAAAAATGAGGGTTTTCATATTCAGCATTGAATCATTTGAGCTTCAACACTTGAGATACTTTGAACCCTTGAGCATTTATCTGACTTCAGATTCTCTTTAAGTGCTTCAATGGAGACATTTCAATATTTAGGGGGAGGAATGTGTCATTGAGAGCCAGTGTTCCCCCACAGCAGGGCAGCAAGTAGGAATCAGCAATGTGTTTGGAACCAAGGTCACAGCAGGGAAATGCTGCTGATTCCAGTTCTGGCTTTCCTGGCTGTATTTTGTATTATGGGAGTTTCTTGATAGGACTTCCTTTAATTTCTGTGACCGTGTTCACAGGGGGTCTTGGATGAGGGAAGAGATGAGGATCTGACTCCATGTTTCAGAAGGCTTGATTTATTATTTTGTGATATATATTACATTAAAACTATACTAAAAGAATAGAAGAAAGGATTTCATCAGAAGGCTAGCTAAGAATAGAAAAAGAAGGAATGATAACAAAGGTTTGTGTCTCGGACTCTGTCCAAGCCAGCTGACTGTGATTGGCCATTGATTAGAAACAACCAAGATGGATCAATCACAAATCCACGCTTTGCATTCCACAGCAGCAGATAACCATTGTTTACATTTTGTTCCTGAGGCCTCTCAGCTTCTCAGGAGCAAAAAAATCCTAAGGAAAGGATTTTTTTATAAAAGATGTCTATGACAAGTTTCCATATTACTTTTCTTTTTTCTTTTTTTTTAAAGAAAAACCATTATTGGAAAGACTAAAATCTCTTCCAGTCTAATCCAAAGCACTCCTCCCTACTTCCTTTTTAGTTTTTTTTTTCCAAACAGCCGCAAAGAAAGCTGAATGAGGACAGACTAGCTGAGGAATGTTTCTCCCATATTAAATTGTCTGATTATCGTTCTCCTTCATCATCACTGATAAGAAAAATGTTTCTTGGAACTTGAAGTGTGACTTGAGATGGCAGTGATAAAGCATCCAACATGACTTTGAATTTTTATTATTTCACCTGTTCAAAGTTTAATTTAAAACCTATGACTATCTTAAGGGTTTTTTTACACCACCTCTTTATCTGGGTATATTTTTAAACTCTCTGAAATGTAAGACTCTTGATAGATTATATGGTGGAGATGAATCTCTTGAATCACATACATGGTGTACTACATCTTTTATGTAACTTGAAATAATGAATGTAAGGTTGGCTGTGACAGATTTTTACTTCACATATCAATAACAAGTCTCATAATGTAACATTTTAGAAAGGAAGAAAAAGAAATAGTCTGAATATTATTATGGGAGTTTTTATACAGCACAGTTTAATTATTTGCTTCAGTAATGTTAAATAATTATTTCAACGTGGAAAGCCCTCACAATCCCATCCCTTCAAAAACTAAATGGTTTCATTAGCAGTAACTAATTTACAAGGCAATTTCAAAGTCTCAGGATTCCTTGTCTGTCTGAGATTTACAAAGGCCCTGGCTAGGAGAGATGAATTATAACTCATTAAAAGGAGAGCACGCATTTGGTATCTTTATTTTCTGTGCTGGCCCTCCCTGCTGTGAGCAGCCCTGCCTGCTCCTTGCCCTGCTTGGGCAGACACTGAAGGGGCTCCAGGGCACCTGGGGCATCTCCAGCAGCCCTGGTTTGGGGACAGCCTGGGCAGGGCTGGGTTGGGCTGGTTTTTAATGTCCTGGAATAGTTTATATTCCAAAACACCTTCCATGCAGAGAAAACCCAGCTTGCTGTTTGATGTCTTTCAGGGCTGAGGACAAAAGCTTTCTCCTGCCTAAATACAAGCTACTTCAGGATTTTTATTTTTTTTTTTGATCCTAGGAAGATAATTTTCTTTTTTTTTTTTCCTACCCCCGAGACTGATTCTGGCCTTGGGCTTAAATGTGTTTCTTCCTGAAGAGAATGAATATTCTTTTTGGAGAACCTGGCTATATTTCTGGCCTCAGGTCTAACTTTATGTCATTAATTATTTTATCCTTTAGAAGGGATGTAAAGTTCAATTGCTGACTACTTCAACAGCTTTCTTATTGTAAGTTATAAACCAGAGAGAGTAACCCTAGTATTTGTGGTCTGTTTCAATGTCCAAGTCCACCTCTGCAATTTTGTCTGCACTTTTAAGCAGACATTTAGTTCTGCTGCTGTCAGCACAACTGGGGTTACCTTTAATCCTTTTTGAATCCCCAAATCCTTTACTGTGCTTCACCAAAACGGGAAAAGACCCTAAAACAAATTTAGTTTGATCTTTTAAGATGTTCAGTTCTCATTCTCTAATTCTCTGGCTCTAATTCTCTGTTTGATTTGCCTTGGGAGAATATCTCCCATGGTGATGCCTCTGGATGTAGAGCAGATGAAGACCTGTGCTGTGTTTATTGTGAGGATGGAGAGCAGCTGGGCCAGGGGCATGGTGGGGAGGGGGAGCAGCTTTACAGGAGGGGTTCTGGGGGTCCTGAACAGGAACCAGCACCTTGGGGTCCCTGTGGGCTCTGGGGTGTGCTGGGGAAGGGCTGCAGGAGGGTTGGGAGAGGTGATCCTTCCGTCTGCTCAGCCTGGAGAGTCCAGGCACTGTCTGAGCCTGGAACACTCTAGGACAGAACTCATTGCAACAAAACAGAGCCAGGACTTCCCTCCTGTCCTGCCCTGTCTATGCCACCAGCACTTTAGAGGTGTTCTCAAGCTCCTCCCTAGCTTGTGTGAATACAAACTTAACAGAAATTCACCATTTCCATGTTTTCAATCACACAGAATCGAATCTGTTCATTGATTTACCAAAACATTGCTAACTACAGCCTGTGTGCTGTCCCTCGGGGATCAGCACCAGAGCAGAGCAAGCAGAACACCAACAAATACCTGCATTCCACCTAGTGACTGATGGCACATTCCCATCCTCTGATGGCACATTCCCATCCTCTGATGGCATGTCCCCATCTATCCATGGCATGTTCCCATCTCTGATGGCATGTTCCCATCCATCCATAGCAAGTTCCCATCCATCCATGGCACATTTCCACCCTATCCAAGGCTGGCACCTGAGCCCACACCCCAGGGATGGTGGCAGTCCCTGCCCACACACTCACAAACAGTTTCTCTGCATCTCCTGATAATGCAGCTGCATTATCTCAACCCACTTCTGTTGTGATTAATTCAAGAATACTTGCACAGATGTACAAATCAACTAAAAAAAAACCACACCACTGGAAGGATAATTTGGGTTTTTGTTGGTTCTCAAATAGCTCTTTGCTTTTGTGTGGGATCTCAGTCTCTCAGAACTGGGGTGCAGGGTGAGCAAGACCCCCCCCTGGGGGGGGCTCGGGAGTCCTGGAATGCTGCCAGAAATGTCTGGTGGCTGGACTTTGATCCCACATGGGAGATGACATCAGTATGAGGACGGGAGGATTTCACTGGGGTGAATGGTGAAGGGACAAGCTAATTGGAGTGTGAGATACAGGGTTTAAGATCCCTGTACAGGGGGGTCTAGAGAGGCAAGATGGAGGGATTGGGGCGTGCCCTTCTCCTTCTTCTTCTTCCTCTGGGCCTCCATCTTCTGTGGTGATGTTGGCACTCCAGGATTGGACCTTACTAGGGGAACACTGGTTAATAAGGGTAGAGGGTATTGGAGAAAAATGATAAATATTGTATACGTAACTCCAAGTATAAAGATAGGTGACCGCCCCAGGGGCTTTAGTGTGTGCCCATGGCTGACTGCTGAGCAGAACTCTGTCAGGCCAAGAGAAAATCTTTTAGATAAGCAATTAATAAACACCAAGACCAAGAACAAATCTGAAGCTTCCTCTCGTCCTTTCGAACCCGGGGGCCCAAGGCCATCTTTGGGCTTTTCCCCAGACCATCTGAACAGCCCAGAAATCCCACACTTTTGGTGTTACCATATGCAAGTGAGAAGAGTGGCAGCCCAGCAGTGAGTTTCCTTGACTTTCAGAATTGGAAATTTGTGAGCATTTCTGGCAGTTTCTTCTTGATACCAGTCCATAAAGTGTCATATTTATGTGAAGATATCCAAGGAATCTGGAACAATAATAATAAAGTGTCAGCTCTGTGCATGCTAATGGAAGATGACTTTTAACTTCTTTGTGCACGCTAACTAAACATCAATATCTTTATCCCCTCAAAGTGACCAAAAGATGAATTTCAAACCCATAATGGCATTAAAATGCATCAGAAATGAAACAAACATAAGGATTCATCATAGGTCAGAAAACAAAAGTGCTCTTAAACTATCAAGAGCACAGTATATGCTATTCTCATTTTTTTTCTAATTCAAGTTTCTGAAATATTTATTAAGGAATAATCTACAGAATAATGAATATTGCTTTCTTGTAGAAGTACAGAATGTATGCTATATTTCTGCTATAGCATTTTATTAAATATGCATGATGTGAGTTTGTAGTCACTTTGGGGCCAGCTACTGACTGCTCTGTGCTTTAGCAAACAATGCTGGTTCAGTTAAGGTAAAAAACCCGAACCCATTAGTTTTGTGATGGCTTCTCATCACTTAGAAAAAAAACCCAAAACCCATAAAAATAAATATAGAATTCTTTCCTTCTTTTGTTAGTTTGGTGATATTAGAAAGTTACATGTCCGATAGGATACAACTCAGTGTCCAGATGAAATATTGATTTAAATTTTGAAAATATGATATGTTTAAGCAGAAAGGTTTGTGCTACTCTCAACAGCTGAGGTCAAAATTCCTTCATAAAACAAAAGAGTGGTGAAAGTATCTAGGATATGTTCAGATAGCATTACAGCAAAAAAAAAAGAAAATATATTGGCATTAGTGAATTTTGCCACAAAATAGTAGGAGAAACTCCTTGAAACTCAGAATAAAAAGAAAAGACACAGCATCTTTGCAGATCTTTGCAGGCTGTCACAGCCCCAGTGCATCGGCACGCGATCCCATTGCTCCTGCTGGCACAGGCAGGACGTGTCCCCAGTGGTTTCTGGGAACCAAAATACTCCTGCAGATGTGTCAGAGTGTCTGTCTCCCTCAAGTCACTGCTGTAGTCCTGTCTCCTCACAGCAAAATGCAAAAAAAAAAAAAAACCAAGATACTGCCTATTTTTAATTACCCATTGAATCGCTGGGTCTGTGGTGACTGAAAGGTTGAAAATCTAAACAAAGTTCACTTTTATTTGTGATTTAAGATTTTCTTTATGTTTTCTTTTCTAAATGATAAACAGCTAAAGGAAAAAAGTCACCAGCAGACTTTCTTCTGGCATTTTTAAATTACCTGGCTTTTTTAAATTAGCAGAACATGTCTATAGAAAACCTTATTAATGATGTAAATGATACAAGTAGATGCAATATCCATCTGATAAATCATCACTGCTGAGATGGGGATTTTGCTGCTGGTGTGAAAGGTTCATTTCAGATGTGTGCCAGGGTATTTTTAACTGGATAATTTTGTATTGCTGAATTAGGGAAACACAATTTTAATATCTTTTTAGACCATGCTTTTTTTTTTTTAACCAAATCCAGCTGTCTGTTACTGAAAATCTGAATTAATGGCCCTGGTTTATTTACATATACTGTGGGAACAATGTCATTTAAGGCTGATTATGTTAAATCACTGTGTTGCTCTTGTGACAAATGCAGTTGGTTAAAGGGGGTACTTCTATCAGAGCAAAGTCTTCCCTCAGTGTTATTATTCAAGGCACCACTCAAATTGCCTTCATAAATATCCAGCTGTAAGAACTCCAGCATCAAGGTGTGATATATAGATAAGAACAGCTTCTGAAAATGGCTTGTAGCTGGTATCTAAACTTTGCTATAAATAATGCTCTCAACTGCATTTTTCCCCACAATATTTACAGCACTAACTGGGAATTTCTGCATTTTCCACCCCTTTTAAAGAACTTTGCAATCTCTTCTCTCTTCTTTCTATAAGGAGGACTCAAAAAGGAAGATACGAATTCAAATGTAGTCCAAATCTTACACTTCAAATAGTGTAAGGAAATCTTGACTTCTAAAAAATAATTCTTAGCTGAACACAGAGAGTGGAAAGACCCTTAAGGATTAATAATATTTATTAAGATTATTAATAAAGGGGATGGGAGGTTTGCTTGCCGGTCTTGAAGCCTAGAACTGAAGTTGTTCTTGTGCATCACTGACCAGCTGAAGAGGCCATAGCAAATAAACTGATTAATTCATCCCTTGCACTGTTCTGTATTTGGCTGTTGAGTAATGGAAGTAAAAGAAATATATTTTTTTTATTATGATTTTGATTGCTAGGCTACTTTTATCCTTTGTTTGCTTTTTTTAAAATAAGCGCTGATAGGATGATAGGTGGCTCTGTATTTAGCTTTAAGTTGTCATGAAGCCTTAAAACTAAAATCAATGTCATGCTTGTTCTGAAGGACTATAAATGGCTTATTGGACTCCCTGACTGTGCCTTGGTTTTTATAATAGTTCTGTGTTCATTCACTCTAGGGTCATTTAGAGTCTTTTTTCAAATTATAATAATCTGCCTTTCTAATGCTTCCTAAAAAGTGTGTGTAAATGGAGAACCCAAATACTTTGATAAATAATGTTACTGAGATTATCACTGCTTGCTAAAATACCACTGAGAAGTTGATTTCTTGAGTAATGAATTTTCTAAGGAAAAATTTGCAGCCAGAGAGCATTTTTTGAGGCAGAGTTCTTAAATTAGAGATAGATTATTTCATTGTTGAGCATGCCGCTTGTTGACTAAATGTGCTTTCTGTACATTGAAGAGAATGGTTCATTTTCTTCAGGACACTGCTGGTAAAAGTGCAGCACTGAGAGGCTTCAGGGAGAGCTGGGAAACTGGAACCAGAGTGGAGCACTTTTGAAAATTCAAATTTTTGTCCCTGTTTGTGTTTGCTGCTTGTCAGAGATGGTTGATTCTGGGATTTACTGGTCCCAGGGGGCAGAACTGGCTCTGTTTGTAGAAATCACAGCCTCTGCTGGGTTTGGAATGTGCAACAGAAGGAGTTTGGGCGCACAGGATGGGCTGGGACTGAGGAGAATCCCAGGCTGGTTAGGGCTTCATCCAGCACTCATGGCTTGAGAATTAAACAGGATTAAATACAGCACATGTTGGCCCTGTGGTCTCACTGGGCTGGTTAGGCTTAGTTTGTGTCCAGGTGTAAACTTTGCAGATCAATACAATGAAAACAGACCCGAGCTGGTGTCTCTGCTCTTGACTCCACAAAAGGCTGAGGAATGGATGTCAGAGGTTCTGCTTTTCTCCCTTTTTCTGCCTTTTTCTTCATGCAGCAAACAGGAGCTCTGCTGATCCTGGTAGCTCAGATACCCAGGCCAAACTTTTTGCAATACTAGACACTAATTGTTTTACCATAGGTTTGTCATTTGTGTACAAACATGCAGAGATAGAACTTTAAAGTTCTGTTGTACTGTGAAAAAAATGCATAAAGCTGGATCTTAGAATGTACAATAAGAGGCAGACATCAGCTGTAATCAAGTTTGACATCTTCTGGCATGGTTACAGGAAATCCAAATCATAAATGGGAATCTATTTTTTTTTTGGTGCTTTTGAAAGGATCAAATTCAGTTGTGTAATGTTATTTCATTAGGCTTCCTTTACTTTTTTCAAATAATGTTTATTTTCAAATTTCAGTTCAATTTCTCTTTCTTATGAAACAATTTGGTCTCCATACATTTTCCATTTTTGCCACTTATCCCCAGTGTAAAGTATAGAGAAAAGCTTAGTGCTTCATTTCTCCTTGTAAACAAGTTAGGTTTTTTTCTGGTAAATGACAATTTGACACAAACAAATTACTTATTTGTGTAATCCTAATTATTACAGCAGGAAATAGGCATGACTACAAAAGAGACAGAGAGAAGTTGTGTCACCTGCCCCCAGGTCACTCTGTTCAGTTCACAAGCAGCATTTTGTCCCATCTCCTTTGCTTTGCCCTGCATCACTGCCTTGGGGTGACACACATCTATAAAGCTGCAGAGTTGTGTTAGGACTTGGATAAAATCCACAACACAGAATGGCACTGCAGATGTTATGGGAGAAAAAGCCAACCATGACACTGGTGCCCAAATCTTCACCTTTGGACTCCAACACCTTTTGGTCTTCTTGGAGGGATTCAGCAGGAACTCCTCTGTTGCAGACATCTTTTTCACTAAAAATTCTTTCTTTAAGATTTTCCCTTCCGGGAAGCTGAAGCCCCAGAAAAAGGATGTAAACAATGGTTATCTGCTGCTGTAGAATGCAACAGTTAGATTTTTCATTAGGCCATCTTGAATGTTTATAATTAATGGCCAATTAAGGCCGAGCTATCTCAGACAGAGTCCGAGAGAGCTGCCTTTTGTTATCATTCTTTCTTTTCTATTCTTAACTTAGCTAGCTTCTGAAGAAATCCTTCCTTTCCTATTCTTTTTAGTATAGTTATAATGTAATATATATATATAATAAAATAATAAATCAAGCCTTCTGATCATAGAGTCAACATTCTCATCTCTTACCTCATCCGAAAACCCCTGTGAACACCGTCACACTCCTCAAACAAGGAAAATGTTCCTGTGAGCAGTGACATGTGGCATCAGAAGGCTCTCACACTTGTTCCAGTTACACATTCATACATTTTAATGCTTGTTTTAAAGCTGTCTGAGCCCACATGTGGAGGAAGTGTGTCAAACAATTTCCATATATCTGCTTGCACTGATCAGAGCTGAGCTTTAGCTGTTTGCCACAGATGTGTTACCCCTGCCCATCCCAAATGCTGCAGCTGTAACAAGTGAGATTGACTATTTTGACAAGGTGGGGAGGATAAATAAATGCAAAAAAACAGAAAAAGGAGAACAAAAAGTTTTCAGCTGAAAGCAAAATTACTTGAAGATTTCAGTATTTTCTTTAGGTTAATTTTAAGTTTGAAAACTGCTTGAAAGTTTGAAAAGGTTACTTAAAGAAGGCTCAAAACAACTGAGAACTATGAGTAAGTGCCTGTGTTCTCCATGAGATCAGCAGGCTTTTTTTCCCTCATGATTCAGCCACTGTTGGTGACCTCAGCCCAAAACCTGCAAAGATGCTGCCCCAACTATGATGTTTGACTGCTGGTTTTGGCCTTAAGGAGGAGGGTGCAGAACTGTCTGTGAGAGTTAGAAAGGTTATTGAACACTTATTGAGTAGCAAAGCCACTGTTTAGAATGAGGAACTTTCTAAATATCATCAAGTCCCATAAAAAGAGAGAAAGGAAAGTGATGCCTGTAGCTTCCTCTACTGTGAAAATGTCAAGTGGGAGAAGGGGAAGGAAAAATTAGTGAAGTGTAGGGTCTGTCTGCATTTTCCATAAAATGATGCTGAGCTTTCATGAGATTAAAAAAAAAAAAAACAAAAAACAAACCTTTAGGAAATATTGAAGTGAGTAGAAAGAATTTAATGAGTTTAAGTACATACCAAGATGGATATCGTGCTGGGGTGACAGGAGTGCAGGAGACAACAGTTTAAATGCTGTTATGGCCTGTTGGTGTTTTACAGTGATATCCTAAAATCAACCACAAGCTTGGCTTTCCCCAGGATTATTAGAGCTTGTTATCTTGGGAACAGTGAGAGGCAATGTGTGAGTAGCCAGCTATTATAGAGTGGCCATTTACTTAGAGGAAAAATGCACAGTACAAGCAGAGTAACTTTGCAAAGTGGCTCCTAGTGCCATCTGAAATACTGAATGCTACCATTTAGTTTCTATGAAACTATGAAGACAACTTTGGCCAAGTTCCTGCTTTTACAAATTGATGTTTCTGTACTTCATTCAGCAAAGTGATAGCAGTTTTAGCATACAGCAAATTGGATGGAGATGTGATTCCTTTGTCTTCACAGTGCTCTCTTACACTTGCATTAATAATCATTATAACACAGTTATTGCTCAGCTCTTTTTCCCTTGCTAAAGTAAAACAAAAGCAGTTTATCTCCTTGATGCATTTTGCAGAGTGAATATAGAGTGAATCTCTCCCATAAAAGTGCTGTTGGGTTGACAGCATTGTGAAATGAAGTTCTCTGCCCAAATTAATATGGCCTATATAAAAGTACAGGAGTCTCAGATATGGTTTAGCTCATGAAGGTTAATCTACTCAACTCCTGTGTTTTGCAGTCCTTGTTCCATCACTTTTTGGATGGCCTGTTGAGAGTACTAATAAATACACATTTTAAAAATATTGCACACGTAGATGAAAACAAAATTAACTCCAGTGATCCCACATAGCATGGGGCAAGGGAAAACAGATTATTTCCAAGTCAAACTTCCAGAGAATCATTTTGCCTTGACAGATTTTTTTTTCTTTTGGTGTGGATTGGATCCCAGCTGCGCCAGCTAAAGTTCTTTAGATGTTCCTTTTGCACCTCCGCAGTGGCTGAGTTGGGGCATAAAAACCCACCCAGCAGCAGGTAAAGGATGGGGAAGGCAGAACTGCCCTGCCACCCATTCTATTGGGGAACACTTTATCCTCTCAGAAGCTCTACATCTCACTGCTTTCCTTCTGTAATGCTGTATTTCTTGTAATTCATTGGAAAATATGTAAAACTTTGGTTGTCTTAGAAATCTCAGTCAGGTATTTAAGTATCAGCAGCATGGTTTTGTTATATTTTTAGTTTTTATTGAGAATTATAAGATACAATGTAGTCACAATGTAGATTGGAGGTTTTTATCACCCTGCCCCATTTTGTCTTGTCCATCTGCAGGCCATTGTGCTTTTACCTTTCTTCTGAGAAAACACTTGTAAATCCATTCCATTTACGCACTGGATTGGGAAAAAGAACCAAAAAAAACCCCCAGGAAAACAAACAAAAAATAAACCCCCAAAAGCCCAAACCCAGGCAAAACAGCTCATCTTTTCTGCTGGCCAAAAAGCACTGTAAGGACTGCTGTGAAATTCTGAGTTGAATTATAAGAGCACTTGATCTGATTCCATGTTGGGTTTGAACATAAACAAATGAGAGCTGTTAATTTTGTGAGGAGTTCCTTCTAGATTAGTCTTTACCTTGAACTCCCACCATCATATTCCCTAGGACAACAGAACAATAATTTGTTGTATAAACAATAGCAGTGGGGACTTGGTCTCTCTGGATACCCCCATCTGGCAGAGGAAATCTGGTTGTTAGCATATCAAAAGACCTGGTGAATTTCTTCAGTTTACACAGATTTAAATTAACAGAACTCCGTAAAACTTTCTACCATTTCTATTTTTTTTTTTTCACTAAAATCAGGAATTCTGTAATATTTATGAGATGGTTTTATTTTTACTTTTACATATTGAGAGAAAACTCTCTACCCTCCTTCTCTTTAGGTACAGAATTTTAATTTCTTAAAAACAAAATCCCCAACTCATCTATTCTCAAGTCCCTACTTTGTGAAGGTTTGCTCCCACTGGAGACAGAATTTTGCTTTCCTGCTGCAGCTAAAAACGGTCTCAGGATCCCTCATTGTTGTTTTTTTGTTTTTTTGCATTAAAAAAAAAAAAAAAAAAACCAAAAAAAAACCCCACCACATTTCTGCCAAGTTATCCATTGTCTGGAAACACTAATAAATAACACTGTGTTCAGCATGTTAAAATTCCTGGTAATGTTCTGAAACTCTGGCTGATTTGAGGTTTATTATTATTTTGTGTTATTGAAGCTCATAAAAGCAAGGGCTTGGGGAACGTGTTTGTCCTTTTGCTTTTGCTCAGTGTTACCTGGGAAATGAAAAGGAATATGGATCTTGGGAAGCACAGGGTTAAACTGATGTGGGTTTATTCCACTGGTACTATTATTGCTTCTTTTTCTCCTCTCTTTTTGTTGATTTAAGTCTCTATTTTCTTGGATATATTTTCTTTCTTCATTTAAAAGGATAAAACACGCACAAAAAAAATGTTGTTGCTTTTATATACGGAAAGAAGAGGCAAAGTTTTAAATAATAATGACTTGCCAAATATTTTATTTTCATTGAAGTATCTGAGAAGGTTTTGTACAAGCACTTCTGTCTCAACAGAAAGTACATCTGCAAAAGTAGAATAAGAAAAAGATTTATTGGCTGAAACAATTCCCACTGTCATGTGGTACATAAGAATTAAATATTTATTCCTACTCACTGGGATAATAAAACTCTATTCAATTATGTTGCAGACACTAGCAAATGATTGTTGAGGCCTCTAATATTGCTGCAAATGGTAAAAAATATAGTATAAACAATACATGAGAAAACATTATGGGAAAATATTCTCTACCCACAGAGTTTGCTTCTTTGTTACAATAATCATTAAGACAGATGACAAAGCCAACAGCAGTCTGTGGTGCCAAAAATGTGAATTTCAAAGGTGTTCTGCTGTTGATGAGCCCAAAAGCTGCAATGGTTTGGGGCTGCACAGTGCAGGATGGCTGTCCCTCCTGACCCTCCTAAGCCTTCCTAGAAATTCAGAAGAGCTGGGTTTTTTCTTTGGCCAGATGAATGTAACAAAATAATCTCAGTTATCCCCTTTCTTGCTGAATAAAAGCCATTTGTCCTTTGGCAGTGGGGCTCTGCAGCAGGGGTGCATTTCTGATTGCACTCTGCAGCAGGGGTGCATTTCTGAGTGAGATTCTGTAGCAGGGTTGCATTCCTCAGATTGGGGCTCTGCATAGTGTGCATTTCTGAGTGAGACTATAGCAGGGGTGCATTTCTCACAATGCACTCTGCAGCAGGGGTGCATTTCTCAGTGCACTCTGCAGCAGGGATGCATTTCTCAGAGTCCCTACAGCACGGTTGCATTTCTGAATGGGGCTCTGCAGCAGGGGTGCATTTCTAAGTGCATTCTGCAGCAGGGGTGCATTTCTCACAATGCACTCTGCAGCAGGGATGCATTTCTGAGTGTCATTCTGCAGCAGGGGTGCATTTCTCAGAGTCCCTGCAGCCAAACCAACATGCCACCGGGTCCTGGGCTCTCTCAACCCCAGCTGGCCCCCTGTCCTGTGCTGCTGGCTGTGTTAATTAGCACAGTCTGTAACTGCACAATGAGAAACCCACACCTTTGGCGGAGCCTGCCTCCAGTCCCAAGCACAAAGCAGCAGCAGCAGCTTTTGCTCAGGATCTCTCCCTGTAGGTTTACAATTCCTCTTGGACTTGTTCACTGCAGGCATATCTTTGTTAGAAATGCTTCCCTTTATTTCTCCTGGGGCTGTTGTGTGTACCTCTGCCAGCCCAGGAGCTGGGGCCGTGTGGTGACAATTTTGTAATTAGCTGTTCCCAGCACTAACTTGGCTTTCAGAGGGAAGAGTGTTCCTAACCCTTGCTTTTTCACCCTCATGCCATATTTCTCTCTTATCTCTTACAATGTGGTGTGCCCTTCTTTGCAAGCAGTTGTAACCATTAGTAATCAAAACCCAGCAGAGCACAGCATTTGTCAGAAATCCCATTGCTTCCAAACTGTTGCTGCAAATGAATCCATTCCTATATGAGTATGATAATTTTAAAAGCATTATCAGAAGAACTAGAATTATTTTCTCATTTTCTCCCAGCAAATGGATCCATTGATCCTTAATAAGTTCCCAGTAATTCTGCTAATTGTCATGTTTCCATTAATAAGTTTAAAAATTTGTAGGTGTGTGCATGCATCACTATGCCTCGAGTGCATCGAGCTGTTTTTAAACAGCAGTAATGAATTTTGGCTAATAGGGAAATGTTTTCATACTTCTGTTAGTCAACAGCCTAAAGTAGATGGAGAAAATGGGAAAATATCAACAGTGCCCATCATCTGGGCAGCGTGCCAGTATTGATAACAAAATAATTAAAAGATAACAGTGTTTAAAAACAAACTGTAAGCCTGGCCAAAGTAAAAATCAAACCCAATCAGACTAGTTCTCTGCAGGGTATGCACGATGTAAGCTTGGATAATGTTGTTTGCTTTTATCCTTAGGAGGTCTGGAAGAGTCAGCACTCAAATACACATTATTTCTTGTAGGACCCTGATGATTCTTAATTTTCAATTAGCATATAGAAGAACTGTGGTGTGTCTTTTTTTAACTTACTTTGTGTTAAATGAGAATAATATAAGGGAAATTCTCCAAGCTGGGACTGTTTTGCCTGCAACACACAGTCTTTTTAGGATATGTGAGTAACAAACCCACAAAATTTTAAAGGTTGGGTATTTTTTCCATAGAAATGCCTCACTTCACATCAGTGTTTGGATGAGAGGAGGGTGTTGAAGGGAGAGAAATGAGACCATGTTTCAGAGATTGAACATGACACAAGAGAAGCATTTGTCATTAATTCAGTTTAGCATATATCTGAGAAGACTTGGAGTGTAATATTTGATTATTTTGCCTTAACAATGGAATGTTCTTCCCTAGGTTGGGAACATTTCAGCCACCTTTTAATGCAGCCTCCTCAGTGCTGCAGCTCTTCCGTAACAAACAAAAACGCTGCAAAACCCTGGAGATCAGAAGTGCTTATCAGATACTTTAAAGCAATCTGCCTTTAGAAAATTAAAGAAGTTAGAATTCCTCAGGAACCCATTGCCTGTCAGCATCTGGCTGGGCCCTGCAATGCTCTGCCAGTGGTGACCCTGAGCCTGCTAATTGTGCTGGGTTTGTTTTGCTAATTGTGAAAGCTCCCCGGTCCCACCTGCGGGGAGGCTGTTCCAGAGAGCAGCATTTGGGACGGAGGAGCCGCTCTCAGGGTGGATGAGAAAGCACTGGTGTACATCTGTCCTCCAGCACAGCCGGCTTTGGGGATTCAGGGCTTTTTTATGTGCTGAGGCGAGAAACTTTGGTCCACTCTCATGAACATGGCTGATGAAGATCAGGAAAAAATAACATCCTTTTTCCATTTTTTTCACCAAAAGCTCAGGCCCAGTTTCTAATACTTTGTGCAAGTAAGCCTCTATTTGGACCAGCTACATAGAAAAAAACAAAGCCACCTATCACCATGAATCCAGCTCTAGAAAAGAGGAACAAACAGGCATTTATCCCCTGCTTTTCTTGCCTTTTTGCTTTTCCTTTCTATCTATTCCAGTTCCCCACCCCCAATAATGAAACAAACATTTAAAGGTCTTTAACAGATGTTTTCTTATTTTACTCAGGTGGGATGTTTATGATGCATTAGTCTCTTTTATGTCATTTTATTTTGGCAGCTACATTCTGCATTAATTAGCACACCAGAGAGATCTCCCAATGAGAGCACATGGGCAACCAGTGGTTAAGAATTTGGTAGCACATTGCAGAGTCCATGGAATGAAATGGGAGGCTGCAGCCTGTTTGCAATCCCTGCATGGGGCATAATTGCATTTTTGAAACACCCAGCTGTTGGTGCTCTGCATGTTTTGTTTGTGCAGCTTTAGAAGGGAAACACCAAAACCTTCATAAATTGTTGTGAATTATGGTTTTGTAGAAGTTACCCTGTGCTGGCTGACTAATGTATATATTATGTTGTGCTTGTGCTTTGTGAAAAAAAGGCTGAAAACATTTAAGTACATATTTGAATATGTGTGTATGCACTTGCTGTGTGACTGAGATTCTGAGCTTTTGCTTTAACACAGCTAAAATTTTTAGAGTTTCATTTCACATGATGCTGGTGTAGAGGGAAGCGATGCAACAAAACCAATTTTAAATTTGTGCTAGAAAGCAGTTTTCTCCTGGAGCATTTTGTGTGCTATCAAGCATTTATCTATAGCATTACATCTGCAGTATTTGTCTTCCAAAAAGCATAAAGTTTACTGTCACAGTGAAAGCTGGAGTGTGACCACTGTGGTAGCAATCCTAACTCACAGTCCACCTGGCTGGTAGTGGGAGACACCAGAAGCAAGACTGAAACATTAATTTTTAGTTTTCATCAGAAATATCTATCAATGAGAGAGAATGAGTGAGTGAAACAGGCTGGGGCAGATTCAGGAAATACCCAAGGCTGAGGAGACCCAAAGTCCAAAGCTGTTCCCCTTCATTTGGAATAATTAGTTTTCAAAACTGAAAAAGTTCAGCAAAGCATCCCCCTCCTACAGCCCCACTTGTATGTTTCCAGCAGTTTCTCCTGCCATGAATCTTCCCAAGTGTTTCCTGGGCTGTTTTCCCCCATTCCCTGGGAGATGCTTCCCTTTGTGTCCATTCCTGAGCAGGCTCCGTGTGCAGCTCAGGCAGGCAGAGGTTCTGGGGGTGCCCCTCTGTCAGAGCTGTGGGGACACACTGGGACAGGCTGCTGGACCCTGCCAGGCGTTTGATAACTGATGGTGCCCATTGTTGGAATCCATAAAGTTAGAGGGTTTTTAGGAAATGGTTAAAAAAGGATAGGCCTCAGACTGAAGTTTTGTTAGCATTGCAGATACAGCAGAAAAGTTTCCCAAGCAGTAGAGCATACGTGACAAATAACAATAAGCCTCTGTAGAATTGGCTTAAAGATGGCAACAAAGTTATTTAATGTATATTTTTAGAAAGTTAGCATGAATAGAGCTCTGTTCTTTGTCTCTTATGATCCAGTCTTTGTTTTAACTACCATTACATGTGTTTTATAAGATTAGATAGAATGCTTGTCAATATGTGTTGTTCTATGTATGATTGGCTGAAATCTAAGCTGAGATAGTTTTATGTCATTCTGTAATACCCCACCTTCTCTGGCATTCCCTGTAGATCAGCGAGCTGTTAACATCCTGTCTCCATTGTCTAACAATGTCTTGAGACTGATGTGCAAAAAATAAAAAAAGCTCTTCACTAGTCTAGTTTGTCCAGTGTTGTCCATATTTAGACATTCTGCCGCAGCAAGTGAGTTCCTTTTTTAAAACGTGAGTTCCTGACACAATTAGACATATATTTCCCATATAAACCCGAACCCCACACCCATCAGCTAATTCAGCACTTATGCAAGGGCTAATGGTGTGTTCACATGGGAGCTAACAGGGGACTCACAACTGAACTGCTTGGACACTCGTGTCAATTCATCAGATGCTCATGCATGCATGTAGGAAACCACACAGTTCATGCCCATGGCAATCATTGCTTTAGTTCCTCTTATTTTTCCTCAGAACTGAAATACCTCCCAAATTTGGCCTAGGCAGCTTAATAAGGGAAATACCAGAACCTTTGTAAATTGTTGTGAATTATGATTTTGTAGAAGTTACCCTGTGCTGGCTGACTGATGTATATATTATGTTGTGCTTGTGCTTTGTGAAAAATAGTCTTGGAAGCGTTTAAGTACATATTTAAATATGTGTGTATGCATTTGCTGTGTGACTGAGATTCTGAGCTTTTTCTTTAACACAGCTAAAATTTTTAGTCTCATTTTACATGATGCTGGTGTAGAGGGAAGCAATGCAACAAAAGCAATTTCAAATTTGTGCTGGAAGGCACAATGGGATTATAGTTCTGTATATGTGTATATGAATGCTGGTTTGTATCCAAGAGCACTGAACATGAGACTGGGCTTTCTGCCTGCCAGAAGGGAGCTCAGGTTTGGGTTTGTCAGGTTTTGTCCTACCCAACAGTGGCCTACTGTTCACCTGTCTGACCAAACCCCAGTGAGGGGGTAGAATTAAACATATAAATATAATTATATAAATGTATAGTTAATTATATCACTCACTGTCAGAATGACTAAGGACAGTTCTGCTTCCATCATTTCAAGGAATTAAGGTTTTGTTTGTCCTCATGGTTTCAAGTGAGTTGCAGCATCTGAAGTGAGAGTCTGAACCAGGAAATGTGCAACAATATATGAAACAAAAGCTTTTCTTTCACTTGTTTTTGTCAGTGCATAATGGAGTTTTCAGAAGCCTTACTGGAAGAGTAGAATTATAGAATTACTAAAAAATCATTAAGTTTTAACAGAGAAATTTCAAAGGCATCAGCATTCAATCTGTCCAGCTGTTTTTTGACACAAAGCAGTTGCTGTTTATAGATGAATATACATAGCAAAAGTAGTACAATCTTTCTGCAGGTAAAGTAACTCCCTTGTCTTAGAAATCCATTACTGATTTGGCAGGAGGATTTTTTTTTACTTTTTCTAGGTTCTTTGATCCAAAGATTTATGTGACTGCAACCTTGAACCATTAGTCCAGAGCACAGCCATCACTTTGTCATGTTTGAATCAGTTCTAGGCAGAGATCAGTTTTTAATTAGATTAGAGAAATCTGAAAGAACCTGAGCCAAATCACAGTGTATCTGAACTGCAGTATAAAAGCAAAATTAAGTTCAATACAGTTTTGTTGGTAGCACTTCATTGACTCTAAGGTGTACCTGAGGTGTTGGAACTTCAAGATTGAATTGAGTAAAAACTGTTCATTAGAAAGTCCTTTATAATCTGGGAAAGATTTTAAATCCCACCATTTAATTATTCTTTTTACTCAGTGCAATGTGAGGAATTCTGCTTGCTATTCTGATCCTCTGCTTGAATACACCAAGAGACTTTTTTTTGGTTGGTTTTTTTTTGGTGCACCTTTTAGCTATAAATCAGTGCCCTTTCATACTAATCCTTTGATGTATACTCGGTAAAAGATGCAGGGGAACAAGTTTGTCTTTATTAATCATGGTGAAAACAGAGAAGCTTTCCACCCCAGTGATGAGATTTGTGTAACTCAAAGACAGCAGGAGCATTCTCACTCTGCAGCTCCCAACACTCTCCAGAGTCACTTCATACATCAGTGTCAACCTTGAACTGCTCTCTCCAGGGACAGTATAATTATCTTCATGAAGTGCAAATGGATGCTGTTAGTGAAGTGGCAAAATTGAATCTCAGTTTTGCTGCAATTCTTCCTGTTCTCTTGCAGCTTGCTCTCCCACCTGATCAATAGTTTGCTTCCATCTGGACACTGTGCTGGTCAGGCAGCTCTGGGTGTCCCTGCTGGAGCTGTGGGGCTGGGCCAGGAGACCTCCAGAGGTCCCTTCCAGCCTCACCACTGTGCGAGTGATTGAGCATCTCTGGGCTGGAAAGGATCTTTCAGGCTGTGCAGTGGGTTTGTAATATTACATCTGCACGATAGAAGAAGGTGCAGGGGGTTTCCATCATTAACAGAATGCTCATTAAGTCATTGCTGGGTTTTTAGTGTGTTGATGGTGATACAGACTGTGGCAGTCCGCTGACAGCAGAGCTGCTGGGCAGATTCTGCTGCTGCCTGCTGTAGGAAATGGACAGCTGAAGGAATAGAAATACTAAATTGTCTTGGTTTGAACAGACAGGTGTCTGCTAAGGAAGGCAGGAGCCTCTCTTGAAATGGAAAATATAAACCCCCTCAATCGGAATTATTATAATTTTGGAATTAAGGGGCTCTCAGGCAAAGATATGAGAGTAGGAATAACAGTTCTGTACTAGGAAAATTAAGAATAAAATAAAGATGCAGTAATACAAAACAAGACTGCCAGAGTGAGAGCAGTCCCTGCCCCCTGTGTGTCAGGGAGGTGTCCCAGCCCCATCCCATGGGGGCTCAGCCCTCCTGCAGTGCCAGCTGTGGCTCTGCTGCAGCAGGGATCCTGCACAAGGGGGGAGTTTTCCTCTGCAGCTCCAGGGCTGCTGCAGATGGGCCTGGGCTCCCTCTGGCCATGCAGGGCAGCAGAAAGCTGCTCCTCTGGCAATGCAGGGGGCAGAGGCTGCTGTGCTGTGCCAGGCCCAGATTGGATCCAGGCAGGAATGCCTGGCTCCTCCCCTGGGCGGGGCATCTCCCCATGGGATGCTGGGATTGGATCAGCCCTGCAGGGACACTCAGTGGCCATGGACAGCAGAGATCTGCTGGAGGGAGGGTTGGCTGTGGGAGAGATAAAGAAAAAACTGCCCCAAGAACAGCAGAGAACTGCCCCAGCCCTGACAGATGGGGACAGAACACACAGCCCTAAACCACATCCTGCATTTGCAACCTAAGACATAAATCTAAAACTGGACACATTTGCTGTCTCAACTATTCAATTATGCTCATTATCACATGAATCCCTTTAACACCAAGGTTCATTAGTTTAGGCTTCACCTTCCTTCTGCATTTCCTGGATGATGGAGATAATGGGATTGATTCTGAAGTTATTGAAGTGTTGGTGTAAGTTAGAGGTGTGTCAAGTGCAGTTAATGATGTTGCATTCATGCAAGTGAAGTGAGAATCAGTAAATTGAGTATAGGGAAAAAAAGTGTGGTAGGCTGGGAGAGCAAGGTCTGAGCAGGGGGATAAATCTTGGTAGTGAGAATGTGAAATTAAAAAAAATGTATCATCTGGAAGGAAGGAGCCCATGAGCCAACTCCTCTGGTTTGTTCTCACTATTGTCAGTGTCTTCTACTAAGTTCTACTGTGCACTGCATACCACACCACACTTAAATGCATATTTTCCAAAAAATATATTAAAATATTTTTATCATTTATATCAGCGAAATTGTAACAAGCTAGGCTTTCAAAGCTATTGGTGCCATTATTTTTGCCAATGTTTGCTCAAAATTCCCAGTCAGCTAGCTTCTTATAACTGGATATTTAAACACTCAAAACACTTTTTAAAATTACTTGATATTGAAAATTATTTTTAAAAAATCAAAATAGAGTTTCAAATTAAGTCTGCACATCATTTTAATGCTTGCATTAAAAGCCAACCAGAATCAAATCTTGTCAAGGATCAGTGAATAATGACCCCACTTCCTAAGGATCATTGTTATTTTGTGGTTTAATGCCTTATCAGCTCTCTGTGTTAGCAGGTTTTCTCATTGTCTTCTCCAAGGCATGATGTTTCCTTCATTATTTCTCCCTTTTGCTCTGCTTTTTTATACACCTGCTAAGACATTTCCCACTCTCAAAATTAACAATTATCCCACTACTGAAAAGGAGAGTAAGATGCACTCACAGGGTGCAAAATAATATTTCAACTTGTTCTGCCAACTGGATGCATAAAAATAACTTATCTGGCTGCTTCATTGCTGAGAAAACTTGAAGCAATTTATTCTTCTTTAAACATGCTGTGCCATTTGTATGTTTCAGGTACAGTAAATCTTGCTTCATTCATCATTTTCAAATAAATGCATAAAAAGCAATAGCTATTCTTCTGTTACTTATAACTACCCATGAAATAAATACTGTGGAAATGCCTTTCCTTTGTATTTTTAAAATTTTCAATACATTAGCACATTGCAAATGTGTTAATTCCTTGTGTATCTGGAGAATGGTGGTAATTTTTTTCAGTTACTTTGGAAAATGCAAGTGTAGATGTTCTATTATGAAACTACATAACCACACATATACCTTACTAACACTAAAGTTATTTCCCAGCTGAGAATTTAAACTGTTTTCCCAATGTCACCAAGGCAAGGGATGATGGCAAATAATGGGCACACAGAAAACTAAATTTTAAGAACTCCAGTGCATAATTTGAGGCTGATTGTTGCGGGGGTGACAGCGTGGCTTTCAATGCCATCTGAGAGTGGGCACCTGTGTCTCATTCCTGAGGGGAGATTTCAGATTTGAGGTTAGCTCTGAATCCTAGACAGGGTAGAAATTCCTGCGACAGAGCCATGTTTTGAGGCCTGGTGTGATCATTCCATGGCTCTCCTGACTGAGTGGACTCCTGCCCTTGGGCACCAGCAGGGTTTGGTGCAGTGAGGGGATTTTGCAGCTGTGATGGGCAGCACTGGTGGGAGGATCCACACCCTGAGTTTGTTTGGGCAGCTCTTCCTTACCAAGAAAATAAAAAAAGGGTTGGTTCCAAATTTCCAAAATTGTTCGTTTCTCAGTCATTACTTGGTGGACTGATCTCATCAGATTTTATAATTTCACCAGTGATATTTTGGTAGGAGCTGCCCAAGGAAAGCTCCAGACACAAAGCAAATGCCATTGTGGTATCATTTTGTTTATCTTGCCTTGACTTTGGAAATGAGATTAGAGCCATATACATAAATAGAGGTTTCACAGGAAGCACCAGGGTGAAGCTTAGCATTGTGGCTGGTTCCCACCAGGGATAATGGCATATTAGAAAAAAAAAATTTTACTAAAAGAATAATAAAGTACTGGGATGCTTTGCCCAGGGAGGTGGTAGAATCACGATCTCTGGATGTGTTTAATAAAAGCCTGGCCATGGCACTTGGTGCTATAGTCTAGGTGAGGTGTGAGGGCACAGGTTGGACTCGATTTTAGAGGTCTCTTCCAACCTCATCTTTCTGTGATTCTGTGATTCCTGATTTCCTCCTTTCCTATAGTAACCTTTTGGGATTTTTTTGTTGTCTGTTGTGCTATCATATTTAATACTTCAGCATGGTATATTCTCTAAAATAGTTAATGGGATGGGGTTATTAGAAATTCTTTTGATAGCAGTGCATTGTAATTATTGAAAGATTATCCAAATTACCTGCTTGGAACACATGGAGTATGAAGCAAATCTATCTAGTAGTTTTATATTCACTTTCTAATGACCTTGTTTCCCCAGGTTTTTCCATTTTAAAAAAAAAGAGAAAAGTACAGATTTTTCAGGCAAATTGGTTTTCACGTTTGGGAATTTAGTGTGGGTGAGACAGTTTCTCTTTTATAGTATTTTTAAAAAATTAAGTCACTCATCATTATTTATAGAAACATACTAAATTACTTTGCCAGGTTGTGGATAAGTGTTCTGGGTAGAAATTTATAATAAAAAGAAAATATAAATAGCTTGTTACTTATGAAAAGTTTTTGTGATATTATATTAAAAGAATAGTGGTTCTGTATTCCAAACAGTTTCATAAACTGTTTTACTTACTTGAAAAATATGTTATGTTTTGGGCTTTTTTTTTTTTACCACAAGTCTTAAAAATCCAATTGTGAGGGAGAATGACTGCAAGGTGGTAAAATAATACATTTTTTTCCTCAAAAGGATCTTGTAGCCTGCTTGCATAACCAGGCTACAAGAAATGCATTAAAAAATGTGGTACCACTGGGTTGTTTTTCTTTTTAACTATTCATTATTTATGAAATGCAGTGAAAAGTAGATACAAATTATTGTTTCAGGGGACTTCCTGTAGCTATATTATTGTCTTCAGAGGATTTGCTCATTAAACAGTGGTTTAATTCCAGCATGAAAAGTTCAGGCTCTTGTTGTCCAAAAGTAGATTTCAAAAAAAAGTTCCTCCATGTCTCCATATACCATATATATACATATATTTAAGAATATTGGTTGAAAAAGTCCCTTTTGTTTAATAGCAGATTGTAATATATACCAAACATTTGTTAACTTGGCAATATTTTCCTATTTCAATTTCAGTGCTGCTTGAATTTGCAAATGGGCATATTACCATTTGCAAGCAGGTTTTTGGAGACACATTTCATATTCAGTGTATGTTTTTTTATTGTTTTCAGTCTGTGTTTTTCAGTCTATTAAAAGGTAAAGAATAATTCCTGTCCCCAGGGAAGTGTGAGGTGTGGGAGTTCCTGCTCCACTATGTTGAAAAGTGCTGGAGAAGAATCCTTGTGGCTCTGGGATTTCTCAGTACAAGAAATACACCATACTGAGCCTCCAAATTACTATTGTTCCACAAAAAGCACAAATTTCAACTTTGTCAAGCAGTTAAAATCTGCTGCCCTGTTACTGTTGGTTTTCAATGATCATTTCTATAGCAAATGCCCTTTATGCCAGTCACAATATAAACTGCAAGACAGCTGGGAGTGCAGTGGCAAGAGCTTTTGCTCCACGTTTCAGCTCAAAAAGAGTTCCATGACTTGGATTTCTGACTCCCATTTGTGGCCTTAAAAAGTTATTTTGTAAGTAAGCAAGAATATATTTCAACAACACCAGTAATACTAATAATAATATTAATACTACTACTACTACTACTACTAATAATAATAATAATAATTCTTCATTGTCATTAAAATTATTAAAATAATTTCTGTTTTAATAACATGATTGATTTTATTCTATATAATACATAATATTTAATAATATAATTATATAATATTATATAATTGTAATTATATAGTTTTAATTATATATATTGTTTTAAGAATATAAATTAAAATATTTTAAAATTTTAAAAATTTATTATTTAAAATTTAAAAATAATATTATTAATAAAAAATAATTTGTTTTCTATTATTACTATTATTATTAATAATATTATTTTGAAGCTTTTAATTTTGTGGTGAAAACTCTCTGAATGAAATCTGCATGTAAAGTTGGAAAGTCCTGTCCTAGACTGGTATACAAAATTAGCCTGAAGTCAGGAATATTCACTCTTTCAAAAATGTTGGGGCTGTGCTGCAAGAATAATTTTTCTTTTCCCGGAGCTTGGTAGCAATACTAGAAATGTAAAAGTCTGATTTTTCAATGGCAGCTTGATACGGTTTGTGCTACATTGGCAGCAGGATTTTGCTGTATGTTTTTTACCCTGGGGCAGGGTTGAATTTCCCTCTGGAGCCAGAGGGGTTTCTCTGCAGGGTGATGCTGTGCAGGTCACTCTTTTGAGGGATTTTCTTTGGTTTTGTTGGAAAGAGCAAAGCAAGATTCTCATTTTGCTCCATTCGCCAAAACCTTAACAGTGTTAGGTGTTTGAAGATACAATCATTGCATTAGAGTGAAAATTGTCCTGCTTACTTGAGAATTAATTAATTAATCTGTTAGTGTATGTAGTCCTCAGTGTTCCAATAAATGATAGCAGGCTGATTCTATTTTGCTCTTTTTTGGGTGTCAGTAATATGATCACTCACATAATGAGACCCTGAGTCAGCTGGATCTTTTAAGTGGATTTAAATAGACCTTCTCTTTATAGAGCACTCCCCAAAGAAAGCTAAAAGGCTTTTTGCATATTTTAAATGACAGGTTATGTTCGAATTAAAACTAGAATACTTAGAGTTTTGGACAGAAGACACTCAGAGCGAATAAGTAATAAATAAAAGTGATTTATCTGCAACTGGCATAAATAAATAAAAGGGATTTATCCTGCCTGCCGTGTCCATGGAGTGAGGTTCTCACTCTGATGATTTCTCACAGAACAGATTTCAGCTGGTGCCTTTGCAAGTTGTAGCCAGCTCTACCAAGTTCCCTATTTTCCATGTTAACATGAACTATTCCTAGGTCAGTGGAGACTCACCTCCATGAGTTTTCATGTCACACAGTCCTATTCTCAGGAGATTAGCATTCCCCAAGCTGTCTTCATTTTAAACTTTGTAAAATGATTTGTATCGATGCCTTGGCTCTTTGTTATTATTGTCATATAATACTGTGAATAATAATAAATGAAATATAAATATACAATATAAAATATATAATAAAATATGCAATATAAATACTGTAAATTATACTAAACTGTAATATATTTCAAATAATCTGCTTTTTAACATCCTACCACTATGACCTTTAGCCTAAGAAGTCAAAGATCTTCACTTGGTTTTGTCAGATTATGTTTGGTGATTTGCTCTGTTTCCCCCATGAGACGTTTCTTTCCCTGGCAGATAAAATGTTCCACAATGCCCAGTTTTGTATCAGGTATTTTACCTGCATTGGTTTCCTCTGGGGAGAACTGTGGGACTGTGAGGTGATGGCAGGAGCTGCTGTTGTGACTCACACAATGAGTGGATTGCTTGAGTGATAACAGAAGGGGGATGTAAATGGGAAAAACACCAAACTTCGTGTCTAATTTCACTCATCACATCCCTAGCGCACATCACAAAGGTTACACAGCTGTCACCTGGCAATATTCTTACTCAGAATAGGGAGTTCCAAAAAAGCCCTTGTTTCTTCAGAGTATTTTTGTTTGTGGTATGGAATATAAGGAATAATCCAGGAACTCCTTTGGCTGCACAGGAGCTGCAAAATTGATTCATGGAAATCTGATTTCCTTTTCTTTATTCATCTTTTGCATGAAGATTCTGTTCTGGGGGTACAGAATATGATGACACCTCGATCTGAAAATGGATTATTTGTTGTTATTTCAAGAGAAACATCTGTGCTCTTGTGGAAACCATGGCAAAGGAATTTAATTTCTTTTCTCTGGTAGTGGGTTCCTCCTGCTCAGTTTTATTGCAGGGTTTTCTAAGACCAAGGTATAACCTGTTTGTTCCAGAATGAAAATTTGGAAAAAAGTTCTTGTGAGGTTGGTGACTCCTCTGTGTGCTCCACACTGCATTTTCCCCTTTGAAGTTGGTTATTAGCCTGGCTGAGTTTGTGGCTATATTCCAATTCCTGGACTCAGAATTTTCTGTACAAATGCATTATCTGTCTCATATATCTCTTAGCTTTTAAGCATTTGGTTCCTGGTGTTAATAACGACAATAACATCAATTTGTAGGCATTATTTTTATTTTTATTTTTGTTGTCTCTGAATAGTGTCAAATTAGCTTGTAGTACATTGAAAATTTTGCTCTGTACAAGACAGTTAAGGGCAGATTTTTTCATCACAAATGCCTACAGGGGCAGGAGCATGAAGAGACAATAGTAAAATTGCATGGCAACTTCCAGCAAAGGACATCAAAGCATTGCTCAAACTTTAATGAACTAAATCGAGGTAAAATAAATGTAACATTAAGCAATTTCGAAACCAAACCATTTTCTAGTTGCTAGAAAGCACTGGAAAAGGAGAAGGAACAATAACATGTATTTTTTTTTAACAGCTTTAGCAACACCAGCTACTCTAGTTTGTGAATTAACTTAATATTCAACATTTTGTCATGTACATTAGGTGTTATAATGCATGAAATGAATACACAGTCACATCCCAGTGGCTGCAGCTCCCAGTAATGATCGACAATACTGCCTCTAGCTAGCTAACACTTTCCCCTATGAAATATTTTCTGCATGACCACATCCCATGGCAGCAGGCAGCAATGGAATTTATGAACTAGCTGAAGCTATCAGTGCTGGTGAGGAAGCAATAGAGAAAGATGTACGTTAAAAAAATTAAATAAAAAGAAGAAAAAAAAAACAAAACAAAACAAAAATCTGTGAGGGAGGGAGAAGGTAAAAGATGAATATCCAACCAGAAAAAATAAATTGTCAATATGTCACACAGACACTTTTGAACTAGCAGCTTAATGGCACTGCCAATTCATGTCTGGGTCCTATTTTTAAAATTCCCAGATTTCCTAAGTATAGCTTCCAGTTGAGGCTGTTTCTTTTAGCTCTACATAACTCAAAAGAACTGACACAGAATGAAGCTTTCAGCTTTATGCCAAGGTAGAACCATGCTTTGCTTGCATGACTGGGAGTTGGGAATGTTCAGGGTCTTATCAGGTCAAGTTGTTTTTTTTTTTTCCTGAAGCCAAGTCAGTCAGTGTAATTCTCTTAGAGAAAGGGGACTCAACTTTGCAGTGGCTTGGTGTGAGTTTTCTCTCCCCTCCTTTTCTTGCTGTACAGATATTTTTCAGCCTTTCTCACTCTCAATGCTAAAATACTCGTGCACCATATGAGAAAAGTAGATTATAAATAAGGTTCCTTATTAATATATAGCCACTAGGAAAAGCATAAATAATTTCTTTTCTGACCTCTGTACCTGTGTGACTTGCATTGTGTTTGAGACTGTTATTTTTGAAAGAAAAAGTGTGAAATTATTCCAGTATTCTTCAGATTTCCACGACCAAATTCAGTGGAATACACAGCAGTGAGATGAAGTCAAGACTCAACACAATCAGGAGGAAGTAGGAATACAATTCATGATATTGTGGGCAGCAACTATAACCTGTCTTAGTCTGATAATCTCACTCCACAGTAGGTTATTCAAAGAATGTAGAAAAAACATAGCAAAAAAGGAGATTATAGAATATCCCAGCAATCTTCTCTGCATTGCCTTGGTTTAGGTTTTGCATTCAACAAAAATAATTTAGACAAAATATCCAAGTTATAACACACTACATCTGTAACATATTTGTATGGCTGCGTTCTATATGTGGCATTTTGTGGAAAATTAGGAAAAAAGGATGTATTTCTGGGCCAAGATCTAGGATCTAGATCTGGGACAGATCTGAGGGTTCTCTGTACTCCTCACCCAGGCTGTATCAGCAGGAGCTGGTTCACCAATGCCATCCACAACCAGGAGCTGCTGGGCTGCTTGTGCCTTCCTACATTGCCCATGATTTTGCTTTTTGCAAGCACTTCCTTGCTTCTTTTCATATGGAGGTGCTGGAGGAGAGTCCATGCAAGCCTTGTTCAGTTGATTTTGTGTTCCCTTTGCTCCTCACCCCCTGCACTGGGGTGTGCTGGTACCTGTCCCTCTGTTCTTTTCAGTCTCTTTTGAGATTGCCCTGGCACCATCCTTAGTGCCCACTAAGTGAGAAATTCAGGTGCAGCAATCACAGCAGGCTGGGCTGGGGTAATTGGTGGCTCCTGGCAGCCCAGGTGTTTTGCATTAAAGCGGATTGGGAGGTGATTATCCCCTCTGCTCTGCACTATAAAACCCCTCAGAACTGGAAAACCAGGTAACTGCTGGGGCAGAGGGTCCCTCAGGATGGTCAGGGATGCAGCCCAGCCTGGGAGGAGGCCCCAAAGGAGCAGGGATTGTTCTACTTGGAGAGCAAAGAGCAGCCCCTGGGTACCTGTAGGAGATGGAGAGGACCGAGCCTGTTTCTCCACAGAGGCATTGTGGCAAGAGGATGAGAAATGCAAACATGCAATTAAAATGAGGTAGGTTCAAACTGGAATTTTTTTTTTTCTGGGAATATTTAAGCTTTAGAGATTGCTTGGAGAGGCAGCTGTGTGGTCTCCTCTCTTGGAAGTTTGCAAAGAGCATCTGCATCAGTCCCAGAGGTGTGATCTCACAGATGACTGTGCTTCAAGCAGGAGTTTGTGCTTGGAATCTCTTGAGGCCCCTTCCAGCCTGACTGATTGTGTGGGGCTGCAATTCTTGAGACCAAAATGCAGCCAGTAGCTGAGAATTCCTTGTGCAGAGTACACTGAAATACCTTCTTGGAAGCATCCCTAAAAATCCCTTCCTGGACATGATTTCACTTAATAAATGTAGTGAAGTTTTCACTGGGGTTAATCCTTCACTGTGATACCTCAGAGGAGTTTCTTACCCATCTGCGTGAGGCTGGAATTCTTTGTTTCTGTGGAATTTTTTGATGGAAAGCTAAAGGGTCCCAGCATAGGGCTGAGTAAATTCTCAGAGCAGCTGAGGTGATTGGGGCACCCAGCTGGAGGTGTCAGGTGCACTTTCAAATCCACTTGGGTCAATCTCTCCGAGTGCTCTTGTACCTGTGATTTTGTTTATTTGGGCTCTGCTGCAAGCCTGGAATTGAAGAGTCAAAGGAATGTGCATAAAGAAATGCGAGGCTGGAATGGAGATGCCATTTGTTGTAAATATAATAAAGGCAAACACTCAGTTCCAAATTATAGCCATTTGCTAAATGCCAGACTTTCCCATGCTTATCCTTTTCCCATTGCTTTTGTAGAAAATGTGTGGAAGTAGCGGAGTTCAATGAAAACATGTTTTGGAATAACTAAATCTAAATAAGTTTCTAAAAGAACTCAGAATAGCAGTAAAGGAGTAAAAATAGGTCTTGATTGATGTTGTGGCCCATTATATTGAGATGTGTGCCTGAGCTTTGGCTAAGTCAGTCAAGTCTTAGAAAAGAAATTTCAAGTGGGTCAGGTTGTTGCTAAGTTCTGTGAATTGGAGCTAACTTTGGCTTGTCTCAACTTAATGTGCTTAATCCAAACAGAGATAATTAAAAAAGATTATTCTGAGGTTTCATAATATCATTTAATCTCACATCTATACTTGTCATATAAATACAATGCCTGTCTTATTTTTATTCAAATAGCAATCCATCAAAATTGCCTTTTGACAGCATTTTGACTACTACTTATAGTAATAACTAATAGTTCTTTTTTACTATTTCCCAGGGGGGAAGTAGTATGGATGTGTGTGGAGGAGGGGGGGAGGATAGAAATACTGAAAATAATTTTCATTTTTACCTTTAAAATGAATCAGGAACTTTAGTTGCCTGTGAATTTTCATATAAGGCAGCAATCTGCAAAGGCCATTCTGGTTTGTTTTTATTCTGCTTGTGTCTCATTAAAAGGAGGTATAGGGGCACTTTCAAAAATAAAGCTGAATCTTTAATTACTATTTGCAATAAATCATTTTTTAAAAGATGAAATTATTGATACATAGTGCACTCAAAGAGCTTTTAATATATTTGTTCACTAGTGATAATGGGTTAAAAAAAAAGTTGAAAAGACTGATTGCAAAATTACAATAAATCAATCAAATGGGTCCGGTAATACATCTCATATCCATGGTGTATGATGCTCAGTTTATGACATCTTAAGATCTCAAAAGCTGATTTATTTTTCCAGTAATCAGTGTTCTGATCCATTAGTTTTTCTAAGGTACAGAAGATGTCACTGGTTTTTTTTCATGAATGATTTGTGTTTTAAAATTGCACATCTGTCAATCAAGACAAAATCAAGGACTTTTAAAAACTTAGTACCTTCACTGTGGGTTTATTTCTGTACAGTGCTGGTGTGGTGTACGTTATTATTCAGTGAAGTTTTTCATTGCACTTCATAGTTTGGGATTTTTTGACTAATGGGTAGCCTAAGAAAGTTTTCATTCCATTTTGATAATTATCTCACCACTCTCTGTATTGATACCTCAGCACATCCAAGCTCAGAGTATATTCTGTATGAAGTTCTCAGATATTTGTAGTAATCAACATTGTATCTGACTGTCAAAACAACAACTTTGAAATCAAAAGGAGTTTTATAATTTAACTTGGTGTGCTTTCATCTGTTGTTTCTCTGCTCAAAATTATTGATAACTTGCTGAATTCAGGTACACAAAGAAAACTCAACAAAACAAGGAGGTTTAAAGAAAATAGTCAAAACCAAAACATTTGGGTGTAGCTTGAAGCTCTACCTGCCCAGTTTGGGGAGAAAGAGTTAAATTATGTAGTTATGGCTTTGTACTTTAATCAGTGCAAAAATGCTAAGTTGGGTTTTATTCTCCTTTTGTGGGACAGTAAATGCTAACACTGAGAGCTTCACCTACAATGGCCTCATTTCCTGGCATCAGAATGTAAATTCTGGGTATCTTGTGTGATATTGCAGCTTTTGTCGCCTGAGTGCCAGGTGGCCTCTGCTAAAACAGAGGTCAATGAAAACATTTAGCAGAATAATTAAATCAAACTAAGTTTCTAAAAGAACTCAGAATGACAATAAAGGAATAAAAATAAGTCTTGATTAAATAAGTGCCTCCCAACCAGGGAAAGGTTGGGGGATGATGGCAGTACTCCGTCCTTGGGGACAAAATGAGGTGTCTGGGAAGTTGTGCTGTGCTCTGGACACTGGGGTTTTTTTGGGGTCCTCAGAATGAAGGAGGAATTGAGATGCTGACTCCATGTTCTCAGAAGGCTAATTTATTATTTTATTATATTGTATTATATAAGGGAATGCTATACTAAAACCATACTAAAAATAGACAAAGGATACAGACAGAAGGCTGAACAAGATACTCATGAAAAACTTGTGACTGACTCCTCAGTCTGACACAGCTGACGGGGATTGGTCATTAAGAAAAACCAATTCACATGTTGGATAAACAATCTCCAAAACAGCAAAACACAGGAGAAGCAAATCAGATAATATTGTTTTCATTTCTTTCTGAGGCTTCTCAGCCTCCCAGGAGAAAAATCCTGGGCAAAGGGATTTTTCAGAAAATAGGATAATGACAGGACACTGTGTGTCTCATGAGTTACAGTCAGAGTGAGTGAACCAAATCCATCCTCAAGCCACTGCCTGACTGCAGGAGAGCTGGAGGCTGAAAATGTGGGAGTTTGTGCTGGAAGCTTCACTGATGAGAAAATGGTCCTTGGATAAAAATATTATTGTAGGAGGGCAGGGGTAGACCATGTGTGATTTTTAATTTTTTTAATTCACTCAAAACCCAGGGAAAAAAGACATCTCAGATCTCTCAGATTATGGAAATTCCAACAGATAATTACCTCGTATTAACTTTCCCTCATCTCATTCTTTTATTTTCTGCTGCACTCTGGTGTGCTTTGTGCATCTCTGCTGCCCACACACCTTGGTCTGTGAAACACAGCTGTGGAGCCTCGGCCTGCCAAGTTCATCAGTTCTGGGGTTTTAGTGGTACCTGACAGGAGCTTTACACGTCTTTTTTCCTTAATTCTGGCTATAACCTGTGGAGTATATTCTGTGCTTTTACATTTGACCTCATTTTGATTTATTTAATTGTGTTTGGCTATTTGATAAACAGGGACAGGCTTGAAGCACTTCTCTGCGGTTTTGATGCTGAGAGTGTGCACTGTCAGGAAGGACTCTGTTTATCAGACAGATTCTTGTTAATGAAAAGTTTATAGGCTGGAAATCCATCTATATTTAAAAAAGTAATTATTGCCTTGCTTTCAGTTTGGCTACGGGCTTGATGTCAAACTGAAACAAGCAGAAAAAACAAAAAAATAAATTAGTGTTTGGGTTCATATGAGTGAAATGTAATTCTGATATCTTACTCCTGTGTTCACATTCATGTGGATGTTTGCTTTTTGGGGTTTGGATTTTAATGATTTGCTCCTGACATAGTCGAAAGGAGCCAGTCATGATTTGGGTTGGAGGGTTTTCTTTTGGCAGGATTAAAACCAAAAAGAGTGGAAAAGGGTAAAGTTAAGTTAACATGGAAAGCTACAAAAGTAGTGCCACAGCATTTTTTCCAGTAAGCTTGGCACTCTTTGCTGAGTTTTGCACTATACAGCCATTAGCAGGCTGGTCAATGCATTGCTTTATGAGGCAATTATTTCAGCATACTCTATTCAAAATACACATTAGAACTTAACCTTCTGAATCCTGAAGTAGCATTTTTATCACCCAACATTAGAAAAGAGTTGGAGTCAGCAATTTCCCCTTTCTTTTTATGATCTGGTATCATTAATAAAGCATTGAGCTGGTAGCTTCTTACAATTCTCCAGGATAATTTGTGACACAAAAGGTGCTGCTGTGATACAGTTGTCTGTTGACTTATTCAATGGCAGGGGAAACATAGAAATTGTGTAAAAATAAAAATGAGCAAGGGAGGGGAGAAAGAGCTCTTAGAACAAATGTACAATTGGTATACAGCATATTAGACCTGCTGCTGCTGGATATGCACAAGTAGAAATGGGAAGTTAATATGGAATTTCTAATTAGGGTCACATACTAATGAACTCCCTCTTCATGTTAGTTTTATGCCGCTTCAGAAATTTTTTATCATATGCTTAAAAATTTATGGCAAGAAACATTAATGAAAATGAGGCGTGAATTGGAAATTGTGTTATTATGGAGATGAGTATGGCCATGGCCAGGCTGATTTCTAAGGAGGGATCCTTTTATTGCCATTTTTTTGAGGAATGAGAAATGATACAAGTAGAATTAATGACTAGACATATTCTTTGCCCTGGCTTGGCTGGTGTTATTATATTTAAAGTTATAAAAGCTGGATTTAATAAAATTTTGAGTTAATTATAAGGGGAATTTTTATCATAATTGGCAGTCTTCTGTAAGAAATAAAAGTGTAAATCAGCAGAAGGGCAAAATTAATCAGTGAGGTGGTTATGCTTCCATACACTTATATGTGTGTGCATTAAATATACATTTTTAAATATTAAATATATTTATGTATCGGTACAGACCTGCTCTTACACATATAGGTACAGTGAACATTTTTATGTGACTTTGTTGCTAAAGGCTATCTCCTTTCCTTGCTGCTTGACAGCACAATTGCTCTTAAGTTCTGTGGATGAATGTTTGGGTATAAATTTTCCAGAAGTGGCATTTTTGTCTCTGGTATCTTGTAAAAATCAATTGAGCTCGCTATTTAAAATGTCAAACCTCCAAACACTACCTGTTGTATTGTTTCCTTCAGTCCCACTAAAATTATCATGCAATCTTGTATAAAATATATTGAAAACATCTGGTAGTCTGTCTCATTGGAATTGCCTTTGGAAATAGTCTAGTAACTTTTGACAGCTTGGCTTTACAAGGATATTGATTTCACTGTGGCTTTATCATGGAAAACTGATGAATGGTCAAAAGCTGAAAGTGATATAAAACCTGGTTTATAGTTTTTATATGAATCCATGTAATAAAATAAAGTAGGTTTATAAAACATAGTAAGGTATGCCCTTGTGAAAACACGGGAGTTAAAAAAGAATTTTGCAGCATTTTTGTGCTGTGGATTACTTGGGCTGAGGACATCAGAAACATTTGCAGGCTTGTAAGGGATGGACAAAGGAAGTAATGTCCTTATTGCAAACAATACCATGTGTTGCTAAGAGTTATGTGATGCTTGAGAGAAGAGAAGCTTGCATAGAGTACTGCTTTTGGATTTTAAACATTTCCTTTTGAAATACTCTATTAAAACTGAACAGGAACCAATGTGGGAAAAATATTGTTTCCACAATCCAATAACAAAGAGAAATAGGCAGCAGAAACACAACTAACTGATGGGGCATGGGAAACAGGAACTGCAATCTGGGCAAGAAATACCTTTTTTGTACACCTGAGGAACTGAACAGGAAGGATTAGAAACAACATTGGCCATCTGTATTGCACCGGCTGCAACAAAAGAAAGTAAGGAAAATATAGGAAACTGAATTGATTTCTTTCTGGAGGAAGCAATTACTTCACTGGTCAATTAAATACAAACACAATGAGAAGGTGTTGAAGTAGAAACATGTGTGTCAGCCCTGCAGAACAGTGAATTCTGTGTGCGCAGAGTGCCCTGGGGGCTGCAGGTACGTGTTCATCCCCAGTCCTGCAAGGAGGGGCAGAGAGGGGGTGCGGGGTCTGAGATCTTCCTGGATCTCAGAAAGAGAGGTCTGAAAAGAAGTGGTTTAATAAGAGAACAAGAAAAAGGAATAGCAATAGAAAGTAAATCTAGCATCCTTTCACAAGGAGAGGACCCTACTCTGGTGTAGGATGGGCTGGATGCTGGAGGGGAGAACCCCAAGGTGTTGCACACACCTTGGCTGTGGAGGGAGTCTCCTTCTCTTTTTAGTCACTTTCTTTTGCATCATTTTCTGCCCCAACCCAGCTGTCTGAAGGGTGTTTGCTGCAGTGCAGGGGAGAGGCAGGGCCAGGCTCCTGGGGACTCTGCCCACAGGCTGCTGGTGCCAGGGCTGGACCAGGCTGTCCTGCAGTTCAGGGGCTGCCCAGCACAGCCCAGTCTCAGCAGAGGCTGCTCAGTGAACAGTTTCCTGGCTCATCAATGCTTGGTGTTCAGGGATCACTGAGTGGGGATCAGACAACCCTCCTGCAGAGCTGGATGGGTGCAGGGAAATGGGAGCCATCACCAGGCTGCTTCTGACAATTCAGTTGGCACTGCTGCAAAACAGATGTCCTGCCCCTTAAGGTATGTCACCAGTGAAAACTGTTTTAGTGGAACCTGAATTAAAACTGGCACCTGTGGATTTTAGTAAAAAATAATCCCTTTTGCACAGTTCTCTAAATGATCTTTCATTGTGCAAAAAAGCTATGTCAACTTCAGCTAGCATACCTTGAGGACAGGGAAGATTGTCCCAGAGATCCATGTCCAGCCTTGGGTGCTGTATTGGACAAATGTTGGCCCAGTGGGGTGAATTCAGAGCAGCACAGTGAGGGTGAACAGAGCTGCAAAATAGGATGCGAGGAAAAAGTGAACCAGATGTTGTCTCCTTGCATTCCCCAATCACTCAGTAATTTTCTCATCTTTCCCATCTCTCATGTCTTTGAGCAGAGCAATTATTTCATGTTCTGTACTCCCTTTTCTGAGAACTTTGGGTTGGCCCTGGTGCTTCTGAGGTTCTAATTTTCATTAAAGAGGGTGCAGCCAGGAGGGCCTTATTGAAGGTTGCCAGGGGAACTCAAGTGTCCAGAGTCGAAGTAGTGGAGTTATCACTAAACCTTTCTTCTTCCATAAGAGTATAAGAGAAGGCACAAACTGTAAATGCTGGGGGGGGAGAAGGAGGTTTCTTTACTCCAAGTTAAAGGTCAGCCTTTGTTCTCAGAAGGGTGACAGGTAGAATTGTTCAACAGGTACAATTGCAAATGGAAAAAGGAACAGGACATGGATTGCCTTGCAGACTCCTCTTTCCTTCTGTTGCTGTTTTCACTCTGAGCACCCACATAGGTACAGACATGGTTAATTATATCAGAAAAGGAAATTGAAGCTAGCCAATGAGTGTAGGGCTGGTTTGAGCTGTTTGTGGGAGCTCCAGTGCCCAGGTGTGGTGTGTGCACTGTGCAGCTCCATGGGAAGGGTGATCCCAGCCCTCATTCCCTTTGCACTGCCAGGAAGTTTTTGGGATTGTGACTCATTTGCAGAACCCCTGCATGCCTCCCTTCTTGGGAAGCCCAATAGTGCTTTGACAGTGCTTTCATAGTACCCTGCTCTTTGGGTTTCCAAGTGTAAAACAGGCACTTGGTCACAGGAGCAGGCAGAGCATTGCTCTCATTGTCTTGCACTTTTATGGCTTTGTGAACAGGTTACCTTTATCTGGTAAGGAATTCCAGCAATTGGATTGCTTCATCTTAAAATCCTTGATTATGATGGGAAAAAATAAATAAACCTGCAAGGGTCAAAAATCTTTGAGATTTGATAGAGACGTAAAATGATGCATTGGGATTTGTAGAGAAGTAACATGTATGGGAAGTTTGTGCTGTGGCTTTATTTGTTAGAAACCAAAAGTATTGGATGCTTGCCAACCAGAAGAAAAATATATATCCTGAAAGACAGTGAAAGAAAAATATTAATAGAGTCAGGGCTGGTGTGTAATACAGTTTATAAAAATGAAATGCTGAAAGAGTATTGCAACTTGATTTTTGAGAACATGGTTAGAAAAGAAAAAAAAAATTCTATTCAGTTTGTATTAATAATTTCATATTAATTTAACTAGAAATGTCATAACTCAATAGGCCAAACATATTTTATGGAGCAAACTTCATCCTGACCTATGAAGTACAGTAGCTGTATAACTTTTAACCGCATGTGTTTTTTAAGAAAAAATAAGATGCTGTCTGATAAGTCTCAAGAATTGTGTTTTATCTTGTATTCAGCTTTTGGGTGGATGTTTCTTCTCAGCATTTTCTACTTGGGGTTGTTTGGAACTCAGAAGGATGGGATAACTGGGATGAACATGGTGAAGTGTGCTGGGTTTGGGTTTGTAATTGCCGGTGGGAAGCATCCACTGACTCCTCTCTGCCCAGAGGAGAGATCACAGTGTGGGTGTCAGGGGAAGGAATGTCAATTTACCTTTCCAAAAATGAGCGAACAGAATTGACACAAGGCACTCTCATTCTGAACTGTGAGAATTACTCTCCTTTTAATTAATGCTGTTACAATATTGCTGGCATTAACCAATTTTTCAAAAATACTTTTGTAATTGAACTTGATTTTTTTTTTACATTGCTTCTACTTTCTATGCTCCATGAAGACATTTTTGCTCATCATTTCAACAAAAAACCACTTTAGAAATCTCAGCCACTTAGAAATGCTGCAGTGAAAAGCTGAAGGAAGTTGATGTGAGAATGTTACAGCATTGCTTGATGAGGTATCTTAATAAGATTGCTACTAGCAAGCTTCCTCTTAATGGCTTTTACAAACTATGGTTTATTATATCAAACTGCTGCTATAAGAAGTAAGGAATTAAAGAGAATGAATTAGACATAAAGAGGGAAAGAAAAAAAAAACTTAGAGAACTTATGGCCTATCTGAGGTTTATTTTGCATGTTTTAATTTTGTTACGATAAATAATTGCAAAAGTTTTAATTGTATATGTGTGTAGCATAAAAGTATAATAAAAAAATTGGAGCGTAACTGTAAAACTGTCATCAGCTGTAAATGCAGTCGTTAGTCAACCCATCTCACTACATATCTGGTGCTAGTTTGTGGGATTTTCTGAGTTCCCAGATAGAGGAGGAATGATGAATCTGACTCCATGTTCTTAGAAGGCTAATTTATTATTTTATGATATTATAATTTATTAAAGAATACTATACTAAAGAATAGAGACAGGATATAGACAGAAGACTACAAAGAATGATATTAAAAACTCGTGACTCTCTCCAGAGTCCTGACACAGCCTGATTGGTCATTGAGTTAAAACAATTGACATGAAACCAACTAAACAATGACCATTTGGTAAAAAATGTCCAAACCACATTCCAAAAGAGCAAAACACAGGAGAAGCAAATCAGATAATTATTGTTTTCCCTTTTCTCTGAAGCTTCTCAGCTTCCCAGGAGAAGAAATCCTGGCAAATGGATTTTTCAGAAAATATGGTGGTGACACTAAGTTGGCAATTTGTAAACCACAAAATTGCGTTTCAGTTCTGATGTGGAGCTGGGAGTGCAGCCTGCCCAGGTGGGGCTGTGCTCTGGGAGCATCCCAGCATATCAAGGTGTGCATTTGCTGTGCTCCAAAGCCCACGGTTCTGGCTGTTACCAAGATGAATGGCCCAGCTCCTGCTCACTTTATTGAGCTTTTTAGAGACACAGAGATGTTGCAGTTCTGATTCTGCAGCTCGAGTCAACAGGGCTGGGCATAAGTACAAACACCTTGAGACATCCTGCTGTTCTCTTGTAGTGCAAGTTCATTTTTTCTCAGTTATTGTCTTAGCATTTAACAGGTCTGTAGGATGCAGAAATTGCCTTTTTCAGACCCAGGCCAGACTGGGGAGGAGGGAGGAGTTGGGAGCTCTAAGGTAGCACCCTATCACCTCACACAGACTCTAAACTGCATTTTTTCCCTAAGTCATGTGGTTATAAAATAACAAAGGTCTTTAGTGAGTTGACCTGGTTTGAGTGGTTATGATTTCCATTATCTGAAAACTAGTGAAACTAGTGGGTTAAAATGTCTTTTCTTCTCTTTTTCTTTTTTTTTTTTTTTTACTAAAAATTATTTGAAATCAAAATTATCTCTAACCTAAACTGGCCATTTAATGTTGTATCCTTCTTTTTTAGCACCTAACACATACATGAGTACATGGATTAATGCATATATACCAGTCAGATAAAAATACACAGAAAAAATGCTGAAATACAGAAGTTTGTTGGCTGAACAAATGTTGTGCTTGAGCGGAACATACAAAGGACATTTTAAGTATATGCTGGCCTGTCTCACTGCAAGCCTAAAGACACCACATAGTGAGTTACTGGTTCTTTTATAATTCAAAGTCAAGCTACTGTAGTGCACCAATAGATTTTTTTAGGCTCATATTAAATAATGAATTTTCACAGTACATGCCATAAAGTGAATTGGCAGGTTTTGTGAGTGATTGGACCGTAAATCTGAAATGAGACTCACTTCGTCACAGTTTCACTTCTTCCCACCAACTGTTCAGATGCCTCAGGTGCCAGAAAGGATTAGAAAACCCTGGGAGAAGGGATGGCAGTTCTGCTGAGGATGGGGAAAATGCAACACTATTTTTTTCTGCTTTTAACTGAACATGGTGAGCACAGTGTGAAGCTTTACATTTTAGGCTTAGCCTGGGCCATAAGATGATTCTATTACAATGCATCACTTACCTTTATGTTTATAATCAGGGCTAATGCCATAAAGTTACATCCCCCAGGTGTTTAACCCTGTTTTCAAGCATTGCTTTTTGTTATACCCTGAGATATGAAACATAACCAAGTAGTACACAGTGACAGAAAAGAATGTAAGGTGATGGTATAACTTTAAAATTACTTTTTCTTGCACAATTTTACAATAATACAGTCATGTTTTAAAAAAACCCTCCCTTTGCTAGCCATAAAATAAGTTTATGTCCCCAAAGGCATTGCAGGGAATGCTGTCATTAAGTGGAAGTGCCCAGCAGGAGGGAGCTGACAGTGGCTCTTTGAACCACCTGATCCTGGGATGTGATGGGGTTGCTGTGCTTTGGTTAATAACAGGAACTCCCACTGCCTTTATTAGGGCTCCATTTCACCTTCGAAATTCAAGTTTTCTTAACAAGGTTTTGTTGTGCTGGAAGAACTCAGAGCAAAGCAGCCTTTGACATAAACTGGGCATCAGCTCCAGGCAGAGATTCCCTGTGCAGGTAATTCCCTGTGCACTGTTACTTTCTGAAGGTAAAAGGGGTTTTTCTGGGAGTTGGTGGATTAGCTATAAACTGTTTAATCTGGGTGTCCTGAACAGCACTTACAAAATGCCTGCAACCTAGAGAGCAACATTTCACCCTTGTAAGGCGTAGGTTTAACATTAAAATAATGCAAAATCAAACCAGGATAGTCAAACTCCTCCTCACCACAGGCTCCTGGTTCCAGCCCTGCCCATACAGTCTGAGATTTTCCTGGTGGTTTTGGGGTGTCCAGCGAATCAGGCCCTGGCTGATAAACTCCTGCCATAGATTGGGGTCAAATGGAGTTTTGTGTCTGAGAGCTGGAGCAGAGATGTCAGCCAAGAAAAATCAGGGCAGCAAAATGTACCAGAGTGTCTGCAAAGCTGGGTCAGTGTTCCATTGGCTTGGAGAACCCTTTCCCTCACTAATAAATCTGGTGTATGCTACATGTGCTTGTACACTTCCAGAAGTTTTCACTTCTCATAAAAGCACTGTATAGTATTTGTACATTGAGAGATGTGTTTGATTTGTTGTTACCTCTGCAAGTTAGGAGTTACTCAGCAGCTCAGGGAGGAGGCATGGCCAAGAAAAAGAAAAAAAGATTTTTCCATTTTTTTCATATGAAGATATTTGTCTAGAGAGAAAAAGTGGGATCTATGATGTATTCTATGCATGTTTAGCACATATTTCTATTTATTTCATGCAGTGTTCTTTTAGAACACAAAACATCATCCTGAGTGGGATGATCTTACTCTCTTTTGTCAAAACCGTTAGAAATTACCCCAGAATGCTGTCATCCTCCTTGGCTAATTACCAGACAAAGCACTGATTACAATTAAACTCAAACAAATAGATTTTGCATTGTCTGAGGTACATAGATCAAAAGTTAAAGCAGACTTCTTTTGAACAAAGAACTAATAATGATTAAGAGCTAGCTTTTTGCTCTTGTACCTTTCAATTGATTGTGGGCATGCCTGGTTTGATGGATTAAAATCAGTAATCTAGAAGCTGACAAAACAATGTATTACAGAAAGGATAAGAGTCAACAAAAATGATACAAATAATCCTGAGTGTAACATTTAAAGCTTTTAGAGTGTGACACTTTTGTACTTTTCTCCCCATTTTCTCCAAAATCTCAGCCTTGCAAACAAATTAATTGGTGTCATGTTTTCAGCTATGGAGAGGGGAGCCTAAACCATTTCAGAATTTAAGAATGGGAAATAAGGAGGGAAATGGTTTGACTTGATGATCTCAGAGATCTTTTCTCTAGTTAATTCTAGAGAAAAAGTGTGACTGTTAGGATGGAGAAGAAAAATCAATGATGAACTGTGGTATCTTGCATTGTGTTCTAGATGTTAAAAAAGAGGTTACCAGGCTGTACTATAACCTTTCACCATAACTGCAGTGAGGCCACTGATATCACTGATAAAGTGTTATATCACTTTCTGAAGGAATAAGGGAGTTAATATTCAGTTTACAGAGGTGCCATCCTGCTGCTTCTGTTCATGAGAGAGGTGGAAAGACTCTGAGGGGATAGAGGGGTATGATAAAAAAGGTGACTGAAATGGTCTGAACAATAATTTCACCAAGTTGCTCTGGCAGCAGCAATCTGAAAGGTCATGAGTAGAGCCAAGATGAGGAAAAAAATGTTAATTGTAAAGTGATACGATGAAGTGAGAATTTAAGCTCTTCAGATGGATAGAAATTGCTAGATCTTAGAAATGCTATACAGAAAAAAACCTGCAAGATTTCCCATGACCTCAAAATTATGAATTTATAGGGAGATGGGAAAGGAGGGTCTGGAAGCTGATGGGAAATAAGAGAAAGTTCTGCATTGGACTTGAAGCCTTGCTAGATATCCATGAGGAGATTTGACAAAGACAAGATCTAATTCCAAATGTCTGCATTAGAGAGCTGACCCCATGAGTCATATGAAAATGTCTTAGGAGGTAATAAATGGCCAAAAATAAGATGTGTGGGGAAAAGAGTGGGAAAGCAAGGACAGACATCTCTTAGAGCCCCTGGAAAAAGCTGATGGCAGACAGGGAGCTGACAGAGATAATGGGAGAGGGCAATTACAGCAGGAATTATTATCAGCTGTCTGGCTGATGGCACAGAAAGTGGGGTAGAGATGGGTTGAGCATGAGCATGAAGAACTGGCTTTTAACTTGGCTTACAAAACATTGATTAGAGGGCTCTGTCAGTCACATTTCCTTAACAGATGGATTGCTGGGGAGGACCTGGGAGCAGGAACAGGGAAACTCCTGTGTGTGATTGTGGACTCTGCATCCTGCAGGCTTAAAGAGGTGATTTCACACAGAAGTGCCAGAGAACTGTAGGAACGGAGGGGTTATGGAAGGGTGGAAAGAAAGGAAACTGGTGTCAGAAGGGGAAGAGAAGGATAATCTTACATGCAACAGCAGAGGCCTTAAGGATTCTGAGGATGGAAAGGGCTTTCCTGAAGTAAAGAAAGGGAGTGGGTATAATGGTGTTCACAGGGGTCTGAGGATGAGGGAAGAGATGAGGATCTGACTCCATGTTTCAGAAGGCTGATTTATTATTTTATTATATATATTATATAAAAACTATACTAAAAGAATAGAAGAAAGGATTTCATCAGAAGGCTAGCTAAGAATAGAAAAAGGAGGAATGAATAACAAAAGCTTCTGTCTTGGACAGAGAGTCTGAGCCAGCTGACTGTGATTGGCCATTAATTAGAAACAACCACATGAGACCAATCACAGATGAACCTGTTGCATTCCACAGCAGCAGATAACCATTGTTTACATTTTGTTCCTGAGGCCTCTCAGATTCTCAGGAGGGAAAATCCTAAGGAAAGGGTTTTCCAGAAAATGTCTGTGACAAGTGGGGATCATTTTAGCAGAGCACCAACCCTTCAAATCCTGGCTGGTGTCCCTGGGAGCTGCAAAGGCTGAGGAGTTCAGAATTAAGTCCGTGTGTCTGTCTTGCTGCTGCCCTGGGTATAGGGATGACCATTCCTACTCTCTTTGTGGGAAAAAGCCACAGTTTCTACAAACAAAAAAAGTCTGAACAGTTTTTGCAAAAAGGCATGAAATGGGCAGTATGTTTTCCACTTTTATAATGAAATGCAATGTTAGGATAAAAAGAAAGAGTAGCACAAAACCCCTTCTCTTTAGAAGTCTGAAATGGAACTTTCTTAACTTTATACTTCCTTGTTTTAAGGAGAAAACTATTTATTTTCCTAATGAGGTATTCTAGTGCAGTGTTTTTTATATAATGCTAATCTTTCCTTCATTTGCTTTTAATAATACTTATAAAATAGAATAATCTGTAGGTGCTACCAAGTTTGAGCCTTCAGGCTATTGCAATCACACAGTTAGAATGTAATTATTGTAAAGAGCCAAGTTGTTGTTATACCTGATTATAGCTGGAAAAGAAGGTAATTGAAATGAGATAAAATAAAGAGTTTGCAGAAAACTTGCATGTCTCAATATTTATGCTATTTTTACCATTTGTCACTTCAGTATTTTGCAGCATGTTTTTATTTACTTATTTTTCTAACTAATTATTAAATTTCCTGACCACCTTGCTTAGTTTGTGACAGAATTGTTTTTGTTGCATCTGTGCTGCTCTGCTGGAATAGTTATGCATAATAGTGACTCAAAGTTGATAATGGCTGAAACTTCACCTTCTATGACTTATTTTTGCTTTTTTATGTGCTTCTAAAGCTATTTTTAGGGAATGAGAGTCCATTTTAATGCAAAATGCTCACACCAGAGGTAACATATTAAAATAAAATAAATGGTAAACTGAAATACTCCTAAGGCAGAACTCTTTAAATCCATGTTTGGGTTAGTTCCTTTTGTTCGTCTGTTGGATCTATTTTTAGTTTGAAGCACCTTAATAAGCATCTTACAGGTGCCACATGTAGGTTTTGCAACAGGATGTTGAAAATTTGGAATCTGTAGATTTAGAATTATTCAAGGAAAGACTCAAGAATTTAATGGAGAATAAATCTATCAGGAAATTGTAAATAAACACAAAAATATCCCAAGAAGTTTCAAACCCACAAAGTGCTGAGTGGGAGTGCGCTCAGGGGAATGCTGATTCCTCCTCTGCCCTCCTACAATTAAGGGAATCTAAAATTAGGAAAGTTCAGAGGGTGGAAATGTTAAAGCAGACGTTTCCTTCGAGTGGAGGAGTTATCTCAGGCAGTTCTCCTGTAATTATGAAATGGCTACCTGGGGGAAAAAACAAAAAACCCAAAAAATTGATGGAATGAAGCTGTTGTCCTCAAAGTAATATTAAAAAAACTCCCTCAGCCTAATTATTTTTGATCTGAAGCTACCTGACTTTGTTATTTGCCTGCCCAGCCTGCAGTGACAGCTCTAGGAATTAATGGTAACCTAATTATTGTCATTAAGCAGGTGTACCCAGTGTGGGTTTTGTTGTGTTGGGTTTTTTTGTTGTTGTTTGCAAATCTCCATGACATCCAGAAATAAATGTAAAAGAGCAGACAATAATTAGGCATACCTAGAAAAATACCTCCCAAAAAAGATATTTGGAATAATTATCTGTTTTGCAGTACCAAGTCAGCAGTTTTTGCAAACTTTGAAATAAGATTATAAAAGATGAAACAGGAAAGCTTATTTCAGCTTTTAAGAAAGATGTAAGCAATTTTAAACTGTACTCTTTCCCCAGGGAGAGTTTAGAAATATTTCTGATGAATTAAAGTATAATAAAAGTATTTGCCTGGATGATAATGTATTTTTCCTAATAATTTCTTAATTTCTAGAGTGCATAATTGTAGCTCTCAGGGGTGTGAGGTTAAGGCAGTGTGTTTCCATGGTGAAAGGATGCACTGCATTCCTTTCTTTCAGCAGGTGGTGTGTTTTTTGGGGGTTGGTGGCTTTTTTGGGTTTTTTTTTTTTTGGTGTTCTTTGGTTTTATTTTGTTTTGTTGTTTTTTGGTTTTGTTTTTTTGGGGTTTGGTTGGTTTTGTTTGCATTGTTTTGGTTTTTTTGGTTGCTTTTGTTTGTGTTATTTTGGGTTTTGTTTGGTTGCTTTTGTTTGTGTTATTTTGGGTTTTGTTTGGTTGGTTTTGTTTGCATTGTTTTGGGGTTTGGTTGGTTTTGTTTGTGTTATTTTGGGGTTTTTTTGTTTGGTTTGGGCCTTGGTTTGGGCCTTGGTTTGGTTGTTGTTCTTGTCTTTCCTACAAATTTTGGAGAAATCAGAAGGTTCCTGCCTAATCCGATGGGACAGTGAAGGACATTTATGAGAGTCATGTTTGTGAAATTCTCTATTAGAGATGAATGAAGAGTAGATGCCTTTCCAACAGTGCCCCCCTCTCCAAAAAAACCCCAGAACTGAGTCTCAGGAGGGATTAGCAGCGGCTGCAGGTCGTGCTCTGAGCACGAGCAGGCACCAGGTGGGTCTAGGAGGTGGCTGAGTCCCTTATGAGGTTGTGGAGTTTAAAGACAAAAATAATCTGGTTAAACATATCCTGAAAAGGCAGAGGTACAAAATCCAAAGTGAATTTCAGGCTCCGAGTTCGTGCCAGAGTCACCAGAATAAATAGCAATGGTTTGGGCTTTCCTCTCCAGTTAGGAGGACAGGACTCCACTCAAGTTAACCTCATAAACTTGAAGGGTTATTGGTTATAAAATGAATGGCTGTGCTTTCTCCAGTTTTTTTAGTGCTGAACCTGTAATTGATGTTACCAATTTCAACTAGCAAGTACCTTTAGTCACGGAGAAAAAAATATGTTGTAAAGCAATGCAAATCCCTTAAAACACTCAAAGTATTTTTATTTTCTTGGATTTTACCAGTTTTTCTGCAGTACAGAATGATGACCTTGTGTACCTTTAACTCTTTTTGTTTACCCCCACTATTGAAAACATTCCTGTATGTATTGTGGTTGTTTTTACCATAATTTATTACAAGTCTACTGAGAACCTATGGTGTAACACTGTTTTTCCCACTCAATTTAGATAAAAAAAGCAATCACTCCCACCCCTAAAAAGCCCCCAAATATAACATTGAAATGAAAAAATCAAGGGTGTGGTCCTTTAAAATCTTAAGTACGTGAGACCATGGAAACATTAGGAGCAGGAGTGAAAGGGATGCCTTGTGAAGGCTGAGCTAGAGCAGAGGCTGGACAGAGCTAAAGAATAAAGCAGGGATTTATTAAAAGGATCTCCTCAATGGATGCACCTTGGGCAGCACCAGAGCCCAGCCAGGGCTGCACCCAAGATGAACCAAAATGGTCACAAAATGCCCAACCAGCCACGGGGTCTGTCACTGATCCATTCTGCTCCATTTGCATCTTGCAGTTCATTGTCCCATTCCAGCTTTAGCCCATGCAGTCCCACCCTGCTTGTTTTTCTCTCTCCAGCCCACGGTGTTTGTGCTCTTGGCTGAGATTTGGATCATTTGTCCTTGGTGCCAGCTGGAGCAGGAATTGTTTTGTCTCCCTGCTCTGTGCACAGAGCTCACCATCCCCTCATGTGAAACCCAGACCCACACACTAAAGCAGCACAGAACCTGAAAAATAGAAAAGCTAAACCTGAGGCATCAAAAGATAGGAAGAAAATCTTTAATCATTTCAGTTAACAAGTGCATCCAGCCAGGGCCATGGCAGAGCTTTTGAAACATCTGTGCTGCTGGGTCTGTTTGGGTTTCCCACAGCTCCATCCTCTCCTCTCACCCCTCCTGCAGCTCTCCTTCAGTGCTCCATCCTCCCCAGGGTCTGAAGAGATCCAGCCACACCCCAACACTGCTCTTTTCCTTGTGCTGTCACAGGAAATGAGCTCAAACTGAGCACAGATCATCACTGAAATGAGAATTTGCTAATCTGAAAGTTACAAATCGTATCCCTTATGAAATGGACAGAAACACTTTCTAATTAGTCCACTGCTTTAAAAATTAAATGCAAATAATTTATATGGAATTTTTGTTTGTCTGATAGATTGTTTTTGCAGTTGCAGCGAAATAATCCAATTAAGCCTTAGAATTTTTTTTCCTTCCCTTCCCAAGTTAGCCTAGCACATTAGTAATCTGTGTGTGTACCAATTTTAGTCCTTGTTTCTGTACAAATACAATTTTAATTGCAAATGACACGTTGTTTGGTGCACATATTGATAGCTTCCCAGCGTGCTACATGCTTGGGGTTTATGAAGCCTTTAATATGGTTTCTTGTTGACACTTCTAAGCCCTTAGTTTCACAGTTATATGTTAGGGACCTCTCTGATATATTTGTTTATAAATATATAATGCAACAGTATATCCCTAAAAATGAAACATAGGCTAATTTTAAATTTTTTTTTTATATCTGCTTTCTAAAAAAAATAAAAATAAATGGCTGGTTTCATCCATTTATGAGAATAAAACCAAATCCTAGCCAACCACATTTAACAAGAGGAAGATGTGTAAGATACAAGGCAAGAGAGGAGATGTGGGTGGAAGATATTTCAAGTCCACCTGTACCTGAGACCCCTCATTGGTGTTTCTCTCCAGTCCCATTTCCCTGTGTGCAGTGAGGGGCACTGAGCAGGGGAAGCTGGGCTGTGATGTCTGTGAGGTTTCCAGGACCAAGGAGGAATTGAGAATCTGACTCCATGTTCTCAGAAGGCTAATTTATTATTTTATTATATTATATGATATTAAAGAATGCTATACTAAAACTATACTAAAGAATAGAGAAAGGATATATCAGAAAGCTTAACAAGAATGATAATGAAAGACTTGTGACTGACTCCTCAGTCTGACACAGCTGATGGTGGTTGGTCATTAAATAAAAACAATTCATATTCTGGATAAACAATCTCCAGACCACATTTCAAAGCAGGAAACACGGGAAAAGTGAATGAGATAATTATTATTTACATTTTTCTCTGAGGCTTTTCATCTTCTCAGGAGAAGAAATCCTGGCGAAGGGATTTTTCAGAAAATATGGCAGTGACAGTGGGGTTTGATTGCTGCAGTTCTGCATGCAGGGATGGGCTGGGCTGCACTGGGGGCTGCGCTCAGTGTTTCCCATCCCAGCCCTGTGGGCTTGGATGCAGCCCAGAGCTGTGGGCACAGGGGCTGGAGGTGCCATAAATCCTCTCCAGGTGCTCTGTGGCTCACAGCAACGCCTGGGAATGCTGGCAGAGCAAGGCTGCTCTTCCCAGCAAACCTCCCAGGGACTAAATTAATGGATCTCATATTGTATTGATTGTGGCCAATAAGTGCCTAAATGATTTGATGCAAGGCAGAGGGATTATGAAGGGAAGAGGGAAGAGGCAGCTTGAAAGAAATATGCGGTTTAATTACAGGATGAATTTCGCCAATCTACCTCCCCCCAGGAATTTAACAAATAGGCCTAAGTGCACTTAGCTGTTCTTGACATCTGTTGAAATGATATCTGCCCACGATGAGGGAATCACGGGAATTGGTCTGAGGGTATTGTCAGGATCAGTGAGCCACAGGAAACTGCTTCTCTGGCTGCAAAATTAGACGACAGAAAAGCCTGCATTAGCAGTTTTAGGTCAAGCTGTAATGATTACAATTTCCATAACACAATTCTGCTCTCTGATTTAATTACACTGGCTCTGTCTTTAGAAACATGTTAAGTAAATATTTAAAATGGTGTAAAAACATAAGCAATGAAACATATATCTAACTGGAATCAAAATCAGTTCCTGGGGCTGCTGGTGGTGGGAGCTTGATCTATGACTTTCAAGAGAAATGTCCAGGTTTATAGCTTTTTTATGATGTGGTATGACATGTTATGAAGCTCAGAATCTCTTAGGTAAACAATGGAGATGGCATAAAACCCAGGGAACACAAAAGCTGGAGCTTCAGCTTAAATTCTCCAGGAAGACAAGCATGGTGAAGAGTGATGTTGTGTGTTTGCTCATTTTGATTACATCTATAATTCAGCAGGAAGTGTGTGTTGCTTAATGCTTTCTACTGCGTTTTATGGTATTTATACTACACCTCTGCACCAGAGAACTTGGCAATACCTTTAAAGTCCTCAGAGACATAAGTTTCTTTGCATTATTTGAAAGCTGTGTTTTCTTGTGCTTGGAGCATTTATGTGTATTACCTCATAAATTACTTGTCATTTCCTTTGAAAAAGTAATGAGCATTTATTTGAGGAGGTAGAAACAGAAGGTGAGTGTGTGTATCCTGTTATCTGAGCTGCCTGCCTGCCTTTTTGGCCATGCAAGAAATAAAAACCCACAAGATTAGGCCCAGGAAGGGGAATTTTTCTGTTGTACGTGGTGCCCGCAGTGTTCTTTTTTATGATTTCCATACAAAATTTGAAAGCAAACATATTTGGTTCATTCCTTCTTACTGTAAAAGACAATTAAGGATTTATGGATATATGAAATGTTTATTTTTAGGGGTTTTTGCAGGTCGAGTAATTGATGGAATTTTAGTTTGTGTAGCCATGCAGCATTTCCTGGAAATTTCTTTGAATTCACATCCATCTAAATTCCTGATGCCCTTCCCTGTTTTACTGGGCAAACACATCCCAAACATCATAAATCAGAGCAACGTTAAAAATTTAGTGTTCTGTTTTACTCCTTTTCTCTTGTTAAGTTCCTGAAAACACAAATACATTTGCATTAGAGATCCACAAAAATGCAGACAGCAGCAGAGCAAGTCGCACCAGTTTTGCATTCCTGCTCTGGTTTCAGAGCCCACCTGACCCCCAGTGATTTTTGTGTGAGGAGCTGGGCTCAGCCTCCCCTGGTGCTCATGGGGAGTTTTATCAAGCTGAGATTTTCTGTGGGAGCAAACCTGCAGGGATCTCTGCAGTGCCCAAGTGCAGCCATCACTTTTTGGAAAGGGAATTAGCTCAGAAAAGCAAAAGATTCTGTTTGAAACTCTGACGTGGCTCCAACTGGCTACACCAGTGTCAGAAACAAAACATTTTAATATCCATATTCCCAGCAGATTGAGTCATTTGGTGACTATATAGAAAAAAAAAATAGCTGATTCCCTCTTAAAATAAATAATAATAATAATTTTAAAAGCATGTTTTCCTCAAAGGGTTGGCTTGTAATTACAATTTAAAAATTTATTATCGATCTTTTAGTTGCAAGATTTGGGATGCTTTCCAATAGCCTTTGAAATATGGTGTGATGTAAAATAAAACTCCAAATATCTGAGAAATTAAAAATTATTTGCGCATGAAGAATAATTATTACCTTATTTTTAGAGTTGTCTTTACTTGATACCTCAGTGCCAACTTTGCTGAAACAGAAAAGTTTCTGTGCTTAGCATGTATCCTCTGGTAACAGGATTAAATAGAATGTTAATTTGTTTCCCTTACACCTGAAATACTGTAGTCTTTTTAACAGAAATAAAATAGGGATTTTTTTTCTCTGTATTTACCCAACATATTAAATTGCAATATGTTTATAATTACCAGGTGGTTTTTTTTTTTTCACTTCTACATGAATATGAGCTCTCTGCCACAGTGTATCATGTCTCAGACCAATTTCAAAACTTTTGTGATGTCATATGCACCTATCTAGGCTAAAATTCTCTAGGCTAAGTTTGTTCCAATCTCGTACCCATAATTAGGCATCTAAATATAATGGCCTGATTCCTGAAAGATGTGAGCACTTTTGGGTACAGTGCTAAGATTTGCTGTGCTCCGCATTTCTAAATCCAGGCCATATATGTAGGCAGCCTAAATATAGATTCATGAACTAATTTAAGACTTAAATAGACTTCAAATGATTTGGCATGTTGCTTAGTTCATGTTTTTCCAGGTGGAGAAAACCAGTGATTGCAGCAGTGATCCTGCTCTGCTGGCCCTGGTGGGAAAGGGCTGCTCCTTGGTTTTCCAAGTGCTTTGAAAGCTCTGTAATGGCTCAATGTTGTATTATAATTATATATTTTATATATATATATTATTATTATTTTATCCATGTTTAAGGCATAAGCTCTGCCTTTTTTATTCCAAATTTCCTAGGAATGCAATGGAATTTAGTTTAGGTGGAGCCCTTTTAGTGGGACTGAATTATAATAATGTGAAATGTCTACTCTCTTCAAAGCTAAGATGTTTAAGGGAACACATTACGTACTTTGAATAAAACTTATTTTATATTTTACAGAGAATTTCCACCTGTTTCTTTTTCTTCCTAGTTGGTGGTATTTTCAGGGCTTCCAGGAAAAAAATGGTTCAGGGGCTGTTTTGCTTTTTGAATCGGAATAAATTGTAAAAAGGCTTCAGTTATAAGTGGCTTTTACCTATAAGTTTAGGTTCTACAAGATGAAACAAGGTATTTAAAGCTGTGGTATCACTGTCACAAAACTGCAGTGTAATTATCACTGCTAATACCTTGTAGTTCTCACCAGTCCTGGCTTTGGCAACCAGATGAGAGAGTGATGAAAAAAAGCAATTATTCTTCATTTAATGAGGGCATTGTGTGTGCAAACCAGTCCAGAACGTCCAAACTCTAATTTGAATGTATTCATTAACATACTTTACTCTTTGTCTAACTTTCAGTTATTTTTCTTATATTTAAATTTGGCATCTTCTGCTAATTGAGGCTTCTTATAATGGGATATAGATGAATGGAAATGGAACTCTAATAGTGAACCAGCATTAACATGGATCTTTCAACTTTCAGGTTGGTTTAGTTTAGTTTGGTGACTTTTTGTTTGGGTTTTTCTGGCTTGCTGTTGGGTTTTTTGGTGTTTTTTTTTCTTTTTTAATCACATTATTTTTATAGACATTAAAAAGTACAGGCATTGATCTGGGTACATTCTGTAACAGGCAGATAAAAGACACATTTACAAAGAATATTCAGGAGTATATTACTGCACTTTTATGTCTAGTCTGTCTTTTATTAGAAAATGACAGTAACTTTATTCTCCTCTGTACAGAAAATTTTCAAAAATGGAATAGCAATGTGTGTGACACAGGGTAACAACAATGGTGTTAAGCAAATATTGTGGTTCCCTGTTTCTCCTCATGCCCCATCACTTCATTCTCCCTCTCACTGTCAAGAGGTTTTCCTGCACACTTCTTTACCCTCTGAAAGAAGAGTAAGGTTTCGAAAAACAATTAGAGCTATCATGGTGTTAGAAAAACATTCAGAATCAAGTTGTTAACATATCTGCACATCTCACAAAGCTGCTGTCAGTGGGAGCAAGGAATGGAAGTTCTTGCACTCGTATGAAATCTCTGCAATTCCTTGGAAGATCAGTGTTTTCAACATTCAGCTCAAGGGTGTGATTTATTTATTTTTTTTTAAAGAAAATTCTTTCTAGTGATGAATTTAGTTACCCACTGTTTTTTTTCATGTGACGTGAGTCATTCATAAACACTTTGTGGTTCAGGCAGCGAGGTGGGAGCAGGAGTATCTAAAGAAAAAGGAAAAAAAGAAAATGTGTAGCCAGAATGACAAATCCTTAGGCACAGCTATAAAACATACAGATCAGTAGCACAGAGCCATAAGAATATATTGACTGTGGCTCAAACTCATCAGAAGATTGATCAATCCAGCTGGCTTGCATTAATTGTGAAATAGAAGGAACGCCACGATCAATGATAGGCATGAAAGTGCAGCGGTAATGATGCCACATCCAGCTAATCCAATAATGGAGAACCTGATGGATAGCATATTGGAATTCCACTGCTTGGGCCCCTGTCACAATAAAGTATATCCTGCAATTATGGGGAAAAATGGAGCAGGCAGCAGTGGAGGCAGCCTCGCCGTGTTCTCCTGATTAAACACCACCTTAAGTGGCACTCAAACACTGCAGCCTGGCTGCCTGCAAAAGATAATCCTTAAATTTGTGTGAAACCATGTCATTTAATCAAACCAGCTGTGACTATTAAGATGTGTGCAAGATCTCCAGTTAACTGTGGGCGTTTGAACCCTGGTCACTGGTCTCTTGCTCAGCAAGGACCATTTCTGAGCTGGGAGCCACCAGCCACCTGTGTTGCAAATCAGTTTGGTTTTTGAAAGGCTTCAAGGCCTGATGGGAACAATAATACTTCTAACAGACCTGTGGAGAATTCAAATTTAGTAAGCTCCGTCCCATATTTACTAATTTCAGTCTGCTCAGTGTTAGGTGTTGATTGGAGGAAGAATGGATTTTTGTTAATATAAGTACAGCCAGATCTGTGGCTACAGTTTAGAGTCATTGGTCATTTACTTATTATAAAACCAACCTGAACCCTTTCCAAAATACAGCATCTGTCACATTAAGGACTAAGTCTTTCAGTTCTTATTGAAGTATTAACTTTTCTACTATTACTTTTATACTGATACTTAATTTTATCATGAAATTAATCTCTATGAACCTGTTCATTGTTGTTTTGACTCAACTTTGCTGTTGGCTTGGCCTTTTAAGGCCCAGCTTTGCATGGAGGCTGTCAGGAGGCTGCAGGGTCCATGCAGGAACCCCTTGACAAAGGCTGTTTAGGGAAGGTGTGTCCTGCTCTCCTGCATCTCCCTGGGGCTCTGGGCTCCTCCTGCTGTGCTTGGAGAGGCCCACTGGGAGCTGCAGAGGAGCCATGACTGGATTTTTTACCTTATCCCTTGTCAGCAGTATTTCTCAATTGTTTGTTTTTGTTGGGGAGGATAAATGTCAGATCTTGGAGCTGCTCAGCAAGGTGTCCAAGGGTGTCCAAGGGTTGTTGTTCCTGGAATTTGGGCAATCACAGGGAGAAATGGGTGGCTGCCTCACCACTGAGGAGGTACCTGAGCCCATCTGTGGATACTCTACTAAGCCTTCTGGAAATCACTGACTGCTTTAATTCCAGTTCTGGGTGGAGATTTTTGTGTTTAAGCTGTAGAAATTTGCCACTTTTCAGATACAAGTGTTTGTGCATAAACTGGACTGAGGTTTTGACACTTGACAGGTCTTGAAATTCTTCAGTAGAACCTGCCTTTATTTCTATGTGCAAACACAGTTTGTTTTTTTTCATGAACAAAATCACTTTACTGCTGTTGCTGGGCTTTTTTCCTTTTTTCCTTTATTGCGGCAGAGAAGCTTGGGCACAACTATTTAAATAAATAGCTAGCAGACTATTAAATAAATAAAATAAATAAATAAATAGCAAAATAGTCTTGTTTAAGTGTGCTGGTAACAACTGTTATGAGATCAGGAGCTCTGCAGGCCTTGCTGGAGCCTCTTGGACTCTGGAGCATCCAGCTGGGCAGATGTGAGCAGGAATTGTCCTGCACACTCAGCCTAATGCCCTGCTGGAGCAAAGCCAGCAATTCAAGCATCTTCAGCATCTTCTGTTTCCCTTTCAGTGCAGTGTAATTTTCTTACTGTAGTGGTGAAATGATCAGCCAGTGTTCTTGTGGGGCTTTTCTTCTTCCCTAATGTTGATCCTGCCAGTGGGGACAAAAGAAACAATACTCCTACCACGGTTACAATGTAAATTCAGGGATAAAATTAAGGGAATAATTTATCCTAAGGGTTCCAAGTATTCCAAAGTGTTTGTTTGCAATAGAAAAAAAGACTTAAATACTACATTAATAAGTGATCAATAAGCCTGAAATGGTTTTCAGGCTGCTCAAGTGAGCTGACAACAAAGACTGTATCTTTCTGTTTCTTTGCAAGTAGAAAATAGAAGTCATGTTCTTGAGGGGTTTCTTTCCTTTAAAAATATTGCAGTATAATGAAAATATAAGTTGACCAAGTTGTGAATGTAATACCACCATCCTGGGTGTTAATAACATCTCTTTCTGTGAGCAATGGCCTGGTAGAATGTGTATTTTCTAAACCTAGTTTGGATTGTGTGAAGTGGTAAGAGTTCACTTTAACCTCCCATCATAGGAGTAATAATAAAGAGAAGGCAACTTCAGACTCTGTGATGGTAGCTAATTGCTGTGGAACAAACCCTTGCCTTCCCTGAGACTTTGTTCATTCCTTTTTAGCCACCAGGGAATAATTTTAATACATGAAAACTGTATTCAAGTTATGTTCCAGCAGTAAATGAGATCTACTTACTTCTTTCCAGAACAATTAATTTCCAGCCAGCCTATGTTAAGGAAAGTACTGAGCAGTGTGTTTTATAATTGCTGCAGAGCTGTACATGCAATATTAGAATAGAAATATTGGGTTTCTTTTCAAGTTTTGAATAATCCCAGTAGACCTGCAAGCTGCTATGAATAATTCTGTAAAGTCTAAGTGAAAGAGTTCAGGTATTTTCCCTCCTCTCTTTGAGATTACTGTGGTTATTTGAGGCAAAAAGGCAAAACACCTCAATATTATGCAAGATGAAGACAGTTTGCTAAGACTGAAGTAGTAATGGATAGCCTGAAGGCATTGGTCCAAACAAACTCACTCCAGCAATGGGTTTTTTAATGGTTTTGGTTTTTTTTTTTTCTCTCAAATAAGTTGTTAGATGCCACCAGTCATCTGTGAAGTTACAACATGGTATCTTCATAACAGAGGAGGTTCTGTAAATGCTGAACTTTATTTATTTTTTTCCTTATTTTTTATTTTTCACAAACAGCTAAAACAGCACATAGGACTGGGCAGGTGAAGAACCACGTTTTTCCAGGGAATCTGGCTGTTCCATGGAACTGCAGTGCCAAGGTGCTGCTGCCTCTCCTTGCCTTGCTCGGTGTCATTGCCAATTTCTAAGTTGTGCTCTTGAACTAAAAAACTTGTAATGCAAATGGTGACCCTGGAAGGTCTTACAAACTTGCAAGTGTTTGAAAAGGTGTTAATGCTTCTTCCCCAGGAAAAGAGAGGGGAATTTTAACCTCCTCCAAAGGATTGTTTCATCTGTAATTAGCAGAAGCAAGATCATACAAATACAGAAATCGGTGAGCTAATTGCGGTAGTCTGGCAATGAGGGGCTCTACTGGGATCAATTAACATGATCTAGATATTAAAGGAAAGCAGAATGTTCCCTCTTTTTTCCCCTCCTATGATTTGCCACATTTGTCTCTTAAATACAGACTCTTGCAAGGTAAAAAAAGAGAGGGTTGGCTTTATTTATTTATTTTAAAATATTTTCAGGGCAATCAAAGTCATCATGGCGATCCTCAGTTCTGCTGGCATCCTGCTTGTTCCTTTTCCAGCTGGGGCCAAGTGTCAGGGACAGCTGGGCACCGCTGGGAAGAGTTGTTGACTCGTGGTGCAGATTTTTTGGTATTTAACAGCAGAATTGCTCTCATGTTGAAACAGGCCCTGATTCTTAAGCTCAGTACATATTTGTGGGGGTTTTGCACTATTTATTTGTATTGTGGGATGCCCTTAGACCTAAACATGGGTGGTGATAATACTTTTTCCACTGGTATTGTGCATGATAATACCATTTTAAACATATATGTGGCTATATTTTACTGGCAGTCACAGGGGTAGAATATCAGCTTTTTGAAACCTGTAAATACCAGAACATTGTGTCAGGCTTGTCAGCAATAATGCATTAATATTTGAAATGTTCTGTGCTCTGTTTTTCATCCCATTGAGGCCATGCACGTGGCATTTCTCAGCTGAGGGTGCTGGAGCAGGGGAGGGAGCTGGCATGAGCAGCTCTGGGCATGGACTGAGGAGCTCTGGCTGCTCTGGGATGTGTGAGCTGAGAGTGTTCATTAGGGGAGGAAAAACCTCATTCCTACCACTTGGTGCTAGGCTGAACCTGACTCCAACCCTGGTAGAACACGGTGCTTGATATTCCACCTAAAATCACTTTAACTCCCATTGGAAGTGACAGAGTGCCAGCAGTCCAATCAAGAGAATATTTATTGCTTTTAGGAAGATTTTACCTGTGCTGTCCTGATCCTGTGTGGGGTTTTTCAGCTTAGTGAGAGCTGAACCACCAAGGGGAATTTCTCACTCTTCATGTGTTCCTCTTTGCCTCTGAACAACAGAGGAAAAATGAGTTTTGAAACTTGGTTATTGAGCACTACAAGGAGTAAAATGCAGTGAGAATGGACTGCAGTATTCTTTTTCATTTTTAGAAAATAATGCCAGACATCAGAGAGAGATTTTATATAATCTGGTAATGAAGAATAGTTCTTCTCTTGTTCTCTGGGCCCCAGGCATTCCACATTACTGAAGCTGGAACATGACATGTACAACAAGAATGTATGAAATCTTTTAAGATTTTTTTTTATAATACCCAGATAGCTGCTGAACTTATTTTCTTTTCAAAAAGAAATTATTATCGACATAGTTCTTATATAATTAGTTCAGAAATATAAAATAAAATCAAAAGTTGCTCATCTTCCTTCCCCATTCTCCCTGTGAGATGCCAAGTTTGTCTTATTTCCCATGGAGATGGATATTTAGATAATGATAGGAAAGCTATTTAAAATGCAGACAAACTCCTCCCTTGTTTTTTTTGTGTTGCACTCAATCCATTTTCTATTCTAATCCCTATGGATATGGATATCAATCCTTTCCCACACCCCCATTTCGCTTATGCTATTGACTTGCTCTGAGAAAAACACTTCCTCTTTTTATTCTTTCTTGGTAGGTTTGGTTTTGCAACTGGTTCGGTTTTGGGTTTTGTGTGTGTTTTCAGTTTGTTTTCTCCTAAAGACAGATGGTGGCAACACTGTTCCTTGTAAAGCAAGGAGAAAACAGCTGGTGAGGTGCAAGGAGAGGCCGGACCAGCACTCCATGGATGTTTCCAGGGCTTCAAAGTCTCCCTTGGCTTTCCAGAGGAGCTGCTACATAAACTAAGCACACAGTTATCTCCCCTCTAACTGTAACAGTAAAAAAAAAATTAATTAAAGAAAATAAATCACAAATATATTATATTTATGGCATAGTACAGATGCAGTAGCTTTCCTTCTTGGCTTCCGTATTTAAATCCATACTTGACTTACAAAAAAAATTTGTTGCAGTCTAATAACTATAAAATACTAAAAGGAAATAAAATCAATGTTGGCTCCAGCCTTGGAATGCAAACCACACACACACACACTCTCTAAGATATGGTCAAATAGTGCTTACTCAGGAGATTCAGCTCCAGGAATCGAGCAGCACTGAGAACCACTATAAAATATGCAGAAAAGGAAAAAAATCTCTTTAATAGATGCTCACAATTTGTTGTTTTTATAAAATCAAGGGGGTTTTTTAGTCCCTTTAGGTAAAAAGGAATTCTCAGGATTGATACCTATCAGGATTGATACCAATCAAACAGGTGTAGGTTGCTTAGTGGTTTTTTTCCTTTCTTTGCAGTGTTATTAATCCCAAATCTCCAGGCTGCTAAATGTACACATATGAATTACAGTGTTTCAGGAATCAAATGAAAGGCTTTAGGGAAAAAAAAAAAAATCAAAGAACAACACCACCACAACCAACAAGACATCTCCATGATGTATTTTAGGTCTGGCTTTATTTAGTAAAGAAATCTGTGCAGTGATTTCAGTGAATGATTGCTCTGTCCTGGCATGGGCAGCAGGCACTGAGCGAGCAGGGTGGCTCTCCTGGCAGCCTGCGTCTGTGACCTGTCACCCTGCTGCACACCTGCCAAGGGCATGGCCCACAAGGAGCTTTCCCATTTTTACAAGAGGGTTTATCTTCACCAGCAACGAGACAGAGGCTGGTGAAGTGAGAGTGAGAGCTCAGACTGGGGAAAAGGGAAAAAAAAATGGGGCAAAAAAATAACCAATGTCGTGTAGTCTGATGTTGTAGAATAGATTTTTGTCTTTACTTAGAATTGAAGGATTTTTTTTCAATTACAGTTTTAAAAATGGAGCTTTGTTTAAAGAGCTTTACCATGTGGATGGTGTAGAGCCACTGAATCTCTGTGCCTCGGGGTCTCCAGCTCTCTCCCTGTCCAGTGGCAATCGGCTCCTGCAGGTTCTGGGGACCTGAGCCAGGTGCCTGGGTTGTTTGGGTGGCTCAGGTCCCTCAAAAACCCATCCCAGCAGCAGCTCAGCAGCTGGAGGAGTTCAGAGAATCTGTCGGGGTATTTCTGAGCACAGCATCCCTGCAGAGCTCTCCATTGCTTTTGATGATGTGGCAAATCTCATGAAGGGCTGTCTCCATCACAGGGGTTGGATACAGCTCTGGGTATGGAAGGATACCTGTTCCAGGTTTCTAACGATATATATATGGCCTCTTTGGTAACTTAAATAAGATTTTGCTGTCTCTGGACCTGTGTGAGGCTCTTGCTGACCTGTGCCCAGTTTGTCAGGGCTGCTTGGTGTGAGCAAACAGCAGCTCTTTCCCTCCTTTGTTGGACATTTGCTCTTTCCAGGCTTTCAGGAATATCCCATGGCCTTCCTCAACTTCCAAAACTTCAGAGACCTTCCTGCCGCGCAGCAGATGCAAGGCCAAGGCTGTGTTTTCTCTAGAGGTGCTCAGCTCCTTCAGGATTCATTTATTTATGTAAGAGTGGGCGTTAAATACCAGAAATGCCATAGTTTAGACTTATTTGTCCATGATAGGTATTACAGTGTAGCTGAGCCCAGGTCATAATTCTTAAGCAAAAGTATCTTTTCACAATGGAAATTAATTGTTGTTTGTAATTGTGTGTGCCTGCTTGAGACACATCAGGAATTTTTTATTTTAGTAATGAGACACCCCTGTCTCAGAATATGCACGCTGAGGTGTAAAAGGCCTGAATTCCAGTCTCTAGACAAAATTAGAAATCAAAACAATTGCTGTGATACACTGAAAAACCAGACAAGTAACCTCATGCAGAGCAGCATTCCCTACCCTTTTAATTGCTGCTTATCCTGTCTCAGTAAGTGAGGTAATTGACGTTTTACTCTCAGAATTGATCTCGGTGTTTCAGGTAGTTAGCAGGCTAGAATGGCTTCTGCATCATAGCACTAAAAATCGTTTTGTCTCATAAACTAATCCCAGGCTCAAGAGTATGGCACAACCTGAAGGGTGTCTAGCTTAAAAATAATGAGTTTGTTTGGACCTTGGGTCCACTGGGCCAGGTTGTGATTAATCTGAATAACCACAAAAAGCTGCACAGTGCTGCTCCTGCTCTTTGCAGTTCTCCTGTTCACACTTCTATCCAAGGGCCACCTACATTAGAGCTTTGAGGAGCTCAAGTGATTTCTGCTGGTACTTGGGAATTCCTGCTTCAGTGAGAGTTGTTTGGGGTGACAGTGAGCTGGCTGAACAGGGTCTCAGTTTGAGCAGCTTGACCCAGCACCTCTCAGGCAATGTGCACACTCCTGCAGGTCTGGGACTCACCTCAGGACCTTGGCTTCACTTTTCTTCTTCACGTGTGTTAGCACAGCATTTCTGGGAGGAAAAGGGAGCACAGAAAGAAATAATATGTGTAGGGGGACATAGTATGGGTGAATGAAGGTAATGTAGAATGTAATCTTATCCCCCAATGAGTTGCAGCTGGACCCTATTACTAAAGATTAGGAGCAGGCCTGATGATAATAAGCAACACCTGTAGCAAATAAGAACAGTGGTATAAAAGAGTGGATTAGTGGGAACTGGAGTCGGAGAAGTCAGGAGCTGCCTATGAGAAACATTGAGGAGGTATGAAACTCTGAGGATATGGAACCCTTGCACCATAATGATAAAAGAACTCTCGATATATAAGACAATATAAGACAACATATAATGATAATAGAACTGTTGTGATACATAAGACAACACAGACGAGAATACTTTTTGTAAGTATTGCACGTTTATCTCATTGCGAAGTTTAGTGCAGGAAGTTCTAGAAATTCAGGTGTAAAAGCAGCACAGGACTGTTCCAAACATTGGAGATGAAATGAGTGAAAAGCAGGGTGTAAATTACCCCTTGCTTGAGGCTACAGCTGTGGTGTATTGAACACACAGGCTGGGCACCAGACTGGGAGTGTTACCTGCATGCAAATGAAGGTGAAATGTTCCTTCTGAATAGTGTGTGCAGTTATTATATTGATCATGAGCATTCTGATGCTGGAATGAGTCATTAATGCCACAGTTTGGTTTGTTCCGTCCTGTAATGGAAACACACATGCAGGTAGAAGAGATGCTCCTCTCTCCCCCTCTCCATCTCTATTGTATGTAGAGCTGTAGATAAATGTGACAAAACTTGTAGATGGATTCTTTGTCCTTGATGACGTTCGATCTGGGCCAAGGTGTGGCAGAAAAGTGAGGATATGTATAGTTATGTGAAGAAAAGGGGCTATATTTATTGCAAAAGGAGGTGATATTTAGATCTTTCATGTTTATACAGTAAAAGATTTCTCTCTGCCTTCTCAAGGGACTGGGTTTCAGGTCACAGTTTACCTCACCTCATCACAGCTCATCTCAAAGTTTTCTAGAGCTGTTAGGAGCAGCACTTTGATGCATGAGGATGGCATGCAATGTTCCATTGCAATTCTTTCAAAAGCTATAGACACTATGCAGTTTTGAAGGTACAATTTCAAGCTTGTTATCCTGGAGGTCATTGAACAATGTGACATTTCATTTGCAAAATGAGCCTGGCTGTGCATGCAGGTGCACACACATACACAAGTTTTAAATGTTTCCCTCTCCTTTGCTATTTTTAGGACAGTAAGGCCACTGCTGTGGTCTCATTAAAAGGTGAAAGAAAGTGTTTAACTTTGTCAGCTGCACCTGGTTTTTGCCTATGATTGCTCATTTTCTTAACAGAAAAGTAAAGACTACTTTAAATGATAGTTACATGTTCAAGGTAACCTTACCACTTCTGAGTGAGAAGTATACAGTGCCCTAATGGATGCTGTTATATGGCAATCTCTAAATGTCTTTCATTATTAAGTGTCAAGGCTTCTTTTAGGAAAGCTTTAGAAATTCTTGGGAGAAATGTTTCATTGCAGCAAGCTGTAGCAGTGCCACTAAAAATATATTGCTAATTAAAGTTTATTGACAGTCTCTGTAATGCGTTCCTGGAACAAGTCAAAGCACTGAGCAGTTATTGAATGCCAGGCACTGCATCTCCTATAGTTAGTTAAACTGTTTAGGAGAGGAGATTAAGGTACTCTGCCCTTCCTTCCCTGTGCAGTTATTGGCTGTGGTTATTGTGCAGAATAAAACTCTTTCAGCATGCCAATGCTGCAGGCTCCAAGAAACTTTGGCTTTGCAAGGAGCTGTTTCACTGCCCATGGGCAAATGGGGAGGTCAGTTAAACACTGCCAGGGTATGAAAGGTCCATCTTCCCAGGAAGGAGAAGAATTTGGGCCATTCAGAAAGCAATTGCTTCAAGGTGCAGCTTCTAAGTTGAGCAAGAGCGTGCAGAGTTGTGGTGGTGTTTGAGGATGAGGGAAGAGATGAGAACCTAGACTCCATGTTTATGATATTATATTAAAAGAAAATGCTATAGTAAAAGTATACTAAAGAAAAGAGAAAGGAGACATCAGAAGGCTAGAAAGGAATGAATAACATAAAACCCGTAACTGACCAGAGTCCTGACACAGCTGGGCCGTGATTGGTCATCAAGTAAAAACAATTTACGTGGGGCCAATCGAAGATGCACCTGTTGGTAAGAAACCTCCAGACCCCATTCCAAGCCATCAGATAATTATTGTTTACATTTCATTTCTGAGGCCTCTCACCTTCTCAGGAGAAAAAATCCTGGCAAAGGTATTTTTCAGGAAATATGTCAGTGACACAGAGTCACTTGAGCTCAGTGTGTGGGTATCAGTGAAGGTGTAAATCCCAGCTGTGCAGCTCTGATATGGGGCAGTGTGAGGGACACCCTCATTCCTCTGTGCTCGCCCTGGCCAGCAGTGCTGGATAAGAGCAGTGGCATCGTGGCTGTGGCTGCTCACACTGCATGGCCTGTGCTGATGCCTTGGAGTGGCTGCCTAGAAGAGAGGCTAGACAAGATTAAAAAAGTAAAAGTGGTTATTTGTTAAAGGCTTCCAACAGATACATCTTGGGCAGTCAGGAGCCTCCCAGAGGCTGCGCCCAGGATGGACAATGTGCACGAGTTTTTCACACAGTTATAAGTTTGGTCCATTGACACATCAAGGGTTAATCCTCCAATTACAGCTTCAGGTAATGAAGTCATTTACCTCCAATTCATTCTCCCCAACTCACTTTGGTTTATACTTCAGGGCATTAGGCTGTGGTGTGTCCTTGGATCCAACAGTCCCAGAGGGATTGTTTTGTCTGACCAAAATGTGTAAACTATATATGGAGTTCAGAATTATGCACTAATGCAGTATAGGTGTTGAAAAATATAAAAACTAAAATTTAAGGCATCAGTGCTTTACTGGCTTTGCTTGTATTGCCTATTTAGAATCATAGAATACATTGGGTTGTAGGGGAACTTTTAAGGTCATCTAGTCCAAACTGACATCTGTGATTTCTTACTGGTATTATAAACCTGGAAACCTCTTGCAAGTTTTTACATAATGATCCTTGGGTGCAAGCAACAGAAGCATTTGCACTGCCTTGCCACATCTCTGGAATGCTCTGAGACACAGAGAATCTATGAGCAATTTTATAAATGCAAGGAACAGGATTTATTCTTCAGATGACTGCCAGAAGAGTTTTACTCTTGTTTAAATCACTAAGTCTAAGCTACTCATTGCAGTGGAGTTCCTCTTCAATTCTGTTGCTGTAAGCAAGGGCAAAGTGCTGCCTCTGGGAAGTGAGATTTACAGCACAAATCAGAACCAAAGCAGGGTTTTTTACATGGCCTACGAGCGAGCATCACCAGCTTTCCAAAGAGATTGGTTTGTGGCTCTGAGAGCCAAACATTCTGCCTGCTTGTACAATCCACAGTTCCACTGAGGAACATTACCTGAGTTGTAAAAAACTATGCAAAAATCTCCTTATGGCAGGCTTGGTCCTAGAGCTCATTAAATTCCTTCCTCCTCTTTCTGCTGATTCAAGCTACTTGCATGCACAGAAATGGCCAGAGGAGCTGTGGGATGGAGAGGGAGTGAGCCCTGATGCAGAGCCGGGTGGGGCTCGTGCTGTGAGGGTAAGAACAGCCCCAGAGCTGGGGCACAGACAGGTTTTACCCTCTGGGTCTAATTGATTTAAAACCCAAGAAAACACACTCCTGATTTTGGGTGTATTTACTGAGCACCATGCACAGGGTGTGAAGTTCTCTCTCTAAACTTCACAAAAGCATAATTCCTACACATCCTTGCTGTGCTCCAGGGAAAGAATCTCACCTGCAGAGCCCACAACTTGATAAATTAGTGCAGCAAAGGCAACCTCTGTTTCTGTCAAAAGATTCATAGCAAAAAAAAAAACCCTGATAAGTGTGGCAAGGAGCACAACACTTGTGTTTTGATTTCTGTGCAAGCACAGAACCTGGCACTGCATTTCCAGTACAAAACAGAAAGGTATCTACATGTCATTAATGCCTTAAATTACCCCTATTGTCCTATTGAAAATGTGTGTGGATACTAATGACCAACTTTCATCTTGCATTCACATCCTTGAAATTCTCTCCCAAGAGCTAAAGATAAGCAGCACGTATGTGTTCCATAAGTAATGAAGTTATCCACCAAAATGTCAAGTTTTAGGTAGAGTGATAGATGAGAGCAGACTGTAATTTTAATGCACTTCATGGTCTTCACCTCTTTTTTGCATTCAAATTTTACTGACAAGAATATGTATATAAAGTACATACCCATAACTGTGTCCATAAAGAAACAAAACCCAAACCAAAAACAAAAGGAAAAAAATCAATAGCTTGATTAACCAACTAAATTATGCCATAAATAGGATGCTATTAATTATCTATCAGCTTAAAAGCAATCCTAGAATAGAAAGAGTTGTTAATATTAAACATTCTAAGGTTTTCCTTTTTTTATCTGCCCATGAATAAAGTAAGTTTTGCAGATCAATTGCAGATGATTGATCTATGAGTTTAATATTGCAGAACGATCATTTAGTAGGTTTTGGATCACTTGATATAAAATAATGATAATATAATATAATTATATATATGATAATAGAATATATATAATAAATGTAATACATATAATATAATATATATTATAATATAATGATACTATAATATAGTATATAATTTATGTAATATATGATAATATAATGGTAATATAATGATAATATAAAATATTTTACATATATAAACACTGCCATACACACACAGTCTATCACTTTATGACACTGAAGATTAATGTTTTAATTGGAAAAAGAGCAGCTCTGAGGAAGGGCACAAATGAAAGTCTGGATATCTGTCAATTCATTGGCTTCTTGCTGACCTGGCAATATCTGCTTTCTCAGACCAGCTCCTTCTGTAATGACCTCTCCAGCCAATAACGTGGATCTGCCAGATAAAAGCTGTGTTTTGGGTTTCTTGTAATTTGTCAGGCATGGGTGACTGTGAGAACTTGGCTTATTTTTATCAGCACACGGGCACAGTGAGGAGGTTTGCAGATGTTTGCTGATAGCACCAGGCCGTGTCTGTAGGAGCAATTTGTAACAAAGCTGGCTTTGTAATTGTCTGGAAATCCATGCCTGTCTCCAGTGATATCCTCATTGTCAGGCTGCTGTTCTCTCCTCTGCCTTGAAGGGTTTTTCTGAGTTGTTGCCTGCAGCTGGAATAACTGCCACCTTAATAGGCTGGTAGCAATTATCTAGAAAAAAAAAAATCTATGTAAAGTGGAGTTTTTTTACTTAAACCCTGTTTTAATTTTACCATACGTTCTTGGCCTATAGTTTTTAGTTGTCATCTCTGTCTATGATCTTTACTTCAGAAAGCCTATTATGTAGCACATCAGATTTATTGCCTTGTTTGGGTGATACAGACCCTCAAAATTCAGCAGTACCTATACTCAGATACTAATTAGTAGCTCCAATTTCTTCATTCTATATTTACACTAGCTTCAGAGTTTATCACTTAATTGGTATTCATACCATTATCTGCAATTTTTTTGCTGCAGAGTCTTTAAGGAAAGCAACTTAAGACCCTTTTCCCCAAAGGTGCAGGATTTTACAAGAGTAAATTCTTGTGAGAACAATATGCTTATGAAACTGGAATTGTTTGTGCTGCAATGAGTAGGGTAATACCTGTAATATGCCAGGCTTGGTTTGGGCCTGTTTGCATTGCAAGGTAACAGACTTTAATACTATACTGCTTTCTGCTTTAATATCACAGTATTTTTAATTGTGTTTTCATAGTATCTATTTATTCTTTGTACTGCATTGCCTTCAGATTATTCTGTGTAATATTTTCTGTGCTATGCAGGGAAATTAAATGCACTGTGGCCAGTCCTTTATGTGTAAAAGGAGTTTATATCTGAATGCTAACCATAGATCAAGTTTCTCATGGGGTTGTTCCATGCAGAGCATACATCCAGAATTTCATCTTGAGGCTTTCCCACACAAGTGTTTCTCTTGAATGGTACTTGTAAAATGTATTTTCTTCAAGATAATTTTCTGAATTTATATACAAGTCCTGTGTAAGGCAGTTTCCAGAGCATTAATGTCCAAGGGTTGGCCATGCATAGGTCCAAATTAAACCCAGCACTGTCCTGGTCTGCCCCAAACCTTCCACAAAGTCATGGCAAAGACCCACAGCTCCCAAACTGTGTTTGAAAGCAGGGAATGAACTGTGTGACAGGATGTGAGCACGGGGAGAGCTGCAGTGCTGGCTGCTCTTGTGCCACCCTGCAGGGATTTTGCTCATGGGATGTTGGAAAAGGAACTTCCAGGCTATTCTGCAGCACCTCAAGTTTCCTTCAATACTTTCAGGGAGCCAGAGGCAAGTTTGGTCGTATCTCTGTCTCTGTGATCTGCAGCATGCTTTGGGCATACAGCTCAGACTGTTCAGAACAAACAAACCAAAAATTAAAGAAAGAAAAAAAGAAAAACCCAAACCCCCTGTTTTAGGTAACTCTGATTTTCCAGAAATATAGAAAATCTTAATGAAGAAACATATCTTATCCTGCAGCTAAGAAAAGGTGAAAATTGGACTTTAAGGTTCCTCATTTGGTTTAAAGGAGACATTTTGCAAAAGGAAATAATTGCCTACAAACTGTTTCAATGTAAAAATCTTTAAAAGTGTTTCTCTTTTATTTTTGGAGAATTTCTACTTTTCCTTGTCTCAATAAAATCATCCTGTTTGGAATATGTTACTGATTTGAGGGCAAAAAGAAAAGGAGAGCGAGAAAAGCCTATAAAACTATAGATTTTTTTTTATGGATGATGAGATGGTCCCCATTTGCATTTACAGCTTTACAAGGATTGTAGCACTAGGCTCTTTTTCTTTTTTTTTTTTTTTGATGGAAATGCTTAATCTGAGCTCAATGGGCCATAATAATTGCCTGTTTCTTCCAGCAGAAATAAACCCACTTGTATGTGACACTTGAAACCTTAACTCTGCTTAGTATTACCCACGGAACGGGAGACAGTTCTTCACCCAAATATATTTATGACAGCAGCACCAGTCGATATACAATACCCAGCCAAGGGCACTGGAGAATAAATCAGTCCCTCCAGCCTCTGCTGGAGCACAGTAACTGATGGTGGTAATAAAACCCCAGGAAATTAAAATTCTGTGCATGCAAACGCGCATACCTAGCCAAGAGAAACCCGAAGCTCTCTGTTCTGGTGAGGATTTGCATATGCACAGACATGTGCATTCTGTACCCCTTTGTGTTAGAAACACAATGGAACACAAAGTCTGTGGGTTGTCAGCACGTTGTCACCTCGTTAGGCTCTCCTCAACATTTGGGGCTTTCAGGAGACGTGTCCATGAAAATTAAGGCACCTGGCAGTGGAAAAGGATAATCCCAGTTACTCCTTGAGGAAGAAATACTGATGTTATGTTTGAGAGCTTCTAGATGTTGCTGTAAGTGACTACCAAAGGCTCTGAAATCCCCATTTCCAGGTCATTTCATCCTGTATATTTATGCAATTACAGGTATTTTTAATGAGTCTTCTGTGGTCGAGCACCTTGGGCTCTACTTTGTGCCTTTGTGAGCTCTTGGGATGGATGTTGTTTCTTCACTTGTGTTTTGGGGTTTCACATGTAGTACTGAGAGGCAGTTTTAGATTAATACACAATATTATTTATACATTTATATACACGCCCGTGCTTTTCCCACATATTAAATAACTTGGAGTATTATTTCTCTTGAATTCTGTGGGGCAATGAGATAATGAACACTAATAAGTAATAAAAAGATGCAGTTTCCAAATGGAATACAGCAGTGTATGGTGTGTGTCTTTGTGTAGCACAGCCTTTTTGTGTAACATGGCAAGGAACAAAACCGAAGCATTTAATTTTTTGTCTTTTCCAGTCAGATGAGTGTCTAATGAGAGAAAGCACTGGCAGATGGATTTAGCTTGAAATGGTGTGGACTGTCTCACAGTGCCTGGTGAAACACAACTGTGAGAGGACAATCTGTGGTTTGATTTCAGCTGGTTAATCTGTGTATGAGTGAGGAGAGATGATTTCTCAATCAGAGGGTGAGCAGTCACCAGCTGGGAGGTGGGTCCTGATAAAGGCTCTGTGACTCTGCTCCTGCTCACCTGAATCTCAAGCTCCCCGGTTCCTGTGTAGGTACTGACTGTAATAATAAAAACAAATATATTATTGAAATTGTAGTAATCTTACCCGGACTGTCCTTTTTGAGATGTAGAAAGAATGGCAGCAATATCAGGGGGCCTTTCATTTACCACACATGTTTAGTTATGGTAAAATATCTAGAAGATAAAAGACATTAGATGTTCTCCTATTATTTTTCAGCCAGTGGACTGTGCTCTGTTTCAAATAACCTCAATCCTGAAAACATTTTGAATTAGAAAATGTAAAACCAGTACTTGGGAATGTTGAACTGCTACAGAAATGTTCTTTAACATTTACGTGGATACTTTCTGTAAATAGCCTTATTACCCTCCTAATGTTCCCTTTCCCCAATCACCTAAACCTCTCTTTAAAATGGCACTTTACAAATTTGACAGCAAAAAACCCTTCCCTGGACTGTTGGTATTCCTGAACACCTGCAGCAATGCTGTTGTTCTCTCAATCTGTCCGTTCATGGGTTCCATTTTCCTCATGGCCTGTGTGTCTGTATGAAGAGTGGATAAATGATAAATATATTTAACAGATATTCAGTCTCCCACCTGTTTCTGTTACTTAAAGAAACCAAAACAGATTTCCCCATTCTAGTCCTGAACTCACTGGGGATTGACACCAGCAGGTTGCCCAGTATTTCCAAAGGGTCTTTTTTCGTTTAAAATGATGGAGCCTGACAGCACAAGTGTCTTTAAAACTGCTATAAATTTTAGTCCTATAAAGGAGCCTGTAGTTTTTCAAAATTTTTCTTTGATAAAATCTTTTAAAGTGAATGAATCTTTTAGGCATTCTTCCACTAAACTCATAATATGTGAGAGCTTGACACAATGACACTCAATATACTGACCACTCTTATGCTAAAATAAAGAAATAGTTAATTGCATATGGTTGAATCCAAAGCCCTAACAAAGTGAATTTAGGATTGAGAAGCAATGTATTTAGAATTGCAGGATGTGCACAAGGTTTGCTTCTAGGCTCTCTTGATCATTAATTAAATATGTTATGGCTTTCAGTTTTTCTCATTTATCTGTACAGGTTTACATATTGTAAATGCATTATTTATGTTTTCCCTTAAGTGCTCAGTACTGCCAGGATGTTTCTCTTAAACTGGCACAGATAACAAAAAAGACAAAATGAGAGAGCAAATTTGGCACTGGTGAAAGGCTCAGGGAGCTGCTCGTGTTCAAATGAGCCTTTCCCAGATGTATTTTAATAAACTTGATCTGACAAATAGAGGGCCAGACAGGCAGATGGCATCTGTGTTTAAACTATGAATTTTTTTGTTGGTTTCATTAAGGTAAATTTGGTTTGTTTGTTTGTTTTTTCCCCTTTAATCTCACCCTCATAATGCCACATCACTAAGTCTCGATGCTTTTTTTCTGGAAAGTTGCTAGGATGAAGGGTGATGAGGGAGCTGTCTGGGTGGATGTTCACTCTGAGAGAAGCCAGCTCTGTAATGGATTTTTGTGTTGTAGCTAAAACGCAGTTTGGGATCAACCATTTGCTGAACTTTGAACCAAAGGATTTGATGTGTCCCATCCCTCTGTTGTGTTTTACCTTTTAGAGTAAAGTGAGCATCATGCAGGTGGTTGAATCAAATAATAATTTGATATAGTGTTCTCACATTCATATGAAAGTTGTTTGTTTTAAATTGATGGTTTTCTTCTGTTGGTTGTGCTGCCAGATGCTGAGGAACAGTTGGATGTTAACTTGTGGTCATCTTATTAATTTACTCTTTGCCTCCCTGTTCTCTTCTCCCACTGTTCATAAACACTTCTTTCCCATCTTAAATAAAAATTTTCTGGTGTCTGAGACATTAGGTATTTTATATTTCAAATTACAGTAGTAAATAGCTGCTAAGTAAAACATAAAATTAACTATCTGCCTAAATAGTCAATAACTATAAACCTTGCTCTAATCTACAACTTTTTGATGCACTTTTTTCTTGTTATCTTAGAAATTTCACCTTCCTTGAATTCCAAATCTCCTCCCTCCGTCCCACCATCAGAGGTTAAAATCTCTTAACGGAGAAAACCTAAATAATGAAAAAAGACCCTGAACAAAACAACCCAAACTCATTTCTAACTTTGACCAGATGATCACTGCAGGTCCCTTCCAACTGAAATATTTCATTCTATTTATTTTTAATCAAAGTAAAGAGGTTCATGTGGAATTCAGATTTGAAAGTAACTCTTGAGACTTATGCAAACACACTTACAATGTGGACTAATATAACCTTAAAGTGACTCATAAATGGTGTAAAGTCATGAACTTTGAAAAGTGGAATTGTTAGTCTGCAAGTGGTAGTCACTTCAGCTGTACTTGATTTGACTCCTTAGGGGAATTGTAATTAGACTTATGCTGAATTCCTGTACTTGTTACTCCCTGCTGGGAACTTCAAAGAGCATTTGTTTCTGTTAGGTTTGTGTTTTCATACAGGGACTCTTGTAAAATTCTGCTGTACAAGTAGAAGGTTAAGCCTGTAATGTACTTTTTAGGACTCCTTCTGTGCTGAAAAGCAGGCAGTTTTATTTTGTTTGTAGTACCCTTTGACTGAGAAGTTGCCATTTTCATTATCACTAGAGAGTAAAAATATCTTATACAAATGGGTATTTGTTGGTGTTTTAACTATGTACAAAGTAGTGATAAGTGTATTCCAAACCTTTGAAGATATCCTCAGAAACATTGCATCCAATTTCGTGTTTTATGGATTGTTTGCCATCTACACTAATGACAGAACTGACAGTGATGACACTTTCAAGGCTACTTAATGAAAATGTCAGTGATGACAATTTCAAGGCTAATGCTCCCTAATGAGTCTAAAACTATTCTAAAACTAATTTTTAAGGAAACCAAAGCCAAACCCAACCAGACACAAAACCCCTCTGTCCACATGGACAGATGAACACCTGAGTGCCTTCCTGGGCAAAGCTTTGGAAGTTTGGTTCCAGAGGTGCTGGTGCATGGCTGAGTTACACACCTGGGAGGTGGGAAACAGGCTGGGGATGGTTATTTCAGGGTGTTTTTTTGTTCCTTTTTCTTCTGGCAGAGTTGGGGTGTCCCAAGCTGTGCTGTCACTGTCCCATGTCTGGTGTTATAAGAATTGAGTTCCAGCCCAGCCAGCAGCTCTCACACCCTGAGCAGAGTTCCTTGTAAATCTGGCAGAGCACCAACAGCAATAGGGAAAAAAACATATGCTGTGGAATCAAAAAATCTTCAGAGTGACTTTTACACTGGATTAGAGCTGGATGTTTTCATGGGAAAGTGTTTTATCACTTATTTGAAGCTGCTGTATCTTTATTCCTGAGCTGTGCTGTGAATTTATCACATAGATATAGAAGCAGTGGGATATTCACAAATACAACAGACTTGTGATAGGATACAAACTGGAGGAAAGCTTCTTCCTGAACTGGACTGCCAATCAGGTGTTTAAAATCTAAACACGATTCTTTTCAACTTCCATTTTGTTATGAGTTCTTCTGATAATTTAATTTAAAATATAAGTTTAAAAAATATAATTTTTGTAATAATGGTTCTATGTGGATGCACAGGACAATGTTTTCTTTAGATAAATGGCTGCATTTCCAATATTTATATGTGTGAGACAGATAGATTAGCAGCTTTGTTGTGGCAAGAATGTTACGCTTTCAAAGTTATTTTGGCTTTTTTTTTTCTTCCCTTATAGAGTTCAAAACAACAGATGAGTTGTGAAAGAGAACAGCTAAGGGTAAGTGCAATGATTTGCAAAATTTTCTGTTTCTTTAAAACATAAGCAGAATTTAGTCTGTGCTATTGACAGATGAATTACTTAATTTAAGAGGAACTTCTTTAGTTCATTTGTTGCTTGTTGGTAAATATTGTACGTCTTTCAGTGTAAAGGAGCTAGATAGATAGATGCAGGGTTTGTTTTTTCTTTGTAATGTGGTGAGAATTGGCAGTAAAAATCTCGAGTAAAATCTTTGTCTCTTTGTGGGACCCCTGACACTGAGTGAGCTCCTCCTGTGCAGCTCCAGCAGTGCCCAAGGTCACTGAGCTGCCCAGACCTGCTCCACTCAGATTGTTTCCAGCAAGAAGAGATTATCCTGTGATTTTACAGTGTGTAATTTCAGAGAGGAGCCAGTGGCAGGGCTGTGAGGAGCTGTTATTTCAGTGTCTGTTGGTTTGGTACCATCTGGAAGGGGATGGAGTTCCTGAGCCCAGGCTGCTGACCCCTCCATTTTCCCCTTTTCCTGTGTTAGAGTCACTGGGTTAAACAGCTTTTAGTCTCTGCTGCCTTTAAATGCTACAGATCCCTTAAGATGCTTTTCCATTGCAATATTTCTTGGTTGATTCTAATATTTGTTTGGGAAAGTAGAAGAGCCTTCATTAACTAAAAGAAAAAAACAAAACAAAACCACAAAAACCCAACCAACCAAAAGCTTTTTGGTCATCTGAGTGTTGCTTAATAGACTACATTTATTGATAGCACATGCTGAGTATTTACTTGAAATCCCACATGCAAGTAGAGAGGGAGAGGCAGGCCTGAAGGAAGGGTAAGTTCTATACAAACAAAATCTATACAACAAAAAAAAATTGGAAATAGAAAAAGCAGCTTTTTATTTGTTTGCTTGTTTGCTGTTTACTAAGCATCAGCAGTGCCTGCATGACTTGCAAGTATAAAGAATATACTTGTCTTAAAGTACATTGTGCAGTGTTCTTGCTCATCCAGCCATTCTTTAGATGAACTCCATCAACATATCTAGATGCTTCAGCTTGTTCTCAGCACACTTGGAATGGGATTTTTGGTAAACAAGTTATGCAAGAACAATGCATCACATATTGTCCTCAATTCTTTCCTGGGTGCCATGTGACTGCATTGCATTGTACTGGAGCTGGAGTGACAAAGCTGTGTTTTATCAGCACTCATGTCTCAACAGAGCAGCTGTCAGAGCTAAAATATTGCAATAGTACCTGAAGGACAAGCTTTCCAAGAGGTAGCAGTGCCTTGAGAACAAAGAAAGTGTTCCTTTCTTTTTATTGTTTTCATTTTCTGCCTTGGATGAAAGAAAATATTGTTTTAAAATATAACTTGAGGAGGCAACAAGCTCTTTCTTCAAGTAAATTTTGTGTGCTTTTCAAAGCATTGGATAAGAGGTGGTGCAGTGAAACTTTCATGTGTCTTTCTATTCCAGTATTACACATTTATGTTTAACAATGAGCTCAGTGCTTGGGATGCCTCTGTGCCATAGCAAAATGTGACACCTAAAGACAAAGCCATGTTGTAACCTATTAAATTTAGCTACATCTTCTTCCACAACTCCTCTGATATTCCTGTTGCACTAAACACAGTTTCTGGTGTAAATTCTGCTCCTGTCCCAGAGATCAAGATCCCCCATGGCTTTCACAGCTTATCTGCTGTGACACTGAAATTTAAATGTACTGTGTGTGGACATGTTGCACTTTGAGCACTTTGAGGATGTCACTTGACCATTCTGCCACTTTTAGGTTGGCTCCCTAACTGAGCAGTGCTGTTAAAGAAATGTTTCATGGCCTGAATCAGGTTTTGCAGGCCTGCAGTGCTTTCTTTTGGGGTTTCTGACCTGCCATGAATACTTGGATGTGAGGCAGTCCCTTCACAAAAAGTGGTGCTTCATCCCAGCTGAAAGAATTGAAATAGAACAAGGAAACAGGATTAAAACAACCAAATTCCTACATCCTGCTGTTTGTTAAACCAAGTCAACCGGATTATTGTTAGGTCATCTAATAATACAATAAAAAAATATAGAATATCTCCCACTTCCTTGCCAAGTCTAAGATGAAAGTGTCTGCCACTCTTCTTTTATGGTTCTCTAGTAATTCCTTAGTCTAAAGCCATACAAAAAGTTTCAAAAGCAAGGCTTATAAAAAGCATAATACTGTAAATGAGTAATTAGTGATTATGATGCCTTGAGAGGCTACCTGGAAGAGAGGGTAGACAGAGTTAAAGGAATAAAGTAGGGATTTATTGAAGCCTTCACAGGATACATCTTGGGCAGTGCAAGTCCCCAGCCAGGGCTACACCCAAGATGGACTCTGAGTTTTCACACTTTTATAAGTTTTGCTCCATTTCCATATTGGGGTTCATTGTCCAGTTACATCTTCAGGTTATGCAGTCCCATCCTCCCAGATTGCTCTCCTCAAGTGGTGTCCTTGGTTCTGGGCCAGGAAAAGGATTGTTCTGTCTGACTGAGCTGTGAGGAGAACTTGCTAACAGTGTGAGAAGTTCAGAGTCCCACACTAAAGCAATACAGAATCTGGGAAATATGAAAGCCGAAACTTAAGGCATCAATTGTGTGGCTATAGAAAGAAATATCCAAGTCTGACTAAAATAATTTCCTTAGACATTTCTCACCTCTTATCTGTTTCACTGCCTTGTAAATTCTAAATGCAAAGCAGCATGTCACTATTCTGGAATAAAGCATTTAGAGTAATGAAACTAATTAATATTAGAGCCTCTGACTATTATACATTTTATTTATAATGAATGATAACCCTAATAATTAAGGAAGGCTGTGCATTTTAACCCCTTCCTACTCAATATTCAAACTTCACAACAACCACAAGTGTGTAACTCATTTGCCCTGCCAGCCTGGTACAATCCCCAGGTAAATAGTAATGTCTTTACCTGAATGATTTAAATGAGAAATTTTAAAAAAACTATGGGAATTTTATCTCTATCCAGGCTGGTTGTGGTCTTTATATTCTATTTGGAAAAATAACATAACCTAACTTTGGTGCATTTCCATTTGATTTTTAAAAATAAAGCATCAATGCCATTTTTCAAGTTTTCCTTTCTTTTGGCAGTGATTTTCATTACAATGTCCTGCCTTGAATAATAATTATTTTCATGTCTCTTAATGTTCTTTTGCTTTCTAATCTGGTGTCACTTAAGTTATACTAAAAAGAAAAAAGTCTGTTTTTAAAGGCAAATTGACTCATCAGTATTGCTCTCCCCACCTCCCTGCACACGCTGCACTTCATCAGCGTTTCCTTTAAGGAAAATAATGATGCTCTTTACTGCCCTCCATTGTGTTTTGTGTTATCCAGTCCTGTTTATAAATCTCTTTTTGGACAGCCACAGCCTCTCCTCCTCTCTGACTCTCCTGTTGCCCCTTGCTGCTCATGAGTGCCTGTGTGTGGTTGGCATCCTGATGCATTAGAAATGACCTGTAAAGGCACAGAGCTCACAGCTTGCTCAGAATCATTTAAAAGTGCTTTTCTGCTTGTATTCCAGTCTGAAAAACAGGCTTTGAAACACACGTGGTGCAGGTTATTTAAGGCTGTGAAGAAAATTGGGATATGAGCACTAAGCAGAGATTATTTGGAGAACATAAAGCTATAAATAAGGGCAGTGCCAGCTCAGAAGTCTGTGTGCTGTTCCCACTGAACCTTCCTTGCTGGTCTGACTTGAACCTGGGGTGGGACTTTCTTATCATAGCTAAGGACAGGCTAACTTAAAGCTTACAACCTTCAACTCATCATTTATTATTTTGTGTGATTAATTCAGTCTAACTGTTTAAAATGAGCTCCATGGGTTGTGCTGTAGAAGAGAAGGCTTTTGGTCCAGATGAGCTCTCCAAGGTGGGCAGAGAGCAATTTTAAACTCTCATGTTGGGAGGCTTTATAAATGTTCCTGTGAATACCAATGAGGTCTAATGGTAAATGGTGTGATTAGCTTTCTTGATATGAAATTCTAAGTGACCCAGTTGTTGCTCTAATTAACAGCTTCTTTCACATGTGCTTATTATCAAGATGCATTATGTGCAGCCAGAGTTCCTCCTCTGGTCTGAAATACGGGCAGGGCAGGCTCTTACTGTCTCCTTGTATTTAATATCAACTTTTATGTTTTTATACTGTTCTAATTTTCAAGGAGACAGAGAGAAGTTTTGCATTCAATATTGTTCTATTTGTCTTGTCTCTTATATGGTAAATGAAATAAAGTGCAACGTGCAGCAAAAAATGTATCAAAGTTACACCAGGTAGAGAGAAAACAAAAGCAAATGCATTGATGCCCAGCATAATTTTTAAGCAGTAAATTTTTAAGCTAAATACTGATCCTGCAGTATTTAGCTTTATTTCTGTCTTTATCCAGTGCATTAATTTATCAGGTTTGTAATGGGCTCAGTTTTATTGATAAGGGCTCTTAGAAACTTTTTAAAATAAAGTTTTTGAAGCTCATTGTTGTGGCATTAGCTTTCTCCAGTGATTAGGAATAATCCATTGACATATTTGTGTCCAGTGTTCCTCTGATGCACTAAGGAGTTACACTGTGATTCAGTGATAGACACTAATTTTTTAATCAGTTTGAGCTGAGCAAAACCAAACAAATAACTGGAGAGAAGAAGAGAATCAGAGTGGAAGTGGTTTGTTAAATAGATGTCATCTCAAGGGTTTTCTGAAATTATCCAGGGTGATAGCAGGGCAGTGCATACCTGGTGGTTGGCCAAGAACCTCTGCTCTCCATCCACCTCTTCCCACACTGGACAGGAGGCAAGGAAATGGGTATGAGCTTGTTTTGTGAATCACTGATGTCTTGTTACCAGAGAGCAACGTGTAATTCATAGCATTTGTTCAAAACAGGGCAGCTGGTTCTTGCCAGTAATAAAAATGTCACTGTTTGCATTTCCTCTGAAAACCTCTTGGTCTGCGTTTGTAAACCATGTGTGTTATGCCTGGAAAAATAATCTGGAACTACCAAATATTATATGTCCCTCAAGGAAAAGGAGTTCAAAGGGGAGATAACCACTAAAGGTGGCTCAGCCCAGTGTGTTTGTGCTCATCCTTTCCTTAGGAACTCACATGTGCTGCACTTGATGTGCCAGACAAGTGGTTTAGAGTGATCCTGCTGTAGTTCCTGTAGATATTCTTGCAGTTATTCTTGTGTTCATCTTCCCTGTAGTTGTAGGTAGAGATACAGGTAGGTGAGATCAATAAGGAGATGTATTTTTGGGTCCTGGTTTGTATCACACATTGACATGCAATGAATTTGGAGTATTCTCACTCAGTGTCTTACCAACTCTATTCCCAGACATTCCATAAAGAGTAATACACATCACAGCTCAGGAAAAAAAAATCTTGGAAATGAGATCTAAAAAAGACTGGGGAAAAAGGTTAATTGTAGGGATGTGATTTCATTTAAATTTTAACTTAGCTTGAAATAAACGTGTGCCAAAAAAAGGCAACTAGAAAAATGTAAATTTCAATTGTAGTCTTGCTTGGCAGTTCTGTTAAATTTTAGGAGCCTTCCCAACTATAGTAACTCATAATGTTACTCTATAAAACTCCAATTTGCTGCTTAATATTATTGCAACTTAAGACAATAGCAAGGTAATGAAAACTGTTGAGGTTCATGTTTCAAGTGCCATGGCCTCTCACCACAAGGATTGTGTTCTCTTCAAATGCTGACTGCTAATGGGGCCCTTGGATCAAGAGAATAAAATGTTGGCTGCACTTTGTTCAATAGTGGTGCCACTCACTTCAGGCTTCTTTGAATTCTTTCAGGAATAGTTGAGAGGCCTTTAGGTAATGTCCTGGCTCTGCTCTTGATGGAATGCTATTCAGAAAACTTTCCATTCCTGTCCTGGTGGTGTTTTGGCATCTCTCTCTGAGAACAGCAGGCAGAGGCTTTTCTGCTGTTCAAGCACCACTTTCTTTTGAATTCAACTTTGATTTTTGCCCAGTCAAGGATTTTCTCTGTGTGGTGCTTCATAATTGCTGGAACTGAAGGGCTAAAGGAATTTTTGGTGAGGCTGAAGCAATGCTTGCACTAAGTACCTGTCTGCTTAGGGTGGCTTTGTATGGAATTCAGCAGCTCCTCAGTGTGTGTTTAAACTCATATCTGTACACAGAAACCAGGGACAGGGAATAGTTCACTAGGGGTAATGAAGGTTCAGGAAGTGGAAAATTTATGAAAGGACAGACAGCAATATATTTGGACAGTTTAAGGGCTGCTGACACAGTGTGATGGTGTTCACAGGGGTCTGTGGGTGAGGGAAGAGATGAGGATTTGATTCCATGTTTCAGAAGGCTTGATTTATTATTTTATGATATATATTACATTAAAACTATACTAAAGAATAAAAGGAAAAGTTTCGTCTCAGAAGGCTAGCTAAGCTATAATAGAATGGAAAAGAATGAGAACAAAAGCAGCTGCTTCAGACTCTCTGTCTGATTTAGCTCCGCTGTAATTGGCTATTAATTACAAACAAGCACTTGAGACCAATCACAGATGCACCTGTTGCATTCCACAGCAGCAGACAACCATTGTTTACATTTCGTTCTTGAAGCCTCTCAGCTTCTCAGGAAGAAAAAATCTCAAGAAAAGGATTTTCATAAAAAGATGTCTGCGACAACAAAGTACCCAAAATAAATTCAATATCCCAGAGCTCTCTCCCTCCTGCTGCACAAACATGAGCAGTGCCCAGTCCTGGATCCAGTCTGGATTTGGGAACAGCTCCTGCACTCAGCAATGCCCAGTCCTGGATCCGGTCTGGATTTGGGCACAGGTTCTGCACTCAGAACAGCAACTTTTGGTTCAGACTTTGTGCACACAGTGCCTACACTCAGCTCCTGCTGCAGAGCACTCGCTGTGAGCAGGGATGCTGGCCTAGAAAAGAAGAAAGGTTTTCTTGCTTAGTTTGTGTTTGTTGAGAGGGAGCTCTTTTTTCACACAGCTTTTGTAGTTTCTCTTTGATCATCCGGAAACCAGACCTTTGAGTGCACAGCTTTAACAGTGTTTATACTATCCTGACTTATTATTTCAACCTCTGCTGTTGCTGAGGCAATCTGACTGGCAAAGATCATGGTCCCTTTAGTGTCACCCCTAATTCAAGCAGGAAATGCTATCTAGTTCACAGTGCATGTTTGTTTTTTTCTCTTTTTTGGGGGTTTTGTTTGGGTTTTTTTTTTTTTTGTTTGCTTTTTTCCTTGGTTGATTTGGTTATTTTTCAAGTTTTGGGATGGTATTGCTTGGTTTTTTTTCCCCCTGGGTGTTTCCATGAGGCCTTTCTGGCTTGGGTGGGGATTTGTGGCCTTGCATGGGTAGTGCTGTTGGCCTGAACTATTTACTTTTCTTTTGCACTTGGGTGAAAAGAGTGAAAACCCAAGAAAAGTTTTCCAGCTGCAGGTAGCTGGGTTGTATTTTTAACACCCTTTTGGTCTTTCCTGCATGGTGAATTTCTATTCTCATTTACTCATTTATAAAAGAATAGATTGAGCAACAAGAGTTTTAAAGGGAACAGGAAGGGCATTGAAAATATGGAAAGAACTGAAAAAAAAAACCCAGAAAATTACATGAACAACCCAAACAATGTGGTATTACAGGTTCAAATGTTCACTAAGCCACAGTGACTTCTTGAACCAGTATTCTTTCAAGTAGAGAAAATGAAGGAATATTGATTTTAATATGGCTATCATATCCTTGTTTTGATGTTTATGGTCTTTTTCTGTTCTGTGAAATCTTTCTAAACTTGTCAGGTGTAGTACTCATTATGCTTTTCTAAGGAGCTCCCAATTTATTTTCAAAGCACCAAAATTATAAGGAAAAAGAAATTCATCTTAAAAAACCCCAGAAAAACATGAATCACTATTAATATGCAAATTATACATACTAGTATGTATTTGTATTATACATATATATATATATATATATACAGTTAAGGATCCAGTCCTTCTGACTTGTGGTTGACATGCACTGTTGGATAAAGAGTGAAATCTTGGTTTTGGATAGGTCAGGATTTTAGAAGTCTGTGTTTGTTCTTAATAGTCTGTATTTTTTCTTAGTCTCAACTTTCTTAATAGTAAGAAAAAGTGAACTGTAAGTGTGCTCTGTTCTATTCTGCAGCAAAATCCCACATTGTCCTGAAAACCAAGTCTTTGTGTTCAACAAGAATGGCTTTCTTGGTACAAAATCCCAAAAACAAAACTCCATGTAGTCTCCAGAAAGCAGGATAGAGAAATAAAAACACACAAACACACTAAATTTACATTTTATCAAGCTGGCAATAGTTTTGTGCCATGTTGAAGTTCTGGGCTCAAGAGGGAGCTATACTTGGTGTTGGAAGACAAGTGAAGTGCAGAATTTTAAAAACACCTTTAGTCAACTAATTTTTATTCTTTTCACAAAGGCTTGCAGCAAAAAATTGTTTAGGAAAAAAGTGTAATTTCCAGAGTTCCACACTTTTCCCTGTGTGGGCCTGGACAGGCTGGAGAGGTGGAGCCAGGTTCAAGGTCCTGCCCCTTGCCTGAGGCAATCACCAACATCAGGGGGACAAACTGATGAGAAATGGAAGAAATCCCAAGCTGGAATTTTCATATTTGTGCCATGGTATCTGGAGGATCCATTTTATGAGCCAGGAAGTGAAGAAAGGCAAAACTGCTCTGCTGATTTTTAGCATCTTTGTTGTTTCTCACCCCTGGGAGAAGCTGACCTTGTTTCAGGAATGTTTTTCCTCCACATCTGTGTGCTGTTGTGTATTTTGAAGCTTTGATCACCTCTGTTTTCTTTACAGACAGTGTGGCTTAGGGAGAGGGAGATATAAAACCAAAGTGCATCAGATCACAGGCATTTTCTATGCTCTAGTAATACCAGAAATTTGAGCCCTTCCTGGGAAGGAGTGGCTACAGATGTATCCCAAGCATGCAATCAGATGCCATGCAGGCTGTTATTCATAGGTAATGGACAAAAATACAGAGGAACTTAGTGCTCACAAGTTCCACTTCCACATTTCTCTTTCATGCAGGAGTTATCTCTGCCTTTGGATTGTTAAGATCTCTCTGAGTACAACGCTGAAAGTGCCAGAAGTGGTGTTCATCTCAAGGTCACTTTGGTGCTTGAGAGCAGCTGCCCTCCACAGAGCACATAATGAATAGTTTTATTACCTTGTGGTTGGTTTTCCCTACGTGCTGGAGATTGCTTCATATGCTATCAGCTCTTTTCTCCTTTTTTCTTTTTTTTTTTTTCCCCTCCTCTGAACTATTGCGTTCTACAACTGTTTTCATCATTGTTAAAAATCATTTATATAGCACCATAAATTACAGGCACTTTACAAGCAAGGAGTAAGATACTGCCTTTGCCCCAAATACTTTATGGTTCAGATACATCTTTGATATCTGGTGTACCATTTTTTTTAAGTTATCACACAGCCTGGGAATTTTAAGGTAGATTGCATTAATCTCCTGTTTTATTCCCACAATTTTTCATGATCAAACGATGGTGAGGGCCTTTCTGTGATGCAGATAACCAATCATCAGTTTGCTACTTGCCATAAAGGTATTGTAAACATTCTCCTCACTGAGAATTCCAGGCACATACATTTGTGCTCATGCATTTGCATCTAAAACCTGTAGGCACTGGAAAAAACAAATCGAGCATTTTGATAATTTAACTCCCTCCTTGTTCTTTTTTTCTTGACACTCCAACTGGCATTTCCCATTTTTTTGGAATGAAATCTCCCAGGAATTTTCATGTGATATTACCACAGTGCCCAAGGAAAAACCTGGCAGCATGATCTTTGAAAAGGTAGTTTATTTTTTTGAGTTTTGGCTCAATTATTAGGCTCCCAACTCCAGGATATCTCATACCTTATGTACACACTCCTGCTTCCACTAATACAGATATTTAAAATTTAATTGTAGCTATCATTTAATTTGAAATTAGGATTTTTTTTTACGTTTACCTGGATGACATTAGTCCAAAATACATTAAAGGTCTGGTACTGTAATTTTTTACTATTCTCTTCCACCTTTAAACACAGACTTTTTTTAAAAAAACCCAAACAAGCAGCTGCAAATCTAGGGGAAAAAAAAAACCCTGTAAATTCACTTACTAATCTAATTTTTCCTAAGCTCTTGAAAAGTGCAGGTCTTGGGTGCTGGGCACCTTTCCAGTGGTGAAAATGTGGAATCCAGTGTGGGATTGTGAGGGTTTCTTTCAGTTATGATGATCTTGTAACCAGAATATCTATTTTACACTGAGAGATAGTAAAAAAAAATATGAATAATTATCAGTGCTAAAAATATAGAAAAACTTTTCTCAACTCACTTGTATACAAATTTTGAGGTTTTTTTTTCACATGTTGACATCAGAACAGAGCAATCATGGTGTGCTAGCATGGCCATGCAGTTCTTTCTGGTTTGAAAACCAGATCTAATGACTGAAAAATATTAGTCTCCCATATTCTATTCAGTATGTTAAAATTATAATTCTGAGCCAAAAATTTTAAAGAGGTTTTTTTTCACTAATTTCTTTGAAAATGTATTAGAGACTCCAAAATAATGCATAATGGTATTAGGTTTGCATTTACATCTCAGGCTTTTACAATTTTTAAAGAAATCTGTGTCTTATATGGTACCAAATATATAATGATGTGGATAACATTGGCTTTTTTTTTAAAAAAAGGTTGAAAGGAAAAGAAAAAATCATTTTTCAAATTGATTAATGAAAATATATTTCCATGTCTTATTCAGAATCATCCAAGCTTTATTTTGAAAGTGCTGGCAAACAGTGAAGTTATTAAAAAGAGAAAAAAGGTCAGTGAGTGTGCATCTGTAATCATACTACCATCAGTGTGGCCATATAATCTAGAAGAAATTCAGTTGAAACAAAGATTTTTAATGCTATTCCAGTAAAAAACAAAAGCAGGTTGATGTTCCTGTGTGTTTTTCTGCACTAAACCCCACCCAAATGCTTGCACTGTTTATTTTGCTGTGCTGCTGGCACTGAGGCATGGTATTGATGCCCTTGAAATGCATTATGTGGGCACTCAGCCTCTTCCCTGCTTAGAGGCACTGGGAGTGCCTTCCCTTGGCCAGGTGGAGGAAAGAATGTAAAATTCTTGGAATTGGGTTGGAATTTGGGACATAGAAATAGTCTAAACAGGTGTGTATCAGGCAAAGAGAACTTTAGTGTATGTTTAATTAGGTTCTGGTGCTCCCTGACCTCAGTGTTTGCATTTCCACAGCCACATGAGGGTTTAATTCAGTTTTAATTCAGTGAGTGAAGGTGGAGACTCACTCAGTGTGCACAGAGCATCCTCGTTCAGGGCTCAGGGGACAACACCAAATATCACCTGTGAGAGGCCAGATGGGCTTTGTGCAACCTGATCATGCAGCCCAGAGCTCCCTGCATGTAAAGAATTCCTTCCTTTGAAGTGCAGGTCAGGACGGAAAACAAGCCCTGCTTGTTAGCCCTGTGCTCTGAGTGTAACATGTCCTTAGGAGACAGCAACTAAACAGAAGCAGGATATCCCATTCTGAATGGGATTTGTCATATTGGCACATGACATTTCATGTTAAAAAAATTAAAAAATCAGAGTATCTTTTGAAATGCTTTAATATTGTTTCCTTGCAAGGCTGAGTTTGCCAGGGTGCTGTGGTTTAGCAAGGTCTCGCTCAGTGAAAAGCAGCAAGTGCCATGGTGCCTTTGATCAGCATTTTGCAAGTTCCTCTGTGGGGGAGCCCAGCTGAGCCTGATGCAGTCCCAGAGAGAAGGGACATCCAGGCTGTCACAGCTCTGTGCCCAAGGAGCTGCCCCGGCTCCTCAGGGGTGTGCTTTCCTGGCAACAAGAGCAGCAGGGTTTGCTCTGCCCCTGGCTGCTGCTCTTTGAGGCTCAGTCCAAGTGCCACCAACCTCCTGTCACGGGAGGTGCTTCAGAGCTGAGCACTGACCCTGGGCTGCAGCAGGATGGTGTGCTGGGGATTTGTCTCTGACGGAAGGGAGGAACAACCTCTCCTTGTGATGCTACTGCAGAATTTCCCTCCTGAGGGGAGAAAATAAAAAAATCTCAGCTTTCACATGTGACCGTGTTCACAGGGGACTCAGGTTGAGGGAAGAGACGAGGATCTGACTCCGTTTTTCAGAAGGCTTGATTTATTGTTTTATGATATATATTACATTAAAACTGTACTGAAAGAATAGAAGGTAAGGTTCTCCTCAGAAGGCTAGCTAAGCTAAGAATAGAAAAGGAAAGAATGATAACAAAAGCAGCTGTCTCGGACTCTGTCTGAGCCAGCTGGGCTTTGACTGGCCATTAATTATAAACATCCAACATGGGCCAATCAAAAATCCACCTGTTGCATTCCACAGCAGCAGATAATAATTTTTTATATTTTGTTCCTGAGGCCTCTCAGCTTCTCAGAAGTGAAAAAATCCTAAGGAAAGCATTTTGCATAAAAGATGTCTGCGACATCACACATGCACAGAGCCTTATCAGCCTGTACTAGCAGAGGAATCTACATTTTGGTTTGAGACAGAGGTTATATTTCCAGAATGTCACTGTTTTCAGACCAGGGTGTAATTTTTTTGGTTTTTCTTAGTGTCAGTACCTGTGCATTTGCTGTTAGAAATAGTTAGCTTTGCATTTTGTTGCTGGGAAAGGAGTATCCAACTGATGTGAACCATGAACCCCCTAGGAAAACAGAAAATACATAGATTCAGAGCATCTCAGAACACCAATTAAATATTTAGTGTACAGGCTGGATCCCTCCTAATGGAGAGTGTCTGAGGTAAACACAGCATCTCTAATGTACAATCAATTTAATAGCAGAAAGGACTGGCTGCTCATGGAAGGGGAGGGGATGTATTTTGATTTCAGGCAGAAGAACTGTGTGAGAAGTGAACTTTTTAATTGTGAGAATGAATATTCAGGAAATTCAGCTTTGGTTTGCTCAAGGAATTTCTGATAGAACTGGAGGGCAGTGGGGGAATGTGAAATACTCACTGGTTTGATGATTGCCTGGTGCTGGCTGTGCAAGTGGGTCTAGAAACAGAACACTGACGTGGTTTGTAATGCTTGAAACATGCAGAGAGAACTTTTCTGAATTGGATCTTTTGCAAGAAGCTGGATACATGCAAAATTTTTTTAAGACCAGGAAAAAGGTATTCCTGCTATGGGGATGTTGGAAGTGGTACAGTGACCTGGTTATCAGGTGCTGTCACAATCTTCTGTCCCAGAGCGTTCCTTGGAGCAGTGCTGTGTGCATTTACCAGCTGCTCAACTACTACAACTCGTTTAGAGTTATGTTGCACTTAGCTTTCTTCTAGAAACACCTGTTCTTCAAAACCAAACATGTCCTGTTTAAGAAATCCTAGAAATGAGTCTTGGTACTTTGAAGCTTCCAAAGTGAATAAGAGCAGACCATGGATAGAATGCATGGATAGCTGCATTCACACCCATTCCCACATGTGTGGTGCTCCAAGGTGCCAGGAAGACATTCCCTTTGCCAGACTGCCAGGAAGCATTCTTCATCTCGTTTTGTCTCCTGGCATGCCCTGGTTGTCTCTCAGGGTTTGGACTGATGGACAGAAATTTCCCAGTATTTTTGGAGTGATGTCAAAATGATTTGAGGCCACTTGTGAAAGTCAGAACCATTTGGCCATGCATGTGCATACAGCATGTTGTATTTTTTGGGAAAGCACTGATGTAGCCTTAATTATTGTCTCACTACCTATTTGTCTTTAATGCACAAATATCAGATTTCAGAAAATGTCAAGTGTTTCTGGAAAAACATAGTCTGAGACCTGTTAAAGGCACATGTTCTGTGAATCTCACGGTAGGAGCCAAAAAAAAGAAAAAAGGTAATGGAGAAAATCTGCAGACATCAAGATGATGGAGAGGGTCCTACAAGTCACAAAATGAAAGGCAGGCATAGATGCCCAAAGTGTTTTTGTGGTCTGGAAGGCAGCCAAAGAGGCATTGATTTATTAAAGAGCAGCCTCACGGCTTCCTTTTCTCTATGTGATGGTGCCATTAGAGCTCCTCAAGCAGGCTCTGATTTCCTTGAGAATGAGGAGTAGAAGATGCTGAGGACAGTTGTTGTTTCCAGGCTGATGCCACTGCCAGACCATCACTTTGTGTACCTGGCTGGGGAATTCAGTGTGTCAAGTGTGAGTTCCTGATTGTTAAACACAGCTACTGCTTGTGCAAAATACCCCAGCAGTTGTGTGGGTTTTACACTCTGCAGTTGTGATGTGGTATGAAAAGAAAACTTTAATGAGACAGCAATAGTGAGCCACCAATTGTCTCAGAAATGCCCAACTCAGCTGTTTTGTTAATGGAGTTAACTCAGGGCTGTCCTTGTGCACTGTTCATACCCTGGCAGTGATTAGCACCTGTAGCATCAGCTTTTTGTCTGCTTTTGTAGATATCTCAATCCTCTTATGTAACTTCTTTTCTCTCTTTTCTCTCTGAATAGCCAGGATTAATTTTGTAGTTTTCCATTCCTTGCCCCTGCAGTGCCTCCCTAAAACCCCGTCCCTGTGTCTCCTCATTTGTCACTTGTCCTGCCTGTTTGTCACTTGTCTATGGGCAACACCTCCACCAGGACGCTGCTGCAGAGGCTTTTCTGATACTGTGAGCAAATCTGGAGGTGCTGCCCACTGTCAGAAAAGCCTCTGCCCAGCCTCATTGGTTCTGCTGCTGTTCCCAGGAGTTCAGGTGGCACAGGAGCACATTTTCCACCTTCTTTTAAGGCAGGGCTGCTGTACAGTGGGGCTGCCATCAGCTCTGGGAGCAGGAGAAGTGTGCTCAGCACACACTGTGGATGTGCCTGTCCCTCACCAAATCAAAACACTGATATAAGCTTATAACTGTTCTCACCTTGTTAGAAAACAAGTGAGAGGAGAAGACAGAGCATGAATTAGTTTTGTCAGATCTACAGTCAGAAATAGCAGCTGATAGGTTTGCTGTGATAAGCCCTGTGTGATGGCTCTGCTGAAAGGTAGGCTGCTCCATGATTTACTGAACTATTAGAAGTGGTAAAACTGATCCATTTGTTATCATCCAGTGCGTAAAGACTTCAGGATTTAAGGACCCTGCACTAAATAACAAAGCAATTTATATACTCATAAACTGAAAATTACAGGGAAGAAGTCCTTAAGTAATTGATAATAGGAGCCTTTTATCATATTAGTGATGATTACCAAATGTTAACCCCTACTCCTGTTTTTAAAACCAAATCTTACCTTAGAGTAGTCGCAATTACTTAAAAGAACTCCTGGAGACAACGTTGTATTGATTTATTATGCAAGTGTGGCAAGTTTTATTTATTTATCGGAGTGCCATCCCTCTCCCAGCCCATCAGGTGATGTGAGCTGACTGATGGCTCTGCCAGCAGCAGCATGGGGCTGATGCCACCTGAGCAATGGGATGAGCTGCCTCCACTGCTGGGGAGCACATCTTTACCCAAAGTAAATTTGAGTGTAATATCTTCAAAAGAGATTTTTTTTTTCCCGTGCTTCAATAACCAAATAATAGTTAGCAATAGTTGGTTTCAGATTAGTCTGTTCTAAGGAGAATATAATTATGTGTCCTACTGTGAAGATGGAAATACCCTCTGCCAGGTTTTAGAAATGCATTATAAGACTGTGAGTTGTCTTTGTGTTCTCTTGAAGCAAAGATTTTATGGGCACTGGAAACGAGATGTTGACTAAAGCTGAGCAAACATTTGCCTGGAGGTAATTTTACTGATGACATGAGTTTCTTTTTTCTGCTCCAGAGTGTCCTGAGATACTTAATTCATTCCATTTCATTCAACCAATCTAAGTTCTCAAGGAACAGATGAATTGAGAGCCACTTGTTACCAGAACTCAATATTTGAAATCCAGCTTGCTTTGTTTAAATGTGAATGATTACATGCTGAAGCAGATTTGTTTCTTTTTGTGAGCTGTATAAGCAGATTATATAAAATCAAGATTTGCACACACACCTGGGTGTTGTAGGAAAGATAATTGGAGAGCCATACTAACATTTCAGGGAATTTAGTTAAAACTCTTTTCTTGCAGCGGGTAAATTCTGATCCCACTGTCCTTGTGTTAAACTTTTCTTTCCCAGACCTTGTTTAAGTAAATTCAAATGCATCATCAGCCCACAGTAACACTGATCAGACTGAAGCTGGAGTTCAGTTGACATCCTAAAACCAGGGGAGATGATGTGAGGTTTCCTGTGGTGCCAGAGCTCTCTTTGGCAGAAATGTTGGCTGAGTCTGTTCTCACCAGAGTGAGTGAAGAAGCAGCAGCAATAGCACCTGCCACTGAAATTATGGATTGATTGAGCTGTTACCAACTAAATATGATCACTAATAATTTGGCTTAATTATAATCACTTAGTTACCCTGAGTTTTGTCAGGATGGGATGTTTGAGTGTTGGGAGAAATAAGCCAGACTTTGTTCCAGACATCACAAATGAAGTGTTTGTACCAGACAAAGGGGCAGATAAAGGGTTTTCTTCCCATCACTTTGCTGTGCTAAATGTTAGGAAAATTAATCCACAAACACCAGAGGTTTATGTCCAAAAAGGAGACAGAGGAGTCCTTTTACTTTATTTGAATAAAGGGAGAGGCCATGGGGCATTCCCTTGGGGTCTCTCAGATTTTTGGAGGAAGCAGCCTCCTTTTTATCCCAATTTCCCATTTCCCTTCTCTCTTTCCCCATTGGCTGAGATGTTCAGACTTCCCAGAACACCTGATACCAGAGATTTCCCTCTAATGGATAAACCTCCCTTTTAATTTTAATTCTTATGGAATTTAGGGGTTTTTCTTCTCCATTGTTTCTTTCATCTTTCAATGTCTAATTTCATTAATCAGCAAACCTAAAGTTCATTTGTAAAAGCAAATATATTTTTCAATATATTTTTCCTCTATCAGTGGAATCCTTCTCATTATTTCTTTTATCTCTCAGTGCTGGTTTTATCTACCAGCAGACCCACAGCTTGTTCGGAAAGACAAATCCATCATTCCTCTCATAAGGAAAGGGAAAGAAAAGTTTTATGTTGTTGGTTCTGTGGGCAATGATCAGCTCTGTGCATCCCACATGTGTGTGATGGAATGTGGGACTGAGGAAACTCCCATGTGCCCCCATCCTGCTTGTCCCCCTTGCACTGAGCAGAACTGATCACAGCCAGCAATCCTGACTGGGGGTTTGGAATTGTGCTGAACTTTAATGACCAGGAGTTTAAATTGTGCTGAGTTTTAATGACCAGGTTGTTGGCTGCTTGCTCCTCAGGCTTTCCTGGGACAATATTCTGACCTTGCTGTAGAGCAAATGAGCACAGAAACCAATTTCTTGCATCAAAAAGGACAGAAGGGCTAAAGCAATAGAAATTAATTGAAAATGGAAAAAAGCAAAAACAAAAAAAAAACCACGCAAAAACCCCAAAAAAACCAACCAAACAAAAACCCAAACAAAACAGCAACAACAACAAAACAAAAAAAACCCAATCAAGCAAAAAAAACCCCACAAAACCAAAACCTGTGTGGTGAAAACACAGAGTTTATAAACTAACGGAGCTGTTTTTATAAACACAGAGTTTATAAACCAACATAAAGTTGCACTTGAGTTGCTCTTTTGCAATTATGCTGAAATCCAAAAAAGCAAAAGCCAGAAAAAATACAGCAAAACCCACCCCCTTAAACCTGCAGTGACACAAGAACAGATTAAGGACTTGTTTTGTTTCCATACCTCCGAACAATTTGCAGTTTTTCATTTCATATACAGCCATAATAGATGAGGCTATTAAGGTGTGGAAATTAAGCACAAACACAAATATTTCTAGCCTTCTAAATGCTTCAAATTATTTTTTGTATTCTGTGTAAATTATGTGAGATTTTAGCGTTGTTGCAGCTCATGTATCATGTGCATCATTTGTATCTTTTCTTGGGGAAGCTGAAGTAAAAGAAACCAGTTTATTACCAGTAATGGCAGTGTAATAATTACCATCACATTCCCTCCCTCCTTTACCAGGCTTTTTGGTTTTTAAGAATTATTAAATCCCTCTGGTTTAAGTTTGGAAGAACAGAGATGTGAGTTGAAAATATAAACTCATTAAAGTGAGTAAGTTTTGTCTTTGCAGTCCATTAGTCAAATCTATGATTTTGATACCCTTCTATATGGTCATATAGCATCTAGAAAAACAGATTATACCATCTTGCACTGAGCTTGTTTTAATATTCCTGCAGTTCCTAGGAGTCTTATATCCCTTGCAAAAGGAGGAACTTAGTCTGCATTTTCTTATCTTCCAATGCAGTAAGGAGCAATATCAGTGCTATTTCCAATCTTCTGTGTCATTAATAAATATGCCAAGATACATCTGTGAATTATGGCCCTTTAATAAGGTAATGGAGCTCCTAGAATCTAGAGCTTGATTTTTTAGCAATGGGAACTGTTTGGGTGCCAATAAGAATGCGCTGATCACATATATAACTAATCTTGATTAATTATGAGTACAAATTTTATTGTTTCCTTGTTACTGTTCCCAAGTATTTTTATCTACCCTTAATATCTCAGCAGTCCCTTGTGATTCTGTAGGGAAAATAAATGATATTCTGATTGATTATAGAAGTTCAGACTCACGCAGCAATGCTGGTGCTGAAGCTGTGACAATACCTGGGAGCCCCATGTGAACATCTTGGGGAGCATCAGGGGAGCTGGGCCATCACAGCAGCAAACAGCAAACACCCAGACTGGTATCAGAGTTTCTGACTGCCTGTCTTTTAAAAGAACACCAAGGTTCTCATTGATTTCAGCAGCCTTTGACCTGAACTCGATGTCAGCTCTTCTGGACCAGCCTTTGTTAAAATGATTGTGGTCAGTACCTTCAATTTACTTTTTTCACATTGTTTGCAAATCCAGAACATGTAAGAAGTGACCTTAGCAAAGAGGATTCAGTTTAAACTTCAGCCATAGGTGCAAAAACCAGAGTAATACACCTGTTTTCAGTCATTTTTATCCACCTTTTTCTACCTGCACAGGAACTACAGCTGATCTAACAGAGTATTGAATAATATCTGTGTGAAAAATAAAACACTTCAAATGAATGGTATTATACAGCAGCATTACAATTTGTTCCTCTTGTTTGGAGGAATAAGATGTGAAGAATTGGCTGAGTAACCAATTTAATAATGAAGAGGATTTAGAATACAGAGAGAGGAGTTGAAAGCCTTGGGACATCATTCCCTGAAGTTTCGTATGCTGCCTGTGCTATGCTCCAAAACAGGGAAATTTTGATACAGAAGTGATTTGTAGGCAATACCTGTGCACAGTCTTTTATCACATTAATAAAATCTTTAACTAGCCTTTGAAAATTCTAAAACCTCCTGTGTTCAGTTGAGGTGCACAGATAGAAAGAGCTGCTGGCTGGCAGATGTTCAGATACATTATCAGAAAATGTATTTTCAGCCTAACCAGTATAATGTAATTCGTTCTAACATGATATTTCAGGTTTATTTCAGTGTAACTGACTACAGAACACAGTGCTCTGTGCAGGAGACCAAAGGAGGTGACTGGGTTGGGCCTGGTACAGAGCTGAGTATTGGTAGCTAGACTGACAGATCATTTAAACAACTCAAAACTGGAAACAAAAGGGTTTTCTTTTCCTCTTGTAGTCTGCCCAGGTGAAGGAAGTGGCTTTATTTCATGAGACTGCACTAAACTTATATAAATGTTATTGTTGTTGCACATTACATTAAAAATTATCACTTTAGGAATTGCTGTGTTAAATCTTTGCCTTTTGCCTCCACTAAAAGAGGCAACAACATTTTGGCTGGCTGTAGTATTTTACAGATGAAGCATAAATACCTCTGTGTGTGTGTGTATGTATCTGTTTATCTGTATGAACTTCTCTGTTGAAATCTTAGCGTGAGGTGCCACATGAATTGATTGCTTCATTTTGCTGTTTAATCAGCTCTGAACTGTCAGTGCCACGGCAGTTTTTTGTACTTGGACTTCACCCTGGTGGCAGATTCCAGTTGTTTTAGTGCTATGGATTTCAGTTTGCTCCCCCCAGTCTTGCTTTGCTGTTGAATCTCCTCTTTATGGGCTCTTTCAGCAGGTGCCTCTCCATTTGCCACCTGCCCTGGTGCAATTTAGTTAAAGTATTTTAATTATTTAGGTGACATTTTACCTTGTATGGTCAGGCTGAATATGCAAATGGATTGGAGTCTTTAGGTAAAAAGAATGGAATAATTTTTATTTTTTTTTAAGAAGTGAGAGGTTTGTGATCAAAGATAAGAAATAAATACTCAAACATAAAAATAAGGCAAAATTTCTGTTTTATCTCATTCCCATGATCATTTTTATATCTCATCTCTTTAGTAATTATTGATTTATAATATAGAGTTGATGCACTTGGTAGAGAGACTGTGTGACTAGCTCTCCACATCACTACCCAAAATGTGCCATGCTCAGGGTGTGGCGTGCACCAGTTCACAAGGCCAGGCATGATTGTCAAAACCAATCATGCAGCCTTAAATAAGATTTTTCTCCTTTACATTTTAAAATTGTTTCTCAGCTGAGGATGATGCTAATTAATTTACTAATGATATTGTGTGTTTCAATGAGATGGGTTAAATGAGTTGAAAGTATTTTCTTGTAGCAAAGTATAAAAGTCCAAGTGTCAATCAAAAAAAAAAACTCAAGTCCCTTGCATGCTCACTCATTTACATAATATATATTTAACTTTAAAAAAAGAGCAAAAGATGCAGTTCTCTCTATTAACCTTTATTAAATATGCAAATCACAATCATAACTTTGATTTTTAAGTATCTATTACGGTAAGAAGAAAAAAAAAAACCTACCAAAAATAAATCAAATCACCCCAAGCACTTCTGCTGTGGTCTGATTTACTGTTTGCCCTGCCTGTTTCTGGTGCTGGCAGCAGGAAGAGCAGCAATAACACAGTGGAGACAGTAGATGGCTGTAGAAAAGTGTGTTGAGCACTCCTGTGCGAGCGTAATAAGATTGGGAAAGGCCTTGACCTGACTGGATGCAGCTTTTATCTGAAGTACATTTAAAGAGATAAAGGAGAAGCAGGGTGCAGTACATGTTCCTTTCTTTCCTGTGGGAGCTTTGCTTTGAGTTTAAAAATTTCTCAAATGGGGGATTTGTGAACTGGGTCCGTCAGCAGGGAGAGGTAATGGCTCCAGAGCCACCAGAGTCACTCTGAGGATCTCCCCCCTCCCTCAAGGCATCTTAGAAATCCTCCTGTAAAATTCCTACAGAGGGGGCGTCTGCAGATCCCATAATAATAATCAGGAAGTGGTAGATTCCCATTTATTTATTTATTATTACTTTTTTTTTTCTTTCCCTCTTCCCCCCCCCCCCCCCCTCCTCTCTCCAGTGTAGTTGGCTGCCTTTAGTGCACGGACCTGCTCATTAAATAGATACACCAAGAACTGTTACCTAAGCAAGCTTGACAGTAAAGAAAGGACAGGCTGAGTTAGGGAGAAAAAGGGAAGAAAAAAGACAGCCTGAAGCAAGTCACTTCACACGCAGAAAGAGCCACTGAACGAATGCTGTTCTCATAAACAAACTAAAAAAAATACCCTGTATAAGAAGAGAACTGTGAGGACTTGACAGAAAAAAGGCAAGATTTTCTACCCACTGTTTTCAGTTTTCCTTCCAGACATACTTGGTGAAGTAAGGAGACTTCTGTTTGCTGACAGAGCCCTTGATTTCTTTCAAGATGATGATGTATTTGTGGGTAGGTAGTGTCTCTCTCCGTGTCACTCTTTTGTTAATAGATGGACTTTGGGAGCGTGGATTTTAGCCTGTAGTTGCAGCATGCTGTGTGCTCCGGGAGCTGTGTGTGCTGCAGGGGAGCGTGGCTGGGGTGCAGTACCTGTGCTTGCATTTCCAGGCAGAGTTTAAACAAACCGGGTCATTTGCTGAAGCTGGGATTTATTTTCATGGTTTGCAGGATGTGGCAGGGTGCACTGCTTTTCTTTTCAATGCTTTAGAACGTACTGCAATCGTGTGAGATTCACTGTGGGGCTCAGTTACAAAGCGAATGCTGCATCACTTGTGGCTGCTCAGAATTTGCTTTCTTTTTAAGAAATGAAACAATCTTAATGTGATTAAAACTTGTAATGTGTGTTACTTAACCCAGTTGCTTTTATACTAATTGTCACAGTCTGTCTTGGCTTTTGAAGTTTCTGGCAATTGACAACTGCAGATAAAGAAATAGATATTTTGTTTGTATTTCTGTGATTTTATATTCAGCATTGTTCTGATTCCTTGCAGCAAAATCTGCTCACCTTAAAAATAATGTTGTGTTGTGACATATATGTATTGAATTAGCAAAGCTATTAACCTGTGTATTCATCCAGGTTTTGATACAGAATGTTTTATTTCTCAGCAAAACAAACCCACAAAGAAATCACTGAACAAATCTGCATACTTAAAAGCTTTTCTGTGTTCCCCATCAAAGCCTGTACATCTTCTGGGAAAATATTTTAAACTAATCTCATTTGACAATCTATTTATTTATTTAATTTAAATGTATGTAAAAATAGACAAGTGTGCAGCTAATCTGGGCCACCTCTGCAAAACAGGCTGCAGAGGAGCAGCACTGAATTCTCAGAGATACTATCAGAAATCACTCCTTCTCCTTATAAATCACTCGTGGTTCATGCTGTAAATCTGCCTTTATGCTTTCTTCTCATTTCTCTTGACCCTCCACTGTATCTTGGTAACTTTTGCAAAAGGCACTGCATGCAGACTTTAAAGTTTGTTTTTTCAGTGCTTTGACCTGTGCTATCGTTTCGGGAGCTCACCAATCACCGAGCCTCATGATTTTGTCTTTTTCTTTTTTTTCTGGGTCCTGTAGTACAAGTCCCTTGAATTTTCACCAGTGTGTCTGTGCATTTACCAGCAACCCTGACTGCTGCAGGTTTTTAACCCTTACCACCATTCTATAGTGAAGCTGAATTTCATTCTCCTTTTAGATCTATAAATCAGATCTCTCAGTTGCAGCAGTGGGTCTTTCATTCACTTTGTGCTGTGCTGTTAGAGTTGCCATCATCCTAAGGAGAGGCACAGTAAATATGTGAGGAAAAGCCCTTATTTCTAATATGCACACTGAAGTGAAAGGATGTGCATTATTGTGTATTATTTTGTTTCACTGTGGCACAGGCTCAAAAGGTTTGAAACCCAGGGATCTTCTCCCTCCCCAAGCCTAGGAATCATTGTTAATTTGAAATTCAGCGTAATACATTTTCTTACAGGTAGCCATGAAGATTTCTATCGCTTTTAGTGCACTGTATTTTTTATTTTTGATGAACTTTTCTAGTTATTCTTTTTAAAGATGTATATAAATACTTTAAGCAGAACAGCCATAGTAACAAGCAGTTTCTGATGGTACCAATTCCTGGTTTTCAAAGCTCCTAGTAATTAATATTTCACATTTAAAAGTGTGTTCATTCCATTTTTATTTAGTCCTTTTTACTCACATTATATGATGTCTGTTTTGTTCTGGTTTTCTGACTTGCAGAATTCTTTAAACAATCCCTCTCTTTTGGCACTTCTACACCTGAGTATTGAGTATTCTTCCCATTTGCAACTGAACTTTTCTAGTGTGAACTATTTGTATAAAATCTCAAAATTAGTCAGAAGAAGCAGAGAATAAACATTTGTTAATTGTAGCAGAACATTATTACTTTGTGGGTTTTTATGGAAATAGAGGATTTGTATTAATAGATTTTTTTTCTGAAATGTTATGATTTTTAACTCTATGCATTGTGTCCATGCATAGGTAGCTAAGATGCAGCATATGGAAAAGATGCAGTAGGTAAACAAGAGACTTTCAGTAGATGTAGGTGCAAGGTATAAACTCACAGCAGCACTTGAAATGCTTTCTCCTGACATCACATCAATTTTTTATGTAATTATAAAAAGCTTCTCAGCAATATTATTAAAATTTAAAGTAGCCAACTAGTATGAAAATGTAATCTTCCTTTTTTAAAGGGCTTAAAATTAACTAATTACTTTGAGATTTTTTCAGACTATTCACTCGTGGCAGTGCTTACCTGTTGTTTCATTTCGTGTGTAACACAGAAACATTTTGGATATTTACAAAGTAAAAGAAAATTTTGATTTCTTCCCATTCTCTACTGTCTTACTTAGACATTATCCTGGAACAGTTTGATATCTTTTTTTTTTTTTAATTCTACTGATGACAGTGGTTTCAATTTCCTTTTATTGCAAGCTGAACATGTTTAGCTAACTTAAAATATTGTGCAGGAGTGCAGGGCACAGGCACTGATTCACTCTGTTGAATGGAACAGTCTTGATTAGGTGCTGTTTTTTAAATACTTTTTTCAACATTTTAGAAAGTAGAGAAAGATTTTAGTATTGTTAACCCTGTCAAAGGAAATCGATATTTGTTGACACCCTACGCAATTAAATGATGTTTGTATTTATATTTTCCTTCTTCCCTGGACAAAGGAGATGTTTTTTTTGGTCTGGTACTTTATGCATAAGAATCAGTGTGCTGTAGGAATCAGAGTTCAGCAATGTCAGAGTTCACACTGACCAAGAAACTTTGAATGCTTCAAAGCATTACTGATTTAGGAACTAGTGAGTCCAAAAGGGAATATATTCTCTCTGAGGGGTACAGACCCATCTACATCTGCTGCTGCTGCACTTTATCACTCCTTTCTCCCCAAAATGAGATGGTTGCAGTGACTCAGGGCGCTCTGGATCACTGCAGGTGATGATTCCCATTTCCTGTGTAACTCACCTCCCCAGAGCTGACGGGGTTTGCTCAGAGTGGAGCAAATATTGGTGTTGGGGTTTTTCCAGTTAGAGGGTTCTGAAGCTGCTGACTCGTGCTTAGTGTGGAACTTTTGGTGGCTGAAAGCTGAGCCTGCTCCCAATCTTTCAGAGCCCCCTCTTTCTGTACATTGCTCCTCCTCCTCTTTTCCATAGTTTGAAAAATAAACCGAGTTTGTCCACATGGCAGCACAGGCAGCTGCTTGATTCCCCAGCAAACAGTTCCATGGCTGGCTGTTTTCCATCTGCTTGTTCAGTTCCCACCGACCTCATGTTCAATTTTCATATTCGGAGTTAGAAGTCAAGCATTTAAAGTTACTACATGTCATAGGAAAAACTGGAACAAAATCATTGGTAAATATGTTTTTAAAATAAAAATTGTTAGCTTTCCACGCTTTCTTCTATTCCACAATGCTAGACTAAAATTACCTTAATGTACCATAATAGAGTTTGATAAATTTTATAAACATCTAATTAATGTCTGCTTAGTCAGAGTAGTGCTTCATTCCTGTCAGTCTGCTGTTCTTTTTAATAATAGGGAATGAGTTGTCAGAGATTTTGTGTATATTTAGCAGAGATTTTTTTCAGTAGCAGCTTCAGAATGATACTTGATCAAACAAGGCAGAAAGCATGTCAGCAAATGAAATTTGGTATTTTTCCCAAAACTAGAGTAGGCAGATACAGAGAAACAGATTGAAAAAAAAATGTGTACACAATAGCAACAAGATAATTTCTTCTGGCAATAGGACACTGTTTTGACAACTCTGTAGAATAAAGATTTTGGGTCCAATACAGAGAATTGTACTTGTCTGAATTAGCAAAATGTTCCTTAAATGAACATCTGGGAAGAAGTCTGGAAGAAAAAAGAAACAGACTCTAGCACAAATTTAATCTGGATATTTAGGAATTTAAACTCCTTTATTGTTGCATCTCTGGTGCCTCTCCTATTAAGAGGCATCCTAATACACATATATGAGTGTGTGTCAGCTCCCATATTCAAAAGCAGATGGTATTTTATTCAGTTGACCAAGGTCTGCATGTTTTTATGCACCAAATGTGTGCAGGCACAGAGTGTGCCTTGCTCCTGGCTCAGGGAAGGGTTTCATTTCCAGCCCAACTTGTGCTCCTTGTGTGCTCAGTGCTGCAGGACAACTTTGAAAAGGCTTTTTTTTTTCTAAAGGAAATGAGAACCCTAAACAGATGTGAAGATGACTAAAATTATAAAGGAACAAAACCTTAGAATTTTTTAAATTGCAGTAAGGAACAAATACAATGCTCATATTTTTTGGGGGGGTAACTTGACATACTGTGTATTTTGTAGCGTTGAAATTGTGGGCATTAAGCAGAGGATTGCTCTCTTCAATGAGGATTTCCAAAAATGTCCTGGACTAAGACAAAATGCACTGCTGAGTGTGCCCAAAGAGCTACAGACAGTGAGATCCAGCATGAGCTAAGCTGAAAGAATAAATGACTCTGCTGAAAACAGTCAGAGGAACACTTCAGTAGTATAGATTTTATTACATAGAATTACTGAGTAATCAAAGTATTTAGATCCTATTAGTTAAGAAAAATCAAACATATTAACAGAAGAGCTGCAGATATCTTCAGAGTCAGTGATTCTCATTCTGCTTTCCACTGAGACTTTGAATAAAACATGCAGCCTCATCCTCTGCATCTGACTGCCTGACCACTGATGTAGAATAAATGCGTACCTTTTATTATTAACACAGAAAAATACAAAATGGTTTCATAATAGAGCATGCTGATGTGAATAGTAAGGATCTTCAAGGGTACCTGGCTCAATAAACCTGAATAATGAAGTATTGCAATTTATAAATCTACAGTCTTGATGGCTAAAGTAAAAGGACTGACAGAGGTGTTGAATCAAAATAGGATTACAATTAGTTATGGAGGAATCTAAGACAATTCTCAGTAGGTTGTCTTTATGCCTCTATTGGAACACACACATACTTGGATTAAAATCATATGTGTAATACCTCATGTTGTGATGACAAAGCTAAAAAATCACACTAGCATGCAAAGCATGAAGACATTCAGCAAAATTACCTTTTTTAGTATGAAGGGAGAAATGAAACAGAAGAGACAAGCAATTCCAGTTCAGAATATTTGACAGTAACTTTTGGTCATTGGGTATGTTCAATTCTCGAAGGGTTTTCTTGCCCTGCTATGGTATTTTGTTGAAGATCATTCTGTTGTTTATGTGGGGTAAGAATGGCAAGAGAAGAAATCAGGATGGTGCTCTGTTATGTCCAGCTCTGCAGACAGGCAGGCAAGCCAGTTTTGGTTTGTAAAAACAATTTACATTCCTTTAGAGACAAACACACATAAGTGTTTCATCAAACTGAATTTAAACAGGATGAAACTGAGTTTAAGCATCAAGAATATATCTATTATCATTACTAATTCTTGCAGCAGGATCAGTGCATTTTGTGTAAGGCAGCATGACTGACTTGCTGTGCTCTCTTTTGAAGTTGCATTATATGTTCTGTATAGTTTAATTGCCAAATGTGCTCTCCCCCCTTCCTTTAGCAGGGAGTCACACTTGTCCAATTAACCTTATCTTCATCGTGTCCCCCTTAATAACCCTGCTTTCCATCAGAGCTCTGAGTGAGCTGTGTGGGTGTCTCTATCAGTGCAGGGATGTGTGAGAGGAAAGAATTGAACAAAGGCTGCAGGGAACGGGGCTGGGTGAGCAGGTTAGAGCCCTCCTGTTGTCCCAAGATTATTATCTCTTAGTGGAAATCCTTCCTGAGCACCTCTGGTGGGACTGCTGGGTTTGCAGAACCTCAGCTGCTGTGGAGGCAGAGGAATGAACAAGTCCTGCAGATTTTTTTGGGCAGTTGAGGAACCTTGTTTGTGTCTTGAGATTAATATCTGGATGTGCTCCATTTGGATGTTTATTCCAGTGAAGTGTGCCTGCTGGAGAAGTTGTCATAGTCCCTAAGTCAAAATTTCCTTATCTTTTCACTGTAATGTGTAAGTGTTACTAAGCTGGATTTACCTTTTGTACCTAGTTAGGCTGTGTCACAGTTTAATCAACAGAAAGGGGATGTTTACTATTCAAAGTCTGGGTATCTATTCGCATCTTATGATGTCTTTCCATATGACTTCCTTTTCCCCTTCTGCTCCTGGATTGAGATTCCTTCCTTGCCAAAGAGATGAATCTGTGTTTGGATCCCTGTCATAGCCTAGGATGGGAACCCACCTGTTCTTACTGCAGCCAGAAAGCTGAAGGCCAACATCCCTGCAGAAATTATTGCTTTTACAAAGGTTTCCAATACACTGGGTATATTTTCCCCATCAGGATGGCAGCTGTGTCATGGGTTGGACCCAGCTAGAAGCCAAATTCCCTCTCACCCTCCACCTCAGGGAAAAACTGGAGTGAGAAAGCTCATGAAACAGCAGGAAAACATAGAGATCACTTCTTGATCACTCTCACAGACACAGCAGACTTGCCTTGGAAGAAATGACATAATTTATTGCCAATTATCTTTTCTGCCAATTCAGTTTGTCAATTTAATTTCTGGTTCAGGTAGTGGAAAACAAAACCAAGACCCCTTTTTGTTATCAGCAAAGTTAAACTCCCACTCTTCAGCAAGGCAGTGGGTGACATGGAGGGATTGCAGTCAGGACACAGGAGATTCTCTTTTCATCTCCTTCTCATTCTTGCTGTGCTCCCTGGGCACAACACAGATTTAAGTCAGCCAAATACATCAGACTAAGTCTGATCATTGGCATTTTACGTTTTCTTCGCACATTGCTGTGTTTGTAGAGTTTTGTGCATTTCATCTTTTGTGATATGTATATATATAATATGCAGGGACTCCTTTGATAGGGGAAAAGCTGATATATGTTTGAATTTTACTTTTCAGTGAGCTTCTCCTCAAATATAATTACAGGAATTCGAGGAAGGATAAAATGTGACAACATATTTGTGAATTGTGAGATTTAACAGAGGCTGAAGTAGATCTTATTATTGATGTGCTTCCTGCTTCATTAAATTCCCCTTAAGGTTTGCAGCATGGATATGGATCATTTGCAATAATAATTATGCAGTGATCGATTGATTGTGTCTGACATTGTACTTGTCACCTTGAAATGCAAAAACCATTTATTTTCCAGTGTGTGAACATTCCTCTCTAACATCAGACACCAGCATGCACCAGTTGGTGTTAGAGAGGGGATGCATTTGGTAAAATTGGGAACTTCATCTTCACCTTTACCTCAAATTAAGTGCCACTTGTCATTTTACAAAAATGGAAATTGCCCAACCAGCAATGGTTGTAGATTAGGAAGCACAGTCTAAGTTCAGAGGGATTGTTAAAATGGAATATTTGTATTTTAGTTGGTTCCTGTGTGTTACAAAATGGGATTTTCAATAAGTCTGTGCTGAGATGGGATGCAATGAGCACATGTAGATAAAACTGAGGTCTCTGCTTTGGGAGCTGCTGTGTGTCTGTCTGCCTCACTGAGACCTTGATTCACAGCAGTATTAACTGGAAAATCAGCAAAAAAATGCTTCCACTGTAGCCATTCTCTGAGTAAAATGCTGTACATTTCATGTTTTGAGTGGTGCAATCATCATGACAATGTAATCTTCCTTTTATTAAGAATATTTGTAGCAATGAATGAAACTCTGTCCTTTGGGCTTTCAGAATTTTGTTTCTATTGAAGTTGCAGTGAAGCAGCTGCTTGGTGGCTGCAGTTAAAGTGAAGTTAATCTGTGCTTTCTCAACTAATATTAAAGCAACAGCCAAGGGAAATGTTGTTTCTACATATTCCACTTGGAGCTTTTGCAGAGCATCCATTCTATGGAATAGTAAGTGAAGACCAAAACTATGTTTGGTGAGATGAGATTTGATTAAAAAGTAACTTTTTCAAAACCAAAAGCTGGCTTTAGATTGCATCAAGCCAAATACTTGTATTTATTTATTATTACTTTAATTTGAGATTTAAACTTTTATTCAGAGGCCTAGTTTACCTGAGCTTTGCTGGGATGCTGCATTTCATTTGTTGAGCTTTAGTTTGTTATAATCAGGATTTTTAAAACAAATATATGGGGTTTTTAATTTAAAAAAAATGCAAATTTTAATATTGTCAACATTCTTGAAGGTGAAATGTTGTGCAGATGATTTTAGTCCCTCCAAAGGTGAAGGCAAGCATATAAATTGGAATATGGAAATGTTTAATATATTGATTCTCATACAACCAATTTGAAGAGTAACTGCAGTGCTAATGATAAGGTGACAACGTTGGTTGTACTGCTGGTTTAAAAATTAGCAAATCTAGTTTTTATTTTTATGGCTATTGAATAGAGCTTACAATATGGCTTTAAAAGTGTGACATAAGAATTTTTTTTAAAGCAGTTTTTTTTTACTCAACATGTGTAAGATAACTGAAACACCTAACCTGAAGGAAGGTTTCAGCTGTACTGTTTTCAGCAATTCTACTTTTTTAGCTTGGGTATTTTTCAGAAAATATCCCAAGACAGTGGTATGAATTTGTAGAAGAATCCGAGATGAATTGCCACACCTGGTAACACACCCAATATATCCCATTCTTCCCCATTAAGTTATAAGTGGAATATAGTACCACTTTTTTCCTTCAGGTATTCAATTCTCAGTCTATGAGAATTGAATGAGAAACTCCTAATTATAAATGCAAAGCCCAGATGGAGTTTTTTACTTATTTGCCATGTTCTTTATCCAGAGAAAACTGAGGGAACTTTCCATTGTGAGGAACACTCACAATGGCCACGACTGTCCAGTTTTACCTTCACACTCCAGTCTTGTCTGGAAATGCAGGGTCCCAGCTACAACAGGAACAGCAGAGGAAGGAGAAAACAATAAATGCCACTGGAAGGGAAGGGAAATGAAGGAGAGGGATTGAGGGGCTGAAATGAATGGAGAATATTTAAGATCAGAACAGTCACTGTCCTTTTCAGTTAAATGTGAAGGAATTGTCTCCTCTTGACATCACTAAGGTTCAGCTTCCAAAGCAACCCACAGGGTAAACTTATTTTTTGTCTTCATGTGTTTCAAACCCTATTTGCTGTCATAGAATCTGGAATAACTCTGCAATGCTGTTAATAATAATAATGTTTAATAATAATGTCTTTGCTATGCTTTGGTTGTAGATACAGATGGCACTACCCTCTCAGGTGAGGAAAATTAGTACCAACAGAAACCATTCTAAAAAATCTTTATTTTTTGGGGGGTGTCATTTTGGCTAAAAGGCAATTAAAAACTTGCTGTAGAAAAGGGTCTGTCTTATCCTCCTGGTGGGACTTGGTTGCAATTCTTTGAATTGGATGGTTAAGAGGCAGAGTGTTTTGGTTAGTTTGTTTTTCTTTCCCTGTGTGTATGGCAACATGTTTGATGACTCTGTGGGCAGCAACAGGATAATAATAATAAAAATAGGATGCAAATTTTGATTTGTATATTTTGATTTGTATATTGATAATTCCTCATGAGAAGTAGGACAAGTAGAAGAGGTTACTCTCAAGCAAGGGAAGAAAGCTGATATAACACAAAGACAAAATTACAAATGCTTTAGGAAAAAGGTGCTGGAGACAAATGAGGAATGTGGAATTAAGTCTTGTAAAGACTAGGAAGGTAATTTAATAGTACATACAGGCCTAGCTGAGGTGGCATAAAACATCTCATTCTACAGCTCACGTGTGAGGAACCCTGTGGTGTGATGCAGTAATGTGTTACTGGCACTTGTAAAAGTTCGTTATGCACTTCTGTTTCTTACTATTCATTATTTATGTGTGTGTTAAACATTTACTCTCTTATTTCAGAAGGTTATCATATGCTATTAATGTAAAACTGCACAGTGAAAGCGAAGATAACAATCCTGTTTTAAGTTAATATATGGATGTTCACAGCCAGTGAACAAATTCTTAATTTAAATTGGTTTATAAAAAGCAATTATAAACAGACAAGTCAAATTTATCTCTTAGCTATAAAAACCACACACAAGTGAGCCACATGTTCAATTGGAATTTTTCCTGCTGAAAAGCAAGCCTGTTCGTGTCTTATTCTGTTGGACATGGAGAAATTAATATTTACTCATGTTTTGCAGCAGTGTATTACACACTAAAGATTTTTTTCCTATGATACTACTGAAGTAATATGATTCAGTCATCTTTTAAAATGAAGAGGCTCCAATTTACTTTAGAGGTACATCTTATCAGGGAACAAATTTAATAATGCTATCACAGCCAAATAAGCAAAACATGGCCAAGCAATCTTGTTTCTGTTTTTTTTTTAAATGCACATTATTTAACTGGATAAGTATTTTAGTGCAGCTTCCCTTATGGAGAACTCAGCACACACAGCTTCACGTCTGCTAGTGTTATTTTAACCAGTCCTTTCAGTCTTATACTGACTTTGTTCAATTCAAACCCAACATTTTCCACTGCAAGACAGGTCTGTGAGATGAGTTGTTTTGGATATGATTGGCTGTATGGGAATCTTGTTTTCATACAGATTTTATATAGTTAATAGTTCTGCTCATTTGGAACTATTTCATGTAAATGCCACCGTGCTGTTACTTTTCAGATGAGCTGCACTTCAACAGAATGGTCCCAAACAGTAAAAAATATTGAGATTTCATTAGGGAAGCTGAAGAAATTACAGCTGGTTTGATTATCACTAAATTATGAGTATAAATTGGAAAAAAAATGCTGGGCTGAATAGCAAAGAATAGCCAAGGAGTTGGAGGATAGGCCTGAGAAGATTTGTCAGTGTCACCTGATCACAGCACAGCATCACTTATCAAATTGTGTTCATCCCTGATGGTTTATTGTGAATTGCTGATTTTTGGAACCACGTGTGAGGTCCTAAAAAACCCCAAATGTTTTGAGCAAAAGATACTTGTGTGGCATGAGAGGTGATTCCTGGACACCTCATTTGGAAATCCCACTGGAGAAGTTTATAATTGATTTCTTTAAATGTCCCTCATCTCTATTTAAGAAGAATTTCAGATAAAAAGCTTAAATCTGTGCAGTGGGTATGGTGTGAGGCAGGAACACATTTTCCACCAAGGGAAATCCTGATCCTTGCTCCACAATTTCACTCCTTCTTAGCCAGCAAATCAATTTTTCTTTTAGTCATTTTCACCTCAGATTGTGAGGTTCTGCTAGGTGATTGCTCCCGTTCAGTTTCTCAGTCATCTCCAGTGTTTTGAGTCCAGCGTGATGATTCCATTATTTTGGTATTCATATCCAGTTTTTTGTCAGGATGCCAAACTTCTCTCTGAGATACTCAGGTCACAAATGGGGAAAAATATTTTCAAATTGGTTATATCCTTGATGATTCTAAATGAAATGTAGTGTAATGTAATTTAAGGTAGGAATTAAAGTGTGTAAACTTTGTGGAATTGTTTTTTGTTTGTTTGTTTGTTTGTTTGTTTGTTTTATGCAAGCAACAGAGACTGCTCGTCCAAAATTCAAAATGCAAAGTGCCAAAAATGGATGGTACTCACCCATGGGAATTAGGAAGTGCTTTGTAATAATATATTGTTTCTCCCTTGTAGATTGCAACCTGGTTAAGAATAATGATTTTTATATGCAGTAATACATCTAGATCCACTTGTAATTCTTAAGTTACATGTAGTACTCCAAGAAAATAAATATTTCATTACCAGGTGTCAGACTTATGGGCTAATTAACATTTCAGGAATGATAGAGGTAGTGTCATTAGCTCTGCTCACAGAACTATGCAGGGTGTTGTTCCTCTCTACTGCTGTGGAATTTCTGCAAAGGAAGTGAATAGACAGAATTATTAACAGTTCCATGTTGGTGTTGAATGAGAGGAGTCCAGTTTATGATGAGATTGCACAACACAGAGAAACTTCCATAAAGCCGGTTCAGGGCCCAAGGAGTCAGTGGTGAGTGTGTGGGAACTCTCTGAATGCCAAGAGCATTTTTCAGTCCAATTAGCAAAATAATATCTGATCTCTTTGGTGACAAGGAGGAACCCTGGCAGTGCATGAGACTGAGATTTCTGAGTGTCAGCTTATGTTAAATGCTTTATCTTTTAAGGAAAGGACTTGCAGCTAAAGCACCTGGGGTCTGACTCCAAAAGGGAAGTACTCCCAAGTTTAAATATTTAATGCTTGTTTTTCAGCTTTCATCTGTTTGCTTATTTGTTTGCTTGCAGCCAACTCGTGTTGTAGAAATTGTCTAGGAAGGATTGAGGGGGAAGATAAATGGGAGGAAAATGACACAAAATCCAGGGTTTGAATTTGGCTCTCCAGTAGCAAGTTGGCTTTCCAACTCCATAATAAAGTTCAAGGTAGCAATATTTTTGTCCTGCTGTCTCCTTTGAGACAGGTGCAGAAGCCTTGTGGCAATATAAAGCACAATACTAAACTGTTCAGTGATTGATTTGGACAGTTCAGGATCCAACATGGTTGTTAGGGCAAAATTAGCTACAGCAGTGAAATACCCAAAGTAAAAGACTGCAGACTGTGGGGCTCTTCCCAGTGAACCCAGATGTGTAATTGAACCTGGAATGGTTTAAAAAGGAGGGGAATTCTGTCCTTTCATTTGGAGATTTCTGTCATATGTAGAATGCTGTGCAAATCTGTCAATGGCATTTACTTTCTGTCTTCCCAGCTGAGTACATTGCACACTGAACACAGAGATTTTCAGAGAGAAAGTTACAGCCGTCTTCTGTGGAGTTTTTGCATGAGGATGGATAGTGCTGTCCAGTGATCCACTGTGAGCAGTTTTTAATGTCCATTTTTGCAGTTTAATAATTGCGCCATTAAACCACAGAGCTGTCAGTGTGTAAAGTCATTTACAAAAGGAAGGAAGCTGGCATTCTGTATAATAACAAGTATCAATGCAGATTTTTTTCTTTTTTTTTTTTTTTTTTTTTTTTTTACTCAGAGCGTTGTGGCTTCAGCTTTTACCGCAGAGTATCACTGGGATTATTTCAAGCAAGCAAAATATTGGATAGCTCTTCTCAGTTTGTTAGAGAATAATTTGTTTTCCATTGACAAAAACATATAGAAAGCTTTATTTCCATTGATGTAAGCAATCATTAATAATGGGGACAAGTATTGGATTATTCTGGATACATTAGTTCTTCCAGGTGTATCTTACAAGAGGCATATTTCAGAAAGAACTAGGTTTCAAATAGTATCTACAAGCTCAGAAATCTGCTAGCTTTAAATATTTCACACTGAAGGGAAAACAATGATCAGGCTAAAAAAGGAACACAAAATGCAACTTTATCTGAGCATTAAGGCTTTGTTTTGATTATAATAAAAAGTACCTGAAATGCTTATCACAGGCCATTCTAAAGGGTTAAAGACTTTGCAGTCTAAACCTGCATTATGCAAAGTAATTTATTAATTTACATGTATTTCTATGTGATAGCAGGTCAGTGAGGCACATTTCTCTGATCTACTGTGCATAATAAGTATGTGAAATATCTATTCCACAGTGCCTTTGGACTTCACAGGAACAGTCCCATTTTGAAATACTGTGGCTAATCTAAAACTATACAGCTGAACAGAAAACCAAAACCAGTCCCAAATATGAATAAATGATTTGCTACTTAATATGTCAGTGTTTTTTGTCAGGTTGATAACATTAGGCTCAGCTGCATTCAATTCTAAACCCTGCAATATTTGAAGCCTGATATTGTGCCTCACTAAATTTAATACATGGACCTCAGTAATAGAGGAAATCACTTTAGCACTTGGCAGTTTGTAATGCTGTATAAAATTGACTGCCCTGCAAACACAATAGCGATAATAAAAATTGTGGTCAGTAGGGGGGTGTAATGCATTTTCCAGCCTCAGCAAAGGTCCAGAGGAGATTTATTGAGATTTTGCTGTTTGGGTGAGGATCAATAGAGCTTCGTTAATAATTTGTTCGAAGGGCACCCTTCAGGGATATGACATTTTACTTTAAAACTTGGATAATTTGGTAAGCATGCCTGGTGATAACAATGTCAAGTCCCTGTGTTTCGTGGGCATGGATTTTTGCATTCAGCTTGTGGGAGCATTTACTTGCCCAGCAATTACATTTGAAATCATTCAATATACGAATCAGGCCAGTATTGATAACAAGATTCCACATTTTCTAATGCAACTCTTAAGAAAGAATCCCAAACTCATTCTCATTCTCCATTTTGTCTGTTGTTTTCTCCTGTAAGCAGAGAACATTTAAACATCAGTCTGTGATCTCTTGGTGGTACATAATCTTCATGAATATCTGGAACTACACACTTATTTTCATGACTGTAGAATTAGATTTCATGAGAATTCGCCCCTTTACTTTCCTAGTGCTGGCAGGACTGCATAATAACTATTAGGTTGGCTTAGATATCTGTACTTCTTTTACATTTTCCTAAAAGAAACTTCATTTTCTGGGCTAAGCAGGCCTTCCTTTACTGCCAGCAACTTTTGATGGACACTGCTGTTTGTAAGGCAACAAAAATTTGTCATCACTTGCAGTTGGAACACAGGGACAGGGTAGAGCAGAAGGATTTATTTCCAATGAGCATGCACAAAGTAAGATTTATGACTTTTGCAGCTCTGATGACGTTCCTTACACAGTTGCTGAGCTACAGCAAATTAAAGGATCCAGGAATACTGAGGGGTGTGTTTTTGTAATGAGGGAAAAGAGACAGAAGCAATAAGAAGATAATTAAGGTAACAACTTGTGAAAAATTAAAGTGTTTCTGTCTTTCATTTTTGAATCTCTGAGCATAAACTTTGTAGTTGTTAATTTAATTGCTGATGTTCTCTGTATCCCTGAAGAATATTAAGGATTAATCATCTGGTTCATTCCAACAAGAGATAAGGCCTAAGTGAATTGAAATTTTACCAATTTAACCCTCTCTCCCTTCTAATATGACATGATTAACATTCTTCAATTAACAACACATAATTATTCTAAAGGCCTCATTGCACTTACTCCATTTTTCAGTTTCAAGTTGCCCTTTGCAGGTATTTCAAAACTGAATAGAAGGCAGGCTATATTTTTGTTCTGTATTATCAGTCACTTAAATCCAGCCAAATTACAAGAATTGAGATTTTTAATTTTTACTTATTTTGCTACTTTTTCCCCCTTGTGATCCCTATGAGCACCTCCTGAAAATCAGTTCTGATTAGCTGAACATTTTCTTGAAGGTCCCTCTTTAAGGATAGTCAAGTATTTCTTTTTCAACCTTTGCCAATCTGAAGAAATTTCCTTAATTATTTGTGGCAGAATACTGATTTACAGAACTTGCAATTTCATTGAGCCCTAGAATGCAGAGCTTTTCATTTAAATATTGCTACATAATGTATTTAATTTTTTAAAATATAAGATAACAACATTATTTACATTCCAAGGCATTGGTTTTGAGCAACACTCAGTAAAAATGCAGCACTTTTATGCAACCTGGTATTTACTGAAGTGCTTTCCAGCATCTTTCACTGGGTAAATAGTAAAGAGCTGCCTTGTGTCTCGTGGATAATCAAGTAGCTGTTAGTGGGGAATCATTAATTTATGGTAAAGTAAGACAAAACAAAACTAGATAGGAAGAAAATACATTTGTTTTCCTCTTGAAAGCAAGGAGGTAAGGGAAGTTTATTGATTTGTAGAGTTATAGTTCTAGAATTGTAGATTTATAGCACTAGACATGAAAATATTACTCTTTTTCTTTTAAAACTTTTAAAAGGAAAATGTTGATGCTTTCCCTGCCTAATGCTTAAAATATTCCGTATTTTTTTCATCTGTAAGACTTGTGAACTTTTAAATACCAATTATTTTCCATTCAAATTTTAATAGAGCAGATGCATGATAGCTATGAATATTCCTGCTGTATTTGTCAGGGTTCTGTACTATGAAAATCTGGGATATTTCATGTTAGGGACATGATGAGTCCAGTGTAGGACTGGACCTCTCCAGTTTTCAGTCCATCCCCAGGTACCAGCCTGAAGTGAAAATGCTTTCTCCTACACCTCAAGCAAAACTGCACTTGGGGAGAAATTAATCACAATTATGTTCTTTCATGCATTGAAGTTGCAGGACTTCATTGAAAACTACTAAAATCAGGTATGATATGCAGGGCTAAAGAAGGGGGAGAAGTCTAGAAAATACAATCAAGGATGATTGAGATGGAGAAATATTATCAGGGAGACAGTTGTGTGTGTGTGCACATATGTATATGTTTACATATTAATACATTTATATGTACTAACTTAAATTAATGCATTTATATGTACTAACTCAATACGTATAATATTAATACATCTATATGTACTAAGTTAATACATATAATAGTAATATATTTATAGGTACTAACTTAATACATATAATATTAATATATTTATATGTACTAACTTAATACATTTATATATACTAACTTAAATTAATACATTTCTATGTACTAGCTTAAAAGACATCCAGATTTTTCTCTTTCAGAAACAAACAAAAGTACAGCTTCTGTACTTTTGTAAAAAGGAGACTGATGTCTTTAGGGAACTGAAACATGCTATCTTTTCATGGGTCAGAAAATTGTTTCCCAACAATTAAACATAGTTGTTATTTTGTTGTTTCTAGAAGTTCATGCTCATTTAATGATCCTGACAGGTAGGGAAAGGATGCCCACAGACAGCAATGGTTCTCTCCACTGCTGCACTTTTAAAAATGTGTCAGGGCTGAATTGTTTGAAATTTTGCTCAAGAGGAAAGAATACTACCAGTGGAATAATCAGCAAGTGAAATGACTTCGACCCCAGGCACTACCTGTCTCTGCCGATTCCTGCCCTGGGTCCCTCCTTGCAGCAGGCAGGCAGGAGTCTCAGAATGGGAATGTTAAATGTGAGGGATGCCTTGGACACTGCTGTTGGTGTATCTGTGTGTGCAGCTGTGCTTTCTGAGGTCAGGGTGGGCTCGGGGAGCTGGGCTGGGCAGCCCAGACTGAGCTCTGCCAGCATCCCAGGGAATGCCTCAAACCAGGATGGCAATTACCCTGCTCAGCCAGCACCTCTTCCCTTCCCTGCTCCCTCTGCAATGCATCCAGCAAAACAAGAAGCAAACTTTTTTTCCTATTTTTTTTCACCTACCTTCCACATTGGTCACTATTTTGGGGCTCAGCACCTGTTCACTCTTTTTTTAGAAGCATGGATGAGCACCACTTCCTAAAATGAGCACAGGACCTGTGCCAGTAAATCCCCTCTGGATGATTCAAAACCTTTTTCAGAATCTTCCCTTCAATTTAACCATATCTGCTTTCTTTGAATTAGCAAAGGAATCACTTTTCTCAATGAAAGTGAAAACAATTCTTTTGTTTAATCAAAGGATGGCAGACAGAGATGCTTCACTCATTTTGACAGCTGTGATATGCAGGATGTGACCCTAGCCAAGGCAGTGATAAGAAATATTTAAAAATCAGCCAATATTACAGAAGTAACTATGATAAAAGAGAGATCCTTATTTAAAATAAATTAATATGAAAAATGAAACATGAATTAGGAACTTCCATCACTTTTCTGCAACAGAAGACATGTGAGCACTGCGGATGTGCGCAGGGAGAAATAACTTCAGAGGAGAATAACTCCTGATTTTTTTTTTTTTTGATGTGTTTTGTTTATTTGTTCCATAGTTGGGTATGGTTTCAGATTTATCAGAGAAAAGCCATAGGAGGACCACTAAATCACAGACTTAATTGCAGTTTCTTCCTCTGTCAGCTTTTGGGGAGCCAGGTGCTCTGTGGTGTGAGCAATGCTGAGTGTACTCATTAGCAAGGGGAACATCCCAGGGGGTTGCTCCTGGCCTGCAGCCCCCACCAGGACCTACAGCCTAAGATCTATGGCATCCTTAGGTATTTTAGACTTTATTTTACCTCTCACAACAGGCCCCAGCCTCTTCTGGTTACTGCTGTGCTGTGTTACTCTAATGCATGAAGGCAACTGCTTTGCTCTGGGAGGAATGCTGAAAATTTTCATCATAGAAGCAGCCTCTGAGGTCTGGTTTAATTTATTCTGAGAAACTCTACAGAGAAATCTACTAGTTAGTGAAAAAAAAAAAAAAAACAGTTATTGTATGCTCTGTAATGTACTGTGTGCTGGGGGAAAAGAGTGAAAAATCCTGCACTGTTCAACTGTTTGGCTACTTGAAAAATATGAGGAAAGAGAAAACAAAACAGACAACTGAATCTGTGGTTCCTTAAAACGAAAGACTCCTGTATTGTTCTGTACTTTTGTCAGCAAACATCCTCAGATTTGGGCACTTTATTTGTGCTGAAACAATTTCTGCAGCACCACAAAGTCATATTAGGCTCCTGCACATTGGTAAACTTATTTGTGGGGTAAAAATAAGCACAGGACTGGAATTTTCAGCTGAATGAAAGGTTGTCAAACCTTCAACAATTCAGGGTTTGCTCAGCCATGCCCTCTCCATCTTCCCTGGGGAGGGAACATCCTTGTGACCGTGGACCAGATGGAAATCTTGCCCAATTCATCACCTGCAGAGCTGCTTGCGATGGGATCCCAGGGTCAGTGCAATGGGCTTTCAGGATAAGTTTTGGTACTAGGACAATTTATTGCTGAAGTTTAGAATGTACTGAAAAAAAGGAGCAGTGTTTGGCTCAAATTCATGTTTGATCTGGATGGGGATATCCTTTTGTAGAACTTGTGTTGGCATTTACTCAAGGGACAGGAATCACCTGAATAACTAATCCAGGTGAATGCAGAGAATTTGTCTTCCACTGTTTCCCTTTCTCTGGGTTTACCTTTATTTCTTATTTAGTTATTTGTCAGTACCTTTATTTCCTTATTTAGTTATTTATCTCTTGTTTTGGAACATCAGTGTGCATTTAACACACTGAAGTCCTGAAACCCATATTTAATGCACTTGATTACAAATAAGGATGCACTTAAATTTTTAGGTGTGCAGTGATCTGATTTCCTCTGTGCAGACAGACCCCTACAGACCTGAAATACTTTCTGCAGTAGGATTGCAAAGGCAGCATAATTCAAAGTAAGATAAATACAATGTTAAGCTTCTGACATACAGAATTTAGGCAAATCCCAGCTTTACTTCCTTGTTTGATGCCTGTGAGCTGTGACCCATCCACGTGCTCCTAAATTTCAAGGGTTTGGTATTGATTCAGTGATAAATTATTAATTATGTGTGTTTCTCCATTTCTTTTGTCACTGGCAATACATGCTAAGCATGTACCTTGCTGCTGGTAGAAGTTTACAACTTCATATCAAACAAAAAGCAACTGAATATAGATATAAAAACTGACTGATTCCACAGGTGAAGTGGTAAAAACTCACTTATACACTGTGGTCTGTCAGAAGCATGTAGTATTCAGACTGGAAAATATGACATTTCTTCTCTAGCATCTTTCTCTAAGGATGACTTCATATGCAACTTAGAGGAAATAAAACCCAAACAAACAGGAAATAATATATTTTTAAATTAAAATAACAATTCAAATTTTATTTGAATTAAGAAATAACTCAATGTGAGTATGATAATTAAGATGTAGATGTCTTTTAAAAGTCTGATTTATAAAGGTTTTTTCTTAATTATCACTGGGTAATTTATCCATTAGTATTTCTCTCACTGCAAATATCCAGGAGAAAGCGGGGTCAGTATTTCCAAATGGTTGTTTCTGGAAGCATGAGCCTTGCAGCTCTAGGATACTCAGTTTCAGAGCAATGGCCATGTATTGAATATATTGCATTTCATTTTGAAGCATTATTCATCATCTTTAATTTAGCAATAACAGAGTAAATGTCTGTAACCTCTGGTCTGATCTCAAACAATTTACTGAATATATGCAGATTAATGAAATTTAATTAGCAAGTGGAAATCTGTGTTTTTATTAATTTGTGGGAAATGCTGGTTAACAGATGACAAATGTGTCTGCATTAAGTGTGACTGTATTAAGTTGAGCTGCTGTTGATATTTTTCTTTTGAAATCGTTCAGAAGTTGAGAAATTGCACTGACAAAAGGACAGAGAGGTGAAACTCAGATTTTCATCACACGGAGTGATGTTTGCAGGGTGTACAAGAAGCTGGTCCAAAGAGAGGATTTGTGGTGCTGCCTGTGTTCACACTGTAGTTCACACTCAATGTGACCAGAGAAGGACTCGGGCTCTCCCTCATTACCTACAAACGTTAACCTTTTGAAAGGCTGAACAAATGCTCACTATTTTGAAATATTTTGGGGCTCAGCACCCATTCACCCCTTTTTTAGAAGCATTCATGAGCAGCACCTCCTAAAATGAGCACAGCACCTGTGCCCGGAGATCCCCTTGGCTTGAACACCAAGGCTGGCCCTTAACTTTCAATGCCAGGGACAACAAGGGCTGGCCAGTTCAGTTCTGCCCCAGCCCACTTCAGTAAACACTTTGGCAAAAAAAAAATGAAGTTTAAGTGTCAGTAAAGAGTGTTGTTAAATCTAACAAAGCCTTTCAGACTGTGGGAGCCACTCCAGGTCGTTCACATTAACACAGATTCCTTGTTGGTTGGGCTGTGGAGCATGACAGCTTTGAGGTAAGGATAATTTCTGTGTTAAATGCACACTGCTGCCCAGATTTAATTACATCAGATAAAAGATGACTAAATTTCCCTCTAGTAATTAATATGCATTTCTAGAGCAGTTTGTATCTTGCATAAAGCAGCAGTGCCTATAGTCCAAAAGCATAACAGTGGATAGTTATTTTAGCTGGCCAGCAGTGCAGATAAATACATAAAAATGGGAATGGCAAAAAAAGTATGAAAATAAAGAGCTTTCTATGAGGAGAAAATACAGCTCAATATTCAATTCTTCCCTTGCAGAATTATCTATTTTCCCTCTGACCATGGTAACTGATATTTTGAACAGAAATTGAGGTCTGCAGTTCTGGGTTTTGAATCTAGTGGATATAAGGGGTTGTTTGTTTGTTTTTGAGGCCTGTTTGTTGGCTGCTTGTTTTTTGGTTTTTTTTCGTTTGTTTTTTTTTTTTTTTTTTTTTTTTTTTTAATTTTTTGCTTTTTGGAGTTTTTTTACCAATGCAGGCATAGAATTCTGGTTTTACTTTTTGCCAGGGCTTGTTATACTTTTATAAGTGTTTCAAAGTCATCAAACAGCAATTTTGCACTGATGGCAGTTTCTAGATTATTTCACTGTAATAAGCAACCAACATTGTAAAATATGACATCATGATGATGTCAGAAAAAAATCAGTAAATTTTTTATCACATGTAATTGAGTAATCAAACAAAGGTATCACTGCATGAATATGTTATCGTATCACCAGGTTAATTAAGAAGAGGGGAAATGAAATCCACACCAGAGTGATTAAATACTCCCTAGTGTGTTACTGTAAATAGCAAAAGACATTTGAAATAGGAATGCTATAGGAAAACCTTACTTTTGCTGCTACCTAATTTATAGATATATGTCCAAGGATGCTGCATCACACACAATGTGGATAAAAGCTGCACAGTATAACTGAAGCCATATAATTTAATTAAATCTTTTGGCTTGTGTTGTGCTTTGTTTGCATTGAGTATCTTGTAGCATTGCATTGTTCAGTGATCACATCACTGCAGTGATAAAATAGCTGCAAAATTATTCACTTGTCTACATCTGCATTTATTAAGTGTTTAAATTTTTTTGCTTTTATCTGGAAAATCCAGAGTTAGGCACCTGCATGCATTGAGCAATGCATAATAAGAACACACTAAAGTGGATGCAACAAACAGTGTCAGGTGTGTTTAATATCAGTACACATCAAAGTGTCCCAAGTCCTACCCCTATGGCTTAGAGAGGAATTAGGAACATTTGATATCTGTGATATCAGATAAATTCAGAACTAAGAATTTGGGATAGAAGGTTTTATACAGCTTTTAAAAGTAAGAGCAGTGCTTGTTCTTTTCGAGGTACAGCCAGTGGATTCCAGTCAGTAATGCAGAGATTCCTCTTTCTGCCTGGCTCTGTGGTTTTGAGCTGTCTCCTCTCTAACAGATCGTGCAGAACAGCCCACAGGTTTTCTTTTGAGGGATAGGGGACAAATTTTATAGCTTAAAATAAGTTCACATCACATTTTCACATTTGAAAAAGGGTACATTGCATACTTTTAACTATCTAACTCACTGTCATAGAATAATGTGGATGTCAAAAGCTTGCATAGTTCAAAATCCATTTGATAAACATGGAAAACAAGTTGTGATGCATTATTTAAACAGAAGTGATTGAAACAGATCAGTGCAGGTAAAAAAGCATAACAGCGAAGTCCATTATATTGTTGCCTTATTTCTCACTCTCCAAACTTTCCAAGCCTTAGACAAATCTGGAGACAGAATTGTGGGACATTTTATTTGATAAAACACAGCACAGCTGCCGATGTGTTATGTCCCTGCGTGTGGCAGTGCATGACTGAAGGGTGTTTGTCACATTTTACTGGCAGACAGACCAGACGAAGAAACTTGAGCTCAGAGAAATGCAGCCTATTTCTGCCACTCCTTACTGTACAGGGAGAGTTTCCATCCATCCAAAAGGGAAACACTGGGGCATCTTTTTGGATCATCATGGCGATCCTCTGATGTTGGTCTGGAAAGGTTTATGCAAAGCGGAGGTGCAGCTTTATGTTAAATGTTAAAAATACAAACCATCAAACACAGATTGCACATCCTGCTGCATCACCCTCCTTAACCTGCTTGAAACAATCTGACTTGCAGAAACTTCAGGGCAAAGAGGGAGAGAACCTGATTTGGTCCCAAAACAGGAGTCATTAACCTTGAGCACTGAGTCACTGAACTTGAGGTGAGCAATGCTGCTTCATCTCCTCTAATCTAACTGATCCTGTCTTGGCAGTCTCTGGTGGTCGTTTGCCCTAACACCAATGAGGCCATGGAGAACAGCATTAAGAAAAAAGAACAAAAAGGAGAGATAAAATAGAAAATAGAGGAATCTAGACTTGTATTGCTGATATACCCAGCTTTTCCATCTCACACTAGGTCATTTTAACACACACTACCATATCTGACCCACTGGTGATTAATTAGGAATAGATTCAAGGATCAGCTTCATGATTCTGAAATGCAGTAAGTGTTTATTCTATCTGTGCTAATAAATATATAAAATAGCCACTATTGTGGGAAGATAATTTGAACAGCAAGCAGTTTGTTTCACAAGAAAAAAATGCACACTGAAAGATATATATATATGTTTGTGTATATATATATATATATATATATATATATATATATGTGTGTTTGTGTGTATATATATATACACACACTAGGTGGTTTCATATATATATATATATATATATATTAGGTGGTATGGATTTTTAAACATATCTGGGGTCTTTATTTGAGAATGATTTCTGAGAATACTGAATGTGGTCTCTAGATCTGAACTGCACAGGCGGAAAACCAGCAAAATAGATTTCCAGTGAAAGTCACCAGTGTCCAAAAATAAAATGCATGTTAAAATGTTTAATGCTAACAGTATCTTTGGTTCTAAGTCTAAATATCTTGACTTTTTAGACAGCAGGGAAAATCTAGGTGTGTTGTTTTGTTCACAGTTCAAAAATGCAGACTGTGTTTCTGCTTTACCTGCAGAAGGTGTTATTCTGGCAAACTGTGTGTGTGTTAGGTCATGCAGTGATACAGCTTGTTTAGACCTGGAACAACCAGAGGAATTCAAACCACGTCCTTGCCTTCAGTTTTATTATAGTTGATTATTCACTAAATATTCAGAGGCTTCAGTGTCATTAAGAGCATATAACCAAAATGACATGGGCAGTATTATCCTCATCAGTGCAGGTTAATGAAAGGAAACTCAGCTGGGTTAATGATAGGAAACTCATCTGATCATCTTTCCAGGAGTCTCAGGCACTGCCGAGCTTTCCCTCATGCATGTGTGCAGTGTGACAGGCAGCTCTGAGCAGCTCTGGGCTCGGGGATGGAAGCAGGACCATGTGCTTGGTCATTAAATACATTCCTAGGGCAAACTCAGGCACTGAGAACATGTGAAGTAGAAGATACCATCAATTTGAAAATTAATTTTGGATAAACAGAAGGTTGTGTACCATGCACAGTGTTTTAAGGTGGAATCAAAAGGAATTTTGTGCACAAACTGCTAGATGGTATATTCAGAGTACTTGTACATTGTGGTTTTGTTAGGGGTGGTAAAGTTGTGCTGAATGAAGGCGCTCAAAAGAGCAGGGATCTGCAGCACCTGTGCCAGGCTGAGATCAGAGAGCAGCTGATGGCAGAGGCATCAAAAATTCTGCATCTTACTGTCAATGTCATGCCCCTGATCTGGAGTAAGAACACACATTTATTTATGCTTTTCCACTAAGGATGTGTGCCTTTAGAAACATCTTTCTTACTTGGGGAAGATGTTGTGGGGACAAACTCTCTCCCTTTGCCCTATCCTGTATTAAAATTTAAGTATTCTTTTAGTTCTTTTAACACATGTCTTTTAAGCACAGAGAATATATTTATGTCCTCTGAAAGGCAGACTCATCTAGAAGTTCCCTCAGCACTCTTGTCTCAGTGAAGTACCACTGGAAGAAATTAAAGTTAATCAGTATTTTATGTGAAATCTGTCAGCATTTCAAGACAGTAAGCCACATTCCCTGTTAAGGTCAGACTTTTTTCTATCCCATTATTCAAGCCAACACTGTTCCCTGGGAATTTTTATTTTCAGAACTTGCATGAAATTTAAGTAGGCAACAAAACCTTTCTTTCACTCTGTGACTGAAAGTGACATAACAGTGACTCATGTTTTATGTCATGGTTTCACTTCTAGAACAATTACATCAACTTAAACTTTGATATTAATGAATTATATAACTTAATAGAGATGTCTACATTATTTCATGAAAAGCATTGCCAAAGCTGGATTTTTATTATCTGCATCTTCGATAATGATGCTTCTTTAGTGTTTGTATATAATGATACACATTATTTTTTCTTTTTGTTAGTGCATGTAGGCTTAGGAATTCAAAGGATTTTTAAAAAAAAACAAGTAAAACACCAGTTCTCTCAGGGTTTGGCAGGCAAACAATGAGATAAAACAATGCCTTGAAATTACTCAAAAGCTTTTTTTGTTGCTTTGATTTCTATTCTGAAATCTCCTATAACTGTTTTCTCCTCTCCAAAGGAACTGTAAGGACTTGGTCAGTCTGGAGCATGTTTAGGTAGTTCTTAGTGGCAATGTCCAGACTCAGCTGAGCTGTTTTGGCTGGTGATGGACAATGATGTGATGCTGGAAAATATCCCTTAGGTTGGTACCTGCGACAGCCAATGGAAGGAGCTAATCCTGCCCTGCAGATTTGGGCTTCTCTTGCATACACAAATCCATTTGTTATAGGACTCTATCATTTATTATGCAATACTTCATAGTTCTGTGCTTAAAGGGCACTGCAATTTTCTGTTCCTTCCAGAGCCAGTGTCCTACGACACACAAGGACTTTTACACTCTGCTAAATTTTTAATGCCCTTTTGTTTTGGTTTGGAAAGACAGGTTTCTGCTAAGGAAGGCAGGAACCTCCCTTGAAATGGAAAATGGAAACCCCCTCCCTATGAATTATTATAATTTTGAATTTAAGGGGCTCTCAGGCAAAGATATGGGAGCAGGAATTACAGTTCTTTATTAGGGAAGAAAATAAAAATAAAATAAAGATGCAGTAATACAAAACAGCACTGCCAGAGTGAGAGCAGTCCCTGCCCCCTGTGTGTCAGGGCGGTGTCCCAGCCCCATGCCATGGGGGCTCAGCCCTCCTGCAGTGCCAGCTGTGGCTCTGCTGCAGCAGGGATCCTGCACAAGGGGGGAGTTTTCCTCTGCAGCTCCAGGGCTGCTGCAGATGGGCCTGGGCTCCCTCTGGCCATGCAGGGCAGCAGAAAGCTGCTCCTCTGGCAATGCAGGGGGCAGAGGCTGCTGTGCTGTGCCAGGCCCAGATTGGATCCAGGCAGGAATGCTTGGCTCCTGCCCTGGGCACAGCATCTCCCCATGGGATGCTGGAATTGGATCAGCCCTGCAGGGACACTCAGTGGCCATGGACAGCAGAGATCTGCTGGAGGGAGGGTTGGCTGTGGGAGAGAGAAAGAAAAAACTGCCCCATGGACAGCAGAGAACTGCCCCAGCTCTGACAGATGGGGATAGAATAAATACACACCCCAGCCACTTCTAAGACACCTTTTTCTCAAGCAGGTGCTACAATTATTCTGTGTAAAAATAAAACATAGAAACTGTTTTAGGTTGTTTGGTTTTTTTTTCCTGGAATTATGTATAAATTTCATTTTCTGAAGACTCAGAATAAGCCATAAGCTTCCTACAGAGTAGCTCCCTGGGCAAAGCTGGAAGCAGCAGAGGAATAAGGCAAGCTGATGTTTCACTGCTGCCAATATGAGTCGATGGATCATTGTCTGGGCTTTCCAATATTAAAGCCATGCTGCTGATGCTTTGTGATGTACCTATTGCCTGGGAAGAGAGGAGATGACTTTTTATTTAAGTGGGTTAATAGGTCCCATGGTTTCCAGAGCTGAGTTTGTTTGGATTTGGGTGGTGAACTTATAAAGGCTTCCTTGCTCCAGCAGCACAGCAGGCAGACAGGTTCTCCCAGTGGCACTGACATTTGCTATAACTCGTGTGATCATCTATCTTACAACTTCAGTGGTCTGCTCACCAGAGAGCTCAGCTCTGCCAAAAGAGCACTCTAGGTTTGATTGGAAGGCTTGGGTTATTATGGATATGCATTTGCTTGGCTCAAGGTAAAAATGTAATGAGAAGCAGAGAGGGCTGTGTATATGTGTGCATGTAGAAAAGTTATATCTGAAAATTGAATCTAGATGTAAAGTTATATCTGAGAATTTTGCTGCTTTATCTGGGAAACCCTGTTTGCCTTCAAAGGCCATGTGAAAGCTAAGCTTATGTTTGCATGCACAGCCTGTGTGATCTCGTTCTTTCATGATGAAGGATAGTAGGTTTTACTCTAAATTATATAAACCATGTTCAGATTCTTAGGTAAATGCACACAAAGTGTGTGCTAAGCTTTTTTTAAAAAGAGGGGAAAATGCTCTGCACTTCATTTCTTACAGGTGCTGGGTAGGCAGGAAATTTGTGTGTGTAATGTGAGACAAAATTTATACTTAGAGGTGTGTGAGCATCCAGATTTATCAATGTTTGCAGGTGTTTTCTTATGTTGCTACTCTATCTTTATCTGATGCATTGGTATTGGATCATTTTAGTGACCATGAATCATTTCTTTTATTTACAAAAAGCTCAATCAAGTTACTAGTGCTGGACATTTTTGAAACAATGATGATAATATCTTCTATGTGTACTTGCAGAAATAGAATCTTGGGAATGATTTGCAAAAGTATTTGGGAGAGAAACCCAGTTTATGTGTGAGGATTGGAAATTGCTTCTGACTAAAGTTTTGATATAGTGAGATTCATTAATGTTTGGAGAAAGTGAAATGTCAATATTAAGGTACAGAAAAGCTTTATTGTGAAAATTTGGAATTTCTAATGTTTCAGTAATGATGTTGTGAGGCTTTTTTACTCTTTTATTTTCTGATTTGTTTTAGAACCTTTCCTATGTCTACATGAAATTTCTTTAAAATACAATTAAACCTTTGATTTTTCTCTTTTAGAATGTTTTAGGGTAGTGTTTGGACTGAGAAATTAGTTTAAAAGCTGCTAAGAACCAGTGTCAAAATTGCTTCTGTTATATTCTGGATTTATGATAATGTCCTTAATAAGATTTTTTAACTTTCAGTTAACCCTGAAGTGGTCAGGCTGTTGAATTAGATGATCATTGTAGGTTCCTTTCCACTGAACTGTTCTGTTCTGTTCCCTGCCAGATGTTTGTTTTGCTTATTTTTACTGTTATTGCAGAGGAACAAGTGTGCTGTGCAAGCTGAGCAAGACCAGTCAGCAGCAACTTGAACATTTGACTGTAGAAAAATGTGTTTGCACCATTATAATGATTATACTGCTGCTTGTTGCAGTTTATCCCATTAAAAAACTGTGCATGTTCCTCTGAGCAGAGATACTTTGAATTTCTAAAATAATACTAGACACCTCTCCCTTGCTGGCCAAGCAAAGAAAGCCAGAATAAATTAAGAAAATAATGGGGTTTTTATTTTCTGAAAAGAAAGCAACTTTTTTTTTTTTTTTAACTGTTCCATAAAGAAGAGTGTCATGATTGATTCCAAAATAAACCAAACCAACGAGCTGAGAGCGCAGGAGCTGTGCAGAAGGGGGTTTGAACCTTAAGGAAGTGTAAAACTTCCTCTGTCCATTTGTTACGGTCTGTGACAACAGCAGGACTGTCACATTTCCAACTCTCTCTCTCTCTGTTCCATCCCTATCAGCATCATATTCTGAGAGCTCTGAAGCTGGTTTAGATCTAAGTCCCCAGATTTCTTGTCAGCCTGTCTGGAAAGCAGCAAAGGTTGAGGGAGCATTTAAAATAATCCATCTCTGGCTGACAGGTGAATAAAGAAGAGTTTGAATGAGTAGAGAAAGGTGTAGACTAAAGGAGAGCTGTAATGTGGCACTTGGGAAGGGATACACAGGATGAGGAAGAAAGCAAGGAGGGAATAAAAAAGCAAAATGAGAAAAGGGTATGTCAGATTTAAGAATAGAAAATGTAGCAGGAGGACAGCAAATGTTAGAGGGGGAATGTAGGGAAATGTCTGTTGAAAGAAAGAAGTAGGAAGTGTTGGAGTTTTCCTTGAATCTCCCTGCTGGGAGAATGGAAATGACGCAGAAGATCTGCACACACAAAAAGCTGCGACTGCATCCTGTCCCCAAATTCCCTTTTTCAGTGAGCACTGGGGAGTGAAGAGAATGGAGAAAGGAGAAGGGCATTACTTCTTTAATGAGGGAGAAAATGTTTTCTGGAAATCCTGACTTCTACCTCACCTTCATGTGTCAAACTTTGCTGTTTCTGCTGTTCTCCCAGGAGCTTCCACAGAGCTTTGCTTCTGTACAATACCTGTTCTCTTCATTAATTCTTGAAGCTGAATGGTAAAAATTGGAAAAGGAGATGATGGGAATAATATCTTAATTATTCTGTGTATTTACTGTGAATTTACTCTTGCTATTCTTTATTTCAGAAAATTAGGAGCATTATTTTTATAGGTATGGACATGAATGATCCTTGTTAATGGGTATTTTTTAGCATAACCTTAGAGTTAATACTGTGCTTTGAAAAAGTGTTTGGAATCAGATCAGGGGTATGTTTTTGTTGTTCTGTAAGTCTTAGGTCTTACTCTTTATATCTCTTCTCATTTTGAGTAGGGTGATTTCTTTGTAGCATATTTTGGAGTTTTTGTAAAGTGCTTTGAAGCTCTAAGATACAAACATATTACTGGGGAATTTTGATATTTCTTTACCCTTTTTTTGATATTTCTTTATCCGTTCCCCTTAGCAAGAATCCATCCCTTTGTAATTCCTTGGGAAGATAACTTGGAAATAGTCACTTCCAAATTCAACCTGCATGTTAAAGGAAAACATTTACTCTGTGATAGGGTTAGTGTTTTCCAGTAAATAAATTAAGGTTACTGGCAGCAAGGAAAGGCCTGTTAGAGTAGCTGCAGCACAAATGCAAAAGCATCAGAGATAACAACAGTTGTTGATCTGTTTGTGATGTAAAAGAGACCAAGCATCAGTGCCCTGTATCAGATCCTTCACGCAAGAATTCAAAAATGCAGGAGCACAGAGGGTGCCAGGATCATCCCTGCAGGTTGTGTCAGCTCTCAGTGCTGTGAGATCTCCTCACAAACCTTTCCTCAGCACTGATGTGGCATCTCCAGATTACAACACTGAATTTGGAGATATTCAGGCAGCTCTGCCACACCTGGGTTTGTGTTGTTTGTGTGTCAGAATTCACTGCTTGGAAAACCCCGTAAAACAAGAGTTTGTCTCTTGCTGCTGGCAGCTTTATGGTTCTGCTTGCTGGCCTTCTTTTTCAGCATAGCTGCTCAGAGAACTTAAAATCAAACCTTTATATTTTCAGCTTAGTTTTTGGGAGTTGTTTTGGCTTTGTTTTTTTGGGGTTTTTTTGTTTTTTTTTTTTAAATTACATTAAAAATGTACATTATTTAAATCAACACAAGTTTCCTACAACATACTTTGCATATGCTTTTTTAGAAGAGTTTCTATATGACAATGCTTGCTTATGGAATGCCATGCTGGGTCATTTTTAGATTTGAAATTGTGTCCCAGCACAAATTTTGTTCTGCTAAAAGACACTGGCAAGAAAAGGACAGTTTGAAATGAGAATATTAGCAGCCCAGACTCAGTTTTACATGTTTTGATTTAGAATGGATAAAGGATATTTTCTTCCTTAGTTTGAAAATGAAAATCCCTTGGAATATTTTAGAACATTAACTGTGGTTAAGGGATTAAATGAAGCAAAATGGTTTGGTGTATGTTGAATCAATCAGAATTAAAGTTCATTTATAAGTGACAGGTTTTCTATGCACAGGAACTTTCTTTTGGTTCCTCTGGCATAAATGACTCTTCTTTTTAATATGCCATGTTACCTGTGTTTAATGAAGTGATTTAGGCGTGCTGGGTGAGTTATTTGTGAATTTCAATTCTAAACAGGACGAAAATTGCTTTTCAGGAGTTCAGTACAGCAGGCTGAGCTTTCCCAAGATGAGCTAGGTGGCAGAATTGACTAAGGAAGTGGAGCTCAGTTATTCCTTAAGCTCTGAATGCCAGTTTGCTCACTGAATCATGTAAAGTGCAGTCCATTTTAACTTTATACCTTACTAAAAGGAATTATCTGTTTATATCAGATGCATTTTGTAATATTTTATGCAGAATACCTCGGAGCAGATGCATGCTAATTTCCAAAATGCTACAGGCTCTCAGTGAGCAGGGGAAATGCATCTTGTTTTGCAAATCCAATATGGTTATTTAACAGTTCTGTGATACAATTATTTTTCATGTGTATTACACAATGCAAGGTCTACAGAAGGATTCTGCTGATAGCGTATTTCCCTGAGGTTCTCTGCTCTGCCTTCCCAACTTTGCCTGCTTTATACACTCAATTTTTACTGAGGACGAAGGTGAGGACTGGAGAGGAAAACAGGGATGGCAGATGTTTGTCATTATTCTTTAATGCTCTGTTCTTGGATGCTAAGATGGAGAGTGTGGTGTGAAAACAGAGCAAGAACATGTTTTTGACTTAGGTATTATTGACTCAATGGCCTTAAATACAAGTATGTAGCTATTAAATACAAAGCAGTGGCTCACTGGTGGTTTTGAATATCAGTGGAAGAAGGTTTGTCTCCCATGAACCTTTCCTGCTGGCAATTGCTACACATCATAACTGCCTTCAGATTCATCTTTTTCACATAGCCTAAATAGGACTTTGATTTTATTATATTGGTGGAAGACTAATCAAAAAACGTATTCTATCTCCCTTCCCCCTTTTTTTCCCCCTTTTTTTCCCCCTTTCTTTTCCCCCTTTTTTTCCCCCTTTTTTCCCCCTTTTTTTCCCCCTTTTTTTCCCCCTTTCTTTCCCCCCTTTCTTTCCCCCCTTTTTTTCCCCCCTTTCCCCCCCTTTCCCCCCCTTTTTTTCCCCTTTTTTTCCCTTTCTTTTTTCTCTTTTTTTTCCCTTTCTTTTCCCCCCCTTCCCCCCCATTTTCCCCCCCTTTTCCCCCCTTCCCCCCCTTTTCCCCCCTTCCCCCTTTCTTCCCCCTTTCTTCCCCCTTTCTTGTCCCCTTCTTGTCCCCTTCTTCCCCCTTTTTTGTCCCCTTTTTTCCCCCTTTTTCTCCCTTTTCTCCCCGTTTTCCCTCCTTCCCTTTTTTTTTTTCCCTTTCCTCTTTTTTTCCCCTTTTACCTCTTTCTTCCTTTTCCTTTTTCCCCACCTCTCTCCCATCTTTTCCCCTAATCCATGAGATGCAGTTAAATGCAGCTCTGGAGGCCCAGAGAGGCAATGCTGTCTCAGGAGCACTGAGTGTGCCCAGCTGGGAACCAGGAACTCCTGGAATTTTTGTACCTCTGCTGCTCAGTTTTTTCATTTTATTACATTTGTTAAGTCCCTCAGATTCTGACAGGTTTTTCTTTGCTGAAGCGGCTGATAACAGGTGGTGATGGTGATGGGTGGTGGCAGTAGTCACTGTCACTGTGCTGGGTCATTAATCTCCTTGTAGGATCCTGAAGGTTCAGCACAGCCCGCCTGGTGTGCTCTGTGCGTTGTGAGCGTTCACAAATCCCACTTGAGGTGAGATCATTCCAGAACACCAGCTCCAGCCCATGTCAGCAAACAGGGGAAAGAAGAAATAAATATAATAATTAAAGGAAAGTTATGCTCATAGGTGCTGGTAGACCAGAACATGTATTGTTCCTCATCCAGAGTCTTTGCATTCATTTGCAAATATACATTGTGCTACTGGAGGAATGCAGGGTGTTTAATGGAATTCACTCCCCAATAAGGTGGAAACAATATTGAATCTATTAATCTGAGAGTTATTCCAAGAAAGGATCTTGCTTTATGCACTGGCCTGCTAGGAAACAATTGGTTCCCAGCTCACTTTGGGTATAATCTCCATCAGTCAGTTGTGCCTTTGAGGTTGAATTTGCAGCTGTACTTACTGTACTTTGTTCCTTCTTTAAAAGTAGTGCTCTGTTTGTGTTGTTTCTGTCCTGTACAGTTTCCTTTTTGAGCACAGAGTTTCTCTGTGATCATGACCCAGTTATGTTCGGTTTACTAGCGTGGTTAATAAGAATATCAATAATAATTCAGAGTCTTCTTTTGTAGTTGTTAGTGGTGGCCTATTATAATTTTCCTTGGCAGCACGTATGGGGGGGTAATAAAGTAACTAATAAAAGTGCCACATGGAACATACGTCCACTTCTATTTTTTTACAACTACTTCTTTCATCTGATTCATAATTAATGTACAAGGTTCAAAATAATTTAGTGTGATTTTGCCTTCTGCTGATGGATTCTGATCTGTAAATGTTGTGTGACAACAGTGATTCCCTGACTTAATCAGCTTCATTATTTCAGGAACCATTGTATAAATGTAAATTAGATTATCCAAACCTTATTCACTCTTTGAGTCTTGTTGCTGGTTCTTTTAACTAAGATTGAAAGTATAAATTCCACAATAGCTCTTGTGGCCAAGAAAATGAATTATCTTTATTCTTTCCTTTGCTGATCCGAAGCTGAAGCCCTTTAGATGGCTTTTTAGTGGATGGGGTGCATCCTGCAGCCTTCTGCTTCCAAAGTGGCTTTTCTCAAAAAACTTTAGGAAGAGACAATAGTTTCGAGACAATAGACAACAGACAATTTTTGCTGGTTGGAGAAATTCAGTGCAACACCAGCTTGACCTTGGACAAAGGTGAGGGAAGGGACATCCATTTTGTGTGTTCCATTTATCCTATCTCCTGTCATAGAAAGGGATCTTTGTGGTCATGGTACTTCACATTAAAATTATGTAACTTTACCCCAACTCCCATCTTGTAGATCTGATATTTTATGATGCCTCAAGTGAAAAAAATTGGCAGAGTTCACCCCCCACTGTGTTTGTAGAATCTCAGCCTTTCATCTTAATCAGAAGATAGCTGTGTTATAATCAGCATGCCAATGCCAGTTTTCTGAGACTGCTGCTCTATCACTTCTCTCTGCTTCCATAAACCAGCAAATCTCCATTTCTCAAATCAAGCTTCCTATGTATGTATGCATTTACTGTGTGCTTTCAAAATTCTGGTAGTACAGACAGCTGTATAGGTGTGCAACCACCATATCAAAGAGAATCTTCATCTTCACTGTAAATACTTGTATATTTGATGCAGTGTAGGAATCCTAATGGACAAACTCTGCCAGGCTCTAACCTGCTACTCACTCTTGTCTTCTCAACCACACCTGGCTGGATTTAGATGAATCACTTGTGCCAGGACAGAATCAAGGATTTTGCAGTGAAATTTCTTGTCAAGGTGGAAATGTACTCCTAGGTTTACAAGAAGAGGTTCTTGGAATTTGAGTATTTTCTGCTTTTGCTCCCACTTAGTTTTGCTGCTTGGATGTAGGACCTTCTGCTTGGCAACTTCCATCCAGCTGGATGGAGTCAGAATTCCAGTAAAGTTGAAGAGGTACATGGCAAACATTCTCACTGGGTTAAAGGTGTGATTTTTATTTTTTTTTTTTCCTTTTTTGATTGACCATAGCCCAGGTGAAACTCCCTTGAGGAAACAACATCTGGTCTCTTGAGGAGAAAGGAAGAGTAGTGGATGTCCAACTCCATCATTTTATCAAGGTTTTCAACCTGTTCTACTTTATGATTCTTACAACCACATTGGTGCAAACTGGGATGGATAAAAGGATGATCAGTCCTGCTGGATTGACAAGGCTCTGATGGATGATTCACAGTTCCTGTGGCGGCTCCTTTGTGGCCATGTGCTCAGGGTTTGACTCAGAGGCAATATTTAATAGCGGTGTGGAGAGGGGGTGAGGAGGCACCACGAGGGCTGCCCTTCAGAGGGGTTTGCAGAAGCAGGATGTAAAAAGGAAATAGAATCATAAAGTGGATGTGGTTAGAAGGAACCTCTGTATCAGCTCTGGTGCCCCCATAGCTGGGCAGGGATACCCAGAGCTGGCTGCCCAGATTTCTTTTGGGTCTTTCCAAGGTGGAGCCATCCCAGCTGGAACATCCCCAGGGCTCAGCACCCTCCCAGAGGAGCAGCCCCAGGTGTTCTGGGGGAACCTCCTGGCTGACACTGTGTGCTCGCTGCTCTGCTGCTGTCCCAGCACCACTGGGAACACCTGGCTCAGCCTCCTCACCCTCCCTTCCAGCATTTGTGGGCACTGACATCCCCCTGACTCTGCTCTTCTCGAGGCTGAGCCAGCCCAGGTCTCTCAGCCTCCCCTCCCATGTGCCATCCCTTCATCATCCTAATGGCCCTTTGTTAGAGTCTCTTCAGTGTGTCAGTGCCTCTCATGTACTGGGGATGTTAATCAACATTGCTAAATATTCATACTGTCATTTTTCCACCTCCTTTGATTACTTTAGAGTACATTGGGCATTTTAGAATAGAGGATTCTTCAATGAATGTTTCAAAACTGTTTAGCTGTAGAATTGTGTGTCAATTGTTTTTATTTTTTACTTTGGGTTCCTTTCTTTGACACAGACCTAGGATATTCACAGTTAACAGTGCATTATATACATGGTGATTGCTCTGTCCTCTTTATAGAGAGAAACCTAAAGAAAAGAGCAAAGTTGTTGATGGAGATTGTTGGTTGTGGATTGGACCTGAGTGACCTGAGGTGTAGGACTGTGCTGCCAGCCATGCAAACTTGTAACCAGTAATCCTTAAATGGTAAATTTTGCAGAGACAAAAGCTTTGAGGGAAAAAAAATAGTATTCAAATTGTGAATCTGAGGGTTTAGATATTTCTATATTCATCAGCAATAACAATTCCCCTCCCTGGGGAACAAAAAAAAAAAAAAAAAAGAACCTGATGTGCTTTTTTATTCTTGAAAGATTTTTTTAAAGTTTTACCATCTTAATAATGAAAGTCAACTTCACGGAATTATGACAAATTTAAAAATATATTTTGTTTCCTTTGGCAACGCAGTGCGTGGTTGATAAATTACTTGATTCTTTATGTTGTTCAAATGCTTGTGGACACAACGTTAACATAAGGAAAACTAAACTGAAAACAATTTTATGCAGCTTTTTTTTTTTTACTATACCCTTGAGCATTTTCTAAGTTTGCATTTAATCACAGAATCTTGGCCATGATATTTCTGACAGGTAATTTCCTTAATGCGGTTGACAGAGATGGATTACATGGGAGCCTATTGGATCCAATGCTTTTGTGTGCAAGTGATAAGACTAGATTAGGGTTATCTTGCTCTGAGTGCCTGCAAAGATACAGCCACCTAATAATTCCCCTGGTAATATGGATGGGTTTGGGGGAGCACAAATTCGTGGCCAGATACTGGCCTGTAAAACCATTACCAGGTCCTGCTGCACCTTGAGAACATCTGGGGTGATGTGTGTTTTTCTGTCACATGATAGTAGCAAATTATATGTCAGGGAAAGACAAATGTGTTAAATACTCGGCAGATTGGGAAAGTGATAAGGCAAGGGGCAGGCATGTATGTTGGAAATAGTAATGGTATTTAAAAATAAAATTATTTTGACCAAAAATATGAATATTATTCTTATTTTAGAGAGAAATAACAAAAGAAGTAACATTTATCCTTTTAGCTGTTGTAAATGTTTGGGTGAGAAAATCGATGTTGTCTTGTTGCCTTATTGAAAGGCCCTAAGCCTGAATGTTCTTAATCAGGTTGGATTTTGAAACAGCATTTAATTATAAATAACAAAATCTGAATACATTTTGGTTGTTAAAAATATTCTTTCGCAGTCAAGGCTTTTGAACAGTTACATACAAACCCCATCAATGTATAGCATATTTTTATTTACCTGTAGCAGGCATTCACCTCAGTGAAAACAGAATTTTTCTAACGATCTCTAAGATTTTGGACTTTTATAACTTGCTTAAACTTAACTGGAGGAAGAAAATAAATTTAATGGGCTTGTAGCTAAGCTTGGTTGCAGCCAAAGCATGTGTGAGAGGTCTCTCTTTGGGGAACAGAATTGTTGGGAAGCTGAAGGGTGGAGACAAGAGCAGGTCATGTTCTAAACCAGAGTCTGCACTCCCATGCAATCAGCAGAGACAACACAGGCAGGCAATGCAGAGTAAGGGTTTAATTTAGGTGGGCTGAGCCACATCCTGGGGGATATTCTTTGTGTCTCTCTCCTGGTTGCTGAGAGGGCTCGAATGAGCAGTTTCCCTGAGCTGCAGTCAGTTTTTGGGGGTTTTTTTGGGAGTAGGTAGCTGGGGAGGTTTGAGATGCAGAATGGTTCTTGAGGCTCTACAGCGTTTGCAGCCATGGAGTTTGGTGTGTAGATAAAATGTTCAGAGGGGTTTGTGGGGACCTGGGGAAACACAGCCATGGAGTTTGGTGTATGGAAAAAATGTTCAGAGGGATTTTGTGGAGATTTGAAGGAACCCAGCCATGGAGTTTGGTATGTGGATAAAATGTTCTGAGGGGTTTTATGGGGACTTGGTGAAGTAGAGCCATAGAGTTTGGTGTAGAGATGAAATGTTGAGAAAGGGTATGCGGGGATTTGGGGGGACACAGCCATGGAGTTTGGTGTGTAGATAAAATGTTCAGAAAGACTATGTGGGGATTTGGGGGAACACAGCAATGGAGTTTGGTGCATGGATAAAATGTTCTGAGGGGGTTTTGTGGTGGCTTGGGGGAACCCAGCCATGGAGTTTGGTGTGTAGATAAAATGTTCAGAGGGAGTTTTTGGGGGCTTGGGGGCACACAGCCACGGTGTTTCTTGGCATCGTCGCTCTTGGCTCTTCTCTAACCAGTGCCTGAAAATCTGTGGTCATGTTATTTCTGGAAGACACTGCAGGTGGGAAAGACCATTCCTCTATCACAGTTAAAAAGGAAGGGGGAAAAAAAAAGCCAAACAAACCCACAGGGAATATTTGGGTTTGGTGTTGCAAGCCAACAGGGAAGCTCTGTGTCCTTTGTGTCCTTACATCTTGGCCCTACAAAATATATAACCTATCTTTTCCTTCCTTTATTTTCCAAGAGGGAAAAAAAAAAAAAAAACCAGCAACAACAAACAACCATTTAATACAGAGGCTGTCTCATGAAAAAGGATCACGTAGGTGTTTAATATATGCTGTGATGAGTAATTTTGGTCATGGTACATCAGAAAACTACTTTCCCCCACCTTCTTTCTAATAAGAATTTTAATCCATTGATGACAAAACCTCTAAAGTATTTCCTTGCTGCATTGTAATACACTGTGACGAATTATGTCTCAGGAGTTGTAAAATTTTCTCATAGCTTGTAATACCTCATTTAATGAATTGATCACACTGAAATGTAAAGATGAAGCAGCATTTATTTTGTATGTTATATTGCATATAATTTTTAGACTTGACATTTATAGCCATGGAAGCTGTTATTTTACATATCATTTTCAAACCATATCAGCCTTAAACACATTTAAATTTAATAAGCAAGTAGATTAGATTTGCTTTTAAGCTAGGCATATCATTATAGTTTGTGTTCCCTTCAGTAGGGCACATGCTTACTATTAAATGCAGTATTTAGTTGTCTTTTAAAACCTAAAAAAAATAAAAGAGAATGTATTTACAAAAGTAATTGAATATGGAGCTGCTTTTGGGGACAGCGCCTCAGTCATGATTTTTCTAGGATGTAGACATTAAAGTAGGTTTTGGGTTTTATTAAAAATTGCCCTGTTTTGAGGAAATATTAATGTAGGACCTATATGGGTTCCAGTTATGAAATACCAAATCTGTCATAGTAACATATGGCCTGATCATCATCTCCTGCAGAAAAATCCATGGGAGGGGAGAGCTTATTTGGAAACTCTGCATGATTTACCAGGCAGACTTTCTGATGCCTCATCTTTCTCATCAGAAAGAATTTGTAGCTGCCAAGGAGGTGGATTCTTACACAGCCTTCTAACTATTTAAATGCTTTACCATCCATAAAAAAATATGTTGTTGGAAGTGGGGAAAAAAGGCAGCCCTTGTTTCTTCAATCCTGGCTCTTTTCACCATGAAAGAAACTTTATTAAATGTCACATAGAGAAACTCTGCTGTCTTTGTGGTTACTTCGTGCTTCCCACCTCAGAATTTTGGTGGATGAAAAAGTAAACGAGAGAAGACTAATGAAAATCTGAAATTTATAAAATCTCAGGGGACTTTTCTCTGGAGATTATGTTGTTTATCCTACTCTATCTGCTAAAGCATAATTCCAGCCTTGTACTTGTTACTGTGCGACAAAATCAGGATGCAAATAAGACATTTCACCTTAATTGAGAGAGAGGAAGGATTTTTTTTCTCTACTTTTCTTTCTTTAAAAAATAAGTTTGGAAATATGATATTGAATTTTTCCAGATTTTTGAAAATATTTTTTTTTCTTTATGTCAAAATAAGGCTGATGACTTTTTGTCAAATTCCTTTCACCGAACTGGAAAACATCAGTAGAAGACCTTGTCTTAGACTGGCTTTGAAGATTGCAATTTTAAAATTACATTTTGAGGTGTTTCTCCTTTTAAAGACATCATTTCACGTTGTGCTCTTGTCCAACTGGTTAATGAGAGGGAAATCAGATTGGTTGCACCAAAATTAGTTAAAAAACAATAGCGAGACAGCCCAAGGATTGGTGCAGGTTTTTTATTTCTTATGGTGCAATGTGGGCAGTGTTTGGTGTGAGCCCAAGGGCCTGGAGAGCCCCTGGGGGTGGCAGAGACAGGAGGAAGAACCTGCTCCTCCTCCTCCTCCTCCTCCTCCTCCTCCTCCTCCTCCTCCTCCTCAAGAGCTGATGTTCTGCTCCAGGGAGATGGGCAGCACTGCTTGTCCTGCCTTGGAGCCCACACTTCGTACTGGGCTGGTGGCAAAGAAGGCTGAATCCCTATAACCAAGGAAAGACATCTCCCAGAACTTCAGGGAGCCGCCCAGTCCCTTGTCTTGCCTGTTCTTCTCATCATTCTACACTTAAACCCATTGTATGCCCCATCCATGTTAAAGGAATTATTATCCCTGCACTGAATTTGAGTGTGTAGTGCAGAAGAGGCAAAAATGGGTTCTTGAATTAAACCACATACCCCAGCTGACCACTCTTTGCTATTTATTTAATGCCCTTGCACACGAGCACGCCCTTGGCTGTCCAAGCAGTGGTGAGAGCAGATTTCCCAGCCACATCCCAGCTCTGCACAATGCCCAGGGTGAGTGAGATGATAAGTGCAAGGTTTAGAAATCAGCAGGGTAACACAGAAAAGGCATCAGGAGAATTAGCTGTTTGCTGGAGGGTTTATAACAGTGTTATTTAAAAATCAGGTGCATACTTACTGTTCGCACAAACTCATATAAATCACCCTGAATTCCATCCTGTGCATTTCCCTCGATTATGTGATCTCTGAACTTTTGTTGAGAATTTTTTTTTTTAGTGTGGAAGATTGGCAATGTACGGTGTCAGCAAAATATGTCACGCAGGCATGAGGCAGAGCTGCAGAAGTGAATAATTTGTATCATGTCTTGCTCACAAGGATAATTAAATGGATGGCATTTAAGTTGATGGAGCTACAGGGGTGACCACTGGCTAAAGAATTGTCTCTTGTTTTTTTCCAGTAAAATGAGCATCAGTATTTTGTTAATTTTCCCCCTTGTCAGTGTGTGTTTTAATATCCTTATTTGTCCTTGCATTTTCAGCAGGAATAACTTGATTAGAGGGACTAGAAAATAATTCTAAAATACAAATATTTAAATAAGAAGTTATATGTTTGGGGGAATGCACATGTTGTAGCTTTCATTCAAATGCAACCTTTTCATTCTTTTATTCATTTATTCATTTCTGCACAGTGAAATTAAACTTAATAACATTAAAAAGTAGTTAAAAAACCCAGCCAACCAAACAAAACAACACCAAAATACTAATTTCTGGAGGTTGGTAGCAATGCTTCTTTGAGCTTACCTCAGCACTGAAGAGGCCATTTAAAAAGATAAGAGCTTAATCCAGACATCAGTGATGATGATTTCCTGCAACATGATAATAAATATACCAAAGTACCCTTTTATCTTTAATAATTCAGAATTCATTGAGCATTTAAAAGTTTTTCTGTTCTGTCATTTAAGAAATCTGATAGCAATTTGGTAAAAATAATGAGACATATCTTGAGAATAAGGAAAAAATTGGTGCAGTATGTAAGAGATGCTATTTCAATATGGCACTTTTTGCTGCATAAGGGGTTAAAGAGTTTCATCTTACTTACTTGCCTTCTTGAAAACTGTGATCATGAGAGCAAAGTCACAAGAATTATTTGGAAGGCATCCCCTAAATCAGTTATTTTATAAGACTCTGCTCAACCCTCCCCTTGAAATGAGCCCATAAAGTAAATTTGTACCAAAAAATGCTATGCTTTAACAGGGGGGGGGGGGGGAAAGTAGTCTGAATAACTCTTTCTGGACAATAAAGTATTTCTTAACTGAGACTTACATTTTTATTTCCATGATTTTCCAAAGCTATGCATTTGGGTTTGTAGTAAAGGGAATTGGTAATGACTGTAACTCATTATACCATTTACATGTTTATACTCAGTGTCCCCTGAATGAGAAGAACAGGGTACAATGCTTTACAATTGCAACTTTTTTGGGTTTTTTTTCACCCTGAAGGGTACCACTCTAAGCTGAGCATTATTTGATTTTTCATAGGCAAAACATTCTCAAGGGAGTTTCTGTATTTCAGATTATTCTGTTAGTCTTGAGTAGCTTCACTCGTGCTTAGAGACCAACACAAACCATGAGAGCCAAGCTGTGGCCTGAGAGCAGGACCTGAATTGAGATTTCACACCTGGAAGCAAAAAAGAGCACATCTGAAACTGCCTGAATTAAATATGCATATTCAGGAATGATTCTGTGAATTAGAATTGGTTAGGGGTTAGGTAGGAATTCCTGTGGGAACTCCCAGAGCCCAGTTCCAGTTTGGGTGAGAGGTCTGGGGTGCAGAGCCCACCAGCATCCTTTGGAGCAGAGTCATTCCTGACAGTTCTCAGGCATTACCTCCTGCTCGAGGGGCTTGCTTAGAAATATACTCAGGCTTCTAGGATTTCTGCTTGTGAAAAATAAATTTTTTGCAGCAGTTGAGCAGAGAGCTAAGCCCTGGATCCGAGTTCTGCGTTGCACAACCCTAAGTTGCTGCTGGTTGTCATGGAAACATTTTAACTGGTGGTGGCTGTGGTTTGACATCAGAACATTTTCTGTTAAGTGGAGATTCTTCTGAGATTGTAATGGAGTGTTTTAAGTCAGCGGACCTTTTGTACTCAATAAAATATTTAGTAGGTTATAGTAAATATTAATTTGTCCTCCTTTCAAGACAACACACCATGCTGTGTATTTACAGTTCTGTGCTAATAGCATGGCGTTCCTGGAAAAGAGTTAAATCCATTCTGAAAAGTCAAATTTGCTAAATATTGATAATAACTCTCTAAATAATAATTGTGGAAGCTGTTTCACTTTACCCTTTCAAAACACCATGTGGCAGATAAGTTACAATGTGCTTCATCTCTTTTTATGCACTCAGTGGAGGAAGGATTTTAGTACTCATTTGTATTTAAAGCTGAACTTAAACATCTTTACACTGGGGCTTTCTTGTTTTGAGTGAGTGAAAATAAATGCATTTGCAAGGGCTTGTACTGGGGGGGAGGGCAGGGGTAGGAATGGCTTGAGTAGAAAGCTGGTAATGGAACATCTCTCTGTCAATCACATGTTCCTGTACTTTGTGCCTGGAGATGAAGCCATGTGAATGCTGCCTTATCCCTGCCTGAGATAAGCTTTCAAAGGTGATCTCCAAATCATGTCTGCCACAGAGCAGGGATTTGCTGAGAGTGACAAACACATGCCCACTACATTTCCCCTCTGCTTTTCAATAACTGCATTGCCAGGCTCCTGGCAGAAAGGAGACGTCTCAGAAAGCCCTCAATAGTGAGCCTCAATAGAGCTGAATGCATTCACTGAAAAGCAGAGCAGCTTCTGCAAGTCAGGATTTATAAACTTTAATAAAGCACTTATCGGGCAGAGGCGGAAATTCAGCGTGGAGTGTTGGGAGAAATCATCCTGATGGGTAATGCTAATTCATCCCTGCTGCTGCTGCGCTGCTCCATGGATTGTTCACGCGGTTCGATGGCCTTGTGGAGCCAGTTCAGCCCTTTGTGGCACATCATAATCTCATCCCTGTGATTTCAGAGGCTTGGTGGAAATACCAAGGTGTGTGTGTGCTTTGGCATGGCTGATAACAGTGTCTGAGATGGCCCCATCAATCTTAATGACATTCTCTATTAATCAGCAAAAGGCTTGCAATGCATTCCTCTCTTTATTTTCTTCATTACCTTCTCCTCTTACCTATCTATTAAACAAAAGAATAATCAAGCAGTTCTCTTGCTAAACTCAGTCTTCTCTATACCCACCAAGTATTGTTCAGTTGTGCAGAGTTTTGGTTTTTCAGCCTTTATTCTCATAGTTACTCTTGGCTGTTATAATTGTTTTGTCTCTACTCATTCCCTAGACCAGATTAATCTATGAGGAGCTGCCCTGTGGCCACCTCATAGATCTAAAAGTTGTAAGACACTCAGAAATTAGAGAAACTTGCTTTCAACTCCACCTTTCAACAGTTCTTGCAGTCAGATAGAGGATCCAGGAACCAAATATATGAAAAAAAAAGAAAAAGAGAATGACAGCACTTTTTATACATGCAGGGAAATAAGGTTTATCTTCAGCTGTGATTGGTATATAATAATTACTGGGTTCTTTTTGTTTGCCATTAACAGTATGAATTTGGAGTTTTGCAGCAATGACAGACTGCAATTTTCATTTTTTTCCCATGAACTTTATTTCAGAAGGATGCTTCAAGGCATACATTTATTGAGCAATGGGAGAGAAGCTTTTCAATGCAGCATTAAGATTGGATGTATTTATTTCTGTTTCTGCATTTTTTAAAGATGTCATTTATGAAGAAGCACCCTGAGTTTTAGAAAGCAATTTTCATTGTATCAGTGAGCCATGGACTCACTCTGGATTGAAATTTAGCCAAAAGCAGAGAGAACATAACATTTAACTCTATCATCAGCTGGAGTGACCAAGAAACGTTATGTGGACTTAAAATGCAGGGAACAGAATAATAACAGAACATTGCATTTCAATATATAAAGTGAAAATAAATCATCAAGGTGTGTGTAACTGCTTTTTAGACATGTTACTTTTTATATGTCCTAAAACCCCACAAGGAATACACCTCTTGATTTAGCACTGCACTTAAGATTTCAAGATGTAAGTAAGATTCATTTTTATTACTGTAACAATTGAGGACCTGTGTGGGGAAGAAAAAAGACAAGGTATCAGGAACATTAATCTACAAGCACTACATACAGAAACTGTTCATGAGAGCAAAAAATATCCTGAAATTTTCTTCCCATCTGATGCAACTGTTTTTAATCTTGTCTGATGATGAAATCCTTGGTGGGAGCTCACCCTGTGTGGTGGCACAGGAGCCTCCCTGTGTTCAGCTGTAAATGGTTTTTGTTGTGTTGTGCTGTAGCTTTTCTTTCCTTACTTTCCTTTTACTTTATGTTGCTCCCCTTGGAGCGGATATGTCCTACTTAGACCTCCTCTCTGAGTCCTTTATGGGTCCCATCTTTCTTCATAAAACTAGTCAAATACTCAAAATATAGGTTTTTTAAAAATTCTTCTCTCATTAAACAATAGTTGACTGCAGTTCTTTGCAGGTGTGGATGCTATTCTGTACATATAATATCTGCTTGTATATAAAAATATACATTACATATATATTTATAATATTATAAATATGCCATTCTGTATATGTAATATATACCTATATATTATAAATATATATATAATATATATTTATAATAAAAATCACAGTTTTTATTTCACCTTGCTTGACAAGGGTGTGGCTTCCACATTTCTTTTTTGGCTGTGGGTATGAATTTCATTGGATTTTTTAGAATTTTCTTTTAAACTTGTGTCCCAGTGTGTATTTGGCAAGGCAAACCTGCTATTGCTGGCTAAGGATGGCTAATGCAGTTCCACATTTGTGTCTTCATTGAGAAAAGCATTAAACAACCATTCTGGGGTAAAAGTGACATTATTGGGATAGCCAGAGCCACCTTCCCCTCCCCAAACCTAATTTAGAATTCTACAGTGAAAAATGCGTGTACAACTGCTTTTTCTGCCTGTTTTGGCAGCAGGATTTAGCAGATCAGACACAGCTCTGTGCTAGCCTGCTTTCCAGTTTGGATCTGGTTTGGAGCTTGGCACGGGGAGCTCAGACCTGGCTTTTCAGAGGTATTTCAGCAGCAAGATTCTGCCTGACAGGGTCCAGTGAGCAAGAGTGGTGCTCCTTCCTCAGAAAGATAGCTTGAAAAACCATTGTAAAGGATGTAAAACAGCTGCTTAAAAAACCCAGCACATCCCTCAAACAAACAAACAAACAAAAACCAAAACCAACCAAACAAAAAACCCCACTCCACAAAATGCCATACTCCAAGAACAGATGTAAATGGTTTTCTGTCAAAGTAGATTAATGGTTTTGGAACAATTTTAGAAAAGGCTGGTTTAGGACTACAGCTAAGTGTTTGCATTATTGACATGAATAGCAGAATACAAAACATATTTTAAAAAATTACCTGAGAATGTCAATCTGAAAGAACATGCAAGCATGCCTTAAGAATTAAAAATTCCCTTGAGGACTGGGAGACTGAACTAAAATGCAATTTAGAACAAATTAAAAGGTCCACACTTAAAAATATTTACCTGGGAAAATGTAAATGCATCGTGACTGCATAGGTAATGTGCAATACAGTGATTGTAGTTTCTAGTAAATCAAAAGTTGGGCATATTAAAGGTGTCCTGCTATTGCAGAAAAGGCATACACCTGCTGTATTTTTATACAAAACCAGAGTAAACATCAGGAAGGACTCTGAAATAGAAAAGTCTTGAAAAAATTGGCACTTGGAAGGCTTCAGCTGCAAGGCAAAATTCTGGGAATGCTTCAAGAACAAAGTGTCTGAATCAGTGGAGGTACTGGGGAGGGCAATAGAAAGCATGAGCACTGTGGAAAATGTGACCTACAGGGAAAAGCTGGGGAAGAGAAGCCTGAGCAAGGACTTGATAATAGTCCTCATGTACATAAAGAGAAGCTGTGTGAAAGTAATCAGGTTTTTCTCTCTATTCCCTGTGCAGTGGGCTCACTTTGCAGCAGCAACAACTTTCTAATGGAAAAGGCATTTGAGAACTGGAAGAACTTCTTTAGAAAGAAGTGAAATCTCTAGTGCCAAAAGTGTGCAGAAACAGTTTAGAGAGAAGCTGAAGGTGCAGCCCATGTTGGGAGCTGGAGAAAGATGTGGAGAAGTGAGAGGGGCAGCCAAATTATCAGTGCAAATCACTTGTATTTCTCTATTGTTTCCTTGCCTATCTCACACACTCTGGGGACAGTGCTGATTTTTACAGGTTCTTGAGAAAATGTGCTCCTCTGCTTTTTTTCATCTATTGCTAACATGTTTTGGAATAAAAATAAAATAACTTGAAGCAATGAGCTTCAAGGTATATGTAGCAAATATATAGCAGAAAATATATATCTTTTTTATATATCAAATATATATCTATATATCTTTAATATATAGCAGCAAATATATATATTTTTTTTAAATACTGCAATTTATTTGCTTTGTTATGAGTGTTTCTTTTACTTTAGAAACTAAAAGATAAAAAGCTTGTGTAGGGGTATGGTTATTTAATACAGTATATTAATTGATTAATAACTACTGGAGCAAGGAGATATATGAGTTTTTGGCACCCAAACTTAGCAGCATGTCCTAGGTATTCACTGCTAGGTCCCTAGGGAGACTTTTCAGACTCTTTATTCATTTAGCACTTCCTTTTGGCTCACTCCCAAAATCCAGAGGACTTTGCTCTCTTTCCCTCCAAGCTGGAAATAAAGTTTTATGGTCATGGTTGAGGAGGGGATGTGGCACAGTGCAGCTTGGTGCCCATATGTCCACATGCAGGGAATGGCTCTGAGGCCTGTGGGGGCCCAGCAGAGAGTGCCAGGTGCATCCCAGTTATGTGCCATGGAAGGCAGCATTTGGAGGGAAAACAGGCAGGAGGAAGTGATCTGTGCAATTTAAAATTTAATATGTGTAATGTTAGCATGATAATAATAAAAACATAATAATAATAACAATTCAAATGTCCTAGAAGAGATGTTCTTTTCCTAGTGCTGATGTCCATGTAGGACTCATCTTTCCCATCTATTGAACAGAGTGTATCTCACTATTTAAAGCTTTTTTATATCTGTAGGAAGGAAAGCTGTTGAGGCGTGTTGTGCGTGAAGCTGAATGGCTGCAGGTCTATTACTGAGGCTTTGCTTTCACTCACCTTGGTGTGTCTGCAGCTCTGCTCTGGCTTTGATTGCAGCCTGCTGCCTTCTGGCAGGACCAAAATGAGCCAAGCCTGAGCCCTGCTCAGGTACCAGCCCTGCTCCCCTCCTGCCTGTGTCCAGTGTGGGCAGCACTTGGTGTCCCTGATCAAGACAAACTTAACACAGCAGACTGAAACTTGGAGATAGAAACAGCCCAGAAGGGCAAATACCAAAGTGACTGAGTCACAACAAACTGATCCCTTGACAAACTGCCTGCAAGCAAGTCATTAGTATTTACAATAATAATTGAAAGCCATATATGTGGCAAAAATAATATAGCCCATCATTGGGAGCTTTTACCATTTCCCTAGAGCCGTGAATTGGCTCTGGAAGGGATAATGCAGGTTTTAGGTATTTAAGCAACTGCCTCACCTGGAGTTGTTTTATTGAGATCTCTTGCCTTTTGTTGGGCAGTGTGTCCAGCCCTCACACAATGAGAGCTTTGAGAGTGTTTACAAACTGTTTATAAACTGCACAGAAACTCCATGTATGTGGCCAGTAGGTTGGAATTGTAGTGACCAGGGAGAGAGGCAGAACTATCTGGAAAGACAAGACAAGACACCACTCAGCCTTGACTTTTTCCAGTTACCCCAAAGTCCTGATAATAACAATAGCAAGGAAGCAAGCAGGTGAAATTTTTCTTTGCTTTACATGAAGCATTCTGTTAACCTTGAGACGTAGGTCTGGAAAATTCTGAGCAGTTGAGGTTCAATTTTTTTTCAAAAGATTCTTTCATCGAGCAGAATTATCCTGAAAGCCTTCTAAATAAGACTGTTTTTGGAGACTCCACATGACTTAAGGAAAGCAATTAGACCAGTTTGCCCAGAGCTAAGTGGTGATGGCTCCCAAGTGATGCCTGTGTCCCCAGGGAGATGGGGAGTTCATGGAGGTTTCTTCAGTTGAAGCAGCAAAAATGCGACAGCCAACACCCAGACACCAGCTCTGGACAAACTGACTTTGCAATATTTTGGTGCTGAAAGAAATGAAGCATTGGTACAACTTTTTGGAGAGCTACTTCTGCATTTCTGAGAATTTTGGAGCTTGGGTTTTTTTATTTTCCCAAAACTTATGCTCTATTTTGAACAACAGTTGATTCAGAAATACCTTATCTATTTCTGTTAAATGTGAAAATCAAAGGTTGGTTTTTTTTGTTGTTTTGTTGGGGTTTTTTTTTGGGTTTTTTTTGTCTTTCAAGCCCTGGAGAATACAGTTGTATTGTATTCTCCAGAGAGAATACAATACAATTTTGTATTGATGCTTAGTGCCACTATATATATATATCTCACTGCAAAAAAGTTTGGTAATGCTGATGGTATGTGGGAATAGGTAATCTTTTCTGAATTACTTTTTATTTAGGATGTTTTTGCTTGGTTTAAGTTGGGATAGAAGATAAGGGAACAAAGCCTAACCCTGTAAAGCTGAAAAGTGTAGAAGTGCAGGAGAATACTTATGTGCCAGCTGCTGAACATAAAACATTGTCACTGAGGTATAAAATCTGACAGGGAAATGTAGCTGCTGACAAAGAACATTTTATCTGTGTGACAGAGAAAAAATAATACGTATGGAAGAGAAAAAAAAAATCAATTAGCTACCTATGGTATATAAGCTTTCAGTTTTGATGAATACTGGCTAAAATGACCATAAATCTATTTTTAAGTTTCCCTTTTCCTCACACATGCTTTCTAGTAGGTATTTAATTCTTAAATTTCGGTGTAATTTTTGCATCTTCTAATTAATATCAACCAAGACAATTATCTAAGAAATCTAAATACATGTTTTTTCTTTCAGTATTTTATACAGAAATAGCAATTAAGAACTTCACAGGAAATTCAGGAGGAACAGCTAACACTGTACAATATACTCCTGATAGATCAGCTGCTTCTAGGGAGATATAGGAGAAAGTGCCATGTGTTAGGACCTGTTTTCAAGACTTATTCCTAAAATGATTTGAGGCAATAGAAGAAATGCAAGCAGGGTGAACAATTCTCCAGAGTATTTAGTTTAGTCTTGTTTCACTTACAGCATGGCTGTTCAACTGTGCTCTTGCAGTCCAAGGTTAATTTTTTTGTGTGTCTTTGCAAAACTACTTCCTGATGAAGATAAGGAGTAATAAGGTAGAAAATATTTCATGATATAACCTTGTCATAGCTTTTCCAAACTGTCTGGGAGCGAGGAGTTATTAGAGTAGAATCAACATAAAATTTCAGGGCAGGTTTTCTGGCAGGGAGAGCAAAGAAACATGGTGTTTATAAATTACTTAGGAGCTCACAGAGGAGGGGAACTTAACAAGCAGACAGGAAGGGAAGGAGAAACGCCTGGAGACAGGTTGGCTGGGAACAGGAGAGCGCAGACCTGTCCAGCAGTGAAGCATCTGCAGCACTGAGCAGGATCCAAGTGGAAGGAGAAGGGAAGTCCTCAGAGGCTTGAACTGGAGGAGGAGGAGGAGGATTGAAGCCAGGAATGGATTTAAGAGACTTTATGGTATGGGAGAAGTCAGCTAAACCTTGATGAAAGATAAAGATAAACTGAGTGAGGAGAGAATGAGAGCAGGGAGTTTGTGATGTACAGAGTGCTGCTATGGGAAGGGAAGATGAAGAGGTCAAAGATGTAAAGGAAGAGAAAATGGAGAACAAAGCAGAATAAATATATCAAGACCAAATCTGTTGGTTCAGTGAGGCTCCACTGTTTTACTCACACAAGCAAACAGTGGGTGTGCTTCATGTTTTACAGTGGTTCTGAGGACACTTGAGTGCAGAGAGAGGTACCTAAAGTAGTGTCTGTGTTAATAGTATGACTGTTTTGTTGGTTTGGAGTGTCCTGTAGTGCTGGGCTGTGTAAATCCACAGGAAGAGGCAGTCTGGGTACTGGCATACTTCTGACCTGAGAGAAATACATATAATAGACACTGGAAAAGTAGAAACAAAACAAAACAAAAAATGGCACCTGCAAATGTTCTGCACCTGGCTGATAGGTCTGCTGAGTGGAAATTTGCTTCTTCCATCAGGGGCAAAATCCTCTGACAGAACAGAACTTGGGTCTGGGCTTCCCTGGAGTGAGTCCCTCTTGCCTCCCACCCTGGCTAGAATCACTTGAAGGATAAATGCTTTCAGCGTCCAGATAAATTTCTTTGTTTGTTGTCTTGGTGTTTAGGCTTACTGTAGGAAACATTTTTTTCAATGTTTTTTCCCCTTTTTATTACTTAATCTCACTTTAATTAGTTTAAAGCCATCACAGATATATAGGGACAGAAGTAGAGAGTGAAAGGCTTAGATCATAGATTGGAATGTTCATTCAGTGGTTTGTGAGGGTTTTTTTTTTTTGGTTTGTTTTGTTTTTTAGGGTTCTTTAGTCCCTCAAATAGAGGTATTACCTAGTGAAATACATGTCTTTTATCAGTCAGAGGATACTTGGGGTGAGAAACAAATACTTTCGTCTGTATCATTTGCAGCCTCAGTGGTGGCATGAAAGCTTCTCTAGGCATGATTGCCCAGACTGTGAGCTGCAATTATGTGAATGCAAGATGGTGACTTGTTAAAGTATTTCATTTATAGTTTGTAATGCTTTATATCTTCTGCAATAGAGCACTGCTCTATTTCAATGCTTTGCATTTCAGAATTTCCAGAAAGAGCTGAAGTAGCTTATCATAGACTTTATTTGTTGCTGTAGTCTCTGTCTCCAAGCAGTGTCTCCAAAATTCAGTGTGCTCTATCTGAAGTTATGTAGAGCTGAACAAAAATATTTTTTCTTTGTATATTTTTATTTTTTTTAGTGAGAAAAGCTCAGTGTTATTCTTTCACCAACACTTGCAGTTAGTAAACAGAGCCAGGCTAAAGGCATCCAGAGGAGTTTCATATGGTCAGTGCCTGTTTTTGCTGTGCTAGTGGTAGTTTTGTTTTAGACAAAGCCCCAGTGTTTAGTGAGCTATCAAGCAGTGAGTGATTTCTGTACACTTGATGGGATGAGATCAGTAAATTATCTGGAAATGGTTTTAGGAGCAAAACCATTTCAGCTGGGCTAAAGGTCCTTCTCTCATTCTTTGTGCTCTGTGAAGTTATAGTGTTTCCAGATCCATTATCTGTGTGTTATATGGAGATTTATTTACTTTCAGCAGCAAAGTTGATCTTGTTTACTTCAGTAAGTGCTTGCTTTAGATGTTTCTGAAAGGGATAAGGAGGAAAAAAGCTGCTTTTTGAAATAAATATTATATTCTGGCTGCTGCTAGCCTTCGTTACCCACTTTTTTATAAACCGGAGTTTGCTGGCTTTTCGTGTGCCTTGTTGCAAAGCTTTGTTAAAACACTGCCATGAAAATGAAAGTTTCATACACATTGACATAATTAATGAAGAGGCAGGCAGCATGCTCTACCAATTAACACCACAGGGAAAAGTAAAATTGGCTTCCTTTTTGCGTGTGGTGCCAAAGTGAAGAACTGTAACACACAGCAAATAAATAGAGATCCTTTTAATGAGCTGCAAGATCGAGCTGAATAACTCTAAAGGATGTTGTGTAAACATTGCCAACTATTTAGAGTGTTAAGAGTAATTGATGAGCTTACTTGAAAGTTTGGAGGGTTTTTTTTTGGGGGGGGAGTTGGGGTAGGGAGAGACTGTCAAAGAATGGAAATGCTGCTTGTTAATAAATAAATTGTATTTTCAATGCAGTTTTTAGGCATGTTAAAAAAATGTAACAAGCACTTTAGAACAAATATGGAAAAAAAGAAGCAGTTTGCTGCTTGCTACTTGACCAAGTTTGTCGGAACTCATTTTTTCAGCTGAGTATTTCTGTGCTTCATATTTACTCCTAATGAAAACTTGACTCATTTTTCTCTGATGCTGATTCCAAGCAGCACAACTATCTGGCAAGACATCACTCGACCTTGGCTTTTTCCAGTTATCCCAAAGTCCTGATAATAACAATAGCAGGGAAGTAAACAGGTGAAATTTTTCTTTGCTTTACATGAAGCATTCTGTTTACCTTGAGACGTAGGTGTAGAAAATTCAGAGCAGTTAAGGTTCATTTTTTTTTTCAAAAGATTCTTTCATCCAGCAGCATTATCCTAAAAGCCTTATAAATAACATTGGGTTTTTGGGGAATACAAAACTCCAAACCTGTGAAGGTTTATAAGTTAAAAGAATTAATGGGCATTAGACATTAGAAGGCCAGCATCATTTAGATCAAAGTATCTGTAATAACAGAAGTGCAATTTTGACTGTTCAGTGGCACCAGCCAGCTTAGAATGTCTTTATATAAGAAAATAATACATCTTCTTCACTTTCTACTCATGCTAAATTATTTAAATTTTGACAATAATCAATTTTTAGTATTATATTTCTGCCCAGCTATTGCATGAGGTTAAATCCAGCATATCATTTCACATTGTATGCAAGAAAACCACCAAGGTTTATCTATGAGCCTCTGCACCTCAGCATTTTAAATAAAACATAAAATATGTCAGAATTGTAATTAAGGAAGCAAAATGTGCTAAAGCTAAAAGTAATAATTAGAAGTCGATAAAGATTGTGCTAAACTTGCTGAACAATTGACCTTTGTGACAGCCATGCCTGCTCTCAGTTATCATCACAGCAGAGAATTATGTGTCCCTTCACTTGGAATGTTAAAGGTGAGATCAGAAGCATTCAATAACTGTACAACAAAGAATATTAATATGCAAAACCAGCTAGAGACAGTTTATTGTGACTGTGGTAGGGTCCTTTACTATATGTTAAGAGACATATATTGCTGAGTAGTTATTTAATCAATATTTTAATTAATCAATATTTTCTCTTTTTTTATCTTTTTACTACCTCCCCTCTGCATCTCTTCTTTTGTTTTTCTCTTCAGCCTCTCACACACCCACCTCTAGTCTCTCTTGTGTATTTTTCTTACACGTCTTTGTGTTGCCTAACCTTTTCCTAACCTAGATTTTGTCCTTCAAAATGCTTCATGGGCTCTGTTCTGTGCTCACTGCTGGGCCAAGTGTCTGCTGTGGTGGTGTTGAGGAGTGCCTGGCTGTTCCCAGCTAATCTGATGGCTGTCATCCTCTGCTCCCAGCCAGCTGGCTCTGCCTCTGCCCTGGCTCCTGCCACCACCAAGGAGCACAGCAGTGTCTCTTCTGTCCCAGCTTCCTCCCTTCTGGCACCATGTGCTTTTTTCTGCCACCCTTTGTGGCCCAAGGGCCTTCTGCTGCAGCCCAAGAACAGCTTCCAGAAGATCTGTGGTCCAGAAGGACAAAGCTGAGCTCCAGGAGGGAAGATGAGTGTGGATGCTCTGGGAGAGAGAGGATGAATTCATCCCAAAGGATTTATAAGAAGAAACTGCGTTACATCTGTGATGATTCCATGTGTAATTATATCTTCTCTAGTTGACTTGTGCTTCAGAAAAACATTCCTTTTCATCAATGTTTCATTTCTCCAAGATTCTGAAGAGGTGAAATAGCACTTAAAGGTTGTGGTTTAACCCCTGCCAGCAACTGAGAACCACAGAGCTGCTCACAGAGTGCCCCCACTGCTGCCCACCTTGGGAGGGAGCAGAATCTGTAAAAAAACCCCAAAGCTCTGAGGTAAAGACACTTAACAGGTATAGCAAAACAAGGGATTCATTCCCAGTGCCCATGGCAGGAATGAACACCATTCCTGTGTCCATCACCCCAGGACAGCTGGGCTCTACCACATGGGACAGCGGTGGGACAAACCATTGGGTGTTTGCTTGGGAGGACAAAGAGCCTCACCCCAAGCATCCCCCTCATTGTCCTCAGCTTCAGATGCTGAGTGTGATGTGGGATATTTGGAATATCCCTTGGGGCAGCTGTCCTGGCTGTGTCCACTCCCCTGAGCACTCCCAGCCCCAGCAGCAGCCTTGGCTCTGTGCCAGCTCTGCTCAGCAGTGACAAAAACTTCTCAGAGATGCCTTGTGTTTGCAGCACAACTCCAAACCACAGCCCCATACTATCTACTGTGGAGAAAATTAACTCTCTCCTAGCCCAAACCAGCAAACTGAATTCAATAGTTTGTCTTCAGGTTGTACAAAGTTCCTTTATTGGATCTGGACAAGGATAAATTATAATTAATAACTTGATAACAGTTATCAAGAAAACATAAAGTGCAATGGATGTATTAATCATTATTGGTGGTGATGGTCATAATTTCTGTGATAGAAAACTGGAATGCTGTGGAGATCTTTAATGCTGAAATCCTTCTTGCATTCATGTTTTGTACAGCAAGCATATTTCTGACCACACATATGTCCAATAGGTAGAAGGAGAGAAGGTGAGAAATACAAATTATCCTCTGTTGGGTGAGATCTTTAATAGATTAGGGTTCTTGAACTTGGAATGATGACAGATAAGTGAGAAGAGAGGCCTAGTCAATCATCAATGCTTTAAAGAAAGTGAAATGTTTTGCTGTCTAAGAACCAATACTCGTTTATATTGTCAGCCAGCAAGTTCAAAATTAGCATAACAATGGTCTTTCCTCACATGGAGCAGGATTGTGGCACTTGGAGTTTATCTGGGATCAAGCAGGATGGATCCAGGGGCTGTGTACAAGTTCTGGCTCAGGAAGCTCAGCAGTCACTGGCTGCAGGGTTTTATTTTGCAGACCAGGCCCATGCTCACATGGCATTTCTTATGGTCCTTCCCTAAATGTTTGCCCCTGTGATTCTGGACTATATCAGCCTTTTCTCTTGGCCAGTGTGGCAATTCTTATATTAAAAATATATATATGAACTAGATGTTGTTGTTGCAATACTTTTGTAATCAATAAGGGCTAATTAAAAAAAATTAATGCTGAAAATCCAATGAAAGAACAGTTTGGTATATTTTACATTTGAGTGCCTTGAATTCAGTTTATTCAAGTAAATATGAGGTGCTTAAGGTGGACAGGTTAGAGCTTATTAATTACCTTGCTCTGTACACATAAGCAATATAGATGCCAGCTCCAATCTCTAATAAATCCATCAGCTCTGGGGGTTTTCCTGTTCATTCCCAGTGAGTGTGAGTGCATGTGACAGGCCATGGCTCTGTCAGAACGAATTGTCCCCCTTGGAGAGCTGGCAGCACAGGGAAGTGACAACTTAATGGAAGCTAAAGCACTCTAATGGCAGTGCCTGGTGAAAGGCAGGGGAAGTCATCCCCAGCGTTTGCCCTGGCTCTTGGAAATGTCTCTTTGCATTTCTGCTAATGTGCAGGATCTTGGAGCCTTGCTGGAGTCACATTTGCAGGTATTATTCCATGAAAGGCCGCTCAGTCAAGCACTTGTTTGTGGGCAGACTTGGCTCCAGCAGGGTCAGCCCCTCTGACACTGTGACCTGCTCCGTGTGCTCCCAGTCCTGCAGCATCACTCACCTCCAAACCCCTCCTCTGGCAGCCACAGAAACCCATTTCCAGCACCTAGCACCAAGGGAAGTGCAAGCATTTTATCCATTACACAGCTATTTTTATTTAGTTGTGACTGGAATATGTGCTTAATCAAATGGATGAAAAGATAATGCACTTTATCTAAGTATATTTGTTTACAGGTGAAGAATATAGAGATTAATTTTCCTGGCTTTTGTTGGTGAAATGAACAAAAAGTTGTGTTGAGCCAATGGATAAAATTGTTGTACTGAGATTATTGCACTTTGTTTTAATATCTTTTTAGATTACATTGGTGTATGTGAACATATTTATTTATAAATAAATAAAACCCCAGTAATCTGCATACATTCGTGGACTGTCTTATAAGTGCCCAGTGATTACATTTAAACATTTTCATTTTAATTACATTTTAATATTTTAATAACTTTTATAAATTAGGCTGTGGATATTCAATCTAGATTATTGCATTTTTATTAGGTTTACATGCAAATAATTACTTTGTTCCTGGTTTTCTTGGTGTGATGGTGCTTTTGGACAAAACCAGAATAGCAATCACTTTCAGTAGAAGAGTATTTCTTCATCTTTTAATAAAAAGCATGTATGCTTTTCAGGTTGTAATTAGCCAGGTGGATTAAAAAAATTAAAAAAATATTCTCAACAATAGAATTTCTAAGATTTACTGAACTTAATCAGTACTATACAATATATGCAAGTTCATAGAGAACAGGCAAGGGCAGACCCAAGAGGACTTCAGAACTGAAAAAGAGAAAGCCAAATGACTGTTCTAAATTAAAAATAGCCAACCAACCCAAACTAACCAAGCAAAAGCATTTCTGTGTGGTTATTTCTATGATTATTTGCTTTCTATTGAGACTTGGGTGTTGTTTAGCATGTAACAGTTGTTGTGAAGGAAAGGTGAATCTAAGCAGACTGCTGATAATGTTTTTGCCACGGATCTGCTTCCTCCTTCCCCTCTCTTCTGCCATTCTGGGAGTCACAGGAAACTCCAAACTGCTCAATGAGCCTTTCAGGGTTCTCTGTGATTTCCCCCTCCCCTGTGACAAACATTTCCAGCAGAAGCAGTTTGCTCACCTGGATCTGGAACAGTGATTGCTGCCTTGCTTTGTGTCTGCTCCACTCAGGAGCTTTGGAGTTCTTAGGGGTTTTCCTAAAGCTATGGCCTGTGGAAGCTATCAAGCAGATAGTTTATAACAACTGATCTTAACACATTTTTGCCATAAAATGGTTTTCATAACGGCTCATTCTTGCATATTTTCTCGTGGAGCAAGTCCCACTTCAAGTTTCAATTAAAACTTCAGTTAGAACTCCTCTGTACATTCAGGGCCTGTGGGGTTTCTGTTGTATAATACTTCCCTTTTCAGTTCCTCAACAGAATCGTTCTCTCTTAGAAATTGTTTCCTTCACACACAGAATCAATATGAACTCACACAATCTTTGCTTCACTTAAATTGGGATTTTCCTCAGGTAAGAATTTGTATTCCCAGTGTGAGAGATGTCTCCCCTCTTTTACTGGGTGCACCAAAGTCCTTTAAGAGCCAGAGCAGAGCTTCCAAATTTTTTTGTCACTTGGATTTTGCAATTGCTTGAAATATTCAGTTAACTCTTTTTAATCTCTTATTTTGTATGACTTTATGTTATTAGAGAAAATACAGACTGATTATCACTTTCTTCTTCCCTAGAATTAATTGTGGATTTACAGAAATATATATATTTGTATATGTGCATAAATGTTTTCTTTCCTTCTTAGTCTAATGAAAAATTCACTGCACTGATGAGCTTTATGTTGTCAGCTGAAGATTAATTCTTGCTTTTTAACAATATTTTATTTTAATTTCTTTTAACTGACTGAAGGTAATAGACAAGGATCTTCACTATTGAACTTTCCTGCAAGCCACTGATTGATGCAAGGGATTTTTTCCCTTCATGCAGGTATACGTGTGTGTGTATGTGTTTGTAAATACATACATGTATATGCAAATTATTCTCCCAATTCTTGTCCAAATTGCTAATTTGACATTTTTTTACTTGACAAAATTGGTATTCTGTGAAACAGTGCCAAGTTTACATGCACACAAAAATGGAAATATGTGTCTGCATGAGGTGATTCAAGTTGAGAGTGGGATTTTTCTGCTCACACAGGCCTCTGTTGTCCCACCTTTAAAAAGCAGCTTGCTTTCAATTTATGGAGAACAAATACTGTGCCTCGTGCAGGGAGGACATTGGCACATGCAGGGGACATTTTTTTAATTTGGGCAAAGTGTATAATATATCATACATGTTTGCTAAGTTGTAAGAATTTAAGATCACTTTCTTCAAGAAAAATCTGGACTCTGGAATGGTATCAAGTTTTGTTGGAACTGAGACAAAAGTGAAGTGTGCACAATAATTATTTAGTTCATCTCTGGGCTGCTTTTTAGGTGTTGTGAAGGAAAAAAGCAAGAGGAAATATAGTTGCAGTCAGAGGTCAATGTAAAGAAGTCCAGGTAAATCAAAACTATTCTATACTGTAAATAATTTACTCTTCTCCCTTTGCCTTGTCCTTTCCCACTCCACCCCTGTGGCATTTTTGGGGTCCTCTTTTGTTGGGAGGAAATGATGAATCTGACTCCATGTATTTAGAAGGTTAATTTATTATTTTATTATCTATATTATATTAAAGAATGCTGTACTAAACTATTCTAAAGAATAGAGAAAGGATACAGACAGAAGGCTAAAAGATAATAATGAAAAACCTGTGACTCTCTCCAGAGTCCTGACAGTTGGACCATGATTGGCTGTTAAGTTAAAACAATTCACACATTGGATAAACAATCTCCAACCACATTCCAAAGCAGCAAAACACAGGAGAAGCAAATGAGATAATATTGTTTTCCTTTTTTCTCTGAGGCTTCCTAGCTTCCCAGGAGAAGAATCCTGTGCAAAGAGATTTTTCAGAAAATGTGAATGTGACACTCCCCTACTCTCTGTTAGCCCCCCTGACCTTTTCATACTCTCTTGGCTTCTTTGTAGTGTTGCTAACCCGAGGTAACCCCAAATAGTTTAACACATAGAAATGCCCCAGGTGGGAAAATCCAATGGAGGTTTGCAGTGTTTTACAGCCGCCTTCTTGCCTCCAGAGTTCTGAGAGGCAGATAAACCACCTGGGATCTCGTGGTGGGGATTGTGCAGGGTGTGCAGGGATTGCTGTCCCAGGCTCAGGTGAGCAGGGACCCTCCAGTGTCAGAGATCTGCCTCCTCCTGTTTACATGCAGCAAATTTGGAATTTACACAGAAAACTAATGGGGTCTCTGGTGTCTCACAGATTTCCTTGGCTTTATCTGCTCTGGATAATTAATGCAACCAAGTGAGTGGATGAGCTCTTTTCTGTAGGAGTCAATAGGCAAGGATGTTTGGAAAATGAATGAACTGCTAAGATTAATTGCAAGGCTGAACAGCCTGGTGAGGGATTCAGAAGGAAGTGCCAATGCCTTTATATCCAAAAGATTTCTTTATTAAAAGTTGTTCAAGATCTCAGTAACATTAGATATCAGATTGGACCGGAGATAATGCTTTATTGTTGATGTTTTAATCTTAAAATTTGCAAACTATTAATTGCTGGTAGAGAATAATTCATATGAATATTGATCTCAATCAGCTCAGCTGGATTTTTAGTATTCTTCATTATGATAGCCAATTCTAATAATAATTATAAAAATGCATTTTCTAAATGTACAGTGGTTGAATAGTCAGCAGAAAGATTTAAATCAAGGGTTTGTGTGAACTGCTTAATGGGAAAAAAAAAACCAAAAAACACAGATCAGATGGTAACAGGATTCAGTTAGGGAATTCTGGGTTTGCTTTGCATTTCTTTAGTAATTTTGGAGATAATTTGTCTTTTGAGTTCAGATTTATTTTTTTTTTCTGTTCATTTTATCAAAGTGTTGCTTACATATAGTTTACCAGTATTTATAAACAGATCTCCTCAAGGGAAAATATGCAGTGGGATTTTTTTGGGGGGTAAATTTTAGGAATATTTTGAACCTCTTGGTTAACTCTGTCTGCAGACCTCTGTTGTTTTGACTGCCACTCATGTAACACCTGACAGTGTGGATCTAAAATGTGCAGCCAGGCTTGTGAATGGCAGATAGGAACATGGAAGTGCAAGGAGGAAAATCCTGAGTACTCAGAGGAAGGAACTTGTCAGCAGGTACTGTGTTCAAGTTCAGACAGAGGCTTTTTTATTTTTCCCCTCAACCATTTTAGCATGAAATCAATGGGGAATGCGTAATTTTTTAGATGTGTCTGAGATTGCACAGCAAATGGTCACCAATGAGACTCTCAGCTGCCACACAATCTGGCACAGCTCCTTTCTGCTCCAGAGCTCCCAGTTGCATTCAGCCCACTGTCGATGTGATGCCTCTTTTTGGCTCCTTGCCCATCTGTTTTAGTAATTACTGTCATATAAACTGATATTTCTGGACTAGAAACCATGTTGTTGTGAGATAAGCCCGTTGGAGTTACCTTTTGTGACGTGTTCAAGCAGCTCACTGACTTTCTACTTCAAGCTGTAAAATTTGCATCAACATTTCCTGCAATACATAGAGAAGGATACTATGATTTTTTAATTTTTTTTTTAACACAAGGAGTTATAATTAAATAGAATCAGATTTTGATACTGCTTCCTTTTTATCACAGTTATGGTGCTTTCACAGTTTTAGCTCTTTTTTATTTTTTTTTTAGGATCACAATAAAAAACACTGTCCTTGAATAAAGTATTTGTGTTAATAGGTTTTGGCAGACGTAATTTTTTAAAGTGTAAAATATACAAAGAAGTGGTTTGCCCTATCCAAATCATCCATTAGCACAACAGGACCATCCAAAATGACATCATCACATAAGCCAGCTAAAGCACAAAGATTCCGGGAGGGTGAAGAGCAGCTTTATTCTGACAGAAATTGAGCAGAATCAAAGGTGAGTTAAAAGAAAGGCTCAGACAACATCCTATCATGAATTAACCCATTAACAGCCCCAGGGGCAAGAGCAGAGCAGCCAACACAAATATCAGCGGTGTGTGCCAAGAAGCCAGATGCCATCACTGCAAAACCACTGCCTCAGCTTGGCATCTGTGCCTCCAGCCTGCCAGCCCCACAGGGAGGGGAAGCTGGGCAGGCAGCGTTGTCTGGGGCTGCAGAGAAAGAGCTGCTCTCTCTTCTCTCCCTTCCCTTTGCCTTTCTCCATAGCTGGGTTCTTGGCTGGCATTGGCAAAGTTTGTATTGAGAGGAGAGAGAACTTGGGCATTTTCATACACACTTAAATATTATATATTTATTATTTATTATTATTTATTATACCTATTATTTAAATATTATTTATTATATCTATATATATACACTGATGTATATATACACATATATATATATACACACATATATATACACATATATATATACACACATATACATATAGAGAGATATGGATGGATGCATGTTTATGTGAAAATGTTTATTTGTGTGCATTTATTTGTGTGCATTTGGGCATACGGGACCAGAAAAAGAGAGAAATCAAGGAAGGAGGCAAAAGAAACCAGAGTGAAGTAAAACCAGAACAACACACAAGAAAACTCTGAAAAGAAGTATTTACTTTCCATGCATGCTAAAGTAAATTTAAATTTTTTAGGTTTTTTTAATAGTACAATTTCAATAATTTCTCTAACTTTTCACAAGTCACATCTGCTCAGTAGCCAAATTCTTGATGTGTTCTCTTTGCAGTGACATCCCACATAGGAAGGTTCAAAGCATTTTGCAAGTTTAAATTTTAGGATTTAAACCAAAATCTTTTATGTGATTATTGATATCATTCTGTCACACCTGGACAATATATCTATATATACATCTAAGTATTGATTGATCACTTCTTTTTTAATTTAGTAGGAATTATTTATTTTAGTCAGAACAATTTCTAGCCATGAAGTCAGTACTCAGGCTTCTCACAGTGAAGCATTAAAAAGAGGATCAGCAATAATTTGAGTGGCTCCAGCGATGGTGGGGCCACTGGAAACTGCAAACCCAGGAACTGGGAGCCTTTCTGGTTAGCCAGAAATTAGCTCTCCATGCATTAGAGGTGTATTATCAAATGCAAATAGCTGCAGGTGTGTGGTTTGGGTAGGGGGTTAAATGCTGTGACACTGGAAAACTTTAATTTCTTCTGTTTTCAAGACTGAATGTTCAGTAATGTAGAAAAATCTGTGTGAAGCAGAAATCTTGTGAACAGGCAAAATCTTTTTTTGTTTTGTTTTTAAGTGAAAGTAGCACAGTAGTAAATATTAAATAAAAGTGCTAATTAATTCAGGGAAAACTCTTTAAATATATATTGATCAGAGAGAGACATTCGAGGTGAGCTGTAGATTCAAAATGTTACTTTCCAAAGCTCAAAAAAAGCTCACAGAATATGGTGTTTATGATTCAGCTGTCAAACATGACTGGAAAGACCCAATTTAGGGCAGACAATAAAGGGTTTTGATGAACACACATTCCCTCTGCTACCCCATGGACAGAGCAAGGCTTCTTTTTTGTGTGATAGTGCTGAATTCTGAAATGAAACACAGTGGGAAGGAGGAGGTTGAAAAGACTTCAGAAGTGAGCATCTGTCTTGGAACTAAAGGATTGTTCCTCCTTTAAGTTTCGGTTTCCTATGTTTGTCATGCATTCAGTACATGCTAAAGCTGCTCAAAAGATACCGCTGTCACACATGAGGAATTATGAGTAAGAGCAAAGTTGTGTCTAGAGTTGTTCTGGACAGAAGGGGATTTTTGCTCTCTGAGTTCTTATTAAAACCCTCAAGCCCATTTTTTTAGGCTCAGTAATCATTGCTGAGAAATAGCAATATTTAATCATAAATATAATTTAGTTTTTAGCAGCAGCAGAGTTTTACAATTTTTAATAAATTATAAATATTTTTACAGGAGGATAGAACTGGCATTGTGCAATTTGAGGTTTTTATGTCATAAGAGATCCATATGCATAGATCTTTATAGTTATTTCAGAGTTAAATCTTCAGCTGCCTTATCCTGGAATAAAGTCCTTATCATTGGGTTTTGAATTTCCAAGTGTGTCATGACTAAAATATTTTAGCTTGGCAGTATTATCTTTGAGTTCATTCATTCTTTCTTCATTCTCCTCCTTATTATAGATGGTCTAAATATTTTCACTTCACCTTTTTGCACTTCAGTGCTTCACAGACTTCACTCCCTAAACCTTACCACATAAACTCTAAAGGTTTTTTTTTTCCCTTTATTTTTTCTTTCATGTATTTTTTATTTAATTTGTAACATAGACAGGTTGTGATTATCAGAGGGAGGAGCTGCAACTGAACTTTTAAAGATTTAAAAGCAATATACCACAGAGGCTTGGATAATTTGATATTTGGATGTGGATGAAGGGTAAGTGGCTGGTTATTCCGGAGAAGAATTAGAAGAATTGGGGTTTTGGTGTTATGGAATTACAGAATGACACAGGCTGGAGAGGCTCTCTGGATGTTGCTGAATCGATCACTGCACAAAGCAGGATCAGCTGCACAGGGAGCAGGTTTGGGGCATCCCTATGAACTCACAACCAGTATGGGAAAACTGTTCCACTGTTGGGTAGATTATCCTCCCAGAAAACAAGTTCTCTAATATTTAAATAGGGTGTAACGTGAGTCAGTCTGTGCCTGCTGCCCCTTGTAATTTATCCTGCTGCATCCTCTTGGCACCCTCCCTTCAGGAGCTCATGTGCATTTCTGGGACCCCTCGAGCCTTTCCTTCTCTGCCTGAGCAGCCCCAGCTCTCTCAGGCTCCCCTGGATGATCCTCCCCTCCCTGATCCACGCCCTGGTGCCGTGCTGGACTGGCTGCACCGTCCGTCTGTCCATCTGCTCTCCCTGGGCAGCACAAACTCCCTTGGCTCCACCTCTGCAGGCTGGGAGGGGAAGGATCCCATGCCTGGGTTCTGCTCCCCAGAGCCTTCCTGGCACCTCCCAGGCTGCTGCACCTGGGCTTTGCTGTGAGGGAAATTTGCTTTTTTATTGTTATCCTGTGTTCACTCCTCCTCCTGCTCTTCCCTGTCCTTTTCCCTAAAGCTCCTTTGCAGGCAGTTGTTCCCCAGCCTCCCTCCTGGATAATGTTTTCATCCTCTTCCTCACCAGACTGCAGAACTTTGAGTGCATTTTCAGTTTTCGGGTTTGTATTGCTTTGAGTAATGGTTAAAGTCTGATTTTAAGGGTTTGTTTTTTTTTTTTTTCCTTCCCCCAAGCCTTTTGGAATTTATCATTCCCAGAATGCTCCTGTGTTCTGTGAGTAATAAATCTTCCTGGTGTTTTGTGATTTGCAGTTCAGAGGACAAATTATTCAAACATCTTATTACTGTTTCATTAAACCCCTTTTTATATGCTGTATCACAAAGGTATTTTGAATTCTAATAGACATTGGTGCTTTATTGTATTCATGCTTTATAATATTCATGTTGTTTAAATGTTTCGCCTCTCCTTTTGCTTTTCATTTCTCTCTTATCTGAGAGATATGATATCCTACAATTTTTTATTTCTGATTATTTGGAAATCAACACATAATTCATATGGCTCAATTGCTGTCATTGATATACTCAAATTACAGTTATGGCTATTAAAGGAAATTATTAAGAACTCAATGCCTTGAATTTCAGTGACAGTCTGCTGCCTTATCATCCTTTTGAAACCCCAGTACAAAAATTTTAGGTGATTATCTTTTAATTGTACATGTGAATGAGTTGGAGGAAGGATGAACCGAGCAGAGGCAAAGCTTCTGAGTAATCAAAGAAGTTTTAATGTACTTTAAACTGGCGAAAATGTTAGTGGTCTTTTTTTGGAATGTGCAGTGCTCTATTTCTGTGGCTGTGGGCTGGAAACAGATTGGATGTCAGACTGATTGTCAGCATTTGTGTTCACGGCTTTTACGTGTGGGTGGTTTCTCCACTAAAGAATTCTGCATTTATTGTAAAAACTAGTAAGGTAATTTTCCTATAGCTTGGCTAGTTATGAAAATACATAAAGTGCAATTAATGTATAACAAGGATTGGAAAATTTACCTTCTGTTTCAAAGGGAAACAAACTCCTGAAACATAATTCACTATGAGAATATTTGAACCAACAGACTGAACATAAAAATCTTTCATGTGTCCTGAAAGGATTTGATAGGATAAGTTTAAAGTAGCTTCAGATTTTGTCTTTTCTCTCTGTTGCTTCTATCACAATAAAGATTAATTACTGTATGTTTGAATAATCATCTACTGAATCAATATATGTGCATTTTTACACCTATTACGAGATGGTGGTGTGTAATCTTTGCTGGGTTTATACTTTATCGTTTTGATCTACCCTGTCATCACACTTTGGAATAGGAGTTAATTCAGTTCTGTGTTCTGGCTCCCTGGAACATCGTGAGCATGTCATTTCCCACTTCTCTAAGAGAGGAATTCTCCAAGTCTTTTTTGGGTCAGATGATTAAGAGTTCTGTGTGAGGAGTTCTGTGAAATCTGCTCCAGAGAAAGCAGTCCAGTTTTCCTGGCCAGCCTTGGGGTTGTGTTATTCCTACTGCTCCATCCTTGGTCATCCAAAGCCTTTTGACATGATCAGAAAAACAGCTTGTGAAATTCCTGAGCGTCACCTGAATTCCTGCCCAGAGGTGACACCAGCAAACCCCATTCCCCTGTGCCTTGGTGCCAGAAAATCCCTGACACCACAGAAACAGCCACAGCTGGATCATTTCATTTCTTCTCCATGTTGGATCACTCTTGGTTATGCAAATCTTACAACATAATTTATATTTGTGTGCCTACAAATATGCTTTAAATCAGAGCTGCTTTGCTTTGATGAGAGGCTTTTTTTGTTTGTTTGTTTGTTTTTTGTTTGTTTGTTTTGCTTAAACAGAACATGAAATCCTATTTAACTGTAGGTTTATACTACATCAACAAATGGTTATAAGGCAAAGGTTTGGTAAATTGGTACAGAGATCACCATGAAAGGAGAAAGATTTGAGCTGGAGCTGCTGATTCTCTGACATTTTGATGTCTTTGCATGTTTAGCTGCTCTGAAGCAATTTAAAAAGGTTACTACGCAAAAGGTTTGATGGCTATACTCAGAATAGTTGGCAGAACGAGAGAGCAACAGTGAGGGACAAGTGGAAAATTTCAGGGTGAATAAGTATGAAAATGTTTCAACCTTGTAGATGCAGTAAAGCCTAACAGCAGCAGCAGCATTTTTGGGTTAATGTGTAAAAAATCCCAATCACAGGAAACCCAGAAGGAGCAGCACTGCCCTGATCAAGGAGATAAGCTCAGTGATGCCTGTGTTTTAAAATTTAGATTAAAGAACAAATTGTGGTGATTATAGAAAAATCTAATTATTTTTGGTGATCATTTAATTAATGATATTAATTTCTAATGAAATATGTTCTTTTACACATTTAGTTTTATGGTGAACGTTTATATGTCTTTGTAAAGGAAGAGTACTGAAAAAAAATCTTTGAAAAGACAGTTTATGTCTTACTGTGTGAAATAACTTCCTCTGCTGTTGGCTGCTCTATGACATGGTTAATTCAGATAAACATTAAATGTGTGTAAAGATATTTTTGTCTAAATAGTACAAAACTGAGGGGTTTTTCTATGTTTCTTGGGCTCCTGCTTTTGTTTAGTTTGATGATCTAGGGAGGATAAGTTCTCTCAGCTATATCCAGCTCTGCATGAATTCAGATTGTTCATCAGATAATAGATAACAAAACAAATGTACCAAACAGTATAAAGCTGAAATGACAAAAAATGTAGTTGAAATTGAGAGAAATATAGAGACAGGGCAAAATATGAACTAATAAATCCTGCATGAAAGCATCTAAATACTTAATATTATTTGTGTAAAGCTTTTGTTTTGCTATGAAAGACCTGAAATATAATAGCTCTTCGGTCTGTCTAGAATATAAATAATGTGATGACAGCATCATTCTGAAGTTCATGCATGTTTTTAAAGTGATTTAATGTTCTCCTATAGTTCTCAATTTTATCCAGATGCCTTATTCAGTCACACCAAAAGCACATTACTGAACATTTTATTTATCATTCTGTGAAGCTTAATTCACTTGCAAGTCAGAACTGCAGTTTTCAGCTGAGCTGCATTTCACACCTGTTTGGAGAAAGAAAAAGATTGAGGTGATTTTATGGTTCAGTCTGAGATTTCTGAGGATGCTTTTCTTGAAACAGACTCAACAGAGTAGCAGGCTTCTGCCACAAATCCTGCATGCCATGTGCAATTCATGATTAATTTTTCCTTTATCAACTGGATTTTAGTATACCCACTTCTCTGATCTATAATTTCAAGAGAATTTACTCCTAAATTTTATTCATCTAAGCAAAATCTGAAAATTACCTCCGAATTTCTAATGGCTCTGTAAGTTTTGTGTTTAAGAGCAATTATCTATGATTTGCAAATTTTTTTCTCTTTACATTCATTGACATGAAGGATTCTTTGAGGAATTCAGTAGGTGGGACACTTAGATGACATAGTGAGTGTGTGGGTACTGGCTTGTGAAGAATTCTCCCACTTTCTAATCAGTTCTGGCTAAGAATGTTTTCTTAGAGGTAATTATCACAAGTAAATCCTGTCAAGGTCCTGCTTGAATAATTAAAATATATTCCTCGCAATTATTTGTTTGAAATAGGATGTTTGTGGTTTTTTCATAATTCCAGAGAATTATGACAAATCACGGGGTTAATTTTTGAAAATACAAGGGGCCCACGTTTCAGTGGTAGAAGAAATAATCCTTTAGTAAATTTTCTAGCGTTTTGAAACCTTCTACTGCTTGAAGATGAAAACAAGCAGTAAGATTACATATTTAATTGAAGGCTATCCCATTTTTGAGACCACTTGGAGATAATTGCCATTTTTTTTCTTACGATTTCCGTGCAGGATGATCAGAAGCTGTCATTGACAAACAAATCCTTTTCTCTCCAGTGCCTGTGAATGCAGGTATCAATAACAAATGCCAGCTGTTCCCAGCAGAAGCCTCAGTGGTGTGATCAGCACTGAGGGAATTGTGGTGCTGCTCGTGACCCTCGTGGTGCTTCCAGCTGGGCTCAGGGGGTCTCACCTGCTTCTTCATCCCCTTTACCCTATAAAGAATATTCTTGTCATTCCTTTGCAAAGAGTCACTTAAAAACAAATTTTAAGCGCGTTATAAATGATGGGTTTTGTCCTTTCTTCAGCTCCTTGTGTCCCTCCAGTTTCACAGTAAATTAGGCAGCTTAAAAAAACATGATTTCCATGTGCAATTAATGTGAGATTGTATCTCATCTCACTGCTTTCCTTCTCACAATCATTACCAAGGGTTAGAAGGCCCAGCTTTTCATAACATGCTGCAGAAATCAATATTTCACAGCTTACTTTTGGAAAGAAACTATCATTTTGTTTTGTCAGAATTCACATTTCTGGTGAGGGTAATGTGGCTTGCTTCACATAGCTGCCATTTGGAATGTTTTTCCTACTTCTTAAATATTAATATCAAATCCAATCCATGTATCTTGCTCCTATATTGTTTGTTTGAATGTCATTTATACTCAAGAAATTTTTTTTAAGATTTTGACAGTTTATTGGTAAGGATCTATTAATAGAAGATGACCATTTGGAATGTGCTGTACAAAATCAACTCAAGTTGCAAGCACTCACATGGAATTCAGTTTGAATTTTTCATTTCTTTTTTCTTCAGCCTCTTTGTATGTCAAGGGAAAAAATGTTGTAGCCAGTTCTGAAATAGTGTGCCACATACACATAAAAATATATCATAATTGGCATAACTGCAATTTAGTTGTAAGGATAAAATTCCTATTAGGCATCTACATATCATATTAGCCAAACAGTATCCATCCTGCAGTATATTATTTTGGTAACACGATAGCTGGGTTTGAAATGGAATCCAAAGGTCAGAGTTGGCAGCAGAATGGGAATTAGGTAATCACATTTTCCTTCCTGCCACTGACCTCATCCCTCTCCAGTCCCCACTACAACTGCCTGTGTTGTAGCAAGTGTGGAAACCCTGCTCAAATTTGTTTGTGCTACTTAATTTTTTAAACTTCCACTGAAGAAAGTTTGCAGTGTTCATGTCAGATTTTTTTTTTTTTTTTTTTGTGGGGGTGGCACTAAACCAATCAAGCATCTAATTACTTGGGATCAGTAAATTTGTTGCATTAAATATCTCTGTAATTTTCATTTTTCAGATGGTGTCTCTCATTATTTAAATTATATTAGCAAATACTACATTTACAATAACAACAGATATAGACAATAATAAATTAAAATGTTCATCCCTCACAAAAGCCCAGTATTCCCTGAACTGCACTTTGTCACTGCCAGTAGAAAACCTGTGCTTGTAAACTTGCTTTCAGAAAGTCATTTTTTAACAATAAAGCTGCACAGAAATTATGTGTAAGTTTGAGGACTTCAGCGCTTGAATTTTTCTTGTTCTGAAATACAGAAATTCCTAAATTTAAACTGCTGGTTTTTTCCAGGCATTTGATGTGGACAGTTATTGGCACATAAATTAAAATTACATGGGACAGAAGTGAAGCTGGGTTTAGTTTGACTAAAGAGATGCAGACGCCAGCATTCACTTATGGTAGCCCCTTCCAGAGAAACACAGAATCACTGGGTTGGAAGAGACCTCCAAGATCGAGTCCAGCCCCAACCTCTCATCCAAACCCTGGCACCCAGTGCCACATCCAGGCTTTGTTAAACACACCCGGGGATGGTGACTCCACCACCTCCCTGGGCAGCCGTTCCAGAACTTTATCGCTCTTTCCATGAAAAACTTTTTCCAAACATCCAACCTATATTTCCCTTGGCACAGCTTGAGGCTGTGTGCTCTGGTTGTGTCAGTTCCTGGAGAAAGAGCCCAGCCCCAGCTGAGCACAGGCACCTTTCAGGAGCTGTGCAGAGTGATGGGGGCACCCCTGAGTCTCCTTTTCTCCAGGCTGAGCACCCCCAGCTCCCTCAGGGGTTCCTCACAGGGTTTGTGTCCCCAGCCCCTCTCCAGCCTCGTTGTCCCCTCTGGATGTGCTCAGTGTCCCAAGGTCCTTCCCAACCTGAGGGGCCAGAGCTGGGCACAGCACTCAGGGGTGCCCTCAGCAGTGCCCAGTGCAGGGGCAGAATGCCCTCCCTGCTCCTGCTGGCCTCACCATTCCTGATCCAGGCCAGGAACCATTGGCCTTCTTGGCCACCAGGCCACACTGCTGGCTCATGGTCAGTCTCTGTCCATCAGGTTCCTTTGTGCCTGGGCACTGTCCAGCCACACCATCCCCAGCCCAGAGCATTGCAGGGGTTATTGTGGCCAAAATGCAGGACTTGGCACATGGATTTATGAGATGCTGGCTCCTCTGACTCACAAACCCAAGCGAATCCCACATTTGGACACATTGAGGTGTGATAAGCACTGACAAGGGAGAGGCATCAGCCCCTGACCCCACAGCTGGACAGGGCTGAGCTGGGATAGTGCAGCTGATTTTCACACCATCCCAACAGGGAGGGATTTGCAACACTTTAATAGGTAGTGTCACAAGATGTGAGATTCATCCTCAAAGTTAAATTTATAAATTTAAATTCTTTGGAATTCAATGCTTGAGTTTAGACCATTTCTTTGTACTTCTCAAAATGCATGAAAGGCAGTATTCTAAAGAGATTCTAGCAGTCTTTGATAGGTCACCAGAGAAAATGGGATATTTTTCAAGAACGTGACTTTGGCCCATTCAAGTCAGTTGGAATACCTGTTCAAATTTGACCAGCAACTATTAAATAACTCCCAGAAATTAATGGGTTGAAATCTCATGATTTTGCCTCTTCTGATCATATCTCCCATCCCAGTGTAGATGGGGGTGTGTGTGCAGGTCCTGCAGGAGCAGCTGATTGTTCTGACCCTGGCTCACAATTCCAAGGTTTTGTTGGAGCAGGCATGAATGCTGGAGAACAAAAAACAATGAATGAAAAGAAAAGAACCAAAGATTTTCTTATTTTGTGGTTCAGTCATTCCAGTGTTGTTTTGGCTGTGCATAATCTCAGCTGACTGAGGGAGGGTGAGGGTATGAAAAATGTATGGAATAAAACAGTCAAGATGTTTAAATTCTAATTATACAGATAAACTTAGTTCTGGTGTTTTGTAAGCTTTATTATTTAGTTTACAGTCCTAGTAAAGTATGTAATTTACTTTTGTCATTATTGGTATATAAAATCATTTAGTGGTAGGTAATATGAAAAGAATAAAAAAAAAAACCTACAAGTTTCTCCAGTAATCAGGACTGTGTACAACTCCATTTAGTTGATCAGATTTTTTGCTTTCAGCTTGCAAGTAACTGAGATCTAGAGCAACCTCAGAACTGAGCAAATTCTTCTTTGTGCGTAGTATTTTTCAGTAATTTTAAAGTAAATGCTGGGAAAACCTATTGACTCAGATTTCTGTGTAAAGTATTAGCATTTGCAGTTTGTCTATGACTTCAGGGGTATAAGTTTTCTTTGTAAGAATATCATTTGCAATTACAGAGGCCATAGGGTGGGTTTTGCTGGATTGTTTTATCTGTTAGTAATACATCTCATAATTCCCTAACTAACAATGATTTTTCTTAAGCACTCCTTAAAATTTCTGTAAAGAACCTGATACTCATCAACAGGATTAAAATGACTGATGAATTATGCAGCAAGGCTGTCTGCTCCTTGACTAAGTATTTTATGGCAATTGAATCACTTTGGCAAGATTTAGGTAAATAAGATTGTTAAAGTTTGCTTGTTTCAGATGTATTTCTTTCCATACTATTTCAGACTTGAAACTCACATTGACTTTTCAGCACTAGGTGCTGAAATATTTAAATAAGAATGAGGACTACATGAAAGCACAGCTTAAGAGAAATTTTTTGAGGATCAGTGGTGTGTATCAGGTGTGATTATCCACTCCCAGAACTGCCCTTTTAGTGTTGTTTTATTGCAGAAAATGATAAAACTAGATACAATGATGAAGTTACAATGTAGTTTAACTTGAAATGCATCACTAAATCCTTGAGAAAAATGTTCCTGCTGCCTTCTCTGCAGCACTGCAGTGTTCTGTGTTCAGAGCCCAGGGCTGCACTCACCGAGTGCTCAGGCTTCCAGCAGGTCCATGAGTTTGGCTCAAGGTAAATTGAGGATGAAACAATGCTACAGATATTTTACTGGTTGTTATTTGTAGTCTAGCTGCTGGTTAAGTTAGGCTGGCATTTGGTTTTTTGCTGTTTTGCTTTATCTGTGGGATCCGAAGTTGCCCTGTCTGGAGATTACTGGTGAGTTCTTGCCTTTAATTTTGCTCCTATTATTCTAGTGAAGACAGTTCCAAGATTTAATATTTTAAATTGTTGATAGGTAAGACTGTAACACCCCAGAAATGTTTCTTATCAGAATTAGGGAATGTAGTTTTGGTTACAATAATACTGGCTTCAAGTAAAAGATCCAATGGTAAAATGGCATCTATAATGCATATAGTGTAGCTGTACCTTAGCAAGGGTTGGCATTGTGTCTGGAGCAGGAATGGATTTATGTGCACAGGGAGGGAAGGTCTGTGGCTTTGGGGCTCCCTTTCAGTAACGGGGAGGCACCAAATGAGATGTGCAATTAGTGGTGGAACCCTTTGTGTGTCGGTGGGGTGGCTTGTGCAGGCTGAGGCCTGATGGTGGCACCTGCTGATGGCACCTGCTGGCTGTTGGGTGGCCTGGCTGGAATTCCCAGCTGATCCCAATTAGTGCCCTGCAGCAGAGCAATCTCCATCACCACTTGCACCTGTGGTGGGAGGGGCCCTGCTGGGGCACCTGGTGGGCCAGAGCTGATGAAAGGTTTGGGAGAGGGAGGACTTGCACTGTGCTGAGTGCAGCTGCATGGAGCAACAGGTATGGGAGCATTTGGTGTGAATAATTTTGCATTTTACCTGGTTTTAAATGTTGATTTTATCTCTGTAATTATGCACAGGACTTTTACAGAATTGTGGTTTTTATTTATATGGGTGTTTTATGGATATAGATATATTTTCCTGAACTATAAGGAAAGTAAGTTACTTTTAAAGTCTTGGCTTTCTATTGTTTCAAACAACCACTACAAAAACATGGTGCTTGAAGCTTCTTGGTTCTCTGTCTCTTAATTTAAATACACTATTTGCAAATTAATAATTTTATCTGTTTTATGTACTTTTTATGCATTTTTGAGCAGAAATTAAGCATAAGTTTTGGAGAGATGCTATTTGTAGAAGCATATTCAGGCTCTGGCTGAAGAGGAGGGCAATGCTTCCCCTTGCTAGCTTTAACTGACCTGTTTGGCCTAATATGAGGAATATTTCTCCTCCTTTTGTGCTTCTGGGATCTCCATGGAGGAGCCTTTCCCAGAGGAGAAGTTGGGTTTGGCGGGTGAAGCTACAAAATGTGAGGTTGGAGAGTTAAGTCAGGCCCAAATGGGTTCTCTGTGCACAGGATCAATTAGAAACCACTGTGGGAAGGACTGGGAGCCACAGGAAAATAATCTGTAGGGTTCCATATTGTGTGAGAGAGTTCATCCAGCCCCATGTGTTCAGGCACTTTATTGATATGTGTTCTCTGACCTCACTGATATTCTCTGACTCCAAAAACTGAATTTCATGTATCATTCAGGTTTGCAGAAAAGGCCATTTTCACATAAATGCAATTCTTTAAAATCCACCTTCTAGGTATTTTTTTTTAATTTTTTTTAAGTGTTTGTATTATTTTATGAAGTTTTAATTAATAACTAACACTATTTATATTAAAATAAATCGTATTGTACGAGTATCTTACTGAGAGATGACAAAGCAAGGTACAATTTCCTCACAAAATATAACAGCTATTATAACAGAGAGGATCCAGTCTCAATTTTTTTATGGTCAAAATTAAGCCAAAACCAAATGACTTTGCTTTGTGTCTTTAAGATTTATATTTTAATCTGAGAGTCTTTGGAGGCATTCCATAAATAGAAGTCAGAAACTGCAAAACCATGCAGACGCACTAATAACGAGTTAAATTTGAAGAGTAATTAATTTTCAAATTTCTATGACAATTTCTTTAATTTCAATACTTGTAGTAATTTTTGTTTAATTATGGTGTTAACATTTTGATGTTGCTGAATTTTCTTGAAATGATTTTAAATTTCATGAATAAATTCTAAATCTTAAAGGAATAGAAGAAACCATAGTCCTAGCTGGAGAACGAGTTTTGGTAATGTAAGGAGAGCAAAGAGGAAGAGTTATTTATGTGCATAAAAACATTTTAAAGAGAATTTTGCTAATTTTTTTTTCTCCTCTTCAAAGTACATGAATATGAATAGGAGAATTTTTGTGAGTATGGAGTGAAAGGGAAAAGGGGGGAACTGGTCTCTCTGATGCTTTGTTACTTGGAATTTGAGGCAAAGCTTCTCTCTTTTAAAGAACCCCACGAGAAAATCCTTTAAGGCTGGCATAAGCACAGCTGGAATAAATAAGCTTTAAGGCTTTCTCTCTGTTTGTGAGGGGTTTTGTGCTTGTCACGGCCGGGAGATCCTTGGGCGTCAGAGGGGAGCTGGCTGGTGTGCCAGCGCTGCCGGTTGTGCTGGTGCTCACGCTGAGGAGCACCTGCTCCTCCCCAGGGTGCCCAGCCTATTTCTGCTGCAAACCACTCAGCTCCACGTTTCCTGCCTTCCACATGCAGCAAGTGCTGAGCTCTGTTCCTGGAAATCTCTCTGCAAGGGAGGTGAAGGTCCCATCCAGGGTGAAATGTTGTTTGGTGCTTGAGTAAAGGAGTCTGGCCCTAGATTTGTGACATAGAACACTGAGAGAGGTCTCAAACTAAAGCACGTCAGGTAATCTGTGTGTAATTGTCCAGCAGGATCAGATCTTAATGCTGAGTCTTGGATGGTCTGAATCCTGGAGGATGAGGCACTTGAACTTTGCTGAAATAATGACAAAAAGCAGCAGAAGGGAGCAGGAGAGTGAATTCAGAGTTTCCAGTGTGAGTTTTGTTGCATTAAGAAAGTTTAGAAAGGAAGGAATTGCAGGTAGGAGAGAAGAAGGATGGCCACCACAGCAAGGGAGAGCTGATTAGTGTTGATGAAAGTGGCTTTGAGAAAATATTGTGGATGAATTTTCGCACTCTAGTTAGTAGCTGAGGGGAAGAAAAAGACTCAGTGGTGTGGAGTGTGACACCTTATCAATTGAAGTAGGAAAAGATGAAGAAAAAAAAGACCAATTAGAGTGTGAAGAGAGGAGGAGGGAGCTGATGCTGGACTCATGAACAGAAAGAGGTTACACTAATGAAACAACTGGAAATGTAATATGGAAAGGACAGGATCCCTGGACAATTGAGGGGAAAATGCAATTAGGAAAAAAAGCAAACTGCTTCATTGAAAATTGGTGTATAAACCAGAAGAAAGGAAAGGAGCCAATATTGACTCTGTGTATAAAATTGGACTTTCTCACATGGTACTTCTGTCCCTATCTCAAACTAAACAACTCTTTTTAGGCAGCTTTGTATCAATTTAATATACAAAACTCCTTCCATGCCTAAGCTTGTAATTCTGTAGGTTAGAGAGCCCAAAATTCCTAAGGGGAGGGAGGGGAAACAACAAAAAAACTACCAAAACCAAGCTTTTCCTTCTAGATTCTGGCACAGGAATGAGACTAGCTTGTGGCATCAGGGATCTTTCTTCTGGAATGGGATTGTGGAGAGTGTGTAGGTGCCTACCTTGGGAAGCCTTGGTAGTGCTTCAGTATAAACTGAAGCTTAAAGCTACAAACTCCTCAATTTTATTTCTCCTGAGTCATATCTTTATCTCTTGGGGTGAAGCTGGGTATTTAACTAGAACCTGTCAGGCTTGGTCATAAGAGGGAGTTTTAACTAAAAATTCAGTTTTAAAGCTAAAAGAAAAACTAGAGATGGAATCATTGTGCTAAATTTAGAAGTGACTTAGCCCATGTTATGGGGCAGGACCAAAATGATGAGGAATATTTTCAGCAAAGGAGGAGGAAGTAGAGACAGGGAGGATTTCTTGGTGCCATACATGAGCATGTTACTATCTGTTCTGGTATACATTAAATGAGTCCGGCACTGAGGACTAAGTGTGGTGGACTTGGATTTAGAATATGTGAGGGGATGTCCAGAGTGGACAGAATTATAAAAGAAGTAGTTTCACTGTGGAAGGAAGCTGTGGTGATGTCCAGTTAATTTAATTCCTACAGGAAAAAGAGGCAAACTTTACATAATAGCATAACTAATCTATCACTTATTCTCCTTCTGAGATTTGACATCCTTTTAATTTTTAAGAGATTAATAATATTTCATAAAAAGAACTTCTTGCTCAAGATGTGTTTATGCTGCCCTACTGTGTATTCTTACAATTAAATTTGATGCTACTTTGGTTATTTTACTTTTTATTACAATTACATGGAAACAAGCTCTAAAGTTATGTTTTCCTGCAGCTTATTTTGTCTTCAAAGTTATATTCTTTCCTTTTGAGTTTATAACAGCAGCAAAGTGTGAGATGTGGTGGTACAAATTAAGGAGGGAAAAAAAAACAAACCCAAAACAAATAGGGCAAACTTCTGTGGATTAATGAATTTGTGTAAAAATTTCAGTTGAAAATAAGTGTTATATATGTAGTACTGTGAGTAACTTGTGTCTATATAAAATAAAAAAAATTGTATAAAAGCAAATTTAAGTGAAACATGCACAGTATGCCTTTACTATCAAATACTCTCTCTTTCTCCTGTCTGATACTTGACAAACTGCCACAAGTGGCAGCAGGGAAAAGTAGGCTTTGTCACTTCAGGTCCAGCTGTACACTTCTGAGTAGTTTGTAGCCCTCCCATTCTATGGACTGAACATAAAGTGTACACAATTTTCTGTGGTTAATATTCCTTAATTTTTAGATTAATTTTTAAAAAATTGTGAATTTTTGTTTCATCAAGCTAATTTTCTAAAGATAATTTTGTCATGTCTTCTTATCTGGAATTGTGGAAAAACCTTATAGGGCAAGACTACACATTTTCCTAATGGAAAAACCATTATAGGGCGAGGCACACTAGTTGTCTTTCTAAGATTGTGATATAAAGAATAACCTAAATGCTAATTATTGAGCTGCACACCTGTGTTCAGGGGGTCCTTTTGTGATGCAGGCTTGTTCCAATGCGTCAGACCTAAAGAATTGCTTTAAGTAGCTGTTTGTAGAAATGGGTTTGGTGTTGTGACCGTAATGCATGGCTGGTGTGAGCACCCTGAGCTTCCTAAATGAAATGTCGTGGTGTCTGCACTACCTTTGTGCTGAGGGAGGTGACAGTGGGACTGACAGAGGATTTTTGCTGCACCAATTTCTGTTTCTTCTTGGGTCTGCCTATGTCACTGATTCCCGAGTTTGGAGTTAACACTTGAGATAAAGCTATTTGGGTATTTTTTTGTTTATTTTCCTGACTATGGAATGGCACATCATCTTAAACTTTGCTAGAACAGAGCTGCTGCACTCATTGTTCTTGTTCTGCCCAGCGCAGCCCTTCCTCATCCTGCCCGTGGTTCCTGTGCCACCAGCGCATCCCCAGCCCCTTTTCTCTTGAGGCACCAGCCACGCTGGCTTTGCTCTGTCTGCCCACCGAGTCTCGGTGCCGATGGAGCACAAAAAGCGGCCGGGAAGGCGGAGAAGGGAGCAGGGACCGTGGGGATGGATGCGGGAGAGCTCGGGGCGCTCGGGATGGGAGAGCTCGGGATGGCGCTGCTGGGGCCGGGGCAGCGCTGTCCGCAGGGAATGCCGGCTGTGTCCGGGCCCGCTCCGTGTCCCCTGGAATGTTCCGTGTCCCCTGGAAGGAATGAGCCGTGTCTCCGCTAGATGGAGCGCCCGGAACGGCGGAGCGGGAGCGCAGCGGGAGCGCTCCCGGCCCCGCTCCGCACGCACCCGAACCGCCCGCGGGGCTTAAACCGGCCTGGTGTGCATCCCCCAGGTTCCCCACAGGATACCCACACCGGCCTGGTGTGCATCCCCCAGGTTCCCCACAGGATACCCACACCGGCCTGGTGTGCATCCCCCAGGTTCCCCACAGGATACCCACACCAGCCTTGTTTCCATCCCCCAGGTTCCCTAGGGATGCCCACACCGGCCTTGTTTGTATCCCCCAGAATACCCACACCGGCCTGGTTTGCATCCCCCAGGTTCCCTATGGGATACCCACACCGGCCTTGTTTGCATCCCCCAGGTTCCCTACAGGATACCCCAAAACAAGGATATCACCTCCAAAGCAGTGAGATCACTCCTGCCAAGGAACGCACGCCCCTAACTCTCTAAATGCTGAATATTTTATTTTCTTGCCTTTCCCTCTTGGTGGAAATAAGGGCTCCTGGCTGCTTCTGTTGTGAAAAATTCTGAGTTAATGCTGAGTGTTTGTGTGTTGAGTGGTGGTGAAAAGGTTAACTCTGTGCGACAGGGTTTGGAGATACTGCGTGTGAAGTACTGGAGAAGTCAATGGATGTAACACGGTGCTTAATAGAAACAGAAAATTAGTGATTCTTGCTTGCCTGAGGTAAGCATGAGCCTCTGTAATGTCCTGATCTTTGTGCAAAAAAACTACTTACTGAAGGAGAGATAAACCTGATATTAGAAATAGGGACAGTCATAATAGGAAAATACCACTGGAAGGATGAGATGTTGCCTTTTAGTTTACAAGAACAGAGGAAAGCCCTATTTAATATTTTTTACAGTACAGAATATTAAAAAATTCTGTTGTTTCCTCACTTTAAAAAAAATACATTATATCTACTGCAAAATCGAATACTATGTGAAATACAGGCAGAAATAGTGATAATTGATAGTAATTCATCAAAATATTTTCCTGATCTATTCAATTTTATAATATGCTGCTTTTCCTGGTTTCAAGTCCAGGGAGCTATTTTTTCATGTGGTGTTAGATAAAGAGAATTTAGAGAAAGGACTGCTCTACTATTAGTTTCTATGCCACATGTCTGAATTATTTTTGTACCATACCAACCACTTTATAAAGTTGAGAAGAAACTACCTTCTTCACATGGAGCATTTAATATGCAGTAGTGATTTATTTTTTCTGATGCTTGATCCTCTATGTGTGAACTTCCTAATGTAGGCTACTACTGAGATGAGTTTGAGGTGTGAGATGATGTGTGGTGGTGCAGGTGATGTCTTTCAGAGCCGTCCTTTACTTGTTGGAAATGCCTTGAATGTCAGACACTCTGCTGTGGTAATTCCAAAGGTTGACTTCTAGGTCAAAAGTTTGGAAATGCAAAATTTGAACTTAAGTTTGAGGTTGACTACCAGGTCACAACAACGGAGTGGTTGATTTTAAATAGAAAGTGTTACATTAAACAAACAGATGCATTGCAAATACCAGTGGGTTTGGATTTGTAAGTCAGCTGTGTTGAGAAGTGTTGTTGGTCCTTTTTGCAGAATTTCTCTGTTTCATGTTTTTATTTGCATGTTCAAGTTTGGTCCAGGCTTTGCTGGTGGCATTTTTCAAATGGTGTTCTCAGAGACTGTGGGGAGAAGGTGTCTGCCTGCAAGTTCTCTGCCTGTGCCATAAACCATGGCATGGGCAGCCCAAAGAGGCTGGAGGAGGGAGTGTTGCCTCTCCTGGTGGTGCAGTAGTCGTTGCATTTCAGATGCATCCATTATTAGCGTGGAAGAAGGTTTTATCTCATAGAGTATTTCTAGGAACTCCCAGAGAGGCTGCAGGAGGGAGTGTTGCCTCTCCTGGTGGTGCAGTAGTTGTTGCATTTATGTCCAATATTAGTGTGGAAGAAGGTTTTATCTCCTAGAATGTTTCTAGGAACTCCCACAAAGGCTGATGTGGGCAGTGTAGATGGTTGGCCTCTTTTTTTTTTTGTTTGTTTGTTTTAATTGTAAAATGTTGATATTTGTTGTTAATCGATAGGTACTTGATAATATCAGCAGCTGAGTGTGGGGTGAGTTCAGTTCCTGCCCCAAGAGGGCTGAGTGAAGGTGGGAAATGTCACGTGCGGGAGGAGAGGTGGCCTTGGCAATTGCCCACTCTGGTTGTGGCAGAGTGAAGGCAAAATGGAGCTGTTGACCATTTGCAGATGAGATGTCTCTGGGGTCTGTGCTGCTCTGTGGAATGCATGGTGGTGCTGCAGGGACCCTGTCCCTGTGCAGGGCCAGGGAAGGTCAGGCTGTGCACAGGCATTGCTGTCCCCTGGCACAGCTGTGGTGGCACTTAGGGTATATATAGCCATAACTGGGACTGTGGGGTGATTAATGGGCTGGGTTAGGGACAAAAGTGTGTGTAAACAAGGAAATGGCTTTAAAGAAGAGACATTGATTTTATACTTATAAAAATAAAACACACTTTGTTACCTTTTTTCCTCTTTAGACATAATGACAAGTTATCCTTGGAAGGGATGAAAATTGGTAATGACTTTCCCCTGCATTTCTTGAAGGAGCATATATCAGGCTAAAGAATTGTGTTTCTTTTTTAGGTCTCTTACACTACTGAATTATGTATGTTTATTGTTTCTCTGTGTACAGATGATTTGGATAGTTAAGATATTGCTGTTCTTGTTTTAACAACATAATTATGTAAATGTCAGGAATTCATGGTATTTGTGAGTCATGTTTTTCTGACTTTGAATTGGGTGAAAATTAAGGATAAAAGGCCAATGAGAAATTCACTTCTACAATGACTGTTAGCTACATTGACAGTGCTAAATTCTCTTGAAGTAATTGTTCAACACACTGCTTTTAAGAATTTAATCTGTTTTATGGATGTCCTTTTAGCTGTAAAATAGTGCAGTAGACAGAAGAAGCTTTGCTTGACCATCACCATGTTCCAGAACCTCACTTTGGGAAATTGGATAGGCTTTTATAGTTCCAAACTGTTTGGCTAGGAAGCATGCTGCCTTTGATTCTGACATAATGTAGAAGGAGTTGGTTACCTTACATAACGTATTTGTTTTTCATTTAACATGCTGATAAGGTCTCATTAAAGCGCCATGTATTATTTATGGTATTTCATATGAAACTGAACTGAGGAAAAACTTCTCTCAGCTTAGGGCATTTGCAGAATAACAGCCTTTCTGGGCTAGAAAAAAATAAAAAGGAATGAAGAAAAGCATGACATACTCCTGTCAGAACAGGAAACTGCTTAAGGCACAGAGAAAGAATGAAAAAAGGAGAAAGGGCACAGAGAGGGTTCATTTCTGCTCCTCCTCACTCGCTCTTGCTCTGTGGCATGAGAGGTGTTTTGGTTGGTGGTTTGGGGTTTCTGTTTGGTTTTTTGGGTGATTTTTTTTTTTTTTTTTTTTTTGTGAGGAAATAATCTGGGCTGTTTTAATAGATGAGTCCATGATAAACTGCAAAAAGCATGGATGTTTCCTAAGCCAAATCCAATTCCTTTATTGTAAGTTTGTGCATGACTGTTTTGGTGTTGATTACCGAGTTATGAGTACCTTGGTTTTGTTGCATTGACTGCTTTTGAGAAAGAAAATGACATAATAACTGATCCTGCTGGAAAATACTCAGTTTTGCATGAAGAAGACTTAGTGGATCTAAATCAGTCTCTGAGGCTTGTGTGGGTGCAGGTATGTGTGCACATGTAGAATGAAAAAGAAATGATTTTTTTTTAATGTAGCACCTGAGTTGCAGTGACGTGTTCTGATTCTGTTTCCAGTTAAGCGGGGACTATTATTTGTTTTTAAGGGTAGATGTTATATCAAACCAGTTATGCTGTTGATGAAATAGACTTTTCTTGTATGTGGGTTATTTGCTTATTGTTGTTAGCATTAAACTCTTGGTCTCAGATGTGTTTTTGTGGGAATTATGTATCCTATAAAAGAGGTGATTTTCAAATCTTCTTCAGAGTCCTTTTAAAAGAAGGAACCCCTTCAAAACCTTAGGTGGTTCTTTGAGGTTTGACCTTCTTTCCTGAAGAATTAATATTTAATTCATTTGTCAAATTCTAATTAAAAATAGTAATATCTTCTGTTATACTTGAGTTGTATCTTTGGAAAAAAAGATCTGTAATATAGGACCTCAAGGACAAGCTGTAGTATAAATTATTTGATTTGCAGGTCACATCCTACTTTATTACATAAAGACTAACTAGATCTACTAATGAATAATTATTACTCCATAAAATAAAGGGGGGGGGGGTGAATAAAAAGCTGGCAAGAGTGGAATACTAATTTTGAGGTATTGTTCTCAAAGTAGAAAGTAAACATTAAATTCTGAAAATTGCAAATGTAATTTTTCCATGTAACCTGATAGGGCACTCCTTGATAATAGATTGACTAGCTGTCAAATAAATTTGTAATTTTAGATGAGATGGGCTTTATACCAGTTTTAAGATACAGTCTTTCTCCAAGTGTGCTCCCCTCCCCCTGTAAGGTAGACACAGTATGCCATAGAATCCTGTTTCATTCCCAGTGTTTCTGCTGCAGTGGTTACACAGCTCCTGCACAGTTTCACTGTAATGCTTTCATAGGCTTCTTTGGGAAGCTGGATAGCGAATGAAATGTAGATATAAAATTAATTTGTGCTTTAAAAAAAGCTCATTTGCTGATAGGGCTGTGTATTTGTCGGAATCCTCTTGACTAGCCAAGATTCTTTCCCTTTCCCACTTTTGTGCTTCACACTTGTGTTCTTAGAAGGGGAAAGCCCTTCTCCAGTCAGGTGTGAGTCCTGGGAGGGGGGAAGGGTGTGAGTGTGTCTGTGTGCGTGCAGAATCATAACAGGCATTCAGTCCCAGCTGGGCAATGACACTAATTGCCCAGATCTCATGGATGCCTGCGATGCAGCGCGCTCACTTTCTCTCCTTTCCTATCCTCTCCAGGGATTTTTAAAATGCAGTATTTGAATTTTGGTGAGTGGTAAAGACCCTGCCCTAGGACCCATTTGACAAATGAGAAGCTGTGCAGCATCAGCACCAGCCGACTGAGCCTCACTGAGTCTCTCTCTCTCTGCTAGTCAGCAGCTACTGTTGTGAGACAAGCTTCAGCTCTCTGTCATTGAGGAAGTTCCATTTGCTCATCAATAGGCTGCAGGCTGTGTCTTCTTTTTTTCCTCTCAGTTAAAAATTCGTAGTTTAAACCTACCAAGTTGCCTTAGCTGACAAACGAATGTAGGGGCTTAGCGCTGGGGAGAGGAAAGGCAGCCGAGAAACCCCGTCTCTTATTTAAATAATCAAAAGGGAGAGGAGAAAAAAAAAATAACAACCAGCCCATAGTGACAAGATAGGGCAAACGTGCTTGCATGCAAGCCCCCTCACTTGTTCTACGTAGACTTCAGAGCAACACCATGCAGCATCCCCTTACGGGTGCAACCTGCGTGGCACTGCCGAATGTGGGCATGTGTCCCCAGCTCTCCTGTGCCTTGACTTTTATGTACTTACAGCAGGTAAGTTTGCTTAACTTTTCCTTTTCCTCGCAGTGCTTGCTTTGTCAGCGCCGTTCGGGGGATTTGCAGGCGGGGAGGTATTTTTTGTGTGAATAGACTGTATAAATGTCTCCCACCGTGTGCAGCGAGTGTTGTGCCTGCACTTAAAGAATGTGAGAGTGAGTAGAAAATATGTTTTAACAGAGCATCGAGCCTTCGCATATCTTTTGGTATTTTGCTGTGGGTTTATTTTATTTTTTTTTTTTGCAGTGTCTCTGTTGGTGATGTTTGTAGATATTTAACACAGTACTGTGCCTGCGTTTCTCGTGGATGCTCTAGCAGAGTTTCAGCCATAAAGGACTGCTCTTTATTCACTTGCAGACATAAATTATACTTCTAATGTAAATGTGCCCAATGGCAATTTTGTTTAAGCCTTCTTTGAAGACAGGAATTTTAAGTCTGTGTTAAAGCATGCTGCTGATTAAAGCCAAGCTGATTTTTAGTTCACAGGGAAAAGGATGATTTATAAAGATATATCTGTGCAGAACACTTCTATCGCTGAAGTATATTGGACAGGACTTAAAAAAAATGTTTGGGTATCAGCAAAACAATACCAATTTCTAGTCAATTTTCAATTATTAAAAAAAAAAAAAAATTCATTTTTGCTTAGAGGATTTTTTTAAAGTATTTCCTCCCACTCTCTCTTCCTAAATTATTTAATAATTGATACCCCTCTCTGCTATAGTGTGAAATAACTATAATAGCACTTTTTTTTAAACTAGTAATTTGGAATCATGTTTGTATCCTACTCTGTTTTATAACTGAATCCACCATTACAGAGTCATCTAGTAAGTGTGTAGAGCCAAGACAGAAATATGTTATCATGCAAAAATGATTAATCCTGTCTATCCTATCAGTTCTCTTGTAACTTCAGGAAGAAAAAATATTCTTGTGCCTACTGTAACAAATAGGGGCATTTCTTCCAACTTCCACTACAACAGTTTCTGTGCATATTGACTTCCCTGAAAGTCTAACTTTATTTCTGCATTCACAAAAGCCTGAAATATGTTGTACGATAATTATTTTGTTCCTAAGAAATAGATCAAATTGATTTAAAGCTTATTTTTATTTGAGGATATTTCTTTTTCTGTTGCTGCTGAAAGGAGAGAGCTCCAGTATTTTCAGAATAAAACCTTCCTGTAGGTTTCTTTTTTTTTTCTGCTGTAGTGTAGTATAAACCATTTCTGACTTCCAGCTTAGGAGTGCATAATAACAGATTCTTGCATGCGCCCTAGATTATCCATGCATGTGGGAGGGATTCATATGTCTGCAATTAAAATTTGCATCAGATAAATATGATGTGTTTAAATTTCAGTAATTTGCATGCCATAACTAAAATGTACATTCTCAGTAGTTCTGTATTCTGGGTCTGTTTTGGGAATGGCATTTTTAGATCAGCTTTAATGATCCAGTGTGACTTGTGCACTTGGTGGTTACATACAAAATGTACTCCTGTGTTTTGTTCTGGGTTTGTTGTTTTGAGTTTGTCAAAGAGCAAGTTGTGTGTTAAAGATAGGGCTTTTGAAAGGAAAAATGGGAATTCAGGTGAGAGGTCAACACGACCACACAGGGAGCTGATAAAGGATAACACAAAGATGAGGCTGGGTGCTCCAATAACCTTCCTCAGTGAGATATTGCAGTATCATTATGCAAACACATCTATGGCATGGCACTGCTTTAAGGTTTAAGAAAATGTGCAACTCTAATGAATACTTTAAAACAGGGAATTCAGCTGCCTCTGTTCCATCTGAGAGGAAGATGAGAAGTGATTGCTAATGCACTTTACAAAGCGCTATATCTAGCGGATAATTTTTAACTCTTTAAGTGGATTAACTGCTACACTGAAAGAATTTTTTTAAAGTGTTTGCTTTCTCATCTCCTTAATCCTATTGTCAGTTTAGAATCATCCAGTGTGTGCTAATCACAATTATATAAGAGGTTGAAAAGTCTGCTAAATTTGTGATGAAAACTGTGGCAGGTTCAAAAATTCTCTGCTTGTTGCTTCTTTTGATCGCTGGTTGGCATTTTAGTTATTCTGAATTCCTAGAGAGTCAGATAATCATGTTCTTAATTCACATAGGGTCTCTTATTTTATGCATTTGGTTAATTATTTCTTTAGGAACAATGCTACTTTATCTCAAAATTATCCAGGCAGAGAGGAGTGAGTTGACATCACCTGCAAAGCCAATATAACATGGTGCTGGTTTTAAACAGCAAAGGAATAAGAAGTTGGGGTTTTTTTTGAAAAGCATTAATAAACTTTTACCATGACAATCTACTTGGATTTTTTGCTACTTTTCTCCTATCAGATAGCTTAGAGCAAGCAGACAAAAATACTTGGTTTGTACATTTACTGCAAATATCAGTATTTTAGTGAAACTGTAAATGTTTTTCTCTATCAAGTTGTCTATCGATCTTAAATACAGGCAACCTAAAAGCCTTATGTGGCAACTTAATAACTAGTGAATCCCCCCTGCCTGTGCAACCTGTGACCAGCAGTAAATAGATATTGTGAAGCTATCAAGTATTTTTTTTCTCTCTAAAAATTGCACTTGAGATATGTCTGCTCACTTGCACCTCAATTAAAATGAACTCAGACATCTGTATTATAACTGAATTATAAGTCAGTTGTTAAACTTTGCTGCCTATTTAGAACTTATGAAGATAATTATTCCTTTTTTTGTGTATTTACATTGGTATTCTGTAGGTGCAAATTTTACAATTGGAGATGTGTCTTTCTTGGAAGACTGTGAAAGGCATTGCATTCTTTTCAAGATGGGGAAGCCACTCTTTGTCACTAACTATTTATTTATCCTCATAGCCACAAGGATGCTGGTTTTCTGTGGAGCTGAATGAATAATTTGGAAAATCTGTGCTTTGGTAGTCATTTAAAATTGGCCATAATTTCTTTGTGCAAGTGACATCACTTGGCCAGTTAGTTAAGGATAAACTGTTTACCACAGTGTGCTACAGAAGCACTGTACTACTTTTTCCAAGGTTAGAAACTTGAGTATTTGCTCTGATATCTTTCACTTTACACATGTGTGTAATGTTTTAAGAGCCAAGTGAGGAACTGATTTTTTCTTTAAACAATTTATGCATGGAGGATGCTTTACCTAACAATATTTTAACTCTTGAAAATAAAGTTGAAAATGAATAAAGGACAGAGGCCTAGGTCATGTTATAGATTAACTCTCAATAAGACATTGACTTCAAAAAACCAACAGCAACTCAAGAATGCTTCTGATTTAGTTGTTTGAAAAGATCTGAAATTATGTGGACATTTTCTTAATAAGATGGTTCTGATTATAGGGTTCTAACCATGGGAATCCAGAGTGACTTTTCAAAGAACATCACCCCAAAGTGGCAGCACTGAACAGAGGGAGAAATTTGAGGGCTTTGCCTTGCAAGTTTTCACTGTGTCACTGTAAGGACAGGGCCAGCTGGGAAAGTGTGGATGCTTTTGGATGAGAATTTTCCCTGGTATCAATATTTAAAGATACAGGAGAAGGGAAGATGCATTTGTAGTGCACCCTATCTTTTGGTAACGTTTCATGGGGTTAGAAACAGCTGCATGCCTGTGTTTTCTCTTCTTCTCCTTAATATGGCACATCAATGCAAAACCAAATTTCTGCCTACAAGTTTACATCAAATGGTAAACTGAAGTAATTTTTGCAACAAAATGTCGACCGCTGGTAAATTGGGATTTGGGATATATTAAAGGAGGCTTAGCTCTGTTAACTGATGTTTTCCTGTGGTCTGTTTTGCTGGTTATTCTGTTGGGGTTTTCTGAGTAAAGTGACAAAACAAACTTGTTTTGAAACATCACGGAATATTCCATGTCACGGTGTACAATGCTGCTGTCATTATTTTAAAATTGGTATTTTTTTTTTCTGTTTAATGATGATAGATGTGCTTTGTTTTAAATAGTGAAGTGGTTTGTACAAAGGGTAATTCCTCTTAAATGGAGCAATTGCTCATAGTGGACATTCACAGATCGAAAACAATTGAACTGAAACTTCAATATCAACCTTTTCTGTCTTTAACAAAGTAGTTCATGGTACAGCTCTCATATCAATGATGAAAAGAATCCACCATGAAAACAAAGCAGAAACCAACAAAACCTCCATCTCTACCTCAGCTATTCCATTACTGCTTACATGGTAAATTAGTGTAATTTTATTTGGGCCTTAAGCATTATGGCTATGGAGAAAAGCTGAATTCCCCTCTCAGTTACTTATGTCATGCTTCTGGATCTGATGATTTATAGGAGCCTGAAAGACTTTTTATCACATTGTTTCTTCATGGCTTAATGCAACGTTGATTTATTTGGTAGCAATTTCAATTGATGTAGTCAATAGTGTCAATAATGGAATAAGGATTAGAACAGATTATCTTTGTGCTAAAATTGTGTAAAAAATTGAATGGATGAGCAATTCAAACAGTTCCTGGATACAGTTTAACTTTTTTAATAGAGCAAAATCACATCAATTGCTGAATGCCACCATTGCAGTTACAGTTCTGAGTATCTAGTTTTTGCATTTTATACTTCAGTGACTCTTCAAAGGTTCAGGTATGTCAGTAGAATTCAATAACTGATGTTTTATGGTGACCCTTCTTAAACCAATCATGAGAACACTGCCTTTCTTTGCCTGGTTCTTTTACAGTACTCACTCTGTGGCTATCCTGTAAAATCAGTTAATCTGACTTGAGTTTTTGAAAATTTTAAGCATCTGTTATCTTATAAATTGGAGTCTTTGCACGATTTTGTTCCTGTCTCTGCTATTTCATGGCAATTTTCATGTGAGAACCTACAACCTCTGCTTATGACTGCATGAGTGCAAAGAAGTCCACGATACTAATGCTCACTCACCATCTGTTTTTCTTACAGCTGGGCCTTGAATAATTGTCCAGTAGCTGATGGACTGAGGATAGGCAATATTTTCAGGGTTTTCTGATTCATTTAACCAGCCTTGCTGCCCCTAGAGAAACACAGTGCTTGTTTATTCAAATGTGTAGGGTAAAAGGCTGTACTATGTCAGACAAATTATAGCGCTCTGTTACAACAAAAAAAGGAGCTGCCATGCTCCAGACCTTATCCTGTGGATGCATTTGTACCTAAGGGGGCACTGTGGCACTCCGAGGGAATTTTAGTGCATGAATGAAGCAGACCTCAAAAGGTGGGAGTGCAGCTGTTGCATCCAGGAGTGCTGCTAATGCGGATTTCAGGAGTGATGCCTTGCTGTTTATCCTGCTCGGGGTAAATAAGATCGTTTGGTATTCACCAACAAACCCGAGAGCTGACTCCACCTGTGATTGAAGCCCAATTTCCACGTTTGCATAGCTTTTGTCTCCGTTGTTTTCCAGAGGCTAATGAGAAGTGGCTCAGAGATCAAGTGCTGGAGCAGCTCTCATTCTGAGTAAGAGCTGGTTTGGGGCATTTAGCTCCAGCCTTGTCAAACAAGGTCAGTCTCTCACAAAAGGAGAGGAGGTGCTTTAGTGAAGTACTCTTCTCTTTAAATACTAGAAGAAGGGGGGAAAAAAAAGCCCCAGCCAAAAAAAGAAAACCAACTCCTAACACAAAACCTCCTCAACAAGCCAGAAGAATCTGTTGAGAAGGTGACCTGCTGCTTTGGACTATAAGAACAAGGGCAGTTGCAAAGGAGCTTCAGTGTGACAGGAGCAGGTGAATATTTTTGGCTTAGAATCATTGTTTTTTACTAAGTGACCTCTTTGAACATTTTAAAAGGCTTTTTCTGAAAAGGGGTGCCTGGATATTGTGTGTTGGGCTATTTGTAAGTTATCCCCATTCGTTGTATTTGCTGAATATGTGTATGGATGGATATTTTCTGGGGGGAAAAAAGAACAAAAAAAGGAAAGAAAAAAAAGTGTTTTATGCCAAGGAAAGTGTTTGGTGGTTATGTAAGCAGGGGTTTTTCTCAGGGCAGCCAATAGATATTTCAGTTTTAGATTTTTTTTTTTTACCATAGCCATTCAAAACTAGTCTGACCTTTTTTTGGTTTTTAATGTGTGTATTTCTGCATTGGTGAATAAGTACTATGCTCATGTTAATATTAGTCCTGCTAAAAATATTCTTGAAGTTTTTAATAGGTAGCATAAATGAAAGTGATAATAATTGTGACACTGGAATTTATCACCTTGTTTTATAGAGTTAGAATAATGTTGGTGGAAAGGAGAAGTCAACACCCTCTAAGAATCCTTCAAGCTTTCCTGCCTTTTAAAGGTGCATGTGCGATTGATTTATCAGTTTTAAAGTGTGATGTGTAGTGCAAGAGCCCTCCTGAGAACCTGCTGTCGTTTCCTTGCTGGCATTGCTCATTCCCCTCCGAGTCGCCTAGTGCGAGCACCATTGACTTCTTTTACATTTTGCTTCCCCTCCCACTCTGTCAGTGCAGCAGCCCAGTGAATTTAATTAGAGAAAATAGCATATCTAATGTCTGTGCTATCCTGGCTGGTTGTAGTTGGGCCTTTGGTCTTTTGCACTAGAGCGGGCTCCAGCTGTGGGGAGATCTCGCAGTGTTTTGATCCTGCTCTCTCTCGTTGTGTTGAACACAGGCAGAATCAAAATTAGATACTGTAGTAAGAACTGAAGTGTTCAGTGAATTATTTTTTGTTCACAGTGAGTCACTGATTTTTTACTTTTTCCTCCAGATATGGAAAGAAATTCTGTGGTACTTCAAAATTGAAATACTTAAGATGTTCAGGTACTTGTGAATAAGAATGCAAGTGCTTTCATCTTGGACCATCTTTAAATTTACCTTTTAACCCTTTATTTCAAAATGCACCAGAAATTGTTGCTCTTCCTAACTATAATATCTTGATTTTTTTTTTTGTCACTGTGCATCAATTTTATACTGTCATCTCATATTTGTTGTTTGTGTATATACTTATAGTTCTAATATGCCTTCCTTCAATTCCTACTGACTTGCAGTCATGTTTATTATAATTGTGATGTAATTTTGAAGTTGACTTCTTTGGTTTTGCCTCTCATAGCATTTGTTTTATAGCAATCATCATTATCTCTGTTGTGGACAGTAAGTCTTGTATACTTGAAATAGTTAATTACAGATATTGATTATAGGCATGAAGCTTTATTTACCAACAAGGAAAGATAAGAAGTTTTAAAATACACGCTTATGATAAGCACAATCTTTCATGAAGCAGTGTGAAATGTAAGCATTTCTTTGAAATAAGTTAAAGTAAATGTGGTAAACAAGGAGGCAAAAACAAGGTTAAAAGTTGACCCTGAGAAGAAGATTTTGCCAAAACAGAGCTAGTGTGAAAATTTGGGGGTGAAAAGAATTTAGGCAGCCTGTGTATTCCATGAGTGTCCCCTCTGTAAGCTTTCTTCCTTGTCATGTATTAGTCCTGTCTCTGGGATGTTACATGGCTGCATGGCTCAATTAATGCTCTGTGGCAGGAGGAGGAAAAAAATGTCTCTGTCTTGTCAGAAGTGAAGTTATTTACTTTCAAAAGCTGACAGAATAGCACTGCAGGGGCTTCATTTATTTCCGTTCAGGATGTCATTATTGTGTAATGCAGAGGGACTCCTGCATGCATTGCAGGCTTATTCCTGTAATCTCAGCTCTGCTGGATGGCTGCAGAAGTGTAAAATGGCCCACTGGAATGTTTCCCTCTTCTGACTTCAGCTTGCTCACTTTTGCAAAGCAGCATTCCAAGTGCCTTAAATATTTATGGCTTAGATGGGATGAATGTGTTTGTCGGGGGTGCTGATGCTGGGCAACCTTTGGGATGGATGCTGGGTTACCTTTGGGACGGATGCTGGGCACCTTTGGGATGGATGCTGGGTTACCTTTGGGATTCATGCTGGGTTACCTTTGGGATTCATGCTGGGTTACCTTTGGGATTCATGCTGGGTTACCTTTGGGATTTTGCTCTGGTCTGACTGGAACACTGACTGGATCCTCAGTTACCTTTGCAATGTGTGTCATTTTCCCTGATGGGTAGCATATGGTTTGAGAGTGCTTTTTAGCATTCCTCTGCCTGTCGTGCTCTTTGGTTTTCCCAAGTCTAGCCCCAACAGGAATGTTTCAGCACAGAACGTTTCATCAAGATTACTTGCTATTTCATCTCAAAGTTTGGGAAAACATTCCACTTTGCTGTTGCTGTATTGCACATACTTCAGGGGCAGGATAAGTAGTTTTGATATTCCCTACCCAACTTCAGCAAGTCGTGCTGCAAAAATACAGGAACATTCAGAAACTGCAATTCCAAGGGGCTTGGTTTATTTTTTTCCTTTTCCTTTGATACCATCTCTGCCAGCTTCACTTGGAATACCAGGCTTGGCATGTACACATGAAACTGCCTGTTGCTCTTTGCAAAGCTTTTTGACATACCAAAAGTAAAAACACTGAGACAGCAGAGTTCAGGAGTTCCTGTGCCCTTCTTCCTGCCTGCTATTAAAATAAATGCTTCAATAGAAGATTACTTCATTTGGAGAGGAGTCACATTTTTTGTGATAGTTATTCTTTTTTCCTTTTTAGGGGTAAACCTTCTTTGATTGGATTATTTTTTTTTTCAGTTTAGAGTGGCAAATTAAAAATTACTAAAATTCCAAATTAATTTCTCAGTACTGCATTTTACTTGCACACAACCTGCCTTTAAATTAAAGGGAGAGGATTCTGCTTCTAAATAGGCTTGCTTGCTCCTTTCCTGCTTTTCTCTTCCTTTTATTTGCAGACATAAAATCCAATAAATTTCTATTGCAGTTGCTGGGCTTGGGGGAGAGAAAGGAGAGGAAAAGTACAAAGCTATTGGGAAGCGTCAAACACGGCGGATGATGAAGTACGTTTCATAGCAGCCAATTCCAAGCCCAAAATCCCTGTTGTGCAGGAAGCCTTCTCAGCTCACCCAGGAAATTCAGCCATTGCAAGGCAGAGTATTAATGATTTATACACCCTGCACCAGTGCTTTTGTTCACTCACAGAGCCGGGCTCTGTTAATAAAGGAATTTCAGGGAAAAGGGTCCTGGCATGCTGAGTTGTTTTGCTCAGTGCGGTGGACGCTGCCTCATAAATCAAAGGAATTTAGTGCTTTACAACCTTTCAGAGCTGCTGAGGGTGGTTGGTTGTTTTGTTTTTTTTTTCCTTTTTTTTTAATCTGATACACCTAGGAATATTTTCATTTCTTTTCTATAAAGAATGAATGAACTGCTGGATGAGATCTATCTCAGCTGTTTTAGGGTTGATTGGTTTGCTTCACAGTGGCATTATACTTCCATTTGTTTTCCATTTGGATTTATGCTTTATACTGTTGTCTATGGAAGGAGACTAGCATGGTTTTATTACCATAAAGAGATGCAGATCACATTATAGTCTGTCTTGTTTCTTAGAAATAACTAAATGAAATATAAAGGCAAAATACATTTGCAGTAAGGAAAGCAGTTTTATATTCTTTACCTAAAATAAAAACACTTATTTAATATTATCATTTTAAAATAATTTTTGTTTTTATTAACAAAAATAAGCTTCAGTGTTCCTCTACAATACACGTGAGTGATTATTTTTCAAGTTGCCTTTTTGCCTGGAAACTTTGTTTCTTGATAGCAACTGCAGGATGAGGTATTTAATTTTGTATTGATTTACATAGTTATCCTTTTCAAATAGTGGAACAACATTGATATTATGAGAGAAAATATGTATCTGTATTGGATTATAGAAATGAAGATAAGGATGTTTTTTTGAAATCTCTGAAATTTCAATGTGAACTAGAGTATTGAAGAATGCTATGGGACATTGTCCTAGCAGAAAACCACTTGGTTGGATAGTTATGGAACCTAATCCTTGCTTTTCATTGCCTCTTTAAAAGCAGGCTGGGAGAGGGGACAGGAAATAATTTCAGGGAATGTTTTGCCATCAAAGGGAACCTGGTTTTCCACAGGCATCTTAAGACTCTTATTACACAGCAGGCACAATGAATGTGTTTTAGCCTTTTTGGATTGTTCAGAGTCATAAATTCAGGTACCTTTTTGTACAGAAAACACAGCTGTCCTGTCCTGGCTTGGTCACAGTAGAAAAGGTGATTCCTCTGAGCTCTGTGGAAGCCAGCAGTGTGGGGATCAGTGTTGCAGAAGTCACAGCTCCCTTATAATGTGAGGAATTCTTTGTAGTTTTTGTGGTCTGCAGGCAAATCAATACCTTCTTCTCTGCTTTCCTCCCTGGTTTAAATATCACAGATTAATACAAGGCAGGTGCCCAGTAAATGAGGTTTATTTTGTTTATAGAGCAGCATTGCTGTATTTGTTTGTCCTCCATTATTTGGGTGCGTGAGTGTTTCATTGTATTTAATTATGTCTGTGAGGCACAAGACAACAGTCAACATCTGCTCTATTGTTGCCGTGGTTTACAGATAGCTTTGATGGGTTATTAAACAATCTATTTTTCAAACAGCAAACAGGGAAATAAGCTGCACCCATATTATGTAATTTTGTAAAGGTACATTATGTAATTACTCGTCTAGTATTTGCACACTAATCTTTTATTTTGGTTGAATTTATGCCTTTCCATTTTAAAAAAAGTGATGATCCTCGGCAGTTTTTATTTAATGGTGAATTTCAAGTTTCTCTATGGCTTGAGTTGGTTTTCTCACTACTAATTTGATTTCACCATATGTTTTATATTGAAATAATGTCTGAGTTGTGAATGCTAATTCAGAAATTAGAAATGTGCATTAACTTTCATTTATTACTGAAACAGCTACTGACAAACTATTACCACAGAGAGGCATCATAAGGTGTCTTGAACTATTTCTGAGTAAAGGTTTGTGCTGTTACCAAGGCATCAGCTGGACAAGGCAAGGTTCAAACAGCTTTGCCTCTCTTAGATCTGACTCAGGGCAGAGCATCCCCAGTGCTCCTGGGCAAGGGAAGTTGTGCTGTGCAGACAGGGAGATGTCTCTGTAGAGCTTGACTCTTGTACAGATGGATTCCCTGATGGAAAAGTGCTTGTGTGCTAATCTGCTTTTGATTTTGTTTTGGTTTAATGTACCTGTCAACTGTTTGAAGCTCCCTTATGTAACGCCGGTATCCACGCTACTGTATCTGGATGCATTAAGGCAAATCACTGAAAAGATTGCAACTACCCAGCATGTGATTTGTTTTTGCCTCAAAATAAAATGTAGAAGAAAATGTTCCAGACACAAATGATGAACAGATCCTAAAATTAGACTTTCTGTAGCTTTTATCATTGCAGAAAGTCACCTATTAAAAATGTTTGAGAACATGAGCCTGTACTATTTTCACGGCTCCTGAGCTGCTGCTGCCCACAGTTCTAGAGCTGCAGCTTGCTGGGGTTGCTCCTGACAGCAGGACTTGTGAGGCTTTGGCAATGCTGTTAATCCACTGAGCCTGACTCAGGAATGCAGGTTTCCATTGGAGCAAGGTGGTTCAAAATCCTTTGTGAGGTGAGACCCTACCTGGGGTTCTGCATCCAGCCCTGGATCAGATTGCCCTGAGGGGGTGTGGAGTCTCCCTCACTGGGGATGTTCCAGAACCATCTGGACAGACTCCTGTGCCCTGGGGTGGCCCTGGTGCAACAGGGAGGTGGCACCAGGTGACCCACTGTGGTCCTTTCCATCCTGACCCATCCTGTGAGCTGCTGGAGCAAATCCAGGGGTGCCACTGAGATGATGATGAAGCACCTCTCCTGTGAGGAAAGGCTGAGAGAACAGGCATTGTTTAGCCAGGAGAAAAAGAGGCTTTGGGGTGCCCTAATTGTGGCCTTCCAGTGCCGGAAGGGAACCTACAGGAAAGATGGACAGAGATTTTTTTGTGAAAACACGGAGTAACAGGACAAGGGGGATGATTTTAAACTGAGAATAGGTTTACAGGAAGAAACGTTATACTGGGAGGATTGTGAGATGCTGTGGATGCCCCATCCCTGCAATATTTCAAGGTCAGGCTGATGGAGTTCTGGCAAATATCCTTTAATAGAAGGCGTCCCTTATCCAGGGCAGGAGCATTGAAACCGGATGATCTTTAAGATCTCCTCCAAGCCAAATCATTCTATGATTCTATGAACTAAACTATCCCTTTTATGTACATAAAGAACTGAATTCCAAGGAAAAAATGTATAAAAAGCATGGTTATTTGGAAATTATACATCCCAAGGATGTGGTGTGGTGTTTCAGGTGCTTGTTGAAATGTCATTTTGCAAAGTAGCCATAATTTTCAGGATAGAATGAAGATTCTTCTCTGTTTGTTCTGGTGTTCTTTTTTTTTTTTAATGCAAGGGCTTGCTAGAAATACTTTGTAATCTCCCTCTCCCCTGCCTGGAATCTAAACAGGCATTTCAGGTCTGTCCCTTCAAGTGTCAGTAGATGCTCCTCAATGGATGTGGAGAATTACTCTGGCAGTTTTGATAAATGGAAACTCAAATAGGAACTTCTGGTTACGGTTTTGTAAGAAGTGAAGGAATGCTGGGGTACTGCTCTTTGCAGAGAACTTTGTTTTAAAGGTGTTTCCAGAAACCCCTCAAAACAGAAACTGGGCACGGGGCAAAGGTTTATTTTAATTTTCTTTAATATCTGTTTGGTGGGGTGTCTCTCTTGGGAAGTGCTCATTATAAACAAACATTTGTGTTTGTGTGCAGCCAAACAACCCAGGCAGGTGTCTCCAGAAGCCTGTGTAGAAATGGAGCATTCCTGGGCTCTTTTTCTGGCATGCAATGCAGACATGAATTTTCCTGGGTGAGAAAAGCAGGATCAGAATTTCTGCTGGAGTAGATCAGTTTATTGACTTCTGCTGAATGTGTTAGCCTTGGCTTTGCTGTAAAATTAATTCATTGTACAGTGAATGTGCATTTTCTGTCAGCGTGTTCTTGCATTTTGCTCAAGAATAGTTTTAAATGTTTATTCACATAAAAATTGTACAAGTAATGTGTGCCAATTTCCAGAAGAAAATGAACTTTGCCACTGCTTTATAAAATCTCCAAGGGAAAGCTGTTTTCAGCTTGATTAAGGCAGCTGAGTTAGAGCAGGCAGCATCTGATCTGTGAGAGTGATGGACACTGGTGACTCTCAGAGCTTCACAAGGAGTTAGGGCTGTGGAGCAAAAATATTTCAGTGTTTTCTTCAGTGATCCTAAAGGGCTAATTAGGACTGAAGGTTTGAGGATAAATCGGGAAATCTAGCTCTTTGGTCACAAATGGGCAAATATATCAGCGCAAAAACACAAATATTGTTAGGCACCAGTACCAGGTCACACAAGCATCTGAGAAGGGAGGCTGTGAACAAGACTTAGCAATAAGAAAAAAAAGAGGTAATTATAAAAACCTTTGGAAATAATTTCTGTAAGAATCCATTACTCCAAGTTGCCTCATTAATTATCCTGAAATCTGACGGCTCTGTAGAAGCAGCTATTCAGTGCTTTTCTGTCAGTGCAGTGCAGGAGAGATGTTCCAATAATAGCATTTATAATCCAGATGTGCAAAAGTCAGGTCTGTCTTATGAACCTCCTGTACAGCTGATGTTTGTTGAGCACCTCAAATTCAAACTTGCAAAGGAATATTACATTTCTTCTTTATATTTGTTCCTGGTGTTGAGTCACATGTATTTTGTTGGTTTAGCTCTTTACTAAATAGTATCAGATGTTTCATTTCTTCTGGTTAGGAACAAATCACTACTGAAAAACTTTTGAGAGAAGGTGAGATCTTCTCAGTCAGAGTTTGATTTGATTTTTGCTGTCTGGTCCCCTGATCTTGCACTGCAGGACAATTGACAACTTCTGAGGTCTTAGAAGGAAAATACTTATTCTTTGTCCTATTTCTTGCAGCAGTAAAAATCTTACTAATGTCCACCTAATAACTTGAGTATTCACTAAAGCACTGATTTCAATAAAAATAGAAATAATCCTCTTCTGTTGTCCTTCTCTGCACAAATTTATCCCAGTCATTTGCTGGTCCCTTTCAAGGGCGCTGGCACAGGTTGATTAAAACCTAAATGAAGGTGAGATTAAAAAGCCATTATTTCTCTATTTTCTCCTAATATCAAATGGAGTTGACAAAAAGTAAAAAAGTGTGTGGCAGGAAAGGCTTTTTACCATCTGGCACTGATAAAGCAGTATTTTGGTTTTCTGATCTTAGGTGCTTTCTCTCCTCCTCTGTTATTCTGAGCAGTAGCATGATCCCCCCAGCTTTACATTTTCCTGAGAAATTTGTGAGAGCCATCATTAGAAATCAATTATTCCCATGAATTCAGTGCCCACTGAGATTGCTGAGGAATACATAGGACTGGAATGTGTAATGAATAAGTAGAATATTTTAACAGGTCTTAGGGGAAGGGAGAACAGTAAACACACGGTGTGATTCTTTCAGGTGAGAGCTATTTACTGTGTTACCAGGAAGATTTCTTGAAGCTTAATCCTGGGAATTTTGTTTTTCCAAATTAATTCTCCTGTGTACCAGCTCTTTACAAAGAGGCGCCTGCAGAGTACCAGAGCACCCCACTGACATTATCTGGCTTCGGACACAGACCCCAACTGGGACAGAAGAGATGTGACCCATCTCAGGGAAAGCCAGGCTTTAGCTTGGCCTGGATAGGCCAAGTGCAAGATCCCACACTGAGTTTAGGAGTGGGATAGGTGTGTCTCCAAACAAGTGCATTAGCAAATATCTATGAGACTGAATTGATTTGAGACATTCAGTAGCAATGAAGTTCAAAAACCTTTCTTAACTTTCTGCCATTCAGATTTGGAGGCAAACTTCCTATCAGCTGAGCTTTCTAATGCTTTCAGCCAAATCCTGAATCCTGCCTGCCTTAGATGCTCCTTGCTTGTAGCTCTTGGCTAAACTTCAGTACTTAAACTACTGCCAGTGTCTTGAGTAGAGCTATGACTTACATTACATCTAATGCCTTCAAGTCTTGGTATTTTATCTCTTGAAAATATGAAACTTGTCAGTAGTGAACAGAAATTCCCTCTGATCCCTTTCAAGACATATAGGGTCTTTATTATTTTGGGGGTTGAATTGGTTGTTTCTCCAAGGCACCCTGCTCACTGAGGATATCTACCCTCTGCTGGTTTCTGCAATCAAACCACAGCACTTGGCATGGTAGGGTGCTTGAGTGATGTATTTATACAGGCAGGAGGCAGGGTTTAATACCAGCTCATGATTCACTGTACAGTCCTATTAATATGAGCTTGACTCGGGGGAATAAGTAGCTGTTACTTGTCAGCAAATCCTGAGTGTATTAAGGGGGTGAAGTTGTACTGCAAGATCCTCACAGTGATACTCTACTGTTCCCAAGGGAAGCAAATGAAAACTGTACTTTGATGAATAATGAATGTTCTAATTGGGGTCAAGAAGAAGTCATAGCTTCCTGTGATACAGTAGTTAGAGTAGCCTGACTACAGCAATAAAGAAAAGTCTGTTTGACCAGATTTGGCAATAAAAATATGTGGCTGTCAGTCATGTCTGTCATCTGCACACAGCTAAAGCCTGGGATGTGACAGTGACAGACAGGTTTATCTCTTGTACAGCTTGTGTGTGTTCCTGAGATCCTCTTGGAGGTGTTGGTTGGTGCCCATGAGAATATGGCCATGAGCAGGTAGTGAGACTGGTTAGTGCTCAGATATTGCCCAAAATCCTCTGTGGAATGGATGAAGAGCTCTCATGGCATGGCTTGGGCATATCACTAAGATTTATAAATAGTGGGCATTGGTTAGAGTCAGTCTGTTCATGATTTGCAAGGAAAAATATTTTTGTTGCTGCTGGGCTGTAATTGCAAATGAATATACCCTAAGGGAAGATTACAGCCTGTTCTTACCTGCTGACAAAATACATGCAAAAATACATATTTCTTGGTCATCCTGTATTCAGCACACAAAGGAGAAGAATAAATGAAAGATATTAAGGAAGATATATGCAGGTATGATTCTACTACATATTTTGTGAAATAGGCATGCACGCAACTTGAGACTTTATTAAAGATGTGATACTACTTATCATTTGTGAAAGGTGTACATAATTTTCAGTAGTTAGTCTGTGTAACTGCATGAAATCAAACAAGCATGAGATCTTGAAAGTGTTCTATGTTTCATGTGGAGAGCCTGGTTCAGTTCCCAGGCTTGATTTTGTAAATAACTAGGTTCTCAGACACCTTTTCTATAAAGAATAAGATTCTCAGACAGTCTTCCCATAACAGGCAAAACGCTCTGTCCTTGGGCTCTCTGGGAAAAGATAGCTACTCAGGGAACAGATATGGAGGTTTTGGGAACTTTTCATATCACAGTGAGAACGCTGTCCTGTTTTCAATAAACAAGTCATAGGTATTGTAAAACAAAAGGAGGGGTTAGAGTTTTCTCTGTTAACCTATCGTGAGCTTGGATTTTGCAATATGCATGAAGTCAATTAACACTGTTATATAAAGTGGCTGATTTGGTCAATAAATCGGAGTCGATGCTGATCAAAGAACAACAAGATGGGTCGTTCTCCCTTCGCTTTCAACAGTTTCATACAAAATTTTCTAAACTGCTTAACTCCTCATGGATTGGAGGCTAATCTCAGCTGGTTTAGAAAATGCAGATAATCTCAAGAGCAGACTAGCTGAACTAGCCTGGAGATGGGAGAGAGTGTGTTCTCAAAAGGGCCAACAGGGAAAATTGAAGTGATTTGGTGCAGCTATCCAGCTGATAAGAGTTATGTAACAAAAGCCAGCATGGAACTCTCTGCAAGAGAAGGAAAAGAATGCAGTGCTCATAAAGCAGAGGAAACAAGTGCAGGACTTCCTAACACATCTTGAGTGCTGTGAATAAGTTGTGGTGTCTGTGTGTCAAAATCAACTCTCGGTACTTAAAGCAACAGTATTTTCCTGCAGTTGTGCAGCTAACTTTTCTGAGCGATCCAGGAGGCACACAGAGAAGCTTCCTTCACAAACAGAGTTGTGCAGGCCTGTGGAGGTGTGCTCCACCACTTTTTGTAGTTTTAGGAGCTTTTGTGGCCTTTCTGCATGGCATCTTGCAGTCCAATGTCATTCTTTTTCCTAGTGCAAAGCACAGCACATGGAATAATTGAAGCTTTCAGTTCCATCCTGCTTTAATTCTGACACAAATGCTGGGATAATAATGTGGTTGTGATCCAGAATCTTTCTAACTGGTATGATAGTGCAGCTGAGTTAAAAGACACCTATAGATATTTGTGTTTTTTTCAGAGAATATCTGTTCAGAGATTGTTCTTGGCTTTTGTGCCTTGATATGTAGAGCTGCTGACAGGTCCTTAGGTTTCTGTGGTAGCCCAAGGCAGGTCCAGGCACAGAGGGATCCCTTAACTCCAGTTTTAACCTGCTGATTCTCTCTAGCATACATTTATCACCTATGTAAGTGAAGGTGTCCTGCGACTCATTGAAGGGTAAATCACTCTCCCTGCTGTCAGGGGACGCATTCTGATCCTTCAGCAGTCCAGTCTAAGCAGGGAGTGAGGGTTTCCAAGATGTAGAAGAGGGCAAGCCTTGCCTTTAAGAGTTCTGAGAAAAGTGAAGCTAAATAGATGTGTATCTTATAAGTGTGTGTGTTCTTTTATATTGCTATCATTGTGGTTATCTCCTTGTACCTGATTCAATTCTTTTCAAGGGAGTTTACAATCAGAGATGGATACAAATTAGAGCTGACCTGCAGAGGAACAGGGATATTGGTGACCATGCCACTGGACAGTCAGTTCATCCCCCATCTGTGTTGTTGTGTGGCAAGAGGAGGTTTTATAGGCTGAAAGAGAATGTTCAGAGGTGTTTAGAGAAAGTCTTAGCTGGTAGCAGGCAATTTCAGGAGAAAGCATCAATGCCATTTGGAGTTTGGTTAGGAGGTGAAGGAGCACAATATCCAAGCAAAGACAAAGGATATTCATCTTTGAGTTGTTGACAGTAATAGCTTGGGTAGGAACAGGCTGAAATGAGGTCTTGAAGGGGATGAAAATTGCTGGATAAAGGTAATAAAAGGATGTGTTTTGGGGCAGCACAGCTAGAGAAAGAAGTGATCTTTATGGGAGCACGCCAAAAGAAATGCAAAGTAAACAGGCAGTGAGGTACTGCAGCAGCCCATGGCTCAGACCACAGCACTGACAATAAGAAAGGAAGGCAGTAGCTGCCCATGCAGCAGCCCACAGCACTGACAATAGGAAAGGAAGGTGAAACCAGAGGGAAAGGAATGGCTGTGTACTCAGAAACTAACATTTACTGAAATATTGCACTTCAAGTGTTGCTAGGCCAATTGGCCTACAGGGCAACAGCCTTAATTTCTCTAGGGCTACAAATGATTTCCCAAACTTGTTTCCCAAGTTTCTGCTTCTGTGTGAAGCTCTTGTGTTTGGCAGGACTGGATTTATTTATTTACCCTTGAAATCTCCAGACTTACTATCATTTCATATTTAGAAGAAAGAGGCTAAAATTTGAACTTCAGTGCAACTCAAGCATTGTTGTTTTCTGCCTGAAGAATCAGCTGGGGTTCATCTTGACCTGCTGCTAGATTTAAATGTGCTCACAAGAGCTAATGTAATTGTTAGAAGCAAATGTAATTTTTCAATGGAAACTATAACTTCAGAAGAAAAATGTGTTAATTCTAAATATGCTGTATCCCACATGCTTGAAAAAGGTGGTTTCTCCCAGTTTTAAACAGTTTGTATATCCTTGCCTTATTCTCTAGTGTTAACTGAGATGCGTAATGAACTCAACTCTGATGACATCTGCTGTGCTGGTTACCAGCATGAGACCAGCAGATACCAGATTTGTATGGGTGGCATTTTGTGCTTTAGGAGTCAGTAAAAACCCTTGCTGTGTTCTGGCTCTGCTGCTCTGTGTGAGAGGAGCTGGCAGGGGATTGGTACCTGGCATGAGCAGCTCCTGCACGTTCCTCATGCAGAGCAGAGGGAACAGGGAGCAGCTGAGGATGGGGCAGGGCTGGATGGTGCTCCTGGTGCACTTGAAGAGCCTTTGGCCCCAAATGGCCTTTGCAGAAAGGTGAAAATAGTCTTTGGAAGACAAGTGCAGCAGCTGTGCTGGGGAGGGTGGGGGAGATGTGCAGGACAGTTTTTCTGCCTATCAATATTTCCTTTAATGCCAGATCACCTCAGGCAATGCTAATCAACAACTCACCTTCTCTTTCAAAGCATCTGTGCTGCTGGTGGCTGGTAATCCTTTTTTAGGGACAGTAATCTAAAGTTGCTGTGGATGAGGAAAATTATCAGGAGACTCAGAAACCATTTTTTTCCTTTCAGTTTTGGGGGTTTCTTGTACCAGAAAACCGCTGAGAAACCTTAAAGAGAAAATGGAGAGCATGCGGACAATGGGAAAGGTGATCGGAAATGGGAGACTTGAACTTAAAATATTCAAATATGCCATACCATAAGCTCTGAAGAGGGTGCCAAAGTGGTACCTGAATTATTTATGATCTGAGAGACAGGAAAGTGAGGCCAGTGTAGGAAGGAAGCACAAGTTATTTGAAGTTTGTTGGTGTTGTGCAGCATTTGGAAGAATTATTGTTTGTGGTATTTTGAACTAGATACAGGCATTAAGAAGAATTAATTATTTGGCAGAAAGATGGTCTAAATAGATTACTTCTGTCAGAATCTGATTAGAGCATACATCATTGATTGGCTGATGACTGCATTGCGGGGATCTGCCTTTTCCAGGCATTGTGGCCCCAGGGAAGTTGCTGAAGTCTTTTTTTCTTTTCTTTATTTTTTCCCACCTTGTACCATAGCAAAACTTAGGCATCTGTTTTTGCCTGGGGAAGTATTTTGGTCATTGTCTAATGTGCCATTTACAGCTTATATGCAGGTGGAATCAAAAATCTGATCTTTCTTGCACCATTTTAATTTTTCTTGTTCTTCCTGAATGTGTAGTCCAGTTTCCAGGCATATTTCTAGTTTTATTTCTGTATCTGTGCATCTATACTGTACAGCAGTCTCCATTTCCTTCCCATTTAAATGATTTTTTAGAAAACCTTCAAGGAAACTGCTATTAGAGCACTCCTGTCAGTACTTCAGCTCTGTGCTAAAGCATGAGATTTTGGTATTAGATTGCTGGCCCTGAAGTACATATAAATTTTGTGACCACCTACTCCTACCCTGCCTTGCTTAAGCTATGTTCTTCACCTTTAAAAACAGCTTTTCATTAATAAAACCTGCCTTTTGCAAAATTCTGCATAGTTGAAACAAATAAGATTGTGCATTTTATTTGTGTATATACATTTTACATCTAAAGCCAGCGTTCATGTGCTTTTCTTGTTCATTCTGCCTCTGTCATTGCTGAAATCAATTTTTAGTTTCAGAAAATCTATTACAATTTTTAATGAAAGAAACCAAAGCCAACTAGGGCTTGGGAACAGCTGAAAGCAGTGTGATCTCTATGAGCATACTGAAACTGGCTTAACACGGCTCTTTTTTTTTTGTTTTTTATTAACAGTATTATAATTTTTTAGAATGCAATGGAAATGAAAGCTGTGTAGTTGTTTAAAATAGATGATGTCCCCTTTTCCACCCACTCACAGAGTGAATTTTTTGCAGGGAGGAGGAGCCCTGCAGCAGTGGGCAGGAAATGGGTGCTGGCACCACCAGGGACATCAGAGAGGTGCTTGATGTGCATGTCCTGACCATTCTGGCTTTGTCCTCCCACAAGTGTTTAGGTCCGTGCTTGACCTTAATCGTGCTGAAGTGAAGCAGAACTCTGAGCTTCACCAATACTCTTCTGGCTCATTCTCTCAGTCCTCAGCACTCTCAGTGGTCAAATTTCATCTATTCAACACATTGCAGCAGAACAGGAGTGACCATTGATACTAATGGCCAACTGCAAAACTCAAGTGAAATTTCCTTTTGGTGTGGCTGGGAAGGGAGAGGAAATGTGTTGATCTGAGGTGGTGGAGCTGATGTAGAGGCATTGGCAGAATTTCTGATCCTGGCCTGGGGCAGAGACGTGAGTAAAGCTCTGTTGTGCTTCTGTGGTTTTGATTCAGAGGTTTGTGAGACCTTAGGTAGCTGATGCACACATGGGACATCACCCCAGAGCCCAGCCACCAGGGCAGAGCTTGCATCTGGAGTGCCCCACACACAGACATTTAGAAGCATGTTGTTATAGTGAGGCAAGCAAAGTGTCCTTGCATTAAAACAGGTAATTATGATTTATTTCCAACGTTTGTTTTTGTGTATTGCTATCTGCGCTGTAGGAAATGGCAATGCTTCTCAGATATTTGATGTTTGTGTTATTCTGCAATGTTTATAGTGTTTGCAAAGGGCTGGAAGTGTCCTCCTGGAAGCTGCTGAGTTCACACTACCACTGCTATTTGCATCATATTCTGTTATAAGCCACCCTTTTCTGTTACTGTGGATTTGGAAGGCTGTTCTAGACCCTCACTAGACAAGACCAAAATACTTCAAAAAAAACCCCGAACTTGGAAAAATATGTTCAGCCTAAATTTATTCATAACTAGGTTTTTCTGGATTTTTAGAGTGTCAGGATTGTCCTTAGCTTAGTTTCTTCCTCCTACTGTTTTCTTCCTTATTCACAGATTGCGTTGCTGGGATAAACAAATCAAATTTGGATTTCTGTTGCAACAGAGTTGTTCCATTCCCCTGAACACAAAAAGGAATTTATCTACAATGGTTGTATTTGAATTTGGCCTTTTATTTTTGTGTTTAATGTGGATGAAGAGAACTGTATTCTGTTGGAAGTACCTCTAAGAAATCAAGAAATAATTAAGAATTAAAATTAAGAAATACTGATGATTTTCCTTTTCCTGTTTGCATCTCACTAGCATCTCAAATTCTTTAAACAGATGCAATGAGATCTTGCTTTTCTTCCTCCTGAGTTTAGCTCTGAAGTTTCTGTCATTAGGAGGAGCATGATCTTGCATTTTGTGTTATTGAATTTTGATTAATGCAGCCCATAAGATTTAGCAGTTCATTCTATGTAATATCCTTATCCTTTCCAGTTTTGACAGTACCTTCCAACTTTGTGTCATCAGGAAATTTCATCAGCAGGTTGCCTTGTGCCAAAATAATTAAAGAAAATGTTCAAAAAAATCTGTCCCAAAATAGATTACAGAAAAGCTTCCCTTGAGCCTGCGCTTTCCTGTGCAAATCTTCCTCCTCAGGTTTTTCTAACATCTTATCAAATATATACATGCTGAAACAAAAAAACCTGCCAGGTATTTTAAGGAGCAATTTAACAGTCTGTATTTATGTCAGTTGTCCCACTGGAGTCATTTGAGTAAAGCTTGCAGAATCCATTTTATAATCTCCATTCCTGGGTGAAAGAAATCTGCTTTCTTTTCAAATGCAGCTCACTCTGTTAGATGAAACAAATAAGGAAAATTAAAATGAACTTTTATTTTTTTTTTAGAAATTAAGTATTTTTAATAAGTGAGTTGTGACTGCACACTCTTTCTCATATATACCTTTTGTTTATGTATTTCTCTATGCAAGTTAGTGGCTGGTTTCGTATTGGAATTAATGACAGTCTTTTGGAAAAAAAAAAATCTATGATGTGTCAGCTTGCTCAGTAATTAAACTGCAGAGTTTCTCTTCCTTGGTAAGATAAGACCAAGAAATAGGATTTATAGCTGAGCATGGTCAGATAAGCAGTGAGAGCAGCATCATCCCCAAGAGCCAAGTGAAGCAGCTCTGAAACAGGAGCTGGAGCGGGGTAAACATCTCTCCATCATGTGACAATCGCTGGCCTCGCTGGCAGCTCCTGCAGGGAGCATCACCGAGGGTCACAATTCCACATCTAAAGTTAGCAGAGGGGTAAGGCTGGCACTGGGGAGGGCCAGCAGGCAGCTGCTCAGGGAGATTTCCAAATCCTGCAGCACGGCCGCCCCAGTACGCGCGAATCAATTACCGCGAACCTTCCGCGATGGCAAAAATGTGACATTAAATAATTGAGTATCACATCAAATCTTGTCTGCAATTAGTTATCTGGAAAAGTAATTATGCAACGAAATCAAGTAGCTGAAATTAGTGGTGTGAAGCACCCTAATAATTTGAAGACTGTAGGAGATTTTTTTTTTTATTTCGCTTGTAACATGGAGTTGTAAGTACCTAACTAATTCCTTATTGAAATAAAAAAGTCTTGCTCAATTGTAATTCTTGTCATTAGTTACATCTGCAATAGAAGATACATAGCACATAAAACAGGTGTTAATGACTAAGTTGGTTTTGTCTAAAGTAAAAATGAGGTGTGGAATAGAGTGTCTTGCAAGCAGTGCATTTGAAGTCAAATCTGTTGTGATTTAGTGAGGAAACCAGCCTAAATTTCAGTCCTTTGTCCCTTACACCAGTAGTGTGAGTTGATTTGGAGAACAGGGCTGAAATACTCTAATGGGAAAATGTGTTCTTTTATAATAGTTATGTTCAATTTAACAACATAGATGTTGTGAAAGGTTAGAAAAGACATTAAAATATAATTTACACTAATAGAAGTCGTTAGCTTGCATTAGCTCACTTATTCAAAACAAACAAGAAAAATGTAATTAATCAAACCAGAGTATATACCCAGTATAACACACTGAAGTGTAAATGCTCATATGAACATTGTTTAGCAGTTTATAAATTCAGGAAAATGTCTAATTATGCGATCATGATAAACCTGATTATTTTGAAAATGGCTTCTGATAGTAACTGTTGTCATGTGTATGCCAGAACTGATAGGAAAAATTATTTCTAATCGGTAGATCTGTACAGAATTTGATCTCTATGTGTTTAGTAGTTAAAAATCTGAACTGATAAAGAGTAGTTGGCTAGTCATGTTACTTAAGCTGCTCCCAAAATAGCACCTTCCTTTTTGGGTAGAGTTAGGTTTGCAGCTGTTGTCTCTATCTGTTGTCTCTGAAGAAAATTTTAACATTAAGTGTTGCTGACGTCAATTTTTTTCTTTTTTTTACAGCTGATGTGGGCTTTGCCCCTGACAGAAGTTATTTGGTTCTAGCTCTGAGTTTGGAAGAAGTTGGTATATAGATTTTCCCCTAACTTTCAATTGATGTGTTTAGCTTTAGTGGGAGTAATACTATCACTTAAACCATGTTGTCGTCTCAAGGAGTTTTGCTACATCCCTATGGAGTGCCAATGATTCTGCCTGCAGCACCATACTTCGCTGGACTTGTTCAGGTAATGCAAGGCCGCTTCCAACAAGCAACTTAACTCTAGTGCACTTAGAGCAATAATTGGAATTTTTATGGTTGAGAAAGCAAACACTTTTAATACAGGCAAAAGCTCTCATGTAGTCAGTGAGAAGACAGTAGGAAATCAAAAAGATGGATCACCCTAATCTGTGTATTGACATCTCTCATGGCTGAATAAATGGTGTAGTTGAGCTATATTTGCTTGTATTGATTTGTCTGCTGTTTAACATTCATGTCTTTGCTTCACGAGGTTGACCACAGGGCAGAGGATTTGCTATCCATTCTAGGTTTCTGAGGGAGTCAGCATTCCCACGGCAGGTCAGAAGACAAAGTAACTTACCATGATGTGTTTAGGTTAAGTGTTTTAGCACAGCAAATAGGAATAGTGTTAAATATGCATTAATTCATATGTTACGTGTCCCGTGGAATGAAAAAAGGGGTTGTGGTTTTGTGTGTATAGAAATATATCACCTGCAAAGAATATTTATACACATCCTATTAATTCCTTTGAGCCCTCAAATGTAAGATCTTGCTGCAGGGCAAGAGTTCTGTATATTTAGGAGTCAGCTGGCAGCTACCAGGTTGTCGTTGTTGTGTTTGCTTTTGCTATTATTTTATTTTTATCAAAAAGTGGTGCTACTGAACTTTCTTCTGTTAGACTTGGGATTCTGAATAGATGGTGTAGATGCTAATTAAGCAATAAGTATCCTGTTTACAGTATTAGAAGACATCAGGAAAAGTCAACATTTATAAATTCTGATGGAGTTGTACCATCTGAGTGGCTGCTGTTGGATATTGTGCATTGACAGGGTCAAGACACAAACGTGTGTTAGGGCATTTCTGTGCTGTGCTAGGGATAAGTGAATTTAACCGTGAGGGAAAGGGAAACCTTCATTGTGCTCCTTTTCTCCAGCACTTTGCTGCCTTAGAGGGGCAATCACAGCATGAAACAGGTGGGTTTCCATATAGGTCCCTCCAGTAATAGAAGACTGTGGGTTGTGTTCTTCACTTCAGACTTAATATCAGACACATATGTCTAAAATAGAAATATAGCATTGCACAGTGGCCGTTAATCAGGTATTGGGAATCTGTGTCTTGTGGGATGTGTGAGCTGGGGCTGCTTTCCATGCAGTGAGACACATCCAGCAGGCCCTCATATCCATTAGAATTTGGGGGTGAAGGTCGGACTCTGGAGCTCACTCAGACCCTCTGCCATCCTGTCCAATAAATAATTACAAGCAAATCGTGCCTTTCACTCTATGCTGATTGATGTTGAAATTGCTTTTGAAAGTTCTCATAAGTTCCTGTTATAGATTAAGTGCCGGTGTAGGAAAAATAACTGCACCCAACTGAAATGGGTGAATGTAATCAGGTTTAATGGACTCGAGAGCTTGTTGGGAATTAAATAACTATTGATTTGTTGGAAAGTTGCTGTCATTACAAAATGCCACTCTGGGCGCATTATCCAAGCAGTTAGATTAGAAGAAAGGGCCCTTTGAAAATTTGGGATGCCTGATTTCAATCTTTTTCCTCCTTATTCTCTCCTTAGAAAGATATATCCAGGCCTTTGTTACTCTTTTATCATGGATCTGAAATAGTCAAGAACTGCTGAAATAAAAAATAGGTATTAGAGATGCAGTTGAACAGTATTCTTCATATGAATACTTCTCTAGTTTCTTGTCTTTCCCTGATAGCAGACCTGAACATGGTATTTTGGAAATCAAGCACACATCTGAGTTATTGTCCTAATGAGTGAGTTGCAGCATTAAATGGTTTGAGCAGTTTGTCCCCCAGGATTTTGCCTGCACTTACAGTATCTCTGGTCAGCTTATGACACCAGAATGCTTATTGTTTTTCTCTTAAAGTAAATCTAAGTATCTAAAATAAATAATGCAAAGGACATTTGATAGGAATATTTATATCATCCTCTTCTAAGCAGTAATTATGTAACATTCTGAACTTTAATGGAATTTTTCCTTCAGAAATATGCTTTTATAAACTGATTATGTAAATGCTTGGCTTTTTTTTTTTTTTCTGGGTTGCAGGTTGAGAACCACAACCCTGAACTATTTTTGAATATGAGGCAGTTTTAACATTTTATAGGCTTATAAGATGCCAGTTTATTTATTTGCATGGATTGCTACAGAAAGTCGGTCTACCTGTGATCAGGGATTCCCCATGATTTCCAACTGGGTTTATTCCAAGGCTGTGTATGAAAGAAGTGTGTAGAGATCTGGGGGCTGATTTGGGAGGTTTTTTGTGCTTTGTGTTGCACAGTTGAGCAAGAGAGATCTCTGTGGAGCAGGGTTTGTCTTCAGAGGTCCTGCACCTTCATGTGCTGTTTATGATTTTACTTAATGGATGAGCAGCTGCTCCAGCCTCTCCTAAATTCATCAGTAAACCCTGCCCTGCATCCTCTGCTTGCTTCTGCCACACCCTCTTTTTAGGGAGCAGTGCAATGTGTGAATACCAAAAAAAAGGGCTGGATTCTGTGGGTACAACTCTGAGCATGCCTTACATGAGCAGCCATGTGCATTTTCCTAATTGCATGTATTCTATTGAGGAGATGTGTATTGCTTTTACTGAGATGATGTGTTTGAATAAGATGATGGAAAGTGAAATGTTTTTGTTCTTGGACAAACAAGGTCCAGGGTTACAGAGATGTTGATGTGTATCAAATTCCTTTAAATATACATGCAAACTTATTTTCCAGTAAATAAACATACCTTAAACTTATTAGAATGATAGCCTATGACTTAGTAATGCATTTTTAAATGACAAAATATCTTTTTGCCTCTTCCTTCCTTCTCCTGGGTAAAACTATTTGAGAAAAAAAAAAAAAAAAAGATCACATGAAAGTCCAAATAATGCATAAATAGCTCAGTGCCTCCTGTGGCTGGGGAGATATTTTCTGCCTTGGCACAAGGAGCCCACTGGTGGCTTCAGGGCTGTCACAGGAGCCAGGCAGGGAGTGTGTGTGCTGAGGGCAGCCAGGCCCACCTTGTGTCCAAGCTGCCCTGCTGCTCCTCCTGGCAAGGGAAATGACAGAAATGCCACCTAGGACTAAGTGTCAGTCCAGTAAGAGGTTTCTCCTCCTGCCCTTGGTCCCCATCCCGGTTGAGTCATTTGATTCCCAAGGGGGAGCCCGTATGTCCGGATGGGAGCACTCGGGGGTGCTGATGGCAGAGCTCCCTCTGCCCTGGCCAGGCTGTGCAGGGAGGATGAGTGTGCTCCTGTGCCCTCTCACAGTTCCTGGAATAGATGTGAAACCAAGCTCCACTCATCATTAAATTACGAAGCTTGTTTTAAGGCTGCGCTGTCCACAATGCAGAGAATACTCTTATTTTTTTAAAAATTATCTGAGAGATCATATCAGCTCCATCCTCTAAATATCAAATGTTTGCAGTTGCTCTGGTTACTTGGAATGCTAGATTTATGATAAAATATTTTGAAAGCACATGTGCAATATATGACATTTTAATAATGGATACTAAATTATTTATTACGTGGCTGAGTTAGGTAACTCCATTTCTGTTTAGCAGAGAAAGAGGAGTTCATAGGCATTATTATAAAAGTTATTAAAGTTGAAATTGCTTAGACTTTTCAGTAAACTACTGCAAGGATCTGGAAAGAGAGACAGTTCTATTTAATAGAAAAGGTGTAACTTATATATAAAATATTTTAAAGATGGGATTATTTATGAATATGGACAATATTTTTTTAAAATATGCTTCTATTTTGACATAGCGACCAGAAAAGTTTTAAGAATTCTGAGGATTTAAGCTTGTGTTCATTGTTAAAAAAGTAAATTTTAAAAACTAAGCTAAGCTAAAACCTTCTCTTTTTTTGCTTTTATTTGCTTACTTATTTATGAAGTGATAAAGGGGCAAGTTGGAGAAGAAAAATTGAAAATCAACTGGTGATTAAATAATTCAATATATTAGGAATTACTGTACTTTTAAGTACATTAACTTTAAGCTTAGATCATTCTGAAGATATTTGGATTTTTTAAATATTTTTTCTGTGTATCTGATTTTCCAGAACTGGTTAACCAGTGTGCTTGACTGACAACTGTAAAAGTGGTAATCTGGAGACTGTTCCATTTTATTTTAGGGCTGAGAGAATTGCCTAGAATATGCTGTGAAAAGTAGTGGTGCAGACTTCATCACGGTGCCATCGCTTTACCCATCTGGAAAATCCTTGTTTTAGTGCTGTTTTTGGGAAGTGCTAGCAGTGGGTACATTCTGAATTCTTGTAGGTGTTAGTGTGTTAAGCTACCTGCAAAATCACACTGGCATTCTGGCAATCCAGTCTTGGGGAATGCTATGGATTTGTTGTGTCACTTTACACGAAAAAGGCTTTTGTAATTTGGTAGGTTTTATTTGAATAATACATTTGAAATAGCAATGAGGAGAGGTTTGAGTTCTTCCAGTGTTGCCTGCAGTGGTGGATGGCTGTTTCTGTTGGTTTTACATTACGATCTAGTGGAAAGCAGAGCTTAATTTCTGTTTACATTGGCTGAATTGCCTCTTTGAAATGCAGTAAGGAGATGATTTAGCTTAAATGCAGATTTATTCTGGCTTGATTGTGTTGTTCTGCCTCTCCTGTTCCTAGTACTGTGCTCCCAGTGCTTTGTGAGTGAAGGATGAATTTGTTTTACTCATGCAATCCTATTCATCTGAGTGCATCTTGTCTTGCTTTTGAGAGACTATATCTAACAGTTCTTCTCTCAGTCTGAGAGTTGCAAAGCTTTTCTCCCTTTTGTATCAAAAGTGCTTTTAGCACATGTGAAGTGGTGGTGTTAATGGTGAATATGGTCTTTATTGTTTTGATAGCTGAAGATTTTTGTAAACAATGTTTAAAAGTCTGGAAATCATAGAATTATAGAACTGTTTCTTGGAAAAGACCTTTAGGATTATCAAGTCTGACTGTTAACCCAGCACTGCCAAGTCCAACATTAATCCACGTCCTTAAGTGCCACATCTATGCTTAATTTTTAATTTCCCCTTTTCAAATACCTCTAGGGATGATGATTCAACCATTTCCCTGGGCAGCCTGTTCCAGGGCTTGACAGCCCCTTTCTAACATCCAATTTAAACCTCCCCTGGTACAGCTTGAAGCCATTTCCTCTTGTTCTGTTGCCTGGGAGCAAAGCCTGACCCCCACCTGGCTACAACCTCTTGCCAAGAAGTTGTAGAGAATGAGAAGGTTCCCCTGGGCCTCCTGTGCTGCAAGCGGAGCCCCTGCTGCTGCTGGTTCTCCAGCCCCTTCCCCAGCTCCATTCCCTGCCCTGGACACACTCCAGCCCCTCCATGTCCTTCATGGTATGAGGAGCCCAAAAGCGATCCCAGGATTTGAGGTGAGGCCTCAGCTGTGGCACGGGGGGTCAGTCGCTGCTCTGGTGCTGCTGGTCACACTGTGGCTGATCCAAGCTAGGTGTTATGGCTGGATCATGCTCAGCACCCCCAGGGCCTCTCCTGCTGCAGGAGATTCTGGTGGCCAAAGGGCAGCACCGAGCCCTGGGGGCCAAAGAGCACTTGGACTCCTCTGGCCACTGCTCTGGGCCCAGCCAGCCTGGCCAGGGCCCTCTGCAGGGCCTTGGTGTCATCCCCAACCTTCCTGAGGGATGTTCAATCCCCATCCAGAGCGTGGATAAAGCTGTTGGACAGAGCTCGTGGTGGTGTTCACAGGGGTCCCAGGATAAGGGAAGAGATGAGACTCTTGACTCCATGTTTCAGAAGGCTGATTTATTATTTTATTATATACATTATATTAAAACTATATACTAAAACTATATCCTAAAACTATACTAAAAGAAAAGAGAAAGGAGACATCAAAAGGCTAGCAAGGAAAGGAAAGGAATGATAATAAAATATTGTGACTGCTCATAGACTCGACACAGGTGGCTGTCATTGGTCATCAAGTAAAACCAATTTCACATGCTGGGTAAAAAATTCTCCAAATCACATTCCAGAGCAGCAAAACATGGAGAAGCTGAAGCTTCTCAGGTTCTCAGGAGAAAAGATCCTGGCAAAAGGATTTTTCGTAAAATATGTCTGTGTCAGTACTGAGCCCTGGGGAATCCTGCTGGTGCCCTGGCCCAGCTAGGGCAGCCCCACTGCCCACCCTCAGCCTGGCCATCACCCAGATTTGACACAGAGAACATCACCCAGATTTGACACAGAGAATCTTGCACCCATCCAAGCCACGACCAGCCAAACCTGGGGGAAAGCTGTCAGACAGACACAGCCACAGCCTTGCCCTCATCCATTGAACAGGTCAGGCCAGTCAAGCAGGGCGTGCCTTTTTAAATCCATGGTGGCCAGGCCTGATGGCTTCATTGTCCTCTCTATGCCTTTTGATGGCACCCAAGGTGATCTCCTCCATACAGTTTTGGATTAAGTTGGTTTTCCTTTTAATCCATGGGTCAAGCCAGTAAACGTTGTTGGTGAAACCTGTCAGCTGCTCAGGAGGCTGCAGACAGCTGGAAAGTATTTGGTTATTGCTATTGCAAAAGTTCATTCTCTTAACTTGACCCTAATTCTTGCTAATAAGTGCAGATATCATCAAATACCTGCTGAGTGAAACTTCAGGGGCAAGAGGGAGGGTAATGACATGGAATGTCTTCTCCGTTGACCAAAAAGACAATTGTAACAAGAAAAATAGCTTATCTAGATTGTTTTACTTCACCTAAGAAACAAGTGGTTATTCTGCCCTGCCACCTGAATAATTTTTTCTCACTGGCCTTTATTTTGGAAATCAATGGGTGACATAATTCCAATGGCTGAGGCAATGCTGCATTACCTCTTTGACCTCTTATTCTGTCAGCTCAGTCAATGCTCTGTTATAGTCAGGGTTTTTTTTTCACCTGGCAGATTTAATGTGACACTCAACAGGCAGATTTAACAAGCAGATTTTTTTTTTCCGTTTCCACTTTTGCATGTGATATCAGTATTAGTGAGTTTTAGACATGATGATCTATAATTATTATCAGTAGCTTGTGTGTTGGATAATAGACTGCAATGGAGTGTGTTAGAATGGCAAAACTGGGTAAATCTGGGCCCTTCTGACTGCAGGGGGTTTTAAGGGGAATAAATACAAGAATAATTGAGTTTGTAAGAAAAAAAATATTTCTAGACATGAAATAGCTATCATTAGGATAAATTCTATTTATTTTTTCATCCTCTAAGTAAGACAAAGCTTTTAAGATTTGGATTCTCTGTAAAAGCCAATTGTTTGACTTGGCTGCCCCAGCTAGAAGCCAGCAAGCTGATACTGCTGTTTCCAAGGATCTGGAATTTCAGCTGATTTTTTTTCCTCTTTTCTGACTCATGCATAATCATCAGTAATAAAACTTCTGATGGCCAAATTATGACAGGAGATACAGCTTTGAAGTTCTTTTGCTTTCAGTGGAATGATTCACAACTGATGTAAAAATATGCTTGTACATCTAAATATAGAGCAGTCATTTTAATGGAGTTTGCTTGAATATTTCACCTATTTACCCTCTGGTAAATTATCTTGGTTACATAAGCTAATGTTAGAAACCCAGTTCAAATACATCTTTTGGCTTGTCTGCTTGCTTGCTGTTTTTAACTGAGGTGTGCAGGTAACTGTTTCCTCAGACCTGGTTTCAAAGGGGGTGTTGTAAAAACATATGAAATGTCTATTTCAGTAGATCAGGTGGTGCAAAAAACACAGTAAGATTGCAGTTATTTCAAGCACAAGTACTTTTTACCTGAACTAATTGGAAATTGCATTGCTCTAGTGCTACGTTAGAGTGGTGAAACCACACCTGACAAATATTTGACAGTCATATTTCACAGATAATTTGGAAAAAAAATGTTGGGGTCTTTTTTAGTGGAGTGACAGCTCATGAACACTGTAAATATATAATTTGAAATTGACCTAGGTAATTTTTCTGTGTCAGACTTTTCTCTCTGTGTTTCACAAGACTCAGGTTTTTGTGGATTAGGGTAAATTCTGATATCCTAGTTCCTTTTCTTTCTCTACCTGCATGAACTAGAGAGCTTGTAGAATGACTTCATCTTCCAATTCTGATGGAATTGGAATTAATAAATCACTAATGAATGTAATTTATTTTTAAATCTACATATTGTTTTGTTGCTGACCAAGCTGAGAAAAAAATGAAAGTCTCTTACCTTTATATTCAGGAGTCAGAATGGTTCATGCTCTCATTTTATTTGAGGCCTTGAACTAAATAAAACATGGTGCATTTCAAGGAATATTAGTCATCAAGGAAAAGCTAATCAGACTTTGATAAGTATCCTTCTGTAAAAGCAACTTAAGATAAAGCTAAAATTACAGAAAGCAGTGAACTGATCTGAACTATACTGCTTTTTATTGTCTTTTTTAATTTTAAGAGTAAAATTATTATTTAATGCTTATAATAATAATTATAATGCTTTTTAATGTTTTTTCATCTTATAGAGCTGGAGGTACACTTTTGTTATGTCTCTGTCCTCACTTTTCCATATTATTGCAGAGCATGAAGTGCCCTCCCTTTTGCTAATAGTAGCATTTAAAAGTCATGGAGGAGCAAATGGTTGTCCATATATTGGTTTGTTATGCGAAGTGTCTGTGACACTTTGCTTTCTCTGTACCATTGGAATGTATAGCAGATTCAGTAAAATGCATCTCCAGACATGTAAGCTTCAAAATATCCAACCCAGGCAAAAAAGTGCTGCCAAAATGCAGATCCAAGAGTTTGTCTGTAAATTACCAGCAGCTGTGCAGGTACACATCAGCTGTCTTTATTTTCACTGCCAATGGTGCTGAACATGAGCATGTTTCAAACACTTTGAGAACAAATCATGTTGACGCTTGAAACGAAGAATGAGGAAAAAAGGGCATTTCCAAACATTTTACTTCCATTCTAGAGAAAACCTTACAATTATGTTAAAACAGAACCTAAACATGGGTGAGTGTTCCAAAGAGAATTGTAAAAACAGGTTAAAAAAAAAAAAATTGGCTTTTTAAAAGCTACAGCCCTGTAGTTTGTTAAAAGCAGAATGACATTTAGTTGAGAAATAAAAGGTGACTGTAGGTGAGGGGAAGCACATCTTGCTGCATTTGTGAATGATCCTGGAGATAATAACAGAGAATGAATCATTCTTTCTTTCCTGCTGGCCTCAGTGTGGTGCTGACTGAAGTGAGCTGGCAAACCTGGGCAGTCCTTTGCTGCTCCCTGGAGATAACTCTGCTCTGTCAGGGCAGCTCAGGGGATTGGGATCAGCTGGATGCTGAGCAGGGTCTGCACCATGGCACCTGCTGCAGATATGTGAGAGCAGGTGTGAAGGTGTTTGCCCTCTGTGCAAAATGGTTCCTTACTCTCCAAGTGTTGGATATGAATTTTATGTGTACAGGATTTGTGTTGATGTTGTTTTTGGGAGATTTGGCTTAGGGCTTGACCACCTTTTTTGTGAAAAAAAGTTCTAGAGAAATATTTTGAATATTTTGAGAAATACAGAATCGTTTTTTAAAATGAAATAAGCTCACTTTTGCTGGATTTTCTATCTCTTTGACTTGGAATTGTACTGAAAAATGGTATAGGAATACATTTTTATAATTAGTTTATATCTTGATAACAATTGAGGTACAGAGAGAAGGTAAACCTCTACAACTGTATTTCAATGCTCAGTTAGAATGAAAATCTTTTTGTTTCAGTTACTAAAAAAGCAAACAAAAAAAACCCCAAAACATGAAGACTGTTTAGAGCCTTGAAAAATCACCAGAATGGAAGAGAATTCTGATTGTTTGCATACAAAAACCGGAAAAGGCAAATTGTTAAGAAAGCCACGGGGATTGTTAAGAGTATCTCAACAGAATTTGATTCTGTAGAGGCTGAGCCATACTTGAAAAGGTCTGATCCCCTCAGTATCTTGAATAATTGATATTTTGTTATGCGCTTGTAGCAGCTAATTACTACAGAGTGGTTTTACAGTTTGTGGTACCTGGAAAGTGTCTGCTCAGGTCCATGCTATAGAGAGCATGGGTTCACTGTTTGATCTCCCTTCCAAGGAAGGTTCCCTTTTCCACCTTGTCCTGAGCCAGAAGCAGCAGAATGAGCAATCAAACGTGTTCTGTTGTGACAAGTCACGCAAGAGTCTGCTCTGAGGTGAGCATGGAAAACACAGCACCAGCTTTCCTCTCTCTGAGGGAAATGAAATGGAATTGGGGCAACCCCTCCTTCTGGAACACAGGAATAAATTGCACTTCTGATTATTGCTTTTTAAAAAATCTTATATCTAGACACTGAGCTGTTATGGGGGAGGGAGGTGTTTATCTTTTATTTTTGGCCTTATGTTTAAAACCAGAGAAAAAGCAAACTTGAAATCCTAAAACTATCTTAAACTGTGACCACCTCTTAAAAACATTCTGTCTTCCATCTTCTCTTTGTGATCTCTTTTCATTTAAAACTTAAATATCTGTCCCACTTTTGCTACCCAAATACAAGAGGATTTGAGGCCAGGTGAAACACAGCAGATGGGCCAAGGCCCCATTCTTAAAAGATCAGCCAGTCTTGGTCTTCCTCCTTGATGTTCCCCTATCAACTCCGTTCTGGTGTTTCCCATTCATTTTTAAAAAGTCTGTGCAGAAATGACTCAGTGCAGTTCCAAGTTAGTTGAACCATTCAGAATCTTAAATATAAAATGAAGGCATGCATTGTTTGTATTTTCTTCTGAATACTTCTAAAGGTTACCTGAAATTGTCGATACTCAGAGAAATTTTTCAAAACTGGTCCTTCTGTAAGAAAAGAAATAAATGGATGGGTTTCATTCTAGCACTGGTCAGTGTGTCTGGGAAAGGGAGTGTCCTCCCTGGCTGCTGGGGTGACTTATTTTGTAGAGAAGTTGTTGAAACTCACTCAAACCTCTGGAACATTGCTGTTACAGGAAATCCATCCATTGCAGGATTCTCTGAGCACCATTTTTAACTGACTCACTGTGCTGGGTTGACTGGAATGAGTTTTTTACATGGGCTTTTTACTGCAGAGATGAATGTTTTTATTTTTACGCCTTCCTCCGTGAAGGAACAGTTAAAATCAGGCACAGGGAAATGTAACAGATGTTGGTGAACATTTCCCATCTGAAAATGCCTTCCACTGGCCAAGAGGATTGTTAGGCACAATTAAGCCCAGTATAGACATCCTGTGCTGTAAGCCAAGGCTGCTGAGGATGTTCCCAACAGGGGAGCACAGGTTTGGAAGGAAGGAAGGAAGTTCCTATGAGCTTTGATCTGTGGCAGGTTTTTGAGTGTCACTGGGTGAAAAACAAAGGAGATGTGACTGACAGCTCAGAGTCTGTGCCCCCACGTACTGCTTGTGTCCTTAAGATGCAGCTATACTGTATGCAACTATAGATTTAGGAGACACTTTGAATCCATGTGCAAATTTATTATGCATTTCAAGGATGCTAGCACTTGAAATCTGATTTTTTGAGAGGCATTTGGTGTAACGTTGCCAACTGACTTTAAAAGCTTGTGATATTACGCCTTGTAATGTTCCACATTCGGTGTAATTGTCACTGTAATCAGCTTTATGATGGCAAAGCTTCATGATGACTGCAGGGATATATTTTTTGCATATTATGTCTGAAATGTGAGTTACTTTTTGATTTCAGAGGTATAGTGGTAGTGAAGGGAGGAAGGCACTGCAGACTTTGGAACTGATGTACGAAATGTTTATGCAGAGAGTGGAATTTATTGTTTCCAGTGATGTGATAGCATCTACTGTTGAAAAAGACCCTGAGAACAAAATGGTCTTATATTTTTTGATTTGTATTGTAATTGAACCCATTAGAGTTGGCCATTGTGGGAAAGCATGCTTTGCTGGCAGAAAATTGCAGTGATTGACTATTTTTGTTGTATCAGAATATTGTACAGACGTTGTGAACGTGTGTTGACCTAAAAATGTCAGTGGGCATTTCATATCAGTCTCTTTTTTTTTTTTTCTTTTCTGGGGTGGGGAGGGATGACACAAAAATGCAAGGCAGACATTGCTTTTCTGTTTTGTAATGCCTGGCTTTTAATAATGTAAGAAGCTCTGTGCCAGGTCTGTAAACAGAGTCTGTGAGTTCTGGGCAGCCAGTAAGTCTTTTCACTGAAATATGCAGGAGAATTCTAAACCAAACCTCTTTGTTATTGTGCTCTCATTTTCCTGTAATTAGACACAAATCTATAAATGGTCTTTCCCTGTCCTTCTGGCATTAGCTCTCCATATAATGCTTTGCTAACTTCCTTCTTAGATGGATATAAGTTGGATTTAATATCTCACATATTTTTTACTCAGGGCAGCAATAGGGAAGCATTTGTCCTAAGTTCTATGTGCAGGTGATGAGACGCAGTTACCTGCATTTCATAGGGGAAAAAAATGTGAGACTCCACTCATTTTCTGGAAAACATGATTTGTTCCTGTGGGAGAATATTTCCTAAAAACCTCTTTGTTAGCCCACTGGAACTGATGGAGTTCTGAGGAGTGCCTGGAACCTTGCTTGACACAGCATATGGTCTTTATACGTGCCTAAAAATTATTCAGTGTGTGGTAACTTGTGGTGGCAATGTGTTTATCTCCGGTGCTCCTTCTCAAGGAGCATTGTCTTGTTTAAGTGGCTGTGAAATGTGAAATGCTCTTTTATGTGCTGTTCTGCGGTCATCTTGAGGTCGGAATAATCCTGGCTTAAGGTGTCTGCCTGCAAATTTGTCATTTGCATTATTATTGGCTGGTTCTTGCAGAACCAAGCTAATTTTTTTTTTTTTAAACATAAAGTGCTTTGCCTAGAAGAATATTAGCAAAATGCTGAGCAAGGTGATTTTATTCTCTGGGTTCCAATAAGAAATGGGAGATCAAGGAAGGCAGAGGTGATGTTTTAAATCTTACTTAGCATGGGAGAGATTATCTCAAAATATTAATAAAAGTGTAGCATTGGTCTTCTGGATAGGAGGGATGAGAACTTCTGGTTTACATTTTCACTTTGTTAGTTGAGTGCTTTGTAGAGATTTTCCTCCCCTGAGTTCTAGATGTCAAGATCAGATGTCTGAAATACTTAAAAGTAGTTCTGGGTCAGAGCCAGACTGCATAATTATTTAAACCCATATTTCATAGCTTTATTTGCTTTTTGAGCAGTTCTTTTCTGATACAGCAAAATGATCTGTCTAATGCTTCATTTTCTTCAAGCATTCTGAAGACTTTTGTAATGCATATTTTTCTCAATGTTGGGCATTTTTGCAATTCTACCTACCTCTGCTATTTTTCCATGTCTTTTAGAAATGTTATCTCTTTTAATGTAATTTCAACACTTCTCTGTCACTAAATAGCATTTCTAATCTTATTAATTAAAATTATCTTCTGGTCACCATTCTTCCATTCCTTTGCAAAAAAGTATGATCTGGCATCCTCATCACAAAAATAGATGTTGAGTCGGGAACCAGACACCTTCAGAAACAGATCCCAGATGTATTTTCAAGGAACACTGTGTACTAGCAGGCATTTCAAATCTTTCTGGAATTATTTCTTGGGAATGATGAGTGTTAGCTGCTGAGGTGGATCTCAGATGTACTGCATTAAGTGGTGTCTATTTTACTCCCTGACCTAATGATTGAAGCTGAAGAATTAATTTGGCTGTGAATACACTGATACTCTTGCATTGTCAATATTTGTTAGGGTTACCTCTTTGTTCTTCTGTGTGCTTAAAGAATTCTGCTTCAGCACTGTGTTTCCTTGGAGGGGAGGATGGAAGTTTTAAATTAGGAAAAATTTTGTTTGCTTTTATTTACTAGATAACAATTGTGATTCAAGAATATGATGGAGTAGTTAATGTTAATTACCCATCACACCCTTTTGGAAAAAAACCTGTGTACACACTTTGTGACTTTGTTTAATAGTTAGCTTTGTACTCTAACAGGACAGGAGACTTTGATTATGTGTTACCCACTGCAGAAATAGAAAAATCAAATTGAATGTGATATGGTTCTTTTTCTCTCTCTGTCTCAGGACAGAGCACTTTGTTAAAAATTGATTCCACACTCTTTGGTGAAAGCCATTTCTCTAATGTAACGAAACCTGAGGGGCTTTTGTTATCTTTTCTTTATTGTTATTATTATTTTTTCATATTCAGAATTACGAAGTGAATGTATACATTTATACAAGAGCCTTTTCTTGCTGTGAAGGGGGATTTCCAGTTCATGGATTGGAAGATGTTCAAGCCAGGAAGGATCATTATGCTAATTCAGCCTGTCCTCTTCAATGTACATGCTGCAGAACTTGGAGGCTGGCTTAAAGCAGACCTTTTGGAAGATATTTAATCTTGTTTTAAACATCCAAGTAATTTTGGTTCCCTCAGTTTCACTGCTGCCCTACTGAACTGTTTGCATGTTTAATTACCCTTGCAGTTTGGACATTACAGCGCTCAATTTCTCTTTATTTTTTGCTCCCAGCCACTGTTTCCCACTGTGTTTTCTGTCTGCGAGATTAAAAATGCAAAATATCCTCAAACAAATGAGGAAGCTCTGGAAGTGTGCTACCTCCTAGAAGAGATTTATATCAAAGATATAGAGGAAATAGGGGAGGAAGAACCCTAGTGGAATCACATCATCTGCCTTTCTGCCCGAAAGCAGGATCAACTTTGCCTGCATCACTCCTGAGATATTTGCTGAGCCCCTTCTGGCAGGACAGGGACTCTCCAACCTCTGCAGGCATTTTACACCTGCCCTGGGAGGTTTTCTTTCCCCAATCTTTTCTTGACACATCTTTTCTTGTGCAATTTAACCTCCCACTGGTTTATGGAGAGTGGGCATGCAAAATGCATTATTTCCACCCTTTGCCTAGTGGGCCATTATCTACCTAGAGATAGCAATGCCAACCTCAGCCTTCTCTCCTTGTACTAGTGCAATCCTCATTCCTTCACCCTCTGGAGTTTGTCTTGGCCTTCTGCAGTTTTGAGCCATTATGGGTAAGATTTTTAGATCTGCAGAATTATTTAGGCATCTAATTTCTTTTCTCCAGAACATGCATGAAGCATAACTCTGCTTCAGATACCTGAAATTGGCGTAGGAGGCAATAAAATTTTGCTAGTAGATACAGATGTATGATGGGAGGAGAGGTGAGAGTTAACAGTAAGTCATGAGACACAGAGCACTGTGAAGGATGAGTTTATTTTGCTGTTATTAAAAATTTCATTTCAGGATAATCCCTCTGAGACTTAACACGTTATTTTAAGAAAAGCTTCCTAGAGCAGCAGTAAACAAGACACAGTACAGTAGGTTCAAACGATTCATAAATGTTTGGATCTTTTTTAAACATCCCATTTATTGAGTCTGTATCTAATACAGTGCTGAGAGAAACAGCAATCATGTTGCCTATGTGTTTGCAAAGAGTGACATTTGTAAAGTAATCTATTTAAATAATCAGCACTCTGAAGCCTTGTCTGCTGTTTTTGGCTGTCAAATTTTGTCAAGTAGGAGGAAAAACGCTTAAAGCACAGGCTAGCTCTTTAGTGATTTTTGCATATCCCTTCTTCAGCAGCTCAGCTGAGGCTTAATTTAGAGGTGCTGCTGGGTGTGTGACAGCATCTGTTTGTGTGCGTGGCTTTGGCAAAGCCTCCTGTGCCTCTGGATGTCCCAGCCACAGGAGCATCCCCTGCTTCCATCTGGGTTTGTTTCCATTATGTTCATAATGCCCAAGTCCTCGTGGCTGCAGGAATGCAGGAGCATTTGTGCTGCATGGGTTCAGCTCTTGAGGTCACAGGGGTTGTACAGCCACGTCTGAGGGGACGCTGGGACTGAAATCACAGAAAGGAACAGATTTGACTACAAGACCAACGTGGTCTCCTGTCTAACCTCAACACTGTGGGGAATGGTCGTGGTGTGTTACTGGTAGGGATAACTCATTAAATCAAAGGCAGAACAGCAAACAGAATGCACATAGGCAACCCTTGTGTTGCCTGACTTTAATGTTTACTGAATTATTGTATTAAATATACAATTTCCCCTTTTTTCTTTTCCATTTGTGAACATAGGCGAAAAAACATAAACTATGTTTTTTCCCCTATGTAAAGAATACACCAATTCTTCAGGTCTTTTGAGGCCACAGTGCTGTAAAGTTTCATGCTACAAATTGTAATTAATCCATATTTCATTTGACAGCCTCCAGTAAAGAAGTATTTTGACATGTGTTTAGCAACATTCCCATTCAAGGAGGTACAGAAATTACAGTAAAGCACATGATAAAGTGTTTCCCTGAATTAGGATCTTAGCACTCAGATACAATCACATTTTCTGGAGTTTTCCTCTAGTGTTAATATTGTTGATAGGATCTGAAATGCTGAAGCATGAATCAAAAATGGTCTGTGATCAGAAAAAGGCAGATAAGAGGTCATGAAAAAGCGAGATGAAGAAATACAAGGTGAAGTGGAATAAGTGAGCCTTAGCAAAGTGGGATTTATTTGCTAGTTTTTATTTGTATTGCTTTGGGTAAACTGACTCAAAAACTCCCATATCTGTGACATTTCTGCTTTGAGAAACCTTCTTACCCTGAAAAAGAACCTTGCCTTTTTTCCTTATTTATTCACAGGAGTGTTAATGTGTTGAGGTGTGTGCAGCAGAAATAACCCTGTGAGCACATCAGGTTTAGGGAGTGATGGCAAAGTGGAACCTCACAGCAATTCTTGAGGGCCTGCAGGTGACTATAGCCAAGTCCTGTTCTTGTAGAATTCACTGTGTAATTTCAAAGAAGAATGAGAGCTTTCTCCCCTCTTGACCACCACTGGGGAGAGCTTGGAGAGGATCCCATGTTATGAGAAATGTATAAAAATGAGAGCATCTCTTGATTCCCTCCCAGATACAAAGTACAGATGCTGGAGCATCTTTTAAAGAAAAATTTGTCAAGTTGCTTTCTAATTCTCCTTTTATATCATGTCAGAACAGAGGTGACTATAACAATAAGGCTATGATTGCTTCTGCTTTGGGTTGATAATGATAAACAAGATTTTAGTGAATTAAAACTATCATATCATCATACTAATGGCCTTAAACTGAAGAAGAGTAGGTTTAATGTAGATATTAGGAAGGAATTGTTCCCTGTGAGGGTGTGAGGCCCTGGCACAGGTGCCCAGAGCAGCTGTGGCTGCCCCTGGACCCCTGGCAGTGCCCAAGGCCAGGCTGGGCAGGGCTTGGAGCCACCTGGGACAGTGGAAGGTGTCCCTGCTCATGGCAGGGGGTGAAATGAGATGGGCTTGAAGGTCCCTCCCAACCCAACCCATTCTGGGATTTTATCTATACAATCTTTGTGCAGTTCCTTTTTCTCCCTGTGATTTACCCTGCTCCCCTGTGCTGTGGTTTATGCACCAATGCCTGCATAAATAGGAAATGATCCTTGTAATGTGGACAAAATCATGGGTGGAAGCCTGGAAACTCCTTTCAGTTTGCTTTGTATATTTTACATTTTGTCTCATGCATGTAGGAAAGGAAGCCTGTGTATTTAATTATATGAGAGATTTCTGTTTGGAGCATATGAGTAGAATCTTATTTCTCTTAGACCCTAATGTGGATCATGAATTTTCATCTTATGAAAGTTTTCACAGCTGATTTCATCCTTTCAGCAACAGATTTTGACCTGTTTGCATATAGTATAGAATTGAAATGCTATAGCGATGTTTTGTGGGAGACTTGTGATAAGGATTTGTGTGTAGTTTTAAATTCTGTGGAGAGTGGGAAAGCAGGAGTGGTTTTTTAAAGTTTGTATCAGGATTATAAACTATTTTGTAAAACACAAAATCTGCTTGTAAAGAAAATGGAATACTTGATGATTGAAGATTACAGTAAAATATGCTTTATTTAGTATATATTAAGGTAGAATTTATAATAATTTTTAAACTAGCAAAGATTTGCAAGGGGCTTAAAATACTCTTTATTCCAAGTGATGTAGGGATGCTCTTTTTTATTTGCCATGTTTATAATCACTGGGATGTGCTTAAATCACGTTCTGTGCTCACTGAAGCTTTGCTGAAGAATGTCAGTCAATAGTTACAAAGCTGTCAAACAGTTTTCCCTAAGTTGAATTTACACAGGCACCTCAAGAAGAAATAAATGAAATCTTGTTTCACTGCACATGTGTAGCCATTTTTAATGAACTTTTGGGTATTTGAAGGACTTTCTGTGCAGTTGCATTTGTTTCTGGATTACAGAATGTATAAAAGCTTTGCCAGCCTTGGCAGAATGAGGGGAATTGCAGTTTACAATTTTTTGTGGCAAACATTCACTTTGGGTCAGTGATATGTGAATTTACTCGCTTATTTATTATAGCAGCAATAGATTATTCTCACTTCTACTTAAATTTGACAAGCTGTGCAGTGCTAAACCCTGCTAAAATGGTGCAAAGACCCAATTACATAAACTACAAAGGCATGCAAGAGTAAGCAAAGAAAAAAACATATAAAAGGATTAAAGATCAAAAATAGAATGATTCCAGTGAAACTGCATTAGGAGACATCAGGCAGGAAAACATGAAAGAATTAGAGTATGAAGAACAAAGCTTTATAAAGCTTCTGAAAACTGGCAAACATTTTTAAAATTACTTCTGTTAACTCTTAATGTTAGAAGGAAAATTATTTCTTGGGAATAGACGTATTTTTCCATGTTGTAATTGTGTTCCTCATGAGTTTTGTTTATGGAGTTTGAGTCTCACCTGCAGAGTGGTAGTAGCTGGATTTAACCAAGGACTTTAACAGTAAGTTGTGTTTTGAATTTTAAATAATATGCTATGGAAGATGTGAGAGGAGTTGCAGGGTGAATCTATCCTTTTATTCCTTCTGTGCCTTTAAACACCACCTTTCCTGCTAATCCTTATTTTCTTACACAGTAGAGGTGATGTTGCACTGTCTTGAGAGGGCTGAAAAATGGTGACACAGTCAGGAATGACCAAGGCATTTGGCCCTTACTTTTTCTCTTACAAATGACTGTTGTGTAGAATTCATTTTCTTTGCTCAGGGAACTCAGAGAATGGATAAATGAAAAATAGCCCTTGCAGGAACAAGACTTAATTCATTGCAATTCCCCCACGTTCTCTGGAAGGACGGGACAAAGTATGGACTCCCATAGTATTGCTAAAAGACTTTCTCTATTTCCTGCAAACAGGATTTCTGCTGGAATTAAGAGAACCAGTCCAGTTACTAATTCAGGCCACAGTCAGTCCTGAATGTCTTTGAACATCTAATTGACAATATTAGGAGTCCTTTCTTTAAATAAATCTTCCAAATGCTGCACAGCTTTTGTGTAAATCAACACTTGCCACATATTTTTGGTCAGCACTGAGCCCCATTCCTGTACCAATTCATCTGAACTTATTCTGGTTTCCCTTTCTGCCTCCTGGCCCAGTTTGGGAAGCGTTGAGAAGGGTTATAATTTTTTTCTTCATTTTTTTTTCTATTTTTTATTTTATTTTAGTAGCAGCACTGCCTTGTGGTCGAGGTGCAGTGCAGACAGTCCCTGTCTGTGCTCTGGGGTTGTTCTCCATGTAGCTCTTGCAGGCTGGTTGAAGCCTGGGAGGGATACAAAGCAAGACAGATGGTTTCCCACAGACTTCCCCTCCAGCTCTTTCATCTTTCATCTAACTATTAATTCATCTGTTTGGATGGATACATTCACGCATGGAACCAAGATGAATAATAATGAGATTTTTAATAACTCCCTACATTTGCATTCCTTGTAACTCTTTACATGGTTCTAGCTGATTAAAATGAATCATTTACATAATTAACATATGGTTATAGTGTTGGCTTTAATATGCTGATTATCTCAGTACTTTTGTCTAGAGTCAATTGGATTCAAACTGTAACAATTGTTTGAAGTGAGAATAGTTTATTCCTGTGAGGGTTGGTGAATATTTGCCATGGGGCCTGATTAGAAATAGCACAACTGTCCAAGAAATTCTTTAATGTAAAGCATGTATTAAAAAATAAAAATAAAAGAGGGAAATGTCATCTACATCTTTTGTGTTTAGGTCAGGCTTTACAAATAGCTTTCTATGCTTAAAGAGACTTGTGCTATTAGTTCCTTGCTGAGATACTAACACAATACCAGGCACAGTCCTGAGAATGAATCGAGACAAACAATGCAGGTCTAATTGTTTGTTATTTGTAAAGATTTTTCTTTTCTGTAAACCAGCTTTAAAAATATTTTTTTTCTAAATTAAATTGAGGTAGAATTAGGATTAATTTTTTTATTAGACAAAATATGTTTTAGTGTCTTTATATTCACTGGATTACCCTACTCTTAAGATTAAACGAAGAATAGTTTTTATATTTGGTATTTTACTTGTTTTCTCCCAATACATATTTATAGTAAGTTCACACTGAAGCAATTGTATTTTAAGAATTGGTGGAATATTTTCCAACCTTGCTCTCACCCTTGGTGGTGTGCTCAGCTTCCTAGTGCAGAGGCTGCTTGAAAAGAGAAAAGAATTGTCAGATTTTTGTGGTTAGGTAACTAACACTTGTGTCAATGAATGCTTTATGCATGTTCATGAATATTTGAAGCAAATTTGTGTTAATTGCACTACTGTTGTCCACAATTAGTCTGTGGTAGACATGATTAATTGTAAAGAGCCCTGACATTTATGCATAAAAGGCTTGAGGTCAAACAGAAATGGAGAAAAATGGTTGCTGCAGCATTGGCAGATGGAATGCTAATGTATTTTGACTCATACTGAGAATAATGATATTTCTGCATCAATAGCAAATAATTGTTTTAGAGCTGTGGAATATTCTTCTCCTTTCCTTTGCCTTTCTTCCTCTGTTTAACTTCATTCCATCCCAACCCAGGATGCCACAGCCACTGGTTATTTTTACAGTGTGGCTTTTAATTGTGTTGGGAGCTGCTTTCCAGGGAGCCCACACCACCCTGCCAGCTGGGAATTCCCTGTGGATTTCCTGCCTCAAGGAAAGGTGTCATGCAGCAATATTCTGATGAGAACTATGCAGGTATTGTGAGGGAAATCTCTTGAATCCCTGTTGGAATGTAGAGCCCACCAAAAGTGACCTTCCTGTGCTCCAAGGAGCATTGAGCACCATTTCATCATGATTGAGCAGGGAATAATTCAGTAGGTGGGATCTCAGTGGTTTAATCTCTACCCAAACAGCAAACAGATCATGTTCACAGGGTCATCACCACTTCAGGAGGGTGACCAATAACTTTCTGTCACCACAAAAATCATGGCATGGCACTCAGCCCAGTGCCCTGCACAACTCCCACTGGGTACAGCTGGGGGGATGCAGTGTCCTAAACCCGGGAGCTTGTTAAAAACCAGAATTCCCTGAGGGATGCTCCTCTTTGACAAGCTGGGAGCGTGGTTTGTGCAGTGTCTGTGGCACCACAGCCACCTCAGGCTGGCCATGTCCCTGTGGAGAGCTGCAGTCAATAAATGTCTGTACCTGCAGCTCAGGGAGCCTCCTCAGCTCTCCTGGGCTTGGCACTTGACTGATAAGTTGCCTTTGTTAAAATTGACATTAATCTGTCTAATTCTTTATAAGGTATTGATGGACTCATTAGCCCAGTGAAATTCTGCTGGTTTAGATCCTGAGTGAATGGAGCCCTTCATATAAAAGGCTGAATAGATAAAACTTTACAATAAATGACCAATATTGAAAATACTCTCTTGAGCAAACAGAAATCTCTGCCTTCATTTTCAGCTTTGTAATAATATTCTGATTTAGTGCATTTAGTGATGTAGCATCCACTGAAAATAGCCTAAACCTTTCCAATATCCTTTTTAAATTTTTATTTGTATATGTAAAACTTTACTGAAAGCTATGGAATAGTCTACTACTTCATAATTCCCATTCGAAGTGCAAGGAAATTACATTTTCTACCTGTCCTCAAACAGAATTTTCTTTACGTGAAAAACAACCATTACCTGTTAAAAATATGAATTTTTCTTTTTTTAATTCCTTGCAATGGAACAGATTTTTATTTATTTCCACTTTGTGCTAGTTGACCATTTGCAACTGCTTTTCAGCATGTCTTCAAAAGTTAGAGGAAGCAAAATGAAAGTAAAGTGGTAGCCTGGAAAATGCATGATGATATTCAATGAATAATTTGGGATGTCATTTGAGAAATAACTAAAAGTGGTCCTAAAAATGCTGATCTTAAAAAAAAAAAGTGTTTCAAAGTGAGCTCCTGACAACAGTGTTGGATGTGCCATGGGATCATGTAAGCTTTGTGACTTTTTTGGGCAAAAATCGTGTGGAGATTGTTCTTGATGGCCCCCAAGAAATGTTGATGGTTGAAAATGGTCTTTGCTAAATAGTCAGGGACACAGTGCTGGATGGAAATCCCCTGAAGGGGAATATTTTGTGCAGTAGCTCAGCCTGCTGAATTTTCACTGTAACATGTTTGCATCAGACCAAAACCAGGTAGCAAATGTTTGCACGCGATGGGGCCTTACATAATTCTTGCATAATTGTGTTCATAATTTTTTTAACAAAGAAAAAAAAAAAATCTCCTTTTCAGCACAAAAAGATAGCCTGTTAGAGGTTTGAGTTGATTTTTTAGAACGTACAAAAAAATAAAAATAACCTAAATGCGGGAAATCACTTGCATATGTAACCCAGAGGACATGGTTATCTAGAACAACTAAATAAAGTGAAATATTGTGTTTTTCCATGCAGAGTGCTTTTTGCATGCCTTGGCGACATTTGGTTATGCGGTCTCATCTCAGGCAGGGTGTTCTCTCCAGGCAGGACGTGTGGTGCTAATCTCCAGCTGCCCTGCAATAAATGCTGGGCTGCAGACAGGAGATGGCCAAAAGAGAATGCCTGGGCAAGCCTTAATCTTTAATAAGGTGCAGAGCTAGTCTATAACTGTCAGGGAATGACAGAAGAGCAGTGCTTTCAGCTTGCCTGCTCAGAATAGAAAATGGGGTCCTCTGACAGGCAAGAAAGGCTACTTTATTCTTTATTGGGTTTGGGGCTATTATTGTGGCTGTGTTATTTAGTTATTTGACATTTGAGAGTTGTTGGGGCAAAAGGAAGTTCAGTTATTAATGGGAAAAGAAAATTTTAAATGGATTTTTTTTCATGCTGGACTCACATTGAAATCTCATATTCCAGCAGTTGGAAATTAAGCCATACCTGATGCTAAATGAATGCTGTTTGTAATTAGGAAATATAAGGAATATACAGGAATATTACAAGATGTAGGAATCTTGCAATGCAGTCATAAAGATGCTTATACACAAATATGTGACATTTGAATTGAGGAATATCAGAGACTTCATGAGATGTGCATTTTTGGAAAGATTTATGTTTGCTTTTAGAGTAATGAAATTAGGATCTCTTAGAATTTGTCTGCAGGCTCAGAAATTTTGAGTTTAGAAAGTTCATAATGGATTTGTATTTTAGTAAGTTAAGATAAAATATGGCTTTAGAGACATGAAAATATATATTTTGGAGTATAGGACATAATGCAATGGTATGCTAGACATAATATACTGCTAAATTACGATTTCTAAATTTTCTAATTAGACAGACTTCTAAAACTTTACGCAAAGACATTTCCTCCTTTTTTAATTTGCATTGGGTTCTTAGTTCTGTGTGCAAGATAATTGTGTAGGAGTGCTTGGTTTTTTACCTCTAAAATAGTGTTGATTTAAATGTTTTCATTTTGTCTGTGTTAAAAATATAATTTAGATAAAATATAGCTGCCAATGGTGGTGATTGGTGGTGTTAATGTCATATGACCTTTAATTTGAGGTTTGAACAGCACTTTTATACCTCTAAAAAGACCTGATAAAAATCTGAGGCTTGCTCATTGGGAACTAAGGGAAAATAGCCGCCTTTGTGTAGGCTGGTCATTTGTATGCTGGGTTTTTTTCAGTCAAATATACATTTTTTCAGGTTTTTTCTTTTCTTTGGATTGTCTTTATAGAGTTACAATATGCTTAGTCACAAGTATGCTGAGCAACACACTGCCCAAAATAAACCTTGTCCAAAAACTGCAAACTTGAGAACATTTCTTGTAAAGCAGTCCCACAGAACGTGTAGGGTTTTTCTTAAAGCAGTTTCTAGCCAGAATGTATTTGCTGTTTTCTAGTCTTTGTCTTCATGCTCAGACTTGCAGATTGTCAGCCTACACAACTTTCCAGGAAAACCCATCCAGAAAAGGACAGCATCTCAGCAGTGCCAGGGATCCAGAGCATCTGTGCTCTGGCTCTGCTGATGGAAAATGGTACCAGCACAGGACGTGGTGGGTAGAATTCACAGTCCTTCTGCAGCAAAGCTCCTTGAAGTGAAACAGACTTTGCTATAATTCCACTGAAAAGTAAATGATAGGTGCTGGTAGGAAGGGATGTTTCTGTCTCCCAGGCAGAAATCCACCACTGACTCTAAAGTACCATTGATACTCAGTTGTGGTTTCCTGGGAAATATATATGAGGAAGAGGAGGAACATACATCATCATCCCTTCTGAATCACCTTTAGCTTCATCTTTACTTCTAGGCTGAAATCACAAATTATTAATAGGTACAGGAATTGAAAAATTATATACAAAAAAAAAACAAAAAAACCCCCAAAAAAACTTTCCAAGCAAGTAGGGTTTTTTTAGTATATATTTTTTCAATACATTGTACTGAAAAATTGTATATATTTTTTCAAACTATATATTCAATATATAGTATTGAATAATAGTATGTATTTTTTTCAAACGATATATTCAATATACAGTATTGAATAACAGTATATATTTTTTTCAAATTTCCAGGTAACTTTGCAAACTGTTTTTTTTTATATTTGCTAGACCCATGTAGCATCCATTTACTCAACAGTAAATATTACTGAGGAAGGCATTCCTCCTGGTCATTTTGATTCAGTTTTTTTTGTTATTGTTGTTTTTGTTTGGTTGGGTTTTTTGGTGGTGGTTTTTTGTGGGTTTTTTTTGTGGTTTTGTGTGGGGTTTTTTTGTTTGTTTGTTGTTTTGGTTTTTTTTTTTTTTCCTTTGGAACTTAAAACTTTTGCTTGTTGTGAGAAAAGCCTGGTAAGTTTATTCTCCAAAGAGAGATTTTGGATGTTTTGTTATCTGTGTAGCTGTCAGTGGACTTTTCACCTAACCTCAGCGAGGTGTCACTGGGTGAGGTCGCAGCAATTGGAGCCTGGCTCTGTGCCACCCTGGGCAGATGGCACGGGCAGGGAGCCAGGCAGGCACATCCAGGGCAGGGACTTTTCCAGCAGCCTCCCTGCAGGTGTGGGAGCTCTGGCCCACATGCACCTCACCCTTCTCCCCTCACCTGCACGGTGATGAAGGAACAGTTCTAGAATGGCCCTCAGATTTTCTCCTCAGTCACTGGCAGCTCTGGCAGTCACTTCATAGCTCAGCAAAATAGCAAGGTAATTCTCTTTCTTTATTTACCCCAGCTGACTTCAATCAATTTACACAAAATATTTTAAAAATCAGGATAAATACAATTCCCTTAAAAAGGCAAGTTTTTCTCAAGGTTACTTAAAAACTAAATATAGCACTTGAACCTTTTTTCTTTACTTTTTTTTTTTAATGAGGTAATTATAATAATGTTATTTTTTTATTTCTTAGGGGAATGAAATTCAATATATCGGCCACTGATTTCTTGACCAAATGGGCATTAATTTTTCTTAACCGAATCTTAAAGTTTATTTTCCTTACTCTTTTTTAATTGCTGGAGCAAGTTTCTTTAAGGAAAACATTTTCAGCCTGTGTAAAGTGGAATCATTTAATAGTGTGTAAGAGCTGTGTATTTGCAGTTTAAACAAATTATTTGTATGCTGAGTTTGGTAGAGCAGCCAGGCATGGTTGCAGTTTAAATATTTTAAATATGTCACTAGTCCTTACAGACTCTAAAAGTTTAGTAACAACTTCTTAAAGAATTTGGTCATTCTGAGGATTATTGCTTCAAGTGAAAATGAATAACTTGCGGCATGTTACTTTTGTAAGCAAAAGTAGTTTGAAATAATATGTGAAGTTAGGGCTCCATTGCCCATGGCTAAAATTGTGCACTAAGTGCTGATAGGGCTTTGAGGTGTCTGTGTGCTGACTGGAAATCCTAGCACAAAATATCCCAAACCAGCAGAAATCTGTTTAAAATCTTACTGTATGAGCTGTCAGTTTTCTTTATGAAGAGGCACATACATAAAAGTTGCTTTTTTTCCCCCTTAGTCTCCCCTTCATATATGGGGGTCTGATCCATCCTTGGACACTTGGCTTGAGAACTGTGGGCAAACAAGAGTGGATCTGTGTGATTGATGGCTGTTCAGTGGAAAGCATGGGCTGTGCCTGAAGAAAAGCTTTTAAAATAATTGTGTTATTTCCCCTTTTTACATGCCAGTCGCATTAGCAAGAGGATGGTTTGTTTTCTTCAGCCCATCCGTATATCACTTGGTGTCTCTTCTCAGCTTTAGTGTATCTTAACACAGTAAAATTTGGGAAGAGGAAATGGTGTTTTAGTATTCTGGTTATTTATTTAAGAGGTTTGGAGATACTGTGGCACTCCTTACATTACACTGAATTTCATTGTACAATTGGTTCACAGAAAATTGGATTCTTTGAGGGATTCTGCTCTAGCAGTTATTAAAAGTGCTGAATCAGTTCCTTTCATAATCTTAAAAGAGAGGGTATGAATACAGAATAAACTCCAGATAAGAGATGTGATTTTAGTGTAGCTCAACTAGTTTTTCCCATAAAACACATGGGCTAGAAAGGGCTCCTGTAATCTTTGTCTGACCTTAAACCTCTAATACCTCTACAGAGTCCATGTGTTTTGTTCCAACAGCCACACTGGATTACATACCAACCTTTTCTTGTTTATCAGAATGCTGGGAATAATGTAACAAACATATGTTTAGTATTTGTTTCTTGGTGTCTGCATTGTGTGCAGATTTATGGACAAAAAATGCACACTTGGATAAAGCTTGGTGTGATCATATTATTATATTTTTTACAATGAAACAGATATAAATATATGTAACTGGAAAAAAATCCCACAAGAATGTACTTTCATTATATGGGATTTCTGTTAGAGCTTGGCTAAATTGAAGAAATTACTGTCTTGTCAATGTTGTGTCAGTATCCACTTTGATATATGTTCATATAATCAGACATCTTGTGGTGGTGTGTATCAATTTGGGTTTTTCAAGCCATAAAGTGCATTATTGTCGCTGAGGGAGGTGCCATAACCCTGTGTAACACTGGAATTTCCATCACACTGCACTGAATAGAGCCTGTACAGGAACATCAGATGCTTCTGTCAGCCTAGGTGGTGTTTTGCCTGTGATTTACTGCCAGGCTGTGTCTGGAGACACATCCTTTCTTCTTCTACCAGAGAGAAAAACAAAAGAAAAACTGAAACAAAATGTAATTTATTTAGGTACAGTCGAGAACTGGTCTTTGATGGCAGGAGCAGGCTGCCCCAGTGGAGTTTTGCCATCATCATGTAGCTTCTTGTTCTAAAATTGTATTACATGGGATAATGCAGGATTTTTTAATGAGTCAAAAGGGTGTTGGTAGTGCAGAAACCTTTTGGGTGTCCATAACTCACTGATACACTCAACCAATTCCCCCAAGGTGACCCCATCCTCTTTGTGCCCGAGTCCCAAACTTTGGGTGGATTTCCTGAGGATGAAAAGCTGTTCTTTTTAACACAGAACAAGTGTTTGTGTTGACAAGCTTCCCAATATAGACTGTGTAGGTGATCTGTTTTAAGAAACAGGATGTATTTTTTCCTGGGAGAAAGAAACCCACTTGTTCTCCAACACGTGGGTGCAGGTGCAGGTAGAGCTGCAAAGCTGGTACGAATTCTGCCCCCCAAAATTTAATTCTTTTTATCTGCATTTAAAAAAGTGTTGAAAGGAATTTACTAACTGTCAGCTGAATGTTTAAAACAGTTGAGCATTTATTTTTTGCAGAGATTCACTTCATTGTGTGTTTCTCACTTTCTTTTTTTCTTTCGTCGCTGTTGCCACGGGAGGAATTTTAGCCTTCCCTTCTGGCACAGCACAGAAGTTCAGCTGCTTCTGGCACCATGAGGAGTACAAACCCTGTGAGGTCGTGAGGACAGAGCTGTGAGGATGTCTCAGAGCCTCGGAGGAATGGTGCAATTCTCAGAGGAATGGTGCAATTCCCAAAGGAATGGTTCAATTGTGCCCCTAGGTGCTGGTCAGTGCTGGGGGAAGGGAGTGGAGCAGCATCTCTGCTCCTGGCCAGGCTGGTTCTTCATCCGTTTAGCAGACAGAAATGGAGCCTCTCAACAGGTCCCTTGTCCTGGTCACCTCTCTGTCATTATTTTCAGAGCACTGGCCACTCTGAAACTCCATCCTTATCCCTGTGCACTCTGGGATATAGTTATATCTGAGAATAGTTAGAAAGCCTCTTTTCCCAGCCTGGCACTTGAAGAAGGAGTCAGGGCTCTTAATTTCTTGGTCTCAAGGTTATTATTTATCTATAAAAAATCTTATTGTATCTTATCTATAAAATTCTTTCTCCTGTCCTGCCAAGGTCTGCTCAGCACAACAGTCCAGGCACTCTGCCTCCCCTGGGCAGTGTTATCTTCTTATACTAAAAACTACATATACAATATTTACAATTACTTTCCAATTCCTATCACCTATGTTAGACAGTGAGCTTCTACTCTAAACCAATCTAAAAGTGCCACCATCACCCAGAAGATGGAGGCCAAGAAGAAGAAAGGCAGGACAGATTCCTCCATCTTGCCCCCCTGAATCCCCATTCTAAAAACCCCAATCCTCCTGTGTATTTCTAGAGATTTCAGCATTTTTGCTGCCAATATCCAAAGCCCACTGTATTTTTCCTTGGGAGGTGGGGGGACTGAGATGATATGAATATAACAGAGAAGTATGTCTAGAAAACCAGATACACATCTAGTCTTCAGTTTGGCTATAGCTTCATACAAACCATAAAAAATCAATTATAATAACTTAGAATACAGGCAAAAAAGTTTTTTCTATACATCGTGCTCATGTGTAAGATCTCCTGGTTTCATAGCCAGTTCTCAGAATAGCTTACTACTTAGTTAATAAATTTGACCTAATGACTAAATGTGGCAACTTTATGAATTATGTATCAGTCTCTTGGGAACCAAACTGTGTGCTTTGGTTTTATTAAATCATTTCTGATTTGATTATCTTCATTAGATCATGCAGCAAGTTAATTTCTTTGGAATTTATTGTTCAGACTTTACAATTAAAAGATGCGAATCAAATTGTACAGTTCTCCTTCAGTTTTCATTATGATATCAGTGAGTTTTAGAATTCCAAATACTGTTTTACTGCAGCTTTTTTATAATCTAAGAATAGAATATCAATGTGGATTATCAGTTTCTGGGCCCTGCACAATGTGTTCAGAAGCAGCACATTTCCAGGTTGAGGAACATCAGCAGCAGCAGTGCATGATGGACTTTTCTATATTTCAACTTGCCAATTAGCAATAGAGTGATGGTTTTCTCAGATGCATAAATCACCCTTTCTTAACAGCAATAGGACAACTTGCCTCAAGTAAGAATATCAAGATCTTTTAAAAAAGCCAAAGTTGGGCACTTCTGAAGTACAGGGTTTATTTCCAAAATCACCTGGGAGGTGATGTCTGACGGTGTTGAGATACAAGGAGGAAATATTGACAGATACAGGGAGAGTGAAGGCTTTGTGTGGCTTTGATGTTCCCCGTGCCCTGCAGAGCTCAGTTGTTCATGTTATTGTTCAGTCCAAACAATCAGCCTAAATACTGCAGGTGGACCTGAGGACAAGGTGCATTTCATATCTTCTCATAATTACTATGAACAACTGGCTGAGGTGCTGTGTCTGAGGCTGTATGGCTGGGAGACATAAAAAAGGGAGAGTAAATCTCTTTTTGTGGTTGACTTGCTGTATTTAAGTATTGGAGCTCTTTTAAACTTGTGTATGGAATCATTCAAACTCTCTAATCCAGGATTCTAAATAGCTCCTGCATATGCAACAATTCTGTTCCAAAAAAAATCAAAGATTAAATGATACATGGCCTGTTATTATACCAATGCCTGGGGCTTTTCAGTATGCTGCAGCAGAGGGTTTCATTTTCCTGAGTGTTTATTTAAAATAAAATTAATTTAGTCCATTCATAATTTCTTTATTTTATTAACTTAAAAATATATCAATTGCTTTGCAAGACTTTCATTTCTCTGTGTTCCTCATGCTCCCATCTGTGTGTTACTACAGGGGGTCTCTTTGGATAGGATTTTTGTTTTGGTTCAAGTTTTTTGTGAGCACATGTTCAGTTGTTAGAGGGTTAATTTTTTAGGCCTTTAGATTCTAGTTTAAATACATTTATGTTGCTTGATTGCAGTAAAGAGGAGAATGTTCTTAGAGGAGAAAATTCAGATTTTCTTGTAAAAGATGCATACATTATTTTCTGTGTATTCCTTGTTAAATATGTTCCATGCAGTTTTCTTCAGAAATGTACATTTGCCATTAAGCCATTTTCTGGTGCTGAAATGATGCTTAGTCTATAAAAGGATACCTGGTGTTGTTTCTTATTCTTATTTTTACAGAGACAAAATTTGCTTCTGACCTTTCGATAGACATGTTTGTGACTCAACAGTAAATATTACTGAGGAAGGCATTCCTCCTGGTCATCTTGAGTCACTTTGATAAAAACCTTGATTTAGGACAAGAGTACAGGATTTTCTGGGTAATAAAGTAGTGGTTGCTGAGTAGAGAGACAAAATTTGTCGCAAACCCTTAAATTAGGCAGAGATAAATGAAGATGGAACTTGTGTACTTTGAGAGTTGTCATTTCATTTAAATCTGTGGAGTTGCACCAGTGTAAGTAAAATCTATTCAAGATTCCTTTCTTGAATGCTGAAGTTTTTCCTGTTTTCTTCTGATTTATCATAGATGTACTCTTGGATGAAGATGATAACTTTTATGCTCCATGTATTATTTTCTTCTGTGCAGGCTAAAATATTACAATTCCTTCTTCAAAGAAAACAATATATTTGAATGAGAACTAATTACCTCTTTTTTTATTCCAAGTGACAAAAGCTAATATATCACATTTAGCCACTATAAGAACTCCATTTCAGTAAACTAATTAAACTAATCCTATCTCTACTCATTATTCTCAGTTCTGCTAAATATTTTAACAGCATAGATTTATTTCATTACATAAATTATATCATACTTAAAGAAAACAGTTTGCATAATGGTGCATTTGCATTCCCAGGAGTTTATTTTGGGTTTTTGAATTTAGACTTCACATTTCAGTTAAAATATTATTATTTGCCTTATTTACAATGATAATTCTTCATAATTATTTCTAATTATCTAAAATGATGAATAACTAATTAAATGTAAGTGCTTGGCATTCTTGTTAACTTGGATTAAACAGTGACAGTTCTCCTGCATGTTGACAATATGATGTAAGAAAGTTGTGAGGTTTCCTACAGTTCAAACCCTTAAATTTCATAACATTGTGGGTGGTCCTTTCAATTAACCAATCACAGGGTAAAAAAAAAATAAAATTGTTTTTTGATTGTTAGTGGTTTTGATAGTAGTAAATAAAAAGATCATGTGTTTACTGGACATATCTTAAACTATATAATGAAAAAAAAATGTCTACCTCATTTTTTTCTGGTTAAACTATGAAACCAGGACATATTGAATGCTAAGATTTTAACCAGCAGTGTTGCTGGGAGGCTGTAAAGGAAGGGTGCATAAGTGCCACTTCAGACTAAATTGCTTTCTACTTAAAGACATGTAATGTAATTAAAACAAGAACCTGTAAGCCTCCCACATCTCTTAAGTTTAGTTTAGGTCTTGCACTTAGTGTGCCTGTTGCAGAGCTTTCCAAAAGGCTAAAGAAAGTGCAGATAAGGAGTGATGGATCAGAATGAATTTACAGTATGAAACTCATGTGAGCTGTATAGCATATTCATAATTTCCATGAGTTTTGATAAAGCACTTATATGACAGAAGTTGTTGCTCTCATATTAGGGACAGTTGGATGAGGTGACACAGACTTGTCTCAGAAGGTAAATGTGAAGTCTATTATACATCACGTTCTTTTTATAGACTGTTCTGAGAAAGCTGGACCTGACTGGTCCTCAGTTAATCCCTCTCACACCACTGGTTAATAAAGAACAACACTTTTCTTGTAAAAGTTTACAAGTAAACAAGTTTAAAACAGTAGTTGTAAAGACTAAAGATTATTTTAATTTTTTCACTGAGTTTTCTCAAAACTCCCCAGAGTAATTCTTGGGAAAGTTAATCTGACTTTCTCTCTGACCGGACTGTCAGCGACCACAGGAGGTAATGGTGTTCCAGTCTTAATGCCAGTTTTTATACTGTTATCTGCTTTTTGGTTTTCTGTCACTGTTACTGGCTTCTCATACTGCTGACATGAGGTGAATCATGAGGATTTTAGGAAATTCACACAGAAAAGGAAGTACTTTTGGGTAGCTCTAGCTGGGGATTCTGCATGATTTCTGAAAGAATGGAGGCAGACAGACACCTGACAGACAATTTGTAAATTGTTTTATCCCAAATGCTGTGGGTTATGAGAGCTCTCCTACTCTTGTGCTTCCAAGTCCAGTCTGTTTGCTGGAATCAGCAGAACTGGAATTTATCTATCAGGCACCAAGCAAGCAGCAATACAGCTTTCCATGACGCCTCACCCTGCTCTGCCCCTTTGCTGCTTCTTGAATGCAGCAGTGTGAATTGCTTTCATATTTTGATCATGAATAATCAGAACCTTTCATTCATTAAGTTTATATATACAGACTGTGGTTTTGGTCAGTTTTCAAGTGTTTGCCCCTAATTCATTACAAAAGACTATAATAGTTTTGTTTCTATCATCTGTTCTGTTCCTTTTCTGACATAGACAAGAAAAGTAAATTGGTGTGTGGATCTTGAAATTTGAGTTTATCTCTATTCACCTAATCTGCAAAGGTGTTACCCACAAACAAGCTTTAGATGGGGCTTACAGAGATTAGCATAATGATGTAGTCTGGTCATATTTATATGTAAAATGTTAAGTACACTGCAAACAGATTTTTGAATGCAAAAAACTATTGAAAGAAAAATGGAAATTAAGCCCATGGTATAATCTATTTTATCCTTCTCTGATACATCTTTCTCCTTAACAGTTTGGAGAATATCAAGTAAACTTTTGAAGAAAGATAACTGCTTCAAATAACAGTTCTTGAATTGATTCTGAGTGCTGTATGAACCATTTGGTCTTAGAAAGTAGGATAAAAGACTGTTGAAGAATATCTAGATTCTAATAGTTAATAGAAGATTATAAATACTATTTGTAATAGTTTTATTAATTTTCTTAGAATAATAATTGTGATGAAGCTGTTCAGCAAGGGAAAAGTTGTAGCTTATAGAGTTTTTCACCTTCCAGAGGACTCTTTGGTTTGAGCTCCACCAATAGTGATGGAAAGCTGGCAGTGCTGATGCACAATGCCCCCTGTGCAGCAATCCTGCTCTTTGAGGAGCTCTCAGAGCATGCAGGACACTGCAAAGATTGAATGGGAACCAAAGCAGGGGTCTGTGTGGCATTCTGGTCTGGGCAGACTTTAGGAGTCACTGATGTGCATGAAAAACCTGGGATGCTGCTTGAGTCTTGGCATGGCACAGGTGACAGGACAGAGAAATGGCTTCAGACTGTCAGAGGGCAGGGACAGGTTAGATTTGAAGAAGAAATGTTGCAGGGGCTGCCTGGAGCTGCTCCATCCCTGGAAGTGTCCAAGGCCAGGTTGAACAGGGCTTGGAACAACCTGGGATAGTGTTGGGATAGTGAAAGGTGTCCCTGCCATGGGAGCGGATGGATGGGATAAGCTTTAAGGTCCCTTCCTCCCCAGACCCATCTCAGGTGATTCTCTGAAGCTGTACATGTTTAGAAAATTCATGTGCCATTGTCCCCTGGCTTTCGGAGTTTATCAGGTGTTCTGGGTGTTACTGTGGCTCTGTCTTGCTCATCAAACTGCTGAGCCAAGCTGCCAGGAGCAGAATGGAAGCTCCTTCTGCTGGAATCAGGACAGAATGGAAGGTACACAGAACTGGCTAAAAAAGGATGGAGGTGAAAAATACATAGGTAGACTTGGTAAGGGTTCAGAAGATGAGTAAAAAATGAAGTTTTCCTGAAGGTCAGGAGTTGGTTTGGGTGGATCTGAGAGTTCTTTGCTCAGCTGAAGTGACTGGCAAGTAAAGGGGGTGGTGGGGAAGGCAATCTGCCTTATCAACACTAGAGGCAGGCAGAAAGGGACTTTCTGCTGTGGAATATTTGGTATCTGTCTTCCCAGTATCTTTGTTTACTGTTTATACATATTTTTCTCAGTCCATCTTGCATCATGGAACCACATTGCTTAGCATTAGTTATCAGTATCAGTAAAATAAAATTTCAGTTGCTAGATATGATAATAACCAATAAAAATTGCCGTACTCTTTCAAGTGTGCTGTGACTGAGTAAAATATGAGCTGTGTAAGCAGCTTGCTTAGCTTGACATCAGGGTTGTGTTTCACTTGACAGAATGTCTGTAATTACTGATATTTTTCATAGTTTTGTGTATTTCATAAGTCATTTGTAAGATCATGTAGTAAACTTCGAGGACAAATTTATCTGCTAATCTTTTAAATTTCAAATTGCAGTGTTAAAATTTCTTGAAGTACCTTGTACCTAAATATATATGTTTATGTCTATTTGTACAGAACTTATCTGTATCATTATTGAAGTCTATAAAATACATGTGTATTTTACATTACATATACACATACACACAGTTATATGAAAATAACTGTATGTGCATATGTAATGTAAAATAGATGTGTATTTTATAGACTACACAAAGCTTGGTCAGTGAGACTATTTCTGTTTTTGTTAATTATTTTGTCAACCTATAAATCATTCTTATAACTAAGTTATTTTGAAATAAGAGGTGATTTTTATTTTTTTGTTTCTTTCAGGCACATATTATTTAAATATGACTTTTCATTTTGCATTAGCTTGCATGCTTACAGTATTTACATTATTTGGCATGTAAGGAACACCAGTTAAACAGACTCATACATATCCTTACTGAATAATGCTGTGAGCTAAATTTCTGTGGTTTCATACTGGTAAATGAGATGTATTTGTGGATCATGCTGCTCATATATAAGCTATGTTTAATTATGAATTTATAATAAATATATCACTAGTCAAAAGATGTGCAGGTAATGTCAATATTTGATGGACGTGCCAAAAATATAAAATTGTTGAGGTGTTAAAAATCCCTCTGAATTTTTTTGAAAGAGTTGTTAGACCACAAATGTCATCTTGGTCTTCAGTTGTAGTAATATAATATTTTGACAAGGGACGACATTTCACACAGTCCATAGACCAGATCTTTCACTTTTGTGCTTACAGCCCAGTTGAAGTTATTCCCCTTGAGGACCTGACCTCAGGTGCTAAATCTACCAATTCTATCTTTTGCTAGGAGAAGAAGATGAGGGCAGTATAAGCCCATGCACTCACAGCAGCAGTTTCACACATTTGATGAGCTCACACTCAGAGACATCTCCATTTCCTGTAGTGTTCAGCCAGGTGGACCAGGCAGTACATAGCCCATAGTGAGTAAAGAGTCCTACATTATATTAAGCTCTCTCTCCATTACTTTCTAGATCTGGGAGGAGTGGCTGGTGGTGTTGGGGTGGGAGTACAATATTAGGAAATCTTCCTCTTTGATTAATCCAACAAAATGCTTTCTCTGTTTTGTTGTGTTCTTCTCCCATCCTCCTGTATGTTCTGACAGTTTCATCCTAAAGTGGCCATCTAACAAAGACAACTTTATTTAATATGCATTGTAGTCTGTTGTATAATGGAAAAAAACCACCAAAATCTAAAGAAACTCCAGTGTATTCATTAAAAAATCATTTGTTTTTAATTACTGCTGGCCATGATAATAGAGAGGTATTTAGAAAGAAAATTAGCCCAAGTGAGCAAATAGCTCTCCAGACATGAGTATGAACAAAAGCTTAAAAGAATATTCTCCAACTATTTAAGCAGTCTTTGCATAGTGTAACCACAGACCCTGACAGTAAAATGACAGATATTTATTGTATTTATTTCTTGTTACTAGAGTAATTCTTAAATTGTAGCACTTAAACTGTTAAAACCAAATATGACTGATATTTAAAAAACTCCTCTGTTACAAATTTGGACATTTGAGAGCTGCTGGTTTTAAGTGACCGGGTCATAGAGCCTAATTTCAAATCTAGGTTATTAATTAGGGGGTTTTGTGCTTGACACCCCACATTCCTTTGATCCCAAGGTGTTATTAAATACTGTAATACCTTTGTGCCCAAGGTGTTATTGAATACTGTAATACCTTTGTGTCCAAGGTGTTATTAAATATTGTAATAGCTGCAAAGCAGCAAGGCCAGTGTTGTGGGTTCTCTGTCCCAAACTCAAGCACACAATTAATGGGAAATTCCAGGTCTGTGTGGTGTCTCCTGTGAAACAGATGGTGCAGCTGGGTGATGACAGATGGACACAAAATGGAATAGGTGCAGGGAGAGGCTGGAAGGGGGAAAAAACAGAGAGCCGATCGTGTTGGAAAAGAGCTGAGCATGGCTGGTGAAGCCAAGGAAATGCTGAGAAGTGGGCATTGTTCTTATCTGTGGCTGCTTGGGAGTAGAGGACAGGATGAGGATGGCCTTTTTAGCTAAAGAGGGACATGCTGGCCATGATAATTTACAGAGACATGCAAAAGAACCTTTAAATAGTCACATCAGGGAGTTCCTGAAACAGGATTCCAGTTTGAGCTTGGGCCAGGGGAGGTCAAGCACTTATCAAATTTTGAGAAGGAGTTTCTACCCTTAAGAAAAATTACATCATGTGGCTTCCTAGCAGGTGACTCAAGGGCCTGACTCAGGAGTTATCTTCCAGCTCTGCTTTCTTTCCAAGAAAAGTCAAAGTCACAGATGCTCTGGCATTCTCAGCTGCCAAAATCCCTGTGGTTGATAGGATTAACCAGCTAAATTTGTCCATGAAAAATAAGAAATCTGTGTTTTTCCAGCAACATTCAGTAATTCATATGCTACTACTATATCTGGTGATGGTGCTGCTTTTCCTAAATGTTGTGTTTTCTGGGGGTCTGTGTAAATTTATGTGAGAAAGGAATTATAGTTTGTATACTATTAAAAAAAAGTGCATACTGCTTGAAGTTACCTTATTTTCAGGGGAAGGTTTATTGGAAATGCAGCTCACACAATGTATGATGAGGTGGAAAAAAATAACAGAAGTGACCTCAGTGCATGCAGCCCATGTTCTTGCCATTTTTCCATTTTCTTAAGCATTTATGGCCAATTGAACTTACACAGTGTGCAGCAAATAGGTAGTTTCCACATCTTTCTGTGCATGTTGTCTAATTTTATATTTTAAAAATTTTTAATACTAAGTGCTGAGAAAGAAAAAATTATATGTTTTGAAATTATACTAAATGTCAGGAGTAGTAACTACACTGTGGCTACAGACAATTCTGGTGCTTGCAGAATCAACTCTTTAATTACATTTTTCACTTAGAAAGTCTGACTCGTAATTTACTTTTCAAGAGCTCATATTTTGTGCAAAATTTAATTTCAGAGGTAAAATCTCAGTGAAGGGAAACCTCAATGCTGCTTTTTTTCAGTGGAGTTAAATGTTGTACAGCTGTGTGTTTACCCTTTCATGCATCAGTAAAATAATAGTTTTCAAAGATTAACAGTAGCACAGGACCTGCACTAAGAATTGAATAATTTCAGGCCAAATGGATCTCTTAGGGTTGTGTGCATGTAGGCATTGTCATTACTGCCATGGGAAATCAATTAGAGAACATCCAGCTTCATTCTGCTCCATCTTCAAGGTTCTGTGGCACCACATCTGCGAATATTCCTTCACTGGAATGTTTCTAGTGAGTAAGAACTCTGGGACTTTGCACTGTGTAAATATGTATTTATAAACTTATGAGTTTGATATTGAGAGTGCCTAAAGTTTATATTTCATGCCAGGTTCTCTGCCAATTTGATTTGACATATAGCTGTCTATAATTGTTGCTGTTCCAGCTGCATTTACTTATTCCTTCTTACATATTCTCTTTATATTTTTATTAAAGGTTGTCAGTAAACCAAAAAGAAAATTGTCCTTTCTAGGTTAGATAGCAGTACTTTTCTTCCACCTGTTTCATTAGATTTAAACCTTTCCTGGCATTCTTAAATAATCATTGTATTTTCCTGGCTTGCCTTTTTTGAGCCTTTATTTGTGTTAAGCAATCAGCTAAATAAGCATTTTAAACTTTCACCCAAGTGCCTTAGTGCAGTGCCAGTGTGCACCTTGATAATTGATATGAGCATAAGAATTCTATCCATGTTTTCATTATTATATCTGGATAGATGCTTATTTTAGAAGTTAGATGAGGAACCATTTGCAGTGTGCAGGTATCAATATTTATGTAGGCATACAAACAAAAGGTTGAAATACAGGTAGGAGAATATGCAAGGATTAATTTTTGCTCTCTTTCTGGCCTTTTAAAATAAAGCATGCTGGTGTTTGGATGATTCTGTGATATCAGTTCATTTCAACCACTTAATTTAAAAAGGAACAAAGGATGATTAGTAGAGAAAGATTAAAAAAAAACAACAAAAAGTAGAATTAGTAGCAAGAAGTTTGGTCTGTGGTTATCCTAGCTGCATGTTACATGCTGATAAAACACAACACTGTGGACACGAAATAGTTTTGACTATTTTGCTCACTTGTTGCCTTCCTGCAGCTGGTTCTTTCTGGAGGAGATGCTCTGCCAGCCACGTCCTTACAGTGTCACCTTTTGAGCCATTGTGCCTGGGTGCTCTTTTTGCAGCTCAGGACAGTTGCAGTCTGGTGATATGTGCAGTAATTCACGTTTCTGGGTTTTAGAAGCATTTAACTGAGTACTATTGGGTTTCTGCATAAATATGTGTGAAATGATTGTTCATTTCTGATCCCGACCCTTTGATTAGTCAACTTTCCCTTGGGCAGTCATGCAGAATTTGCCATGTTGTGCAGCAGCCAAGCGAGCATTTAAGATTTTCATTGTTAAGCTCAGTTCAAGTACAAATTCAGATTTTAGTAAATGGCTTTTGAATAAATAAGCATATTATCCTCTGTGATGCCACTTTTTTCCCTTTTTCTTTTTCTGAGGAATGCATCCCTCAATAGAAAGGGCTGCTCAGGCCATTCAGGTTTTTTTTAATAACAGCATGAGACACATTAAAGTAGAATGAAGTAATCTCTCATAGCAGAGGAGCAGAATGACCTTTTAGCCATATAAAGTTTGATTAGGTGCTTGGATTGCCCATGAATTGAAATAAAGCTGGGTTGGTCTGGTAGCTCTGGAGAGCTGGTTAAGAACACACCAAGTGGTCAGAGAAATTCTGGTGCAAAAAGGGCTGGATATCATGCATGACAGATGTTGGACACCTTTAGAGTGCTAGTGGAACTGCCATGTGTATTATAAATTAATTTTTAAAGGGATTTATAGCATGTAGTTGTGATTCAGAAGTAAGAATGTGAGATAGGATTACAAAGAATCTCAGAAAAGAAGGTGCAATTAATTTTAAATCCACTGGAACTCCACTAAGAAAACCATTCTGTGTAGGATCACACCGCAGCTTGCAGCATGACTGTGCCTCTTTTTTATATCAACTTAATTTTGCATTATTGCATGAGAAAATATGTTAATATTTTTATCAAATGCTCTTTCATCTCCAACTACAACTTTTTTTTTTACCAGTGACTCCTGCAATCCATAATTTTTTCCTGATAAAACACACTGAATTTAAAAACTATTAGTTATAAATTCTCATGCTGTCATTAATTGTGTGTCTAATTGAAGAACCAAATATTGGGGAACTCAAGAGTGGCATTACAGTTGTAATCACTTCTGTAACGCTTTTAAACTCAGTGCAAACTAAATGATTACTCACAGAAAATATTATTACAGAGAAAATACAGCGTGGGCAAATGTTATGCTGCTTTCCCTGAAGTATTCAGGTGACCTTATTATCTACCAACATGAAAAACTGCTGTTGGGAAAGGAAGGTCATTCAGACATCAAGGAAAGATCAGTCCTTGTCCTTTGCCACAGAGACTCCCAAGTATATCTCAGCTGCTCTGGAGAGGAATCCCACTACTGATTTGCTGTGTGTGATATGTAGATAAAATCCTTGCTGACTTTCATTCCTGGGGATAGAAATAATTAGGTGGTTGCACAGTAAGGTGATAATCAAAGCCATTTTTTGCAAAGCACAGGCCATAAAGCCTGATTTGTCAACAAAACCTATTTGCTTATTAATAAGGAATTTCACATATGCATCAATGTGTTGGAATATTCCTGTATCAGTAGAGCTGCAGATAGACAATGAAGCTGTTTATTGATCAGAGCTGGTTCTGTCCCTGCAGTCCGTGCCCTAACTGTAAAGTACAAGTGCTGACTGCCACACTCTGCTGATTGCAGATTTTTTTTGACAGCCGAGACCTGACTCTCCCCTAATCCCTGTAGCTGCATTGTAGGAATTACAAAGCTTCTGTGACAGACCTGTTCTGTATTCCAGGAACTGCAACACACCTGTCATCAGATGGAAGCAAGAATGCCCAAGTCATCACTTTACTTGGGAAGCAGAACAGATGATTGAAATTATTTCTTACTACTAACTAATTCCCCTTTTAGCAGAGATAAGCTGCTTTGTTCAGCTGTAAATGAAACATTAGGGTATTAGCTGTCAAGGCAGAAGTATTGGAGGAGCTGAGATTTTATCAGCAGTAGTAACATTCTGGGCAATAAATTGTTTTGTTGGGCAGAATAGTATTCTCCAGAGGTACAGAGAAACAAAGCTCATTAAGGTAAATGCTTAAAGCACTGCAAAAAAGAAAAGACAAAGGCTTATTACCTTTGTTTTGGGGATAGATAAAACATTTGCACTTTTTCATCTCTGTGTAGCAGTGAAGAATTATGTGGTACTGTTATTAAAAAGATGCATTTGTAGGCTTGTAGAATGCTTTCTGAATATATCCAAGGGACAAATAGATTCCTGAAATATCAACAGAGAGCTGTAGTAAGGGATGGCTTTTTGGAAATTGTTTTGTTTCCCTCTGGGTAAAATTAGGTATCTGCACATTGTCCTGTACTTAGCATTCATCAGATTAATAGACTTGCATTATTAAATGAATGTTTGAAATGGAGAAGCAGAAATGTTGGAGTTACACAAAATATTTTTACCACTATATGTACCTAAATTAATTTCATATGGTTTATGCCATGAAGTATTAGGATTCCTTGACTGCAGCTCAAGGAAAATATTTGGAATGTTAGGAAGGAATTAGAACTCTGTAAACCAAGGGTGGACATAAACTTGCTCTCAGAAACAGTTAAATAGGATAGAAGTAAAATAGGTCGAAGGAATCTCTGTTCATGAGCTAAAAAGCCTGCAAGTAGCCAGAGGCAGATACTGTTTTCCATCATTACTTGTTTGAAGCAGCATTTTAGAAAGCTGTAAAATACAAGTTTCATACATAACACAAAGAACAAAGACGTGTAGCTGCAAAATTGCATGGAAGATTCTCTTAATAGCTGACATAAACGTCTTCAGAATTTTCTCTGTGCAACATGGAGGATTTGGAAACACTGAGTAGAGCTTTGCAGTCCATCCTGTTACCATCAAAGGAGTCAAGAAAAGATACTTTAGGAAGAAGTGAGTAAAAATTAGAAGACAGATGACCAAAGCATGCGTTATTTATTAATGGCTTTCTGTAGACAGGAAATCCTACACAGATAAAAAACAAAATTCTGAATTCTGATAGTTGGTTTTATATAGTGTAGAAATAGATATTCTAGTTATATATATTTTTTATATATATATATATATATATATATATATATATTTATATATATTTATATATAATTTTATATGTATTTTTATCGATACATATATATATATGTATTATTCATATTATTCTATTGTATATAGACATAAGGTTGTTTAAATAGGGCTGTCACTGGGTCATTGTCCAGTGATGGACACATCTTCAGAATCAGTTTTCCTTCTCTTTGATACAGATATGTCAGCCCACCAGAATAATCTGCTTGATTTTGAGGGGATAAGTACAATAATAGTCAACTTTGTTATTGGCTAAGACTGAAATTAGTGAAGTTTTTTTTTTCCTCATTTGGGGTAATTGAGCTCATCTGACAAAGTGTTAAGGTTTGGTGAGGGAGGATTCAGTGATGCTTTAATTTACTGTCTTATATTGTTAGTTATAAAGAATATTCATACTTAATGCAAGTGCTTTTTATGCACCCACTGACTGTAAAAGAAGATAATTTTAAAATTAAGATTTGATCTGAAGGGTTTCCATTTGAAGAACATGACTCTGCTGTCTGCTGGCCTGTCCCTTGTTCAGGCCCAGTTGCAGCACAGTCACTGGGAGCAGCAGGAACCTTCAGGCTCCTGTTTTACCCCAAGAACTGCCTCAAATCCAGCCCAGCCTGCCTGGATTGCAGCCCTCACTGAAGATTTCTAATCTGGAAATGCTGCCCAGCAGAACTCTTGTACACTTGCTGAAGTTGAAGGGTTTTTTTAAGTGGAATCTGTTTCTGAACATGGCTTGACAAAAATGTTTGACATCTCACAGACAATTTGCACAGGAGATCGTGCATTTCCAACCATCAGAATCTAAAAGTTCCAAAAGTAAGCTCTGAAGACCAAAATATCAGAGCTTCTTAGTTCTAGTAAAATCTTTCCTCTGCTTTCTTTCTCTTTGGGAAAATCTGTTTTCTTAGATGTCTCAGGAAATGAATGCCAAGTTTTACACACAAGGGCTTTATTTTGGATGATGCATCCTTTAGAACAACAATCAGTCTGCAGCCATTTAAGTAATCTTTGCAAATGTTGATTCCACCCTATACTTTTTTCCTTTTTAAAAATAGGATTAATAGAGAGAGCGTACTGCGTAATTCTAGCAGGCTATTGCTGGTTTTATTAAAATAAGACTGGAATATTTTGCATTATGAACTCATCCTCAGGATACTGTTTTATAGTTATCTATAAGCTTAAAACCCCCAGATTTTCAACTACCATGATCAGCAAAGGAATGAGAACTGGACTTTGATATGCTGAAATGCATGGGTTGGTTTTGGGGTGCTGGAGATCATAAAACCCCACTGTGAATTCATCCCAGCTGAGCTGTGCTAAACATCCCAAGTGTTAATGGGAGAGCACCTTGAAGAATCCACATGGATGAGATCCAGGCATTTGCATTAGTTGAACAGGGTGAAATTTTTGTGCTTTATAACCCATTTTTGCTAAGCAGCTGCTTTGCAGAGTTCTGTACCAGTAAGGAAAAAGGCTGTTGGGAAGATGAGTTCATAGAGCTCTTGTGCAGAGGCCAATCATGAGCTGATTACTTGAAGTACTTTAAGTAATGTGGGTATGGAGGATATCAGTTATGGTTGCATTTTGTCATTTTATATTAGCAAAAAAGATCAACCTAGACAAAAACCCTAGTCCCGATTCCAAAAGATAAGGCAGAAAGGTCTACTCTAATTTTTAATTGGTATTCTAAAGTAATTTTAATCATGCTTTCATCTTGTTTCAAAGCATAAATTTAGTTTTAAATACACACTTATTTTCAGTAATGATGGACAATTTCTGAAATATTCAGAGACCTGGAATAATTTGTGTATTTACAAGTGGCTTGTTTTTATCTAGCACCTAGTTAAGCTTTGGGGATGTTACTACCATGAAGCACCAAGAGAAAAAAACCATAATAATAACCCTTACAACAGGGGGAAAACAAACAAACAGAAAAACCCCACCAAACCAGAACAAAAAGTTGAAATATTTCTTTGTTCTTGTCTACTTTAGGATCTCATGGAGAAGCTTGAAAGTGGATAGAGCTCTGAAAAAATACCAAAGTTTGTTGTTGTTGTTACAGTGGAAAAGTTTTCTGCAGCGCATCAGAAATGTCAGGCAAACAGGGTACAAGGTGTGATCTGAGAGAAACCTCACCAGGCTCACTTTGTACTGACAGTTCTAACCCAAATCCAGCCTTCCCTTACTGTGTCACTCTGACTTTATGCAGGATCAGGGATTTCTGTCTTCTCTCAGCTTTGTTACAGCCAGCACAGACCCCTCTGATCCATTTGTTTATTGGCTGGAATACTGACTGGGGCTAATTTGTGCTGCAGGTCACCCAAGTATTTAGTCCAGCTCTAATGTATGTGGTTAAATTAAAAAAAAAAAAAAAAAAAAAACAAACCAAAAAATGTGTATTTTGGTTGTTTGTGAAATGAGAATCAGAAACATAAGAAGCCAATCATATCTCACATATAGATCTATCCTGGCCACATACCAGCAGTACCTTTATTTTACAATTTCTGTTGCTGTGCTGATTTTTGACATTGCTCAGAATCAATTAAAACCAGTGCAGAGTTTTGACACTTGACTGTGCTGGAAAGGGTTGTGGTACAAGACAAGAATTTTCTGTTTAGGACATCAGTGCAGTTGTCTTTTGTTTCAGCAGTAAGAAAAGGAGAGATAAAAGTTAGGAAAATTACACACTTGTCAGAAAACTTGTGCAAGTGGCAGAGGCTTTCACAGTGTCTACACCAGTCAGTGAACAGTTTATGCTGTGCTTTGTGAAATTGCTTACTGCAATATTTCCTGGTGAATGTGGAGTGTTTTATACCCCCTGACCCCCATGTTTCCATTGGTGTAATGTTATTTTTTTCATGTCAACCCTTTGCCTTAACTGCCTGGGTGTGGATCTCAGGGCAGCAGTGGTTACTAAAGGAGCAGGAGTGGTACTAAGCTGAGAAATCTTGCTCTGGCTGCTTCTGGGCCCAGGAATTGCAGATTGCTCCTGGATCCTGCAGGTTTGATACTCTGGAGTGTAACTTTCCATGCCTTGACAAGATTTTTTCAAGTCCTCTCTATTCCTCTGTGTTCTTTATTCATTTGGATTCTTTGCATGATTTTCATTGCAGTGAAACACCTCATCATTTTTTCCTGTGTCATTGGTTTATTTTTTCATGTGTACTGTGGTTTAGGGTCCTCACTTGGCTAGCCAGGAGAGAGAATAATGGAGAGGTAGCACTGAAAAACACCGTGATGTTGTTCTGTTCATATGGCTTCTGGATAAATCCCTGAATTACTGTATTGAAGTTGCTTCAAATTTTACAGTCTTTGCTGACAGGAAAACCAGGAGAATCTATCAGCAGTGCCCAGTGGATGGGCCACATTCCTCAAATAATCCAGTCAATTAAAAATTGATTTTTGTTCTAGGCAGCATGGTGGTAATGTAGTGGGGAGACAGTGTATGCATTACCAACAGAGCTCACATCAGTTAAGTGATATTTAGGTGATCTTCTGTCATGGGAGAAAGCAGGGCAGTTGATGATCTTTGCTACTGAAGAAGCTAAATTGAAGTGTCAGATACCAGAATTGCATTTTATTTCTAATATGTTGGCCTGCCAGCCTGGGAGAAGCTATGTGAAGTCTGCGAATACAAAGGGACAAAAGTGCTAAATCTAGAAGAAACTGAATGGTTTGGGGAAGATACTATAACATGGCTTTTAGAGCCTTTAAATGCATTTAAAGGAATTGAATCTTGTATTTCAGTTGCTGGACCTTTTGTCTACTATCTTACTCCCTTTTTGTGGCAGCTGCTCTAAAGTAGATGAAAGATATGCATGATCTAAATTGCAACCATCTTGTTTATTTATTTTTTTTAATATCCCTTAAATAAATTGAAGTGAGAACAATAAAAAGGCCCAAACCTATTAATGGAAAAATGCATTTCAGATGTGCACAATTCTGAGCTGCAGAATTTAAAGAGGCATCTCTCTATGATTAGAAATGTGGAAATGTGCAGTTATGAAGACTGGGCTCTACCTTCAGCACACACTGTGAGTGTGCACTATGAGACACAAAGCTGAAATCACTCTGCTCTTGTCTTGAGTCAATAAAGAACCTATTGCTAAAGACAGCTTTGCAAATTTTCCAGCAGAATAGAAAAATAGAAAACATGCAGGAAGTTTTACTTCAGGTTCTTAGCAACCCCAGGATGCTGCTGCTCTTGGTTATGAAACATCACAGCTTGACACTAAAGGTGTAATTTGGATATTTTTTTTAACATGATAAAGGCTTTTCCCTTCCTTTTCTTTCAAAAGCATTTGTAGGGTGTCCTGGTGCATCTCTGCTTCACCTAAAAGGTGGCTGTTAAGTGGTCCCTATACTCTTCTCCAGACCTCTTGGAAATTGAATTCCTTAATTACTTCCAAGTGCTTTGTAATTCTCAGGTGAAAGACTTGGAGAAATTGAAAGCAGGCTTTTCCTTTAAAGTTTAGGTACTAATTTGAGGTTTAGATCCTAATTTTTAAATGGATACTGTTACTTCTATGCTTAAATGCTTTACATCTAAACCCTTTGTCGTGTTGATATTTTAGTAACATATTGACATGCACCTCACCTTGGCTTAGCTTTCATCTGCAGCATTAGATCTGTTTGTAAAATGAATGTATCAGAGACAGGCTGGAAGGATGGGCAGTGATCTGTGAGGTGTTTCACATCTGCAGAGTAATCCCATGCTCTATTTCTGAACATTGCTTGACAAAAATGTTTGACATCTCACAGCCAATTTGCAAAGGGGATAGTGCATTTCCCAACATCAGAATCTAAAATTGTTTTCAATAGAAGAGATTGATACCAAAAAAAGTTGCCCATCACTATAATTTTTTCTTAGCATCATGTTTAATTTTAACCTAGGTTTTAATAAGCTGAAAGTCTTCCATAAAAGATTATTTCACCTGTGTCAGTAGATTTCTTCATTAATTTATTGCTAGGCTGTACAAAGAGAAAATAAATCACAAATTCTCTTTAAATTTTATTCTTGGGGTAAAATGCTGCTGGGTTTTAGTGCTTTGATAGGGGAACAAAGATAAAGAAAAACAAGAAATATGCTTCTGGGCCTCAGAACTCTTCAGCATGATTTGAATACAAGTGGCTGCCTGTGATAAGTACATTGGGCTCCCTTCTGTTAATTACAGTATTTCTAACGAGACTAATTTGACAGCCCCTGTGTCATATTATGCTGAATACTCCCTGCACTATCACTTGGAGGAGAAGCCTCCTCCCCACCATGAGAATAGTTTTTGATGGATTATAATTTCAGGGGGTCTATGCCACAAGCAGATACTTGTTCCCTGCTCAGCTGGAATGACTTCTGTCTGTTAATGACTAAATGGAAAAACTTTTCCCAGAAATTGACAGAGAAAGTACAAAATGGGGTCAGACACTTTCTCTTAAAATGTGTCCTATTTCACTGTATTTTTTTTTGTGTAGAGATGACAGTTTCCTCAATTTGTTGCTTTGAGTGACAGTTACTTTATTGTAAACATGAAATCTTCTATTTTCTCTGTGTTACATCAAGTAGAAGGCATTTTAAAATTTCATTTGTTGTTCTTTTTTCCATATAATCGTGCAAAACAAACTGGCTACTAATCTCCAGATCAAAGCTAGATATTGTAATTATTGTAATATGCAATTCGATATTATAAAAATACCCACTGATGCTTCGTGAAACCCAAGAAACTGTTTTCTCTTAACTTGAAGTTTGCATTTTATGAACAGTTTAAGCAACTTCTTCAGAAGCATTTAGACAAAAAATCCAAGAGTTGCCGTAACTTTTCTTTTACAATATTATTGTAGTTTTATCCAAATTCCACCAGGTGTTGCCAAAGAACATACAGCAAGGCGAAGTTTCCAGCTGAAGCGGAAGTTGCTCAGAACAAGTGTGCACCTTTTCATGAGCACAGGCATTAAAAGCTTTTTCTGAAGCAGGAATACCTTCCCTACCGATTTGAGAGCATTCCTCTTTTCTTTGTAACTGAACATCAAGAATCAAACAATTTGGTACAGGTTGCATTGTTTATGTGGGTATTGCATTCTTAAAATCTGTTTTTTCTAAAGAAGGGAAGATATTCTCTCCCAGGCTATAGGTGAATGTAGGCTGATTTAACCATTCATGGCAGACTACTGTAAATATTTTACTATGTTGCTGTCTTAATTGTGGATGATGGGTTGTGCTTTTAGCGAGACGTTCAAGTTACTAAATTTTGTGTGTTTGGTGGGTTTGGGATTTTTTTCATTCCAATAAGCAAACTTCCTACAGACACCCTATTCCTACCACCCTCGGTAAAGACATTTCTCTCCTTTGTTTGCTTTGTGTCCTACTGAGTCAGGAGTTTCGCAGGTCACAAATCAGTTCTGTTGCAGGGTTTGTCTCATTCTGGGAAGGAAATGTGCTTCCAAAAGCCAAGGTTTTGCTCGAGGTAACAGGAGCCCCGAAGTGGTGTCTGTGGGAGCAGAGCAGGGCGGGATGCTCGGGCGAGCGGCGCTCGGTGGCAGCAGGAGCCGGTCCCGAGCCCTGGCACGGAGCAGTTTCCATCCTGCCTCCCTGGTGAGTCCAGCATTGTGCTCACGGCAAGAAAAGCAGTGTGCATTTTAACTGCTGTCCTTGTTTTTTCAACTCTTGGCATGGTTTAAGTGAAAAAAGCTGGATAGTGGGCAGTGCTGGTTGCCAGAAAAGGTGTAACCAGCTTGTGGTGGTGATGCAAAAAATCTGAGTTAGGTGCTGCACTGAGGCAGGAACTTTGAGGGAATCACCTCTAGCAGGTAATTGGGAATCTCTAGAATGGCAGCTTTGCATTACAGAAATGCTGTGATGTTTTCTTTTGTGCTTTAATTAAAGCTTTCACTTTATTGTTGTGCACAAATGTGTTCTGTTTGAATGTTTATTGAATGTTCAGTGGCAAGGAGGAAACCAGGATTCTTTGGGGTCTGGCAGTAGTCTGATTACAATGTAGGCTGCAAAGATAAAGGTGGTTAAGGGAGAAGGAAGGAAAAGCCTGAAATGTTGCAGTTACTTGAAGCAGAAACATGTTCAAAAATGTGACTGTAGCTAAGACTGCACAAAGAAACTTGCTGCTTGCAAGAAATCCAGGGCAGTGACTTCACCTGGTGGTATTTAATTCATTATTTATTGAGCATTACGTTTGCTTTCCCTTGGGATGTGCTCTCCCTCCTTCCACCCAGAAGTGTCAACTAATGATTTGAATATAGACTATTTTAATTACTTCATATCTCAGTAGATGTTAGTATGTAGGTAATTTGCTCCTTTTCATAACCATGTGAGTACAATAGATAACTCAATATTGCTGTAGCTTTCCTGGGATCCCATTTTATCCCCATTCCAATGCACTTGACAAAGAGGGTGCAGAGGAGCAAGAGGAAATTTAAATTATCCCACCGAGTTGAGATTGGATTGGTGTTTAAGCTGGTAGGTGTAATAGAGATGCTGTGATCAGGTGCTGAGAGCCAAAATCCTTCCAGCCCTCGTGCCACTCTGAGCAAAGGTACTGGAGATTGAGCAGTTCTCTGATGTTCTCTTATCAGTTTGAGTATAATGTAAATCCTGTTACAGCAGCTTTGTCCGATCTGCCTGTAGCTTTGTTCTGAACCTTTCAGAAACAGTTCACTGAAGCAGAAAGAACCCTGTGAATTGATATTATAAACCTGCATGCTTGCTTTATTCATTGTCTGAGCAACAGAATATAACAGAAGTATTTATTTTAGTGGATTGAGGAGACTTTTTTCCCCCCTATCAACATGAGCAGAGGAAAAATGTTCTAAATGCAAAAGAGGAAAAGCTAATGCTATAATCATATCCATACCCACTCAGAGCACAATCCCATTGAAAGATAATGCAGAACACCATATGTTTAAATTATTTTACACATTCAAAGAGATTTTTAAAATCCCAAAGTGTTGTTATTTCCTGCTGATGTAAAAAAAATATCAGGTGACACTATTATAATCAGGAAATAATAGTCCTATGAAAGAAAAGCTTCTCATAATGCACTTAGTCTTTCCAGACAACTGTATTTTTCTAAGCACCACCTACCTGCTCTCTTTGGGGCTGAGATGAGCCTTGGCAATTCAAGATTGCATTGTATTCACTTTCTTGCTGGTGGGCATTTCTTACTGAAGTTCAAGAGCGTGAAATTTCTCTTTAGTCTCACTGCTTTGATATGGTATTTGCCTATCAATCAAACAAATTAAAGTGTGGAAAAAAAATTGATAAAACTGCAATATCTTAAAATGAAGAGGCTGAAACAGTAAATTGAGTTCCTTGTAATAATGCTGCAGTGCCATGTTGACCCTTATTCTTGAAAATCAGTTTTTATGTTGTGCATCAGTAAGATGTGAGCTATTTGAACTTTTCAAGTGTCATGTAATCTCAAAATTCAGGCATTATACTTGAAGATCTTCTGCAGAGTTTTAATTAACATTTGTGAATTATGCAGATATGAAAGCCCAGCTCTATTGGTAGATGTTTGTATATGCTATCAATGACTTTCTTTCTACTTAAGACACATCTTCTGTTGTGTGGAATACTTACAAAATGAGTTCCATTACAACTAAAGGGTTTTTTTTCATGGAGAGCACTCTATGATGAGAGCTACTTAAGATAGAAATATTTTTGTGTATTTTCTGCTCTTAAAATTTCACTGCTCCTTTAGCTGTAGTGTAAGGAGTTTCACACTGAGGCAGAAATCAGAATAGGTTTGGGTGAATACAAAGAAAAGTCTGACAAATTTTATTATGTGATGTAATAGGTGTGGGTGCCTTATGAGGTGAAAAGTGAAAGCTTGTTTTGTTTTTCTTTCTTTTTTAATTTTCCATTCTAGGTAGAATAGTAAGAAAGGACATTTTCATTGTCTTAATTTCACATTTCAACAATTTTCAAGTGGCAGGAATGCTCCTGATTTTCCATATATATCTGGCTTTCTCTTTACATTCTCTTTCTCATAGATGTTTTTATGACCCTTCATGGGATGGGTGGTGCTGTTCATCCTTGGTAAAGGGCTTGGGGGTTTCAGGGAGTCTTAAAGTGGGTAACACTTAAAACAGTCTGAATCTTGGATGGGCATTATTTGTTTCATTCTCAATTGATGTTCCAGCTACGCAAATCTGACATTTGGAAATGCAGTAAAATGTGAAGGGGAATAAATTGAGGTTTTTTTTGCAGGTTGCTGTTTTCTTTCTGTGTCCCCAAACCTCTCCTCAATCCAGATGTTTTGTCCATTGACCATGAGATGCCTGCCTCTCTAGGTTATGAAAACATATCTGTTTGTATTAGCAAGATGAATGCTGAACTGATTTAGTAGCCAGGTCGTCTTTCTCTGATCACAGTAAATATTTGCATTGATTAGAAGGTAAAACAAGGCTTATTTACAAGGCCAGGAAGTTGTATTGGGGCTGCTTTTCTTTTCCCAAGGTGCTGCTTTTTTCTTTCCCTGTTTTACATGGGTTTTATTATTATCCTTTCTTGTCTTCCAAAATAAATTTTTAACATTTCTGAATGCTTGGTGGAAAAATAAGGTGTATATGTAGTGTTATGTTTTCACATTTATGTATCTCTGTCTTCTAAAGTTTGTAGAATTCCTTGCAGATCTGTTCTTGTATTAAATTTTCAGTCTGAAACAATTCCTCCCATTTTGTACTCTATAGGACTGTAATATTTGTCCAATGATGAGCTGCATCCAACATTTTGTTAACTGAAATGGGAAGTGACAGACTGACTAAAAGAAAACGTCCGTGTCAAGGAAACAGATATTACTTCTTTCTCAGAGATTACTGAAAGCCTGGACACTGAAGACTCTGAGATTGCAGATGCACTAAGGTTTTATATTGATCCATGTTAGCCTAATTTGATCAGAAGAGAGACTTCTGTATTGTGTTATTTTCTTCTCTGGTATTTGATTGAGATGGTCAAACACTGAGAATATTGTGCAGGAAAAGGAGGGATTGGAGAGACATTAAAAAAAAATACAGATTTGTTAGATAAATTCCATTTGCATTGATTTTCACTGGGGATATATATCTTTTGATGGCAGCTGTCTTCAAAATAATAGCATAATAGATAATACTCTGCTACATAATTTTGTATTTTTATTACTTCTTTTCACTGGTATTTGTAGAATAATTTAATCATCGAAGCTGGTCAGTACCTGCCCACTCAGCAAAGATATTTTTCTTTATTGTATTGTCAGTGGGTTTTTTTGGCAGAATAGAAGGGAGCCATAGTTGCTGTGCAAGAATATGAAATTGGAAAGTGTTTGAAGAACTACAGAATGGGTGTGAAAAAGTATAAATTATTTCCTATTCTTGCAGCAGTAGGTCTGGAGTGCAGGGAGGGCTCAAGAACCAGGGCTGTGTCTGTTCTGCAGTTGGGTGAATTGCTGCATCAGGGTCCTGGTGCTGCTTTGAGGAGCCCCTGCCCTGAGGGTTTGTTTCCTTGCCTCAGCCAAGAGTGGAGGCAGCGGGTGATGGAGCACTGTGAGATTATCACCATTTCAGAGGTTCCCTCATGACATTCCCCAGGAACTGGGTGCCTCGAGAGAGCAGCATGGGATGGGTGGAATTCACATTCTCTGAACAGAGAGAGACATGATTCTCTCTCCCAGGACTTTTGCTGTGGAAGGCAGTGAGAACTTCAGAGAAGAGAAAATTCTTATCTCTATTCACTGCTCCTATTGCTTTGCACATGTGGAATGTGTTACGGAAATTGTTTACCTGAAGTGATTTGTTAATTGGACACTGATGAAAGTTGTTTGGAGTGATTAGCCAGACACTCAAACCTGTGTCCTGGCTGTCTCAGACAGTCAGGGGTTTTCCTTTAGTATTCTTTAGTACAGCAGTAGTGTAATGTAGTATAGCTTAATAAAGCATTTGTTCAGCCTTTCTGAATCATGGGGTCAGAGCACATTATTCCCTGCATCAGGGGCTCCTGGCATTGACAGGATGGTGGCTCAGAGGCTCCTGCTCAGGGACCAGGCGTGGCAGATGCTTCTGACTGCTCTGCTCATCTCCGGGTCCTTCACCCCCTCCCTGGAGACATGAAGGTAATCAGGCCATTGGAATCCCTCTCCCAGTTCCCCCAGATTTTCCTGAGGAGCTGTGCTCTGCTCTCCCTTTCCATACTCCTACAGGGAGTACCTTTTATCCAGAGTCACTCCTTTGCAGTTTGCTTAAGGTGAAAAATCCAGTGGGATTTTGCTTGCCAATCCCGTTTAAAGGAAACACATGATCTGAAAATTATGTTGTCGAAAAGTTTAATATTGAGACGTGAGAAGCCATTAGCTTGTTGTCATTCCCTGGCAAAGATCCTAATTTTGGTACCAAACTTAGTATTGGATGTCTTCTGTCCAGTCAAATAATAATAGCACCCAAAAGCATCCATTTTGTACAAACTGAAAAAAGACTGGCTGTACAGTAACATGGTAGAAGCCTCAGTGAGCAGGGTAGTTATCACATGGTGTCATCACATCATTTGCAGGGCAGTTATTAGTTTTATTTTTCCTTGCAGTTATGGCTCAGGACAGGGAAAATGTGGTATATTGCTTTCTTTTTTCTTTTTTTACTCAGGAGATTGCATGCTTTGTCAAGAGTGCATTTGTTAGTCTCAGTGTCATATTTATATTAAAGACATAACAGAATCCTACTGCACTATCAATTGCTTTTCATTACCCTTGTCTTTGCTTGCAAAGGTCATCACCTCACATGTGAATCAAATTTGGAAAAGAGTATTTTCTTTAGAAGCAGAATTGCAGTCTGAATTTCAAGGCAGTGCAGTTTGAGAAAGTTGATGTAACATCTTCCCCGAGCTTCCTTTTAACAGATAAAGTTAATTCAGCACCTTTGTGTGGGCAGATTGCATTCTCCCCTGTCAGAGTTGCCTTGCTTTTGTTTTGTTTCACATTTGAATAATACATTTGATTACCATGGCAAATGTTGCAGCGTATGCACGCCTGACTGTAGTGCCTAATTAACTGATGATAACAAGGCAGGATTGCCCTCTTCTCTTTCATAAGCAATCATATACATGACAGTTCTTTTATCTTTCTTCAAAATTGACTTGCTCTCCTGACCCTTAAGCAGCTCCTGTTTTGTGTGTTTACCTCTGATGTCTTTGCAAGACTGTTAATTTTCTGTGGCATATCCTATCCAGTTGTAATTAACACATCGAACAGCAAAGAAATAGTTCTGCTTGCGATGCCTAATGGAGGAATTCTTTCTTCCAGTAATTATACAGCTTCATTTTATGCATTCCCATTGACCTACCAGGATTTTGGGTTGGGTTTTTCTTGTTTGGTTGGCTTTTTTTGAGAACTACACTGGTGCAGGGCTATTCAGGTAGAGAAAACAAACTAAAACATCAGTTTGTGGTCAAAAAATAGTTTATGTCCACATATCAGCTTAGGGGCAGTCACTGGTAAGTTTGGTAAAGGTTTGAACTCAGCAAAGTTAAATTGGAGCTAAACAGTGCTGTCATCTTGCATGTATTTAATCATGAAGTCGAAGGCCTGTTCTTATAATTAGAAACTTCAAGAAGCACTTGACCTATTTTAAGGAAGCATTGAAGTTGCATGTACATAAAGCAAATATTTTCCACCATTGTATCTTTAACTGAACTTAGATTTCAAATAAATGAAACCAGGATTTCTACTTACTGTTTTATGGCTAGACTGAGAATAAAGCCATAATGAATCCAAGTTCAAAGACAGGAAAGTAGAAGAGGAAAGGTTGGCAGTTACAGCAATAAAAACAGGGGCAAAAAGAACAGCTTTTCTGAAGGACTCAGGCTGGAATAATAATGATAGAATTGTCTAAATCGATATATCTCTTGTCAGCCTCACGTCTGATGTTTGAATCAGTCAGGCCTTTTCTGCAAGAGCTTTCCTCAGGAATATTGAATTATTTATTATTTGTATCTTTTTTCCTTCCCTTTCTGATGATTTTTTTCTTTTTTTTATTTTTTTCCTAACTTAGTAAAATTGTTTTTTATGCTGCCAGGTTCAATGTTGTCTGCTGTTTGATAAATAGCAGTAATTGGGTGTATAGCAGAAGTCATGTAAAAATGTATGACTTCAATTACATCTGGAACAATTTTTTCTTTATATTGATCTTTTTTTTTTTTTTTTCCTGTATAAGATCTGCTCTTCATAGCCTCCAGTGCTGAGTTTTTAAAGAATTACTCTATGTCCATATGTTGGCATGCACTTTTGAACCCATGCATATTTTTTTTAAAAAATGGAATGCTGTCTCAAATCAGTTCTGCCTGAGCAGGAAGTGAAAAATT